>NC_138899.1:79579801-80945301 GCF_965194825.1 Balaenoptera physalus | reverse complement strand
GTGCTCCGCAACAAGAGAGGCCGCGACAGTGAGAGGCCCGCGCACCGCGATGAAGAGTGGCCCCCGCTCGCCGCAACTAGAGAAAGCCCTCGCACAGAAACGAAGACCCAACACAGCCAAAAATAAATAAATAAATAAATAATAAAGAAATGATCTAAGACTAAAAAAAAGGAAGGATATAACCTCAGAATATAAGGTATTCCTTTAAAAAAAAAAAAAAAGAGAATTAAAAAAAAAAAAGACTGGTAACATGGCAAACCTCTGGCGAAGCATCTCTGCCCAGTCACTGGGAACCCGGTCTCCTCCATGCTCAGCCCCAGGCCTCCACGCACCTAGGAAACCTTATGCAGGCCCACAGCTTCAATCACCCATCTGTAAAGTCGACTCACATTTATTTCTCCTTCTCAGACCATCTTCACATGGATGCTCACAGGCACTTCAAATCCATCTAATCTGGTCCCCTTTTCTAGTGCCAGCTGATGATATATTAACTTGCCAGTATAGAAAGAAGAACCTTAAAAATCTATTTATCTAATGATCTACAGAAAAGCAACATCATAATTCCAGTCCCCTGCCTACAAAATCACTAGGTTTACCCTCGTAAGCCTCATTATTTTGTAAAGTGCTTCTAAAACATCAGATTTATGTGATAAAAAATATTTATAATCAGCAATGTAGTCTAACACTAAGCAACAAATTTTTACTAAATACCTGCTATATACTTAAAGATGTCGTAAAGCCATTTCCTCCAGTAACCATCTGACCACATCTGGGTGTACTGGGGTACAAATAAACATGGTGCAAACTCCAAGACTGGGGAGGAGAAGTTTTATATTCCTACGTTCAGAAAAGCTGCCTCACGTGTAGGAGAAAATAAAAGTATTAGGAGAACACTGCCCATCTTTTGAACTGTCACTTTAAAAATGGTTATATTTTTAAAAACATCAATACTGGAAAATAGGATTCAAAGATGAAAGCTCCATGAGAGCAGGAATTTTTATTTTTTGTTTATTGCTATATCCCCAGCTCCAACAGCAGTATCTGACACAAAGAAGGCAGTTGGTAAACGTCTGTTGAATCAATTAATGGAGTAATGAATGACAAGTTCTGTAACGTGGTAATCAATTTAATACAACCTCAGTGGATGCGTGTTTACTGCCCTCTAGCCTCACATTACTTTAGAGGAAATGTCTAAAGTGGGCTGAAGAGCAAACACAGGACATTTCCTGCCTTCACGCAGCCCATGGGGCAGAACTAGTTGTTCCTGGAGCTGTGTGTTCAAAACAGACCCCCACCTTCCATGGACTAAAAGTCTGTTCTCTTACTAAGCATCTTCCTGACCTAAATTGGTGCTCTGCTAAAGTCCAGGCATTTGTCTGCGGTACCCTGAGGCTTGAGGGTGGCCTGACCTCTGTTTTTGGGACACGTGCAGTGGATGGACCCCATAAGCACGGCCCCTACTACCTGCTGACGTTCCCCCCATTTATTCAGCCACTAGCCACGCTGCTAATCCCACAGATAGTTCTCCATTGTAAGCACGACCTCTGGCATTTTTTAATAGAAGAAAATTCTCTCGCCTGCATCTAGTGCAATGACTTCCACCTCATGTCCAATATAAAGCAGGACACTGTGCCACATCCCACCGAAGCCTCTCTTGGTGTATGTGATTGTGTACTGGTCTAGAAATATTTTGGAGTCTTGCAGAAATAGATCCACTGAGGTGACCTTGGAAAGATGGAAGTCTGAAATTGACTGACAAGGCACGAAACATTAGCTTTAACATGTGAATTCAAACACAACTCTATTGAGGAACTAGTCTATGCAAGGAACTTTGTCAAGAAATAGAACAAGAAGATGCAGTCCTTGCTTTGCAAGAAGCACAAGTGCTGGTGGGGAACATAGATGCATGTAGCCATAAGAGAGCAGGCAATGTGCTGTAACAAAAAAGCAAGCAGAACGACACAAAGGCGCCACACCAGCGGGCCACGCCTGTCCACTTACCTTGAGGACAAACAGACACTCACAGTGCCATCTGGTCAAAATCAGAATACTAATGTAGTATTACAAACTGCTCTTAAGTGGAACTACTGGGAGAAAAAACATGCACATAATAACAGAAGGAACATTAAAATGTTCCCATTTGGCCTCCAAAAGGTCTCATTTGCCACCACACCCCAGGGCCAGCAGTCTGCACAGCAGGGGATGTACAACGACTGATCTGTGAAGACTGTCCCACTTTGGCCATGGTAGACTGGATTGTTTGGACAAGCCCTCCTGCTGAGAACAACTTTTAAAAAGCTGAAAATGTATTATTTTAAAAATCAGTTTGAAGTTATTGGGAAGCAACCAAAGCAGTGAGGAACTGCAGGGCCAAGATTCAGGTCAAAGGGAAACCAGAGCTACAAACCTAATATTTGACTCCACCTTTATCCTCAAGGTACCTGCTTTTTGCAGAAGCACAGACAAAATGGCTGCAAAGATAAGCAGAGCTTTTCGCAGCTTTTTGCAGCAATGAGGGAAAATCAACACTCAGGGCAGTAACTGCCAGGACTTGCAGCTCGGACCCTCAAGGGCTGTACCCTAGGGGTAACAGGGACCAGCCTTCACAAGCCTCAATTCATCACAATCCACGATTAAATTAGGGACACGTGCCCCCAGCCTGGTTTTCTTCCAGGGAAGCTCCTCTGGAGGAAAAGAGCCTCAAGCAGAGCCTTAGCTTTTCATAACAATGTCTCACACACAAACGAAACAAAATAGATAGAGGAGCCCGGACTAGAAACCAAGAGAGAACACAGACTTTAGAAACAGACCCACAGGACAGCCAGAGAGTCCTGTTATCAGACATGATATTAGCTATAAGTAATGTCTAAGGAACTAAAAGATATTAAATTATTTTACCATATAACTAGAAGCTATAAAAAGAATCAAATGGAAATTCAACTGAAAAATACAATTAAAAACTTTAAAAGACAGATTTAAAAGCAGGTGAGACTTAGCTAAAGAAATAATAACTTGGAAGGTACATCAGGATAAAATATCCAGACTGAAGTACTGAGAGACAAAGGAATGGAAAATACAGAAAAGAACACAAGAAAAGCAGGTAGAAATGTTGAAAAGTTCTAACATACAGGTAAGTATAGTCCCAGAAGAGGGGAGGTGGGGGAAAAAGAAATACAAGACACAGAGAGGCAGAAGCAATATATAAATAGATAATGAATTTCCAAAATTGATTAAAAAATTATTGTAAAATGGTTATGATAAAAAGGACATCCAAAGAATGAGATACTATAATCATTAAAGCAAGCAAGCCTATTTTTCAGTATTTAATGAAATAGAAAAGTACACCAGGCATGATGCTAGGTGAATAAAGAGTATAATATTCTTCTTTATAACTTTATAATACATATACATAAAATATTGGAAGGAAATACAGAAAATAGTAATAGGAACTCCATCTCTGGGCAATAGGCACACTAATAATTTTCTTTATTCTTTTTCAAGTTTTCTAATTTTCTACAATTACTATGAACTACTTGTATACTCAGAAGAATGTTGATTATTGAAAGCAGGATATGATTTTGTATTACAGTAAGATTAAAATTATGTTGAAATATGTATTTGGAAAGATGTACATAAAATATTATTAAGATTATAATCTTAGAGTGATGGCGTTAAAAGTGATTTTTTTCCTCTATTTTTCAAGTTTTTTATATTAGTTTTAAGGCAGGGCAATGTTTAAGGGCGGTGTCAGGAAATATAGAGAGTCTGAGATTTTTGCTCTATTTGCAGGCTAACAAGTTAACCTGCCACAGTTTCACAGACGCTCATAGAAGACACAAGACTCTTGGGTCAGAGACAAAAGACTGTTACTCACAGGATATCGGGCAACATGAGCTTCATGTTCACATCACCCTCAAGTCCCACGGTGTGATGCAAAGGGACCCAAGTGGATTCTGGGTTTGTGTCACAGCTTAGGGACATAAATCCTTTACGACTGACTACAAGCAAGTTGACCAACCTATGCCCCAGGGGGAGACGGCAAAGTGGCCCTTTGCTCTAGAGGGAGACACTCTCTCTGTCTTCCAAGGCTGTGAGTTATTCGAGCATCCGTGAAAAGCTAGTCCAGAACGAAAGGGCAGTCAGTGTCTCTGCTCACAGGATGTGCAGAAACACAAGACCCATGCGGAATCATCTCCCAGCAGCCAGGTCCCCATGTAACTGAGAAAAAGTGTATTCTGGTCTCTTTTCCCATGTGCACTGAGAAGAAAAAAAGGTAACGAGTCTCACAATAAAGAGTGTTGGCCCAAGGATGACTTTAAGAATAAATTAAAATTCTATATCAGTCCTATACCTCTTGTCTAAGAAAGGAAAAGTTCCCTCTCCACTGAAGATCTTAAAGGGTTTCACAAGCACTAACCATCCCCAATGGTTTACTCATCTGGTAAAACAATTGATGAGAACACATTCCCCACCAACAGGTGTGTGTTTAGTCAGAGCCTCTGGATTAACAAAATCGCAATCCTTCCTGATTTAAAAAACAAAACAAAAACTTCTGAAGCCCTGAGTCACAGCCTTAAATTAAAAGGGGATGAGTTCTATTTTAAGAACCGAGGACTAATTTGCATAAACGAAGGAAGAGCGTTACAGAAGAAATGATGGAAGAAATAATGGAAGGTAACATAACACTTTTATTTTTATTATTCTTAATTGAATAATAAGAACATTAATACTGAAGATTAAGGGAATTAATATTAAATTGAATACTGATAATATTAAAAAGAAAAAAAGAACCAAGGACCGAGGAGAAGGTGTCCGCGGCTCTGTGACCCACCGGTCATCAGCTGATTCGCTGGCCTGGCTAGTTTTCCCTTTCTGCTCACTGAGGAGACCACCTCCTCATCAGACAAGACCCCCCTCTTCATGCAGCGGCAAGGATGTGAGGACAGTTAGAGCGCCGAGAGGGAGGCCTTGCCCTCACCTTACTCACCCGTGCCACGCAAACATCTAACCTTGCACACATCGTGTGTGGCTTCGGCAGTGTAGCACAGCTCTGTGTGTCTCACCGCCACATTAACTTAAGCAATGGCTTGGCTAAAGACCTCTAAAGCCAGCTCAAAGACAGGCTCAGCTGGTCTGGTTAATAATGCCCACACATCTGCCCATTGCTTAATCCAGCAACAGTGTCAGGAAAATTCCTTGGTACTCCTGTGATATTAAAATATTAAATATTTTAAAAATATTAAAATATTGCTTGCTAAGTACTAAAAAGAAAAGTTCTTCTCTTGTGGCAAAACCATTTTATAATTTAGTGTTTAAATTTTTAGCAATCATTTCTTTTAAGTCTATATATATGCCAAAAAGATTAACCTGTGGCTGAATTTTTTCTGTTCATGTTACAACAGCTTCTGGTGCTGAGAGCAGATTGACGATATTACTCCCAACGCAGACAGACACCCCGGCAAGGACACGACGAGGCCCACTAATTTTCCAATACTTAGGACCAGTCTCAGACATAAAGGTCTCAAAGGCCAAATGTCAACAAGAAAAATCCAAGGGAATAATCGGGAACAATTGTGGTTCAACATCTGACTCATTCAATATGTGATACAAATACATCTTAATTCACTGAAATGACTGGAAACAAAAGCACAAAAAACCTACCATTACTGAAAACCCACTGTAGGTGAGGGAAAGGAATTGAAATAAAAAGCCTTATCCCTGGGGGAGGAAAAGGAATGCATGCTAGGTCCCCCCTTATCTCTCCCCTCCACCCCACCTCCCATCCCCAAGCCCCAGGGACGCAGTGCCTGCCTGAGACTAAGGCTTAATCAGAGCCCCAAGGAAAGACCCTTCCCCAGGCTAGCAAGTATTAAGTAACGGGTAACAGAAGAATACTTCTGGGAAGGGACAGGGTTAGAACATGGAAAGAGATCCTCTCTGAGGGCGGTGCAAAGGGAAGACTGAACAATACTGAGGGAAAAAGCCCTCTGGCTGGCCAGTCCTCATCTTAAACACAAGGTATTGCTAAAGGAATTTGAAACCTGTATGCGCCAAGGGTGACTATAGCAAATTACAAACCTTAAAGCTTGCCCAACTCCTAACTAGATTAACTCAAATCCTCACAATAAAAGCCTCACAGGAGGAAAGGCATGCCAAATCCCAGGCATAAATCTGCTGTCCTACTCAGGATGTCTGGCTTTCAAAAACAAAAAATTGTGAGGCAGACAAAAAAGTGCACACCCAGGAGACAAAGTGATCATTAGAACCAGACTCAGATATGATTCAGATGGTGGTATAATCTGACGTTGAATTTTAAATGATTAATACAGTAAAGGCTCTAAATGAAAATTGTGGACAATATCATATGGGTAATTTTAGCAGAGAAATAGAAACTAGAAGAGAATATCAAAGAGAATGCTAAAAATGAAAAACAAAGGAACAAAGATGAAGATTGCCTGTGACTGACTTATCAGTAGACTCAACACAGTTGGGAAAGAATCAGTGAACTTAAAGATCAGTCAAAGGAAATCATCCAAAGTGAAAAACAAAGAGCAAAAAGACAGAGAAGAGCATATACAACATCCAAGACCTGTAGGAAAAACATCAAATGATCTAACATATGTGTAACTGAAATCCCAAAATTTCTACAGGCAGGGAATGGGGCAGAAGAAAACATTCAAAGAAATAATAAGAACATTCCAGAACTAATGAAAGTCCCAAATCACATAGGCAAGAAGCTCAGAGAACACAATGCTGGATAAATACCCCTCTTTACCCCCAAATCCACACACATCTAGGTATATTATATTCAAATTGCTGAATATGGAAGACAAATACTGAAGGCAGTCAGAGAAAAAGTCACATAATATATGCAAAAACAAAATTAAGAGTTGCAAGACTTTTTGTGAGAGATCATAGAAGATGGAAAGTCATGGGGTGACATTTTTACGTGCTGAAAGAAAAAAACCCATTAACTCAGAATGCTATAGCCAGTAAAAATATTTCAGAAATATTTTCAGAAATGAAGAAACAAAAACTTTTCTGAGAAGAACAACAACTTAGGGAATTCATTCCCAGCCAACCTGTGAATCTATGAATAGGAAAAAATTTTAAAGGAAAGTCTGCAGGCAGAAGGAAAAAAGTAACCAGACAGAAAACTGGATTTATACAAAGAAATGAAGAACACTGGAAATGGATAAACAAAGGTAAAATAAATGTTTTGTTTTCAATTGCTCTAAAATATAAGTGAACATCCAAAGCAAAAATAGTAGCAGTGCATTGTAATGGATTACATTAATTTATTTGCAAGTACTGAACCAGCCTTGCATACCTGGGATAAATCCCACTTGGTCATGATATATAATTCTCTTTGCATTTTTTTAGATTTGATTTGCTAACATTCTGTTAAGGATTTTTTTTTTAATTTTTGAATTTTATTTTATTTATTTTTTTATATACAGCAGGTTCTTATTAGTTCTGTTAAGGATTTTTACGTCTACGTTAAGGAGAGATAAGTCTTTCCTAGACCTCCTCCTCCTACCTAAAATGTGTTTTTGTAATAAAGACTGGATATAAAACTCTAACACAGAGACTTCCCTGGCGGTCCAGTGGTTAAGACTCCCCGCTCCCAATGCAGGGGGTCCGGATTCGATCTCTGGTCAGGGAACTAGATGCCACATGTATCCCACAGCTAAGACTCCATATACCGCAACTAAGAATTCCGCATGCCATAACTAAGACCCAGCACAGCCAAATAAATAAATAAATATTAAAAAAAAAAAAAAGTCTAACACTCCTTAAGTCACTGTCGAAACAACTGTGTTACATACGTATCCACCAGCCCCAGAGAAACGTCTCTGAAGGAAGTAAAACAAAAGTGGTCAAGAAGAAAATACTCATGAAGGTTCTCCAAGGGAACTGTTAACGTCAATCAGAATTAATATTTAGACCAGATTGTAACCAGAGGTCACACATAATCACAATGTGATTAAGAAAATCTGATCCAAGATTTAAAAATCAGAAATAAAAATTCCAACTTCTCACTAGCTTGGTTAATGTGAAAAATCAGAAGGTCCAGGCCACTCTAGGTGTCCTTCCTGGGGCTGAGTGCCACCTGTTCCTGTTGGAAGGACGTCAGTTCCCCTGCCCACCTAAGCTGGTCTCTCTAACTCTGTGAGGACAGCTGACGTGGAAGCGAGTTCACATGAAATGCGACATGCATCCAATTCTTGGATCATGATGGAAAATACATCGCTAGGGCCTGTGGCGCTAACTGAGCCACAGACCTTACCTTCGCTTCTAGCTCAGAAATCCAATCTGATACGAGAAGATAAATCGTGACCTAGCGCTCACTACACGTGTAGCCTTGGTCACTTTGGTTCCCTGGTCTGTAAATGGGGATTCACCCCTCCACACACACACAAGGACTGCAGGATGAGCCCTCTTTGCCGGGCTTGCTCCGTGCTGGGCGCTGCTCAGGTGCTGACACAAGAGGCGCTGTTTTAATTCACAGACGCTCACGCAGGTCTCGTGACAACGGAGCAGCTGTACGTTCCGCCGTCACCTCACTTTGCAGAGGACGAAGCAGAGGCACAGAGAAGCTGGGTAAGGCAGTCCCCCTCGGAAGCCGGACTCTTCAACTGCCTGGACACACCGAGTCAACAATTCTAAAGGTCTTTTCAAAAAGTTACAGAGTATTTTGATTCACTCATTTGCAAATTAACTAGAGGAAGAAACTCAAAGCACCAAAGAGGTCAAGGGTTAGATAATGCGTGTCATCTTCTAATTTGCATTTTTTTTCCTTGATGGTTCTCACGTTGGGAGATGTCTTACAATCAACAGCATCGTCAATATAGTGTCACACAGCACATTCACAGATAATTCACTCAAATATATTCCCCAAGGTTTGGAAACAAACGTGCCAGCAGAAGCACAGTGCAAGGCAGAGGCTTGGTCAAATGTGCAAAGGCAAGTAAAACAAGTGGTTATTTCCCTTTAAACAGTAACCAAAAGGGCAGGCCCTGCCCAGGGGAACAGCAGGGGCCACGACTAACTGATCCAGTTCAGGGCCGGCGAGGCTTATGCCCCAGACCAGCCGCCCGACGGAGAAACAACACGAGTTACGTACGCAATTCTCGGTTTTCTAGCAGCCACGTTAAGAAAGCAAAAAGAAACCGGTGAACTTAGTTCTACCAACATATTTTACTTAACTGAATATACCCAAATATTGTCATTTCAACATATAATTGGCACTAAAAATTATTGAGATATTTTACATTCTTTTCTTTCTTCCTTAGTAAGTCTTTGAAATCCAGTGGGAATTTTACACCTGTGTCAGTTTGACGAGCATTGTTTCAAGTGCTCCAGCCACGCGAGGCCTGCAGTGGCCACACGGGCCGGGCGGCTCTGGGCCCAGGGACACCTGCTAACAAAGTAGCAACCAGCATCCATTCTGCCAACAGTTACAACCAAAACTCACAGTGCAAATCTCTCAAAAGCCACTTTAATAAATGTGTTCAGGGACTTGGTGGCACAGTGGTTAAGAATCCGCCTGCCAGGGCTTCCCTGGTGGCGCAGTGGTTGAGAATCTGCCTGCCAATGCAGGGGACACAGGTTCAAGCCCTGGTCTGGGAAGATCCCACATGCCGCGGAGCAACTAGGCCCGTGAGCCACAATTACTGAGCCTGCGCGTCTGGAGCCTGTGCCCCGCAACGGGAGGGGCCGCGATAGTGAAAGGCCCACGCACCACGATGAAGAGTGGCCCCCGCTCGCCGCAACTGGAGAAAGCCCTCGCACAGAAACAAAGACCCAACACAGCCAAAATAAATAAATAAATAAATTAATTAATTAATTAATTAAAAAAAAAAAAAGAATCCGCCTGCCAATGCAGGGGACATGGGTTCGAGCCCTGGTCTGGGAAGATCCCTCATGCCGCAGAGCAACTAAGCCTGTGTGCCACAACTACTGAGCCTGCGCTCTAGAGCCCACGAGCCACAACTACTGAGCCCACGTGCCACAACTACTGAAGCCCATGCGCCACAACTACTGAAGCCCGCGCACTGCAACAAAGAGTAGCCCCCGCTCGCCGCAACTAGAGAAGCCCACGCACAGCAACAAAGACCCAACGTAGCCAAAAATAAATAAACAAATAAAATTTTTTAAAAATAAGAAGATTTAGAATGTTTATTCCACATTCAACTTGCTTAGTTTTAGATAGCTTATGTAGAGCAGCAGACTGATTTATCCAGCAATTGTTTATGAACATTTTAAGGCGGGACAATATCCACAGCTTAAGGAGTATCAGATTTTTCAATCCCACCTCTTCACTAAACGTATCCAGAAGGGACCTAAAGGCCAGATAAGCACAGTTTCACGGCAGGAAATAGTTTGGAACTAAACAAAAAACTAACCTGGGCATCACAGAAACCTGGACTCACTCCGCGGACCTGCTGTGTGGTCCTGGGTGGGTCACCTGACCTCCATGGACCTCTGAATGTTGGAGAAGTGAACACAGAGTTATTTAAGCAACAGACCAAAACACAGGGATGTCGAAGGCTTCCCAGGTCTGGACTTAGATTAAAAGCTCCCAGGATGCCCAGGGAGTAACCTGGAGGTTTGGCTTCATTGCTCCCTCGTGAAAAGAAGTCACAAGCCAACAGCTGAAAGCATCACCGCTGGAGTTTAGCAAAGACTCCGATTCCTCCCTGGAGCAAGAGGGGGAGAAAACAGAGGCAGTGACCACACTGCGGCTTTGTCATTCCAAGGCGGGGGCCACACTGGTCCCTACTCTGCAGTTTATTTGAAGACCCTCTGCTCAGTGAAGGCCTGGCAGGGACCTGTGGAGCGTCTACGGAACACTGACCACAGGGACGCAGACATGACTTCCTACAGGCAGCCCTCTAGATGCCCCGACCTGCAAACAGGGGACAAGAATTCTTACACAAGACTTAAAAAGCACAAGATATAAAGGATAAGAGACTGGTAAACTTGACTGCATTGACATTTTTTAAAAAGTATGTTCATAAAAAGACAGCATAATCCAAGCAAGAGAGCCTGGAAACTGTGATTAAATATTAAAATAAAGGATTTTGTACCTCAAGTTTTTAAATAATTGCTACAAATCCGTAAAGAAGAGTTAAAGTATTTTGTTTAAATGGGCCAAGAGTACAACAGGTACTTCACCAGAAGACCGAGGAAGAGGGGAAGGAAGGGGAGCAGCTGAGATACCCAGCCTCTCGAGTGATCAGGGAAATGGAGCCCAGGACCCTGCACACGCAGAGACTGGCAAGTACTTCTGATGAGAAGATAAGGCGGTGTGCTTAAAAGACCGTGTGTGTGCGTGTGTGTGTGCGCGCACGTGTGTATCTGATGGTACACCTGCCATACAGGACAGAAGGTCAATGCTTAATCGCACAGCCTAGCCACTCACATGAATGTAAGAAAAACGTGCCTCCTTTACGATCGGGCTGGATGGCTGGGCGGCCCCCGGCGCGGAGGAGGGGCTGACTGTACTGGAACGCTCCCCAGTCCCCAGTCCCCAGGTGCGGGCAGTGTGGGTCTTGGTCGCTGGGGAAAGGAGGGTCCAGGAGAGGGGGGTCGGGCAGGGGAGGGGAGGGAGGGGGACGGGCAGGAGCGTCTGGCAGCTGGAACCTGTCTCTGGACTCACTCTGTGCCTCTTCGTGCCATCAGGATGGTCAGGATGTCAGGATCTGGGGGTGAGACCTGGGCCTGCAGGGACGGGGGGCGGGAGGGAGCGAACACAGGCGACCCCCCAGCTCAGACTGGGAGCACGTGAGCTAAGCCACGCGGTGGGAAATCCTTAGTCTCCAATCTAGTTCCTGTTTCCCTGAGACACGGATATAAGAAATACTTCGCTTTCCTCTCCATTCTAAGGAAAACAGTGCAAAACCATGAAATCAGCCCTGGGGCCTAGGATTAAGAAAGCACCGGGGGATCTCCCTGGTGGTCCAGCGGGTGAGACTCCGCACTCCCAGTGCAGGGGGCCCGGGTTTGATCCCTGGCAGGGGAACTAGATCCCACGTGCATGCCGCAACTAAGAGCTCACATGCCACAACTAAAGATCCCATGTGCTGCAACGAAGATCTCACAAGCCGCGACTAAGACCCGGCGCAGCCAAAATAAAAAAAAAATTTTTTTTAATAAAAAGTAAATTAAAAAAAAATTTTTTTTAATAAAAAATAAATAAAAAGGAAGCACAGGGTGCAATGGGAACAGTCTCACAGTTGACGGATGATCAGATTCTAAAGAGCCACTAGAAAACTACGCTGTACGTGAAAATGTCCTGACTTTTAAACATCAGCGAGCCATTCAAAAAATTTTGTTTTTAAACTGTATGTGGCCAGATTCAGCCGTTGGTACCCGCCCGGGGCCTCTGTGCTGACGGCTCTTGTGACCTCATGGGATGGGGGCCACACGGCCAGGGGACCAAGCCCAATGCCCAGCACCCACACCGCCGACCTGACAGTAACACGGTCTCTATCCCAGAAGCAGGAACGGAATGTAGAACGAGACCCTCGGTTCAGGTGGGGGTGGGGAAACACAATATAAAGTTTCACAAAATTCTGTAAGGATCAAAAGAAAGTGAAAAACAGAAACAGGTAATTTGTGAGGGTGGCAGGACTCAAGATAACTCATTTTTAAAACAGTGACTCTCACCTACTCTAACATTTCAGGAATAACGTCTCAGGAAAGTACCCAAAACGTTATCTGGTTAATTGGACCTAAGTCACAGGGTAATTCAGTTGTACTCTGAACGCTCTTCATAAAAGACATCAGTTTCCATCTCTTAATCTCTGAAGAAGGGGATTCCCTATTTAGAGGTGAGGGAGACAGCAGACAGTTAATAATATCGGAGTACAGGGGCTTCCCTGGTGGCGCAGTGGTTAAGAATCCGCCTGCCACTGCAGGGGACACGGGTTCAAGCCCTGGTCCGGGAAGATCCCACATGCCGCAGAGCAACTAAGCCCGTGCACCACAACTACTGAGCCTGTGCACTAGAGCCCGCGAGCCACAACTACTGAGCCTGTGTGCCACAACTACTAAAGCCCACGTGCCTAGAGCCCGTGCTCCACAATGAGAAGCCACCACAATGAGAAGCCACCGCAATGAGAAGCCCGCGCACCACAACAAAGAGTAGCCCCCACTCGCCACAACTAGAGAAAGCCCACAAGCAGCAACGAAGACCCAATGCAGCCAAAAATAAATAAATTAAATAAATAAATTTATTTTAAAAATATATATATATCAGGGTACAAACGGAAAAGCGTGGTGGGTACGTGGCCCTGAATTCTACAAAGAGCAGCAGTTGGACCTCAGCCACAGCTGCTGAGAATCGCTCCATTTAAGGGCAGAAAAGAGTCAGGGTTGTAAGGCAGTGACAATGTGTGTTTCATACTTTCCTGCACTTTTTCCATAACAACTGGCTTTATGCATAATTATTGCATGGAATTCCACCCATATAAATGACTGTCACTAGTAACACTTTCCCACAGCCAAACCGAGTATTCCGAGGGTCAGTTTAGGAAAGAACAAGAGGACAGGAGGACGACTTGGAAAACACACAGCCTCCAGCCCCTCAGGTGCGGGGGGGCCCCGGCTGCTGAGGCCAGCTGTGCCCACAGGGGACACGGGAAACTCCCCCGCCCCCCAACCCCCCCCCCCAGCCAAAACCCCAGCCCAGAAGGACCTTCTGGAGGAAACCTCTCCTGCCTCTCACCTCACCCCCCCGCCTGCTGCCCAAGCTTCCCCAGCCTCAGGGAGACGGGCAGCTCGGCAACGTCTCGCCTTTGGGATTTTCCTGTTCCAATCTCAAAGGCTTGGGAGAGGCCACCAAGGCTCAGGGTTAAGTCGACTCAGAACCCCTGCTCTGCCCCGTCTCCCCAGCTCCTCAGCCACGGGTCCGGCCCCAGAGCCGCACTGGCACATGGGGGCCGCTCAGTGCGGGGGCCTCCCCAGGAGGGGGCAAGCCCTCACACCATCAGCAGCTCACGTGATGAGAAGCAGTGGCTCAACTGAAGCAACGCAAGAAAGTGTCGAAGGCCCCGACACTCCCCATAACACACGGATTAACAGCAGGAAGGGACGCGGTAAAGGGTTCCAAGCGTGAAAGCACCTCCTCCAGGAAGACCTCCGACTCGGCCTGGCTGAGTCACCGCCCCTCGCAGGCTCCCCACCCGATCGCAACACACACCGTGGGCCAGGGGCAGCTCGGCCAGGACGACAGGAGCTCGGTCCCTCGCACAAATGTGCGGCTAGTGCGTGCTGGTGACCAGGCTTCTGAGTGACAGGCAGGCCGCTCTGCCCTGGGCGGCCGGGTCTGACACAGCACAACCCAGCTCCTAAGAGGTGGCCGTCACCAACTTGAAAGAAACCTTCTGATTGTTTCCCCAGTTGTTCAAACAGATATGCTGGGCAACAAGCCTTTGAATATTGACTTTCAGATGAAAACAAACACCGCAGTGGCTCAGAGTAAGCAGATCTGAGCCCTGGATGCCTGTGGCACCAGCAGCAGGGGCCCGAGAGCTGGGGGGAAAACAAACGCCAGCCCAGGGCCCCCGAGGCTCCCGCAGCGGGATGCTGGGCCCCCGGACTTTCACCAGCACGGAGTTATGCCCCAGGTGTTCCTGGGTGTTTTGTAATATTAAATTCCAAGATTCCCTCATATGCCTTACAATATACCTCTGAGAAAGGCAGGCCCCCATAATGTGCTGTATGGTACCTAAGGTTCTTGGTCAACAATGACCACCCACCACCAATAGCAAAAAGGGTTTTAAAACACTTTGGGGAAAATAACTAGAGGCTAATGTTACAATTGCAAAAGTATTTACTATTTCCCAAGCATTAAATATGCATGCCATGGCTACTTTCAAATGGACTTGCCATGTTTTTAACTGAGCAATAAGATTGAAAATTATTTCCTTAGCTGGTATCTATATACTCCACCTAACAGATTTCATAAAATAAAAATGTTTATATTAGACACTTGCTTATTTTGACTCTGAGTATTAATTCAGCAACCTACAACTTCTAAGGCATAAGGGATAATTAAGTTTCTGTCTATATAAAGAGAGGTTTAGATACATATGGATATCTAGATTTCTATCTAGATTTCTATTATATACAGTCAACGTTATGTCAACTCTCCAGTTTTTGTTATAATGTCGTCACCCCATCTTTCCAAAAGAGTCCTGCAGTGCTCTTTTAAACAGAGATCTGAGCTTCTATTTTTTTAAGTTTAGGGGGAAGTAGGATCACTCATTTAGTTTCACAGTAATTTTGGAACCAAATTAAAAATGTCAGTGTTGGGACAATGACATGTTCGTTGTTACAAATTTGGGTAATGAAACGCCTGTTTTCTTTCATCAATTTAATAAGCATCTTAAAGATCAATGTACCCAATACTGGTGAGCCTGAAATCCACTGTCTTAATGAGCTGCTCTTATAAGCTGCTCCTAATGGCCGGGAATTCACAAGGCCAGCAACAAGCCACCAAGGGCCAGAAAGGGGCCTACACCTCGTGGTTCCATTTTTTAATGAACCTGCCCTTAGAAATGTAACTCAAAATACAGAAGAATGATACACAGCGATAATCAACCAAGTTTCATTTGTAAAAGCAAGATACTGGAAGTAGCAGTAAGATCGCCATTTTCTAAATGACATTTGATTTTGATTGACCGAATCCCACCTACGCAGGGGCCTCGCAGAGAAAACGCACAAGACGGGCGTGTACAGACGAGCTGACTTCGGGCCATGGCATGGGATGCCCCGATGTCCAGATCCGGCTCTTCTGTTGTGCACCTCTTACAGTGACATCGTCAAGACGGCGGGATAGGAAGCCCCAGAGACAAAATCGTAGCAACAACCTCGGCCCAGAAAGCCTCTGTGAGAACTCCAGAAGCCAGTTAGGAAGTCGCAGGACCAGGCGGGCGCAAAGCCAAGAACAAGTGCGTGGAAGTGGGTGTCATCTACGAGACCCCTCCCCTAAGCCGTCACGCTCAGGACCAGAAGGAAAAGCCCAACCCACAGCTTCTCCTCGTGAGGATGCCGCACACCCACATGCCTGCTTTCGTGGGCCACGAGGGGCTGGTTTCAGTCTACCTGACTCTCAGCGCTGCCGGGGATGGCACACCTTGGATGCCTGGGGGCCACTGAGAACAAAGGGGACTCAGGAACAGCTCGTTGAGGCGCCAGAGACCCTGCAGTGCCGCAAATGGACACCAGGGGGAGCAAGAGAGGACGAGGCAAACTGCTAACAGGGGAATTACAGAGAGATACATCCCCAGAAAAGGGCAGAAAGGCCCCCAGAGCCTCTAGCCAGGCTGACCGGTGAAAGTCTTTCCCTATCCGAAGCCAGTCCTCAATATTGGGGAAAGAAAACGTCTCCAACATATTGGAGCAGGGTCAGCAGACTATGACCCAGGCCAACTCAGTCCATGGCCCACAGCCAAGAATGGCTTTTACATTTTTGAAGGACTGTAAAATATGCCAAAGGCTGTACTCAGCCTCAAGGCCTAAAACATTTACTAGCTGGCCTTTTATTTTTTAAAAATTTGCTGACCCATATATTAAACTTTATTAGCACACAAACTTTCAGGAGCCAACAAAATACTACGTACAGTGCCTTACTTTGTATTCTTAATCTTCAAACTATAAAGATTATTTCAATGCGTTAAATTGTTTTATTTCTAAACATTAATGTTCAACTGTGAAAACACGTTATTTAGCTAATAATTGAACAGTGTACAAATGAATGATTTCCTAACCTATAGAAAATACATGACTAGGTAGATCAGTATATAAGGACATGGAAAAAAACAATCATAATATATTATTAAGTACAAAAATCAAGTCATAAAACATTATATCATAAGAGGATTCCTATTATGAAAATGTTAAGTCTGTAATATATGATTACAAGAGTTGTAGAACTCTGGATAAATAAACTCCAAACTCTTCACAATACTCATCCCCAGGGGTTGGGAGGTGAAGGAAAAAGGGACTTCACTTTCTACTTCATATGTATCCTTTTTAAAAATACATTTATTTATTTATTTATTTTTGGCTGCGTTGTGGTGCACGGGCTTCTCATTGCGGTGGCTTCTCTTATTGAGGAGCACGGGCTCTAGCCGCGTGGGCTTCAGTAGTTGTGGCTCGTGGGCTCTAGAGTGCAGGCTCAGTAGCTGTGGCGCACGGGCTTAGTTGCTCCGCAGCATGTGGGATCTTCCTGGACCAGGGCTTGAACCCGTGCCCCCTGCATTGGCAGATGGATTCTTAACCACTGCGCCACCAGGGAAGTCCCCCTCATATACAATTTTATGCTTCTTTTTTTTTTCCTCAACAAGTGTGAACCACTTCTGAAATTTTTAGGACAAAAAAAATTTTTGAAGAAATGTTATTCCTATTTTAAATATAAACATTATGTTCCAGTTTATAAAAATAAGGATAATAAAGACCCTATGGGGACGCGAAAGCAGTGGAGAACTTCACTCCCACCCTAAAAACAAGGAAAAGCCAGATAAATTACAAAATCATAACTTTTCTTGGACCTAGCTGAGATCACAGAACAACCCAATAGCCTGAAATCCAAGGAAAGACCGGCCTCTCCAAGGAGAGACTGGAGGCTTGGTCCCCTGGGGCAGAGCTCAGAGGAAGGCTCTGCAGGCACCACTAAGGCAGATGAGAAGTCAACCCAAAGCCCAACAAACTGCTGAGTGTGAGCTGGCGGGAGGGCCTAGGCCACCAGGAGGTACAGACAGAGCACAGCTCACACCCACTCCTCTCGCGGGGCAGGCCTGGAGGGGAGGCGGCCCCAGCTGCGGGCAGGCACCAAGCCCAGCAGCCCGATTCCCAGACACCAGTCAAGCCACTGTGTGAGGGGGAGCAAACTCTAATAGGCCCCCTGCCGTGGGGGGTGGGGGGCGGCAGAAGGGAAACCCTCACCAGGTCACAAAGAATCCCGTGCCATCAGAACAGCGGTCCTCATCCAGGTTATGTGACAACGTCACGAGACATTTCTGGCTGTCAGAACTGCAGGAGGGGACTTCCCTGGCGGTCCAGCGGCTAAGACTCCGCGCTCCCAATGCAGGGAGCCTGGGTTCGATCCCTGGTCAGGGAACTAGATCCCACATGCCACCACTAAGCCCACGTGCTGCAACTAGAGAAGCCTGTGCACCGCAATGAAGACCCAGCACAGCCAAAATAAAAAATAAATAAATAAACAAATGAAGGACTGGAGGGGATGCTACTGTCATCTGGTGGGCAGAGGTCAGGGACGCTGCTCAACATCCTGCAGAGCACAGCGCAGCCCCGACAACAAAGAACAATCCAGCCCAAATGCCAACAGTGCCACGGCCAAGAAACTCTGCTGAGGAAGGGGCACAAAACTCTCTCTGTGTAAGACTCACCAAAAACACAAGGTAGGATTTGGCCGCCACAGGGAGGAGAGGCGGGACCACTGAGAAAGCTCCACCCACAGTCAAGGTGCACAGAGCTGGCCTAAGACCAAAGCTGACCTAACAAACGACAGCAGTCCACCTCTGGGGGAGGAGCAAGGGCATGAAGAGAGAGAGAGACCCCCCCCCCCCCACTCCACGGGGCTGGGGCCAAAGAAAACTAAAAGCTGAGAGCAGGACAGGAGCACTGAGAAAACCTCTCCAGCGACCCAGCCTCCCCAAACACACGAGACGATGCTCGAGGAATGTGAAGCGGGTGACGCACTGAAGGTGACCACGAACAGTACAACTGCAGCTGAGTCCTGACCAGGTGGACTCAATCCCCACACCCACAGTTTAGCAGGAAAAGGCATGCCCACGTGCCGGCGTAAACACTGCTTAGCCCAGGCTCTGCTACTCTATACACTGAATGTCAGCATTCAGTGAAAACTTACGAGGGACACAAAAAAGCAAGGGAAACCACCTCTTGTCAAGAGACAAAGCAGTCAACAGAATTAGACTCAGAGATAATCCACATGTTAGAACTATCAGAGAACTGAAAATAACTATGACTCAACATGTTAAATACTCTAGTGGCAAAGGGAACAGATAGGCAGTTTCAGCAGAGAGGTGGAAACTATTATGAGCCCCTGCCTCCTGGTGTGCGTGCCCTTGTGTGGGTCCCACCCACACTGCATAGGCTGACCTGTGTAAAATGGCAGCATGTGACTTTGGAGGCCAGCTTTCAGCATGTGCTCTCTGACATCACTCGTCTGGGGGAAGCCAACTACCATGTCACAAGGACATTCAGGTAGACCCACGGAGAGGTCTACACGGGGAGGAACCACAGCTTCCTATCAATCAATTTGGCAGCCATGTCAATGATCCATCTTGAAAATGAACCCCCCAGTCGCACCAGGTCTCAGACAATATCCAATATCTACCCTGGCCAATACCTTAACTGAAACATCAAGAGACCCAAAGCCAGAACCACTCAGCCAAGGCACTCCCAAGATTATATATGTTTATTGTTGTTTTAAATTACTCTCTTTGGGGTAATCTGTTATACAGCCATAGGTAATTAATACCTATACTCTGTAGAGTAGACTCTACAGAGATGAAGAAATACTCAATGAAATGAAAGATAGGTCAGTAGAAATTACCCAAACAAAAACACAAAGAGAAAAAAAGCTGGGAGAAAAAACAAAACAAAACAAAACAGAACAGAGAATCCAAAAGCTCTGGAACATCATGAAATACTCTAATATACATGTAATTGAAATTGCAGAAGAGGAGAGAATGGGTACCAATAAAAAACTTGAAGAGATACTGGTCAAGGTATTTCCAAAATGAACATAAAACCACAGATCCAGGAGAAATTGGGGCTTACACAAAAAAATGAAGAGTGCTGGAACGGTGAAAATGCAGGTAAATATAAAATTTAATTTTAATTGCTCTAAATGTTAGTTGACTGTATGAAGAAAAAGCAGCAGCTGTATTCGCTGCTACAGGATGTGTAAAAGGAAAATCTATGACAACAACACAAAAGAGGGAGGAGCTGGGAGTATGCTGTAAGGTTCTTACATGACACATGAAGGTAGACCATGACTAGTTAAAAAGGAATTTCATAAATCCTATGGTAATCACCAAAAAAATATTTTAAGAGGTATAAATAATGAACAATCATGGAAATAAAATGAAATGATAAAAAATATTCAATCTAAAAGCCAGCCAAAAATAAGGGTGAGGAGAAGAACAAAAAACAAATGGAACAAATGGAAAACAACAAGCAACACAGTAGATTTTAATCCACCATATCAATAATTACATTAAATTTAATGGACCAAAACATGCTAATTAAAAGAGTCTTGGGACTTCCCTGGCAGTCCAGTGGTTAAGACTCTGCACTCCCACTGTAAGGGGCACAGGTTCGATCCCTGGTCAGGGAACTAAGATTCCACATGCTGTGCAGCCAAAAAATTTTTTAAAATAACATTAAAAATAAAAAATTAAATAAAAGACAGAGTCTGTAGGATAAAAGCTCAAGACCCAACTATATGCCTAGTTTGAACTAATTGAGAAATGAATCCATAATTACAGACGTCCACACTTTTCTCTCAATGTTGGATAGAATAAGTAGACAGAAAATCCGTTAGGATAGAAAAGACCCTGGACTTCCCTGGTGGCACAGTGCTTAAGAATCCACCTGCCTATGCAGGGGACATGGGTTCGAGCCCTGGTCCAGGAAGATCCCACATGCCGCAGAGCAACTAAGCCCGTGCGCCACAACTACTGAGCCTGTGCTCTAGAGCCTGCCAGCCACAACTACTGAGCCCACGTGCCACAACTACTGAAGCCCGTGTGCCTACAGCCCGTGCTCCACAACAAGAGAAGCCACCGCAATGAGAAGCCCGCGCACCGCAATGAAGCGTAGCCCCCGCTCGCCGCAACTAGAGAAAGCCTGCTCGCAGCAACGAAGACCCAACCCAGCCAAAAAAAAAAAAAATCAAAGACCCGAATAACACTAACAAGCAACATGACCTAGTTGATATTTACAGTTCACTCCTCTCAACAACAGCAGAATACACATTTTTCTCAACTGCACATAGAATATTCACCAAAATAGACTATATCCTGGGTTATAAAATACGTCTCAACAAATTAAAAGAATTGAAATCACATAAAGTATGTTTTGGGACTATAATGGACTTAAAGTAGAAATCAATAACAAAGATATATGGAAAATCCTCCCAAATTTAAATAAATTAAACAACACACTTTTAACTATAACTATATTACTATGTGCTAGCAGCGAGCAATTAGAAGTTGAAAATTTTTGAAGGTACCTTTTACAATAGCACCTAATTCATGACCTATTTATGTATGAATCTAACAAAGCACGTGCAAGCTCTGGCGATTCCACCTTATACCACATTATGGAATAGGCAAAACTCTAGGGACAGAACCAGACCAGTGGCTGCGGGCCTGGGGATGGGGAAGGGAGGTTGATGGCAAAGGGGAAGGAGGGGACTTTGTGGGGTGACGGGCATGCTCTAAAGCTGGTGGGGGGGGTGACCTGACTTCACGCATTTCTCAGAACACACAGGACTGGACACTAAAACTGCCAGAGTTTACTGTATGTAAACTATAGCCTGATTTTACAAATTAAAACACACACACACACACGAACAGGAAAAATGAAATTCAAGTTTCAATGTGCACTCCCGTGCACTCTCAGTACTGGTCGCCCCATGTGCTCCCGCCATACTTGAACACAACCCTCCCACTCCGACCACCCCAACCAACCAAAAGGAGGATCGTTCTGAGCCTCAGTGGACCAAGACCAAAAGTCCAACAAGCTTGCATTCTTTAAGAAAATGTACAAATTTAAACTGTCGTATTTATCGTGAACACTGCTTCCTGTAATTACTGACAGTCTCCAAGTCCTTAACAACATGACTAGCATGGACTTCCCTGGTGGCACAGTGGTCAAGAATCCGCCTGCCAATGCAGGGGACACGCACGCAGCAATGAAGACCAAACACAGCCAAAAAAAAAAAAGACTCGCATTTTCTAAATTTTACAGGTAAGGTTCAGATGCAAATTCTCACATCTACATGGATAAATATCATTTTTACTTCTAGATCTCGGCTGCTGTCCTGCTTGTGTAAGGTAAGTCCACTTAAAGCTCATACATAATTCCATGACCATTCCCAGGGCTCCTACCAGCTACCTTGATCTCAGGTCTGAAATTCCAGAGGTGAGATGAAGCCTTTGTACCACAGCTAATGAGCCTTAATGCTCTGTAACAGCCAATGCATTAGACGGGCTTTTCAGAATAAACTTATTTTTCCAGCACGGTAGATTCTCTTGCCAGGCAAGATTTGATTTCAAAATTGCACTAAGTTCTAGAAATTCAGGTTCCATTCTTGCACGCTCCCACATTTCAGCAGCGTGTTAGGAAACCTTCTGACCCAGGCTCCCGCCCGCTGGGGTTTGGGTAGAAGACAAACTGACCACAAAGAACTACGCTCACATTTCTGGGGCTGTGACCCCTCGGGACTCAGTAAATCCCACAACTGGATGGTTTGTGGTGGAAGTATTGTTTGTATTAATTCACATGCTCTGCCTCCTGACTTTGGACAATTCACTAAAGTAATGATCATTTTCTTTTTATTAAAAAAAAAGTCTCCAAGTAGCCTGGATTAATTTTTCTACAATGAGAATTTTTCCTTTTGTAATTGGGAAAAAGGGAGCCATAAAGAATTGCTAAGAAGGGGAGGCTAGCAGGAAGTCTCCGGGCGCTAAGACAGGGAGGTGCCATGAGGCTGGCGGGGAGCGCATGCAGCCGTGGCCTTGGCCCTTCAGCCTCAAGGTCATTTTTAGATGGAAGGTTCTCTCAGGTTAGTTACCACATGATAAACATAACAGTTTTTTTTTAAAGTCCAAAAATTATACTTCTATCTGATAGAGACAGGAAGGCAAGAAAGGTTGTAAAGTCCTAACCAAAAACCGTGATGCAAAATTCTATTTACAGTATAATGTCAAGTATGTTAGAGAAAGAGAGAAAATAAACAGAAGAAATGGAAAGAAATACAAATACAGGAAAGTACTAAAACATTTTTGGAATAATGGACCCGAGTAGGATTCTCCCAAACTTTCTTTATTCTTTAAAATAAATTTTTAACATCCCCAGATCGTTAGAAACCTAATATAATTTAACAAACACATGGTATCACATCAGGCAGGTTTTGATTCGGGGGATTTATTTTCTCATTTGTTTGGAAAACATAAGGTGAAAATAAGGTGCATTAGTTGCCGGTTTCCCTGGTGGCGCAGTGGTTAAGAATTCGCCTGCCAATGCAGGGGACACAGGTTTGATCCCTGGTCCGGAAAGATCCCACATGCCGCGGAGCAACTAAACCCGTGCGCCACAACTACTGAGCCTGCGCTCTGGAGCCCACGAGCCACAACTACTGAGCCCACAAGCCACAACTACGGAAGCCCGTGCGCCTAGAGTCCGTGCTCCGCAATAAGAGAAGCCACCACAATGAGAAGCCAGTGCACCACAACGAAGAGTAGCCCCCGCTCACCGCAAGTAGAGAAAAGCCCGCGAGCAGCAACCAAGACCCCAGGCAGCCAAAAATAAAATTAATTAATTAAAAAAAAAAAAAAAGAAAAGAGGCTCAAGTCACTTAGTGAAGACAGATGCCAAGTCAGGCACCGTTAAAAGTCTGAACGAGTGTTCTGTGAAACGTGTGGTCACATGTTCACATGTCAGGTCACGTCATACGTGTCATTATAAACTTTCATTTCCATCGTGTAAATATTATATATCAAATCGACCACAAAAAGGAATTTATTAATGTTCTCATTGGAGGCAACGGAGCTTGGCCTTGCATTAGGGTCACCTGATGTGACCACAACGACCCAGGCACGGGTGTCCCACCCTCGCCGGACCAGGACGAGGGGTCGGGTCAGGAAGCCGGAGAAAGGCCCTCAGCTGCTCAGTGCAGGGTGGGCGGCTCGAGGTCTGTTCTGGACCCCTGGGTCCCCTGTCCCCTCGCCCCTGCAGGGGGTCCCTGCTGGCGCCACGAGCAGCACAACCTACCTCCCCCTCCTCCAGCAGGGTCGCAGAAGAGAAGACACTTCCCTTAAAAACAGGCTAACCACGTGAAGACCCTCCTCTGCGGGGACCGTGCTGGGAGGACCCCTGGGCGCTCAGGGCCACGTCAGGAAGGCTAAGCAGTAACGCCGGGGCCCCTCAGAGCCCTCGGTGTCACGAGACCCGGGTGGAAAGACCAGGAGGCGATGGGGAGCTTTGCTGTGTGAGCTGGAGGAGCGTCAGGCCCTAGGCCTCCGGGCCAGGAAACACGCTCAGGCCCCGGGTTTGCTCCCAAATTCTCAGCTCAACCAGCGTCACTGAGCAGACGAAACATCAGCACCGATTGGACAGACAGCAAGGGGGCTCCGGAGCGAAGCCGCGTCAACCCTGGGCAGCGAGCGTCACATTTCAGAAGCCGGGGTGACGCTGGGGTCTTAGTGGGGCGGGAGCTGCCCGTGGGCCCAGGTGGGCTGGCCCCTGCGAGGGCACCGAGCTGCTCCCCTGGCCCCGAGGCCACCTCCTGCTCGGCCTGGAGTGTCCTCGGCAGTGGGGACAGGGCCCCCAGAGAGCCCGCTTTTGCTGAGTGACGTTGTTGGAAAAACTAAATGCAAAGGCCACAAGAAATGAAAGGGTTTCTTTTGGGTGATTGCTTTAAGCTTTTACACAATTGCATATGAGAACAAGAACATCACCTCTCATTCAATTAGAAGAAAAACAAAATAACAGTGTTAGCTGTCCAGAAAATGTATTTTTGCTCAACATTCTAACACCCCTGAAAGATAACACTATCCCAGGGGTTTGACGAGAGCCCACGTACCAGACGGTTAAAGACAGCGTTTCCTGTCATGTGAACGGCATCCTGACCTGCAGGTCCACAATGCCCACGCCTTCGACTGCCTTTGGCCCAAGGAGCTGGGAGGCGGGCTGTTCCAGCCCCGGCGGGCAGGTGTCCCCACTCACCTGGACGTGCAGGGCGCCCTCCACAGCCTCCCGGATGTCGGAGCAACCGCTGATGAGTGACAGCTGCCCCTCGGCGCCCAGCGAGCCTTTCAGGGAGCCCGACTGTTCCAGCGACTTCATCTCTTTTCTGGAAAGCAGTGCAGAGTGAGCCGTCAGTATTCGGAAACAATTCAAAATCAAACAGAGGTCTACGTTACTCATCAGCAGGCAAATGCAAATCAAAACCACGGCAC
Organism: Balaenoptera physalus; assembly: GCF_965194825.1. Taxonomy (NCBI): domain Eukaryota; kingdom Metazoa; phylum Chordata; class Mammalia; order Artiodactyla; family Balaenopteridae; genus Balaenoptera; species Balaenoptera physalus. The sequence continues at coordinate 80,920,054 of NC_138899.1, read as the reverse complement.
GCCCATTAGGATGCTGACGGTGAACAGAAGAGAGAAGAAACCAAGAGCTGGCGGGGATGTGGAGAAACAGCCCTGTGCACTGCTGGCTGGAATGAGAAAGCTGCAGCCAGGGGGCAAATGTTGGGTGGTTTCTCAAAAAGTTAAAAATAGGACCATCATGAACCAGCAACTCTGCTTTTGGGTGTATACCCCCCGAAAGCTAAAAGCTGGGACTCAAACACATATTTGTACCCCCGTGGCCATACCAGCATTGCTCAGTGGCCAAAAGAGGGAAACAACCCCATGTCCACAGACGGATGAATGGATACACAACCACACAATGGAATGTTATTCAGCCTTAAGAGGGAAGGAAATCCTGACACAGGCTACACTGAAACGCAGCAGGACGCTGTGGTCCCTGCCCACCATGTCCTCAGCCTGCCTTTTGTCTGTGGAAAAACTTTAGCCAAAGAATAAGTTTAATCAGAGAAGTGAGAAAACGCAGAAACAAAGGAAAACAGTCAAAGGAGACCAAATAATAATAGTTTAATCATTAAGCATAGTCAAGGACCTTTAGTTCCCCTTTAAGGGATAGAGATAATACTCTGAGCTGTATCCTGTGAGCTGTCTTGTAGATACTGAAACCCTCACCAGGTGGAAGACATTAACTCCATGATGACCAGACTGTAGCCATGACAGAAGCTGCCACAATTCTGAGAACTGGCCTCAAAGAGATGGAAACAAACCGAACGTGGAACTGAAGGTTAACTGTACCTAAAACAATCAAGATGACGTTGGTCAGACCACCGATGACCAAGTTCATGGTGACCGTCAGAGCTGCCTGTGCTGTTTCTGCCGGTAGAATAAAAGCTGTCTGTAAAAGCTCTTGCCCCCCCTGGTTGTCAGCGGGGGGAGTCGGCCTTTGGACAGATGTTCGTCTCCCCTACCCCCCACCCCGGCTGCCGGCCTGCAAAATAAAGCAAACCTTCCTTTCCACCAGCCTGGCCTCTTTATTGGCTTTTGAGTGGCGAGAGGCCGGACCCCACTTCCGGTTACAATACCGTGGACGAACCTTGAGGACATTATGCTCAGTGAAACAAGCCAGCCACAGAAGGACAAGTACTGTATGATTCCACTTGTATGAGGTCCCTAGAATAACCAACTTCACAGAGACAGAGAGAGAATGGGGGTTGCCAGGGGCTGGGGGGGTAGGTTTCTGTTTCATGGGGACAGAGTTTCAGTTTTGCAAGATGACGATGACAAGAGTTATGGAGACAGAGGGTTGTACAACAGTGTGAATGTACTTAATGTCACTGAACTGGACACAAAAATTATTAAGATAATAAATCTTATGTTATACGTATTTTACAATTAAACTTTTTTTTTTTTAATTTTTAAAGGGTGAAACAAGGCCCATGGTGGGTAAAACCAGAAACCAGTGGTTGTTCAGCCTCAGTGGGCCCCTGGGGAGAAGGGCACAAGGAGGCGCCTCGCAATGTGGACCAGGGCCGCGTGGCTGTAACTCACGACACGTTAAATACACAAGGTAAGCACACGCACAAACATGCACAGGGTTTCCAGAACATTCTCTGGATTTCTCTGCCAGTGACTCAGCCACTTTCACATGGTTTCAGGCCGCAAGTTTTATCTTTAAGCCCTCGGAGTCCTTCGGAGGGAACAAGTCGGGTTGGCGCTCCTGGGCTCAGGGTGTAAACCAGGGGTCGGGGAGGCCCTGGGATGGGGCGATGGCTTGAGCGTGGCCAGTTGCCTGGAGGGTCTGGGTCTCAGGTCACTGGACCGGGCTCTGTGGGAACAGGAGGCCACGGGAAGGCCAGGCATCATGTGAGTGAGGCCTGGACAGAAGGGACAGCCCTGGCCCGGTGTCTGCAGGGCATCCCTGAGCCCAGGTAACCCACGGGCAGCCCTGCTCGTCCCATCATGTCCTGTCCTGTCCTGCCCTGTCCTGTCTGGCCTTGTCCTGTCCTGTCCTGTCCTGTCCTGTCCTGCCCTGTCCTGTCCTGTCCTGTCCTGTCCTGTCCTGTCCTGCCCTGCCCTGTCCTGTCCTGTCCTGTCCTGTCCTGTCCTGCCCTGCCCTGTCCTGTCCTGTCCGGTCCTGTCCTGCCTTGTCCTGTCCTGTCCTGTCCTGCCCTGTCCTGTCCTGCCTTGTCCTATCCTGTCCTGTCCTGCCTTGTCCTGTCCTGTCCTGTCCTGCCCTGTCCTGTCCTATCCTGTCCTGTCCTGCCTTGTCCTGTCCTGTCCTGTCCTGTCCTGCCCTGTCCTGTCCTGTCCTGTCTTCTCCTGCCCTGTCCCGTCCTGTCCTGTCCTGCCCTGTCCTGTCCTGTCCTGTCTTCTCCTGCCCTGTCCTGTCCTGTCCTGTCCTGTCCTGTCCTGTCCTGCCTTGTCCTGTCCTGTCCTGTCCTGCCTTGTCCTGTCCTGCCTTGTCCTGTCCTGTCCTGCCCTGTCCTGCCCTGTCCTGTCCTGCCCTGTCCTGTCCGGCCTTGTCCTGTCCTGTCCTGTCCTGTCCTGCCCTGTCCTGTCCTGCCCTGTCCTGTCCTGCCCTGTCCTGCCCTGTCCTGTCCTGTCCGGTCCTGCCCTGTCCTGTCCTGTCCTGTCTTGCCCTGTCCCGCGGGGGCCCGTGCTCCTGAGGCGCCAGGGCCCACGTGGGTCGGCCAGCTCCCTTGTTCTGTTTTTTTCTTAAATCTGTGCATTTTGTATTTTGCTTTAGCTACAAACTGAGGAAGAGAAACTTTCTTGCTACTGTTACTGTGAAAAAATGGAAAGATGTGCTGAAATACAGGTTTCTTTATTATTTTACCAAAAAGAAGCTTCAGGCAAAGAGAACAAGTCCACGACGCATCAGGTGGACGCAGCCTCTCCTGCTTCTGGGACGGCTTCGTGAAGAAGCCCTCGCAGGCCATCACCACGCAGGGGACTCAGCCTTCAATTTTTTAAAAGGAGACGGAATCTGTGAGAGTTTTGTCATATAAATGATTTGGAAGAGCTGTGGTATATCAGCTAAAACAAACAAACCAAAAAAGCTTGTTACACTAGTTCCAATATTCTTCATTGAGTGTTTTGGAAGAAATTCTGCCTCGAGCTTTGCAGGGGACGAACATAAATACCTGGAAAAGGTACGACTCTCAGCTGGCTTCTCAGCCTCATACACTCACTACTCTACTCGGAGGCCAAGAACGCGGTTCCACTAGAGCGCCCGCTAAGAGGCTGCAGTGCCCCAGCCTGACCTCTAGAGGTCAGCCCAGCACCAGGACTCAAGGCTCCTAACTTCAGCAAAGTTAGGAGAAAAGGAGACGTTAACAATTATCAGTATAGGGTACAAAATGGGTGATCTTTTTGTATATTTGTTTTTGCAATTTTATTCAAAACAGACATTTTTTTAATTTAAAAAGATAAGAACTTATCAAAGAAATAAAACACAAATATACCCCGAACAGCAGAATGTGTTCCCAGGTCAGATCCCAAGCCCAGGTGTAGGACAGGGGACAGGAGACTGTGGGTTTGGGTTATAAACTCTAGTAATACTTGTCTTTATGCATGCATTTCCTCAATAAAATTGTTTAAAATATAACAACCTAGGCATTGAGCTGCTTCAGAGGATTCCTGGTGTCCTGACCTCCCTATGCTCTGCACCCTGCCTGCAGCCCCGTCCTCGCTGCCTGTTTTCTGTCTGCAGCCAACTCCACAAGGAGCCTCACTGTCAGCCTGTTATGAAGTCCCAAGGGGATGTGGGGCAGGTTTCTCTACGTCCCCCCTCTTCCCTGAGGTCTGAGGCACTGAGGCAGCTGGAGATGGAAGGGAAGCGGGGGGAGGGCAGCGCCAGGCAGGACCAAGCTCACGAACGCGAGTCTCCTTGGCCTCTGCCAACAAAAATCCTAAACCACAGAGGCACAGGGCAGAGGCCAGCTGGGAAACGAGAGGCCAGGCCAGCCGTGTCCCAGGCCCGGGGATGCTCAACTGCATCAAGCTGACGCCCCACAAAGGCCCCAGTTACGTCGGGACCACGTCCCGCAGTGCCCTCTCCTCCTGCGGTGGAATGTTGTGCAGACACTTTCTTTACATTCATTCATCTCATTTTTATCATTTTCAGTGCCTCTGAAGTGGGAAAATACCAAACTTTTTATTAAAAATAGGAGCCCCAGACTTCTTTTGTTTGACCGCACAGGGCCTTTAAAATCTGGAATCCCTTCCCCCAAAGCTGGTCCCCCGTCCGCCAAGGGCTGCACCTCCCGCACTCCATTCTCTCCCCACCCTTTATTCACACGGGGTACAGGCCCAGCCCCCTGGACGCCTCAATCTGAAAACCTCTCAGGAAGCAGATGAAGTTCAATATGCGGTAGGAAGAAAAGTCCCTCCATCTGTCCCACAGAAGGCCTGAGGATCTGCCTGCTGGGACCCAGGGCCCCACTGTCACCCCTCTCAGGCACTCAAAGGTCTCTTCTCTTGGGCGGGAGACACCCCGGGGAGCAGAGGGCCTGCTTCAGCCTCAGTGGGTCAATTCCACCAACGTTTTCACTGGAGTATCAGGCTGAAGCCCGGTTAACAAAAGTGTCCCCTGCTTTCCTATTTGTCGTTGCAGGAAACCTCACAGGGAGAAACGACCAGGATTCACATTCTGAGTCCGCACGCTGACTTAAGTCCATGTGAACCTTCACAGCCTTCCCCTCCCTGGGAACACGTGTGTCCTCCCACCCAGGCCCCGCAGGATGGGGAGGTCAGCGTGAATCCCCCAAACCCAACAACAGTCACTCCTAACCCTGCCATTCAGAGATGACCAAAGTACTCTGATTTCTCCCCAATTTTAAATGTACAGTTAGCATATGTAACTTTTACAGATCAGAGAAAGCAAAAGCCATTTCTGTTTGGGAAGAGGGGTAAATAACTACTAACATGAAGCAATTATTTGAACTGTCCTAGTGACAGCCAAGGGCCAGCAAGACCCGTGAACACACAGACAACGTCAGGATCAACAACCCGCTGAACTGACGGCCCACTGGTGTCAACCTCTGGCGATGGCACTCAGGTCACTTCGGAACCTCGCAGCCCAGGTAGGTCTGGTCAACCGCTGCTCCGCACCGTCCTTGTTAAACCCCTGCAGACAGGCTCCTGCCCACTGACTTACGTCTTCTTTACTGGCCTTCAATACACTTGAAAAAATGTCCGCATGAGCGTCTTGTGCATGTTTCTTATAGCTCCAGCTACTAGACGGCATACTTTTTTCGGTAACCGTAGCCGACGCAGATGGGAGCCATCTGTGGCCATTCTGTGATCTATTACCCTCAGTTATTCCGGCCAAAGCTCTGTGGACAATGAAAAGTCAGTTTCAATCCAGGACAGACCGGTGCAGAGGGTCCAGATCAAAACTGGGTTCAAGATATTGAAGCAAGTGCAGAGGCCTGGGTAGCAAGTTAAAAACGAGTCAGGGACCCAGTCACTGGGCCAGGGGGCTCAGTTAGTCAGGAGACGGGCTCACCTCTGCGGGCCTGTTAAACCCATATCTACGTAGAAAGCAGATTCATTTCTAGTGGACTCAAATTCAGAGTGACCGTCGCCACATGGTAGAGGTGGCAGTAAAGAAACTGAGAAGAGTTCACCCAAAGATAGCGATTTCAGACGGGGCTCCAGCCAGACAGGCAGCTGGTCCTCCGCCCTGCCTGGCGTGGTCATTCGGAGTCCTGATGGCCCAGGCCAGGGCTCCTGGTCCCGTGAGGCTAGAACGGCCCTGGTACCACGTGGAAAGGAGACTGGACCCAAGTCATGAGGATCCCCAATGTCTGGGTCCACATTACAACTTTGTTTACTTGATTTTTGTTTTTCTCCTTAAAATATACCCATCCTCTCAAATTCCTGAGCCCTAATACATGCCAAGCATTGAGCATACAATGGAGAACAAAAGCTAAGTGGCGAAGCATCTGCTAATGGGTTTTTCAAGGTCAAGCTCCCTTTCTATTATGGGATTTAAATATGTGAAGTTTTAAGTGACTCATTTTGCCACCTTGTTAGAAAAAGATTAGTCTTGGATGACAGCATTCTTTTTTTTTTTTAATTTACTAAGTACTCTTGGCATGATATGAGTTGTGATAATTTCTTTTATCTTCTAATGTTTTAATATTTCAAAAATCAACTTGACCCAGTTCAGGTTCATTTTTGCAAGTTTAGAATCGAGATGTACCATTTCAACCCACTAAAGATTTGTGTTTAATAGGTCTAAAACTCATAGAATTTTCATGCAGGAGTAAAGAGTTTCAACATTTTATTTTCTACTATAGGATGTTCAGAAGAACTGAATATGGTAAGTGAGCTGAACTTCAAGGGCGGGACAGATGGCAGAAAAGTCTATGAAAAACACAGCCACAGACTCTAGAAAACATTCCTATGACTCAGTTAAAACTATTGAGCTAGTGCTCAATATGTTCTAGGCTCTGGCGACAAGAATCGCTTTATTTCTGTGCCCATCCTGGCTGGTGTTTGGAGATCAAACACCGAGGGGCGCCGAGAGGAAGGCAGAGCTCTGTCCTCACCTGTGTGACAACAAGGACCAAAGAACAGGGGCCGCAAAAGGATGTTCCTTGGGACTTCCCTGGCGGTCCAGTGGGTAAAACTCTGTGCTCCCAATGCAGGGGGCCCGGGTTCGATCCCTGGTCAGGGAACTAGATCCCACATGCCGCAACTAAGACACGACGCAGCCTAAATAAATATTTAAAAAAAAAAAAAGGATGCTCTTTGAGCACAGCAATGACCCACCAGTCAATTCAACCCAATCGGGAAGATACACTGTTTATGCTTCTTGACAAAAGGATAAAGTTGGCTCTCCTTAAGCCTCGTGCCTAAGACATGGTCAGGGACACTTCATCTTGGGGTCCTGAACCTCTCAGGACCACAGCCAACACCCAGCGTGGCTGTCGACATGAGCCGACAGTCATTTCAGCCTGCAGGCCGATGGCTCTCTTACTGAAAGAAGCAGTGATAATTCTTTCCTGGCTGAAAAGATTGGGACACTCAGAACTCATCTTCCTGAACAAAATATTCACAAAAGTACGGTTTGGATTCGAGCCTCTTAACTTGGTCTCCGGTGCAGGAATGGCACATTTGAAAATCCCATGATTTAAGAGAGGAGAGCAGGTGGCCTTACGTTAGTCACAAAACCTAAAACGGAGTGGTGCCCCACCTAGGAGGGTGACCAGACAGCACCGAAACCCAATTCTCCTGGAGGCTTTTGCCAGCAACAATCTGAGCTGAGGCAGTCACAAGATATCCTGAAATCCCACTTCCTGTCAGAAGTACAACCAGTTCTGCATATTAAAGTGAACTCGACTTACACATAAGTGGGTTATAAAAACAAAGCCACAGTATGAGGAAAGATCTGTGTGTACTCAAGTCTTAAGACACATGAGAATTCAGTACATTTGCTTGTTCTATAACAAGGATGCTAATAGTAATTGTTTCGGTTTGGTGTTTTTTGTTTTATTTGGTTTGGTTTGGTTGAAAAATCTTACAGGCCAATCTAATTGGCCACCAATAATATTTTAAAGTATTAGATCTAAATTAAGCAAAGTAGTAGGAAAATAGGGAAGCCTTTAATCTGGCCTTAAAAAAAAAAGGAACAAGAAAACCCTACTTGACAATTTCCCCACGTACTCCCTGATGCCTGAAAGGACTTTAAAAGTGGACAAGATCTTTAATGATACACCTAAAAAATAAGGCCTATTAATACAAATACCCCAAGAAGTAGGACAAAGAACTTTTCAATTAGGAATCATAAGAGTTTTCTCTTGGTTACAGCTGCATTGGAACTAGGTCTACAAAATAAAAGATGAAACGATAACAGAACTGAAAAGTGTAGAGGTCAGTAAACTACAGTCCAGTTTCCATAAGGCCTGAGAGAGAATGATGATTTTTACATTTTTAAATGGTTGGAAAAAAAAAAACAAACAATACTTTGTGACGTGTGACAATTTTATGGACTCCAAAGCTAGTGCTAACACACTAAGTTTGCTGGGACGCAGGCCTGCCCCTTGTTTGCTTCAGCTCCATGAGGAGGAACTGAAAGGCCTCAAGCTCCACCGTCTGGCCTTTCTGAGCTGGTCTGCAGCCCGCACCGGACGCTCAGGGTTGCCTCTCCAGGCTGGGCTTCCCTCCAACCCTGGGCCTGCTGTTGAGCTAAACTCTCAGCTCCAAACTGCCTCCACCAACACACGTGCCAGAAAACCAAGTAAAAGCCCAGCATGTGAGGCCCAGCACGACTGTCACTACCATCCCCAGAGGGACTCCCTGTGCCCCAACTCAGACAAACCACTCATGTGGGAACAAAAGATAAATTTATCAAACTCAGTGTAATTTTACCTACTTAGGAATGCCATAAATTCCTCAAAGTTCTTTACACTGTATTCCCCTTAATGGTTGTTACACTGTCAATACATTCCTATTGCTCCCTACATCACCTTGATGAAATAAAATCTGTATTTCAAGGAATTTTATTTATGAATTTATTTACAAATTTAATTTATGAATTTATTTCTAAATTTAATTTATAAATTTATAAATTTTATTTGTAAATTTCAAGGAAAATTTAAACATAAAACTTTTCTCTGCCCATCTGGGCCTCCTCCCTCCCCTTTAGTGCCTGCTGTGCATCTGAATTCACCAGAGCGCCTTAGGAGAGAACCTTCCTTCTGAACCTCGTCTGGGGTCATGACAGCCCACCACGTTTGTATGGTCTTTGGATGTTCAGACCTGGATTGTGTAAACTGTCAATAGGAACGGAGCAGGACCCTGTGGGGTACAAGTCCTTTCCATGCCCCTCCCCGTTTCCCTTTCGTAGGAAACACGCTTCATTCAGCCTCCTTGACGTTCCCTGAGTTCCAAGGGGCAGATTCAAACAGTTGCTGATCAGGGAAGGGAGGGTATCGGAGAAAAGGGAGGAGCAGTCAAGAAACAATAATGCAGCCTTGGGGCAGGGCCCTGGTTCCCCCTCAAGGAATATACATCACAATACCTTGAGTTCTTCTACGGGAACTAAGGCCCCAGCCCAGTGGAGGATGGCAACTTCAGGCCGAGCTCAAGATTCCTGGAGCCCCGCCCTTTACTCACCACCAACCAGTCAGAAGAGAGTCTGCACACAGTGGGAGATGAGGCAGACTCTGACCCCCTCCCCCAATGATTCTCCCTTTAATAATTTCATGGTTGAGGAGAATCTTCAGATTTTTTTTCTTTTTTGAACATGACCCCACCTTCTCCCCAGGTTGCCGGCCTCCTGAATAAAGCAACCTTTCCTTTCCAACCAACAGTGGTCTCTCCAGTACTGGCTTTTGAGCAGTGAGTTCAGTAACAAATATACATATTTGACATATAACCCTTCATCCCAAAAACTTACACAACTGTGCTTTGACCTCTAACAGGAGGAACAATCCTCAGACTTTCTGAAAGACTGTTTCCTGGGTTATAATCCTCAGGTTGGCTCAAATAAAATTTTCCACTTCTTTCTTAGATTAACTATCAGTTTATTTCATCCTCCACTAAATTAAATACTAAGTGTTCTGGGCTTCCCTGGTGGTGCAGTGGTTGAGAATCCGCCTGCCAATGCAGGGGACACGGGTTCGATCCCCGGTCCAGGAAGATCCCACATGCCACAGAGCAACTAAGCTCGTGTGCCACAACTGCTGAGCCTGTGCTCTAGAGCCCGTGAGCCACAACTACTGAGCCCGCGTGCCGCAACTACTGAAGCCCACGCGCCTAGAGCTCATGCTCCACAATGAGAGAAGCCACTGCAATGAGAAGCCCGCGCACCACAACGAAGACTAGCCCCCGCTCGCCGCGAACTAGAGAAAGCCCACGTGCAGCAACAAAGACCCAACACAGCCAAAAATAAATAAATAAAATAAATTTTTAAAAAAAAGTTAAAAAAAAAAATACTAAGTTCTTTGTGCTGCCTTGTTCCTTTGATGTCTTTAAAAAACACTCTAGGGCTTCCCTGGTGGCACAGTAGTTAAGAATCCACCTGCCTATGCAGGGGACGTGGGTTCGAGCCCTGGTCTGGGAAGATCCCACATGCCACGGAGCAACTAAGCCCGAGCGCCACAACTACTGAGCCTGTGTGCTTAGAGCCTGTGCTCCACAACAAGAGAAGCCACAGCAATGAGAAGCCCGTGCAGCGCAACGAAGAATGGCCCCCACTCACCGCAACTAGAGAAAGCCTGCATGCAGCAACAAAGACCCAATGCGGCCAAAAATAAATAAATAAGTAAATAAATTTATTAAAAAAAACATACTCTTACCATATGATCCAGCAATTGTACTCCTTGGTATTTACCCTAAGGAGCTGAAAACATGTCCATACAAACACCTGCGTGGATGTTTGTGTATAGGAGCTTTGTTCATAACTGTCAAAATGTGGGAGCGCCCAAGACGTCCTCCGGTAAGTAAATGGATAAATAAACTGCGGTGTATCCCAACAAGGGAGTATTATTCGGTGCTAAAAGGAACGAGTTAGGAAAAGACATGGGGAAAACCTAAGTGTGTATTATTAAATGAAAGAAGCCCATGTGAACAGGCTACAGACTGTGTGATTCCAAACTGATACAGTATAAAGCTCAGTGGTTGACAAGGGCTTGGGAGGAGGGAGCACAGGTGAAACGGAGCAGGACCCAGCGGGGGCCTCCTGGGTATAAAAGCCTTTTTGTGTCCCCTTTTCTTGTTGGCAGGAGAAAGGCTTCAGCCTCATAGACCTTCCCTGAGTTCCAAAGGGCAGATTCAAACAGTTGCTGATCAGGGAAGGGAGGGGATGCAGAGACCAGGGAAGAGCAGTCAAGAAATAGCGCAGCCTTAGGGCGGGGTCCCTCCTCCTCCTCAAGGAATACACATAGCAATACCTCTCTGAGCTCTTCTGCAGAACCCAGGTGGAGGATGGTAACTTCAGGCTGAGCACAAGATGCCTGGAGCTCCGCCCTCTTACCTCACCACCAACCAATCAGAAGGAAGTCACACACCCTGAAGCGCTCACCCCAAATTTTGCCTATTAAAGACTTTTCCCTAAAAACCACTGGGGAGTTCGGGTCTTTTGAGCACAGGCCACCTGTTCTCCTTGCTTGGCGCTGCAGTAAACCTTTCTCTGCTCCGTACGCTGACATTTTGGTTTGTTGGCCCTCACTGTGCATCAGGCACATGAAGTTGCATTTGGTAACACAGGAAATTTTTAGGGCAGTAACTTTTCCTTATGATACTATAATGGTGGATACACGTCCATATGTCTGAACCCACAGAATGTACAGTAAGTCCCTTACATACAAACGAGGTCCATCCCAAGAGCACGTTCTTAAGTCCAATTTGTTCGTAAGTCCAACAGAGTTAGCCTAGGTACCCAACTAACACAATCAGCTATATATACCACTGCTTTTACGCTTGCTTCCGGACATCCTGGGCTTGAAATAAGGATACTGTACTACTGTACTCTAGACAGTACTGTACAGTAAGGTACACAAAAGCACAGTGGCCGTCCACTTGTAGAGGACGCACACACGTGACAACGTACGCCAGACGGGAACTAACTTACGTGATTGGACATGCGAACACACGTTTGCAACTTGAAGGCTCGTATGTAGGGGACTTACTGTACAACACTAAGAGTGAACTGTGATATTAACTATGGTCTTTGGATGACGATGATGTGTCACTGTAGTTGTAACAAATGTACCATCCAGTGAGGGATGTTGATAATGGGGGCGCTGTGCATGTGTTTGGGGCTGGGGGGTACACAGGAAAGCTCTATACCTCTCCTCAGTTTTGCTGTGAACCTAAAACTGCTCTAAATAATAAGATCTATTTTAAAAAGAGAGGGATTTCCCTGGTGGCGCAATGGTTAAGACTCCGCACTCCCAATGCAGGGGGCCTGGGTTCGATCCCTGGTCAGGGAATTAAGATCCCACGTGCATGCCGCAACTAAGAGTTTGCATGCCACAACTAAGGAGCTGGCGAGCTGCAACTAAGGACCCCTGAAGCTGCAACTAAGGAGCCCATGTTCTGCAACTAAGGAGCCAGTGAGCTGCAACTAAGGAGCCAGCCTGCCACAACTAAGACCCGTTGCAACCAAATAAATAAATAAATATTTTAAAAATAAATAAATAAAATAAAAAGAGAAAATGTAGGAATTAAAAAGGAGCTGTTTCATTAAAAAAATATTTATCAACTAAAAAAATAAAAGAACTGAAACCAGCAAAAGGTAGGGTTGCCCTAAGGGTACATGCACAAGGGGCCTGTGTCTGAGACCCAGGGTCACTAGTGAAGGAGACAAAGTCAGACCCTACTCAGTCCCCAGACCCAGGAGCATGACTGAGAAAACCCCCAGCGGAGAGTTTCCAGTACACTACACTAGGTCCAGTGCAGGCCCAGGCTTTCCACAGACTAGGGCCAAACTCATTCGAGCTCAGAGATCACCAAACACACAAGGCAACGAAGGGGAAAAGGTTTTTTCACCCCAAAATATGCCACCTTGGCATAAGGATTGTTTTGAGATAAAAGCAATCAAAACCCAGCAGATTCAGGAAAGGCTCTTTCCTTCCCCCTCAACTGCCTGAATTTACATTGGAAAGGGGGCCTGGGTCAAAAGAGACAGTTTTACCTGAGAAACACCTGCACAACAGGGCAGCCTTTGTTATCCCAAGGTCTCCTCTCCTTCCTGGGAAAGGCCTTCCCTCCTCTGTATCCTGACGTCCGGCCCAGGCAAGATTTATAGAAGCCTCAGCTGCCCGGCTAAGCCTTGTGAGTCCTTATGGCTTTAGGGGACTCCCCTATGTACGTAGTTACATCTGTTTTTCTCCTGTTAATCTGCCTTATATCAATTTAATTATCAGACCAGCCAAAGAACCTAGAAGGGAAGAAGGGGACATTTTCCCACCCTTACCGTGATAAACCACCGCAAACTTTATTTTTCTTCTTAGCCCCTACCACTACTGTGATATTGTGACTTGTAGTTGGTCTTCACAGAGCTGGCACAGAACTCCTAAAAACTCTTGGAATTTCCTGTGAAGAGAGCAAGGTGTCTTTTGTTATGTTAATGAGGTGACTTCTGAAAGCACCTCAGGATAGGGGCTGCTTGCCTGTGGCACCATCCCAGGAATTACAGTCGTGCCCCTGACCTGGGGGCGGAGAGTGAGTTCAGTCACCAGCGGGCAATGATTTAATGGATTTAATCAACAGTGCCTAAATGATGAAGCCTCCATAAAACCCAAAGACGGGGTTCAAAGAGCCTCCAGGTTGAACAGGTGGAGATTCGGGGGTGGGGGGGCACCCAGAGGGCAGGAAAACTCCATGCCCCTCCACGTGTCCCCTGTGCCTCTCTTCATCTGCATGTTGATTCGTAGCCCTAACACCGTTGGTAATAAACCAGAAATCTAGTGAGTAGCTAGTCTCCCGGGCCCGTGAGCCGCTCCAGCCAGTTAAGCAAACCCAAGGAGGGGGCTGCGGGGAACTCTGATCCACAGGGCGGGAGCACAGGTGACAACTGGGCTTAATTGGCGTCTGGACTGAGGGGCTCGCGGGACCGAGCCCCTCACCTGCGGAGCCTGATGGCATCTCAGAACTGAGCTGAGTCGTAGGACGCGCAACCGGGGTCGGAGAACTGCTTGGTCTGGGAAGACCCACACGTCAGGAGTGGGAACCGGAATCTCAACTATTAAACATGTGGGTGGAGCAATTCTTGTGTAAAGGGCCACATAGGGATATTTCAGGCTTTGTGGCCACATGAGGTCTCTGTTACATACTTTTCTTCTTTTTTATTTTATAACCCTTAAAAGTGTAAAAACCAATCCTAGCTCACAGGATACACCAGACACACCGCAGCCCGGATCTGGCCAGTCGCCTGGTTTGCCAGAGCTGATGCTGAGACACCAAGCGTGCCAGTGACTCCTCTGGGACCGTCCGCCGCCCTCCGCTCCCCTCCCCTCGAGGTTCGGGGTCTTAGTCTGTTGTGTTTACTGCTTAATCTCCAGCCTCCATGCCCAGCACACAGGAGGTGATCAGTCAGGGTTTTTGAATGAATGAAAGTGGGAATAAGTCAGGAAAGAAATGTTTTTTTACCGCAAACTCCCCAGTGATTTCTGCAGGGGAGGCATGGGGGATCCCCCCAGATCTCCCCGAGTTCCCTTTACCAGCCCATCCCCCCAGCATGTGAATTCTTCCGCTGCCCCCTCCCTCAGGGCACCACCCTGGACCCAGAAGCCTGGGAGTCACACCAGGCAGAAGTGTGAAAGCAGCTCCCAAGCCTCCAGGGATAAAAACTCTGCAGAGCACTTAATGCTCCAGGACTCCAATGCAAACTCGCCGAGGCTGGATCTCCTCCCAAAATCTTACCTTCCTCTTCCTTATCCCGACCCCAATCCCTCAGTGGTTTCTCCCAGAAGCACTTTCTTAATAAATTACTGGCCCAGGAATCTTTGTCTCAGGTTCTGATTCTGAGGAACCTGATCTAAGACAACCCCAGGTACTGGAATTATCAGATATATAATATAAAGCAATTACGTATTAAATCCTCAAAGGTTTGAAAAATGGAACCACAAACAATCAGCAAACAATGAGAAACTATTAAAAATGAGCAGGGGGCTTCCCTGGTGGCGCAGTGGTTGAGAGTCTGCCTGCCAATGCAGGGGACACGGGTTCGATCCCTGGTCTGGGAAGATCCCACATGCCGCGGAGCGACTAGGCCCGTGAGCCACAGCTACTCAGCCTGCGCATCTGGAGCCTCTGCTCCGCAACGGGAGAGGCCGCGATGGTGAGAGGCCCGCGCACCGCGATGAAGAGTGGCCCCCGCTTGCCACAACTAGAGAAAGCCCTCGCACAGAAATGAAGACCCAACACAGCCATAAATAAATAAATTAAAAAAAAAAAAAAGAATAAAGGCAAAAACGAAATCTTTAAAAAAAAAAATGAGCAGGTATATTTGGAAAAGAAGCAAATAGAACTTTTAAAATGGAAATTTAATTACTGAAATAAACTCAGTGGATGGTTTAAATAACAGATTAGACACAGCTAAAACTAGAATCAGTAAACTGGAAGAACGATCTAAAGAATGTACCCAGAATGTCCTGCAAAGAGAGAGGGAGATGGAAAGTTGAAAGAGACTTTAAAAGATCTGAAGGCTAGAATGCGTTGGTTCGATATACATATAATCAGAATCCCAGAAGGAAAACAGACCCAGCAATCTCACATTTAGGTATGTACCCTGTGGACACTCTTGCACTTAAGCACCGGGAGACATATGAAAGGATAATAATGCAGCATTGTTTACATTAGCCCCCAACTAGAAACAGCTATGACGTTCATCAGGATAAAGTATAAATAAATAACAGCGAAGTCACACAGTAGAATATTATATAGCAATGGACATAGGTGTACTACAGCTATAAACAATGACATGGGTGAATCGCACAAAAATATTTTTATAAAGCACAAAAACAAGCAAAACTAAACCATATATTGTTTAGGGAAACAAATATATGATACAACTTTTTTTTAGGCAAGGTAATGGTAGATACAAAATAAAGGAAGATGGGGGTCAGATTCAAAAGGTGGACACAGGGTATTGATAATACTCTAGACCTCAAGTTCATGAATGTTTGTTTGTTTTATTCCAGTCTTGATAAACTAGTATAAGTGACCTGTTCTTTTGTATATATTTAACATGGAAAGTAATACTTGCAGAATCTCTATAAAACAAACAGTATAGAGAAATGTTGAAAATGCCTGTCCTTGGCATGTCAGATAAACCACGGCTGGACTCTGTGTCCTACTATGTCTTTGAGTGGGTTCCTGACCATTCACAGACCTAAGTTTTCTCATAAAATACAGCAGTAACTTCCCAGTGAAGAAACATTCACACGTCTTACCTCCTGCCCTAGTCCCAGAGCCTGTAAAGGTGAACCCACTGGGGCTGGCTGGGGGAGAAGAGGAAAGCTTGTTCCACATGGAACTGTCTGAGGGATCATAAGAATTTCTAAACAAGGCAAAGGAGGGAATAAATTACTTGTTGAAAAATCAGTTGTTGTTTTTTTTTTTAGGTCTGAAGAAAGAACAAAGCACACATAATGGAATCCAACTCTTGGAGGATATCAAAAATGGAATTTTCTTATACAACCTACCTGTTCAAATTAGCATACAATCATTTCAGCCTTTCTAAATAAAAGTTTTGTTTTGTTTTTTTTTTTTTAAAAATGGGCTTCCCTGGTGGCACAGTGGTTAAGAATCCACCTGCCAATACAGGGGACATGGGTTCGAGCCCTGGCCCGGGAAGATCCCACGTGCCGCGGAGCAGCTAAGCCCATGTGCCACAACAACTGAGCCTGTGCTCTAGAGGCCGAGAGCCACAAATACTGAAGCCCACGTGCCTAGAGCCCCGTACTCTGCAACAAGCGAAGCCACGACAATGAGAAGCCCGTGCACTGCACCGAAGAGTAGCCCCTGCTCGCCGCACCTAGAGAAAGCCGCACACAGCAACGAAGAACCAAAGCAACCAAAAATAAATAAATAAAATAAATAAATTTATTTAAAAGAAAAATACGGCAGTAACATCCACCCCATGGGGTTCACTATGAGAATTAATGCAGTAAGATTACTAGGCTATAAGCACCCTGGTGGGAAGGACTAGCTCTGTCTCGTTCATCTACGTGTCCCTGGTTAGTAGCACGTGCCTGGAACACAGAGGTCCGTATGCCAATTCCCCTTCCTTCCATACAGTACAGAACAACGCACTAGGGGGTGTTTAGTTTTACGGTGGTTGTTTCCTTTTTTGGTTTTTGTTTCTTTCATTTGCTTATGTTTCTCAGATTGATGTTTCATCTTGTCACTGGCTACATGTTACTCTATGTAAGAAGCAACTTGACTTCTCTGGGTTTTGGGTTCTTACCTGTTACACAACAAAGTTGGGCTAAGGTATATAATTTCTTGTTGCGTATAGCCTGACATCATACCCTATATATTAGTCTTTTCAAAGAGTCGACGATAAAGCATCTTTTGTTACACAAAAATGCACATTCAAGTTAACAATCATGGCTATGCCCCAAAGGAGGAGAGTAACTCCCTAACAAACCAGGCCCCAGAGGGAACCATGATTAGTGACGGTATCTTGGGGGAGGGCGGGGCATGAATTAGTTTGGTTCTTCTGTCTTTGGACTCCCTGTTTTGGCCTTTTTCCTTTTGGTTCCTATTCGTCCTCTTCCTGGGATCGCCCCTAGAACTCCACCCTCTGCAGCTTAGCGCTCAGCGTTTGCTAAGTCCACCTACTCTCATGCCTTAAACAATACTTGTCACAGTTAATTCTGGTCCTGCCATGTCAGAGCAACAGGTCAGAAGAAACCTCAGGACCTCTGTTACTGAAGCATAGGGTCCACACAGCTCCAGGGCGTGTGACACAGGAGAGCAGCTCACTGACTCATGCGGGCTGGAAGCTGAGGGTCTACACTCAGTTCCTCCATGCCCCTCACACGTCTTCACCGCCCTAAGTCCTGTGCTCATCATCTGAGCCCCTGCTTTGGTGTGAATCCCGTTCTCCATCAGCCTGGCCTTCACCTGCTCCAAGGCTGCGACGGCAAAGGAGAGTGAAATCGCAGGACTTACAGCCTTGAGGACACGGAAGACAAGACCACCTGAGGCCACGGGCTGCTGGCTTCCTCCGCAGGTGCAGTGCACTCACCTGATGCTGTCCAGGGCGTGTGTTACCTGCCGTGGCTCAATGTCGTACAGTTTCACCTTGAAGCCTGCGCTGGCGAACAGCATTGCCCAGCTTCGCCCGATGAGGCCACTGCAGGGAGAGAAATTGAGAGGCCACCCGTTAGCTTGAAAATGGAGCGTTTCCATTCTTCCCGGCCCAAGAGGAAAGTTTCAAATCACACGGCATCCCATTCCTAAAATCTTTGATATCTTAAAACTACACATTCTGACAGCGGTATCTGCTTAAACTGTTGCTTCCATGCAAGAGCTCCTGAGACCTCACTCCAGGGCCCGTCCAGACCCCGCGGGGAGCATGGCTGAGACCAAAACCCCAGCAGGGAGGGGGCAGGGAGTCCAGGGGAAAGGCCCCCCTGGGGACCCCCAACTGACCACTGTCAGCCAAGTAACTGAATCTGAAGAACAGAGACAGCATTTTCCTTCTCCTCCTCCAATAAATAATTTCTGCTACCACCACCAGCACTTGAGGCAACATAAAAACTGTTCACATCTCGGGACTTCCCTGGTGGTCCAGTGGGTAAGGCTCCGTGCTCCCTACATAGGGGGCCCGGGTTCGATTCCTGGTCAGGGAACTAGATCCCACATGCAGGCCGCAAGAAGTCCGCACGCTGAAACTTAAGATCCCACATGCCGCCACTAAGAGCCGGTGCAGCCAAATAAATAAATATATTTTTTAATTTAAAGAAAAGAAATGAATGCATAGCGCCCAAACCTTGGTTTCTAATATCATCTCCAACGAAGGAAGCGGGCTCAGTGTCCCTCCCCTGAAGTATCCTCACTGAATCTGCAGGGATCCACCTGGACCCCCTGACGTCGCCCCATGGGACTTGGGGGGACAGGGGGGCCAGTGCAAAGGGGGTGGGTGCTCAGCTGTTGGCCTCCTGTGATCAGTGAAGCCCTCTGTCTCTGACCCCGAGCCTCTGTCTCCCCAGCATTTGGGGAACGGTAGCAAAGCGCATCATTAGTTTCCCAGTAGACGGAACAGACAGCCCACAGGCTTCACACCATGGTGACTGTGTGAGCAGCTCCAGGGAAGGGGGGCCAGAGCAGCAGCCCGGCGACGGGCTCCAAGGAGGACTCTCCCCACTCCGGCCCCCCAGCCCTTCTCCCCCCAACTCAGCTAATCTACAGCCTAGCAGGCCTCCTCTTGACCAAAATCCTTCCACGGTCCCAGGCGCTCAGCCCCTAATCCAACCAGGCAGCCTGGAGCCTGTCTGGTTACAAGGTATCTCCGTGAAGCCACTGGTCCCAAATGCCGAGTGCAAACAACGAAAACCGTCTCTACTCAACTTTGGAGCAGGGAGCAGCATTACACAGCAGGCTGTACTCCAGATTCTTCCACACTATGAAATAATATAAGTCTACATAGTATGTACGTGCAAATTTTCTGTTAAACCCTCAGTGCCCTAGACCCGCACTGTCCAATAAGGTGGACCCCAGCCACATGCAACTATTTAAATTAACAAGAATTAAATTTGAAAATTCAGTCCATCAACAGCAGAGACCCGTTTCAAAGTCCTCGATGGCACACGTGATCGTGGCCACCACCTTGGACAGCAGGGGTGAACAGAACATTTCCATCTCTGCAGAGCGGTTCTAGAGCATAGGAGGAAAAAGGAAGCCCTGCAGAGCACAAGCCAGAGTCTGAACGAGATAGTCCTGCATGAAGACATCCTCGTCCTCTTCACACACACACACACACACACACACACACACACACACACTCTCTCTCTCTCTCTCTCTCTGTCTCTCTCTCTGTCTCTCTCTCTCTCTCTCCAAGCTGCAAGGTCCAGGTAAAGGCCAGTACCATTCATGCTGGTCACCCCAGTTGACCCGCCAACAACTGGCTGGTCTGAAGCAGGATGCCCTGCAAGTGTAAAAACATACTGGATTTTGAAGACTGCCCAAAAAAAGGATGTAAACTATTTCATCAATAATCTTTATAACAATTATTCATTGAAACAATAACACTTTGGAAATATTACATTAAATAAAATATATTACAATTAATTTCACCTGTTTCTTTTTACTTTCTTAATGTAACTACTAGAAAATTTAATAATGCATGTGGCTTGTGTTTGTGGCTTGCATTGTTGGTCTAAGGGGCAGCAGCAATTTAAACGATGTCTAGAACTATAATTCAATCATTTATCCTTGTATTTAGTTTGGCACTGGGACACCTAGTTCATCCCCAGGCTGGGCTCACACAGAAGTCAGTCACGTGTCAATCTCCCAGAGGCTGTGGTTCCTCATGCACAAATGCGCTGGGAGACAGACCTCATGCTACTGCTTCCAACCTTCCCATCAAAGATGTTTCACATCACTCTAGGCCGCCATGGTGCTCCTGTTTGAATACTGGCTGCCAGCTAAACTAACTGATCTTAATAACTTTGTTTACGGCTAAAAAAATCAACATAAGACAAATGTCCAAAAGGAAATAATACTTATAACAGATAAATACACAAAAAGTTCTACAAACTCAAATGTAAAAGATGAACATGCCAAACAAAAGGGGGGAACCTGAATAAAGTATGTGAACAAATTAACTGGAAAACATACTTTACCGCCTTAGTTCAACGATAGCAGATAAAATCCCGCTGAGATGGCAGAGGCTGAGCACGCGCAGTGCTGGGGAGGTGATGCGGCCGCCCCCTCACCGGCTCCCAGGCCTTTTACTTCCAGAATTTATCTTAGGTTAATATAAGCAATGCACAAAAATAGTTACTCATGGTAGAATTTGTACTAGCAAAAAAGTAAAAACGAACCTTCTAATAGTCAGAATTGGTTAAATAAATCATATACAGAAAAGGCAAATAGAGCAAATTTTTTAACCATTGTTGAATACAGAGGTGGGTATGTGGGTATTCATTTTTCTGTATTTCAACTCTTGTGTGTTTGAGAATTTTCATAATAAAAAGTTGGGGAGAGATGAGTTGTATTCCATACAACAGGCATTAAAGGCAAAGTCAGTTTATTTTTGTTGTCGTGGGTTTCAAGGTCTGTATGGCCTATATTCCTCTAGAGGAGGGACCAGGGGCAGAAAGCCCACTCCTGGGGGCCCCTCCCCCACCTGTCAGTCACCGATGACGTCACGAAGTGGACACCAGCACCCTGTGCTTGAAGGGGACTGAGCCCCCATCTCCTCAAAGCTGGGCCTAAACTATGGAAACTGTACGTCAGCGTCAGGTACTGGGGCTGAAAGACGCTAACGCTGGGGACACGGCGGTGGGCAGGCGGGGGCAGGAGGGCGGACACAAGTGAGCCCGTGCAGCAGGGAGTCACAGCCAGACCCCAGAGACAGGTGCAGGACCAGGTCACAGCCCAGGACGAAAGGGAGCCGGCTCACCGCTTTCCCACGGCTTTCTAGTCCCAGGGCTACCTTACTTTGGGCCCAGATACAATTAGCTTTCTGGCCTTAGAGCCAGTGACATCTTGCTAACTTTTCCTGAACCCCTACAAACCTGGGGAATGGAATGGGTCCTTACCGTTGTGACTAATGCCTTAAAGCAGGGGTCCCCAACCCCCGGGCCGCTGACCAGTACTGGTCCTCGGCCACTTAGGAACCGGGCCACACAGCAGGACGTGAGCGGCGGGTGAGCGAGGGAAGCTTCATCTGCCGTCCCCCATCGCTCCCGTTACCGCCTGAACCATTGCCCCCCGCGCCCCTGGCCCGTGGAAAAACTGTCTTCCACGAAACCGGTCCCTGGTGCCAAAAAGGTTGGGGACCACGCCTTAAAGCTTCTAAATTCATAGATCTGAATTGGTATTTCAAAGGCTGCTGCAGATGAACTTATTCTGTTACACGGCAGCAAAGCAGCCAGGGAGAAAAGTGAAGTAATAAAACTGGTTCAATTCTAATTTTATCATTAATGGCACTTAGCTTTGAATAAGTCCACTCTAGACACTTTTTAAAGTACTTTTCCATTCTACAGTTACTTATTTACTGGGCAAAAGTTGAAGTAAAACAGTCTTGATCTCTGTTGGCTATGGAATATTTGCCAATAAGAGCTATTAAATATTTCTAGGAAAAGCATGTTTAGTGTTGAGCTGACGAAAGGCAGCTGGAGCGTCCTAGGGTTTGCTCTGTGAGTCTGTGTATATGCCTGTGTGTCTTGTGCTTTAATGCAGAAGTGGCAGGAAAAAATGTATGCCTCACAAAATTTCTTATAAAGAATGTACGTAGTCACCTCAAAGTAAAATTCTGGAATAAAATAAATGAAAACAAGTTCAGGGGATGCATAGCCTGATATAAGACAACATCCTAGCAAGCCTTCCCGCTACACATCTCTGTTATAATAGCTCAAACATCTGTCTACTAGGACCAGGCATGAGGGACATACAACTGGTGATGACACAGTTTCCACCCTAAGGGGAGGGTCCCAGAAGCAGAACTTTTCCTGGAGGACTTGGTCCCTGAGCTCAGTCCTAAAGGAGTGTGCCCAGAAAAAGGGGACAGCAAGAGGGCACATGGGGCCCCAGTGAGACAGGCTGGGACCCGGGACCCTTTGCCGCGGTGCTTACAACTGCGTACACACCTCTCCTCGAGCTACAGATACAAAGACACTATAGGGACCCAAAAATAACTGCGCACATGAGCAGTGGGGACAAATTATGGACAAGATACAAAAAGACCAAAGACCCAACGGCCTCATCTGAGGTGCTGGGGGCAAAAGCAAGGTCCCGTGCATGATCGCCGCACACAGCACCACCAGGGGGCGGGCAGACCACTTGAGCCGCCCCTCTGGCGGACCCGTGGATCTGCCCACACCCCGGCTCACGTCCCCACCCACACCCCCTCAGCACGAGTCCCAGTAAAGCCTTGCCTGAGTTTCTCCTCTGGCACCAAATCAATTTCTGCTGATTAAAGAGTCCAAGGACCTTGGCTGGTCACACCAGGAACACACGACCACGCTGGCCTTCCTAGACAGATCCTACCTTCAAAGCTCAAGGCCTAAAACCTCAGTGAACACAATGCAGTGTACGTTGGAGCACTGAAGTCACATTTTGGCTCAGAAACACCGTGGTCTCTAAGGCGAGCTGAGGGCTACCAGATACGAAAGCCTGGCAACACCGCCAGGATGGCTTCGGGAGGCCCATCTCTACTGCCATTTTGTAAAGCTGCCGTTTCCAGATTTTCCCCCTTTAATGTTCGCACAGCCCTGGACCCAAGGGGGTTTTCTCTTCTTTCTTAATTCTTCAAAAACACACTCTTATTCTCTCAGGCCCACTGCTCTGAAGGGGCTCGCCCTGCACGCTCTCAGGAAAGCCAAGTGCCCTGAGGAAGAGTGGCCTTTACGAAAAGATCAATGGACAAGAACTAAATAGGGGTTGTATTCCTAGCGCGCACTTTTAAGAGGGAGTCTGGTAATTATTAAGAAAAAATGGAAAAACAATGGCCCAGTATGTTCCCAAAACTTTGAAATATGTATATTTTGGTCTGTTGAAATCCAAGAATGAAACTCAACCAGGTTTTAGCCAATTAATTCACACTCCCCAGGCCCATCTTTTGAATGGATGCCCCTTGGAATGACCCATGGGGTTGAGTGAGAGACAGAGAGAGAGAGAGAGAGACAAGGGGTACAGGAGGGGAGAGGGGAGAGAGAAAGGGACCAGAGGGGAGAGGAGGGGACAGGGAGGAGGGAGGAAGAAGGGAAGGAAAGCAGGGCTACCGCAGAAGCAGAGGTGGCTGCTTTCGGAGGTGCTAAAAGTGTGGGGGAGGGACTTCCCTGGTGGTGCAGTGGTTAGGAATCCGCCTGCCAGTGCAGGGGACACGGGTTCGAGCCCTGGTCTGGGAAGATCCCACATGCGGCGGAGCAATGAAGCTTGTGCGCCACAACTACTGGGCCTGCGCTCTAGAGCCCACGAGCCGCAACTACTGAGCCCGTGTACCTAGAGCCCATGCTCCGCAGCAAGAGAAGCCACCGCAATGGGAAGCCCGCGCACCGCAGTGAAGAGCAGCCCCCCCTCGCCGCAACTAGAGAAAACCCGTGCGCAGCAACGAAGACCCAACGCAGCCGAGAAAAAAAACAAACTGCGTGGGAGACAGGACTGTCTCCTAATTCGTGTGGTGAATGAAGTTCGCCAGCCCTTGTCTAATTCTTTTGTCAGCCTCCCTCAAGGAATCAGAAGTAAACTGACTCCCCATCGTAGCTCCTTCCCGCAAGAACCAGAGCCGGAGAAGGGCGCAGCTGACCCCGGAACGACAGGGTCTGGACACCGCGGGGCCACTTACACGCAGGCTTTCTTACATGGTAAATCCTACGGGAAGCGGGCTCTGGGGCTGGGTACAGCTGAGGAGGAGGAGCCGACTGTCAATTAAACTGACTTTTCTGGTGGGAATGGACGGTGGGCACCGCTGACCCGCGAGTGGTCCAAGGGTCACCTGTACAGTCAACTCCAGACTCCACTCAACATTGTTGGGTGCCGGCAGGACACCAGTCCCAGACCGTGGTTGATATACACTTGACCCTGGACAAAAGGTGCAAGGCAAGCATAGTCACCACGCCCGGGACAAAGTACACTTTTTTCTATATTTTATACCTCTTCAGGAGGCAGCCACACGCCCACGTGCCTGGAAAGGGCAGAGGCACAGGTAACTCCACTTCTCCATGTAAAGGAAGCTGACACAGAGCGTCCTGTCTCCATCCTCAGAGGGCTCTAAGGAGACACCCGTACGGGGACTTGTTCTCAGGACGGGGCTGTGACGGGGGTCAGGCAGGCCAGCACCTCGGCGGCGTAACCGGACACTGAGCCACCCAGTAGGTGCGCCTGACGACCAACTGCAACTACCGACAAGTGGGTAGACTGCTATGCTAGCTTACCAACGGAAAGGTGCACATAGACGCCTTTCTTAAAAAATGAAAACAGCAGTTGTTTTACAAGAGGGACGGAGCACAAACCAGAAAACCGTGGATGGAACTTAAGCTGCTAGCCTGACACACAACTCCCGGCGAACCCGGATGCCCTCGGGATAGGGCGCCCTCGCCACGCAGGAGGCGCGGATTCGGACCGCGCGGACCGCGCCCCCCGCCCCCAAGCGGGTTCGCCGGGTGACAGCCTCGGGCCGGAGCGCGCGAGACCCCCCCCCCCCCCGCCGCGCCGGCCCCTCCGGCTGACCCAGACCCGGGCCCCTCCGCGCCTCCGAGCGCCCATCCCTGGGGCTGGAACGCGAGAGAACACCCTTGTGCGGACCCGCGGCCCGACAGCTCTGCGTCCACTCGCAGCGCCAAAGCGCCACTCTCCCCGCTGGGGCCGCATCACCGAACTCAGTTCGCATCCGCATCGCGCTGCAGCCGGGCCGCGGCGCGAGCGAAACGGAGCCGCGCCGCGCAGTGCGCCCCCGCCCGCGCCCGGGCCGGCCGGGTCCCGGGAAGGGGCCGGGGCTACCGCAGCCGCGCCGTCAGCGCCCCCGGGCGACAGCGCCCGCGCCCCGCCGCCACCCTCCCGGCCGCGCGGGCTCGAGCCCTACCTGCCGACCACTGCCACCCCGCCGGGCGTCGAGGACGCTGGTGACGCCATGGCCCGCGCGGTGCCCAAGCCCACAGCTGCAGCGCGCGCCACCCGGGCACTGGCTCCGCCCGCCCCAGAGCCGCGACAGGGCCCGGGGGCCTGGCCCGTGGGTGGGGCGCGGGCGGAGCCTCCACCTCTCCACGCCCCGCAGGCGCGCAGCGCTCCGGGCCCGGCAGGCGGGGCGTTTAGCACGGCGTCGGGGGAGGGGGGCCGCCTGGCCCGTCGCGGGCGCGCGGAGCATCCGCCTCCCTTCGCCCCGGGGCGCGCACGGGCGGAGCTGCCGGGAGGACCACGTGGACTGGACGCCCGGGGGCAGAGCAGCTGCTTCGGGCTCCAGGAACTCACTTTGTTTTGGCCATTTCCCAACGGCACCCCTAAAGTCGGCGCACGGGGAGGGGACACCTCCAGACCAGGACAAGGCGTGACCGCTAAAGGACCCAGCAAACTTATCACTAGAATCCCCTTCCCGTGTGAAGACATTAGCACCACTTCCGTCCACACCAGCTCAAGGCCTTAAGCTGAGGACGGTTAGTGCTGAGTTCACACTGGCAGTTCGTTTCTGGGAAGACCCCGCCTTTCTCCGCAGATGAGGCCGAGGCCCAGCAGCCTTGGGACAGCAGGCAGAAGAGCTGGGGGGGCGGGGCGTCCAGCAGGCTGGAAGGCTGTGTGTCCTCCTACCAAAGGCCTAGCTGGTTTCTGCTCCAGGAGGAGGAAACGTCACCGCGCCAGCCCTGGCTCTTTTTGGAAACGGACCGGAGGAAAGGGCATCACATGTCCCGTGACAACTGTCTGCACAGCACAAACGGGGACACACCGGTCATCCAGGTCAAGACGATTAGGCAGCTGTCGAGCGGAAACGCGTGACACTGAGACTCGGGTGACGCACGGAGCCCTTCCTCTGTCTTCCCCGGTCAGGAGCGAAAAGAGGAATGTCAGAGCCAGAGCAATTTCACAAGTTATCAATACACATTTGAAAAGGCACTCAACTCACTTTAGAGAAGAGAATGAAAAGTGACACAACAAAGATGTCGTCTTTCGCCCATCAGACTGGCTGAAATTATGAAGACTGATAATGTCCCCAAGTCGGCAATGAGGTCTTTCACAGGCACACCTCTTTCCTGCACAAATGCTACAGTGCTACGTAGTTGGGAGAGCGTCAGGTGCACCTGGTGCTGAGGGTACCGGACTGCAAGGCTTCCCCAGCCCAGGTCTGAGCGGTTTCCGTAGCCACACAGGCAGCAAGCCGGTCAAGGCGCGTGCAGAGGGCGCTCCCTGTAGGGCGCGCACCCTGTAGGGCGCGCTCCCGCGGTGGCAGCAGGTGGGCTGTTCGCTGCTCTGCGGTGCTAGCTAGCTCTTTGCTAGGAAGGTGCTGGTCCCTAGACCCGTGGCAGTTACCGGAGTCGTGAAAAAAGGCAAAAATCGAAAACAGTGCTCAGCCTTTGTTTTTCAGCGAGCCGTTACAGGGGCAGCGCACAGCCCAGGCAGCAAGGGCGGCCCCGGGAACTACACTCAGCATCTCAGCATCAGATGCCAGAGCTCTGCACTGTGTCTGTGAGCATCTGTGCTGCATCTCCATTTACTTTGTGCTCCCCTTACCAA
This sequence comes from Balaenoptera physalus, assembly GCF_965194825.1. Taxonomy (NCBI): domain Eukaryota; kingdom Metazoa; phylum Chordata; class Mammalia; order Artiodactyla; family Balaenopteridae; genus Balaenoptera; species Balaenoptera physalus. The sequence continues at coordinate 80,893,240 of NC_138899.1, read as the reverse complement.
GACGTGTCCTAAGGTTACTGCTCCTTTGATTTACCCATTTCGGCTTATGAAAAAAACTCATAGGAACGCTCTACTTCCAGATAGCAGGAAACTCAGACCTGTGATTCAAGTTACATGTGACTCGAGAAAAGACTAATCGACTCTGTAAGGATAGGAGATGAGTGGCTGTCTGGGCCTGGGAGTGCAGGGGATGCCTCAGGAGGGGCACAAGGGAAATTTTGCATCGATAGAAGTATTCTGTATCTTGATTATGGTGGTTGTTACACAGGTGTATAAATTTTCAAAACTCATTGAAATATACACTTAAATGAGTGTATGATATTATATGTAAGTTATACATATATACCTCAATAAAGTTGATTTGGGGGGAGAGTAGGATTTTGGATGATTTATATCCTTCGAGAATAAATGTTTGGTTCACCGCACCCCTCTCCCACCTAGGGAAAAAAACACCACACAAAACCTTGATCAGCTGAGATGCTGGATGAGGGTACACTTGCAACACGTAGTTGGAAAAAGAAGTCATAAATATTATGTTCTTCTGACCAGTAACAGAGGTGGTGCATGTTGCAGCCATTCATTTTTTCTTATTTTTATCTGTGTGTGTGTGTGTGTGTGTGTGTGTGTGTGTGTGTTACCTAATTTCTTTTGCCTCCCTCCTCCTTTTCCTTTATTATTTTATGTAAGGGCTGTTGGTAGTGTGTAACGTTATAATTTAGTCATTAGGTCACAAAATCCTCAGGTGAGACTTAAACAAATCAGACACGGACACCAAGAGTGTTGCCCAGAGATGGGTGCCATGACTCTTAGCTCTTGCTTTTCTTCCCTTTGGGGCGAGAGGGTTAGGGCCTCTCTGTGGGAGAGAGAACTGCATCTTCCTAGGAGAAAGCATGGCCTTCACTGCTGTGACAGAAAAGGTCAACCATACTTAGAAGGGTGTTTAGACTGTGCCAGTTATTATTAAACTGCTGCCTCTCTGCTCCACATCCACCCTTCTGTACATATTCTGTTGTGTGATGCTGAAGCTGGCTTCCTGCGACAGTCTACCAGCAGGGGGCTGGAGAGAACACACGGGGGAAGTCGGCTTGCTGATCCTCCTAGTGTGGCCCTAACAATCGCCCCGGTGACCTCCGCTGGCTCCTCCTCCAGCTTTGTGACCTCCCAGGCACAGCCTCTCACACCCCTCAGAGGCTCCACTCTCCCCCAGGCCCCTCCTCTGCTGGTCCCCAAATCTTCCTGCATCCCTGAGTCCCAGGAGTAGAGGCCCTCCTGATGTTCTGTGTGCTTTTCAGTCCAAGAATGACAGAACAAATTCTCCATATTAAATTCTCTGTTGAGTGAGACAGATAGATAGATAGATACTCTGCTGAAATTTCTAGGGTGGTTTCTGTGTTTCAGACTGGAATTTTGACTTGTATAAATGTTGACAGCTGGTGTGTATCAATCAATTCTATTGGAACCCAGGTAGTCTGAAATCCATATGAATCTGTAGAGAGGTTTTCATATGAAATTCCTGGTGATAGTTTAAATGTGTCATCTCTGACATGTTTTTCCCTCTTTTCTTTTAATTAGCTTAATTGAAATTGATCTTGATACACCTTTGTTATAGATTTCTGAGATTCTTTTTTTTTTTCTCTTTTTTTGGCCATGCCACGCAGCATGCGGGATCTTAGTTCCCCGACTAGGGGTCGAACCCGTGCCCCCTGCAATGGAGGCGGGGAATCTTAACCACCGGACTGCCAGGGAAGTCCCCTGAGATTCTAATTTATCTTTGGAAATTCAACTTGGGTAGCCTGAGACTCAAGTATGAGAGGAAGGTCCGTGGTTCAGAAGCGGAAGCTGTTAACTTGATGAAGTTAAAACTGCATCCAGCCCATGAAAACATGTAGATTCTAACATAATTAGAAATCGAGTATTATTAATTGGAATGGGTTTGCACAGCCAAAGTTTCCATATTACAAATCTTGCACTTATAACCAAGTATTCAGCCACTGAAAATGGGCCAGATGATGGCTAAGGTAAATTTGGGACACATTTCAGAGGCTGAATTCCTTGTGTATGTCCACTCATTTCTAAGATGAAACCACCTCAATGGCAGTTTCTCTTTTTTTAATTTTTATTTATTTATTTATTATTTCTTTTTGGCTGCATTGGATCTTCATTGCTGCGCGCGGGCTCTAGGTGCAGGGGCTCAGTAGTTGTGGCGCAGGGGCTTAGTCGCTCCGTGGCATGTGGGATCTTCCCCGACCAGGGATCCAACCCCTGTACCCTGCATTGGCAGGCGGATTCTTAACCACTGCACCACCAGGGAAGTCCTATTTGTAGACTTTTTAATGATGGCCATTCTGACTGGTGTGAGGTGGTACCTCACTGTAGTTTTGATTTGCATTTCTCTAATCATTAGTGATGTTGAGCATCTTTTCATGTGCCTACTGGCCATCAAGAAAATCTTGAACTTCATTTTGTCGTTTTATTTTTCACACCAATATCATATTGCTATTCTTAAAATTTTTTTTGTATTCTATACAAATCAAATAAATATGTTGATTTCATTTAGCAGGAAGATTTCACCATAAAAGAAAATAAGGTATAATTATAGAAACAAAGAGTTTAAAGAGGAATGCTGTGGTGTCAGAATTGAATCAAAAATATCAGTAAGAACTCACACCTTTAAAAAAAAAAAAAAGGTATTTTCCAGCTCTGCTCGCTGAAACAGCCCAGGCTTAACAATACCCAGTATCTCAAATCTGATCTGAACCCCCGATGCCCAAATCTTGGTCTGTAATGCCATTTTCACTAAAAGGAACCAGGACTCCATGGAGAAATTGTTGATGCGTGTTTGGTGCAGGAAGGGTACCAGGTTGGTTTGTGTGCCCAGAGGCAAGAAAGTATTCAGATACCAATGGGACAACATCGGTGGACCTAGCACTCAGCCTAGAGGGTCGTTAGCAACGAGAAGATCCACTTGGGATATCTGGTCAAATGCTCTGCTCTTAAGTGACCCCAATTTACTTTTAAGACTTGGATTATTGAAATATTTCTTTTTTAATATTTTAGTTTCATTGGAGTATAGTTGATTTACAATGTTGTGTTAGTTTCAGGTATTTAGCAAAGTGATTCAGTTATACATATACATATATTCATTCTTTTAGATTCTTATCTCATATAGGTTATCTACAGAATACTGAGTACAGTTCCCTGTGCTATACAGTAGGTCCTTGTTGGTTATCTATCTTATATATAGTAGTGTGTGTGTGTTCATCCCAAGGTCCTGATTTATCTCTCCCCCTAAAATATTTCTTAAGAAGTAAGTATATAAAGGTTTAAGAGAATAAAGGCCATAGTATTTATGTTTTTGAGTTAAGAAAGGATCTGTGCATACATGGTAATGCTTAGTGTTCAAGAATTTGGGTCTCAGGGACAGCCTTGTAACTGCTATAAAAATGTGTATTTTTGGGGGGAAACCAAAGACTGAAGATAGTTTGTATTTTAGGGGGGGAGACTTTTGAGGAGACAGAAACATGTACCTCAAAACTAAAGGGTTCCTCTCTATTTTCATAAAGCACATTTATATCCACGGTCCCATGAGGCCTAGGAAAGCTTAAATTACACTATATTATTCATACTATATAACACATATAATATATTGATATTATTATTTTAACAAAGAGTCGGCATTTTGGAAGCTAGAATTTCGAAATATATCCCTGATAATTCTTTTTCCTTTTCTCTACCTATTAAACTTCATTTGTTCATTTTTGCCAGTAATAGAGGGCTGATTTTCTACAGGACCTAGAGCAAGTGATAAGCCATTTCACACCTTTGTGTAAGTAAGAAAAAGGCACTTTTTCCTCAAGACACTATATTCCCAGCCCCAGAAAACTGTCATACTATACTGATGTTTTAGAACAAGATACTTTACTGCCATCTTCTGGAAAATTGTTTTTATTATTATTATAAGCAGCAAATCTATGATACCTATTATGTGAATAACCCCTCCTTAGATGTAGCCCCCTTCTGCAGTGCACAACCTGTACAACCATATGTGACACAGGCTGTGATGAGTATATTATCATCTAGGGAATCCGTGTGCTTGAATGTAACTGTGTCCAGATAGATCGTAGCTCCTTGTCAGAAACTCAGCATTTCATAACCATTATAATCACTATGGCTTCTGTCCAGATGATTTCTCTTTTTTTTTTTTTTGGCCACATGCGCAGCCCCTTGTGGGATCTTAGTTCCCCAACCAGGGATTGAACCCGGGCCCTCAGCAGTGAGAGCATAAAGCCCTAACCACTAGACCATCAGGGAATTCCCTCCAGATGATTTCTGAATTCACTCAGAGAAGATGTCACTCAAGGATTTCATCTCTGCCTGGGCTCAGGATTCTGGGGGTGGCAGGAGGCTCAGGGTGAGAAACCAAGACAGAAGGTAAGGGGCTCAGTCAACCAGCAGGGGGTCTCAGTTAAGCAAGACAGGTGGGACCCTCACCCTGAGGGACCTTGACTTTCTTTTCTGGGGTTGTAGAGAAAGTACTTAGATCTCCCTTTCAAAGTCATTGCTGGATAGAGACACATTTGCAATAAAAAAGATTTTTCTTGCCTTTTGACTCAGTTCAACAATGTTATATACAAGCCACCTCAAAAAGACAAAACCTAACATCTTCCCAAACCACCCCCATGTGCCCCTGGAATTAAACAAACCCACTCAAACACGAACCGAATCAATGTGGTGACTAACAGTGTTTCAGTGAAGTGATATCTAGTTCTTCATACGGAGAATTTTGAAGAGCACATGTAAATACAACAATAATTCATTTCTCGGAAATTCCCTGGCGGTCCAGTGGTTAGAACTCGGCATTTCCACTGCAGGGGGCACAGGTTCAATCCCTGGTTGGGGAACTAAGATCCCGCAAGACAGTCGGCATGGCCAAAAAAACAAAAAACAAAAACAATAATTCATTTCTCAACATTCTGTATTGAATTATTATAGATAGTTAGAAGAATTTATCTCACACATACTTAAAAGAATACTATGAAGAATTTATCTCACACATATTTAAAAAAATACTATCAGGTCACTAATGATTCTTTAGATCATGCTTCAGGGCTTACAAACAACTATAGTTTATTCCAACTGTTTTCAGGTGCAGTCAAGTGAGTTTAATGTTCTCTGCGTCCTCCCAGCACTGCCTGTAGACCCTTGTGTGATGATGGAAAAGTTCTGCACATGGGTCTCCAACACACACCTGTGGAATGCAGCTAATGAGACTAAGGAACTAAACTTTATAGTTGATTTAAATTGAGGGCTTCCCTGGTGACTCAGTGGTTAAGAATCCGCCTGCTAATGCAGGGGACACAGGTGCGAGCCCTGGTCCAGGAAGATCCCACATGCCGCGGAGCAACTAAGCCCATGTGCCACAACTACTGAGCCTGAGCTCTAGAGCCCACGAGCCACAACTACTGAAGCCCGCACGCCTAGAGCCCATGCTCTGCAACAAGAGAAGCCACCACAATGAGAAGCCCATGCACTACAACGAAGACCCAACGCAGCCAAAAATAAAACAAATAAAAATTAAATTGAATTGACTTAAACTTCATTTCAAATATTTACCAGCGGCTAATGGTTACCATATTAGACAGTGCAGCTTACAAACGTTTTTCCATCTGCCAGGAATGCCTTATTTCTGGCTTATCCATTGGTGAAACTCTTACACTTGAATGAATGAATGAACGAATGAACAAATGTTACTGTTAGACCCTGAATATAGCTGACACAGAGCAATAAAAATACTTAATGCTGACAGTAGAAAGCACTGAATTTCACTGTTTCATGAAGCCCCTGCACCTAGAGCCCAGGCTCCACAAAAGAGAAGCCACCAAGACGAGAAGCCCGCGCACCGCAAGGAAGAGTAGCCCTGCTCGCTGCAACTAGAGAAAAGCCCGCACGCAGCAATGAAGACCCAATGCAGCGAAAAATGAATAAATAAATAAATAAATTTATTTAAAAAAAAAAGATGAGAAAAAAAATTTCACTCTACATTTTCAGGCTAATTTGCTTTCAGCTTTTAGGGCCAAAAAAAAAATAAAATGCCATGATAATTTAAAATATTTAACAGGCAGTCTCTGCATTTCATGGTATTTTTCCAGGCAGAAGAGGTGAAAGGTTTTCACAGTGCCTAATAAATTACTTATTAGATAAACCAAGTGTTGCTAAGCTGGGGTGGGAATCCAGTGGTGGTAACACCTATGGTGTACTTGAGTAAACTTTTACGAATAAACAGTAACTATAGAACTGTGTTATGAGCTCTGATAGTGGTAGATCCACCGTACACCAGGTGTTAGGGAACGAATTGTGTCCCCCAAATTCAAATGTGGAAGCCCTGACCCCCAGGACCTCAGAATGTGACAGTATTTGGAGACGGGGGATTCGGGGGATTAAATTAAAAGGAGGCCTTGCGGGTGGGTCTTCATCCAATGTGACTCATGTCCTCATAAGAGAAGATTAGGACACACAGGGTGCCATGCCCAGAGGGAGACCATGAGAAGGGGTAGCAGAGAGCGGCCAGACCAAGGAGAGGCCTCAGAAGAAACCACGCCTGCCCACACCTTGATCTTGAAGTTCAGCCTCCAGCACACTGAGAAGTAAATTTCTGTTTTTAAGCCACCTAGTATGTGGTACTTTGTTACGGCTGCCCTAGCAAACTAGTACTCAGCGACTAGGGAAGGCCTTCTGGAGAGGGGTGGCCAGGCTAAGAGGACATTAGGAAAGATCATTTTAGGAAAAGAGAATAGTGTGCTGTGAAGGCCTGGAGGTGAGAGAGACTTGAAAGCAAGTATGGCCAGGGCACGACGTGCCGGCAAGGAGGGCAAGGGGAGGGGTGGTGTCGTGGACATTTGTCCATGGACATTGTTGGCTGCCCAGCATCTGACACCCTTTGTATTCTAGGAGGATCCCAAAATGGGTGAGAGGAAGCTTCGGGGAGCAGACACCCTCCGTCTGAGCTCCCTGGAAGCCAGAGCACGGCCTTTGACCGACACACAGCAACCTGGCATTCCCATCTGGGGCTCAGACCCAGCAAGAAGGCAGACAAAGGGCAGGGTGGTTAGAAACGGTTCACAGTGGCTATGATGGAACCAGGGTCCAGTGGTAAAGTGGTACGTGCCAGAGCACAGCTGTGTGACAGCACGTCCACCGGCAAGAAGGCCTCAAGGTATTGAGATGGCAGGGCCACAGCAGCCGACTAAGCAGGGCGACCAATTGGTCCTGGTTTGCCTGAGCAAACGGGGAGGGCTGGTCATGACGCCGGCAGCTCGCTCCCGTGAGACGACTTTGGCTGGGTCTTGCCTGCCTGAGCTGCTGTTGCTTTTCCAAACCTTGTTCCTCAACCTCTCTGACAATTCTGAGTTACCCAATATCGAAAAGAAAAAATTCCTTTTCTGCTTCAGTTAGCAAGAATTGATTTTTCTTGGCTGCCGCAAAGAATCCTGTGTCCTGACCCCTGAAGAGCCTTGTAAGGCACAACATGGAGTTTAGACTTTGTCCAGAGGTCAAGGCCAGGGGGGAGAGAGGGCACCAAAAGGCTCTGAGCAGAGAACAAGGTGATCAGATTTTCACTGAAGGGCGATCACTTTGGCTGCAGTGTGGAGAATAGACTGAGTGACAGCAAGAGAGAAGATGGAAGAGTGCTGAGGAGGCGGTGAGAAGAGTCCGGAAGTGAAGGAAACCAGGCGGCAAGAGCACCCGCGAGGCCTCCTTTTAACTTAATCCCTCTTTAAAGGCCCCGTCTCCAAATACTGTCACAGTCTGAGGTCCTGGGGGTCAGGGCTTCCACATTTGAATTTGGGGGCCACGATTCGGTCCCTAACACCTGGCGTACGTGAGGTCCTGTGGATCTACCACTATCAGAGCTCATAACACAGTTCTATAGTTACTGTTTATTCGTAAAAGTTTACTCAAGTACACCATAGGTGTTACCACCACTGGATTCCCACCCCAGCTTGGCAACACTTGGTTTATCTAATAAGTAATTTATTAGGCACTGTGAAAACCTTTCACCTCTTCTGCCCAGAAAAACACCACAAAGTGCAGTGATTGTCTGCTGCTTAGCCCTCCAGGTTGGAAGTGATGGAAACAAGAATCTCTGTTCTCTCTGGAGCTTATATTTTAGTAATATGAGCTATGTGACCTTAACATTTTGTCTGCCGATGTAGGCATGTGCTTAATAAATAGTAGCTTCAGTTACGGCATGTAGGATCTTTAGTTGCGGCATATGAGCTCTTAGTTGTGGCATGCGGGATCTAGTTCCCCGACCAGGGCTCGAACCCGGGCCCCCCTGCATTAGGAGTGTGCCTTGCCGCAACTAAAGAGCCCGCATGCCGCAAGGAAGATCCCGCGTGCCACAACTATGACCCGATGCAGCCAAGTAAATAAATAAATATATTTTAAAAATAGTAGCTTCATTACAACATTTAAAATGAAGGGGAGTTCCCTGGTGGCGCAGTGGTTAAGAATCCGCCTGCCGGGCTTCCCTGGTGGCGCAATGGTTGAGAATCTGCCTGCCAATGCAGGAGACACGGGTTCGAGCCCTGGTCTGGGAAGATCCCACATGCCGCGGGGCAACTAGGCCCGTGAGCCACAATTACTGAGCCTGCGCGTCTGGAGCCTGTGCTCCGCAACAAGAGAGGCCGCGACAGTGAGGGGCCCGCGCACCGCGATGAAGAGTGGCCCCCACTCGCCGCAACTAGAGAAAGCCCTCGCACAGAAACGAAGACCCAACACAGCCAAAAATAATAAATAAATAAATAAAAATTAAAAAAAAAAAAAAAAAGAATCCGCCTGCCAATGCAGGAGACACGGGTTTGAGCCCTGGTCCGGGAAGATCCCACATGCCGCGTAGCAACTAAGCCCGTGTGCCACAACTACTGAGCCTGCACTCTAGAGCCTTCAAGCCACAGCTACTGAAAGCCCGTGAGCCTGGAGCCTATGCTCCGCAACAAGAGAGGCCACCGCAATGAGAAACCCGCGCACCACAACGAAGAGTAGCCCCCGCTCACGGCAACTGGAGAAAGCCCAGGCGCAGCAAAGAAGACCCAACCCAGCCATAAATAAATAAATAAATAAATAAATTAATTAATTAATAAAAGAATAAATAAAATAAAATGAAGGAGATGATCATGAGCACTCCCTGGGCAAATAACTGTATCATACTTAAAGGGCAACCAAGTTTAAAGGAACTTGAACTTGTTTCCAATTAAACAAAAAAAAAAAAAATCAGGAGTTTCTTGGTGGTCCAGTGGGTAAGGCTCCACGCTCCCAATGCAGGGGGCCAAGGTTCGATCCCTGGTCGGGGAACTAGATCCCGCACGTTGTCACTAAGGAGTCTGCATGCTGCAACTAAAGATCCTGCATGCGGGCTTCCCTGGTGGCACAGTGGTTAAGAATCCACCTGCCAGTGCAGGGGATACGGGTTCGAGCCCTGGTCCGGGAAGATTCCACATGCCGTGGAGCAACTAAGCCCGTGAGCCACAACTACTGAGCCTGAGCTCTAGAGCCTGCGTGCCACGACTATTAAGCCCGCGTGCCACAACTACTGAAGCCCACGCGCCTAGAGCCCATGCTCCGCAACAAGAGAAGCCACCGCAATGAGAAGCCTGTGCACCCCAACGAAGAGTAGCCCTCGCTCGCTGCAACTAAAGAAAGACTGCGCGCAGCAACGACCCAACGCAGCCAAAAATAAGTAAACAAATAAAATTTTAAAAATAGATCCTGCATGCTCCAACTAACAGCCAAAATAAATAAATAAATAAATATTTTTTAAAAAAATCGAGGGAGCTGGAAATTTACAGCCTGGAGATCTAAACAGATAATGAAAATGGTTTCTATATATCGAAGTGCAGTGATTTGAAGGGCTCTACAGTGTTCAGGAATTAATTCACCAAACATGTAGTGAACAGCTACTTTGAGCCAGGCTGGGTAGCTAGATACTCTCAAGAGCTGTGTAAGACTTTACCAGATCTCTGAGCTGACAAGCTAACAGGGTGTCCTGACAGCTGGCAGAAACACCTGGTCAGAGACAGAGGACCTTATTGTCACAGCCCAGCAAGCAGCCTGAGCTTCACAATCCCTGTGCCCACTCACCTCCCCAGTCTCACAGGGGTAGCCCAGGCGGCTGCTGCACACACAGTGAGTTTGTGTCACAGCTGAGGGACCCTAAACTTTGGAAACCTCAGTTTTTTATGATGAACTGCAGGCCAGCACGGTGCTCAGACATCATCCCTAATATGGTAGAGGGCACAACCCGCCTTTTGCACTGGAGGGAGACAACATCTCAGTCTTCCAAAGCTGTTCCCTATACAAACGTCGTCAAAAAATACTCGTATTAGTCGTATTAGTATTAGAGAATATGTATTAGTCGACACAGTGGGAGGGAAATGACTTTAAGGAATCAGCTCAGGCAGCTGTGGGAGCAGCTGGAGACCCAGGGCAGAGCTGATGTTGCAGCTGAGTCTGAACGCGTCTGAGGCAGAATTCCCTCTTCCTTGGGGACCTCAGTCTGTTCATTCTTAAACCCTTCAACTGATTGGGTGAGGCCCACCCACATTATGGAGGTAATCTGCTTTGCTCAAAGTCTGCTGATTTAACTGCTGTCACATCTGAAAAACACCTTCACACCAACATGACTGGTGTTTGAAAAAAAAAACTGGGTACCACGGTCCAACTGACAATTACATTAACCATCACAGTGGTCCGAACAGAAGCAAGAGACTCATGGAGAATTGTCTCTCAACATGTACTTAAAGTTTAAAACTCACTAATTACACTGGTGTCTTTAGACGCCTCCCCGCCAATTTATTTTGAAAATTTAAGACAAACTTTAATGATGTGAACCGGTTATGAACTTCATTCCTCGTTCTCTTGCTGAGCGTCGCTCAGGCTGGGTGCCGGCCTTGGCGCGTCTCGGGCCGCCCTCGAGGTGTCCAGGGCAGGAGCACAGGACATGACAGGACCACGACGTGCGCGGGGCCGCGCGGGCGGCCTGGGCTCTAGCCGGGACCAGGGGGAACCGCGGCGGGCGGGGGGGGGGGCGGTGCCCAGACAGCCAGAGCTGCCCGGACGCGCTTCCAGGGCTCACAGGCTAGTGCGGCGGCCACCGGAGCTATTCACAGCAACCAGCACCACCCGCCGGTGATCTGCCTTCCGGATGATTTCATCAGGATCTAGGAGACGTGGGCTTCCCCCCAGTTGCTGTCCCACGCACCGCCCGCCAGGACCGCCTCCGCGGGGCCCCTCGCCTCCAGCTCCCTCCCTGGGGCTGGCCCCGCCCCTCTCCGCTCAGGCCCCTCCCCGCTCTCCAGACTCGGCCCCGCCCCCTCGCGGAGCACTGTGGGAGCGGCTTCCTTGGAACCGCGCGTGGCAACGTCCCGGCCGCGCAGCTCTCCGCCGAGTCCCGGAAAGGCCGCTGCGACCCCGCAGCCTTCGCGGTCTCCCTGCTCCCCTCGCCGCGAGGTAGGAGAGGGCCCGGGGCGGCGCGGGTGCCCGCCGCCCTCCGGGGGGGCCGTGTGAGGGGCGCGGGGGCTCTGCCCCTCCCCCGCCGCCGGCCCGTGCGCCCCCGCCCGCAGCCCGCGCGCGGCCCTCCAGCCCCTGACCCAGCGTTCGTGACGGGAAGCTCGGAAATGCCCGGGAAGGCTCGGCGGGTGAGGGAGGCACGAGCTCGGGCCCCGTCTCGCGGAGGTGGGCATTCCGGGCCGGAGTCAGTCCGCTCCACTGGGCGGCCGGGCTGTCCGGTGCGGTCCCCGGGGGGGCGGGAGGCCGCAGGTGGGGACGGGGGCGGGGCCCCGGGGAGGCGGGGTGGGGGTCGCTTCCCGCGCTCAGTCCAGACAGCGCGAGCTTGGGAGCTGCCTTGGCAACAGAACCCGGGAAACCCGGGCCGTGGCGGACCTCCGCCGCCTTAGCTGTTCCCTGGGTGCTTCACCTTTCCCCACCGCACCCTACCCTCCGCGTCGGGCAGCCCGAGTCTCTCTCAGGTCTGGGGACAGCCCAGCAGAAAGGATCTCCAGTTGTAAAAGCTGCTTGTTGTTCTGAGAGACGTGTAAGCTAAATTGACTTAAATGGGGCTTGTAATCAGGTGGTTCCTGTTGAGCACAATGGTCCTCACAGTGTGGTTCCCGGGGCAGCAGCAGCAGGAGCAACGCTTGGGAACTTGTTAGAAACCCACATTCCAAGGGGTGGAGGGGGGTGATGGCGACTCCCACCTGAGACTTGGTGAATCAGAAACCGGTATGGGGGAGTGGCAGTCTGATTTTAACAAGCCCTTGGGTTTCTTTCGTTTTTTCAAAATTACTTTGCCTATCAGTTTAGCATAGATTTGTTTGTTGTTGTTTTGGCCGCGCGGCATGGCACGTGGGATCCTATTTCCTGGACCAGGGATCGAACCCAGGTCCCCTGCAGTGGAAGCGTGGAGCCCCAACCACTAGACCGCCAGGGAAGTCCCAGCCCTTGGGTTTCTGACACACGCTGACCTTTGAGAACCACTGGTGTCCCATTACCTGACCTAAAACTTTTAAGTTAAAATATTTTGTATGTCTTCTACCACTGACAATATTTTGGGGGGTTATTTTGGAATGAACATTTCTATATGATTGACATTTGCTCTCATAGTGAATTTTCATCTCCGAAAGGTAATGAGAAATTAACTCTCAAGACCTAAATCTAAGAGCTAAAGCCATAAAACTCTTAGAAGAAAACAGGTGTAAATCTTCTTGACCTTGGATTAGGCAGTGGTTTTTTAGCTGTAACACCCAAAGCACAAACAACCAAAGAAAAATATATGTGTGCATCATCAAAATTAAAAACCTTTGTGTTTCCAAGGACACTGTCGAGAGGTAGAAAGAGTGCACAGAATGGGAGAAAATAGTTGATAGTCATTTATCTGACAAGGTCTAGTATCAAGAACATATAAGGGATTCTTTTTTCTTTTTTGGCTCTGCCAAGCACTGAGTCCTAACCACTGGACCGCCAGAGAATTCCCCATAGTGCAGTAGTTTTTAAAAAAAATATTTATTTACTTTTATTTTTTGGCTGTGTCAGGTCTTAGTTGTGGCATGCAGGATCTTTAGTTGTGATGTGCAGGATCTTCGTTGTGGCGCGTGGGATCTCTAGTTGTGGCTTGCGTGGTTTGTAGTTGCAGCACACGGGCTTAGTTGCCCTGTGGCAAAAGGGATCTTAGTTCCCTCACCAGGGATCGAACCCAGGTCCCCTGCATTGGAAGGTGGATTCTTAACCACTGGACCACCCGGGAAGTCTTGCAGTAGCTACTCATAGTAGTTAAAAGTGGAAACAATCCAAATGTCCATTAACTAATAGACAAAATGTTGTATATCCTTATGATGGAATATTATTCAGCCATAAAAAGGAATAAAGTACTGATACATGCTATACTGTGGATGACCCTTGAAAAAATGCTAAGTGAAAGAAGCCAGACACAAAAGGCCACATATTGGATAATTCCTTTTATGTGGAATGTCCAGAATCGGCAAATCCTCTGAGACAGGAGGAGGGAGAAATGGAGAGTGACTGCTAAAGGGCCCCAGGGTTCTTCATGGGGTGATGAAATGTTCTGGAATTGGATAGCGGTGATGGCTGCACAACCTTGTGAATATACTAAAAACCACTGAATGGTACTTAAAGGGTAAATTTTATGGTATGTGAATTATATCAAAAGATTAATAATTTTATTATTAAAGTAATGTTAAAAGTTTATGAGTAGCCACATATATTTGGCATTTTACTGAGCAATAAGATTAAGCTGAAATTTTTGTAGGAATTTACTGACACAATATTGTACAAGCTTGAAAGATAATATGTATTTTGAGATACACAAAGTAATTCAGTACTACATTTCTTGGGTAACTAGACAACCCCCTTCCCAAATTGCCAAAAATATTGACTCAATTTGAATGAGTCGTCTTCTGGGAATTCTTCCCCAGTTCTCTAGTAATTACTACATTTATAGTATATGTACACAATAATTACATTTCTCCCATGCTTCTATTTTACTTTGCTTTGACATCTATTTCATCTTGTTTTGTACTTTTTTCACATTTTATTATGAAAATTTACTCTGCAAATCTACAGCAAATTTTAAAGAATTTTTCAGTGAACATCATACCTGCTACATAGATTATACCATTAACAATTTTTTGTACTTGCTTTATCACTTATCAATCCTTTTATCCATCTTATTTTTACGCATTTCAAACTAAATTACAGATACTAAGTTTGCCCTTAAATATTTGAGTATGTATATTAATTATAGTTCAGTATTTGTTTATAGATTTTTCTTTCAAGAAAAAATTTACAAACAGTAAAAAGCAGAAATCTCAAGTACGCGTTTACTGAGTTTTTGCAAATGCATACACCTGTGTAACCAAATCACCTGTCAAGATATAGAACATTTATCACTTCAGAAAATTCTGTCATGCCCTTTTCCATTCAGTCCCTACCCCCCACCTCTAAGAAGCAACTAGTGTTCTGATTGTTTTCTGCCATGGTTTTGCCTGTTCTAGGACTTGAAACATACATTAGGTACTGTTTTGTGTGAGGCTTTCGCTCAGCATAACTGAGATTTTTATGTATTGTTACAAATGTCATCAGTGCACTGTTCTTTATTGCTGAGTAGTACTTCATTGCATTAAATATGCCACCTTTTGCTTATCCATTCTATTGATGGGTATGGTCTGTTTCCAATTTTTGGATGTTGTGAATAAAGCTCCTGTAAATACACTTAAATCTTTTTATAGACATAAGTTTTCATTTCTCTTGGGTAAATACTTTGGAGTGGAATTGCTGGGTCATAAGAGATATATGTTAATTTCATGAGACTGCCAGATTTTTTCCTAAAGTTGTACCATTTTACACTACCACTAAACAACATATGAGTATTCTGATTGCTCCATATGCTTGCTGACATTTTGTGTTGTTGGTCTCTTTAATTTAGCCCTATGGTAGGTGTTCGTGATTTCTGCCTTGCATTATAATTGACTATTATATACCTTTCTTCACTTGATACTAAGCTCCTTGAAAATCAGTACAATCAGCTGTGTCTATCACTGTCCTTTTAATGTAGTGGGTGTGGAATAAATGTGAAACAAGTGCAATGAATGAATGTTTTGACACCTAGTTTTTTAAATTAGTTTTATTTTTGGCTGCGTTGGGTCTTCGTTGCTGCACGTGGGGTTTCTCTAGTTGCGGCGAGCGGGGGCTACTCTTCGTCGCGGTGTGCAGGCTTCTCATTGCGGTGGCTTCTCTTGTTGCGGAGCACGGGCTCTAGGCGCGCGGGCTTAAGTAGTTGTGGCTCGTGGGCTCTTGAGCACAGGCTCAGTAGTTGTGGCGCACGAGCTTAGTTGTTCTGAGGCGTGTGGGATCTATCTTCCTGGACCAGGGATCGAACTCGTGTCCCCTGCATTGGCAGGCAGATTCTTAACTACTGCGCCACCAGGGAGGTCCCCTCTGTCCTTTTTTTTTTTAAAGAAGGGAAGGGACAGGAGTCAGCATAGGTGAATTTTTTTTTTTTTAATTTTATTTTATTTATGGCTGTGTTGGGTCTTCGTTTCTGTGCGACGGCTTTCTCTAGTTGTGGCAAGCAGGGGCCACTCTTCATCGCGGTGCGTGGGCCTCTCACTATCGCGACCTCTCTTGTTGCGGAACACAGGCTTCAGACGCACAGGCTCAGTAATTGTGGCTCACGGGCCCAGTTGCTCCGTGGCATGTGGGATCTTCCTGGACCAGGGCTCGAACCTGTGTCCCCTGCATTGGCAGGCAGACTCTCAACCACTGCGCCGCCGGGGACGTCCCCCCTCTGCCCATTTTTTAATCGAGTTTTTGTTGTTGTTGTTGAGTTGCGTGAGTTCTTTGTATATTTTGGATATTAACCCCTCATCAGATATATGATTTGCAGATATTCAGTAGGTTGCCTTTTCATTTTGTTGATGGTTTCATTTGCTGTGCAGAAACTTTTAAGTTTGATATAGTCCCACTTATCTATTTTTAGTTTTGTTGCCATTGCTTTTGGTGTCAAATCCAAAAAAAAATATCACCAAGACCGATGTCAAGGCACTTACTGTTTATGTTTACTTCTAGGAGTTTATGGTTTCAGGTCCTTAATCCATTTTGAGTTGATTTTTGTTTATGGTGTAAGGTAGGGGCCCAGATTTATTTTTTGTATGTGGCCGTCCAGTTTTCCCAGCACCATTTATTGAAGAGACTGTCCTTTCCCCATTGTATATTCTTGGCTCCTTTGTCATAAATCAGTTGACCATATATGCATGGGTTTTTTGGGGTCTCTCTGTTCTGTTCCATTGACCTTTGTGTCTGTTTTGATGCCTAGTTTTAAGAATTTGACCTGAAAAAAAGTTTAAGCCATAAACACATGTAGAGATAAATTTGACCAGGAAGGTTGTTAAATAGTTATACTTTATTTCAATTAACAATTATTTCTTATTCCAAGAATACATTTACAGCAGTGATTTTTCATAGGTACAAATGATGCAAAATGTACACCTGGCCCCAGAGACAGATGAAGATGATCTTTATTCTGGTTATAATGACTACAATCCAACCTATGATACCGAGGTAAAAAAAAAAAATTTGTGTTTTTTTTTTTTTTTTTTTTTTTTTACATTGGTCTTTGCTAACCAGCTGGTTCATGAAAATTTTGGATTTGAGTGTTCTGCTTTATCATGCTTTAGATTAAGTAAGTTGATTAAAAGCCTAGAAAAGTGCTATTACTGAAGACTGTACTAACTTCTACCAATAGTAATAATAGCAGCATAAAGATGTGAAAAAGTTTATGGAAAAGAATTAGGATCAATTATATACTTGTATTCTTCTGTACTAATTATCTGAATATGTAAGTTACAAGACTTAGATCACTTGAAGTACCTAAAATCAGTTTTTTTAATGTTCTAAATTTGAAATGTCATATAGTTATTTTTCTTCTTTGAATTAAATTATACAAGTATTTTATAGAAAAATTAGAGAATAAAAATAAATATAAAGAAAAATTAAAATCATAGAAACTGTCACCACCCAGAGATAAACATTAACTCACAGTGCTTAACGCTAAATGTTTCCCTATGCACATATGTATGTGTATATGTATACTGTATATGTTTTTGGATAAAATGGTATCATACTGTGTGTACTGTTTTGTCACCTGCTTTTTCCCTTTTATGAATATTCGCTTATGTCAACAAACCTATATCTGCTTAATATTTAGTAGTATAGTAATTACAGGATGAAATTGTTACTAAGAGAAATTCTTGAATATTTTAAATCTGTTTACATTATTGTGAGAGTTATAGTTTCCAAATTGTAAAAGACAAAAACCAAAGAAAACTCTTTATAAAGTTATCTTGAATTAGCATGTGAAAGAAAGTAAGGATGAAGGATGTGGGCGTTAATTTACTTGCTAGTATTTAAGAATCAAATATTAGCATTTAGAGGACTTTAAACTAATTTAGGAAATCTCATTCTAGAGTTTTTCATATGGCTTTCAGTCATTTTTGAATTGTTTTTTCCTCTGGAGAAAAATGTTTGCCTGTGAATTTGAGACCTAGAGAGAAAGCAAGAAAATAAAATAGAAATCATTCACTTACTCTATGTGAAATAAAAATCTAGGAGATACTGCTCATCATAGAAAATTTGAAAAATACATAAGATGGGAGAAAAAAATAAAATGACATGAATACTGTTACCTGAAGATCACCTGTATTATACATATCACCCAATGTTTTGCTGTATTCCCGTGTCTTTTAATATATTCAGGTTTTTCCCTCCCTGTATACAAACACTTATACATACACGGATATGATTACGTAGACTAGTTTTTAAAAATTTGTATTAAAGCATGGGCATTTTCCTAAGCAAGTATAAATTATGAAAACCATTGAATCTCCCCCTTTCTCCCAGTCGTAAAAGTTATATGTATAAAAAAAAAATATGTGCTCATTGTTGAAAAACAAAATTACCCATAATACCAGCAGTCAGAAATGAGTACGGTTAACATTTTGTTGCTTTTGTCTTTCCTTCATGCATACACATACAATTTTCTTTTAGCGTGTTTGGAATTGAACTAATGT
Source organism: Balaenoptera physalus (assembly GCF_965194825.1). Lineage (NCBI taxonomy): Eukaryota > Metazoa > Chordata > Mammalia > Artiodactyla > Balaenopteridae > Balaenoptera > Balaenoptera physalus. Next base: position 80,875,100 of record NC_138899.1, on the reverse strand, counting down.
TTCCTTTTCTGTTTGCTTATTTACATTCGGCTACATCATAAACAAAGTTTCATGGTACTAAAAATTTAAATATAATTTTAATGGCTGCATAGTACTGACTATATACAGTTGATTATTTTCTGACTATAGGATAATTATTTATAGTTTTCTGCCCCTATTAATAACAATAGCACAATGAGTAATTTTATGCATAAATAATTTTCTCTATTGTGATCAAACATTTCCTTGGGTAGAGTCCCACAAGTGGAATTAATATATCATCATGATCATTCTTGAAAACATCAGAGAAACTTCCTAACTCTTCAGGTCATCACAGTGTGGCTTCATTATTTAACTTGAAGCAAATATTCGGAATATCATACACAAAAATAAATCACACAGTAAAATAAAAAATTTGGTTTACCCATGGTTTTCTTTTATTTTAATTAATTGGAGTAAATTAATATATAACTGAATGACTTGAAACAGTTCCTAAGGTGTTCGTAGATTATGCAAATTGTTAATCAAATCATGAACAAAGGAAAAAATGACAAAAGTTGTGTTGATTTGGTATTTGTAATTGGAGAATTTGTTGTCAATTTTTAGTTTGTCATTGAGACTTTGCTGAGCTGATAAATCAAATTTTACTAATAATTTAGGAATACTGGAAGGCTTTTCCTAAAAGATGTGCCAAGGTAGTATAATTATTTCAAAGGCAGCCCGTGGCTTTGTACTTCGTGTGAAAGTTGCCTGGTTTCTATGGCTGAGACTTGTGTACTTACTTCATTTTATGTAGTTGATATGGAAGGTTATGAAGATTATTTTGAAGGAAAATTAAAGAAGAATCCTTGTACATAATCACATTTAAAGTACATTGTATTAGCATCCTGGTTATACAAACATTTTACTTTAATTGTCTCCAAGGTTTTAAAACGCTAATTGATATCGACTCCATTTTTTGTGTATTGTTTATGTTTGTTTTTTAATAATCAGCAAGTTTGTTTCTGTGGGAAGTAGATTGCAGTAAATCAGAGGTGAGTGTGAGTACTGAGCACAGATGTACAGAGGGCTGGAGCTGAATTTGTGCTGCTGAAGGGACAGGGGACAAAGGCTGCTTAGACTGGCAGTTGGAGAGGCTTGGTGCTTTTGAGAGAGGCTACAATGGCATTTTGTCCAGAAACCTCGGAAACACTGGTATCTTGCACTTGACTAATGTTACTTTCCTCAGATTCCTCAGGGAGAATGTGAACATAGGTCAGGAATCAGCAAAGCATAGTAATGTTTTATTTCAACGGAGGCTTTGGTTCCAAGTGGCATCACAGGTTGGACCCGGTGGAGCCTAGCCTGGCTCTAGTCTGAATCTCAGACTTTACCTCTCCCGTGAGATGAAAAGCCATTTTCAGTTGGGCAAGCAGAGATGAAACCAGAGCAAGTGTTTGCTCCATTTCTGGGAGAGGATACAGCCTTTTCTGTCCTAAGGTTTTCTCAGGTAAGGCTCCTAGCCATGGTCCAGAATATGGAAGAAGAGAGGGGAGGGAGAGAGGGAAAAAGGATGGGGGGGATTCTCTGTTCCTACCGCTCCAGCTGCTTGGAAAAGAGAAACAGAAGAAAGGCCATATCCTTGCAGACTTGATCTTTTAACCACGTGTGTTGATAGCACCCATTTAAACAGTAGCCAGTGAAATGGCCTTAAACTTGACTGACATTGTCAGTACTCCTCTCCCTAAGGGGGGAAGGGGCTTTGGCATTTTGTAGTGTGAAGGGGGATTTGAGGACAGGAGTCCTTGAGCCCTACCTGGATGTCAGCAGAGGGAGGAAGATGGATTATAGAGGATCGTGAACACCAAACAGTCGAGGTTAAACATTTAAAAAAATTGTCACTTCATGTTGAATGTTAAGTTTGCCTTTTCATTTTTAGGAATTGGAGAATGACACAGCTTTTCAGCAAGCTGTGAAAACTAGTCACGGCAGAAGACCTCCAGTAAGTGAATTTTTTTTATTGTGGTAAAAAACACATAATTTACCATCTTAACTGTTCTTAAATGTACACGTTGGTAGTGTTAAATTAATTCCCATTGTTGTGAAACAGATCCCTGGAACTCTCTGTCTTCCCAAACTGAAACTCTGTCCCCATTAAACAACAACCCCCATCTCCCTCCGCCAGCCCCTGGCCCCCACCATTCTACTGTCTTTATGAGTTTGACTATTCTAGGTACCACGTAGAAGTGGAATCATACAGTTTTTGTCCTTTTGTGACTGGCTTATTTCATGTAGCATAATGTCCTCAAGGTTCATCCACGGTATATAGCCTGTGTCAGGATCTCCTCCCTTTTTAAGGCTGAATAACATTCCATTGTATGGATGGACCGCATTTTGTTCCATGGACACTTGGGTTGCTTCCACCTCTTGGCTGTTGTGAATAGTGCTGCTATGAACATGGGTGTGCAAATATCTTGAGACCCTGTTTTCAATTCTTTGGATATATACCCAGAAGTGGGATTGCTGGATCATATGGTAGTTCTATGTTTAATTATTGGGGGAACCTCCATACTGTTTTCCATAGTGGTTACACCATTTTACAATCCCACCAACAGTGCACAAGGGTTCCAGTTTCTCTACACCTTCACTAACACTTGTTATTTTCTATTTTTTTGATAGTAGCAACTTTAATGGGTATGAGGTGATTCTCATTGTGGTTTTGATTTGCATTTCTCTGATGATTAGTGATGTTGACTATCTTTTCATATGCTCTTTGGCCATTTGTATATCATCTTTGAAGAAATGTCTGTACAAGTACTTTGCCCATTTTTTAACTGGGTTATTTGATTTTTTTGTTGTTGAGTTGTAGGAATTCTTTATTGGGTATATACTTTGCAGATATTTTCTCCCATTCTATAGGTTGCTTTTCTTAAATTCTGTTGATCGGGTTCTTTGATGCACAAAAGTTTTTATATTTGATGTAGTCCCATTGGTCTGTTTTTGCTTTTGTTGCCTGTGCTTTTTGGTATTATAGCTAAGAAATCATTACTAAGTCCAATGCCATGGAATTTTCCCCTATGTTTTTTTTCTAGGAGTTTTATAGTTTTAGGTCTTTTTACGTTTGGGCCTTTAATCCATTTTGATTTCATTTTTGTATGTGATACAAGATTAAGGGTCTGATTTCATTCTTTTGTGTGGATATCCAGTTTTCCCAGCACCATTTGGGAGAGACTGACCTTTCCACATTGTATGGTCTTAGCACCCTTGTTGAAGATCATTTGACCTTTTTTTAAAAAAAAAATATTTATTTAAAAAATTATTTTATTTTTATTTATTTATTTTTTTGGCTGCGTTGGGTCTTCGTTGCTGCACGCGGGCTTTCTCTAGTTGGGGCAAGCGGGAGCTACTCTTCGTTGTAGTGCGTGGGCTTCTCATTGCGGTGGCTTCTCTTGTTGCGGAGCACGGGCTCTAGGCTCGTGGGCTTCAGTAGTTGTGGCATGTGGACTCAGTAGTTGTGGCTCACGGGCTCTAGAGCGCAGGCTCAGTTGTGGTGCACGGGCTTAGTTGCTCCGCGGCATGTGGGATCTTCCCAGACCAGGGCTCGAACTCATGTCCCCTGCATTGGCAGGTGGATTCTTAACCACTGCGCCACTGGGGAAGCCCCTGTCCTCACTTCTGACACCAGTTGCAAAACCACCTTCAGCGCCGGTCCTTTTCTGAAAGGACTCGCAGAACTCGCTGAAAGCTGGTATGCTTACAGTTTATTACAGGGGAAGGATACAGGTTAAATCTGCCCAGAGAAGAGAGACACGGGGCACAGTCTCGGGCGGTCCAAACGTGGGGCTTCTGGTCATCCTTTCCCTGTGGAGCTCTGGGTGGCATTAACCTCCCAGCCACTCTGAGTGGTGGCGGTACTTGGGGGGATTGCCAGCAAGGAAGCCCTCCCACCACTCTGGTGTCCAGAGTTTTCATGGAGCTCCGTCACATACTGTCCTCATGGCTGCCCATTACTCTCCAGCCCCTCCTGGAGGTTCAGGCTCATAAGTCTGGAGTTTAGACTGTCTGGTGGCCAAAGCCCCCAGGCAAACGGGTGTGTCAGGCAGGACATTCCAGGGGCTTGCAGATCTCCTCCCAGTAGCAAAGGGCAAAGCCAGACCTCTATTTGGGTGAAGTCAATTCTTGACTACACATTCCACAAGCTATATTTTAATTTTGAGTTTACCTTCATTATGGAAAGAAAATTGTAGGTCAAGTTCTTGCACTTGGCTAATGACAAGGCCGTAAGCTTTTTGAGGAGGCAGACTGTCTTATTGTTCTTTCTTTGCCTGCTGTGGGTCCTCCACAGATCTTTATCACATGACTTAGTAAATAAGCAAACATTGTCTTCAGTTTAGTGATTCTGGGTGTCAGACAGGTGGTAATGTCTCCAGGCTGGCCCTTCATCGATATTTAGAAATGACTTCAGAGATCCTCACGTTATGCTGAGGAAAACAAGCCTGGGGAGGCGAGGTTTCGCACTTACCTATAACCAGGACAGAGCTCAGGTCTCCAGCCGCCTTGAATGATATTTTCATCACACCCTACTTACTATATTAAAGGGGAAAAAATTGTGCAACTGTTATATGAAAGGGACTGGGCTCACTCAAGAGGGACAAAATTGCAGCTAGCTCCAGAGGAACCTAAGGAGGAGAATAAAAGGGACAGAAATAGAAATTACAAGGCATAATGTATTATGTGCTGGAAAAAGAGTATAAATTGCTATGGGACCACAAAGATCAGTTTTTTATCACTAGTTGGGACAATCAGAAGAGGCTGCTTAGAAGATAGGTTTACAGTTGAATATTTAAGGATGTGCACAGTTCAGATTGCCCTTGAGATCTGTGAGGAAAGGCACTGTGGTGAGGGTGCAAGGTGAAGAAAGGAGGCAACATAGGATCCAGTCCACCTAAGAGATGAGTCCAGTGCCAAAAATAAAACCCAGAAGAACGGATCTAGTCATTAGTGAGTAGTTAAAAAGAAAAATGGTCTCTTTCCTTCAATTTGTTCTCACAGAAAAATATTGCTGAGACACACATCCTTCCTTTTCATGTTTTTCCAAGACCTGTTATCTGTCAATTAGGTCAAGTTTGGTAATGGTTTTGTTCAAATTTTCTATATTTTTACTGATTTTTTGGGGGGAGGGGGAACTACAGTTCTATTAATGAGAAAAATGGTCAAATCTTACACTGTGATTGTGGTTTTCTTTCTTTTTTTTAGGTTTTTGATTTATATATTTGGAGGAAAGACATTTAGAATTGTTATATTTTTGTGTTAAATTGACCCTTTTATTGTTATAAAATGTCCTGTCTCTAGTAATGCTGTTTGTCTGTTTTGTCAAATATTAGTATATTGCTAGAGCTACTCAAGCTCTCTTTTGTCTAGTGTTTACATTGTATGTCTTTCCCATCTTTTTGCTTCCAGTATTGTCATATCTATATATTTAAGATGTATTTCTTATTAGCAGCATGAATAGAGCTCTGGGTTTTTTGTTTTTGTTTTAATATTGTCAGATAATCTTCTTCTTTTAGCCTATTTACACTTAATGAAATTACTGATTTGGTTTAAATTTGTTGCCTTAGTATTTGCTTTTTGTTTTTTCCTGCCTTTTTCATGTTTCATTTTCTCTCCTTTCTTATCTTGTTTTGTTTGATTATTTTTTATTATTCCATTTCTCCCTCTGTTATCTTGGGAGCTTACATTCTTTAGCCATTTTTTAGTGTTTTTGTAAAGATTACAATACTCATCTTTAACTTATCAAAGTCTAGTATAATTTAGTATTTTACTACTTTCTGGACAATGCCAGAATTTTACGTTATTTTCAGTTTTCAGTTCTAGAATTTCCATTTATCCATTTTTTATAGTTTTTAGTTCTCTACTGAAATTATCATCTTGTCTTTTAATTCGCTGAACATATTGACCATAGTTGTGTTAAAGCCTGTGTCTGATGTTTCCATCGCATGTTTCCCCTTCTGCCTGTCTTTCCATTTATTTCTCTTGGTTTTGGTTAGGTAGTCTTGCTCCTATGTGTCTGGTTGTTTTTAATTGAATGCCAGGCATTGTAAATGAAGATTTTTAGAGATAATTTAAGACTGTATGTCTGTGCTGTCTAGTGTGATAGCCACTAGCCACATGTGACTATTTATATTTAAATCATTTAAAAGTAAGTAAAGTTGTAAAATCCAGATCCTATTGCCTGAGCCACATTTCAAATGCTCAACAGCCACATGTGGGTAGTGGCTGCCTTATCAGGACAGGTATCTTTTACTAGAGAGAATTTACTTTTGCTTATGGCCTCAGAGATGCAAGGAATTCTGAATCACCTCAAGCCAGTTGAGTTTGAGATGATTCTAAATTGGGCTCAGGTCTTAAAAGGGCTGGTGTCCTTCTGATTTCCCTTCCAGTCTGAGTGTAGCCTTTGGAGGTCAGTCAAGTCTGAATACTGGAGGATTCCTAGGGCTGCCACCTCAGCAGGCCCAGCTCCAGGGTTTATGTCTTCAGCCCTGTCTTCTGTAAAAAGCTCTGTTCAGCCTTGCGGCCTGGCCTTCCGCATTAACAGACACCCCTGGGAGAAGAGCAGCCCAGACGCAGCTCAGCCCTCAGTCTTCCCTTCTGTTCCTCAGCTTGAGGCCTTGTAATTCCTCATGGCCTTGATGGTTCTCTAATGTATCTAAACTGATTTTTTGAAAAAATATTTTTGTCCCCAGCTGCCTTAGTTGTTCTTAGAGGGAGAGATGTTTAAAGCAGCGGTCCGTCAAGCCAGAAGTAGAACTCCTCTAAGAATGATGTTTTAATCAAATACTTAAACAAAGATGCCCAACAGCTAACCTGTTTAGCGTACTTTCTCACCTCTGTGGTCCTGTTTGGTTCCATTTACAACTTTGTGATCAACATACTTTGTATCTTTATTTCAGAGATGAGAACATTTAGGTTCAAAGAGGTAAAATAAACAAGCAAGTAGAGGGAGAGCTGAGATTCAACCCCAGATTCCCTGAGATCCTCTGTCTGTTGTTAGACCCAGCGTCTGGCAGTGATAATCATGCAAAATGAATGGTAGGCGTGACCGTGAAGACTCATCTGTCTTATTGGCCCCTCAGGTCACTCTGAAGTCTCTTTTCTCCTTTAAAATGAGTTCCAGAATAGGTCTCCTTCCTGACACTTAAAATACTTGAGCTCTTTAATATTTAGAATAATTTAAAAGAAATTATTCTAAATATTATATAAATATTTCTCTATTGATGAGCCTATACTTTCTATTTCTTTTCCAGTATTCTATTATATAACTTAATCTGAATTCTATTAACTATGTTTTTTTTCCTCCCCAAGATAACTGCTAAAATACCAAGCACAGCAGTTGCTAGACCTGTAGCTACTGGATGTGGGGTAGGTTTTCTTAAGCTGAAGATATGAAGATGCATTTTCTCATACATAAGTTCAGTTTAGGCAGTTAGTTCTAAATAAGTTTGGCTGCCTTTCAGCCCATGACCTGGATATATTTTCCATTTTGGTTAGTCATGAACATTATAAATTGTTGATTAATAGGTCTGAATATTCTAGTCATTTTGGTTTAAATATAACAAAATATTTTATTGTCTTTTCCTACCTGTAAACCTTGTGTTTGTTGATTGACTTCGTTTCATTTTCTATATAATATAACCAAGTGTCATGTGTATTCCATTCGTATATCTTATGTGAGGTTAGATGTTATTTAAACATAATGTTTATAATTTTTAAAAACTTACTGATTAATACATGAAAAAATAAAATTTAAGAAAAACTTCAGAGGCATATAATTGGGTCTTGCTTTTATTTGAGATCGTTGGAGGAAAGATGCTATATTAAAATCCATAAAAGAAAATCTTTTAAATCTTGCCCAAAATACCTACAATTTGGATATTTTAGCTTATGTGAAATAATAGAGGAATGGGAGAAAAATGGAGGAATGAGGTGAGATAGTTTTTCTTAGTCTTTATGATAATATTTCTTAGGGGTCATAAAAATGCTTTTAGAACCTAGAGGTCCCGGGCACTTGCCTTCCAAGTGTCCCTTCCTGTGAATGAAGAAAGTGGCCTTATACGTTATATAACAGCGTATCATGTGACGCATACGTTTATTAATCAACCAAAGCAGGTATCACTCATAAATTTGGTTTTTGGTGATGTTTCAGCATAGGAGACAGCCAGCTTTTCTGTGAAGGGCCCTGTGGTTAGGCTCTTCGGAACCCGGCTCAGCATTCCCAGAGAGGCAGCCACAGACGATGTGCAGGCAAATGGGCTGCGGCTGTGTCCCAGTACAAAGGCTGAGGGTTGTTTGCCAATGCCTGTTTTAGAGTTTTATTGTTTGATCCTATATCCTCGGGAGATAAATGGAAAAAAATTATGTTTAGGTTTACTTGCCAATAGAACGAAGGAAAAAAAGTTATAAAGAAAACTTTTATACTTTGGTTTATAAAATTAAATGTAGGCCTTTTTTGGAATCGTTTTAACTTAGTTTTTTGTTTACTAGTCCAAGACATCCCTGGCATCGTCAATGGGAAGACCAATGACAGGGGCTATTCAGGTATCTCCATTGTGTGGGTGTTCATTTTGGGCCTTCCTGTGACTTAGAATATTATTACCAAAGTTTTTTTAAGTTGTTACTTATATAGTGACCCTGGTTCTTTAAACTGTGGGCTAAAGTTTGGACCGTTTGAAATCTTTGGTGGCAAAGTCTCTTTGGATTTATTTACTCAGGTCTCAAATGAAATCCCACTGGGAATGGACATAGGCCTGATAGTTTGCTTGTAGGATGTACTCTGGGACCCACTTTTCCTTTGCTGTCATTTACAGCAGTTTCTGCGGTTTCTCTCTTAGGCATATAGGAGACCAACCAAAAGTAGGGGAGTAGCCAGCTACTAAGCTGCATAAGGTACTACCTAAAAATCCTTAAGAGTGCTTTTCTTTTCAAACTGGGAGTAAGTCCAGTTACACAAGGAATCAAAATTTGACAGAGGAAAGGTGAAGTGCAGACAGGCTGGCACATGAGGAGGTGGGAGCACGGAGCAAGCCGGCAGGGGACGGAACCAGTGTTACACGCTGGGCTGTATTATGACGTGTGTCGTGCAGATCTGCAAGTAAGAGGCAGGTGTTATTTAAGAATGCTCTTTAAATGACGCTTGTTCTCCTAAGGATGGAGTTACTAGACCCATGACGGCAGTGAGAGCAGCTGGTTTTACCAAAGCAGCTTTGAGAGGTTTGTTCTATTTCAGCTACTAATTTTTTCACATCTTTAAATTTTTTAAATGTTTTTGTATGTGTAAATATATTACCATATTAAATAAAGTCTAACATGCCATTGATTATTTTAGGTACCATTAAGAAAGGAAAGGGGTGATGAAAATGTTCTGCCTCCCAGTTGAGGTGGTAGTTACACTGGCATGTAATCTGTCAAAATGTACCGAGTTCTACATCTAAAATTTGTATGTGAGTTAGAGCTAAAGAATTAAAGGTGAAAATAGTATTTTAATATATGATAAGTTAAATAATAATTTTTAAATAAAATTGTTGTGACAAAAATTAATGATTATTATACCAGTAATGGAAAATTAAAAGGCTAATACCAGGTTATTACTCACATGATTGACCATTTAGAGTTCATAATAGGGATAGTTTACTATGGGGGAGAAATATATACTGAGAGATATTTATTTTTGTTTTTACATGGTAACACACAGTTTTATTTACATGGTTTTATGTATGTTAAAAATCTTACCAGTTTCTCAATATGCAAAATATTTATGAAAGCATAAAAAATGTCCATTCCATTTAATAAATAGGTAAATTAAATAGCATGTGCGAGGTTTCATATCCCTTCAGTTGTGCTGGATTGAGCACTAAACGTGAACTCTTGACTGTGTCTCAGGCTCTGCGTTCGACCCCCTCGGTCAGTCGCGGGGCCCTGCACCGCCCCTGGAGGCCAGGAACGAAGACAGGTATGCAAGTCCTGTGCTGCTCTGCTGTGGTTGTTGCATGTTCTTAACTTTTACTTCTCAAGTACATAATTCTTACATATTTGAAAAGTTTATGTCAGCAGAATAGTAACCAAAGCGTCATCCCTGGTTCTCGGAACTAGCAAAAGAATCAAGTCTCAGAAAAGCAGCCCTGTGTGTTCCATGCAGTTTTACTGTAATATTGTTGACTTGAAGATGTGTCTTATTTTTATACGTGCCAATATTGATTCTCTTGAAGGCCAAATGGGGTTGTACATGTAATAAGATATTCTTATTTTAAAAGGATATTTCAAAGAAAAAAATTAAGAAAATGTATGTTAGTTTGTCATATTGATATTGAGAAATATAATTTTTTATAGAATTAACTTAGTTTTGTGCCATTGAGTAGAGAGTAGCTAAAAAGCTACGGTGTAGGGCTTCCCTGGTGGCGCAGTGGTTGAGAGTCTGCCTGCCAATGCGGGGGACACGGGTTCGAGCCCTGGTCTGGGAAGATCCCACATGCCGCGGAGCAACTGGGCCCGTGAGCCACAATTACTGAGCCTGCGCGTCTGGAGCCTGTGCCCCGCAACGGGAGGGGCCGCGATAGTGAGAGGCCCGCACACCGCGATGAAGAGTGGCCCCCGCTCGCCGCAACTAGAGAAAGCCCTCGCACAGAAACGAGGACCCAACACAGCTAAAAATAAATAAATAAATAAATAGATGTATACAAAGTTGTTAAGAGAATAGATCTTAAAAGTTCTCATCACAAGAAGAAAAAACAATTGTAATTAAAAAAAAAAAAACTACGGTGTAAATTCAACTGTGTACATTTACTGATATCTAAGCACCATTAGATTTTACAAATAGTGAAAGCAGCCAGCATTTACCGAGTGCTCACTGTGCGATCACTGCGTGCCCTGCGCTGTGCACAAGCGTCCCCGAGAAGACCGAGCTCTTGTGTCATCAGTTCAGGGGGAGGGAAGCATGGAGAGCTCGCTGGGTCAGGCTAGTAGACGGCAGGACTGAGACTTGAACCCAGGCGGTCTACTTCCAGGGCTCATGATTTTAAATTGTAATTCTTAATACCGGTATTTGGGCTATTGTATAAATTACATAATTTCCTTTTTTGACTAATAAGGAACTTCTATAGAAAGTCAGTTTACTTTGTATCCTAGTTAATGACAGCAAGTTTGCTAATAAATACATGTTATCTTAAGTATGTCATTTAGGATCCTTTCAGCTACTAACAGCTGAAAACATCAGGAAAAACACACACAACAAGAATGTTTTATTATCTCCCATAACAGGAGGTCTGGAGGATGGTTAATTTAACTGCTTAATAACCTCACGCTGGTTCAGCTTCTTTCTGATTCTCTTGGCTCTTCTCCAGAGCCTGCCCATCCTCATGATTCCAGGAGGGCCGTGGGAGTTCAGAACCTTCCTGCAGTTGATAAAACCTAGAGTCAGAAGGTGCTCAGTCTTAGGTCCCCTTTGAAGAGCAGGGATCTTTCCGGGAGACATCTGCCCCAGGCAGACGCGTCGTCATTTCTCATTGGCCAGAAATTCATCACACGTGCCTGATGGAACCAGACATTAGGCAGGAGGGTGAGACTCTGCTGTAGCCTAGCTTCCGCGTGCGGGGACGCAGGGCGGCGACAGGCTCCTGTGGAGGCGCCCAGCAGTGTCTGCACAGGGTTCATTCTCCTGGCAGCTGGTAGGGACGGGGTAGTGACTTCCACTGTCTTCATCAAATTCTCTTACAGAGTTTTAGCGTTACGTTTTTATATTGATATTTTAGGCTTAATGATAACAACCTGTAAGCAGCATTTAAAGACATTTATTAGAGTGTTTCAGACAGCTTGAAAATAGAATTCTGTACTTTGAATTCGGAACTTTCTAACCTTTAGAAAGCCACCATCTATTATTAGAATTTTGCAATTTCTATAAACTAATAAAATATGTTGTCTTAATCCCAGGTTTTACTGAAGAATATGATTTTATAGACAAACCTATACTGTGAAATTTATTCCTGTGTTCTTTTTAAAAGTCCATTTGTAGAGAAGAGAATTGATGTTTACTGCGATATATTTGTAGTAAAAGTTTATTTAGGCAGTGATGTACATTCAGAGTGTTGTGTTTTATTGAAAGAAAGTGGTAGTAAAACAACACTGATGTTGTGTTTGAAACATGGCTGATCCGGGGACACTTCATTTGCTACTAATGAAGTCAGGGTTTTAAACTTCCTCACCTTGTTAGAAGTCTCTGTGGTGAGTGGGGCTTCCCTGGTGGCCCAGTGGTTAGAACTCGGTGCTTTCACTGCCATGGCCCCAGGTTCGATCCCTGGATGGGGAACTGAGATGCCACAAGCCACACAGCATGGCCAAAGAAAAAAAAAAGTCTCTGTGGTATCTATTTGGTAGTAAATAATTTTTCTCTCTTTTATGGGGTCTTCAGTCTTTCTAACCATAGATAAAGTTTTCATTTGCCATAGAATCTGCTTTCCTTTGGGGGTGGAAATGCAGCAGCGTGGCCCTAGAGTTACCTTATCATGTGTTTAGATCCTGGCTCTGGTACTTACTAGCTGTATGACCTCAGGCTTAGTACTTAACTTTCTTTCTTTTTCTTTTGGCCAGCCTGTGTGTCTTATGGAATCTCAGTTCCCTGACCAGGGATCGAACCCGTGCCCCTTGCAGTGGAAGCACGGAATCCTAACCACTGGACAGCCAATACTTAACTTTCTAAACCTCAGTTTCCCTGTCAGTGAAATGAGATAATGATAGTACTTGTATCAAATATTCTTATGAAGATTAAGTGACATAATTAGGGTAAAGCATTTGGCTCAAAATTAAATTACACTTACGCTAAATAAATGTTAGCTATTTTTACTATTATGAATAATTATATAATGTAGTTATTAAAAACAGTGGTACATTTATTCTTTAAGGCCACTTATATATTTGTCTTATCTGTGACTTACTCTTAAAGTTTATAAGCACATGATGGACAATGTTAAAAGTAGGTTAAATTTTGTATGTATTATTAGTGGTTGAATGATTCAAAATATACTTGCTTTTTTCTTTAACAGTCCAGAAGAAAAGATAAGACAATTAGAGAAGAAAGTAAATGAGTTGGTAGAAGAAAGCTGTATCGCTAACAGTTGTGGAGACTTAAAATTGGTGAGTTCATAAACTGATAAGATTCAAGATTATGAAGTGTGTGCATATGTATGTACCTGTGTAAGCACATGTATAGATAAATACTTTCATTTTTTTGTGGACTGGGCTTAGAGTTTTCACTGAAATAATTATTTTGAGAACCTGCAGTTGTAACTCTGCTTCATAAACTCTGAAGTCAAAACAATTGGCTGATTTTGTAATTTTTCACATCGGTCATTTAAGGAGGGGAAAAAATTCCATTGTATCGGTTGGCTAGATTTTGCAGCCTGGTGGGCTGCTGGATGGATCGCACAGCCTGCTGCAGGTGGAGCCCATGGCCCACACACAGCACTAAGGGCTGTTTTCTCATTTAAGCCTGACTGCCCTAAAGTATTTTGTCCTAAGTGAACTGCAAAATCGTGGTTTGCTTCTTGGCAATCCAACTCTGCTGCTTTTTTTTTAATTGAATCTTTTCTCTTAGTTTGCTTTGTTCACATTACTTTGGTCATCATACCACATAAATATAATTTCTGCGACTTAGTTATCAGATCAATGAATACCATTAGAAAGATTCAGTATAAGCTACTTTTATTGCTCACAGAACCTGTGCTTTTTTATCTAGTTCTAAAATAAAAATCCCATGTTTAATTAATGTGACTGTGGTCAGTCTCTCAGTGGAAATCAATAAAAGGTTCTTGGCATCCTGAGTAAGATCTGAGCAAAACTAAGGATCTGTTGTCGTATTGGGTAGCAGTTATCCATGATCCATGATCCAATGTCTGTATTTTGAGCATCCGAGAAACCAAACAAATCCACCTAAATTCCTACCTCATGAGATTGAATTAAAGCACCAAAGATTCAGGAGTTGGGAGGAAAAAGGAAGTAGATAGACATGGTCAGACCTAAAGGGGGTGGGAGGTGAGGTGATGGAGAACCTTGGCGGGGGGCAGGTGTGCTCCAGGTCTTAGCCCCCGTGCTTCCTCTTCTTTCCCAGAGAAGACACTCGGCCTTTCCATGCGGGAGGAAGAGCTCCCGTTTAAACAGTAGAAGGGGAGTTTATGGTAGGAGCACACGGGACATCGGGGAACCCAGGGGTAATGCAGCCAACCCCTGCTTCCCGCAGACACTTCCCAAATGCAGCAAATTCCGTGTGAGTGCTCAAAGGAGTTTACACAGTATACGCTTGATTTCAGGCCTTAGAAAAGGCAAAAGATGCAGGAAGAAAAGAGAGAGTCCTGGTGAGACAACGAGAACAAGTTACAAGTCCAGAAAACATCAATTTGGATTTAACTTACTCAGTAAGTATGAAGTACCTGTTGAGTACAGTTATCTTGGCAAGAACTTATGGATTCCAGAACTCTTTTTTCTTTTTTGTTTCTTGTTTTCTCTTGTTCTTTAAGCCTTATTGGACTTAAGGTGCCCAGAATTAGATTAATAATACTCTTTAGTTCATGGGACCACTCTTATCTTTGGTCTGTACAGTGATCTTCTTTAGTTAGTTAATTAGTCATTTTTAATAATGTAGTAAATACTTGTAAACCTACCAGCCAAGGACTCGTGAAGATTGCTAATATTTGGATTCTATTCAGTGTGGATACTTTAACGAGATTCGTTTTGTTTTGTTTTGAGGTATTATTGGGATACAGTGTTCTGTTAGTTTCAGGTATACAACACGGTGACTTGATATTTGTATATATTATGAAATGATCACCACAATAAGTATAGTTAACATCCGTCACCAAACATAGTTAGAGAGATAATGGGGTTCTAATTTATTTATTTATTTATTTATTTTTGGCTGCGTTGGGTCTTTGTTGCTGCGCGTGGGCTTTCTCTAGTTGCCGCGAATGGGGGCTACTCTTGGTTGCGGTGCACGGGCTCTAGGCACACGGGCTTCAGTAGTTGTGGCATGTAGGCTTCAGTAGTTGTGGCTCGCGCGCTCTAGAGCTCAAGCTCAGTAGTTGTGGCTCATGGGCTTAGTTGCTCCATGGCATGTGGGATCCTCCCGGACCAGGGCTTGAACCCATGCACTGGCAGGGGGATTCTTAACCACTGCGCCACCAGGGAGGTCCCAATAATGAGATTCTAATGTGGACTTTTTGGTCTGTGATTTTAGAGAACTTCAAACTAGGTGAATAAGATAATGTTCTGTGAGGAGAGTAGGGGGAAAAAACCAGCTAATTTCTAGCAAAATTTATTCAGTTCTGAAAAGACACTTCTTTGATATTTATACTGCTGTTTAAAAGGGTGTGTTTTCAGTAGGAAAAGTCTTCATACGCTAAACAAGTGGAAAAAAGGACATTAGAACTTAGAATAAGAAGAATTTTTAGATGTTTACTATTTATAGCTAATATTTTTAAATTCCATGGAGTCTTTAGATTTGGGAATAATTTGTGATTATTATTTTTTTTCCTTTAGGAACATAATTTACTGTAACTTAAAGATTTAAATTATAAATTTGCATATAGAGCAGCAATACTGTACAAATTAAGCTTTAAGGTATTCCACATGATGTTTAATTTATATTTACAAAGAGAGTTTGGTCTACTATCTTTCTTATTCCTTTTATTACCAGCAATAGTAATAATACACATTTATTCTTTGTGGGTCTTCCTGAGATTAAAAGATAGCAAATCCATTAATTAGAAAGAATACATGGAAAATTAGGTGAAATTTAGAGGAAAGCTCCACCTGTCTTTTTTTAATAAATTTATTTATTTATTTTTGGCTGCATTGGGTCTTCGTTGCTCCACGCGGGCTTTCTCTAGTTTCGGTGAGCGGGAGCTACTCTTTGTTGCGGTGCGCGGGCTTCTCATTGAGGTGGCTTCTCTTGTTGCGGAGCATGGGCTCTAGGCACGTGGGCTTCAGTAGTTGCGGTACATAGGTTCAGTAGTTGTGGCTCGCGGGCTCTAGAGTGCAGGCTCAGTAGTTGTGGCGCACGGGCTTAGTTGCTCCGTGGCATGTGGGATCTTCCTGGACCAGGGCTCGAACCCGTGTACCCTGCATTGGCAGGCGGATTCTTAAGCACTGCGCCACCAGGGAAGCTCCCACCTGTCTTAATGTTCTGGTTCATATTGTAATGCAAGGTGTTCTCTGTGTACTTCATTGCCTAATGGGTTGGGAATCTTGATAGAAGCATCTAACTTTGCTATAGTATTTTAATCTCTAGAAAGATTATAGGCAAAAGGGACCTAAAATGATCATTATGTGTCTCTTTGCAATATCTTTTCCTTAGGTTCTTTTCAACTTGGCCAGTCAATATTCAGCTAATGAAATGTATCCTGAAGCACTAAACACCTATCAAGTTATAGTGAAAAATAAGATGTTTAGCAATGCAGGTAAGTGTGTATAGTCAGTTTTTCCAATAAGTATAGTTCTTTTGTACTGTTAATTTACAATTTCCTCACTTTATGCTTTCTTATAATGAAATGATCTGTGCTCTGAGCAAATTCATATTTGTGATAGAGGTGCCCTGCTTAAAGATATGAAAATTCACACAAATACAAATGAAGAAATACAGTTGGTATAAGATATATTGCCTAACAGTAAATGAAAACAGTATCCTGTATCACAGGTAGAATGAGCCATGGCAACCTACAGAACATGCTTTCTCTTGTATAATTATCCACAAGAGACTGTTGTTTATATTGAGCATTTATATTGTGTAATTTTTTGGTCTCAGTATTAAAGTATATCAGAATATCATTTTCTTTAATATTTTATTAAACTGTTACATCATATAGTTTAAACCAGGTAAGTGTACTCTTTTTGTTCCTGAGCTACAGGCATCTTCATCCTGGGTCCTGGGGTGGGGCCTGTAGAGTGGAGGGAGGATCTGGATTATGGAGAGCTAATTATTACCTAAGATCCTCCAAGTCCTGGTGAGAAGATGTGAGGGATTATTCGAGTACGAGTTGGAAAGTCTAGACAAGCTTTCTGAGTGGACGTTGCATTTGAGCCGAGTCTCAAGTTTTGTAGAAACACTTTTTCTCATCAATTCATAAATGCTTACTGTAGAAAACGTGGGGAAAAAAGGATAAACTGTACATATTGGAGCTCTGGGAGATGCTGGAATAACGTCCAAAAGAAGGTCTCATTTTGAATTATCTAATATTTTTTAAGTCCCATGTTTTCGTAGAAGAACACAACTCCAGTTTTATAATGTCACTCTATTGTTTTCTAGCCATGTTTCCAGGAATCCATCTGTCTTAAGTTCCAATTCCTTGCAGAAGTTTAGTGTGCACATACATGAAAATAGTATAACTGTTTTAAAGTGAGAATTTTAGTTAATGTCTTAAGCTTCATAAGTTGAGAAGACCTTCAAAAAATATAAATTAAAGTCATCTAAAATATCATAGAAAAAGTAGGATATTATATACTCATTAAATTTTTTTTAATTAGGACGGTTGAAAGTGAATATGGGAAATATTTATTTAAAGCAAAGAAATTATTCCAAAGCCATTAAATTCTACCGAATGGCCTTAGATCAAATTCCAAGTGTCCATAAAGAAATGAGGTAAGTTTGTAAAATTTAAGTGTCGTTCTTCAGAAACAAGGTCACTCTTTTGACCCATTGCCAGTGGGCTGAGTGCTTTGTGGTATCTGTACATGAGAGGTGTTAGATTCTTGTTGTAGCTGTAGTACTTTGGTCTGTCCCCTTGTGACTACTTGCATGCATTTGTGTGAAGGAAGTTAAAGGTTGAAGGCATAATATGTGATTAGTTGGAATAAAACTAAGCTAATGGGCCTATATAGGGAATAACGCTGCGGGCCATTAGCACCATAATACAGCTTACTGCCAACACCAAATCAAACTGGTTCTTTAGAACATACCAGACTCCAGAACGCAAGACTGGAAACCAAGACCTCCTTACATTCTTACTACAGCTTGAGAAGGGAAGAGTGAGAGGAAGCGTTACTGTTGAATCTTAGAAGAGGGGGGAAGAGGGGGATGCTGGGATGTTTCCTGTTCTTACAGTATTTCAGGAGCAGAAACAGTAGATTACCTTATGGTCTGGTTATAACTATGGGAACATAGGAGGGTACCAGGATACTTACTGGTCATAATTTCTCCTAGGCACAATACAATGCCTCTGTGAAAGTTAATTTCTTTGTAAATGCCACTTTTCGCAATAATTTGTTTTCGAATTATGCATGATATCTCATTATCATCAACAAATATCTAACTTACAGAACATAATGCCCTTGAGGTACTTTTAACCCAGGTGAGGCCAAGAATTTGAGCATTTTAGAAAAAGATAATAATATTATATAGTATATGTTAAGTGCTTAACAATCCATAATCAAGAGGTAGTATAGTAATTTAGTTGAAGGAATAATTATTGAGAACAAGAAAGGTGAAGAAAGGCTTAATGAAGGAGGTATACTTGAGTTGGTTACTAAAGTGAAGACAAGTGGAGGGGTAACATTCTCGACAAAGGGAGCACTGTGAGAAGAGTCCGGGAAATACTGTGATCTGATCAGAGAATTAGGAGTAAAAGGATTTAGTTGAAACGGGGTTATATTGAGGAGTGGTTAGAAATAAGGTAGGATCACATTCATTAGAATGGCTATAATATAGACAGTAATTAGTGTTGAGGAAGATGTAGAGAAATTGGAATCCTCATACGTTGGGGATATAAAATGGCCCAGACACTTTGGAAAATAATTAGGTTGCTTTTTTAAAAATTAAACACAAATTTACCATATGACCAATTCCATTCCTAGGTATATACCCAAGAGAAATGAAAACATGTGTTATCACAAAGGATTGTACAGGAATGTTTATAGCAGCATTATTCATAATAGCCAAAAAGTAGAAGCAATCCAAATGTCCATCAGGTAGTCAATGGATAAATAAAATGTGGTATAGCCACACAATAGAATACTATTCAGCAATAAAAAAGGAATGAAGTACTCTTACATGCTGTAATATGGAGGAACCTCAAAAAGATTATGCTAATTGAATGAAGCCAGACACAAAATATCACATATTGTAACTCCATTTATATACAGTGTTTAGAAAGGCAAATCCAGAGAGACAGAATGTAAATTAGTGTTTGCCTGGGGCTAGAGGTGAGATCGAGGAATGACTGCAGATGGGCACAGGTTCTCTTTTTGGGGTGATGGAAATGACAGAGTAAGAATGTGGTTGTGGTTCCACAACTGTGTTAATATAGCAATAATTATTGAATCATACACTTAAAATAAGTGAATTTTATCATGTGTAAAGTAAACCTCAATATAGCTTTAACAAAACAAAACAGAAAAGAAGTAAAGTGGGAAAGAAAAGAAGGAAATTATTTGTGGAATGTCTTGATTGCCGTTCTAGGGAGTTCAGACCTTTAAAGCGAATCCATGTTTATTTTTCTCTAGGATTAAAATTATGCAGAACATTGGAGTTACATTTATTAAAACTGGGCAGTATTCAGATGCCATTAATTCATTTGAGCACATAATGAGTATGGCACCAAACCTGAAGGCAGGCTTCAACCTAATTCTTAGTTACTTTGCTGTTGGAGATCGAGAAAAAATGAAGAAGGCATTCCAAAAACTGATTGCTGTTCCATTAGAAACTGATGAAGATGGTAAATACATTTCACCAAATGTGAGTATGAAGAAGACTATTACGTAGCCAGCGCCTAATTACCTGTGCTTCTCTGTCTCCAGAAATGAGAAAGTTGGAGTGGATGACATTTCAGGTTTCTCCCAGCCCTGTATTAATGTGTTTTATCATTTTCATTTGTTATTTAAATTAGGTTGACACCAGGGCTATTGAAATAGGGCTAGAGATTATGGTTAAAACAGACTGCACAGTTTTAGTCAAAAAACAAAAAGGAGAATCTTAGGAAAAATTGTCATTCTTTAATGTTATTTTATAGCATACCCTGTGCACTTGCCTGTGTTGATACATCACAACGTATAGTAATGTCATTTTCATAAATTGAACCTGATAGGTCTTCCTGATAGGGTGTAAGGGTGTCGCAGCATAGTGGCTGGCCCCACTACTCAGTACTCAACTCTCCTTGTTCCTCTATATTTAAAATAGCACTAATTATAACAACCTACCATATAGGGTTGTAAGGATTAAATGAGGTAATGCATGTGAAATGCTTAAAATAGTACCTGGAACATAGTAAGTGCTGGGTAGATGTTAACTATTATATATAACTTTCATATTGAGAAAAAGTCATATATGTTGTGAAAGAAATCATCTATGTTTTCAATAGGAAGTAGCAATATGGATCATACTAAGTAATTGATGATCATTAAAGCATTTATATTTGAGTTAAGAATTCATAATATCACACATTTGTACTAACAACCACAGCTTCTGTGTACTTGGCCCTATTCTTTCCAGCCTGACCTTGTATCAACTGCTAAAATCTATGTTAGTTCAGTGGAGAATGTGATAGGTAATCAGAAGTAAGAAGAAAAAGTTTACGTAAGGGAAAATAGTTTAGAAAGATTAATATATTCTCCATTTTATACAGCTAGCCTAGTGGTGGGGTTGATTAGAAATCTAGTTCTTGATTCTTACTTCTGAATCACTCATTTTTTTCCCCCAGGATGACCCCCATACTAATTTAGTGATTGAAGCTATAAAAAATGATCATCTAAGGCAAATGGAACGTGAAAGGTAATATTTTGGGCACTTCATGATTAAAACTTAATAATGTAGTCTTAACTTCTGTAAGAGAGTTGAATATGCATTCTGATTATTTCTTTCAGAACTTGTTGTATTCAATATATTTCTTGAATAGTGCTGTCGTTTCACCATTTCTATACTCGATGGGATTCTTTTTTCTCCTTCAGTATAATCTCAGTCCTCATGCTAATCCCAATTATTATTACTCAGTTACTCTTACTATTTCTCTGTAATTTGCTTTCCCTCTGCCTCTGGTGCAATATTAGAACTTTGTTCATATTACCTTTGTTCAAAAATTTATGTCTCTGTGTATCTTTATCATGGCCCCCAATTAAATTTCAACTCCCAAAGACAAAATTCTTTTTATTTATTTCATTTCTTCCTTTCTCCGATATGGTACCTAGTCTCTGTCAAGTATGGCTTGCACCTTCTAATATTTATTGAATATGCAACAGGTATCTTAGAAGTTATATCACATCACAGAGGGCTCTTAGTTTGTTTTTTTTTTTTAATTGTGATAAAATACACATAAAATTTATCTTAACCAAGATATGTAATTCTTCATTTCAAAGGTAGTGTTAGGTGCATTCACGTTGATTTGTAGCCAGTCTCCAGAACTCTTTTTATCTTCCAAACTGCAGCTCTGTACCCACTGAACAACTCCCATCCCCCTCCCCCAGCTCCTGGCAGCCACCACTCTGCTTTCTGTCTATGAATGTGACCTGCTCTAGGGACCTCATGGAAGTGGAATCACGGTACTGTCTGTTTGTGACTCGCTTTTCATCCACGGTGTAGCCGGTGACAGGATTTCCTTCCTTTTTAAGGCTGAATAATATTCCATTGTGTGGATGGAGGGCCCTTAATCTTTAGGATTTAGTTTAACAGTAAAAATTAAACTTACACTTCTGGGAAGATGGAGTAGATGTACTTTTCCATGTTCTTCCCGCTAAGTACAAATAAAAACACCGGAAATTGTATATACAACAAAATGAGAAGAAAGGTAGAGACAAGAGGGCAGATCATCAAGGGACCCGGGGGCTTGAGGAACAGCATGGCAGTGATTCCCCTCACATTTCCCAGACTCGGAGCTGAAGAAGCTGGCAGTCAGAAAGCCAGGGGCTGCATTTTTAAAAAAGGCTCTAAGAAAAGCCAGAGGACAAGGTGAGGGGTAGGCTAGCAAGACAAAACTTTCAGACAAATGCCACAGAAAAAAGCTGTGGTCCCATCCCCACACATGCCAGCAACAGCCAAGTGGTTGCCTAGACTTCCACCCTCCCAAGGCTGTAAGGAGACACTCAGTACCCCAGCAGACCAAGTAGGGAGCAGGACTTTAATCCCCAAGGCCCTCATGGAGCCCCGCCACTCTGACTCTGTGGTGTAGTAGACAGCACGTGGGGAGCCTGGAACTCCACCCCACCCAGCAGTACAGGGCGCTTTGGACCCTCCCTCCTGCGTGGTGTCAGAGGGGCAGTGGGGAACCAGGGCCTCGGTCATCACTCAGCTGTAACAAGGCCACCCCACCATGGTGTCAGTAGGGACCGGGGGACGCAGGGGCTCCCATCCCACCCAGCAGAAGCAAGGGCCTCCTCCCATGTGGGTGTCAAAGCAGGCTGTGTGGCGAATATGGGCTTCTCCCCTTATCTGGCATGTGATGCGGTGGTGTCTCTTCTTTCCCTGCTACAGTGGTGTCAGGAAAGACAGCTAAAACAGAAGATTTAAATAAAATTCAGTCTTTTTTTTCTCTATGTCAATTTTCATTTTTTCACAATAAAATACAAAAGCATTCAGCTCTTTAAAGTATATCACTTGGGGCTTCCCTGGTGGCGCAGTGGTTAAGAATCCACCTGCCGATGCAGGGGACACGGGTTTGAGCCCTGGTCCAGGAAGATCCCACATGCCACGGAGCAACTAAGCCCATGTGCCACAACTACTGAGCCTGCACTCTAGAGCCCGCGAGCCACAATTACTGAGCCCACGTGTGCCACAGCTGCCTGGAGCCCATGCTCCGCAACAAGAGACGCCACCGCAATGAGAAGTCTGCACACCACAAGGAAGAGTAGCCCCCACTCGCCACAACTAGAGAAAGCCCATGCGTGGCAACGAAGACCCAACACAGCCAAAAATAAAATAAATAATTAAAAAAAATAAATAACAATATAAAATACATCACTTGCCCAAATCCTCAGAATCAGGGTGAAAGTAGTATTGAAGAACCTGAATGAACATTATTTTATTTTTACTTTTTTATTGAAATGTAGTTGATTTACTATATATATATTTATTTTAGATTCTTTTCCATAGGTTATTACAAGATACTGAGTATAGTTCTCTGTGCGATGCAGTAGGTTCTTGTTGGTTATTTTATTTTTTTTATTTTTTAAAATTTATTTATTATTTATTTTTGGTTGCATTGGGTCTTCGTTGCTGCGTGCAGGCTTTCTCTAGTTGTGGCGAGTGGGGGCTACTCTTCATTGCGGTGTGCGGGCTTCTTATTGCGATTGCTTCTCTTGTTGCAGAGCATGGGCTCTAGGCACGTGGGCTTCAGTAGTTGTGGCACGCGGGCTCAGTAGTTGTGGCTCGCGGGCTGTAGAGCACAGGCTCAGTAGTTGTGGCACATGGGCTTAGTTGCTCCACAGCATGTGGGATCTTCCCGGACCAGGGATTGAACCGGTGTCCCCTGCATTGGCAGGCGGATTCTTAACCGCTGCACCACCAGGGAAGTCCCAGTTACCTATTTTATATATAGTAGTGTGTATATTTTAATCCCAAACTCCTAGTTTATTACCCCCCCCTTCCCCTTTGGTAACCATAAGTTTATTTTCTATGCCTGTGAGTCTGTTTCTGTTTTCTAAGTAAGTTCATTTGTATCATTTTTTTAGATTCCATGTAGAAGCAATACCGTATGATATTTGTCTTTGTCTGTCTTACTTCACTTAGTATGATAATCTCTAGGTCCACCCATGTTGCTGCAAATGGCATTATTTCATTCTTTTTTTTAATGGCTGAGTAATATTCCATTGTGTATATATACCACATCTTCTAAAATTCAGTCTTATAATGTAAAAATGTCCAAGTTTCTTTTTCTTTTTTTTTTTTGGCTGTGCGGTGGCTTGCGGGGGGTCTCAATTCCCTGACCAGGGATTGAACCTGGGCCACGGCAGTGAAAGCCTGGAATCCTAACCACTGGACAACCAGGGAATGTCCAAGTTTTGATCAAGAATCACTCATCATACCAAGAACCAAGAAGATCTCAAACAGTGAAAAAAGATAGTCCATAGATGCCAACACTGAGATGTCAGAGATGTTAGAATTATCTGACAAATTTTAAAGCAATCATGATAAAAATGCTTGAACAAGCAATTATGAACACACTTAAAACAAATGACAAAATAGCCTCAGAAAAGAAATAGAGTCTCAGCAAAGAAATGATATAAAGAAAAACCAAATGGAAATTTTAGAACTGAAGAATATAACAGCTGAAATGAAAAGCTCAGTGGAGGGACTCAACAGGAGAATGAAGGGGAGCCAGGAGAGATTTGGTGACTGGAAGAGAAAATGGAAATTATCCAATCTGAACAAATAGATAAAACAGACTAAAAACCAAAATAACCAGCGCCTCAGGGATCTCTGGGACTATTACAAAAGAACCAACATTTGTGTCATCAAGTCTGGGAAGGAGAGGTGAAAGGGATTAGGCTAAAGAAATAATAGGTGATAACTCCCTAAATTTGGCAAGGAAAATAAACTTACAGTACAAGGAGCTGAAGAAATCCCAAGGAGGATAAACCCAAGAAAATCCATGTTATGATATATCATGATTAAACTTCTGAAAATTAAAAACACGAAGTCTTTTTTTCTTAAAATATTTATTTTATTTATTTGGCTGTGCCAGGTCTTAGCTGTGGCATGCGGGATCTTCGATCTTCTTTGAGGCTTGCCGGCTCCTTAGTTGTGGCATGCGAACTCTCAGTTGTGGCATGTGGGATCTAGTTCCCTGACCAGGGATTGAACCCAGGCCCCCTGCCTTGGGAGTGTGGAGTCTCAAACCCTGGGCCCAAAGGGAAGTCCCTAATATCACAAAGTCTTGTAAGGAGGCAGAGAAAACAACCCATAAGGGAAAAGCAATTAGAATGACAATGGGAAAGTCTTAAATCAATAACCTAAGCTCCCAGCTTAAGAACCTAGAAAAAGTATAAAATAATTAAGCTGTAAAGATGTATTGTACAGCACAGGGAATATAGCCAATATTTTGTAACTATAAATGGAATATAACCTTTAAAAATTGTGAATCACTATGTTGTACGCCTGCAACTTACATATATAAGTTTCAGGGATTTTATATATATATATATATTAATATTTTTCAGGTATTATATATTTTATATATATATAATGTACATCAACTATACCTCAATTAAAAAATAAAGAACCTAGAAAAAGAAGAGCAAAATCAACCCAAAAGAAGCAGAAGGAAAGAAATAATAAAAGAACAGAAATCATTGGCACTGAAGAGAGAAACAATACAGAACATCAGTGAAACAGCTGATTCTTTGAATAGATCAGTAAAGTTAACAAACTTCTAACAAGACTGATGAAGGTAAAAGAGAGAAGACCCAATTTACTAGTATTAGGAACAAAATAGTAGCTATCACTACAGACCCTGCAGACATCAGAAAGATATTAAGGAAATACTACAGACAACCCTGTACACAGGGTTGTAAATTTGAAACTTAGACAAAATGGACCACTTTCTTAAAAAATACAAACTACCACAACTCACTTAATATGAAATAGATCATTTGAATAGCCCTTTGAATGTTAAGGAAATTGAATTTATAAGGCAAATCTCCAGACATATATGGTTTTACTAGAGAATTCTAGAAAATGTTTAAAGAAGAATAAACATCATTTCTATACAGTTTCTTCCAGAAAATAGTTCATTTTATGAACTAGTATTACCTTGATATCAAAATAAAACAGAAGAGACAGAAAACTACAGAAAAATATCTTATGACTATAGATTAAAAATTCTCAAGAAAATATTAGGAAACCAAAAATACTAACAAAATAGGAAAAGAATTATGCACCATGACTAATTGGGATTTATCCCAAGACTACAAGATTGGTTTACCATCTAAAATTCAATTAATATGATACAGGATATCAGTAGAACAAAGGACAAAAGCCACATGATCATCTCAGTAAACCAAAAAAAAAAGGAAAAATTGGGGGGGAACAAAATCCATATTGGATTTTGTTTAACAAACAAACAAAACTTCAACAAGCTAGGAGTAGAAAGGAGGTTGCTCCATCTGATAAAGGACATCTATGAAAAACCCACAGTTTCACATTATAGTACTTAATGGTGAAAGACAGAAAAGTAACTAAAAGACTTACTTATCCAGATTGGAGAGAAGTACAACTTATCTCTGTTTAAAGATCACATGATCTTATACATAGAAGATCCTAAGGAACGCACTAAAAAAATTTACCACTGATAAACGAGTTCAGCAAGGTTCCAGAGTAAAAGATAAACATGCAAGAATCAACAGAATACTATAGAAGTGTGGTACACAGTGCTAGTGAGCTATCTGAAAATACTGTAGAGGGGTGGTACACACTGCTAGTGAGCTATCTGAAAATGAAATCAATTACATTTACAGTAGCATAAAAAATAATTTATTAGGAGTAAATTTAACAAATGAAATGCAAAACTTGTACTCTGAGAACTGTAAAACATTGGAAGAAATGCTAAATAAATGGAAAGAGATCACATGTTTATGGATAGGCACTTAGTATTGCCAAGATGGCAGTGCTCCCCAGATTACAGATTCAGTGTAATCCCTATCAAAATTCCAGTAGTGTTTTTGCAGAAAGTGACAAGTTGATCCTAAAATTCATATGGAAATGTAAGTAATCCAGAATAGCCAAAACAATGTTGAAAAAGAATAGAAAAGTTCGAGGACTCAAGCTACAAAGCCACACTAATTAGGACAGTGTGATAATACTTTATGTTAGAAGCATAAAGACATACATGAAAGTCAGTGGGATGGACTTGAGAGTCCAGAAATAAACTCTTACATTTATAGTCAATAAAACTGTCAGGACAATTCCATGGGGAAAGGATAGTCTTTTCAGCAAATGGTGCTGGAACAATTGAATGTGCTCATGCAAAAGAATGAAGTTGGACTTCTCTTTCACACCATACAGAAAAATTACTTCAAAATGGATCATAGACCTGAAAGTTAGAACTAGAATTACAAAATTCTTAGAAAAAAAAACATAGAAGTAAATATTATTGACCTGTGTTAGGCAGTGGTTTCTTAGGTATGAAAACAATAGGTAAATAGAAAAAATAGGTAAATTGGACTTCACCAAAATTAAAGATTTTCGTTCTTCAAAGTACACCATCAAGAATGTGAAAACAACCTAATGAATGGGAGAAAATATTTGCAAGCCATGTATCCAAGAAGGGACCTACTTCTGCAGTACGTAGAAGAACTCTTCCAACTCACTAATAAAAAGGCCAAAACCTAATTAAAAATATACAAAGGATATGAATAGACATTTTTGCAAAACTGATATTCAAATGGCAATAAGCACATGAAAAGAAGCTTAACTTCAGTACTCACTAGGGACAGGCAACTCAAAACTGCAATGAGATAGCACTTCACACCCACTAGTGTGACTGAATCAACAAGATAGATGATAACGTGTTGATGCGGATGTGGAGAAGTTGAAACCTTATATGCTGATGGTGGAAATGTAAACTGGTACAGCCACTCTGGAAAAGTCTGGAAGTTCTTCATAGACTTAACGTATGACCCAGCAATTTGTCTCCTAGATACATACCCAAAAGAAATTAGAGCATACATCCACATAATAACATAATAAGTTATACAGGAATATTCATAGCAGCATTATTCGTATCCAGAAAGTGGAAACAACCCAAATGTCCACAACTGATGAATGGGTAAAAAATATATGATCTGTCCATGCAATGGAATATTATTTAGCCATAAAATGAATGAAATACTGACATATGTTACAGTACACATGAACCTTGAGGACGTTATGATAAAGTGAAAGAAGCCAGTCACAAAAGACCACATATTCTATGATTCCATTTATAAAATGAAAGGTGAAGATTAGGCAAATCTATAGAGACGTGTAGTAGTTCAGTTTTAGTATTTACCACAGTTTCTGTAGTGGCGGTTTTCACCCTTTCATTTCCACGGACAGTGCAGATTACGCAGCTTCAGCTGCCGAGTCCTGTGTATCTCTCTCTCCTTCCTTCTTTCTCCCTCCCTTCCCCCCCTTTCTTTCCTTCCTTCTTTCCTCAGAATGCATCACAGACCAAGAACTGCTGACCCCAAGGGCAGTCATGGCTTGCTGATCGCATTTCCCAGTCATGGTTTTCAACCTGATTTGTAAACAGATTGCTAGCATAGCTGCCCGGACAGTGTTTACACTTACATGTTAAGAAATAAATTGAAACTCTTTTTATACCATATTTCTAAATCTTTTTTGTTTGTTTGATATAGGAAAGCCATGGCAGAAAAATACATCATGACAGCAGCAAAACTCATTGCTCCTGTAATTGAAACATCTTTTGCTGTAGGTTATGATTGGTAAGAGAGAAATTCAGTATAACTGGATGGACATGATGTTTTCTAGTTTATACGTTTATTGATTTAAAACTTTGTTATTAGAAAAGTAAATAAATAATTGCAAATATTGATTTCTACTTATCAAGCAAATACTATTATATGGTAAGATTAGTATAGGCCACTCTAAAAGTTCTAACATATTTTTCTTATTGTTCATGTCATTTTGTAAATTAAGTACTAAGGCAAGTGTGCTACATTTGATATGTGGATACATAATTGCTTTCGTTGTATAAATTCCAGCCTGTGCCCTCTTCCTTTTTACTTTATCTTTTCTCATTATGTCCTTTTTCTACCTTAAATTTGTCAGTACTGCTAAACTTTTTATCCTGAGTAATACCTCTCACACCTAAAAAGGCTATTGTCTGTGGATATATTTCCCAGATAGGAGTGAAGGGTTTTTAGAGCTGGAAAAATCTTAGGTCATTTTTTGGATGAGTAGTTGAATTTGTTTCTTCCACCCAGTACGACAATCCTCTTTATAGCGTCCCATGTAGGTGCCATTTATCCTCTGCTTGGATTCTTACGGTGTTCAAATCATTTGCTTTATTTCTGAACATCTCTAAAGGTTAGAAAATTCTTCATTGTATTGAATCCATAGTTGCCCTTCATGAAACTCTTTTCTATGATCTTTCGAACCAATGTAGAGTGAGTCTGTGACCTCTTCTGCGTGGTACCCTACCAGAATTTTTAAAGTCCAAGATACATGTACATGGTTAGGAAACCAAGTAAGTACAGAAGAGTTACAGCTCCCGTTTTCTAATTACTTTTCATGTTTCTTCTTGGTGGAAGTAACGTATGCTTTCTTTACCATATCCTCATTACGATTCAGATTCTCGCCATGGAATCCATTGTCTCCCTGGTTTAGTTTGTTCTGGAGGCTTCATATTTGGCCCATGATGTTTGTTTTTCTGGTGTCTCCAGTTACCTCTCTGTCTTCTCTTGCACTCTTTGCTTCTCTTAGGTTATATGGAATCCTCCCTCGGAACTCTCCCTGCCCCAGTCTCTGTAAGCTGTTGGTTCCCTTAGCCTGGTGTTGAATGTCGTCTTGGGGTTTACCTTCATGTCTTTCCCAGGTTGGATCCTCTTTCTTTTTGAACATCATCTTTATTTTTTCCTTGATTTCTTCTGAATTAACCCCCTAAGATCTGTCTGTGCATGTCTGTAAGTGTCTAGTTCTGTCCTCATTCTTGGTTGATCATTTATTTGATCAGGTATGATACCCTAAGTTGTAACTTGTTTCCTCTTAGAACTCAAAAAGCATTTCTTCACTGTTAACTAGCACTGTTGCTGATTAGAATTCTAATGGTAGTCTCATCCTTGCTATTTGTAGGTGACCTGCAGTTTCTTTCTGGTAATTTTTATAATTTTCTCTGTAGCTTTGTTCTGAAATTTCATAATGTGTTTAAATTTGTCTTTTTTTTTTCTCTATTTTCCTCTTAAGCACTCAATAGACCCCTCAATTTGCAGTCTATGTTTCCTTTCAATTTGAGTAAATATTATTTCTCTGCTAATTTACTTCCTTTTCCAGTTATAAATTTCTGTCAGTTGGATTTGGACTTCCTTGTTACTTATCTTTCTCATATTTTCCAACTCTGGTTCTGCTTTGCTTTCTGGGAGACTTCTTTGAATTTCTCATTCAACTATTCCATTTAATTGTTTTATTTTACATTTCCAAGAGCACGTTCTTTTTCTCTGGCTGTTCTTTGTCATTGTTGAGTCTGAGGGGAGGTCTGCAGGCTCCCCGTCCACTGTCTGGAGATGGTGGTCAGTGGTTCCCGCTGCCCAGCTCAGCGCTTCACTCCCCGTCCCTGGATCCCCAGCCTCACCTGGAGCAGGAAGCACGCTCCTCCGTGGCGCTTTCTTACCGTAGCCTCCTTTTCTCTGCTTCATAAGCCAGCACTCTTTTCATCCTTCCAGAAATTGTATTTCTCATGGGGGTGGAATGGGAAATAGTGCATGCCTGCTACTGTTTTGAATCAGAGGTTTTGCCAATTATTGCTGATAGTGAGATAAGGGCTTTCTTCAAAGTTTTTTCTCTTTTCAGGTAATCAGTTCCAGTTTCTTCATCCATTTCAGATACGGTGTGTTTTTCCAAAATGGCTGGTTTTCTACCTGACTGGTTGCTCGCCTAGTTTATAAACAAGTTCCTTAAAATGTGTCCCTGTATCTGTACATGTACTCCACATATGTTCTGATCAATGTATAGTACAACAAATCACTGTATCCCTTTCTGTGAACACCAAATGTTGGTTGTAACCTAAGATCTCCTTGATTTGGGAGACAAGCATCTCACAGTAAATGAACTCTGTTCATCTTTAATTATACGGAATAGTAAATGTTGTTTTACTGTTACTAAATCTAACCTGAATTCTCTTAATGTTTACTAAATCATATACATTTAATTGTCTAATGTTTCTAGCTTTTTAAGAAGATGATTATAGTTGTGTCTTTGCAATCTAGTAGTTGGTATGTAAGTGAAATTTTAAGTATTTATAAAATGCCGACCAGTCTGAGTGAAATTTTCCACTAACTTAACATTTTAACTTATCAAAACTAATTACTTTTGTCATATTAGACTTTCTAAAATTTTATTTTTGGCTGCGTTGGGTCTTTGTTGCTGCGCATGGGCTTTCTCTAGTTGCGGCAAGCGGAGCTACTCTTCGTTATGCTGCGTGGGCTTCTCATTGCGGTGGCTTCTCTTTGTTGTGGAGCACGGGCTCTAGGCTCACAGGCTTCAGTAGTTGTGGCTCGCGGGCTCAGTAGTTGTGGCTCGCAGCTTCTAGAGCACAGACTCAGTAGTTGTGGCTCACGGGCTTAGTTGTTCCATGGCATGTAGGATATTCCAGGACCAGGGCCTGCATTGTCAGGCGGATTCTTTTGCTGATTTAAAAATTTTCTCTTTGTCTTTGAATTTAGATAGTTTTATTACAATGTATCATAGAGAAAATTGTTTTGAGTTGAACTTCTGGGGTTGTCTCTTAGTTTCATGAACTTGGATGTCCACATCTCTCCCCAGATTTGGGAAGTTCTCAGCCATTATTTCTTTTTTAAAGAATTTTATTGAATTATAGTTGATTTACAGTATTGTATACAACAAAAATAAATATTTATTGTTTACTGCAGGCCAGTTGGAAGTTCAGGATAAAAAGTATCTGCCTTCAAGAAATTTACAGTTTAGCTAATGTTGGTTGTCACCTAAGATCTCCTTGATTAGCTAAGTAGATAATTATATTAGCAATCACAAAACATTGTAACTGCTATGTTATACTAATGTAACAAGCTATGTTTTATTGTGTGCTGTGTGATTTCTTAGTCCCAGTTGCTAATGCTAATGTAGTTTGTTGTCATGGTGTCATGGAAGGCTCCCCAGATTAAGTGACATTTGGGCTGAGGCTTGAAGGATTAGTAGGAATAAAAGTGGGGGAAGGGAGGGAGGATATTGTATGTAGAGAGAAGAGTGTCTCAAGGGCCAAGATGTTGGCAGCCCTTCTTATATAGATTCTTCTGGATAATTAGCCCAAAGGTTCTAAGGCATCCTGTCTGTCTAGCATGGTGGGAGCTTTGTTCCATCCTTAGGAAATTGAGAAAAAAAGTGACTTCAGTAATTTTCTGTGGGGCTTAATCCCTTTGCAGAATCCTGTTTGGTAACAGGAGGGGAAGAGCATCATGCCTTTGTCTTTGAGCCACTTGATTTGTTGATGGCAGCTCAGGGAATGAGTCAGCGTCTTAAATATTTCCGACTTTTCTGATCTTCCACATCTTTGGGTTTGTGAGCCCCTCTTCCTGGAACACCCTTCCCCTTTTGTCAAATCGATTCATCCTTGTCCCTTAAACCGAGCTCCCACATGTCTGGAATACCTTTCCTGTCTGGTTCAGTGTCTCCACCCTTCCATTCCTGTATTTCTTCACCATGGTTCTTATACCTAGCTCAGTTTACAGGTCTGCTTCCCCTCGAGGGCAAGAACCGTATTTTGTGTGTCCTGGTAGCCCTGTACCAGACGTAATGTCTCACACGTTGTAGACATTCGGTGACCATTTGCTGCGTGCGTCGTGGAATAGAGGGTTTCCCTGTTACTTTGGGGAGCCCTGCATGCTGCTTTGCTGAGAGGGTCCTCCAGGGGGGCCTGACAGGCTGGGTTTCACATCCTGTCTCACCACTCCAAGTAGAAGGGCTGTTTTATAAATCAGGGTTTAAAAAATGTTCTGCTTGAAGAAAGGGATCTTCTGCTTCAATAATTTTATTTTTTAATTTTATCTTTTAAAATTATGTATTTATTTATTTGGCTGCACCGGGTGTTAGTTGCAGCATGCTGGATCTAGTTCCCTGACTAGGGATTGAACTCGGGCCCCCTGAATTGGGAGTGTGGAGTCTTAACCACTGGACCGCCAGGAAGTCCCAGTATTTTTAAATTATTGGTCTAAGCCAGTGGCTTTAAAACATTTTTGAACCAGACCCTCAGTGAGAAAACGATGAAGCACCCCCCCTTGCCCTTGTTATGCACAAAGCCCTTTGATAGCTTTTCTCTTCTGTTACTTGAAAGGTCATGATCCTCAATTTGAAAAACATTAGTCTTGGTGCAGTGAGTTTTGGTAGCAATAGAAATTGGGCTCAAGTTCTTGGCAGTTTTCTACTTGTGCGATCTATTTTTGTATCTATGACATGAAATAATGCCAGTCTTTCAGGGCTGTGGTGAGGACTAAATGTGTTCATGCTTACAGGAATTGGCACATTGCCTGATGTTTAGTTAACAGTAGATGTTCTGTGTGCCCTGGGCAATGGATCCATGAAAGTCTGTTCAAGTTTGGACACAAAAAATTAAATATATTCTCAAGTTCTGTAGAATTTTTCTCACCATCAGAGCATTTAAGATGAAAAAATATATAGAAACAGTTTTACCTGTTACAAACTGAAGTTGTTTTATTAATTTTAAAATGAGAATTTTATTTAAAATACCATAAATAATTAGATGTGACAAGAGGCTAATGAAAAATTGGCTGAGAAAACGGGTTTGGAACTGAAGAGCTCTGTAACTTAATGCCTGTGTTGGAAGGAGTCAGGTGCTCAGTCCTACAGAACACTAGGGGCACTTTTAAACACTTGTGAAAAGTCACAGTTAAGAAAACCTAGATATATTAAAACAAAATAAAATAACCGTTTTTACCCTTTACTTTATAGGTGTGTTGAAGTTGTGAAAGCTTCTCAGTATGTAGAGCTGGCAAATGATCTGGAAATAAACAAAGCAATTACGTACCTGAGACAAAAGGACTTTAATCAAGTAAGTTTTAAAAAATGTTTAGATGGAAGTTAATGTTAACTGGTCAAAGCGATAATACCGTGAAACTCCTTTCCAGATTACTGTTACCTGTGATTATTCTGAAGTTGAATAATATTTTTATTTCTACCTTAACATAATTTCCTTTAATATAGCATGTTTTTAATTGTGACCTGTTTGTCCTGTTTCCTTTTTTTTGGCTGCATGGCATGTGGGATCTTAGTTCCCTGACCAGGGATTGAAACCAGGTCCCCTGCAGTGGAAGCATAGAGTCCTAACCACTGGACCACCAGGGAATTCCCCTGTCCTGTTTCTTAAAATATAAACGCTTGCCGTGTACAACATGGCTGCTAAATTACTAAACCGTATTCTAGTCCAGAGGTCAACTTTCCCCAGAGGTTTTCAGAGTGTTCCCTGAAGCTTGGAGGCTGCTCAGAGTCAGGTTCGTACCCGGGCGGTGGGGGAGGCCGGGAGCTGGAGCAGCAACCTGGTGCCTGAGCAGCTCTCCTGGCATCTGTTGTACGTGTTTGGTTTACTCGTTGACGTTGCGTTGGGCACGAAAGGGATCTGTCACTGGTCCCACCACTGGCCTGCCACCTGAGATGGGGTGGAACGGTGCTCCCCTTCCACAGTCTGCCTCACAGGAGAACAGAAGAACAGCTTTTTAAAAGGGGCCGGGGATCACAAAGGAGAATAAAGAGAATGAAACTTGATACCCTAGTTTATAAAACCAGTGGTTAGTAGCATATATGCCTGCAATGTAGAAAACTCAGCTCTTCCGCGTTTAGACCCAGAGAGTGAGGGCCAGAGGGAGCCCCAGTGTCTTTCCGCCATGCTCTCCTGAGCCAGTTTCAGGCTTTCTTCCTATTTAAGGACTTTCCGTTTTCCTGGAGACAGTAGAAGTAACTGACCCCTTTGTCGGGGAGGAGGGAGAAGGGCATCTGCCCCGAGGACGTGAGCGAAGGGGAAGCAGCCCGGTGCTCATGGCGTTGCCGTGTGGTGAAGGCTGGGGCAGCACACCGGCTGGCCCACGGTGCGCATGGGTTCAGCGTGCTTAATGATTGTTCAGCGTTTGTAAAGCATAAGAAGACTTTCTAGGTATCTTTGTGTCTGTTCTGCCATTTGAGCGTCACACCCTTGGGCATTAAAAATGCCACCGATGAAACTCTGATCCTGTTGGGATGCTGAAAAGTGGAAGTGAAGTGAGACAGATTGGTCTTTGCTATCTTGCTGGAGTCATCTGTGGACCAAAAAAATAATTTCGTGTCTGTGTGAGAAGTACTGTTACAGATAACAAAATAGAGAAAGCCATTTTCCGAGTTTTCTGTTGATACGTTTAAATGGTCTTTTTAGAAAGGTTTAACACTGTATTATCGTCTATGTTTTAAAAGTGTGTTCACTAAGGAATAAACCCGCTGATTTTTTCATATTTAAATTCATTTAACCCAAATCATATTGTTTGCTGCTTTCCTAGCTGTTCTCATTCAAAATATTTTTTGTTCCATTTGCCTATATACAATTTTAATATCAATTATTTTACTGATGTTTTAAAAATGTAATTTCTGCTTTCTTTTACATCGCTGCTTTTACTTTGTGTTTCTTTTGTTGTGTATTGTAAGTATGACGAGGTAGGTATAACACAATCTTAGTTTGGAAGGAACACTTTTAGGTTAAAAAGGA
Source organism: Balaenoptera physalus (assembly GCF_965194825.1). NCBI lineage: Eukaryota > Metazoa > Chordata > Mammalia > Artiodactyla > Balaenopteridae > Balaenoptera > Balaenoptera physalus. The sequence continues at coordinate 80,839,713 of NC_138899.1, read as the reverse complement.
TTGGATTGACGTATCTCATAATGATCATTGATATTAAGATGCTTTATTTATTTATTTTTGGCTGCATTGGGTCTTCATTGCTGCACGCGGGCTTTCTCTAGTTGCGGCGAGCGGGGGCTACTCTTCGTTGTGGTGCACTGGCTTCTCATTGTGGTGGCTTCTCTTATTGCGGAGCACGGGCTCTAGGTGTGCGGGCTTCCGTAGTTGTGGCACATGGGCTCAGTAGTTGTGGCTCATGGGCTCCAGAGCGCAGGCTCAGTAGTTGTGGCACACGGGCTTAGTTGCTCCACGGCATGTGGGATCTTCCCGGACCAGGGCTCGAACCCGTGTACCCTGCATTGGCAGGCGGATTCTTAACCACTGTGCCACCAGGGAAGCCCGAAGATGCTTCGTTTACAACTTGGCGTAATGTTGTAAATGTTTTTCAAAAAAAATGCTGAAATTGAAATCTCAGAGTATGGTTTTTTTGTGGTGATAGTGTTGTTTTGTAGCAGAGAAAGAACTCCACTAAAGCCACAGGTGGATGGGGTGAAAGCCAGTGGTGGTGGACAGACATACCCAGAGGAAAGCTGAAGCCCTTAGTGGACAGCATCAGCCAGGAAAGAAAACCAAAACGGAGATTTGTCTATTTTCCTAATTCTTCTTGGGGAAAAAAAACCCCAAACTAACAATGTTAATTTTCATTATTTGTTTTGCCATTTACAACTAAATTTTATTGTGAACTTTTATCTGTTTCGTTTATAAATTGATTTACATTATTTTACTTTTAAAAACAGAAATATTAGAGATGCATTCATGGAATGTGTAAAGAACAGTATGAAAACAGCCTATTTCAAAGCCAAAAATACCTGAGAATGTTCCTTTTTTTAGAATATTAACCTTTTCAGGATAGTTGTAGTTTAGAAGCTTAAAATTTGAAATATGTTTTTACTCTGGCCATGTTTTTAAATGAATGTTTTAAGTTCTAAATATTCTTGTTAATTCTTCTGAATAATAACTTCGGGTTGCATTGTTCTTTATGTATTGTTTGGATTCGTAGCAACCTTTTGTGGGGAGAATAGATTTGGTGTTAAATATAGTCTTAAAGTATTGTTATCGATGAGCCACAGATTAACAAATACCAGAATTTTAAGATCCAACACATTTCCTTGACTATAATGTGAATAGCTGCTTTGAAAGGAACGATATAAACTGATAGCGTTCCGTTTTTAAAAAATTACCATTGTTGTTAGTTTGCTTTCGGGTTCTGCTTTATGGATGTCAGAGATATCAGAGAACAGCCTTCTTCCCCTCTACAGTCTACTTGAGTCAGAGGATTCAATGGATATGTGAGTTATGCCTATTCACGTGCCTTATAATTAATTAATTAATTATTTTTGGCCGTGCCACACGGCTTGTGAGATCTTAGTTCCCTGACCAGAGATTGAACCCACGCCCTCAGCAGCAAAAGCGTGGAGTCCTCAACCACTGGACCTCCAGGGAAGTCCCCACTTGCCTTATATTTTAAATTAGCACATACATTTATAGTGACACAATCTGAAAGTAAAGATGAAAACATCTCAATTCTTATTCAATGTGAAATGCAGCTTATAAAGCTTAGAGGCTCAGAAGAGGAGCTGGGGGTTGGGTAGAGTTGGTGAGGTGGCTTCTGCAGGGAGTCACTTCCAGGTAAGTTTTAGGAGCTTCTTGTTATGGAAGAGCCTTCCAAGAAAGAAAGTGAGAAAGGGGGTCTCAAGATGGAGGGTATGGCGTTTGGGTTTTTCTCTTACAGAATTTACTTTGTGGGATTATAAACTAATGGTCTGGAAACTTCCAACAGTTTTCTCTCGAGTAATCAAGACCCTTTAAGAGAGCAGTTCTTTACTGCGCTATGACCGGGTGTGCAGGTCTCCTGCCCTTGGCCGCAGGGGAGTCACGTGCTCGGTGGCCCGGCGCAGGGCTCGGACCGCACGGCGTCCACCGGCTCAGGGCTCGGACCTCACGGCGTCCACCGGCTCAGGGCTCGGACCGCACGGCGTCCACCGGCTCAGGGCTCGGACCGCACGGCATCCACCGGCTCAGGGCTCGGACCTCACGGCGTCCACCGGCTCAGGGCTCGGACCTCACGGCGTCCACCGGCTCAGGGCTCGGACCGCACGGCGTCCACCGGCGCAGGGCTCGGACCGCACGGCGTCCACCGGCTCAGGGCTCTGACCGCACGGCGTCCACCGGCTCAGGGCTCTGACCGCACGGCGTCCACCGGCTCAGGGCTCGGACCATACGGGCGTCCAGCAGCAGCAGCTGCGGCCCCTGCAGAAGCTGAGCAGGGCTTTGCTTGGACACAACTGCTCCCCAGGAGCCAGCGGCCAAGCATTTTCTATTCAGTAAATATATTGTAAAGGAAGGAAGGAAAACCATGTCTTTTTCCTGTTTCTGGTACCTTTCAGTAACTTCTAGGTGGAGAACTCATCCACCTCTCATGCAAGGAGCCTGTCATCCCAAGTGTCCTGCCAGGTCGGGGCATCTCAGACTTGCCAGGGGGTAAAAATATGCTTTCCTCATGGCTTCAGAGTGTAGTTACATTTGGATCTGTATCAGGTCACTTTGTGACGCTCCCAGAATTGCTTTCTATCCCAGTTTTGAGAATTCTTTTTCACAAGTACTGATAATCAAGTGAAATTCTCATCTGTCATCTGTTTTCCTGAACACACTAATCACCCCTCTGTGCCTTCCCTGGTCTTGTCCCCAAACTTAAGCCTAAATGCTATCATATTACAAAGGTAATAACTTGCAGATATTTCATTTTTAGGCTGTAGAGACCTTAAAAATGTTTGAAAAAAAGGACAGTAGTGTGAAGAGTGCAGCTGCAACCAACCTCTCATTCCTGTATTATTTGGTGAGTTCTGCTTTTCATAACTACGTTGGTACTGTGGTATTTTTACGTTGCTGCCCAAGGAGGGGCTCTGGAGAAGCGGGGTGGAGAAGGACAGCACGGCTGGGGTGGGTCTGGGGGCCGCTTGGGTGGTGGACGTGAGTGCGAGGCCATCTCAGAAGGAGGACGGAGGGAGGACCTGTGGAGCTGATCTCCGGTGGGAAATCAGGGTTAGAGATAAAATGCGTGGTTGTCTCTGTAGAGGTTTAAGCTTTGATGATAGATGCCATGGACGGAATGATTGTCTCCCCAAAATTCATCTTTGAAGCCCTAACACCCAACGTGACTGTATTTGGAGGTGGGGAATTAGGGTTAGCTGAGGTCATGAGGGGAGCCCCCATGATGGGATTAGTGCCTTTATTAGAGGAGAAGGGGACCAGAGCCCTGTGCCCTGTGAGGACACAGCAAGGAGGCCGTCTGCAGATGTGGACGTGGGCCCTCACCAGATACCAGGCCTGCTGACCCCCTGGTCTTTGACCTCCAGCCTCCGGAACTGTGAGAAGTAGCTGTGAATTGTTGAAGCCCTGTCTCTGGTACGCAGACAGCAGGCGGTGTCTCCAGGGTGTGAGCAGAGCACAGGGCTGGGGGCTGAGGAGGCCAGAGTGCAAATCCGTGGAGGAGACAGGAAAGGAACTAGCAAAGCATGACGGCTTTGGGGGGGCAGGCATGGTGAGAGCAGAGAGGGGGCACGGGAGAACAAAGGCCCCTGAGGGGGGCGGCAGGGGAAGGCTCAGCCGATGCAGCCGATGCAGCCGAGCGAGGCTCAGCCCACCCTGCAGGACGGTCCGCTGGAGCAGGGCTGGGCCTTTGCACCTGCAGCCGCCTCGTGTTCTCCCCCCCTCCCCCTCCCCCTCCCCCTCCCCTCTCCCTCCCCTCCCCCTCCCCTCTCCCCTTCCCTTCCCCCTCCCCTCCCCTCCGTGTGCAGCTGCCCTTCCCTCCCTGGACCCTGAGGTCATCCCCTCACAGCTCTCCAGTCCCCGTCAGCAACCCGTCACTGCTCTTCTAAGTTGTGCCTGAAGCTTAATCCAAAAGACAGTGTTACACGGTTTAGTGTTTATGATGGCAGCACCCCGCTCTTAGGGAGTCCACACAGATACTTGTATGTGAATGTTCAGAGCAGCGTTATTCATAATAACCAGGAGTGGGTGGAAACAACCCAGGTGCCCATGAACTTGGTGGAGAGGTCTGTGGGACTCGGATGCCCTCTGTGGTCCACAGCCCAGCCCGGCGCGGATCTGGGTCCTCTGCAGGAGCAATAGCTGGACATGGGTGGGGAGCGAGGGCGAGCTGGGCCAGGGGTGCGAGTCTGCACCCGCCCTGCCCCTGGAGACTGGGAAGGACCTTCAGAGCGTAAGGTGCCGCCACACGTTCACATGCACGGCCACTGGACAAGGATCACGGGGGATGGGAGGTGGGAAGCAGCGCCCCTCCCTCAGCCACGCCAACGAGGCACCAGCAGTTATGTTGTGAGAGGTGGGAGGCTCTCGCGGCACAGGTGAATGCCAGCCCAGCCGCGTCCTAATCAGGCACTGGCGGTGGGGACGGAGCGGAGACGTGGGCTGTGGCGATGCGGGACCCACCGGCCATGCAGCCAGGGTGACGGGGCAGGAGGGCGGTGGGGCCTCTAGCTGGGTGGGTGCCGTGGGTGTGGGGAGCTCCCACCTGCAGTCAGTGATGGCAGGAAGGTGGGTGCTGGAGATGGAACCGCTGCTGTGGAAGTGGTGCTGGTGTCCAGACCATGGCTGTGGAGCAGTCGGTTGTAAGAAACTTCTTGACAAGTAAGACCTTTTGTGGAGTGAGTCCAGCGAGACCAAGATATGTAAAATATGTGCTTGTTTATCCTGTCTGTAATCTCGGAAAGTCCCTTTATCATGTCTGTAATCTCAGAAGAGGCAGAAGGGGTACAGTGAACTTCAAATAATTTGTATATTTTTGTACTTTAGGAGAATGAGCTCGCACAAGCCAGTAGCTATGCAGATTTAGCTGTGAACGCTGACAGATATAACCCGTCAGCTCTTACTAACAAAGGGAATACGGTTTTTGCAAATGGTGACTATGAGAAGGCAGCTGAATTCTATAAAGAGGCTCTAAGGAATGATTCTTCTTGTACTGAAGCACTTTACAATATTGGTAAGTGAAACAGGCAAAATTGCCTTCTTTTTTTTTTTTTGCTTAAAAAGCTCCAATTCACTGAGAGGAAGAGTTCCTTGCAACAAAAAGTTGAAAAGAAGACTCTTGGATTATAAACTTTTTTTTTTTTTTAAAAGAAATTCGCATTCTTATTGATTGATTGATTGATTGATTGCTGTGTTGGGTCTTCGTTTCTGTGCGAGGGCTTTCTCTAGTTGTGGCAAGCGGGGACCACTCTTCATCGCGTTGCGCGGGCCTCTCACTATCGCGGCCTCTCCTGTTGCGGAGCACAGGCTCCAGACGCGCAGGCTCAGCAATTGTGGCTCACGGGGCCCAGTTGCTCCATGGCATGTGGGATCTTCCCAGACCAGGGCTCGAACCCGTGTCCCCTGCATTAGCAGGCAGATTCTCAACCACTGCGCCACCAGGGAAGCCCCATAGACTATTTTTAATGGAATTAATGACTCAGAATCTGTACACTTGTGAGATTTGGGTAGATGTTGCCGAAATTCCCTCTAAAAAGACTTTCAGGTTCCTCCCACTGTGGTATGAGAATGTTTCCCAAATTCCTGCTAATACTGGATATTATAATTCAACTTTTGCCAAACTGATAGGTGGGGGAAAAAATCTCATTTTCTTCCTTTCTTTTCTTTTTTTTTTTTTTTTTAAATAAATTTATTTATGTTTGGCTGCGTTGGGTCTTTGTTGCTGCGCACCGGCTTTCTCTAGTTGCAGTGAGCGGGGGCTACTCTTTGTTGCGGTGCACGGGCTCTAGGTGCGTGGACTTCAGTAGTTGTGGCACACGGGCTCAGTAGTTGTGGCATGCAGGCTCAGTAGTTGTGGCGCATAGGCTTAGTTGCTCCATGACATGTGGGATCTTCCTGGACCAGGGCTTGAACCTGTGTCCACTGCATTGGCAGGTGGGCTCTTAACCACTGCACCACCAGGGAAGTCCCTTCCTTTTTAATTACAAACAATTTCAAACACAAAAAAAAAAAAGAGAGAAAAAGCATACCTCTGTACCTACCACCTATATTTAACACATTTTTACATTTTGTTATTTTTACTTCAGATTTTGTCTTTAATAAACTGTTAAAGACCTGAAGGCTCACACCACCCCATCCCTCCCCTGCCTGTCAGAGGTCACCTGACCCCCATCGTGTCCCCCCGTCATGCCCCCCGTCATGCCCCCCCATTTGTGCCCTCCCTGTTGTGTACCCCTCATCCCCCCCACCCCCACCCCATCGTGAGCTCGTGCTGTTGCAGACACGTGTTGATGCAGTGCAGGCTCATGTCTTGGCTTTTCAGTGAAGTTTCCTCTGAAGGTTTCTTCTCCTGCTTCTTTGGTTGGCTTGTTCATGTTATCCTCTCTTTCCTGTGACCATCTTTCCTCCATGTCTGATGAGCCTGGCCTTCTCGAATCTAGGAGTTTGCAGCTGAGGCTGAGTGGGACCTTCGAGGCCTGCCCACTCCCCACCATGGCGCCGTCTGTCTCGTCTGTGTCCTGGGAGTGTCCAGGCAGCTGGATCTCTCCTCCCCGGGCTGGGCTGGGTGGGACGGGAGGGGCAGGGGGCATTAGCAACTCTACCTGGCACTGAGGGGTTGGGAGAAGAGGGGTGAGTGTGGGGGCCTGGGGGCATGAGGTCACTCACCAGGCCCCCGTCCATTTGGCCTCTTCATATGTTTATTTATTTATTTATTTTTGCCTTAATCTTTTTATTTTATTTATTTATTTTTTCACACACACACACTGTATTTTATTTTTACAAGAGATAAATAGACTGACACCAAGCATTGTACATGGATGACCACAACAAAAGCAACAATGATTGCAATTACCAAACATGAAACACACTCATACTATGTCATAATATTGACATTCAGTCCAGTAATCCTCCACTGTAACAGCTCCTTTACTTTGCAGTGAAAATTGATTTGTATATTCTTTGCCTCTGAGTCCTTGTGGGATTTTTTTTTTTTTTTTTAAATTCAGACAGAAAGTCACAAAAATTATACTCATCCTCATCAGTTCACTCAGTCCCATGTAATTAATTGTTGTTTTTTTTTCATCTTGATCTTTTGTTAGCACTTTTATGAGTTCATCAGTTTTTCATCAGAGTTCTGAAAATGCTTATTCATTCAGTTCAGCAGTACAGTCAGTTACGAGAAACCTGTACTTGTCAGAGTCTTTTCCATGAATTTCTTGAATATGAAACCCTTTTATAGGAACATATTTGCAAAATCATCAGAGTACACCCAGAACTGTCTGTAAATGACAAAAGACTTAAAAATGACCACGGTAAAAGATTTGATGAAAGTTCATAATAATGCAGTTGACAAGAAAATTAGTTATTTCTGAGATATACATTTTAAAGTAATAACTAGGATTATTACTTATAACATTATACCAGAACATATAAGATTTTTAGAAATTTCATGTAATGTCTGAAACATTTATATTAACATATTTCCATACATATTTCCATACAAATACAAATATAAGATTTTTAGAAATTTCATGTAATGTCTGAAACATTTATATTAACATATTTCCATACATATTTCCATACAAATACAAATATAAGATTTTTAGAAATTTCATGTAATGTCTGAAACATTTATATTAACATATTTCCATACAAATAACCCAATGAAAGTTTAGTATTAGTTGTTTTGTTTGTTTTTTTATACTGCAGGTTCTTATTAGGCATCAATTTTATACACATCAGTGTATACATGTCAATCCCAATCGCCCAATTCAGCACACCACCATCCCCACCTCACCGCAGTTTTCCCCCCTTGGTGTCCATATGTCCATTCTCTACATCTGTGTCTCAACTTCTGCCCTGCAAACTGGCTCATCTGTACCATTTTTCTAGGTTCCACATACATGCATTAATATATGATATTTGTTTTTCTCTTTCTGACTTACTTCACTCTGTATGACAGTCTCTAGATCCATCCACGTCTCAACAAATGACTCAATTTTGTTCCTTTTTATGGCTGAGTAATATTCCATTGTATATATGTACCACAACTTCTTTATCCATTCGTCTGTTGATGGGCATTTAGGTTGCTTCCATGACCTGGCTATTGTAAATAGTGCTGCAATGAACATTCGGGTGCATGTGTCTTTTTGAATTACGGTTTTCTCTGGGTATATGCCCAGTAGTGGGATTGCTGGGTCATATGGTAATTCTATTTTTAGTTTTTTAAGGAACCTCCATATTGTTCTCCATAGTGGCTGTATCAATTTACATTCCCACCAACAGTGCAAGAGGGTTCCCTTTTCTCCACACCCTCTCCAGCATTTGTTGTTTGTAGATTTTCTGATGATGCCCATTCTAACAGGAGTGAGGTGATACCTCATTGTAGTTTTGATTTGCATTTCTCTAATAATTAGTGATGTTGAGCATCTTTTCATGTGCTTCGTGGCCGTCTGTATGTCTTCTTTGGAGAAATGTCTATTTAGGTCTTCTGCTCATTTTTGGATTGGGGTGTTTGTTTCTTTGATATTGAGCTGAATGAGCTGTTTATATATTTTGGAGATTAATCCTTTGTCTGTTGATTCATTTGCAAATATTTTCTCCCATTCTGAGGGTTGTCTTTTCGTCTTGTTTATGGTTTCCTTTGCTGTGCAAAAGCTTTGAAGTTTCATTAGGTCCCACTTGTTTATTTTTGTTTTTATTTCCATTACTCTAGGAGGTGGATCAAAAAAGATCTTGCTGTGATTTATGTCAAAGAGTGTTCTTCCTATGTTTTCCTCTAAGAGTTTTATAGTGTCCAGTCTTATATTTAGGTCTCTAATCCATTTTGAGTTTATTTTTGTGTATGGTGTTAGGGAGTATTCTAATTTCATTCTTTTACATGTAGCTGTCCAGTTTTCCCAGCACCACTTATTGAAGAGACTGTCTTTTCTCCATTGTATATCTTTGCCTCCTTTGTCATAGATTAGTTGACCATAGGTGCGTGGGTTAATCTCTGGGCTTTCTATCTTGTTCCATTGATCTATGTTTCTGTTTTTGTGCCAGTACCATATTGTCTTGATTACTGTAGCTTTGTAGTATAGTCTGAAGTCAGGGAGTCTGATTCCTCCAGCTCCATTTTTTTCCCTCAAGACTGCTTTGGCTATTCGGGGTCTTTTGTGTCTCCATACAAATTTTAAGATGATTTGTTCTAGCTCTGTAAAAAATGCCATTGGTAATTTGATAGGGATTGCATTGAATCTGTAGATTGCTTTGGGTAGTATACTCATTTTCACAATGTTGATTCTTCCAATCCGAGAACATGGTATATCTCTCCATCTGTTGGTATCATCTTTAATTTCTTTCATCAGTGTCTTATAGTTTTCTGCATACAGGTCTTTTGTCTCCCTAGGTAGGTTTATTCCTAGGTATTTTATTCTTTTTGTTGCAATGGTAAATGGGAGTGTTTCCATAATTTCTCTTTCAGATTTTTCATCATTAGTGTATAGGAATGCAAGAGATTTCTGTGCATTAATTTTGTATCCTGCAACTTTACCATATTCATTAATTAGCTCTAGCAGTTTTCTGGTGGCAGTTTTAGGATTCTCTATGTATAGTATCATGTCATCCGCAAACAGTGACAGTTTTACTTCCTCTTTTCCAATTTGTATTCCTTTTATTTCTTTTTCTTCTCTGATTGCCGTGGCTAGGACTTCCAGAACTATGTTGAATAATAGTGGTGAGAGTGGACATCCTTGTCTCGTTCCTGATCTTAGAGGAAATACTTTCAGTTTTTCACCATTGAGAATGATGTTTGCTGTGGGTTTGTCATATATGGCCTTTATTATGTTGAGGTAGGTTCCCTCTATGCCCACTTTCTGGAGAGTTTTTATCAGGAATGGGTGTTGAATTTTGTCAAAAGCTTTTTCTGCATCTATTGAGATGATCATATGGTTTTTATTCTTCAATTTGTTAATATGGTGTATCACATTGATTGATTTGCGTATATTGAAGAATCCTTGCATCCCTGGGATAAATCCCACTTGATCGTGGTGTATGATCCTTTTAATGTGTTGTTGGATTCTGTTTGCTGGTATTTTGTTGAGGATTTTTGCATCTATATTCATCAGTGATATTGGTCTGTAATTTTCTTTTTTTGTAGTGTCTTTGTCTGGTGTTGGTATCAGGGTGATGGTGGCCTCATAGAATGAGTTTGGGAGTGTTCCTTCCTCTGCAATTTTTTGGAAGAGTTTGAGAAGGATGGGTGTTAGCTCTTCTCTAAATGTTTGATAGAATTCACCTGTGAAGCCATCTGGTCCTGGACTTTTGTTTGTTGGAAGATTTTTAATCACAGTTTCAATTTCATTACTTGTGATTGGTCTGTTCATATTTTCTGTTTCTTCCTGGTTCAGTCTTGGAAGGTTATACCTTTCTAAGAATTTTTCCTTTTTTTTCAGGTTGTCCATTTTATTGGCATAAAGTTGCTTGTAGTAGTCTCTTAGGATGCCTTGTATTTCTGCGGTGTCTGTTGTAACTTCTCCTTTTTCATTTCTAATTTTATTGATTTGAGTCCTCTCCCTCTTTTTCTTGATGAGTCTGGCTAATGGTTTATCAATTTTGTTTATCTTCTCAAAGAACCAACTTTTAGTTTTATTGATCTTTGCTATTGTTTTCTTTGTTTCTATTTCATTTATTTCTGCTCTGATCTTTATGATTTCTTTCCTTCTGCTAACTTTGGGTTTTGTTTGTTCTTCTTTCTCTAGTTTCTTTAGGTGTAAGGTTAGATTGTTTACTTGAGATTTTTCTTGTTTCTTTAGGTAGGCTTGTATAGCTATAAACTTCCCTCTTAGAACTGCTTTTGCTGCATCCCATAGGTTTTGGGTCGTCGTGTTTTCATTGTCATTTGTCTCTAGGTATTTTTTATTTCCTCTTTGATTTCTTCAGTGATCTCTTGGTTATTTAGTAACGTATTGTTTAGCCTCCATGTGTTTGTCTTTTTTACGTTTTTTTCCCTGTAATTCATTTCTAATCTCATAGCGTTGTGGTCAGAAAAGATGCTTGGTATGATTTCAATTTTCTTAAATTTACTGAGGCTTGATTTGTGACCCAAGATATGATCTATCCTGGAGAATGTTCCGTGCGCACTTGAGAAGAACGTGTAATCTGCTGTTTTTGGATGGAATGTCCTATATATATCAATTAAATCTATCTGGTCTATTGTGTCATTTAAAGCTTCTGTTTCCTTATTTATTTTCATTTTGGATGATCTGTCCATTGGTGTAAGTGAAGTGTTAAAGTCCCCCACTATTATTGTGTTACTGTCGATTTCCTCTTTTATAGCTGTTAGCAGTTGCCTTATGTATTGAGGTGCTCCTATGTTGGGTGCATATATATTTATAATTGTTATATCTTCTTCTTGGATTGATCCCTGGATCATTATGTAGTGTCCTTCCTTGTCTCTTGTAACATTCTTTATTTTAAAGTCTATTTTATCTGATATGAGTATAGCTACTCCAGCTTTCTTTTGATTTCCATTTGCATGGAATATCTTTTTCCATCCCCTCACTTTCAGTCTGTATGTGTCCCTAGGTCTAAAGTGGGTCTCTTGTAGACAGCATATAAATGGGTCTTGTTTTTGTATCCATTCAGCCAGTCTATGTCTTTTGGTTGGGGCGTTTAATCCATTCACGTTTAAGGTAATTATCGATATGTATGTTCCTATGACCATTTTCTTAATTGTTTTGGGTTTGTTTTTGTAGGTCCTTTTCTTCTCTTGTGTTTCCCACTTAGAGAAGTTCCTTTAGCATTTGTTGTAGAGCTGGTTTGGTGGTGCTGAATTCTCTTAGCTTTTGCTTGTCTGTAAAGCTTTTGATTTCTCCATCAAATCTAAATGAGATCCTTGCCGGGTAGAGTAATCTTGGTTGTAGGTTCTTCCCTTTCATCACTTTAAGTATATCATGCCACTCCCTTCTGGCTTGCAGAGTTTCTGCTGAGAAATCAGCTGTTAACCTTATGGGAGTTCCCTTGTATGTTATTTGTCGTTTTTCCCTTGCTGCTTTCAATAATTTTTCTTTGTCTTTAATTTTTGCCACTTTGATTACTATGTGTCTCGGCGTGTTTCTCCTTGGGTTTATTCTATATGGGACTCTCTGCGCTTCCTGGACTTGGGTGGCTATTTCCTTTCCCATGTTAGGGAAGTTTTCGACTATAATCTCTTCAAATATTTTCTCTGGTCCTTTCTCTCTCTCTTCTCCTTCTGGGACCCCTATAATGCGAATGTTGTTGCGTTTAATGTTGTCCCAGAGGTCTCTTAGGCTGTCTTCATTTCTTTTCATTCTTTTTTCTTTAGTCTGTTCCGCAGCAGTGAATTCCACCATTCTGTCTTCCAGGTCACTTATCCGTTCTTCTGCCTCAGTTATTCTGCTATTGATTCCTTCTAGTGTAGTTTTCATTTCAGTTATTGTATTGGTCATCTCTGTTTGTTTGTTCTTTAATTCTTCTAGGTCTTTGTTAATTATTTCTTGCATCTTCTCAATCTTTGCCTCCATTCTTATTCCGAGGTCCTGGATCATCTTCACTATCATTATTCTGAATTCTTTCTCTGGAAGGTTGCCTATCTCCACTTCATTTAGTTGTTTTTCTGGGGTTTTTTCTTGTTCCTTCATCTGGTACATAGCCCTCTGCCTTTTCATCTTCTCTGTCTTTCTGTAACTGTGGTTTTTGGTCCACAGGCTGCAGGATTGTAGTTTTTCTTGCTTCTGTTGTCTACCCTCTGGTGGTTGAGGCTATCTAAGAGGCTTGATGGGAGGCTCTGGTGGTGGGTAGAGCTGACTGTTGCTGTGGCGGTCAGAGCTCAGTAAAACCTTAATCCACTTGATTGTTGATGGGTGGGGCTGGGTTCCCTCCCTGTTGCTGTGGCGTCAGAGCTCAGTAAAACCTTAATCCACTTGACTGTTGATGGGTGGGGCTGGGTTCCCTCCCTGTTGGTTGTTTTGCCTGAGGCAACCCAACACTGGAGCCTACCCGTGCTCTTTGGTGGGGTTAATGGCAGACTCTGGGAGGGCTCACGCCAAGGAGAACTTCCCAGAACCTCGGCTGCCAGTGTCCTTATCCCCACGGTGAAACAGAGCCACCACTCGCCTCTGCAGGAGACCCCCCAACACCAGCAGGTAGGTCTGGTTCAGTCTCCCCCAGGGTCACTGCTCCTTCCCCTGGGTCCCAATGCACACATTACTTTGTGTGTGCCCTCCAAGAGTGGGGTCTCTGTTTCCCCCAGTCCTGTCAAAGTCCTGCAATCAATTCCCACTAGGCTTCAAGGTCTGATTCTCTAGGAATTCCTCCTCCCGTAGCCGGACCCCCAGGTTGGGAAGCCTGACGTGGGGCTCAGAACCTTCACTCCAGTGGGTGGACTTCTGTGGTATAAGTGTTCTCCAGTCTGTGAGTCACCCACCCAGCAGTTATGGGATTTGATTTTACTCCGATTGCGCCCCTCCTACCGTCTCACTGTGGCTTCTCCTCTGTCCTTGGATGTGGGGTATCCTCCTTGGTGAAGTCCAGGTGCTTCCTGTCAATGATTGTCCAGCAGCCAGTTTTGATTCTGGTGCTCTCGCAAGAGGGAGTGAGAGCACGTCCTTCTACTCCGCCATCTTGGTTAATCCCCCTCTTCATATGTTTAAATGCCTCTCTTAGTCTGTCGCTTAAGGGAGCTTTATAATTTCTTCTGTGAAACAGAATTTTTCTATTTTTTATGTAGTCAAATTTGGTTTTTGAAAATTTGTGGCTTCATTTGTTTATTGCTTTATCAAACCCTTCCCTACCCCAAGATTACAAAATCATTTTCCTTTCATGCTTTTTTTTTTAAATTAATTAATTTATTTATGGCTGTGTTGGGTCTTCGTTTCTGTGCAAGGGCTTTCTCTAGTTGCGGCAAGCGGGGGCCACTCTTCATCGCGGTGTGCGTGCCTCTCACTATTGCGGCCTCTCTTGTTGCTGAGCACAGGCTCCAGACGCGCAGGCTCAGTAGTTGTGGCTCACGGGCCTAGTTGCTCCGTGGCATGTGGGATCTTCCCAGACCAGGGCTCGAACCCGTATCCCCTGCACTGGCAGGCAACCACTGCGCCACCAGGGAAGCCCTCCTTTCATGCTTTTATAGCTTTGTTTTTTCTATTTAGTTTTAAAATAAAAATTGAATTTATTTGAAAAAGGAATAAATTCAGGAGAGGAATGTGTGGTTTTTTTCGTCATGCATAATCACTTGTCCTGGCACTGTTTATTACTTGTCCCTTAGTCCTCCTTGAGTTTACTTATTTTTTAAAAAATATTTTATTCATTCATTCATTCATTCATAAATTCATTCATTCTTGCTGCGCCTGGTCTTAGTTGCAGCATGCATGTGGGATCTAGTTCCCCAACCAGGGATCGAACCCAGCCCCCCATCATTGGGAGCACTGACTCTTACCCACTGGACCACCAGGGAAGTCCCAGTCCTCCCTGACTTTAACTAAATTCTGTAACCCAGCCCATTTCTGAACTGTTTGTGCTGTTCTTTTAATGTTTGTCATTCCTGCTCCCCTCAACACTTCAAAACATGCACTAAAGCTTTCATGGTTTAGTGTCTGCCAAACAGTAGTGGAATTTCCTGCCCCTGCCTTGTTCCTTTTTTTTTTTTTTTGATTGTGTTCATCTTTATTTTCTCTTTTGGATGACTATTTACCTATATTTAATATTCATTCTGTTACTTTGAGAAAATTACTACCAGTACTAGTATTTATAGCTTACCTTTTTTTCTCTTTCTTCTTTTTAAAGGCCTTACCTATAAGAAGCTAAACCGGCTTGATGAAGCTTTGGACTGTTTCCTGAAACTGCACGCAATCCTAAGAAACAGCGCCCAAGTCCTTTACCAGATAGCAAATATGTATCTTATGTGAAAAACTTAAGGACAGTTATTAATTCACTCAGTTGGTGATTGAGTACCACTTATTAAATAAGCTTAACCAGTAAATTAATTGATGGGGGTATATTTTAAAACCTAACTGTCAAATTAATATGTGATGAAAATATTATTTGAGTGATCCTGTTTTAAAGGGTCATTTGCATTGTAGGAGGAATTATTTAGAAGTTGCAACTAGTACTAATTTTTAGACATAATAATTGAAGTAATTGGGTATCATGTCGAGTCCACACAAGATGTTCATTGAGCGTAAATTAGACCCTTCAGGGAATTCCCTGGCCGTCCAGTGGGTAGGACTCCTCGCTCTCACTGCCAGGGCCCGGATTTGATCCCGGGTCAGGGAACTTAAGACCCTGCAAGCCGTGTGGCGCAGCCCAAAAAAAAAAAAATAATAATGATAATGATTAAAAAATTTTAAGTATTGTCTCCTGTGCTTCTGGTAGGGTAGATAAAATTTTTTTTGATAAAAAATGTTAATTTTAGAGCAGATAGTGGCATAGTTATTTCTTTTAGCCTTTTTGTTTTGTCCAGTTCATGCCTCTGAAGGTGCCAGTGTCATGACCTGCTGGTGCCCAGTTCCCGATCAGTTTGGATCCAGTCAAGCAGTTGTGTTTGAGGCTGTTTGAATACATTTCCTGATTTTTATGTTTTTCTTATGGTATCACATTTGTCATCATTAAAACTAGAAGGCTCTTCTTTTTTTTCTTTTTTTAATAAATTTATCTATTTTATTTACTTATTTTTGGCTGCATTGGGTCTTGGTTGCTGCACGCAGGCTTTCTCTAGTTGCGGCAAACGGGGGCTACTCGTCATTGTGGTGCACGGGCTTCTCATTGTGGTGGCTTCTCTTGTTGTGGAGCGCGGGCTCTAGGTGAGCAGGCTTCAGTAGTTGTGGCACGAGGGCTCAGTAGTTGTGGTTTGTGGGCTCTAGAGCACAGGCTCAGTAGTTGTGGTGCACGGGCTTAGTTGCTCCGTGGCATGTGGGATCTTCCTGGACCAGGGCTCAAACCCGTGTCCCCTGCATTGGCAGGCGGATTCGTAACCAGTGCGCCACCAGGGAAGCCCCAAGGCTCTTCTTTTTCAGTGAAACTTTGGATTGGAATATTTTCATTTCATTAAGACAACTAATACAAAATAAATAGTAAGTAATCAATAAGTACTGGTGTGAATAAATTATTTGAGTGCATGCAGAGGACTTACTAGGCATTAAAGCTACAAAAAACTGTCTTGGGCTTGTAATGTAATTAGGGAAAACTCAATGGAAAATACATGGAAACCATTCCTTTAAAATGTTGAGCATTTAAGAGAGGTAGAATAATTGAAACATAGCATTCAGGCTTTTTTTTTTTTTTTAATTTATTTATTTATTTTTGGTTGTGTTGGGTCTTTGCTTCTGTGCGAGGGCTTTCTCTAGTTGTGGCAAGCGGGGGCCACTCTTCATCGCGGTGCGCGGGCCTCTCACTATCGCGGCCTCTCTTGTTGCGGAGCACTGGCTCCAGACGCGCAGGCTCAGTAGTTGTGGCTCACGGGCCCAGCTGCTCCGCGGCATGTGGGATCTTCCCAGACCAGGGCTCGAACCTGTGTCCCCTGCATTGGCAGGCAGATTCTCAACCACTGCGCCACCAGGGAAGCCCCTCAGGCATTTTTTTTAAGGACAAATTTTGGACAAAACTTTGAATAAAACAGCACACTATTAATTCTACTAGAAATTTGGCAGTTGATCTTAGTGGGTAGTAATGAAGTAAAAGGAAAAGCAAGGTGTGTGTGTGTATATATATATATGTCCCATATATATATATATATATATATGGGACAAAAGTGTTATTGCCAGTATGACCGTTTTTCATCCTCATCCCTGACGAAATCCAGAGTAAACAGTATTAAGTAGCACATTAGTACAGACTAGGAAATATTTTTATGAAATGTTGGTTTTAGGTTTGCTTATTGATCAGTGAATTTAGAAAAATTGTGTTATCCTTCATTGAAATTGTCTAAGATACGAATTAATGGAAGATCCCAATCAAGCTATGGAATGGTTAATGCAGTTGATCAGTGTTGTTCCAACTGACTCCAGAGCTTTGTCGAAACTGGGAGGACTATATGACAGTGAGGGGGATAAATCCCAAGCATTCCAGTATTACTATGAGGTGGGTGTGCAGACTTGCCTTCCTTCTGCTTTTTAGCCTTTTATGAATTGTTATAAAAAAGACAGCAGGCCTTTTAATTTTTAAAAATTATAAATGCTTATTAGCTTTTAAATAAATAATGATTTAAAATAAAACATTTGTGGAATATAAAGTTAGTTTTTGATTATTTTAATAAAAAGTAAAAGGTACCAATGCATTTTTCTTTTGAAGGATGATTTAATCCCTTTTGAGTCTATTGCATATTTAATTTGACTCGGATCATATATCAGTACATCAAAAAGATATTTATAGATAATTGAAAAATGTGTCAAACAAATCTTAAGTTTTCCAAATCTTACATAGTTTCAAAACTTCAACAGTGCTTGTGACAGCTCATACTTTTTAAGTAAGAAATGCCACACTGTATAACTTAATCCAGCCTGTGGGGAAGATGTTGGGGAGTGAACTGTGCGTTGTGACTGAAGTTCTTTTGTCACACCTCCCTTTCCAGTCGTATAGGTATTTCCCGTCCAATATTGAAGTCATCGAATGGCTCGGGGCCTATTACATCGACACCCAGTTTTGTGAAAAAGCCATTCAGTACTTTGAAAGAGCTTCTCTTATACAGTAGGTAACTGTTACGATTTTATGTTTAGTTAAATGTCTACAATCTGATAGACGTACTGAGTTCATGAGCAGTTATTAGTGAACATTCAGGCATCATTTCGATTTTCTTGTGTTGTGTTTCATTTGACTTGGTCTTTATTATGATAAATATATTTCCTTTTTATGCAAATGTTTTAAAAAATACCTTCAAGGTACTTTTCTGTGTGTATTTTTCTTTTTCACATCTCAGTAAACAAGTATTATTTCTTTATCAATCAGAAAATGACTATCTCAGTCCAAAGACAAAGTTTCATTTCTGAAAGAGTCCTAATTGAAATGTTTCATTGGTCTCAATTTGTAATTGATATACATTATATATTAAAAATCAGGACTTCCCTGGTGGCGCAGTGGTTAAGAATCCGCCTACCAATGCAGGGGACACGGGTTCAAGCCCTGGTCTGGGAAGATCCCACATGCCACGGAGCAGCTAAGCCCGTGTGCCACAACTACTGAGCCTGCACTCTAGAGCCTGCGAGCCACAACTACTGAAGCCCGTACGCCTAGAGCCCATGCTCTGCAACAAGAGAAGCCACCTCATTGAGAAGCCCGCGCACCGCAACAAAGAGTAGCCCCCGCTCGCTGCAATTAGAGAAAGCCTGTGTGCAGCAACAAAGACCTAACGCAGCCAAAATTAAATAAATAAATGAATTTATTTTAAAAAAAAAAAAGAAAGAAAGCAGGAATAGCAATATTAACTTCAGACAGAACAGAAATCAAAGTGAGGAAACTTATAAAAAAAAAACTCTTAAAAATGTCTTTAAATTCATATCAGAATGTTTTATTCATTATTCAAAAATAACTGGGATATATCATGTTGTGTTTTGTATTTGGCCAAATTGAATTTTAACATTAGATGTGGGGAGAGGGGAGCAGAGAGGGATAAGGTAGGGGTAAGGGATTACAAGGTACAAACTACTATGTATAAAATAAATAAGATACAAGGATGTATTGTGCAGCACAGGAAGTATAGCCAATATTTTATAATAACTATAAATGGAGTATAATCTATAAAAATTTTGAATCACTGTGTTGTACACTTGAAACTAATACTGTAAATCAACTATACCTCAATTTGAAAAAAGAAGTGAGGAGAGCATTAAATTATTCCCTAGTCTTTTATTCCTTCAAATTTTGTTTTTCTCAGAAATTTTTAGTAGTAGTCTTTAGAAATTCTGGTCATGTTTATTTTAGAAAAGAAATTCATTTCTTTTTAAGGGACAAAAAAGAAAATAGATTTCTTTTTTACTTTCTTTTTAGTTTAAGTCTAATTGTTCAAACACAAGGTCAAAAATTGCCTCTTGGATACTAAATTTGCAGGCCTAAGCCTAGGTTTCTAAGCCTTAGGTACTAAGTATAAGATATGGCAAAGGTAATAAAAATGTTTAAAATAGAATGCTGTGGTCTTTACCCAGACTGGTGAGGTGGTTCTTATAAGAATGTCTAAATAAAGGTGTGAGTTAATTGAAGGACTCTAAATTTAAATTTCCTAATATAAATTTGACAGATAATAATGAAGGAAATTGTATATATGCTATTTTTAATAATAAAGATGATCTAATCAAATGTCAAAAAGTAATTGAAAGATAGTACAGATATGTAGCTTAGCTTTATAAAACTGTTTGGCCATCACAGATTATTTTTGTTTCATCTCTAATTTCACATAATTTATTTCTTTTACAGGCCCACACAAGTGAAATGGCAGCTGATGGTAGCTAGTTGTTTTAGAAGAAGTGGTAAATGCTTTAATTTTATTCACTTTAATATGTGTTGCTTGCTTCTATCTTTTAGGTAATTATGCATATAAATGTGTTCCTATTGTAGATTTATTTATTAAGATTAACTTTTGATAAGTACACATATCAAGCATTATATGAAAGACACAGTGGTTACTATGTACAGATAAAAGTTACGTTTACTAACCCGCATCCCCTGCATTGGAAGCAGGGAGTCTTGACCACTGGGCCGCCAGGGAAGTCCCATCTAGTCACCTCATTCTAAACATCCTGTGTGCTCTGCCCAATGTGTGAGCCTCTCTCACACCTGAAAAGCTGAGGAGAGCCCAGAACTGGGGCCGCAGGACTTGATTTTGTACAGCAGATGTCACTAGTCATCCTGGTTGTGTTTTCAGTGACTGTCTTTATCCTGTCCTGTGCTGCTGGCGTGTTCTGCAGTGTCAGTGTGTTAATGGTTTGGGACTAGCCATGAAGTGAATGATACTGTTAAAATATCAAGATTAAGCAGGAGATAAATGTTAACACTGTGGTTAAAATGTTTAGTGTAGTTAAAATAACATGCTAATGTAGTTAAGTGTGAAGAATGCAGTCCCTCTTATAGAGCAAACAGATGTCCAGGAGGAGAACTCCCTTACCCAGGGAAGCGTGAGCTGTGACCACCGGCAGCGGTCCCCGCCGTTTCTTAGGGCCCTCTGTCCGCCTCCAAGAGCACCTCAGGTGGCAGCGGGACACAGGTGCGGTGTGGCCTCAAGTC
Organism: Balaenoptera physalus; assembly: GCF_965194825.1. Lineage (NCBI taxonomy): Eukaryota > Metazoa > Chordata > Mammalia > Artiodactyla > Balaenopteridae > Balaenoptera > Balaenoptera physalus. The sequence goes on along the minus strand of NC_138899.1, from coordinate 80,819,478 downwards.
ATTTTGCGGGTTGGTCTCTAATGTTACCGTGTTTCCTGTTGGCGGAAAGACCTCGCTGTATACACATTTTATTTACGTCAGGGCGAGTCTGAGTTGCCTGCGTGCGTTTAGCGCCTGTCCTGTGACGCGTGCGCACGCGCGCGCGTGTGTGTGTGTGTGCGCGCGTGTGTGTGTGTTCCTCGGGTTTGAGCGCTGAAGCGCAGGCGAGGAGAAGAGCAGCCACCTTAGCCGGCCCGGCCGTGCTCTGGGTGCTCCGGTCTCCGTCTTGTTCAGCCTCCACCCCGACGCTGAGGCCGGCGGGCCACCCCCTTGTACAGGAGGCCCAGACGTAAGGGCATAACTCTTTCCTGAGATTCTAGCAAAGGTCTTTGATCCAAAATTCGTTTTTCCTATTCTTTGCTGCCATGTGAAGCTAAATTATTTTATTACAAAACAAAATGCTTTCTGTAAACTTTTTAATGTTTGAAAATAAAAACTGCAAAACAAGTTATTTTTCATCTTTTCCAAGTGAATAACGTTGAAATTAATGTTATTACTTCGTTTATTTTAAGAAGTAGAACTAAGTTTCAACCATTTACTTCCGCTCTACCCCTTTTTCAGATTTATTTTATCTGTACATTTTCTTCCAGCAGTTATATTGAGGGACCTCCCTGGCGGTCCAGGTGTTAGGACTCCACGCTTCCACCGCATGGGGCACAGGTTTGATCCCTGGTCGGGGAACTAAGATCCCACATGCTGCACTGCCAAAACAAACAAACAAAAAACAGAAGTTATATTGGGAATGGTTATTTATGCCTATGGCAAACATGAAAGTCATCCTTCTAAACCAATGAAATGGTGCCAGCATATTGAATTTAAATTAGTATTTTGCTAAATCCTGTTAATTTCTATAATCTGCTAGTATGTTTGTTTTTTCTCCTTCACTTATAGGTAACTACCAAAAAGCATTAGATACTTACAAAGATATTCACAGAAAATTTCCAGAAAATGTTGAATGTAAGTGAGACTACATTTTGTAACTTTGAAAGTATAGGTTCTCACATTTTATGTCCTAATATGTAATAATTACCTTTGCTACAGTAATTGCATACATAGATACCAACCTATAATTTGTGGTACATATGTTTAAATATGTGGTTATAGGATCAGAAAATTTGACTATGCAAGTACACATTTTTATAGAATTTAATTGTTGACGGATTTAAATATACCACTGAATTCTCTTCAGTAGTAAACAGATCTATATTTCAAAGCTTTATGAAATTTTAAGAATAAATTTTGGTTTATTATTTTTTAAAGTTCATAAACTGTGGTATTTTATAGAAAAGGCATTTTATTTCTTTAAAAAAATTCTTTTTTATAAATTTATTTATTTTATTTTATCTTTGGCTGCGTTGAGTCTTCGTTGCTGCACGCAGGCTTTCTCTAGTTGCGGCGAGTAGGGGCTACTCTTCGTTGTGGTGCGTGGGCTTCTCATTGCAGTGGCTTCTCGTTGCGGAGCACGGCCTTCTCATTGCAGTGGCTTCTCGTTGCGGAGCACGGTCTCTAGGCGCGCAGGCTTCAGTAGTTGTGGCATGTGGGCTCAGTAATTGTGGCTCGCGGGCTCTAGAACGCAGGCTCAGTAGTTGTGGTGCACGGGCTTAGTTGCTCCGCGGCATGTGTGATCTTCCCGAGCCAGGGATCGAACCTGTGTCCCCTGCATTGGCAGGTGGATTCTCAACCACTGTGCCACCAGGAATGCCCTAGAAAAGGCATTTTAAACCATCCGTTTAATTATAACTTTTTGAGACTGAAAAAATACCTTTAGAGTTTATGATAATAGAACATTAATAATCTTGCTGATACTGGTGGCAGATTAATTTTAAAACATTATATGTAACTTATTTCCCTTTTATAAAGTTGGCTTTGTATAAAATATTCATTTCTTCCAGTCTTATTGCACAGTAGATTTGATGCAACTTGAAGTAACAGTGTTACAGTAACAGCAACAAGATCAGGATCCGGAAGAGTACAAAATAACCACATTCATAGGTCTCACATTCTCACTAAACTATACATGGCCCCGAGTAGCTTTGTGACTAAAGGAGGAGAGCAGATACAGTTGGTTTTATAATCTGTACTATTTATAAGGAAATAAAAAGTAGTTCCTTGGGAAGAAGAAAATCCTTTCAACTCTTCAGTCGTGTCGAGACACAGAGGAGAGTAGATAAAAGGTCACTGGAAGACGTCATAGCTCCTAGCTTTACTAACATCCCTCCAACAAATAAAATCATGTGTTTGAAAAGACCATTTTGAATGTTGTCCTTCAGTGACCGTGCACACAAAACAGCACATTTCAGTGAAAACAGGTCTTTTCTGGGCCACGTTTTCAGTGGCGCAGCCTGGTCCGGGGGTTAGACGTGCTGCATGTTCCTTCAGTAATATTTTTCTCAATTTGACTTCTGTGAAAGCAGAGAGCTCAGAATTATGGCCTTTGCTAAGAGCCTAAGGGTGAGGAGTTTTGTAATGCTGGTCCGATGTGGGTCCGTTAGCTCACAGCAGTTTCCAAATGCCAGTCAGAAAACAGGATACATGGGAATTACTTGTAAAACCTGTAAAAACTACAAATCTGTAGCCCAACCTACAGAGATTCTCATTCATGTTTGCAGTGGACCCAGATATCTGATTTTTCATATTTCTTTTTTTTTTTCTCATCTATTTATTTTCCTATTTCTTTTTTAACAGCTTTTAATGTGATTCTTAACTTCAGTCACATTGGGGAACTGATACTTTAGAGATTAAATGAGAGCAGTAATAGCTTTTGGGGAGTGGAAACCCAACAGTCTGCTGGGCAGAGTTTCTCAGCTTCGGCAGCACTGACATTTGGGATTGGGTAATCCTGTGCTGTGGGGCCATCCTGTGGATTCTAGAATGTTCTAGCAGCATCCCTGCCCTCCACCCACTGGGTGCCAGGAGCACACCTCCTGTTATGACATTGTCAGGTGTCCCCTGGGGATGCAGCTGCTGCCGGTTGAGGACCACTGCAGTAGCTGCAGCACCTCCGCACTGGACAGCAAAGGGAGCACCTCCAAGCAAGGCCACTTTTCTTTCTTTAAAGAGAGTTTAAGATTCACTGTAAAAGTTGAATGATTGGGACTTCCCTGGTGGCGCAGTGGTTAAGAATCTGCCTGCCAGTGCAGGTGACATGGGTTTGAGCCCTGGTCCGGGAAGATCCCACATGCCGCAGAGCAACTAAGCCCGTGCGCCACAACTACTGAGCCTGTGCTCTAGAGCCCATGAGTCACAACTACTGAGCCCGTGCGCCTAGAGCCCGTGCTCCGCAACAAGAGAAGCCACTGCAATGAGAAGCCCGTGCACCGCAACGAAGAGTAGCCCCTGCTTGCTGCAACTAGAGAAAGCCCGCATGCAGCAACGAAGACCAAACGCAGCCAAAAATAAATAAATAAATTTATTTTTTTAAAAAAGCGTTTAAAAAAAAAAAAGTTGAGTGATTATCTGTGCCGTGGGGAATGTCCAAGGTACTCTGGCCTGTTTAATTTTCAAAACAGGTGTAATCAGTTGTCTACCTTATGGTAGCATAGGAAAAACACTTGCACTCATGTAAGGTCTCACTCTGAGCAGAGTACTTTTCTGATGAACCCAAAGGGTGATTTAGTCTTAAAATACATTCTTCAGTTATCAAAAATTGACCTGCTCCATAGAGTTACAGGTGACATGCTAAATTTCAGAGGATATCTACCGAAAACAGTGGGTTTTATTTTACATTAAATATTCCTAAGCCACTCTTTCCAAGGATGGGTAGATAAGAGAGATAATTGAGTATTATTTGTAGAAAATATAAATTACCTTCTTACTGTGCATTATCAGGGTAAATGTATACATAGGCAATTTACACAGTAGTAATGTGTGACATTTTAGATTATTTTAGTACCATTACTCTTGTAATACATTAATGGTCATGAATTAGTCACTAACTTACAAATTCTTATGGGGTGACTGCAGTGCTGGTACACAGTACTGTTCCTGCCCTGTGGATGTGGCAGAAAACAAGACAGACCAGAATCCTGGCCTCGTGGAGCTTGGATTCTAGTGGGAAGAAAAAGACAATAAACAAGTATATAGTATGTCAGGAGTCGTAAGTGGTATAAAGGAGAAGCAGATGAGGAGATAAAGGCTTGGGTTATAGATGCTGTGGTCTCTCCTGAAGGGCAGGTGGGCAGAGTCCCTCTAAACCCTCTTCCAGGGAGGTCAGTTCTCAGAGGGCCAGGAATACAAAGTGTAGTGATTTTTCAAGAGAAACAAACACTGTTTGTGAGCAGCATTCCTACCCGGGTCCCAGAAGACTGAGTTTATTGATTTATTGTTCTTTGAACACTATGGATAAATACTTTTCTAAAAATATTTTTCATAATTTAGGTCTACGTTTCTTGGTTCGTCTCTGCACAGATACTGGATTAAAAGAAGTTCAAGAATATGCAACAAAACTCAAGAGATTGGAAAAAATGAAAGAAATCAGGGAACAGGTATGTCATGTGAGCCGAAAACTGCTGTCAATTTTGAAAATGTCAGCCTTCTGTAGCTCAGCTGAGTGATGTCTGGGCTTCTGTCAGTGAAATTAAGTTGCAGTTATTTTTCTGCTGTGGCATAAAAGGAGGAATAACTAAAACTCTAGTTTTAAGATAAAATTCAGTCAAAATCTAGTTCCTAATCAGAGAAAGTGCAATAGATTCAGTGTAGTTTTTAGTGGAAATCTACTAATAGACTAACAATTGTAATTTCCCCAGTACAAAATAGCTGCAGGTTAATTTGTAGATGTAACTTTTTAGCTACATTAGCATGTTATTTCAGTGTCAGCTGGAGAGTCTCGTGGCCTGTGGAAACCAGGAGACAAGTCACTTGCCTACAACAGCAGTTCGTTGGGCTGCTCTGTTGCATCGTAGGGCATGGCTCTGAGGATTACTGATACAGAGGCTTCAGGTGTATTTCTGTGTTCCCTGCAGTGTTTTACTTCTGTGAGAGAATAATCCCTCCTGTGTTTGAGCCTAGAATATTTAAAACTTTAACATGATTTCTGAGTATCCGCCTTTCATAGAAAGAAAATTCTTTAAGCTTAAGCTTTTTCAAGAATTTAATTACCTTGGATAATTAAATCTAAATATCGTATTTGCTTTCAAAATGTGGTTATCTTGTTTTTGCTTTGAAGATGTGACCTGATTGTTTTATTCTCTTTTTTAAATTATCAGTTGTAAAAGCATTATGAGCATGACCTAGATCTTTACCTTAAAAATCCTATAAAACATCAAGTTGGTATTAAAATGCCACTGCTAAGGTATATAGTTACAACCTGCTGTGAAGACCAGCTGAATACCACGTACCAATTGCTAATTTAATTAGATAACTGTGTGAAAGTTTTGTAAAATTAAACTAGTACAAATTGGAAGTTCAAACTATCATAATTATCATCATAATTACTATTACATTTGTTTTATTAAGAAGAATCAAAAAGAAGTATCTATTTCAAACCGTGAAATTCTTTGGAGCTCAAAACTAGTTCTGTGAAGTTACTTAGTGTAGAACCGTGGGTGCATCTGGAAGTCTTCAGACTTCGTAAGTTTAAGCATCAGTGGTTTGTCACTTACGAACGGTGACTGAACGGTGTACGTGAGCTCAGGCAAGTTCTGGATCCTGCATGGGGTCCATGTGCTGCCCCGCAGCCGAGTGGGAGTGGGCCTCCCGGCCGGACGCCCCCCACCCCAGTGAGGAGCCAGGAGCCTTCTAGCTCCTGCTTCCGGGGGCCGCACTCAGCCTTTAGGAAACATGGATTCCGAGGACTCCTGGGAAGTGAACTTGAGGGGTCAGGTCGAGACCTGTGCCTGCCACGCACCCTCCTCAGAGCCCCCGCCAGCCCCTGCCCTCCTTGAATCTAGACAGCCTGGGCCGCTACAGGTGCTCCTCTCCTTCTGACATGGCAGCCCCCCCACCACCGGTTCCCCCCCCCTCCACCCGACTGCAACCCCTGTCCTGACCTCTTTTGCTCATGGGGGCTTGTGATTTTACTGTTGTAAATGAGTATCGAATGTCATTGAAACGGCTTTTCCTTTCTAATGACTACTCAGCCTCTTGATTCCTCTTCATCACAGCATTTGTGTATTCAGTGAACATCGTCAGCTTTTGTCTGTGTCTCTCATAGACCTGACCTCTTATCCTTATGTTGTACTGGCCATGGTGTAATTAAGGACACTTAGTAAGCTCAGACGAGTTACAGTTGATGTGTTTAAATTACGCAGCGCTTACCTTACCGGCTTACCCAAGTGAGCGCTGTGTCACTGTGCTCGAGCAATGTCTCTCTTCCTAATGCCTTATCACTGCCGCACTGCACTGTGCCTGTGTCACTCAGATACGTCCTCTCGTCCCAGCCATTCCTTTGTCTTCCTTTAAGTCACAGCCCTTATCCACAGAGCACTTTCTTTCTGTTTCCTTGAGATCAGTTTCTCCATTGTTCTTTGGGACTGCTCATTAAATCTTACATAAAGAGAAACATTTTCTTGATGTTTTCTCACTTATATTTTGCTTATGAACACAAAATTGAGGGGGAAATTAGTGGAAAAGGTCAGTCCTGGGAAGGAGAGCAGAGGCTTACAGAGAAGGAGTCCTGTGGGTCCGAGAGCAGCCTTCTCGGGAAATCGCTGCGTGTCCCCGTGCATTTGTCTAGATTGTGAGCCGTGGGGCGGGCACCCTGTTTCCTGGCTGCGTGGTGCATGAGACGCTATTCGTTATGAAACAAAATGTCGCAAATAAACGCCTGAAGTAAGGATGCTATCCTTTTCTAAATTTGAACTTAAAACTTCTTGTTACTCGTCCTGTGTGTCTCCTGTTTAGAATCTGTCTCGATGCAAAAACTTAACGTTTTTCCTTCGTAATTAGGATTTCTTCATAAAATCATTGCCGAGGCCTGTGTAATACCTGTTGTACAGATATATCTTGATTTCTTTGAATATTTCCACATGGTTAGGTATCTTTTTTCCAGTTGGTGACTTTCTACAGTCTGTCTAGCTTTCAGGTGTTCCTTGCTAAAGCTCTCTGAGTGTCTGTAGTCGAGCTCGTCCATATTGTTAGCTGGAGACGTTTGGGAACCAGCCACAGGGTTGAGACCAGGGATGTCCTGGATAATCACGCCACACCTTTACCTGAGCTGCTGGAAGGAATGCAGAGCTGAGCCCCTGTCTTTACCCTGTCCTTGCCCCTGCCAGTGCTGATGGTGGCAGAAGTTTGGCAGCAGAAGGAAAAGAAATGACGAGGCTGGGTGGCCTTTCCTGATCTCCCTGCTCTGGCTGCAGTTTCCCCTCCTTCCCCCTGATGGCGTCTGCTCAGCTGGACATCAGCGACCGGCAGCGGCAACACCCAGTGCATGATGAGCACGGGCCCGCTCTAGCCCTCTGCATGTACTGGCTAATTCAGTCGTCACAGGAGTCCTATGCCATGATGTTGGATGTGGTTTTATTATTACTGTTCTTTAAGATGAGAAACCTGAGGCCCGTGGTTGCAAAGCAACTTTCTCCAGGTCACACAGCTGTCGGGGGGTAGGCCTCGGATTCACATCCGGGAAGGCCAGCTTCTGGGTCCAGGCTCCTGACTGCCATGCCCTGCTCCCTTACGGATAGTAGAGAAGAAGGATGATGCGACCAATTACTTTCAGTGGGTGTATAGTCCTTCCTTTTCTGCATCCAGGACGTTGGTAGCTCACTCCATGAGCTAAACGAGAATGCACCTCTGTGAGCTCACTGATTCGATCAGAGCTCGGGCCTCAGAACAGTGCTCTCCAAGTGTGGCCTGTGGACCCTCAGAGCCTCAGAATCGCCTGGGCTTCTTACAGTTACAAAGTCTTGGGCCTCGCCCCAGACTACCCCAACCCCAGAATTAAAATCTCTGGGTATGGAGTCCAAGAATCTGTGTGGTTTTTAAACAAGTTCTCAAACGCATTTTTTATTCACAGACCTTCAAGAAGCACTGGTGTAGTGTTACGCTCCCGAAGGGTTACCTTCAAATGATCAAACACCAGCTCAGGATACAGAATCTGCTTTAAGGGGAAAAGCAAACACAAAATAAATCAGGCCGTGGATTTTTAAACACTGTTTTAAAATGGAAAGGGATTTGTGTAGACCTAAGAAGGAAAGAGAAACAGATTCAGGATTATGTGGACCGGGATCATGGACCTCCCCAGGCCCCTAGCTCCTACCTTAAAGCACTAAAGCTGGAAATTCATTTCTCTGGACTGACTTTTCAGAGAAGTGCGTCCTCTTCTGGAACACTTACGGAGAAGGAGGCTGTTTTCCCCTTTGTGCTGGGGGCCTGTGTTCCTGGGCGGGGAGGGAGCTTTGTGCCCTGTTTGCAGAGCCGTGGCAAACAGTCCCGGGCGTGGGGTGGAGCCGCCCCCCAGCAGTGTTGGGTTTTAAGAGACAGTTCGAGTTTCCGCTTCGCTGAACAGAAGAACGTTAGCTGCAAGGAACTCTTCAAACTTCATTGCACGAATGGAAGAGAGCAAAATGGGAAGACAGGAGTTGAAGGCTGAGTATTTTAAATATGACAAGGAAGAGAAAAATACTAGCCCAAACCAAAGAGGATTAAGGGACAAAAGGAAACGATTAGGAGGGAGGAAGAAGATGGGGAAACAGATAGTTTACAAAACACAAAGTTTTAATTGCTCATTCACAAATGAAGTACATTAATAATTTATTCCTTTTTAAAAATCGAATTTCTAAATTTTCACAATATTCAAAAGGAGAATTCCTCTCCCAGTATTTGCCATTTTCCCCCCAAAGAAATCAAATAATTTCAAGAAATTCTTTCTTTGGCCAACTTAAAATAATATGTGACATTCAAAACTAATGTAAAATATAGTTGGTACTTATGCTCAAATTTCCAGTTATTGCCAGAAGCTAGTTGAGTAGAAGCCCTTCTGGTCATAGTTCTTAAAAGGAAAAAGATTCTGTATGAAGATCTCATAAAGGCATAACTTTAAATGAACTGTGAAGGAAAAATGCAAAATTTTTAAAGTTTACGTATGTAATGAAAGCTGCAAGAATGTTTTGCCCATTTTATACGTTATTGCATTTATAAAGTTCAACAAAAACACAGAAGATAATTTATATAGCATTCATCCTTGGTATCAAGTGTGTGGTGATTTGGGCCTTGACGTTTTCCAGGGTGAGGCTCCCGCGACGCTTTGGTTAAAGGCCGTGGAGTCCCGCCTGCCGGCATCACCCTGCGCCGGGTCCTTGGGTCACCTGCTCAGGAGACGCTTGACACGGACGAGGTGCTCCAGCTTCTTGTCACCTGGCAGGAGAGTGAGACACACACAGGTCGCCTGCTGCCCGTGTGCACTGGATGGGGTTCGGCCCGTGACCAGGGGTCCGAGTGGTCCCCGGCGGAGGTGTGGCTGGACCTCGGGGCCTGGCGTGGAGACGGGAAGGTGTGAGAGAGGTCCGAGGGCAGGGAGGTGCGGCCACGTTCGTGGGTTCTTTGGAGTTGAAGCTACAAAGAAGCGTCTTAAATTCTGTTTTCTCTTGAATTTGAAGTCAGAGCCAATCTTCTTAAGGATCCTTAACTAGGTAACAACTGCTCCTTGTTCTAAGACAAAAATCTACTTCTTACGGATGGTGGACGGAACCCCGGGCTTTCCTCTCAGTCCCGGCCAGCTCCAGACCTGGTTCTCATCAGCAAGATGAGGACAGTGTTGTCGGCTGGCCTTCCCAAGCCGTCCGCGGCGCGCTTAGGTCCGTCCCAGTCTGTCCCTGACATGGCTAGAAAATGACCACATACTTGGATGTCAGAGACGTCAAATCGCTGCGGGAGTTTGCAGCCGTCACCCTCGGGTCCTGTGACCGCTGTCCCCCGGGGGCGGGTGATAGTGTGACAGTGTGGGGCTGCGCGGGTCCTGGCGACTCTGCCTGACCCCTGCCGGAGAGCAGTGTCGTGTGTTCGCGGTGGGGAGAAGACACTCTCCCAGCACTTCCCTGTTTAATTTTTCCATCATTTTGTTTATATCTCCTTTGCTCCTCTTCTCTTTGTACCTTCTTCTCTCATTTTTTCCCCAAAGTGGGAATGGCATCTTTTTTTTTTTTCATATTATTGAAAAAACAAATGTTATTCTAAAAATACAGGTAGATTACTTTTGTAAGTAACATTTTAATTCAAATAAAAATGTGTTAAGGAAAAAGTGAAAATCATTCAGCCACGACTTTGATATCACTGTTAGCATTCTGACATTTCATCATCCCAGGCATTTTTACAAATATATACAAACATATATCAATACGTTTTTTAAATGGGACTTTTATTTTTTAAACAAAAGTGGATTTTTATAAAAGTACTGTCTTGTAACCTGAGTCTTCCCCTCACTTAGGAAGATAACCTGGGCAGCTTCCCATGTCAGCAAAGGCAGGCCTGTGTCGTTTTTTGCCCCTTCCTGTGGCTGTTTGACGTGTCAGTGTTGCCATGATGAGAATCTTCTGTCAGTCCCGCTTCCGTACCTCACGCCCCTGCAAGCGAGTCCGGATTCCTGGGAACTTTATGAGGTGTTGAAACTCTGAGAAGGCGGCAGTGTCTCCTGCTGAGAACAAAATGTGACACTGCAGTGCGCCTGTGTCCCTGGGCCTGTGGTCCACCCCCGGCATTCGCTGTTTGCACCGGCCCCTCTCAATAAGTTGTTATTGTTGTGCCTACTTTATTTTCAGAGTTTCATGTTCTCTTTCTCCAGAAGGTTCCCCCAAACTGGACCTCACCTTGACCCCCTCCAGTCACGCGGCCGAAGCATCCCTCCCCGAGACCCTCACGGCCATGGTGTGAATGTAGTGGACACTTTGACCTTTCCACCCTGCGTGACAGAGCCCCGCTCGGTCATCCCCTCCCTGTCCCTTTAGTTCCCGGGGCTCCGGGGGGGTGGCGGGGCCTGACCCTTTGAGGGCTCCCCTTCTTTCTGTCCCCTGAAGGCCCCGCGACCCGGCCTCTGTGGGTGGATGGTCTGAGAGAAGACTTGGCCGAGTCTCCACAGGTCACATTGCTTTAAACTTAGAACCTGATCGAGCCTATGTGCTGGTAAACGTTCTGGTCTCACTTGTGACATTGCCGTCTCTGTAACCTCCACGCGGACTCGCTGCTTCGGCTGCTGTGGCGATGGGACACAAGACTGATCACGGTGGGGTTTATTGATTTCCAGTGGCAAATGGGTGGAAGAGGACGAGAACCCTGACCTCCGCCCACAGACGAGTGAGTGGAGTCGCGGGGGCCTCGGGGAGTGAGGGGGGCTGGCCGGAGGAGCCGGTGGAGCCGGGGGACGAGCCCACGAGGAGGAGGCCACACCGGGGAGGGGGCGTGCGGTCCCGGGCTCAGGAAGACGGAGTCTGAGCCCACAGCGGGCGCCGGTCCACTCGGGTCCATGGGGCTCGGCTGAGTCAGCCGGCTCTGGGTTCTCCCGGGAGCGAAGCAGGCCACGCGGGGACCTGGGGGTCTTGATGCAGACGTGCTTGCCATGGCAGGGGGCTTCCAGGCTGGAAAAAAGCAAGGGCGTGACGGGGTGACTTAGGCAAAGGCGGGTGAGAGCCAAAGCATGGGAAGGTTCTAGACGGGCGCAAGGACAGTGTGACGGGGCCACGGTCATCGCCGCACGTGCTCACTTTCCTAGGTTGTCCTGTGCTAAGCTTACAGTTTCTTAGATCTTTTCCCACATTTGATTTGGAAAAAAGTTTCAAGTTATATGGACATTTGTCTTTATGAGTGTAATTATTTTATCATTCATTGTCTAGGTCTTATAGATACGCTGGCAATTATTAATCTATGGATAGATGAAAACCAAGTTCTGAAATAAAATCTGATTAGAGATATTAAAATATTTTGTTGCATCAATTTTAGATTTTCTTTTGTTTGTGAAGGCAGAGGGAGAGATGGAGTTCTGGGGAGATTTCTTTTTAATAGAAAAAACTCAAGCATGTTTATATATATTTGAAGGTCCTAAGTTTTAGGAGAGTGTTTCATTTTACAGAAATGAGTCTTTTTTTTTTGAATTTTATTTATTTTTTATACAGTAGGTTCTTATTAGTTATCTGTTTTATACATATTAGTGTATACATGTCAATCCCAATCTCCCAATTCATCCCACCACCACCCCACCCCCCTGCCACTTTCCCCCACTTGGTGTCCATACATTTGTTTCTCTACATCTGTGTCTCTACAGAAATGAGTCTTGAGTCATTGAAAAAAAATTGTTTTTTCTTCCTAGGAGACTACAATGTCAGTAATCCCATCCGTGACCTGATAATTTATAAATATTTGGGGAGTTGTCGGGGTTGGGGGAATAAATGGTGTCCTTTGAATTAATGATGAAATTATGTTTACGTTATTGAAGATCTAAATAAGATACCAATCTGTGTTAAGAAATTTCAATCCAATTGTAAATAGTTGTCAAAAGCCGTCTGTGTCTGCTCACTGACTACCCTCTTCTCCAAACAAACCATTATTCATACAAGAGCCTGGAGTCAGCGTTTAATCAAAAGCTCTAACTTAGGCACAGCACAGCGTGACCGTTCAATGTAAAAATAAACCTAAGAATGTCACAGTTTGAAGATAATTCTCATGTCTTAAGGGTGAGTTGGTGTCTAAGAAAGTAGACTGTTGGGCAGATCTTAGGTACTTTGTGAGATTTAACAGTGCCTTTATTGTGGAAGTTGACTTTCAAAACACTGTTGTCCTTTAATCATGTCAAGTGGGGCTAAAGCAGAAATAGCCCATTCGCAAGGTCCCCTTCTCCCTCCACCCCTTCAGCTACTGCGTTTAAGACCTGAGCTTTCACATCTGGGAAATACTTGGTTTTTAAGTTGTTTGCAGAAAGAAGCAAGGACGACCCTGCACTTTGAGGCCTGAGTGCCGTTCGTGTGTCTGTAGGACTGGTTGCCCTTCTCAGGGTTTCCCCCTTACTTACAAGGCAGCCCGGGCCTTCCTCCTGCGGGGCCGACTCAGGGGCCGCTCCCAGTGAGCCCAGCCTCGGGAGGCAGGACGGTAAGGCCTAAGGGACGCACAGTTTAACGTGTGTTTTAGAAATCGGTTCTTGGTTATTGTTGACCTTGAAGGACTATCATTTATTCCTGTTTTCATTACAGTACAGCTGACGTCCAGTATGTCCTTTCTAACGTGTCGCCTTCTTGCTTTAGCGCACCAAGTCTGGCAGGGACGGCAGCGGGGGTCCCCGCGGCAGGAGAGACGGGAGCGCTGGCAGTGGTGAGTGTCTCTGCCCCCCGGAGGTGCCGGTTGACAGATTTCTAGTACATGGGCTTCTAGAAGCACCTTGAAGTCATCTGAAAATGTCCTGTTTGTTTGTTTTATACACAGTAAAACCTCACCTACTCTACTTTTGTGAGCATCAGCCTGCTGTGTAATTGAGTGTTTGTAGGTGTTAGTGGGTGTTGGTTCCTGAATAAACGGACCTGTTTCTGCTAATTGATGAATAGACAGTGCACATTGGATAGATTATCACAGGTGTCCATACTAGTGGGTTTTACTGTGTCACATGTTTTAGATGTACGTTGTAAGGAGGTGCCATGGGACCTGGGGTCGTCTTACAGGATGCTGACAGACCTTTACACTTGTAGTGTAGAAGTGGTGCCGGTCTGGGCACTGGGTGGCATGGCTGTGGTCCCAGCCGTGGCCACTGCACGTCTCTGGACCAGCCACGCAAATGCTGTCGCTTTGGGCGATTCTCTGACTGCTGGGGACATTGTTACTTAATAAGAAGGTTTGTTAAGTTTTCCTCCCCTTTTTCCCCATCAACAAAATCTACCTTCTGTCTCTACTTCAGGGGATAGTAGAAGTTATATTTAGGGGAAACTGGATGGTTTTAAAGAGACTAATTAGAAAAACAAATGCTAAATTGGGATCCGTATCATGTCCACAAATAGCACCGTCGTGCAGACAGGACCCGACTTCATCCTGTTGTGTCTGTCTGTGGTCAGGAGTCACGACAAAGAGAAATGCGACCCTCGGTTTAGGGAGGCCTTTCTTTCGTTCGTTCATTTATTGGATGCACGCTGGGTGCCGAGGACGTGGGGACGAATGAGACGGGGCCCCTGCCCTCAAGGAAGTCAGGATCTACTTGGAAAGACACACGAGCCCTGATCTGTTGAGGGCGCTGCCTGGCAGGGGTGGGGACGCGGCTGGGACGGAGACCATCCTCGAGGGCGGAGCTCTGCTCTCTAGGTGCGCCCAGGCGCTGACAGCCAGTGCGGTGCCTGGTCCAGCGGGACGCCTGGATTCTCCGAGGGTCAGTCCCGCTGCTCCAGCAGAAGCCCCAGTCCTGGCCTGGGTCCCTGGTCCCAGGGACCATCACCCAGAGCTTGCGAAGTTGGCAGGGCGGCCCTGAGCCTGGGTCCTGCGTGTGCCGGGGCCGCCCCTCATCTTCCCCCCTCTGCCCCTCCCCGCCCCACGCGTGTGGGTGACCCTCCATCCAGGTCCCGGTCTGGAGACCTGTCCCGGCAGCTCTCCGTCCCTTGTCCAGCGGGGCCACCTGCGGTGGAATTCAGCATTTTGCGGAGTTTAGAGGAGTATGTATTGTGGTGCATTAGCCACGTACCCTATACCCCCCCTGGGGAGCATCTCCGAGTCAAAGGAGTCTCACTGCTTCAGTGCAGCGTGAATATTCACACTAAGGATAAGTAATGGCCCAGAATAGCTGCAGGTCAAGTCAGGTTTTATTCTTGACGTGAAGTTGTGTTGCTGCCTGGAAAGCTGGCTTTAGATCTCTTTGGAATTTGGATTGTCGTTGAGGGGCTATGGGCCTGCGTCTCCCAAAAGCGTGGAAGCACCTCGGGGAGGGTCCGGGCAGCCCGCCGCTCTCGCTCGCCTGCTCTTAGGAAGCCTGCCAGGCGGCCGAGGCGCGAGCCCTTGAACTGCGCGCCCCTTGAAGGAGCAACCCCCAGGGAAGCGTCAGTTACTTACTGAGTTCCAGAACCAGACGCAGCACCCTCTAAGGGTCCTCCACGTCCCGCTGAAAACCTTGAGCTCAGAGTAGCCAAGCGGTCCCTAACGCACACCCATCACCAAGCCTGCCCTCGGTCCGCAGGGCCTGCCCTGGTCACCGTGGGCTTGTGAAGTGTCGCTGAGGCCCCCGGGGGTCCTCACGTTCAGGGTCCACTTGGGAGACTCCAGCCCTCCGAGCGAGGTGTCCTGAGAGCTGCCGGTGCTGAGCCGGAGCCCGGAGGACGGTGTCCACCCAGAGAGTGGCTCCCGGCCCGCCTCCCAGGTGCCACCCCGCGCAGAGGAGGGCGCCTCCTGGGCCAGCCTCCCCGCCACTGCCGTTTCTCTCTTAGTAAGTTTTCCTTTCTCCCATCCAGCGCGTTGCAGCCCAGCACAAACAGGCAGTCCTGGGGCACAAACACGCTTCTTGGAGCCGAAGCTCTGGCCGCGGGCCTTGCAGGCCAGGGGTCGTGGGCCTGGCTCTGGGGCGGGTTTAAAGCAGCTCCCGGCTCCCAGGGGGCTTGCCTCTCTCTCTCTCTCTCTCTCTCTACACTTGCCCTTTTGTTCCTGGTTTCCCATCATCGCCAACACCCCACTTCCTCCCGGGGCCCCTCCCTGTCCCCGGAGCCTGGCTCTCGGTCTGCCTCCAGCTCGCCCAGGCCGGGGGCCGGCCCGCCCAGCTTTGGGGTCTGAGCCCGCTGGGCTTCCTCCTTGCTTCGCCTCGCAGCCCCCCGGAGCGCCCTGGGCAGTGTCCCCTCCCCGCCCCCTGCAGCCCCCCGTGGGCCGAGGTCGCTGGCCATCCCTCGGGCCTCTGGAGGAGCTCCCAGCACAACCTGCGTGTTGAAGGGTGCCCGGGGCCCACCACCTTCCGCCTCTGCCCCGGGAGACCCAGCGGCGCATGTCTCAGCCCGGCACTCTCTGGCGCTCCGTCTGGACGAGACCCGCAGCTCAAATAGGGGAAAGGGACAGTTTTCTATGTGGATCCAGGTGAGGCCAGCCTGGAGCTGGTTAAGTATGATGTGTTAAAATTAAGTGCAGTGCCTACAGCTAGGTTTTTAAAAGTGTTGCCTAGGAGAGAAGACCATAGGAAACATGTCATCATAATTATTCGTTTGTATAAAATGACTGTTTCTGAAATGCCTGAGGGCCCTTGAAAACTGTTCTTCTTTTGTGCATCAGACTGGTCTCACTGCAGCCTGGTCTTTCTGTTAATTTGCTGATTAACCTCAGCGCCCTTCCTCACGAGGGGTCCTCAGATTTGAGTGTGTAGCAGAGTCACTGGGAAGGCTGGTTAAAACAGACCCGAGCCCCCATCCGCAGTGACGGGCCCGGGGCCCTGTGTTTCTGACCAGGTCCCAGCTGCTGCTGCTGGTCCTGGGACCACACCTGGAGAACCACTGCTGTATCTCAAAGGAGAGAATGCAGATTACATGCAGCGTCGTGTATGTAAAAGGTCACCGCCACTACTACCACCAAACCCACGTTCACGTATGTGGCAGTCTCTGGTCACCCAGCCTCCGGACTCCGTCACCCACAGGGGGTTCCCCCCGGGAGGTGGTGTGAGACCCGCCTGCACACGCCGGTGCTGGGCAAACAGTGTGTTATTATTATCACTTACACAAATCGCACTGGGAAGCAGCAGCGTTTGCTTTAGAGCTTTGCAGGATTTTCAGTACTTTAGTTTGTTTTTTACAGAATAAGCTTAAAATGAAATGAACTTGTTTTAAGTACTTGAAATAAAAAATGCATTACCCTTAAATGCAAAATTTTGGCTTCAGGTTTGAACAGCTCGGTGCCAAAACATCAGTTGAGAAAAACAATTAAATCAAATCCATGTGCACAGGCAGAGCTGAGCTCCACGAGTTCAGGGTCCACATGGCCGCCCCGTAGCGTCTGCGGGGATGGGGGGTGAGAGGGACAGCGTGTTCCCGAGGCTGGGAGCCGGACGGGTGGCCTCTCCTGCGGCCCCGTCTGCCCTTGGGGGACAGCGGGTTTGCTGACTGACTCCGCGTACTGGGTTGTGAAGGTTTCGTGTTAAAATTGTTGGTCGTTTACCGTGTGTGATACTTAATGGTTTATTGCGTTTTTCAGTCTAATTTTTATTCTGTCTTGGGTGTGAACGTCTCTTATGCACTATTTCCATTCCATATTTGGACTCTATAATCCTTTTAAGGTTTTTCCTTAAATTGGGCCAGAATCTATCCTCCTCTGCCAGGCACATCAGACCCCTTCTGTATGTGTTCTCCAGGCATGTGAAGAGAGTTGGGGGGGCGGTGCCTGGGCCAGGCTCGCCCAGCCTCTCCCGCTCCTCACCTGCCCAGGCCTCTGACGGCTCCCAGGCTCCACGCGGGCGACGGCGCAGCCCCTTCCCCCCACCCGCTGCCCTGCTCCGCGCCAGGGGGTGTTCGCCAGTGTCTCCAAGCACATGGTGGGAAGGGTCTGCATAAAGCCTACTCTTGAGTGATGCTTTGACTATATTATAGGTTCCCAACAAGAGATTTCTTTTAAATTTCAGAAAACAAGAATTACATCCTTTGGAAATTGGCTGTCGAATGAAACAGCCTTCCTGTTTCTTGACAAATAAGTAGACTTTAAGATTCGTAATGCAGTGTGATGTTGCCCAGCGTGTTGAACACGTGTGTTGTTGTTTCTGTGTTTCCAGACGGTGGCCAGAACTGTAGTGCTGGTAGCAGAGGCGAGCGGCTCAGCGCCCAGCTCCGAGCCCTGCCCAGGACGGAGGAGCCTTACGACAGCAGCAGTAACAAGGAGCTAGGCAAGTGCCCGGGCCTGGCAGACGCGTCCACCTGGGCGTTATTAAGGGTTTTCCAGCACAGACAAAAGTTTTACATGACTTGGGAGAGCATTTCTCTTCATTCTGGGTTGTTTAGTTTTGAAGATGAGCCTCATTGGTTTCACATTTGCTGTTTTTCCCTGTTCCTCTAATGCAACCATCTGTTCTGAAACCTAGACGCCTCCTATGTGGATCCGCTTGGCCCGCAAATAGAAAGACCCAGAACTGCAGCCAAAAAGAGAGTCGACGAGGATGATTTTGCTGATGAAGAATTAGGAGATGATTTGCTTCCAGAATAATATATATTTTAAAGTATTATTTATTAATTAAAGGGAAGGAATCACCTTACAAGATAATACTCATGTTAAAGTTTGGATTAAATACCCAAACTTTAATTTTGCACACTGTCAAAACTTTAAATAAGTGTATTCTGTTCTATGAGTATGGATTTAGATTTTGTTTTGCTTTTAATGGAATAAAAACGTGTGAAAATAATACTTTAGGCCAGAGACTTACGCTCTTGAAAACATTGACCCACAGTAAGAAATAGATCTTGTAGCGCTACCTAGTACCTCCACACACGTAAGTATTATTACTCACTTATTACTACAGTGTGTGCTGCTATTTTCTGTAATTTCATTGAAACAAAGTGAGTAATGGAAACACTATATTGATTTCATGCTTTGCAGCTTAAAAATACTGTGCTTGGACATACCCTTGATGAGTCGTTACTCAAGGTAAATTGCTTTGGAAGTTTTACTTCATGGGGATTCCAACACTAGTAAAGCAGTTGTGTTTGGGGGCAGGAAAGTGTAGTGAGAGAAAACACCAGCCCGTGACCTTCCTGCTCTTCTCCGTGGTCCCTGCAGCCCCGAGCGCCGGCAGCCTCGAGTTGTGCTTCCCGTTGAAACGCGGGGTGCGGGGTCGAAGCCAGGACTGCGTTCATCCTTCTTACGGTATGTCTGGCTGGCGGGTACCGTCCAGAGGAGTGCAGTGATGTGCAGTCGGGAGACGTGGCTGGTCTGTAACACCTCACGAGAGAGGACGGACCCCCCACCTCATTTTACATTGTTTCCACGGCATGCACACTTCTGTTAGGTGCGGGAGAGCAAACACCAAAATCGGAGCACTTTCCCTGCTCACAGAAAAGGTTAAGATCTAAGGGGGCAGGCGTTCACCAAATACACTAAACGGCTAGTGTGTGCGAGATTCTGAGGCTAAGGTCGTGACCAAGACAGCAAGACCCTGCCCTCAAAGAGCATAAATTCTGGCGGGGGAGACAGACAATGTATTTTTTTAATGGGCTTTGGGTGTTGTTAAGGGCGGCGAAGGGAGTGAAATGGAGGAGTGTCACGGGGAGTGGGGGAGGACGTGAGCTGGGAAAGCCCTCCAGGGGCATTTGTGTGGCAGCAGCAGGAAGGTGCCTCGAGGGCAGCAGTGCCCCCGGCAGGAGGAGCGCCCGCGAGCGTCGGGGGGGGCGGGGGGTGGTGGTGCTGGGCGCCGGTGGGCGGGAGCGTGAAGGGCCCGGGGCAGGGGCGGGCCTCGTGGAGCCCAGCGCCGCCTGAGGCTTCACGCTGCCGGTAACAGCGGAGGCGCCCTTGGCAGGTTTCGCTCGGGGAGGGCGCGTGATGTGCTGTGGTCTAACCTCCGGAGCAGCGGGCCCGCCGCCCGGAGGGGGTTGGCTGGGGCGGGCGGGCGGCCTGCGTGCGGGTGGTGAGGAAGAGAAGAAAGCGCGATGGCAGCGTCTGTGGCGGTGGCGCTGAACGGCGGCCGGTGTTGCCTTTCTGCGGTGGGCGCCAGTGCCGCCACGCTAGGGCCCCGGGAAAGCGGTGAACAAATCGTGCGCTGCGAGTCAGGAGGGCTGCGAGCAGCAGGCTAAGCGACGTGCGTTCGCGTTCAGAGCCCGGGCAAGAGGTGGGGAGGAGAGATCCGAGGAGGGAGACGGAAGTTAATCATCTCAGAGAAGAATACAACTCGGAAGGTGTGACAGGCCCGTGTGTGGAATGGCCATCTGAGATGCGGCGCACGCCCAGCTGTATGAACGGAACAGAGTGGGGTTGTTCCAGGCAAATGTCACAGAGCGAAAAAGGAACAAGGGACCAGGGTATTTGCAGGGGCGTGGCGATCGCGTCGAACCACCAACTCCCAGACGAGAAGGGAAACTACGGCTCGAGTGGGGTGGCTGGTGAAAAAGCAGGGCCAGCAGACGAGGTCATTCAACTACAGGACAGGTGCGGAGAGAAGGTGCTGGTGTCGGGGGCCACTCACACTCGGACGGACGGGGAGCCGTTACCAGTAATGATCGCAGGGGTCGCGGTGGGTGAGCACAGGCTTCCAGAGTTGAGACGTGATGGGGGAAAGCAGGTGGAGCTGGGGTAGCCAGTTCGAGGCCGGGTCTTGGTGGATCCTCCACAGGTGTTAAAGGTGCGGGAATGAGGTGCCGGCGTGGTGGGACTTCCAGGTGCTGCCCGAGAAGACGACAGATAGACAGAACTCGTGGTGGGGAGACCTGATCTTCGGAGGAGGGAAGGAGGCTTGGATCCGTCAGTAACCCAGGAAGGTAAGTGGATGCAATCACCCCTACCCGGCTCCCATGCCAGGGAGCTACAGCTGGCCTGGCGCTGGGGGGCTGAGCGGTCCAGGGGCTGGGCGAGGAACGGCTCTCGTGAGGTCGGGGACCGTGGCACCTTCAGCGGAGAACACTGTAGAAGAGTTAGCTTCCAAGGGAACATGACGAGGCTGCTTTTGAGTATTTTGTTGCCTTTTCTCACTCGTCTTGATGTTGGATTTAACTATGAGCATGTTTATTTCACACGTTCATAAATATGTTCAGGTTTGAGGGGAATTGACTAGACATTTTGCACCTGTTGAGAAGACAATTTCTCAACTCTGCTTAGCATCACAAAAACGAATTTTATGTTCTATCAAGTGGGCAGGCATTTTCAGTAGTTTATGATCTTTCATAAAATGGAAAGTGTTGGGAAGTAAATACTTCCGTTTCCGAGTAACAGGGGAGGAGAGGGAAGTTGCCATGTTATCAGACAGTAGAAGATATTTTGTTGAATAATATACAGAATGAGCGGTCTGGCGCTGTATCGCCTTACCTTTCAAAGGATGAAACTGCTGTCTCCTAAAGGAGTCCCACACTTATACCAAATTTTAAAAAAACAGTATGTGTTTGTGTATTGATACGTTTATTCCCATTTTACCAGAAAGAACACAATTCATCTACTAATCAGAAAAAAAGTTTTGTAACCTCAAAACAAACGTTTACTCGCCAAGCTGTAAATAGCTTAAATGGCTTAAATTGGAGATTTCTGTGGGATTTTGAGCAGTAAATAGGACAATTCCTAAACTCTTCAGTTATAGAATATTCGAGGCATACAAAAGTGTTGTTTTTCTACACAGCATAACTGAAATGTAGCTTAACCAATGATTTACAAGGCAGTCAAATACCAAAGCTGGAAAGCATTTAGGGAACCATAAATTATGTATTTTCTATACCTTCGAAAACCTTTCAGCTGTTATCAATCTTTTGTTTTTATTGGCCAAGTATGACTGCCGTAAAATGACCGTATTCACTAGCCCGCCACCTAAAAAGCATTAAGCATTCATTTACAGAATGAACGAACGAGCACGTCTGCTTTGGTTCTTGAAATAGAATTCCCTCGTGTAAGTATATTTTCTTTATTTACAAAGTATTAGGCTTATTTTACATGACTGCGCGCGCTTACAGTCCCGGCATCACGAAGCAGGAGTTCCCGACCCTGTAGCGCCCAAGGATGCCCAGTTCCAGCCATAAAAGTGCAAGCTGGGTAGAATGTTTGGTGCTTGGATTTCGGAGGTGCTAGGGGGGCAGAGAGGGACCGCTTCCTGGTGTCTGGGGGAAGGAGAAGCGCCCCCGCCCCCCGTTCGGAACGCTCTCCATCTCCAGTCCCTCAGAGGAAGTCGTGGCGAAGAAGCTGCTTCCAGGCCCCGCGCGCGCCTCTCCGGGTGCCCTTCCCGCTCCCGCGGCGCCTTCGTCCGGGAGGCTCTTCGCGGCGGCCGGACCCGGCCAACTTCCCTTCCAGCCGAGGCGCCTCCTTCCGCTCAGCGCCGCGCGGCTCCGCTCGGGACGTGTCCGCGCCTCCGCGACCACCGGAGCCACTTCGGGGCGATGCTGGGGCCACCGGTGAGTGCGCGGCGCAGCGGCCGCGTCTCGGCCCCCGGGCGCCGGGGGCCGCCGCCCTCCGTCCCGGGCCGCCTCGTGGGGCCCGCGCGCCCCGGACACGCGGGGGCCGCCGAGGGGCCCGGGCGCCGTCACAGGCACTCGCAGCCCGCGGCGCAGCAGCCCGGCCGGCACACGCACACGCGCACCGCGCACCCGCGGCCCACGCGGACCCCGGCTCGGGGCGGCGGCGGCGGGGGGCGAGCGGGCCGCCGCGGGGGAGGGCCCCGGGGTGCCCGCGGGCGGCGCGCGGGCGGGGAGGGCGCGCGGGGGCCGGCGTGGTCAGCACCCATCCTCCGGGCGGGGGCGCGGGGCGGGGGGCGTGGGGCGGGGCCCTGGGGGCGGGGGCGCGGGGCGGGGCGCGGGCCCCTCCTCCGCGCGGCGCTGAGCGCGGCCTGTCCCGCAGGTCTGGGCGCTGGTGGCCGGCGTCCTGCTGGCGCTGTCGCCGGGCCGGGCGGGGGGCGCCCCGAGGGCGGGCCGGCGGCCGGCGCGGGCGCGGGGCTGCGCGGACCGGCCCGAGGAGCTCCTGGAGCAGCTGTACGGGCGGCTGGCGGCCGGCGTGCTCGGCGCTTTCCACCACACGCTGCAGCTGGGCCCGCGCGAGCAGGCGCGCAACGCCAGCTGCCCGGCCGGGGGCAGGCCCGCCGACCGCCGCTTCCGGCCGCCCACCAACCTGCGCAGCGTGTCGCCCTGGGCCTACAGGTGAGCGGGCGCGCCGGGGGGCGCGGGGGGGCGCGGGGGGCGCCGGACCGTCAGCGGCTCCTTCCCGCAGAGGCCGGGCAGCTCCCTCCGAGGGACCCGCGTTCTCCGTTCACCTTTCCGGTCTTTCAGACGCCCGTTTCTCGAGCACCTGCGCCTTGCTAGGTACGTGGTTAAGTGGGGTCCACGCGGCCGAGCCCGGGGAGCTTTCGTTGATTGTTAGAGGACTCTGCGCAGGAGGCCTGTGCGGGGTCTGACTTGGGGTCTTGCGGACGTTTCTCGGGCGCCTGTGCTGGTCCAGCTGCTGCTGGCCTTGGACCCTCCGAGCCCGTCAAGCCTGTGGTCGACAGGAGGGGGGGTGGCGGTCATCGGGAGCAAACGAGGCGGGACGTGATTGGACACGAGGAGTTAAGTGTGCGGTGGTTTAAGCGGGGGGAGGGGGAGGACGGGGGGCATCGAGCACGCTGGAGGACGGGCGTCATTCCACGGTCGCTGGGGGAGAGGTCATCTCGCAGGAAAGCAGTGGCGTGCAGGCAGGGCACAGTGTGGCTGGAGCGTCCTCAGCGCACGTATGGCCGTCCGCTTACATCCCTGCTGTCGCTGCGGAGTGTCACCGTCCCGAGGGGCTCCCAGTCAGGCTGGAGAAGGTGGGATCCCTCACTGCCACAGCCTCGGGAAAGGGACGGGGTGACCCGGAGGAAAGGAAGGGAGTGAGGAGCTCAGGCCAGGGGGGCGGGGGGCGGGGAGCGGGGAGCGCAGGCCTGGGTTTGCCCTTAGCAGTGTTTGCAAGGTTGACATTTATCCTTGAGGGTGTTTTTTCGATCGAGGAAGCCATACAGCCACTCGTGTTTCGTGTTTCGGGAAGCTGTCCCTGAGGGGGGAAAACTGGACACACGCAGCTAGGATGGTGGGAGAGGTGAGACCAGGACCAATTTGAATGGCACTGCTTAAAGAAAAAGGGACAGGATTTAGTGGAGGATGGTTCCGTGTGGGACGGAGGGGCCGCCAGCGTCCCAGTCCCCACGGTGGGCTGTGCGGGGACGTGCGAAGACCTCCCCCGCCTGCCGTGGCGCCCAGCCCCCTCCGCCCCGCGTGCTCGCTCTTCCCGCCTGCGGCTGGTGCCCTCGAGACACACCTGTCGGCCATTCACGCTGGTGCTTCGTCTCCGCCTTTTCCTCTTTCTCCCCACCATTCCCAGGGCCCCAAAGGGTGGGTTGTTGTCCCGCCCTCTCTTTCTAGCCTCATGTCACACCCTTGACGTGCGAGGTGGCATCCCGGAACAACAGACTACGCTCTCCTCCCAGGCCAGGCCGAGGCCCGTGGACCACGAGGACCACGAGGCAGCAGAGTAACTGTTACTCAGGACCTCCTGTTGGGCGCGTCTGCCACGCGTCTGGCTTGGGTGGTTGACGTATTTTAGCAACAGGACGAGCAGGCTCCGTGGAGGAAACGAGTTCAGTGCTGGGCTGCGCAGTTCCGTCCCTGAGAGCACGCGGGCGGAGGTGTGGTCTTGCGAGAGGTCGGGGCTGGAGCGCAGACCCGGAGTTGTCAGCTCGAGAGCTCCGCGTGGTGGAGTTGAGCTGCCCGTGCACGTTGCTGCCACTGACGCCTGTGTCTCCCCAGGAAAGACCCCAGAGCGGAGGGAGCAGGGCGCGGCCGGGGCAGGTGGCTGTCAGGAACGCAGCATCGCGTGGTTCTGCCTGGGGAGCCTTTGCCCCTCGCGGGCCTGGGCCAGGAGCTACGCCTGCGTCGTTTTTCAGACATTTCGAGCCTCGTGAGCTTGTCCCTCGGTGAGCACGGGGAGGCCCGATGGCTCCATGCTCTGCGGGAAGGATGGTTTCCAGGATGGGCACGGGCCGGGACTGCAGGTGGCTGGCCGCTGAAGCCGGCCCTGCCTGGTGCTGCCGGGAGACCCCGCCCTGCGCCCTGACCTCGGATCACCTCCCCACCTCCCGAGTTTCTGGGAAGATTAGAAAAAGCAATACACGTGGCATCCAGGAGCCTCTTGTAAGTGGTGTGCTTAGACGTTACTGCTGGGCGGGATCGCGGGCGGTAGAGCGGCCTCACCTGTGCTGTGTCAGCTCAGACTCAGAAGTGGTATTTAAGGCTACAGACAGAACTTTTAAAGATGGATGGGGAAATGGACTGCATGTCAAACCTGAAAGGCACAGAAAGGACCACTTCAGCTGGGTTAGCTAAGCTTTAAAATAGAAATTTGGAGTATAAGGTGGTTTTCCTTCTCTTTAGGGGAGAGATGGATCTTTCGATAAATAGCGTTGGGACTGGGTAACTAGCTGAAAAGATATAGTTGGATCTCACTCTTGTATGGAAATAAGTTCCAGATGACTCAGACTTAAACGTGAAAAGTAAAACCACAAAAACACATAAAAACGCAGTCAATTATATTTATACTCTTGAGTGGAGAAGGCCTATTTAGTAGCTCACAGGCCCCCAAAGTCATTAAAGAGGAGAGTGATAAATTTAATTACATAATTATCTGCCATTTCTTCTTGGCAAAATTGGAAAAAAAAATACAAGGGCAAACTGGGAAAAAATAACTTGCAACCCATGTGACAAAGGGCTTGTTTCATGAAGAGCTCCTACAAACCAAGAAACAGGCCCAATGAATTGGTATAGATGATCTTATTTACAAAACAGAAATAGAGACACAGACGTAGAGAACAAAGGTATGGATACCAAGGGGGGAAGAGCGGGTGGGATGAATTGGGAGACTGGGATTGACATATACACACTATTGATACTATGTATAAAATAGATAAGTAATGAGAACCTACTGTATAGTGCAGGGAACTCTACTCGGTGCTCTGTGGTGACCTAAATGGGAAGGAAATCCAAAAAAGGGGATATATGTATACGTATAGCTGATTCACTTTGCTGTACAGTGGAAACTAACAACATTGTAAAGCAACTGTACTCCAATAAAAGTTAAAAAAAAAAAAAAAAAAGACCTGATGAAAGGAAGATAGAGGCCGTGGTCAGTCCCCATGGAGGGAAGTCACATGACCCCAACTCTGAAAGGTGGACAGACCTCGCCCTCAGGCGTATGTAAACTGTACTGGCACTTCCCTGGTGGTCCAGTGGTTAAGACTCCACGCTCTTAACGCGGGGGGCCCGGGTTCTATCCCTGGTTGGGGAACTAGATCCTGCATGCCGCAACGAAGATCCTGAGTGCCGGAACTAAGACCCGGTGCAGCCAACTAAATAAATATTAAAGGGGCTTCCCTGGTGGCGCAGTGGTTAAGAATCTACCTGCCAATGCAGGGCACAGGGGTTCGAGCCCTGGTCTGTGAAGATCCCACATGCCGCGGAGCAACTAAGCCTGTGTGTCACAACTACTGAAGCCCACGCACCTAGAGCCCATGCTCCGCAACAGGAGAAGCCGCCGCAATGAGAGGCCCGCACACCACAATGAAGAGTAGCCCCTGCTCACTGCAACTAGAGAAAGCCTGTGCAACAACAAAGACCCAACACAGCCAAAAATAAATTAAAAAAAAAAAAAAAAGGAAATCCAACTCTTATTTAAAAAAAAAAAATCACTGTACTGAGAGAGCTTTTTTGGTGGGGGCACCCATCTGGCCGAGCTGGCACGGTGTGAGGGGAAGGCTCTCCCATACACTGGGGGTGTGACTGGTACAGCTTTTATGCAGGAAAGTTACGTATTAACTACGACAATTTCAAATCCCTATTTTGCCCCTCCCCCTTCCCTCTGCCCATTGGTAACCAACCACTAGTTCTCTGTGTCAGTCTGTTTCTGTTTTGTTATGTTTATTCTTTTTTTAGATTCCACATACAAATGACAACATGGTATTTGTCTTTCTCTGTCTGAATTATTTCACTAAGCATAATACCCTCCAGGTTCATCCACAATGCTGCAAGTGGCAAAATTTCATTCTTTTTCTATGGCTAACATTCCACTCTATATGTATATACGTCTTCTTTATCCATTTGTCTGTTGATGGACACTTAGATTGCTTCCATATCTTGGCTAGTGTAAAAAATGCTGCATGAACATTGGGGTGCATGTATCTTTTCGAATTAGTGTTTTCATTTTTTTTTGGATATATACCCAGGAGTGGAATTGCTGGATCATATGGTAGTTCTATTTTTTTTTTTTTTTTAAATTTACCATTTTCATCATTTTTTAAAAAAATTTATTTATTTATGGCTGTGTTGGGTCTTTGTTTCTGTGAGAGGGCTTTCTCTAGTTGTGGCAAGCGGGGGCCACTCTTCATCACGGTGCGCGGGCCTCTCACTATCGCGGCCTCTCTTGTTGCGGAGCACAGGCTGCAGACACGCAGGCTCAGTAGCTGTGGCTCACGGGCCCAGTTGCTCCACGGCATGTGGGATCCTCCCAGACCAGGGCTCGAACCCGCGTCCCCTGCATTGGCAGCAGATTCTCAACCACTGCGCCACCAGGGAAGCCCCGGTAGTTCTATTTTTGTTTTGTTTTGTTTTGAGGAATCCTCACACTGTTCTCCACAGTGGCTGCACCAATTTACATTCCCACCAACAGTGCACAAAGGTTTCCTTTTCTCCACATCCTCGCCGACATTTGTCATTTGTGTTCTTTTTGATGATAGCTATTCCGACAGGTATGAGGTGATATCTCATTGTGGTTCTGATTTGCATTTCTCTGATTAACAATGTTGAGGATATTTTCATGTGCCTGTTGGTCATCTGTATATCTTCTTTGGAAAAATGTCTATTCAAGTCTTCTGCCCATTTTTTAATTGGTTTGTTTTTTTGTTTTTTGATATTGTGTTGTATGAGTTGTTTATATATTTTGGATGGTAACCCCTTATTGGTCATAACACTTGCAAATATCTTTTTCCATTCAGTAGATTGTCTTTTGTCAGTAGTTTCCTTTGCTGTGCAAAAGCTTTTAAATTTGTTTATTTTTGCTTTTGTTTCCTTTGCCTTAGGAAACAGATTGAAAACAATATTGCTACAATTTACATCAGAGAGTGTTCTGCTTATGTTTTCCTCTAGGACTTTTATGGTGTCCGATCTTACGTTTAGGCCTTTAATCCATTTGAGTTTACTTTTGTATATGGTGTTAGAGAATGTTCTAATTTCATTCTTTTACATGTAGCTGTCCAGTTTTCCAAACACCACTTATTGAGGAGACTGTCATTTCTCCACTATGTATTCTTGCCTCCTTTGTCATAGATTAATTGCCCATAAGTGTGTGGGTTTATTTCTGGGCTCTCTATTCGGTTCCAGTGATCTGTGTGTGTGTTTTTGTGGCAGTACCATACTATTTTGATTACTGTAGCTTTGTAGTATAGTTTGAACTCAGGGAGTGTGATTCTTCCAGCTCTGTTCTTCTTTCTCAAGATTGGTTTGACTATTCAGGGTCTTTTGTGTTTCCATTCAAATTTTAAAATTATTTGTTCCAGTTCTGTGAAAAATGTCATCGGTGTTTTGATAAGGATTGCTTTGAATCTGTAGATTGCCTTGGGTAGTATGGTCATTTTGACAGTATAAATCCTTCTCGTCAATGAACACAGTGTATCTTTCCATCTGTGTCATCTTCAATTTCTTTCATCAGTGTCATCGTTTTCCGAGTACAGGTCTTCTACCTCCTTAGATTTATTCCTAAGTATTCTTTTTGATGATGTGGTAAGTGGGACTGATTCCTTAATTTCCGTTTCTGCCAGTTCCTTGTTAGTGTATAGAAATGCAATATATTTCTGTGTATTAATTTTGTATCTTGCAACTTTACTGAATTCGTTGATGAGGTGTAGTAGTTTTCTGGTGGTGTCTTTGGGATTTTATACCTATAGTATGTCAGCTACAAACAGTGAAAGTTTTACTTCTTCTTTTCCAGTTTGGATCCCTTTTATTTCTTGTCTGATTGCTGTGGCTAGGACTTACAATATTATGTGGAATAAAAGTGGTGAGGGTGGGCATCCTTGTCTTCTTTCTGATCTTAGAGTAAATGCTTTCAGCTTTTCAGCATTGAGTATGGTGTTAGCTGTGGGCTTATCATATGTGGCCTTTGTTATGTTAAGGTATGTTTCCTCTATACCCACTACTGGAGAGTTTTTATCAGAAAGGGATGTTGAATTTTGTCAAAAGCTTCTCCTGCATCTATTGAGATGATCATAATGGTTTTTATTCTTCAATTTGTTAGTGTGGTGTATCCCAATGATTGATTTATGGATATTGAAAAATCCTTGCATCCCTGGGATAAATCCCACTTGATCATGGTGTTTGGTCCTTTTAATGTATTATTGGAGTCAATGTGCTAATGTCTTGTTGGAGATTTTTGCATCTATGTTCATCAGTGATATTGGCCTGTAGTTTTCTGTTTTGTGTGATATCTTTGTCTGGTTTTGGTATCATAGCATGAGTTCAGATGCATTCCTTCCTCTCTGATTTTTTGGAATAGTTTCAGAAGGATAGGAATCAACTCTTCAACTCTTCTCTAAATGTTTGGTAGAATTCACCCATGAAGCCATCTGGTTCTGGACTTTTGTTTGTTGGGAGTTTTTTTCTTTTTCTTTTTTTTTTTCCAATTACTGATTCAGTTTGATTACTGGTAATTGCTTTGTTCATATATTCTGTTTCTTCCTGGTTCAGTTTTGGGAGATTGTACACTTCTAGGAATTTGTACATTTCTTCTAGGTTGTCCATTTTATTGGCATACAGTTGTTTATAGTCATCTCTTATGATCCTTTGTATTTCTGTGGTATCAGTTGTAACTTTTCCTTTTTCATTTTTGGTTTTATTGATTTGGACCCTCTCTCTTTTTTCTTGATGAGTCTGGATAAAGGTTTATCAACTTTGTTTATCTTTTCATAGAACCAGCACCTAGTTTCATTGATCTTATTGGTTTTGTTTTGTCTGTATTTCATTTATTTCTGCTCTGATCTTTATGATATCTTTCCTTCTACTAACTTTGGGTTTTGTTTGTTCTTTTTCTAGTTCCTTTAGGTGTAAGGTTAGGTTGTTTATTTGAGATTTTTCTTTTTCCTGAGTGTGTATCGCCGTAAACTTCCCTCTTAGAACTGGTTTAAAAAAAATTTTTTTTTAATTGAACTATAGCTTATTTACAATTTTGTGTTAGTTTCTGGTGTAGAGCAAAGTGATTCAGTTATGTATATACACACATATATGTATATATATTCTTTTTTATATTCTTTTCCATCATGGTTTATTACAGGATACTGAATATAGTTCCCCGTGCTATACAGTATGGCCTTGTTTATCCATTTTATATATTGTAGTTTGTATCTGCTAATCCCAAACTCCTAATTAATCCTCCTCCCCTTCCCCTTTGGTAACCACAGGTTTGTTTTCTATGTCTGTGAGTCTGTTTCTGTTTTGTAAATAAGTTCATTTGTACCACATTTTAGATTCCACATGTAAGTAATATCATATGATATTTGTCTTTCTCTGTCTGACTTCACTTAGTATGATTATCTCTAGGTTCATCCATGTTGCTGCAAATGGCATTATTTCATTCTTTTATGGCTGAGTAATATTCTATTGTGTATATATATCACACCTTCTTGATCCATTTATCTGTTGATGGACATCTGTGTTGCTTCCATGTCTTGGGTATTGAGAATAGTGCTGCTGTGAACACTGGGGTGCATGTATCTTTTAGAATTAGAGTTTTCATCTTTTTAAAAAATGTTTATTTATTTGGTTGCACCTGGTCTTAGTTGTGGCAGTCAGGCTTCTTAGTTGCAGCTCACCAGCTCCTTAGTTGTGGATCGCCAGCTCCTTAGTTGTGGCTTGTGGTCTCCTTAGTTGTGGCAGGTGGGCTCCTTAGTTGTGGCATGCGAACTCTTAGTTGTGGCATGCATGTGGGATCTAGTCCCTTGACCAGGGATCAAACCTGGGCCCCCTGCATTGAGAGCGCGGAGTCTTATCCACTGTGCCACCAGGCAAGTCCCTAGAGTTTTCATCTTTTCCAGTTATGTGCCCAGGAGAGGGATTGCAGGATCATATGGTAACTCTATTTTTAGTCTTCTGAGGAACCTCCATACTGTTTTCCATAGTGGCTGCACCAATTTACATTCTAACCAATGGTGTAGGAGGGTTCCCTTTTCTCCATACACTCTCCAGCATTTATTGTTTGTAGACCTTTTTTTAAAAATTTATTTTATTTATTTATTTTTATTTTCTGGCTGTGTTGGCTCTTCATTGCTGTGTGCAGGCTTTCTCTAGTTGCAGTGAGCGGGGTCTACTCTTTGCTGCAGTGCACAGGCTTCTCATTGCGGTGGCTTCTCTTGTTGCAGAGCATGGGCTCTAGGCATGCAGGCTCAGTAGTTGTGGTGCATGGGCTTAGTTGCTCCACAGCATGTGGGATCTTCTCGGACCAGGGCTCAAACCCATGTCCCTTGCATTGGCAGGTGGATTCTTAATCACTGCGCCACCAGGTAAGTCCGTGTGTATCTTTTTGAATTATGTTTTCTTCTGGATATATGCCCAGGAGTGGGATTGTGGGATCATGTGGTAGCTCTGTTTTTAGTTTTTTAAGGAACCTCCATACTGTTTTCCATAGTGGCTGCACCGATTTACATTCCCACCAATGGTGTAGGAGGGTTCCCTTTTCTCCACACACTCTCTGGCATTTATAGTTATTTTTTTTTAATTCTTTTTTAAAAATTAATTAATTAATTAATTTTTATTTTTGGCTGCGTCGGGTCTTCGTTGCGGCATGCGTGATCTTTCCTTGCAGTATGTGAGCTTCTCTCTAGTTGTGGTGCACAGCCTTCTCTCTAGTTGTAGTGTGTGAGTTTTCTCCTCTCTAGTTGTGGTGCGCAGGTTGCAGAGTGCATGGGCTCTGTAGTTTGTGGCACAAGGGCTCTTTAGTTGAGGCATGTGTGCTCAGTAGTTGTGGCGCACAGGCTTAGTTGCCCCACGGCATATGGGATCTTAGTTCCCCGACCAGGGATTGAACCCATGTTCCCTGCATTGCAGGACAGATTCTTTGCCACTGGACCACCAGGGAAGTCCCGCATTTGTTGTTCGTAGACTTTTGGATGATGGCCATTCTGACTGGTGTGAGGTGAAACCTCTGTAGTTTTGATTTGTATTTCTCTAATAATTAGTGATGTTGAGTGTCTTTTTATGTGCTTTTTGGCCACCTGTATGTCTTCTTTGGAGAAGTGTCTATTTAGGTCTTCTCATTTTTTGATTGGGTTCCTTGTTTTTTTTTTTTGATATTGAGCTACATGAGCTGTTTGTATATTTTGGAGATTAATCCCTTGTTGGTTGCATCATTTGCAAATATTTTCTCCCATTCTGTGGGTTGTCTTTCCATTTTGTATATGGTTTCTTTTGCTGTGCAAAGCTTTTAAGTTTAATTAGGTCCCATTTGTTTATTTTTGTTTTTATTTCCATTACTCTAGGAGGTGTATTCAAAAAGATATTGCTGGGATTTATGTCAAAGAGTGTTCTGCCTATGTTTTCCTGTAAGAGTTTTATACTATCCAGTCTTACATTTAGGTCTTTAATCCATTTTGAGTTTATTTTTGTGTATAGTGTTAGAGAATGTTCTAATTTCATTCTTTTACATGTAGCTGTCCAGTTTTCCCAGTACCCCTTATTGAAGAGACTGTCTTTTCGCCATTGTACATTCTTGCCTCCTTTGTTATAGATTGGCCATAGACGCGTGGGTTTATTTCTGGGCTTTCTATCCTGTTCCATTGAGCTATATTTCTGTTTTTTTGCTAGTACCATACTGTTTTGGTTATTGTGGCTTTGTAGTATAGTCTGAAGCTAGGGCGCCTGATTCTTCCAGCTCTGTTGTTCTTTCTTAAGATTGCTTTGGCTCTTTGGGATCTTTTGTGTTTCCATATGAATTAAAATTTTTTTGTTCTAGTTCTGTGAAAAATGCTATTGGTAATTTGATAGGGATTCCATTGAATCTGTATATTGCTTTGGGTAGTATGGTCACTTTAACAATATTGATTCTTCCAATCCAAGAACATATCTCTCCACCTGTGTGTGTCATCTTCAGTTTCTTTCATCAGCATCTTATAGTTTTCAGACTACAGGTCTTTTGCCTCCTTAGGTAGATTTATTCCTAGGTATTTTATTCTTTTTGATGCAATGGTAGATGGGATTGTTTCCTTAATTTCTGTTTCTGATATTTTATTGTTAGTATATAGGAATGCAACAGATTTCTGTGTATTAATTTTGTATCCTGGAACTTTACCAAATTCATTGATGAGTCTACTAGTTTTCTGGTAGCGTCTTTAGGATTTTCTACGCATAGTATCATGCTGCTGTGTATATGCTCTGCCCCTACTACCCATCTCCATCTCATTGTGCTTCCTTCTTTATATCTTTAGTTGTAGAACATCTTTTCTGGTAGGTTCTGGTCTTTTTTTATTGGTAGTTGCTCTGTAAATATTTGTCATTTTGGTGTGCCTGTGAGCTTGGGGGTCTTCCTGCTCCACCATCATGGCCAAGCTCCAAAAAAAGGGCCAAAACATCTTAACTTTAAAATGGAGAGCCGAAAGGGAAATTTGCCAACCACAAGGAAAGAGCAGATACTAACGAAACGGAGCTTCAGTGGGTCACGACAGCCTTCGATTTCCCAAGAGCCTTGGCTCCAAGGGAACTGTTTGCTCTCACCGGTTGTGGGCTCCCGGCAGAGGCCTTACTTGCCTTCACGGAGGTCAGAGGCCCCGGGAGCCACAGCCTGGGGACACAAGGAACTGGGCGGGGACAGAGCCAGGACCCAGGTGCAGACTGCTCTGGTTCCCCTGGCTGTGCTCCCCACATATGGGCTGTTAGAAAAGCAACATTCAGCCTCCAGAATATAAAAATATTTTCTCATTTACTTTGTGTCATCGTGTTTGTTCCTCTTAAGCTTTAGAAACAAATACGACAAAAATAAAATCAATGTGATTGCTCAGTAAGTTTTTTAAAGTCACATTGACATAGTAAGAAACATTGTAGGAGTACTGAAGTTTATTACAGCTTAAAGATACACATTGCTTATTTATGTTGACACCCCAAAGATACACATCCACCAACACTCCAAGTAATTTTTACTTGTTTATAGTTCTCAATTTTGGGTATTAGTCTAAAGATAACTTTTCTCTAGGATGTGAATAATGCACAACAATTTATTTTTAGGCTTTGCTACTTTTCTTTATAAATTCCTCCTGGGAATTTAAGCAACTGCATCTACGTTTATTTTGCAATAAACAACTCCATGGGTCACAATAGCAGCAAGGGAATATAAATGGAAAGAAAAAGAAACAGGACAAGGAGGCGGGGAGAGGAGGGGGGACGGGGAGGTCGAGGGACCTAACGGGAGGGGCAGGGGGACCACCCGCTTGTGAGCACAGCAGCCCTGTGCAGATCAGCCTGCGTTGGGGGTACCGGCAGGGGCGCTGGCCGGGTGTTAGGAAGCGTCGGGAAAGTGGAATTTTCTCACGGAGAACCCGGGTTGGCTCTGCTCTGTGGCCAGAACTCTCAGCAGGAGACCCTTGGGAGCAGGGGCAGCAGCAGCGACAGCTCCCAGCTCGTGGGGGGGCGGGGGGAAGGGCACCACTGTCTCCGGCCGGGCCAGCGAGATGCCCGCGGGGATGACCTGCACTTCCCACGAGCCGGTGGCTGGATATTTAGCCACGCTGGTTTCAGGAGGGCTGAAACAGGAAGGGCGCTTCTGCTTGCCCCTCCTCCGACCCTGCGTCCGCCACGCCACCCCCGAGCGTCGCCTCCGCGCCCCTTCCCCAACAAGTGTTGCCCAGTTGTCCAATCCACTGTGCGAGGCGGTGCTGTGGACATCGCTTTTTCTTCATTATGTTGTCCTAAAAATTGTATAAGAATATTAATTAGAGAAAGTACAGAGGGGAGGAGCATCGTGTTAGAGAAGGTCCGCCCCCTTTCGAATGTTCCCGCTTGTTTCTCTCGTGCGCCCCCTCCCCCCGGGTGCACGGTCAGGCTGTGTCCAGGCACCGAGAGCCCAGGTCCCCACGGACAGGAGCCGCGGCTCCCAGGGAGGTGGCCGGCAGGGGGCAGCACCGGCCAACCCACCCGCCCGCCGGCCCCTGTCATCTTTGAACCTGGGGAGACCTTGTTTCTGTCTGTTTTTCGTTGGCAAGTTCACTGCCGCCTGGCGCCCGGTTTCTTATTCTAATGATTTATAAACAAAGCCTTTCTGCCTTCCTGGGTATCTTTGTATTGTCTGTGTATCAGCACAGGTGTCGAGTCCTTTCTGTTAAGAAGGGCAGGGAGGGAGGAAAGGACAGAGGCAGTCGACTGCCAGCGGGGGTGGGGCTCCAGTGACAGCACACGACATTGGGCGGGAGGGGACATCGTCAGACTCTGTGGTAGAAAAGGAGAAACTCATCATTTAAAGCAGCTTGGTAGGAAATGGTGGTATTTCTCCCCCCAGATATTTTTATGGATAAGTGACTTTAATTGGTCCAAGTCCTGCATGGATCTTTTTCTCCGAGCTGCTCAGCACACAGCGGGTTGGGCTGCGGCCACCAACGTTCCAGAGTAAAAAATAGAAGCGTTGTCGGGAGCGCCGTCCTGGGGTGACGGTCTCTCCTGAAAATAGGCCGTTCGTTTTGCTTTGAAGGTTGTCTTCTCTGACTGCTGGGTCTTGTTCTACGTAAGATGCGTGAATATTCCATCCCGTCGTCCCCTGAATAAATGTCTGTGTCCTTCATACGGGTGGAAGGACTGGGCGGCGAGCACGCCTGCCGCGAGGCGACGTCCTCTTGGCCTCGGTCTTCAGAAACGACACCCGAAGCTTGAAGGAGGGCAGTGGGTGCCTGGCTCCCGCGGTCAAGGGGAAAATGACCTTCCAAAATGCTCCCAGGACGAGGCGCAGCGTCTGGGCTCGTGTTCCGTGTGGATTATTCCTCACACTGCGCACGAGGTGCTTGGCCCGCCCGCCCCAAGGACAGCGCAGCAGACGTGGCTCCAACGCCAGATTCTGCAGCTTCCCTGGACGGAGAGTCCAGACCTCCGTGGCAGGAGCTCTGTTTTTCCTTTGAAGAGATTCTTCCCAGCTGCCCGGAATGTGTGGCATCTGCCCTGAGGGAAAAAAGGGCCCTAAAGAAGCTCTGGCTCATTCGTTCCCTGGTTCCCTTTCTCTGCCCTCGGCAGGGCTTTTGTCCTGAATCGTCTTACAGATTCTTTCCGAGTCTCTCTGCTCTTCCCTGAGCTCCCAGGTGGGCAGGTCTTGCACTGAGTCAGCGGGTCACCCTTTTCCAAGGGCCCCGTGGTGGTAGGGCTGAGCCCCTGGGGGCCTTGGGCCCCTCGTGCGGGGCTGGGCCTTGGGGGGTGGGCCGGGCCTTCCAGGCTCCGCGGGGACCAGCCTGGCGGGCAGAGGAGCCGGTGGGTCTGCATCGACCTCCCTGGCTTGGGGTCAGGGCTGTCCGAGGCCAGGCTCAGGATCGCAGCGCAGTGGCCTCGGCCCAGGGTCACTGACCCCTGGCTGTCCTCGCCGGCATAGGACCAGGTGCGCCCGCGGGGACGGCCTCCGGGTCCATGCGGTCAGGCCCCTCTGCCTCCCAGCTGGTCCCATGTCCTCTTCCCCAGGGACACACACACTCAGGTTCTCGTCGGGCGGGGCCGCGTTCAGGGCTTCCTGGCAGCCGCGGTGAAGGCCCGTCCGGCTCAACCTGAGCAACAGGAGGGCCGGCGGCGCTGCACAGGGGGCTGCCGTCTCCTGTCCCCGCGCCCCCGGCGGTCGGACCCCTTGCACAGGGAACCACAGACCTGCCTCAGTGCCCTGTGGTCTCTCGGACCCGGGCCCAGCGGCCTCCCCCGGGGCTGGTCAGGACTGTCCAGGGGGTGTTCAGGCCCGGCCCTGCGCCCCCCTGAGCTCCACAGCCCTGGGGAGGGGACAGCATCCCAGCAGAGAGCAAGCCAGGTCTCAGCGCCACCGTCCACGCTGGCTCAGCAGTGACCTTGTGGGCTAATTAGACTCCGTGGCGTGGGCATCCAGCGGGAGGGTCCTGAGATGGGGGGATGGGGAAGTACCCCCGGTTGTGTGCAGTCATCCCCTCAGAGGCGCTGGGGGCTTCTGTCTGGGGCTCCCAGACACGAGCCAGGCGGTCACTTGGCGGCCAGCGGGCTGAGCTCCTGAATGTGGAGGGAAGGGTGGGAATCCGGGGTTGAACAGGCCCCATGCCACACGGTTCTGAAAACCACAGTTTGGAAACCTTGTTTCTGCCTTAATTGCCCACGTCCAGGAGAAACAGCACTTGGGAAAAGACACTGTCCCTCTCAGCTTCCTTGAGGGCCGCCCGATGTCTTCCCGTTACCAGTATCTTGAAGGCTGGTAGAGCAAGCCCCTCCTATTCGTCCTCGCAACTGTTTAGACTGTTCTGGGCCCTTTTCTCTCTGTACGAGTTTTAGGATTAGCCTGCCAAGCTCTAAGAGAAATCTACGAGAATTGCACTGATTTCATAGATTACTTTGGGGAGAGTCTCCGATATCTTAGAAACGCAGGGGATTACAGGCGTCTTTTCTAAGCAGAAAACGTTGATAAAAATATCACTTTATTAGTCCTGCCATCGAGAAGGTGGAGGAAGCAGCCTGCCCATCAAATCCATCCCCTGCACTTTGCAGAGAACCAGCAGGGGCGATGACTCGTCCAGTGTCACTGGTTGGTAACCAGGTTGGACCAAAATTGTAGGTTCAGGACTCTGACTCCAGGCCACCCCTTTAAGAAAGTCTGTTTTGACCTTGGGATCTGGGGACCCGGGACTGTTGAGGCCACTTGGTTCCATTCGTTGCTTCTGGGCGGAGGGGGCTTTCCCCACTTCTTTCTGGCTTTGGGGCCTGGGGTCTTGGGATTGCTGTGAAAGGAGTGATCACACAGCCTCTGCTGTTTGAAATTAAACTCATTTGTGTTTTGCAAAGAGGGAGGATGGGTTTGTGCATAAACATGGCGGCGGCTCTGCCCCGTGACCTGCTGCACTCCTCGGGGAACTGCCTCGAATTGTTTCCTACCCTGTCCAGGGCCCGAGCGGCTCTTTTTCTGGCCCTGCCGTCACTCACATTCCTCTGGGCTCGGTTTCCATCCCGTCTCCTCACGTCCTTTGTTCCTGGATTAAGCTGGGCCAGCTGTCGCTCCCTGCGGCCAAGCTTCACACGTGGGGTCCCTGCAGAGGGGACCTGGCCTCGCTCCCGCATGTTCCCTCTGGCTGGGTGCGCACGGTGGCAGCAGAAGTGGGAAGGCCGAGGGGGTGGGCACGGGGGGCCATTCGACCGCGTGTCCTTGTGGGGTGACAAAGGATCCCTGCTGGCAGCTTTCTTTACCCCGAAAGCACTCCTAGCTGAGGATCTTCCCAGAATCTCAAGGCAGGGGGTTGGGGTGACGGGCCTGCGTCTGTCCCGTGTCCCGAGGCTTCTGGACTTTCCTCCCGAGCCCCGCGCCCGCCCCCCATCGTGGTCTCCGCTGGCCCCCCACCTGCAGTGCTGGGTGTCGGGTGGGATGGGTGCGTTGCACCCCGTCCCATGGTAGCACATTTCCATCCTGAGAAACGCCCGCCATGAACCCCCGATGCTGAGCCATCCATGTGCCCATCCCAGGTCGGGTGGGCAGGGGTCCCGTTGTCACAGTGCCTTGGCCAGAGGTGTCCCTGTGACAGTGGAAACTTCAGTCCCTCGGGCCAACTGGCGGGAGTCGGGGGGATATTTTTAGTCGGATGAGGCTTCTGACCCGTCTCCACATCCAGGCGGCCATCAGGTCCACCTGCAAAACTAGCACGTGACACGGGGACTGTCACCTGTGTAGAAAGAGAAACCCTGGTTGTTTGAAAGGGATCTTTATGCCCTCAGGTTGGGGCCTCCCTCCCACACCCGGTTCTGTCCCATGGCTGCGTGCGCGTCTACACTGCCGTCGACATGAGCTTCCCGTTGTCAGCCTGAGCCTGTCTGCGTCTCATAGCCCCTTGTGGCTTCCGGGACCTGTAACTCCAGACTCTCTGCTCTGGGCTCAGGGGTCCTGCCACGTCGCAGATTTCTTCGCAAGTCCCTGCCCCACCGCACACACGCGTGTAGACACACACACACACACACACACGTGCGCACACGCCACTCCCCCTGGCTCCCTCCCCCACCGCCTGCGAGCCCAGCCCTCTGGCCTCACCTCACCCCTGGGCCTCCCCTGGGTCCCATGCGCGGGTGTGTCCAACCCCTGGCTGTGCGGCAGGAGCTTGAAAATTGAGGCTCACTGCTGACCTGCCGAGACAGGTTTAGAGGCACACGGTCACTCTGTGTGTGTGTGTGTGTGTGTACACACTCACGAGTTTGGTAGTTTCTCTAAAAGATAAAGATTCTTTGTTAAGCAAAGCCACAATACCACTGAACACACCTAAAATTGAATACTTCCTTCATATCTTCAAATAGTCCAGTTTAGATTTTCTTGACTGTCTCGTATTTTTAAAACTTAAAGTTTTTTCTCTTTTATTACTTAATTCTTTGCTTTGAAATAATTTAAAAGTAACAGGAAAATTTGTGAAATTAGTACAAGGAAGTCCCTGTACCCTTTACCCAGACTGCCCAAATGTCAGCATCATAGCTCAGCAAAATTACCGAGATGAGGCGCTGTGTGGATACGGTGCCATATTCTGACCTGTGACCTTCAGAGGATTCCTACTCGTGCCTCTTCCCTGCCCCAGGGTCCAGCCTCTGCAGCTCAGGGCTCTTCAGTCTGTGACAGTCCCTCAGTCCTTTGTCTCTTGTGGCTGTGACACTTTTGAACAGTGCTGGTCCATTGTTTTGTCGAATGTCCCTAAGGGTTTGATATGTTTTTTAAGCAACCATATACATATAGTTTCTCATCCAAATGAAAACACCTGGGAATTGGGGCTCAACTCCTAGCTGCACCTGGTCAGCTGGTGTAAACCAGGTCAGCGATGCCCCAGTACTTACATCACTCTGCTCAAGGCGCTCCATTTTTTAAATTGAGATACAGTTGACATGTGATATTAGTTACAGGTGTGCGATATAATGATTCAATATCTGCATATATGGCAAAATGATCACAATAAATCTAGTTAACGTCAGTCACCACACAGTTACACATCTTTTGTGCATGATGAGAAATTTTAAGATGTACTCTCTTAGCAACTCTCAAATATGCTATACAGTATTGTTTTTTTTTAATACGTCTTTATTGGAGTATAATTGCTTCACAGTGCTGTTAGTTTCTGTTGTACAACAAAGCGAATCAGCCATATGCATACACACGTCCCCATATCTCCTCCCTCTTGAGCCTCCCTCCCACCCTCCATATCCCACCCCTCTAGGTCATTGCAAAGCACCGAGCTGATCTCCCTGTGCTATGCGGCTGCTTCCCACTAGCTAGCTCTTTTACATTTGGTAGTGCATATATATCCATGCCACTCTCTCACTTCGCCCCAGCTTACCCTTCCCCCTCCCCGTGTCCTCAAGTCCATTCTCTAGTAGGTCGGCATCTTTATTCCTGTCCAGCCCCTAGGTTCTTCAGAACCTTTTTTTTTTTTTTTTTAAGATTCCATATATATGCGTTAGCATACGGTATTTTTCTCTTTCTGACTTACTTCACTCTGTATGACAGACTCTAGGTCCATCCACCTCACTACAAACAACTCAATTTCGTTTCTTTTTATGGCTGAGTAATATTCCATTGTATATATATGCCACATCTTCTTTATCCATTCATCTGTCATTGGACACTTAGGTTGCTTCCATGTCCTGGCTATTGTAAATAGTGCTGTGATGAATATTGTGGTGCATGTCTCTTTTTGAATTATGGTTTTCTCAGGGTATATTCTCAGTAGTGGGATTGCTGGGTCATATGATAGTATTGTTAACTATAGTCATCATGCTGTACTTTATATCCTCACGATGTAATTATTTTATAACTGGAAGCTTGTACCTGTGGACCCCCTTCACTATTTTACTGACCCCTCTACTCCCTGCCCCTGGAAAACACCAGTCTATTCTCTGTATCTATGATTGGGTTGTTTTTTGTTTTGACTTCACATGTAAGATCATACAGTATCTGTCTTTCTCTGTCTGACTTATTTCACTTAGCATAATGCCTTCAAGTTCTATCCATGTTGTCGCAAATGGCAAGATTTCATTCTTTATTATGGCTGAGTAATATTCCATTGTATATATACCACATCTTCTTTATCCATTCATCCATTGGTGGTCACTTAGGTTGTTTCCATGTCTTGGCTGTTCTAATAATGCTGTGATAATAATGCAGTGATCATACATGTTTTCAAGTTAGTGTTTCTGTTTCCTTGGATAAATACCCGGCAGTGGAACTGCTATATTATTTAGTAGTTCTATTCTTAATTTTTTGAGGATTCTCCATATTATTTTCCAGTGTCTGCACCAACTTACATTCCCACCAACAGTACACAAGGGTTTCCTTTTTCTCCTCATCTTTGCCAACACTTATTTCTTGTCTTTTTTTTGGGGGGGTGGGGTGGACTTTCTCTAGTTGTGGCGAGCAGTGGCTACTCTTCATTGCGGTGCACAGGCCTCTCTCATTGCAGAGCACGGGCTCCAGGCATGCGGGCTTCAGTAGTTGTGGCTTGTGGGCTCTAGAGCGCAGGCTCAGTAGTTGTGGCCCATGGGCATTGTTGCTCCGCGGCATGTGGGATCTTCCCAGGCCAGGGCTCGAACCCATGTCCCCTGCATTGGCAGGCTTCTTAACCACTGCGCCACCAGGGAAGTCCTCTTGTCTTTTTGATAATAGCCATTCTGACAGATGTGAGGTGGTTTTGATTTGCATTTCTCTAATAATTAGCGATGTTTGAGCATCTTTTCATGTGCCTATTGGACATCTATATGCCGTCTTTGGAAAAATGTCTATTCAGGTCTTGAGCCCATTTTTTAATCAGATTGTTCTTTTGGTATTGAGTTATATGAGTTCTTTGTATTTTGGATATTAACCCCTTATCAGATATATGCTTTGCAAATATTTTCTGCCATTCAGTGGGTTGCCTTTTCATTTTGTTGATTTCTCAAGGCTCTTTTAATATTTAGGTTCCCCTACCTCTTTTTTCCCTCTTGGAACGAAACCTCTGTTGAGTTTCTTTTATTTGATATCTCTCTATACACTTAAGTGAATGGTCTTACTTAACTACTATTCATATGCTAATAATTTAAAAATCTCCATCTCCAGCCAAGATCTCTCTTGGGCTCCAGACCGGCTTCCACTCCGTAGTCTGAGGGATCTAAAATTCCATCTGATTGGGTCACTTCTCTTTTTAACATCCTTCCTGTTGCCTTCAGGGTCAGATCCAAAATTCCTGTTATGAACTGGAGGCCTCCACAGATGGCTCCAGCCCCAGCTCTTAGTTCTTCTCCTGTGCTGCAGCTCCTAACTGACGTGGTCCCTCAAATCTAGGCTTTGACCTCTGCTCTAAATGCCCTTTCTCCCTCTTCATCTGGATGAATCCACCCAGGTTCCACTTTACCAGGAAGCCTCCTCTGCTGTGATGGCGGGGTTTAACTCTTTCTTTGTATATTTATCCCCTGAGAGGGTGAGTCCTTGGATGATAGATTATTATAGTATTTCATCTATATTCCTACTGCCTGAAACACCACTGGCACTTAGGTGTTTGTTGAATAAATGTTGAATGTGGTTGCAGATATTACAAATTCCTTTTCCTTCTAATGTAAGTGAGGGTCTCATCTTGACCTCAGGGTCTGGAGGACAGGAAGCTGGAGAGTGCAGACTCACCACCACCCTCTCACCATCTACTGAACTCTTCCTCTCCGTGGGCGCTGTGCTGGGCATGAGAGTGAGTCCAGATACAGTCCTTACCCTTCCCTCCCAGGGGAGGACGTGGAAAATGTGCAGTTTTGTCTGAGGCCCAAGGTGTTACGAGAATATGGGGAAAGAGGAGGTTAAATCTGACTAGGGAAATCTGAAAACTCTTAAGATAATGACTTGCATTGGACCTTAAACATGGCAAGTCTTCGCTGAGTTGAGATTGGTTTGGGGGAGAGTTCATCTTGAGCAAAAGCTTAGCCGCGGCCCCTGCCAGGCGTCCCGCCCTGGCGGCGGGTGTCGGGCGGGCGGACGAAGGTACGTGGGTGAGGACCAGGTCGTGGAGGCCTTTGGAGGCGAGGCCGAGGAGCTGCGGTTTTTCCTGACGTGACCGCCCCTGCCCGAGAGGGGATCTGGGGGGGCCTGTGCCCCTGTAGGGGATGGGAATGAGGCATTACGGGGGTGGAAAAGCTGGAAAAGTAAAGTTCTTACGAAGGCAGCACTGAGGGAACAGTGATGAGACGCTTATAAAAGATATCTTCAACTCTTTGTGGGCATGCTGGAGGGAACAGCGGGCCGGATGGGGTTGCTGTGGGTCTCCATGTCCCGGGGGCAGGCAGGTGCCTTCGCAGGCCGGCCCCGCTGCCCTCCTCCTGCTGGCACACAGATTTCCAGGGCCCTTCCTTGCACAGCAGTGAGAAGGGAGTCGGGGCCAGGCCTCCCTGCTCCCCTGTTGCTATCCTCCTGGTCACCCCGACTTCTCCTCTGACCTCATCCCCACATCCACATGGTGGCCAAGGACTCAGCAATGTCCCTCTGGGCTCTGGGATGCTCAGGGGCAGGGCGGCGTGGTCCCTGACTTTAAGCACCACCTTCCGTCTTGACGGCATCCTGAGGCCCGCCCCTCCCCTCCCCACCAGCCCCCTCCCTCCCTTGGGCTGCAGGCCTCACCCCGCCTTAGTTCTTTCCTGCTGTGTAAGTGGCACGTAGTTGGTGTCAAGTGGATTTGTTGTGGCGTCAAGATACCGTTTCTGAGGCTGTCCACAGGCCACGGGCAGTTGGCCTGGGTGACATGGCCTCCAGGCCCCCCACACTTGACAGCTGGTCAGGTTGTGCCTCCTGGCCTAGTTTGCCCAGTTCACCCATCGCGTGCCTTCCCGCCTCTGTGCTTTTGTAACTGGTTGTCGGAAGGTCCTTCTCATCTGGAAACGTCTTAGCTTGGCTGGTGCCCTGCAGTCCTGCACGGTGAGGGCCGAGGGACACTAGTCCACAGAGGTTGCGCGTGAGGGGCAAGAAGCTTCTGGAAGCCTGGCCACGCCCTCCCTGCGGAGCCCCAGGTCCCAGGGGTGGGCACCCTTGGGCACATCTTGCTAGGTTCGTTTCCATCCTAGGCTCCCCTTGGGCCAGCACTCGGGTGGCCTTCCCGGGCGTATGGATGTGTGTGTCCCTTGAGAGGTCAGGTCACGGCTGTGACTCTGAGACTTCAGGGTCACAAGGACCGAGCTCCAGGAGTAAGAGGGCAGGTGAATGGAAATGAGAGTTTGGGGTCTTGGCGATCCCACGAGGTGGGGCAAGTGTCCCCATGCAAGGGGACGTTAGGGAGGAGTCCTGGGTTCCATCAGTGACCTCCTGGCTTCGGGGAGGCAGGGGCGGGTCCAGCCAGCAGCCACAGCGTCGTCCTGGGTGCCGACACTTGGATCTTGGCATCTGGCCAGAAAGTAGGGAGACCTGGAGGAACACGGAAGTGGTCCAGTTTAAGGCATCCTTCAGTGCCCGCCTGTCCTGGGCGGCCGGTCCTTCCTGCCCGCCCCCCACCCCCTGGTGTGACCCGGCCCCTTTCCCACA
Source organism: Balaenoptera physalus (assembly GCF_965194825.1). NCBI lineage: Eukaryota > Metazoa > Chordata > Mammalia > Artiodactyla > Balaenopteridae > Balaenoptera > Balaenoptera physalus. The sequence continues at coordinate 80,775,198 of NC_138899.1, read as the reverse complement.
CGCGGGCGGGCACGTGGACCCTGACGGACAGTGGGATGCAGGGCCCGCTCCAGGGTCTTCTGGACAGGTGTCTGGCAGCCGCCTCTGCTTGAGGCTCTATCAGCAGCGGGGAGGCCAGGGTCTGCCTGGCCTGGGCCCGTGGGGTGGTGAGGGCCCAGAGCAGGGTGGCTGGGGGCATCTCATTGCGCACGCGGGCTGTGCGGTGTGCACCTGTCCTACGCGCACTGATGCAGAGTCTGAAAGTGTTTTCAGGGAATGTGGCCTGAGGGGTGGCCGTAAACTGTCTTCACTTTAAACACAGCGAAGGCCAGCGGCTGCTCAGCTTCAGGGCCCGTCCTCTCCCCGCAGGATCTCCTACGACCCCGGCCGCTTCCCCAGGTACCTGCCCGAGGCCTACTGCCTGTGCCGGGGCTGCCTGACCGGGCCGCGCGGGGAGGAGGACGTGCGGCTGCGCAGCGCCCCGGTGCTCGTGCCCGCGGTGGTCCTGCGCCGGACCCCGGCCTGTGCGGGCGGCCGCGCCGTCTACACCGAGGAGTACCTCACCATCCCCGTGGGCTGCACCTGCATGCCCGGGCCGGACAAGGATGCAGACGGCGCCAACGCCAGCCTGGACAAGCCGGCCCGGCCCTGAGCACCCGGCCCCAACCCGGGGACCCCGAAGCCCCGAGGAAACGTGGACGGAGCGCCCAGCGCTGGACTGGACTGCCTGCATCCCCCGGGCTTCCTCTTGGGCAGGAGCGCAGGGCGGGGAGAGGTGATGGGAACTAACCACGTGGCAGCCCTGTGTGGGCGGCCCAAGGCTGGGGCCACCACAGGTGACCCGCTTCGCCAGAGTTCGTTGAGGCTCCTTAAGGCTCCCAGCCACCGACCCCTTGCAACCACGGGTGATAGCACTGCAAGGACCGCTGGGAAGGGACACAGCCTCACAAGATAGAGGGCGGACACACACTTACCACCTTTTTTTTAAAAAGCAGAATATATACCTTCTTGTTTATTCAGCTGTTTTCAGTAGGGGCAGAAACTATTTTTATGTTAGCCATTTTCAGCAAGTATATTAAAAACATTTTACTTGACACGTAAACATTTTATAAACATTGTTTTCACTTCCTCGGCAGGAGTTTTTAGAAGCGCAGGTGGAACCCTCACCCTCTAGCCTGCCTTGTGGCCTGGGTCCCTGAATCCCGCCTGTTGCTGACGGTCACCAGTGGACATGGCTGCATGGGACCTGCCCTCCCTCTGAGAGGCTCAGCTCACCCCAGAATCTCACACTTGCTTTATTCATGAGGATATAAATCGCCGCAGGTTTATACAATTAGAAATTTTTTTCACTTGCAGACTTACAATTCCCAGAAATCAGGAGCGGAGTCCTCTTCTACAACTGCGTGAGCTTAAACCTTTACTCTTTTCTTTAGGCTTAATTAAGTCTGTGTCTGAACACAATTATTTGTAAAAGTAAGAAGTTCTTAACTTGCTTAAAAATCCTTAAAACAACTGTAGGTGAAGGGCATCCTGGCTGTGCATTTCTCTCTGGACTCTGCTTTGATGGCTCCACTAATTTTCAGAGGAAACTGTTAATTAAGGTCTTCACTTAGGAAGATCATCTGCAGAGTCAGCCTCTCTGCATTGTTGTTTATATGCTCTTGCCCCTACGTACAATCAGCCTTGGTTTGATCTGGATGGAAGGTCAACCGAGAATTTTCAGTTTGTACCAAATATTGACAGAGGTTGTGCATGAAAACATTGCTGAGCAAAATTCATATTTTCCAAATAAAAAATTCAAAATTGAAATTGATAGCTGTGGGTAGTTCTATATACCATTTGGGGAATTTTACTTCTGTGCTCAACCTCTGGGGAAAAAAAAAAAAAAAGGTAAGCCTAGTGGTGGTGTATCTAGCATACATTCTTGTGCAGAAAACAGAAGGTTCAGATCAAAAAAGAAATCCACGAATTAAAAACAAAAATTGCCTTTCAAACCTTGGGTAATTATTTCAAGCACTGCCACTGTTGTGTAACATTTTCTAGCCACTCCTCAAACATACATAGTGCAAACATCAGAGGAGTGCACTGAAGGAGAGTAAATGGTTTGCATGGGGATAATACTGCTATTTCATAAACTGTATTCATCATCAGTTTAACTAACGTTAGCTGTTAACAGGTAACGCATTCCCAATGGAAGAATCAGCTTTCCCTTCCAAGATCTAGAAAGGCAACCTGTATTTGCATTTTTTCTCTGAATGTAACACTCATCCATTTAACAAATATTTACTGAGCATGTGCCCTCTTCTGGGCACTGAGCTCCTGGGAGGCAGCTGTGAACTGGACACAACCCTCGTCCTCAGCTACAACTCCAAATGGCATGGCTGTCAAAGCACACTCGGGTGTCCGCAGGCACCCGCACACGGGATGCGCCCCAGGCAGAGGCCAAGGTCCTGGCCAATCACTAAGCTGCCTGTACTTCTGCTCTTTACCTGCGTTTAGTGAGGAGAGTAGACTAGATGCTTCTATGACTTCTTCCAAATATAATTCCACTGATTCAAGTTGGCAAAAGCATCCCAAGCTCTAGGGATGCCCTCACTAAGAAAATCACAACAAGATGTTGTCTTCTTCATCTTGAAAGTTAGGCCGGGGAGAGCCCCAGTTTGTGAGGGAGGAGGGGAGGTTGTAGCTTTTCAGTCTACTAAGAAAATAAAAAGAGGGAAATGTCACATGGGTCCTTTACTACATTGTATTACCAGCTGCGTTCACAGTTCACGGTCCAGCCCAGAATCATAATTCACGTAACAGCGAAATTCATTTCCCAAGGTTCGAGTGTGTTTTGGAATAAACTTGCACATCTTCACTCCAAGAAGTTCTGCTGCCTCTTCCTCCATGACGGCACCTGGAGAGGACAACCAGAGGAACCCGGAGACTGAGGCACCAGCCACGTGCTCAGCTCCACAGCCGCCAGGCCAGCCAGGGAGGTATTCTCGACCAGATGCGGGAAGCGGTGAGTTGACGGTACCACTCAGCGATCGGGGGAAGGTCAGTGCTCTCTATTCCTTTTTACTTCCTCCAACATTTATGCAAATTACCTACTTTTTTCCTTTTCTTTTTCATTTAATAATTTTCCTACATCTGCAAGGCTGAGACACTTAGAAATTAAGAAAATAATTATATTCCACAAAGTAACATAAGGAAAGCAAAAATAATTACTAAAAAACCACCATTTTCCAACTTCGAGTCAACAACCCCTTTTTCAGTAGTAGCAAATCGTGCAAACTTGTACCAATACATTCACACCAGCCTTTGGGTGACAAATCCCATTCCTCCCTCCAGCCCTGCCTGTCCTCGGCACCCACTGCACTGGGGGAAGCAGGGCCCACACAGCAGGCCTGGATGCCAGGCTGCCCGGAAGTAGGGAGATCAGCAGTTAACGTTTTCGTTCTCAGTCAAATGCCAGTATATCCACCTTAAGAAAATATATCCACATCACCAGTGTGAAAGTCTCCTTCTCAGCTTTGGTAAACCTAATCTAATGTCTAGCTCTGTGACCTTTGGCATCCACTTTAACCCCCGAGATTCCAAATTTCTTTTATCAACTGTACAGGCTGAGTCAGATACTATGACGTTGATGAGTACAAGTAACACTCCTGGTGCACTCACCCAGGGCCGGACCCCGCGTCCCAGGCATCATGCCACTTACTTCTCTCCAGCCCTGAGAGGCAGGCAGCATCTCAGCCCCACTGTACAGATAAGGCGACTGGGGCACGGAGCGGGGAAGAGCCTTGTTTAAAGTCACGGGAGGCGTGTTGCCAATCTGGCACCTACCTGTGCACAGCAGAATCTTGCCCCGGGTCAGGTACTTGATGGTTTCCGACGTTTTTCTAAGACATTCCTCAGAGAGATAGGGGGGATCTGCTATTACAATGTCAAAACTGTGTGCAGCAATTTTCTCAGGTAAATCCACTGGGTTATTGTAATCATAGAAGATAAACTCCTCTCCGTATATGGCAAACCTGTGGTCATATTCGAAGATACAGATAGAAAAGTCTTCTCTGTGCAGCTCTCTCAGCTTCTGGTAAACGCTGGGGGCACTCACACATGCTATTCTGGAACAAAAGGAGCCAACTCATGACTGAGCTTTATGACAGCGCATGGCATCAAATGACCACTTCACTAAAAAACCAGTCCTTGTGTTCAGATTTTCTTAAAGGAAAGAATAATGCAAACTGAAGTAATAACAGCAGTACATTTTGAGAGAAAACTTTCTACTGCCTCACTTTTAAGGAATCTACTGTTTACAAATCTACAACTCATAATTTTAAAGTATGAAAGGATAAATGTGCTTTTCATGGTAAAAAAAAAAAAAAAGTAAAACATTATTAGGACAAGGGTTACGAAGCCCATGGCCTGAATTTACCTTAGTATTTTCATGGTGGTCTCTTAACATTTATTTCAAATACTTTTTAGCCTCAAACTAAATATTTTGAAGTTACTTTGTAATATTCATAATCTTGAAGAAAAAACTCCAAATAACTGCCTAAACAACTTTAGTTTTCCAAAAAGATACATTAAAACTGGGTCTCAGTGCAGACAGACTACTTTGAATTTCTGCTGCTTTTTTGTATAAGTAAATTAAAGAATCTGTCTCGTTACAAGCATCTCCAGTTTATGAACGGGTAGTGTTCCAGTAGTTAACTTTTAAAGCCAACTGCCAAAAATGCTATAGGTAACTTCAATGTTGAATTACTCAGTTGACTGTGGTATGTCTATCACAGTGGGATACTGTGTTGTCATTACCTCCAAGACAGTCAAGTTCAGGAGAGTGTAAACTGCGCTTTCACGGAGTGGGGTTTATGCTTACAGGTGCACCCGTGACCTCTTGGAGATACACAGCTTGTCTGCAGACAATGGGAAAGAGACTTTTTGTCTCCATCCCCTTTGTCGCTTTTAGATTTTTACTACATGTGTCGATATATATATATACATACACACACACACACATAAAATCATTCAGAAAACTACTTATTTAGAAAATTAAACTCAGCTTTAAAACTGTGAGATGCAGTTCTTCGGAGAAGTGTCACACGTCCGGTTAGGTGCCCACGCTGGGCTCAAAGGCTTCTCAGCCCAAATGCACGTGAAGCACGTAAGGAAGTCTGGGGGCATCCCGACCGCCTTCTGTGGGGACCAGACCCCAGCCCGGCTGCTGCCAGAGCTCTGGGCCGGGGGTGCAGAGGACTTGAACCACAGCGGCACCTCCTTCCCTAAAAACCCCAGAGGAGGTACTTCCGGCGGAAGGACAGTGGTCTGAGGTGGAGGAAGGCACGAGAGCCGGCTGTGGCGACAGCGGCAGGGGAAGCGGACGGCCTGCTGCTCACAGCTGGGGCCCTTGTGCGAGTGATGGGACCGCGTGGGCCTCAGCGTCCATCTTTAGCATGGAGAGTGTAACAGGAACTACCTCCAGAGGTGTGAGGGTTAAACAAGATGACCCTCAGAAAGCACTTACCAGGAGACGGGACACAGAGTAAGTACTCAATAAATGCTACTCTTACTACTCATCTTTAAAATTATGACATAACTCCTAAAAATACTGAAGATGCCTTTCGGAAAAAATAAGTTGCTTCCAAAGCCCTCATATGTAAAAATAAGAAAATACATGTAAAAACATGTCATTAAGAAAAACGTAATAAACTACATATAATTAATTTTAAAAAAAAGGACAGAAAAAAGAAAACCTTAGGACTTCCAGTTAAAGATGGCAGAAGGAACACATTCATTTAGATTTGCTCCTTCATGAAAGCCTGCTGAATAGAACATGAAAATAAACCTCCAACAGTAAGACAACGTGAGGGGAGACAAAAGAATACTTAGGAAGCTGACAGGCAAAGTGGTGGGTGGTTTCTGATTCAGCAGACCCAGGACAGCCAAGTCCCAAACTGGCCAGGAAAGCCGAGAAGGAACCTGGGTGACAGCACAGTACCCGCGGCTCAGGAAGCTGCACCACCAGGTAACTCAAGAAGGGGGGGTGAAGGTGGGGCAACAAACAGGAGAACTGTTTTTGAAAGGTCTATTCAAGAGGAAACGCACCCCCAGGATTCTCTTCCCTATCCCAAGCCTCTACAACCGCGGTAGGAAACGGGAGGGATGTTCTCTGGATTGGGGGGGCTTGAAGGGCGGGTGCCAGGCATGCTAGTGGTGAGGTACCATGTGGAAATGGCAAGGATCACGTTAAACCCACTGGGTGTTGGGACCCCCAACCCTCTTTCAGACATAAGCCTTCTGGGATGAGGTCAACGAGATGCGTGACTTCCAGGCAGGAAGACTTCCTGGGGCTCTGACCAGCCCACAGGGAAAGGCCTGGATGTGCTGACCCTGGGCGTTGACAGGGAAACAGCCATCTGCAGACACCCAAGTAGAGAGGTCCCGCCCAGGTATCAGAACCTCCAGCCCTAGAGCGCCTCACCCTTAAATACGGACGGACAGCAGGGGGCCAGCAGACATTCAAGGAAAGCATCTAATACCAGAGGCCAAAATAAACAGAAGACGCATGTGTGCAGTTAGAGACTGTGTAGGGAGAAAACTCTTTTTAAAAAAATCCTATAATATCCTCAGAAGGATGAACAAGATACAATAATAAATATTCAGAGACCCAAAAAAGAACTACGGTTATAGATGACTAAGTACATGACAGCAGAAATGGTAAACTCAGTAGAAAGTTTCAAAGACAAAGTTGAGGAATTTTCCCAGAAGGTAAGGTCAAAAGATGGAAAAATGACAGAAAAAAAAGTAGATAGGTCCAACATTCAAATAATAGGCATTCCAGAAAGAGGAATTGGGAAAAAAAAGTGGGAAGGAAATCAAAGAATTTAGGACTATTTTCCCAAACTGAATGACCTGAGTTATGAGAATGGAAGGGCTTTCACCCAGTACAACAGATGGAAGCTCCACACCAAGACACATCGAATACTGGGGATCAAGAGAAAATCCTAAGCTAGCAGTGGGCAGGGATGGGAAAAAACAGGTTTCCCACAAGAAATCAGAATGGCATTGTATTTTCCAATAGCACTACCGAAACGTGGCATCAATGAAGCAGTGCCCTCAGAACCTGGAATTCAGCACCCAACAAAACTAACACATGAAGAGAATGGGTAGAATAAAAATATTTTCAGACATGAATGGTTTCAAAAATTTCCCTCCCATGGAAACTACTGAAGGATATACCCAACCAGGATAAAGCTGTAAACTAAGAACTGGGGTACTGGACACAGGAAGTCTGGAACAAGAGAGAGGTAAAAGGACACCTCAGCATGATGGTGAAGGAAATACCAAGACCAGAGCTGCAGCAAAACCAGAAATGAACCAGTCCAGGTGGAACAGGTTGCAAAGCCCTGGAAGTCATTTTTTTCAAGGAGCTGAAAAATATGTCTGAATTTGTTGATAAGAGATTTACACCACTGGGGAGAATCTGAGAGTTAATTAGTAATATAGACATAGAAATACTAAGAAAAAATAAAGAGAATTATTTTCTTCAGGGAAGATGAAACATTGTACAGAAAAGGAAAAGACTCAGCTGTAAAGAACATCTATGTTGTCCTAACAACATAAACCCTGTTCTAACCAGAATTAGCATATAACTAACACCAATTCTACACAATCACTTCCAGGCAATAGAAATACAGGCAACACTTCCCAGCTCATTTTATGAAGCTACCATTAACCAATATGAAACCCAAACCAAGAGAATGAAACAAAAGAAAACTTCAAACCAATATCACTCATGAACATAGAAGCAAAAATCCTCAACAAAATATTACTAAAGAGTCCAGCCATTAAAAAAAAAAGAAAAGAAAAAGAAGAAGAAAGGATATAACTATTGGGAGAGTGGCCAGAAAGCAGACAGGTGCGTGGCAGCTGTGGACTGAGAAGGGAGCCAAATCCTCCTTCTCTGAAGGTGAGACATCAAGTCATGTCTACGAGTGACAAGTCAAGAAGTGCCCATATAAACATGTTATTTAGAAATGGTTGTAAATACCAAGAGAATCAATGAAAGAGAGCTGAAAAGGGGAGGGGGTGGACAAGGGGAAAATTAACAATGGATTATTTTTTGAACAAGTCTTTTAGGACCATTTGACTTTATATGTGTGCAAAGTTTTGACAGAAGTAAAAACCAAATTAACAAAAAAGAATCTATTCTTAAAACTTCAAAAAGGTCAAGATTTTTTTTTTTAAAGCAAACTCTAGGGGTATAAAAGTAATGGTAGAAAATGTTAAAATAAGGAACAGAGATAAGATATCTTACACTGAATAGATTTCTGTGTGTGTCCCCAGACTCAATAGTGAAGCAGTTCTTACTGCCTCATGTTCTGTGAATCATGAACTACAGGTTTTGCAGATTACAGTTCAGCCTTCTTACCAACCACGTCTCATCTAGGAAGGACATTTAAAATATTACTTTAGGGCTTCCTTGGTGGTGCAGTGGTTGAGAGTCTGCCTGCCAATGCAGGGGACACGGGTTCGAGCCCTGGTCTGGGAGGATCCCACATGCCGCGGAGCAACTAGGCCCGTGAGCCACAACTGCTGAGCCTGCACGTCTGGAGCCTGTGCTCCGCAACAGGAGAGGCCGTAACAGTAAGAGGCCCGCGCAGCGCGATGAAGAGTGGCCCCCGCTCGCCGCAACTGGAGAAAGCCCTCCCACAGAAACGAAGACCCAACACAGCCAAAAATAAATAAATAAATAAATAAATTACTTTAGATTAAAAGGCAAAAGAGAAATGAAACTGATCTCACCTGCCACCTTCCCCAGCAGCTGCCACGGCTTCCTCTGCAAGGCGCAGGGCGGTCTCCGGCGTGTACCAAAACTGGCTCAGCTGCTATGACAGAGGAATGAGTGAAATCATTTTACAACTGGCATAAAGTTTATCCTTTTAATTTATATCTACTATATCAATATATACTATATCAATTATCAGTGTTCACTGCTGGGCCAACTAATATACTCTGATTGCACTTCTTTCTGGTATGGTACCTCTTGTTTTTCCTAGAGTTAATACATGATTGTTTCATTTGCTTGGGTTCTTTGAACCTATCCCTAATTCTCCCAACATCCTGCAGCTTCTGAGAAGTGGTGCGTAGGAGGTAAATGTTGTGAGACTTACCATGTCTAAAACAATTTTATCCTCACATTTGACTGATAACTCAGCTGGGTGTAGAATTCTAGGCTGAACAAATTTTCACTCTAAATCTTGAAGGAATTGCTCCACTTTTTTCTGGTTTCTAATAAAGCTACTGAGAAGTGCAATGTGTTTTGTAGACCTGAGACTCTATAGGTGACATGCTTTTCTCTGGAAGGTTCTACAATCTTGTCACCTATATCCAGAATTTTCAGTCATAATAATCATGTGTCTTAGTGAGGGTCTTTGGTTCTGGGAAATTTTCTAGTATCATTCTTTGAAGGTTTCCTCCCCTCTTTGTTTTCAGTTCTATTTTTCTGGAACTCCAGTTAGTTGAATATTGAGCTTCCTGGATTTATCCTCTAGTTTTATGTTTTCTTTCTATAATTTGTATCATTGTCTTCCCCCCCCCCCAACTTCCTGGGAGATCTCCTTAATTTTATAAACAAAACAAACCAAAAGAAAGTGTCAAAAATATACAAATAGTTAATTCAGGTAGTGGAGTTATGACTTGTTTTTTTGTTCATGTTTTTATAGATTTTCTACAACAACCATAGATTACTTTTAGAATCAGAAAAAAGTACATAGTATTTAAATAAGCAGAAGGAAAAGAGAAGAAGACCACCTCAAGAATAATAGTGTACTTCAAGTTTCTAACATTGACTATTCAAAGCATCAAGCTAAAGACAAAAGCACATAAAGAAGGGAAGCAGTGAGAAAGAGGCATCTGAGTAAGTGGAATATTTGGAATAAATATAAAGAAACATTTTTGTCCCAGTTTCAAACAGATGGTAAACAGGAAAATTTTATATAACTTAAGAGATCTAAACTTGACACAAAATGTAAAAGACTGCTTAAACACACACACACACACACACACCTCCTTCCAGCTGCAAAGTGATGAAGAGAGGCAGCTCTATTATCAACGGGTAGTCACAGACAGAAATTTTAAGCCTCATCTACTTCTCAACTATCTCCTTCAAAAATGTAAATTTCTACATTCCAGGTTAGGTTAGTTTTCCTGAACTCACTTTTTTTAATTCCTATTTTTATTTGGACCATAAAAATACAATTAAAATACATACTGTGCCCCAGAAACTATTAATATCTTCTTAAAAACTCATCTGTTTTCATCTATTTTTTACTACCTGTTTAAGTCCAGTTACCCCATTACTGCAATGATCAATTTTTCCCTTTTCTCAAGGATTGCTGGGCTCCATAACAACCAACAGAATGCATCTACATACAAGAAGGAAGCACAGTTTGTGTTCGATATAATGATATGCTGTTCTTCTATCTGAAATGTCCCCTCCTCTGATCACCAGGCAGCCTGAGAGTCAGAATTAGGAAAATCTGCATTTATACTGTCTTAAAATGTTCGTGGACTGCTTTCTGTCTTAGCTCCTGAACAGGTTATCAGCTTCGCAGTGACAAGTGAGATGAACTTGGGTATTAGGTCAGATACAGACAAACACTGGACTAGGTACAGAAGAGGCTCCACACCAACACTTCCTGATGGATGTGGAATGCATTAACTTACCCAGTTCTCTTCTATTATTCCAATGTTATACTTGTCATCGCCACCGAGGTCGGTGTACTGTTTCTGCTCAGCATAAAATTCCTGCAGAGCTGCAAGGGCATGGGCAGAGAGCTGGGGGAGGTCCTCATCTTCAGAGTTGCTCATTTCACACCTGCAGGGAAATGGGTGGTGTTTGTTTTTTCTTTTCCATCAAACAACAATTAAAAAAATTTTTATCTCACAGCAGGGATCCAAACTGAAAGTGAGTTGTATAAAGGAAACACACCTGTATGATTCCTTGCAGAGTGAAATCTTTACCATAAATACTATAAAGATGTTTTGCTTTCTTCTGGTACCCCAATGGCCACATGCAGCTAATTCACAGTAGATTCTCTTAATAAGATCTTTTTATGTGTGAATGTCACTGTTTGTAGGTGACCTAAGGCTCCTGGGTGTCACTGACAGGATAAGTGAAGGGTCATAAAGGAGGGGTATAGGAAGAGAGATGAAAAATAAAAGGAATGAGAGAATGCAAATTATGATAATAATGAGACACCACTATATACCTACCAGATTGACTAAAATTTAGAAGACTGATAATACCAAATGTTTTGGGGGATGTGGAGTAATGGAAATTGCCTATTCTGCTGTTGAAATGTAAATTGATGAAAACATTTTGGAAAACAATTTGACCTTACCCCTGCTTCAACTCAGTAATTCTGTATCTACATATACATATAGATCATGTAACTATTTGAAACTCCTGTAATTCACATAAATAGACATGTAAAATATGTTCAAAGTAGAAATGTGTACTAGCAAAAATTAAAATTACTGAAATGTCCACCCACTGGACATTATACAATATACTGCTATATATTCCTACAGTGGGATACTATATAGCAATGCAAACATTTTGTATCAGTCTTTTCTCCTTTGTTGGCTTGCTACCTATAGCTTTATTTAAGTGGTTGCTTTAAGGTTTACAGTATATATTTATCACAGCATACATTCAAATAACGTATCACTTCTTGTATTACATAAAAATTTTATAATTGTATATAACTTCCATTTCTCTCCTCCAATCCTTTGTGTTACTGTTTGATCAGCATCTTATTTTTACATTTGTTATAAATGCCGCACCACACTGTTAAATTTAAAAACCTTATATATTTACCTACTTCATAACCACTTACAGTGCACTTCATTTTGTTTTACAGATTAATATTTCCATCTGTTGTCATTTTCCTTCTGCTTGAATGGCTTCTTTTAACATTTCTTGTAGTGCAGTTCTACTGCTGATGCATCCTTTCAGCTTTTATGTCTAAAACTGTCTTCATATTGCCTTACTTTTTGAAAGATTTTATTTTTTTGGGTGATGGAATTCTAGGTTGAGTTTTTCTTCAGTACCCTAAAGAGATTCCTCCACTATTAGCTGCATTATTTCCAACATAAAATCTGCTGTCACCCTTAGTTTTCTTACTTTTTGTTTGTGTCTTCCTTCCCTGGTAGCTTTTAAGATTTTTCTATCACTGGTTTTGAGCATTTGGTTATGATGTGTCTCAGTGTAGTTTTCTTCATGTTTCTTATGCTTTGAGTTTACTGAGCTTCTTGGATCTGTGGGTTTACAGTTTTCCTGAAATTTGAAAAGTTTTTGGCCACTATTTCTCAGATATTTTTCTGCTGTCCTTCTCTTTCCGAGATCCAAATACATGAATATTAGGTAACCTGAAATTGTCCCAAAGCTCTCTGATGCTCTGTTCACTTTAAAAAAACCAAAAACAAAACTTTTTTCATTGTATTTCATTTGTGTTAGTTTCCATTTCTGGTCTTCAAGTTTGGTAATTTTTTATTCTTTAGTGTCTAATCTGATGTTAATTACATCCAGTGTATTTTTTATTTCAGATATTGTAGTTTTTATGGCTAGAAGTTTGACTTGGGTCTCTTTTGTTGGGTTGGCCAAAAAGTTCATTTGGGTTTTTCTGTAAGATGGCTCTAGTAGCACTTACATGTCTTTACCTTCATTTGAAACAGTTTTGTTAGATTGTCTTGTGACAGCTGTCATATCAGCATGCACTTTAAAAACACTTACTGATGCGGAGTTTGCATCTCCTCACAATTAGGGCACCTACCAGGTGCTGGTGGGGGACCTCGGACACCTAAGGGGACGGGAGGAACTCCCAAGTGACTGGGTGGGACGTGGGGGGGAGGGAGAGGGGAGGAGAAGTGGAGGCGAGCCGGAACCGGTGCCCCTGAGGGGCAGCTGGGGGAGGGGAGGGGCCCACCCACAGTGAGGGGATCAGCGGGGACAGGGAGAGACCCTGGGGGATCCATTTCCCCCTCCCACTCGGGCCCTGGGGAGCCTGCTGAAGTCCCAGGCCTGATCTTGCACACTCCGAGGCCCCCTCCAGCCATGCTGAGCCTAAGCCCTGCGCCTGCCCCGCCCACTCAGGGCCTTTTCTGGCTGCGAGGGTCCTGAGTCTAAGCCCCGCCCCCCACAGCCAAGGCCTTTTTTTTTGCTGTTGTGGTGGTTTTACCTTGTATTTATTTGTTTGTTTTATTTGTTTGGGCTGTGCTGGGTCTTAGTTGCAGCACACGGGGTCTTCGTTGCAGCATACAGGATCTTTAGTTGTGGCAATGTGGACTCTTAGTTGCAGCACGCATGTGGGATCTAGTTCCCTGACCAGAGATCAAACCCGGGAGCACAGAGTCTTACCCACTGGACCACCAGGGAAGTCCCTGTTTTACCTTGTTGTTGTTGTTTCATTTATATTTTTATTTTTTCTAATATATTTTTTATTTTTCTAATTTTATTTATTCTTTGTTATTGTTCAGCTTTTTTTGTTTGTTTGTGAGATCTTGGTTCCCAGGCTGGGGTTCGGGCCTGAGCTCCTGTGGTGGGAGCACCGAGTCCAAACCGCTGGACTAACAGAGAACTCAGGCTCCAGGGAATATTAAGCAGAGTGAGGTCTCCCAGAGGTCCTCATCTTGGCACCAAGACCCGGCTCTACCCAACTGCCTGCAAACTCCACTGCTGGACACCTCAGGCCAAAGAGCCAGTAAGACAGGAACACAGCCCCACCCATCAAAAAAAAAAAAAAAGACAACAAAATATGTTACAGGTGAAGGAGCAAGGTAAAAACCTACAAGACCAAATAAATGAAGATGAAATAGGCAACCTACCTAAAAAAGAATTCAGAGTAATGATAATAAAGATGATCCAAAGCGTCAGAAATAAAATGAGGCACAGATTAAGAAAATACAAGAAATGTTTAACAAAGACCTAGAAGAACTAAGGAACAAACAGTGATGAACAACACAACTGAAATGAAAAATACACTAGAAGGAATCAACAGCAGAATAACTGAAGCAGAAGAACGAATAAGTGAGCTGGAAGATAGAATGGTGGAAATAACTGCTGAGGAACAGAATAAAGAAAAAAGAATGAAAAGAACTGAGGACAGTCTCAGAGACCTCTGGGACAACATTAAACACACTAACATTCAAATGATAGGGGTCCCAGAAGAAGAAGAAAAAGAGAAAGGATCTGAGAAAATATTTGTAGAGATTATAGTTGAAAACTTCCTCAACGTGGGAAAGGAAATAGCCACCCAAGTCCAGGAAGCACAGAGTCCCATACAGGATAAACCCAAGGAGAAACGCACCAAGACACATATTAATCAAACTAACAAAAATGAAATTCAAAGAAAAACTACTAAAAGCAGCAAGGGAAAAGCAACAAACAACATACAAGGGAACCCCTATAAGGTTATCAGCTGATTTTTCCAGCAGAAACTCTGCAGACCAGAAGGGAGTGGCAGGATATATTTAAAGGGATGAAAGGGAAAAACCTATAACCAAGATTACTCTACCCAGCAAGGATCTCATTCAGATTCAATGGAGAAATCAAAAGTTTTACAGACAAGCAAAAGCTAATAAGAGAATTCAGCACCACCAAACCATCTTTACAACAAATGCTAAAGGAACTCTCTAGGCAGGAAACACAAGAGAAGAAAAAGACCCACAAAAACACACCCAAAACAATTAAGAAAATGGTAATAGGAATATACATATTGATAATTACCTTGAATGTAAATGGATTAAATGCTCCATCCAAAAGACACAGACTGGCTGAATGGATACAAAAACAAGACCCATATATATGCTGTCTACAAGAGACCCACTTCAGACCTAGGGACACATACAGACTGAAAGTGAGGGGACAGAAAAAGATATTCCATGCAAATGGAAATCAAAAGAAAGCTGGAGTAGCAATACTCATTATCAGATAAAATAGACTTTCTAATAAAGACTGTGACAAGAGATAAGGGAGGACGCTACATTATGATCAAGGGTTCAATCCAAGAAGATGTAACAATTCTAAGTATTTATACACACAGCATAGGAGCACCTCAATACATAAGGCAAATGCTAACATCCACAAAAGGGGAAATCAACAGTAACACAATAATAGTGGGGGACTTCAACACCCCACTTACACCAATGCACAGATCATCCAGACAAAAAATAAATAAGGAAACACAAGCTTTAAATGACACAATAGACCAGATAGATTTAATTTTTATAGGACATTCCACCAGAAAGCGGCAGAATACACTTTCTTCTCAAGTGCACACGGAAAGACAACCCTCAAAATGGGAGAAAATATTTGCAAATGAAGCAATGGACAAAGGATTAATCTCCAAAATATACAAACAGCTCATGCAGCTCAATATCAAAAAAACAAACAACCCAATCAAAAACATGGGCAGAAGACCTAAATAGACATTTCTCCAAAGATGACATACAGACGGCCAAAAGGCACATGAAAAGATGCTCAACATCACTAGAGAAATGCAAATCACAACTACAATGTGATATCACCTCACACTGGTCAGAATGGCCATCATAAAAAAGATCTACAAAGAATAAATGCTGGAGAGGGCGTGGAGAAAAGGGAACCCTCTTGCACTGTTGCTGGGAATGTAAATTGATACAGCCACTGTGGAGAACAGTATGGAGGTTCCTTACAAACTAAAAACAGAACTACCATATGACCCAGCAATCCCACTACTGGGCATATACCCTGAGAAAACCATAATTCAAAAAGACACATGCACCCCAATGTTCATTGCAGCACTATTTACAATAGCCAGGACATGGAAACAACCTAAATGTCCATCGACAGATGAATGGATAAAGAAGATGTAGTACATATATACAATGGAATATTACTCAGCCATAAAAAGAAACGAAATTGAACTGTTTGTAGTGAGGTGGAAGGACTTAGAGTCTGTCATACAGAGTGAAGTAAGTCAGAAAGAGAAAAACAAATATCGCACGTTAACGGATATATGTGGAATCTAGAAAAATGGTACAGGTGAACCTATTTCCAGGGCAGGAACAGAGACACAGACATAGAGAATGGATGGGTGGGGGTGGGGGTGGGATGGGGAAGGGCAGAGTGGGATGAATTGGGAGATTAGGTTTGACATAAATACACTACCATGTGTAAAATAACTAGTGGGAACCTGCGATACAGCACAGGGAGCTCAGCTTGGTGCTCCATGATGACCTAGGTGGGCAGGATGGGGGAGGGTGGGAGGGAGGTCCAAGAGGGAGGGGATCTATGTATACATATAGCTGATTCACTTCGTTGTAGAGCAGAAACTAACAACATTGTAAAGCAATTATACTCCAATAGAAAAAAACATCAAAATTGGTGAATTTTTGTGTAGCCATTTTAATATTGAAGACAGAAGAAAAAAAGCAACATTTTTGGCATATTATGCTTTATTATAGGTAAAAACACAACTGAAACGCAAAAAGAGATTTGTGCAGTGTATGGAGAAGGTGCTGTGATGGGTCGAACGTGTCAAAAGTGGTTTTCAAAGTTTTGTGCTGGAGATTTCTCACTGGACGATGCTCAAGGTTGGGTAGACCAGCTGAAGTTGACAGCAATCAAATAGAGACATTAACTGAGAACAACCAACGTTATACCATGCAGGAGATAGCCGACATACTCAAAATATCCACATCAAGTGCTGAAAATCATCTGCAACAGCTTGGTTATGTTAACTGCTTTGATGTTTGGGTTCCACATAAGTGGAAAAAACTTCTTGACCGTATTTCCACATGCGATTCTCTACTTAAATGTAATAAAAACGTTCCATTTTTAAAACAAATTTGTGATGAGCGATGAAAAGTGAATACTGTACTACTGGAAGAGACCGTGGGTCAAGCAAAACGAACCACCACCAACCACACCAAAGGCCAGTCTTCATCCAAAGAAGGTGATGTTGTGTATATGGTGGGATTGGAAGGGAGCCCTCTATCATGAGCTCCTTCCGGAAAAACCAAACGATTAATTCCAACAAGTACTGCTCCCAATTAGACCAAATGAAAGCAGCATTCACCAAAAAGTGTCCGGAATTAGCCAACAAAATGCATAATCTTCCATCAGGATAATGCAAGACAGCATGTTTCTTTGATGATCAGGCAAAAACTGTTAGAGCTTGGCTGGGAAGTTCTTTTTTTATTATTATTTTTTAAAATATTTATTTATGGGACTTCCCTGGTGGTGCAGTGGTTAAGAATCCGCCTGCCAATGCAGGGGACATGGGTTCAAGCCCCGGTCCAGGAAGATCCCACATGCCGCGGAGCAACTAAACCCGTGTGCCACAACTACTGAGCTTTCGCTCTAGAGCCCACGAGCCACAACTACTGAGCCCGCGTGCCACAACTATTGAAGCCCATGCGCCTAGAGCCTGTGCTCTACAACAAGAGAAGCCACTGTAATGAGAAGCCCATGCACTGCAATGAAGACAAGCCCCTGCTCGCTGCAACTAGAAAAAGCCTGCGCACAGCAACGAAGACCCAATGCAGCCAAAAATAAATTAATTAAAAAATATATATTTATTTATTTGGCTGCACCAGGTCTTAGTTGCAGCATGTGGACTCTTAGTTGAAGCATGCATGTGGGATCTAGTTCCCTGACCTGGGATCGAACCCGGGCCCCCTGCATTGGGAGCACAGAGTCTTAACCACTGGACTACCAGGGAAATTCCAGCTGAGAAGTTCTAATTCATCCTCCGTATTCACCAGACATTGCACCTTCCTTTGGATTTCCATGTTTTGGTCTTTACAAAATTCTCTTAATGGAAAAAATTTCAGTTCCCTGGAAGACTGTAAAAGCCACCTGGAACAGTTCTTTGCTTAAAAAGATAAGACGTTTTGGGAAGATGGAATTATGAAGTTGCCTGAAAAATGGCAGAAGGTCATGGAACAAAACGGTGAATACATTGTTCAATAAAGTTCTTGGTGAAAATGAAAAATATATCTTTTACTTAAAACCCAAAGGCACTTGGCCAACCCAATCTTTCTTTCATATTTCTACTTAACATGTTCGGTTTTTCCTCTAGCTTTCTGAATGTGCAGAACACAGTTACAACTGTTCATTGTCCTTGTCTACTAGTTACAACAGCTGTGTCTGTTCTGGGTCAGTTTCAACCAATTGATTTTCTCATTATGGGTTATATTTTCTTGCTCCTTTGCATGGTTGGTTAATTTTTTTTTTATTGAATGCTAGATATTATGAACTGTAACTTGTTGGATGGTAGATATTTTTATACTACTGTAAGTATATTTATAAACAAATTTGTATTTATAAATATAAGTATTCTTGAGATTTGTACTGGGACACAGTAAAGTTACTTGGAAACAATTTTATCCTTTCAGGTCTTGCTTTTAAGACTTAGTAGAGAGGAGAACAGCAGTTAGTCTAGCACTAATTACTGCTCACCACTGTAGCAAAATATCAGTATTTCTAAGTACTTTATCCAACGCCCCATGAATTATGAGGTTTTTCAGTACAGCTGGTGGAAACAGTCACTATTCCCAGTCTTGAGTGAGTTCTGTTCCTTCAAATCCTTTCAGGTATTTGTTTTCTCTAGCCTCAGGTAGTTTCTCAAGGAGGTCCCTCTGCAGTTCTCTAGGGTTCTTTCTCTGGTACGGTACTCTGCCTTGCACCCTGGCCCCATTTGGCTTCCCCAGGATCTATGAACTATTTCCTCAATTCAGAGAGGTCTCTGGATTCGGTCTGGGTTTCCCTTCCCTGCACAGCAGTCTGAAAACTCTCTCAGGCAGTAAGATGGGGCAATCATCAGGCTCATTTTGTTTGTTCCCTTCTTTCAGGGACCACTGCCCTTTGTAGTCCTGTGTCCAATATTTTCAAAGACATTTTTTCCCCACATATTTTATCTGGTTTTTTTTGTTGTTGTTTTTTAGTTATATCAGATGGGAGGGGAAATTTAGCCCTTGTTACTCCAAGTGGAAGTTCACAACAGTAAAAAATAATTAACTACAGCCATATATATGCTAACAAGAATGAATCTCAAGAATACGTAAGTCACTAAGTTACAGAAGAATACATATAGTATAAATAATTCTATTTAAATGAAGTTCAGAAACATGAAGATAAAAGCAAGTTAATGAAAAACTGAAGATTAGAGATAGTGGTTACCTCTGGGAGTGAGGATACACATAATTTTTTAAATGTTTATTACATATCTGTAGAGACCCATGGACTTGATTATGTAAGTAAAAAGTGCCTGAAATGGCTTCCAAACAGTGTGATGCCACCCCAGGGTGCTAAGCTTTTTGAAAGAACTTAGAATAAATCTCATGGAACAACTCATCTATTCTTCTATCCATATTTTTCACACCATACAATGATCCCCCTTAAGTTATGAAGTCAATATAGTAGGACAACATCAGCATTTTTTTTAGATAGAAAAAATTGTATCAAAGTATGTGGCTTATAGTAGAAGTAAGTATTGCTTTGTGAAATGTTTTAGCAAAAAATACACGTGTGTACAGGGTCATGTATCATGATACAAAACTTCTTACTACAGGCTGTAGTTTTAAATGTTTGAAATTTTTCATTGTAAACTATCTGTAATTTGTGCACACACCCATCTCAACATGTAGATGTTCTAATACTTTATTGGACTAGATCATATAAACAACTTTTACTTGAAGCAGATACTTGATAACATTTTTTATACTGATTGTGAAAAAGCATTTCTGCTATTATTATCAGAAAAACATGATACAGGATTAAGAGCATGGCCTCGAGCCAAATTACCTAGGCTTAAATCATGGCTTTGCCACTTACTAACTGCATAGCTTGGAGCAAGTATTTAACCCCTCTATGCCTCAATTTTCTCATCTGTAAAGTGGACAAATATTAACGTCTACTTAATAGGGTTATTCTGAGTTAGATGAATTACTATAAAGTGCCTAATAGTCCTTGGCACACAACAGGAACACAAATATTACCTTCAGTACTCTCTGAAGTTGTAAGTATACCACTAATAATATGGTATCTGTTGTAACCACTAAATAAGACAGTTTAGTACCTTCATATGACTGTCTACAAAAAGTGAATTGGCAGAAGAGGGAATGAGTGAAACTGGAGCACAGGAAATCAGTAATTAAAGGGAATACTATGAAGTGTGACAGGAAACTCTGCATGGAGCACGATGAATGCTGTCTGCACGGAGCACGGTGAATGAATGCTGTCTGCATGGAGCACGGTGAATGAATGCTGTCTGCACGGAGCATGGTGAATGAATGCTGTCTGCACGGAGCACGGTGAATGAATGCTGTCTGCACGGAGCACAATGAATGCTGTCTGCACGGAGCACGGTGAATGAATGCTGTCTGCACGGAGCATGGTGAATGCCGTCTGCCTGGAGCAGGACTGACTTTGACTGACTTGTCACATGTATCACATTCACAGACTTAAGATACACATTTTTTAAAATTACTTTAACAAATGACTTTAAAATGAGTGTAAGTTTAATAATTGTCAGCATGTTTTCTTGAGATTTGATAAAATACAGTTATCACTATTACCACTTTTAGACAAAATGCAGATATAGCAGATCATTTGACAGCCTCAAAATAAAGTGGTCAGAGAGGTGAGACTGTTGTGAAGGCTGACACCATCAAGGTGGTATCAATGGGAATGACTGGTGAGAGAGTGTATAAAGATTATTAGAAGGTTCTGGGAAGACTGTCTCCATACCTAGATAACTGTACTGGCAAAATCTATCGGATGCAACTATCTTGGATCCCTAGAGTCTATTCAAAGGCTTGCAACTCCCAGGGGAAGACTTAAAATTTGGTTAATTTCATTCAATTTGGGCACTTAACTCGGCAGTGGCTACCCATCCCTCACTCTTCATTCCTGCCTCAGGAAGGTGTGCACAAATACCTGTTTTGTGCTCAGGGATTAATTTATATAGGTAAGTGAGGATATGGAGAGGTCAATGCCACTGAAAGAAGAGTTTGTTATTCACAGTTCCCCAGGAAATGAGAGGCACAGCACATCGTGAAGGACCACATGAAACCTGTCATATGCAGGAACAAGGAAGCAGAGAGACAGAGAACTGGGACAGTGTCTTTATTGTTAAGACAGTGGGCAGGAAGGGAAAACACATTCTGTAATGTGTGGTCTGGGAGATCTGTGCTCTGACTTTCACGTGCCCATGAGAGCTAACGTGCAGAGAAGATGTAAGGAATTACAGGGTCGTTACTTTGGCCTTGTAATTAATGGATACCAAGTAAACAAACATAATAAAGTCTGAGAACACACAATTTCAACAGCTCCAGGAGCAGCCTGTATGCAGCCTGTGGGAGCAAGGTGGGCAATAAGGACCCTGCCCTTCAAATAATGGGGATCTTATTCTGACCGTTGACAGCTACTTCTAATCATGGAGGCAAAGACAGAGTCAGGCAGCCATCGCTGCAAGGCTCATATTGTTGTTAGCACTTCCCCCTCCAGCAGAAGCAACTTTGAGGGGATTTAAAGTGCCAGCACCTCCCCTGCTTCCATTTTTCTCTTTTCCCCCTTTTGGGGGCCACACATTTAAGGACTAGACCATTATAAATAGCAACTGAATATATGGAGGAATTTAGAAGGTCACTGTGCATGCCCAGGAAAAGGTGTAGGCTTAGAAAGACCTTAAGTTTCCTCAGGCTGATCCTTGGCACAAAAACAGCCTACAGTAATAGCAACAACAACAGAAAGACAAAAAAAGCAAATCCTGGGGAAGGGGGAGAATCTGATTTCCAGCGTTTTCCACAAAAAAATCACAAGGCATACAAAGAAACAGGAATGTATGGCCCATTCAAAGGAAAAAAGTAAACCAACAGAAACCATCCCTGAAAAAGATCAGATGGCAAAACAACTGTCTTAAAGATGCTAAAAGAACTAAAAGATGTGGAGAACATTAAGAAAACAATGTATGAACAAAATGGAGATATCAGCAGAGATGGGGTACACCTTCAAGTGGCCCAACATATGCACTGCGGGAGTCCCAGAAGAAGAAAAGAAGAAGGGAGAATTATTAGTGTGTGCAATGCTGAGCTGAGAAAGTCTGAGAACACAGCAAACTTATCTGCAAAGTACTAAGAGGCTTCATTTTAGTCCTGTATTTCAAGAGTCAGAATCAGGCAAATATTAAAATCCAATGTCTCCTGAGAAATTTGAAGCGTACAACCAATTCCTGATCCAAGCTGCCCCACAATACTGTCTAGAAGAATTGAAGGACAAAGAAAAATATATGTGTGTGTGTGTGTGTGTGTGTGTCCATATACATTCATACACATATACGTGTGTATCCTTCGTACAGACAGGAATATCTGAATTTTTATTAGTACTAAACACTTTCCACAGCTGCATTTGTGGATGGAGAAAGGTTTTCAATTTGCAACCTGAAATCTGTTAGCTAATTATTTAGAAATAACACATGAAAACCATAAAAAAAAAAAAAAGCTGACTTCGTTCAAATGAAAGAATTCCAAAGAGCAATTTAAGAAAACTGCCTACTTTTGTGGCTGTAAAAAGCAATTAAATTTCAATTTGTATTTTAGTATGAATTTGGCCCTAAAATAAAAGTTTATTTTTAAAGCTGATAATCATTTACCAAGGCACTACCTTGCACTAGCACTATTCTTGGTGATGGGAATCCAAGCCCCTGTCCTCTTGGCGCTTACATTCTAGTGAGGCAGGGAGAAAACAAACAATAGGAATAAAATATATTTTGCATTACGGTAAGAGACGCTCAATGGAGGAACATTAATTGCAAATGCTAGCAATCATACACTGTTTCATACATTATTCGAGTGAGTTCATGAGAGCATCACAAGTGGGAAAAATTTAAATGTTTATATAATAAACATTACTAAATTCTAAATTAACTGAACTTTAGTTGTAATACAGTAAATTTTTTTAAACTTAAGTCACTACTTTATCATATCTTTAGCATCTTTAAAAATTTTTCTGAGTGGGCCTGTGAAACTGCTGTGAGATTTTCAAGTGCAAAAGAGTTGGGAAGGGCATTCCCTGGCAGTCCGCTGGTTATGAGGACTCCGTGCTTTCACTGCCCGGGGGCCGGTTCAAGATCTGGTTGGGGAACTAAGATGCTGAAAGCAGCCTGGCGCAGCCAAAAAAGATAAAAAGGAGAAAAGAAGAGTTGGGAAGTGCTGTGCTACACTGCTATCAAACTGATGCTAAGCCCCAGGTGGCTGCTACCGCAGCTCAGTGGTTCTCTGCAGAGGGTGCGCTGGCATCTAATGGGTAGCGGCCAGGGATGCTGGTAAATACCGTACGATTTAGAGAACCACCCTCCACAGCAAAGAACTCCCCGGCCCCAGAGTCACCAGCGCGAGGGCTGAGACCCTGCTCTCGGCAGAAAGACATACAGGAGGCAGCTGAGTGTGGCAGCGTGGCGAGCCCTCTATCCGAGGGGCACCGCTTAGTGCCGTGAGGGCAGAACGAGCAGCGCGCGCGGGTGGAGGGCGGAGAGAAGCAGCAGGTGGCTCGCACCTGGGCCTTGAGGGACAGGCAAGGATGCGGAAGGGGGCGTGCAGGCGGCCAGCACGCGCGAAGGCTGCACGTCAAGGAGCTGCGTCAGCAGGGAGGAGCGGGCTACCCTGCGTTGCCGTGAACAGCTCCACGGAGCCAACGCGACCCTCCCGCAACAGGCAACCTTAGGCCAAGCGCGTTTCAAACGCACACCAGCCTACTTCCACGTGTCAGGTTTACGGCCGGCCGCTCCTCCCTGTCCACGGCCACCCCGGGACCGCGCAGGAGGGGGGGGCAGGGCGCGGGGGCCTCCCGAGTGACCCGGCGGAACAGCCCGGGCGGTCCGCGTGGTCACCCGCTCCGGACGGCGCCTGCCCTCCCGCCTTCGAAAACTCTACCTTGTTATTTTACAACTAAGACACGGGGGTGAAATCCACCTGCCTGAAGCGCGGCTCGACGCGCACGAGCCCCCAGGCCCGCTCCACCCCTCTGCCCGGCCGAGACGCCTCAGCCTCTGCGGCCGCCCTGAGAGGACGGGAGGCGGCAGCCCCTCCGCCCCGGCGCCCCCGCCAGCCGGGGCAACCCTCCTCAGCTCCCTCCCGCCCCGGCCCCGCTGACTACAGCCGCTGCCCCCAGGCTGCGCCGGGAAACCCGAAGGAGCAGAAACCCGAACACAGGAGCCCGGAGGCTGCTCGGGTTACTCACCAACGCGCCCCACTCGCCTCCGCGCGTGTGCCGCCGCCTCACCTCGCTGGCCCGGACAGCCGACTGTGTCCGCGCGCGCGCACACCGTCCCGCCAGGCCGGAAGCGTGGGTGGGGGGCCGCGCACGCGCATGCGCAGTAACCAGCAGAACCGGGGCGTGGGTGGGGTGGCTGGCTCCGCGCACGCGTACACCGCCCACTCGGGCGCTCCCGGCAGGCGGTTGGGTCCCGCGTCAGGCGCTGGGCCGCCTCATGCTGGGAGGTGCCGGATTCAGCAGGTGCTTCAGATGGAGGCAATGAAAGGTACTTGAGGTTTTAACTAGATTCCCTTCAAGTCAAACGCATACCAAGGGACCTGCTCTTTTGCACTCGATAAGCTTGTACGTTTCACAGACATTAAGGCTCTGTCTGCTCCGTCTAATCGAGAAATTCGGACATTAACCTGAAGCTTTATAGTAAAGACAGCATTAGAAAAAACCTTTAAAATCCTGCGCTCGACTTTCTCCGCGGTGTGCTCTCCCTTCCCAAACCTGACGTGGTTAACGTGAGACCAGCGCCTGCACCTGTCACGCTGGGGTTTGCTGTGAAGAGGGCGAGATCCGCCTGAACCGAAGACGCACGCGCTGTCTCCGCGCTGAAATAAGACCAGCTGCGAATCCGGCAAATAGTCTCCTTATGAAGCCACGACAATTTCTATGGAAATGACCCAAACGTAGGATGGTGTTTGGTCAGCCCACTGGCTCAGTCTTTCAGAGCCTCCAGGGAGGAGTGCGCTCACAGGCGTGCTCTAAGGCCCCCAACACAGCACCTGCACACGGAAAGGAAGGCTCCCTTCCACCCTGGCAGTTACCAATTACAAGGGATGTATTTACTTTCCGTTCTCCAAGGCTATCTATCTGTATTATGTTCCTACCTTCCTTTCCTTCATTTTCCTTACCAATTCTATGATCTTGGTAAGTTAAATTCTGCTGAATAGCTTTACATCCTTTCTGGTATAAGGTAAGGATATAAAGGAAAAAACAGGTTTACAACTTTGGCAGTACTATAGTTTCCATTTTAAATACTGTTTCCAGGCTTATAGCAATCCATGCTTTTTTTTTTTTTCTTTGATTGCTTTGATGACGACTCCACTAAGCCAGGTATTTCAAAACCAGTTGTAACTTATTAGCAAAGGATCAGGAAAGAAAATATACACAACAAGCTAAAAGAAAGCAACAACATGAACCGAGAAACAATAACCAACTTTTATGGCAGTATATTTTTTACAGAGGTAGTGTTCCATACATAGGAAACTGCCTTGGCTTAACAGAAAGGCTCATGTTAAAGCAAATTATTTTTGGTTTGAAACAGATCTATTTTAAGCTTTTAAAGTTTCAGTTGCTTTCATATCATGTGACACAATAGTTATCTGCATGTAATGTGTATTACTATGTTGTTTTTATAATTAAAGTGACCATAATTGTCAGGAAGTTCAAATAGTTACACCTCCACCAATAGTGCTGACTGCTCAGCGTGTCACAGTAATACATGAAGATCAGAATTTTCCAGATGAAACTTTTGCAATGTAATTTAACGGTTTTTGCAAATCATAAAAAATTTAAAATATTAAGAGGCAATTTTATCATCATTGAAATAAAGGGGAAATTACAGGAATTCCCTGGCGGTCCAGTGGTTAGGACTCCACGCTTTCACTGCTGAGGGCCGGGGTTCAATCCCTGGTTGGGGAACTGAGATCCCACAAGCCACGCGGTAAGTTAACTAAGTAAATAAATGGGAAATTACTTGTCAAGTAAACTGGGCTTGACAGGCACGTTTCAAATCAACCTTAATTCAGGAATTACTCCTTTTGTGTATTCAGAAGTGATTTTTGTTCGTCTTGCTACTCTTCAGAAACGGGGTTATAAAAGAAATGGAGATTACTCTGCAAAGACCTCTTAAGATAGAGATGGAGCGAGACTCGGTTTTCCTTTTTAAAAATAACTAGTATAACCTATACTTACAAGAACACAGATTCAGGTTTTCTTCCTTTTTTTAGTGATTTATTACCAAATTACTCAAATTAACCTAAGTATGTTGCAAAGGATAGTCCCTAGAAATCTAGTCCCATAAGGTGCTTTGTGAAGAGGCCACTACGTAAGTAAAGTCGGATTAAGATCTTCCTCTAGAGCCTCCCAACGTGCACTCGTGCGGTAAAGCATTTAACTTCACACAGTAAAGAAACTAGTTTTATTTCTCCAACTACCTGGTAACAGCTAAGTTATAAAGAATTAGTGGTGCATGAAACTTATTTTGGGAATCGCTATTAGGACTTTTTGTTGTTGTGGGAATAATATGAGCATATTCCACAGAAACTGAAACCACTGACTTAAATAGATGGATTCTCTCATTTAGAAAAGCAGATGCAGTAAATAATACAGTTAACTCTATCATAATACCACCAGAGTGAATGACCATCAGGTGTCAGACTTTGTGTTAGGACACATTTATCTAATGGAGCAAAATGTGTTCTTATCAATGATCTTTAAACAGAATGGAATTTATTGACCATCTACTATTATATTTTATCCATCACTGTGCTTTAAATTTGTTCTTTGGGAATTAACAACACTTCTGGTCCTATGATACAGATGACAGACTGTGGAAATCCATGTAAACCCTAAGTAGCTTAGCTGTGAATTGAATCTAGGTCTCCCTGCCTCTACCCTGTACTCTGCCAGTTCAAACACCTTTACCAAGTCGGTCCTCAGAAAGGACCATCCAGGGCAGTGCAGTTATGAGCTGCAAAACTGCAGCCTAAGATTTGGAGCTTACTAAAAGGAATACTTGAAAACTGACCTGGCAAAGTAATCAGTAGTGAACACTATCAAAACTTAAAAACAAAACTGCTAACTACTATGGGAATAAAAATACTTAGCACATCCCTGTTTAAACTCTCTCTGCGGGACTTCCCTGGAGGTCCAGTGGTTAAGATTCTGCGCTTCCAGCAAAAGGGGTGCAGGTTCGATCCCTGGTCGGGGAACTAAGATCCCACATGCTGCGTGGCACAGCCAAAAATTTTTTTAAAATAAAAAATAAATAAATAAAAATAAACTCTCTTTGCTTCAGTTTTTTTTTTTTTTTCATTTATCAGTTCTGGGCAGCATCAATGACTTAACCACAGTTCATTCTCTTGCTAGATAAAATAATTTACACTGCAAGAGTTCAGCAGGATGTTGATTTATGTGCTAGAACTGACAAAGTATGCTACCATTAGTATTGTATGGCGACTCCAGGCAAAAGATTTTCTGCTTAATATCACCAAATATGCCCTTCGCTTCCATTTAGCTTTAAAAGAACTGCCATTCAAGATTACAAAGAGTGCACGATCCTATGTTTAAGAAGCAAACAAAAATGTTTCACAATCTAATTAATGCACCAAAGTCGTCATTCATAAACCACTCAATACAAACAGACTGTATTTTTAGAGAGCACCAATATTTAAAAGATGCCTTTTAAGAAACAATACCAGATTTTTATACCTGGGGCCTCTCAAATCATCCACATCCTCCCTGCAACGGAAGGTGATCAGCCTGGGCCTAAGGCCGCCCCCTTGAAAATGAATGAGCTCTGCTTAGTTCCTAAACAGCCCAAGGGTTCTTCATCCACCTTGGAGTGGCATCAGATCTCAGTATAACCTAAGAAACACCATTACAAATCAATGAGCATTCCAAGCAATGTAAAGTTTAAAATAAATATATTTTCAAAACGCATTTTCTTCCTTAAAAAAAATTAACTTTTCACTGCATATGTTTACAAGATTTAGAATTAGGTAAAAAGGAAAGTCTGTCTGACACACAGCAGAATGGTACTTTTCCACTTTCCCTGAAAGGCCAAAAAGAATGACCCAAACTACATTTACTACAAATATGCCCCGAATCCAATGATTTAACTAATAACTCTGAAATTGTTTCTAAGATTGTGAGGAGCTGAGATAAAAATAAGTATGCTCAATATTACAGAATATAAACGAAACTTCGATTTTCTTTCTGAATTCCGGAGATTCTATTAGGGTTGGGTGTTCTCCCAGAAGGTAATGCAAATCCCTATTTTACCTGTGCAGATATGTCCTCATGTTTTTTATTTAAAATTATTCTGATTGTGTAATGTCCCCAGTGTCAGTCATCCTAGGCTGGTAAATGAACTAGCACCATTCAATAAGTTTCATACAATAGTCTAGCTAGACACCCATGAACAAATCACACATGGTCAAAACAAAAATGTCATAAAAATATTTAGTGAAAAGACATATTTTAACTCCCATTTATGGATTAAAAAATACAAATAAAATTTTATCAATTTTATATTCAGCTTGTAACTGGCTCAGTACATGGCCTTATTTCCTAAAATCGTATTGTAGCATCTTTTGAAAAATTAAATGCAACTTTATACCTTTATTAATAACGTTAATAGAGGTAAATATTTAAACAGTATACTCATCCCTGGGTCTCTTAAAAAAACTGAAAAGTCAGTATAAGTTTAAAATTTTAATATTTATAAATTTAAAAAATTTTACACGTGCTGAATGGTAGCAGTGCTAACATTTTGTGACCATTAAACCAGAAACTCACTGCATGGAGCCTTTTCCTTTGTACAGAGAACCAAATCACAATACCAACCTTTGCAATCTGTCAATAATTGTATGTGGTAAAAGACACCACACCAGGTAGCCTGGGCTCAGGACACACTTGAGGTCACATCCCCGTTAGGTACATAGTGCAGATGCAGTGTTGAATGTCAGGCTAGGAAAATTAGCTATTAGTACATTCTGACAGCTCCTAAGAGCTGAGAGGCCTAAGAAAACAGACTTAAAAGAAAACCCAAAAACAAAATCTCTCCACTGCTGGGAAGTCTGGGACCAGGCGAAGAGCACACCACAGAGGGCGAGGGGGACAAAGATGGTTTGCAGTGTGAGCCTCGGGGGGCTGACACACGGGCCTCCCCGTCACCACGTTTCCGCCTTTACAAAGACTTACGTGTACAGAGCTAGGGGCCAGAAACACATCACCTCATCCATCCTCTTTAGAACAGAATGGATGCCCATTATTAAGCTTTTATCTTTACCTGAACCAAATACAGTCTTTGGCTAAATATGTCATGGGTTCCCATTATAATCAATCAGGAATAATACTTCACATTTCTTACATCTAAATTAAAATGTTTAAAGTTCAACGTGAACCATGGCACTCACTGCAAATTAATTTGAGCTCAGCAATATACCTAAGTTGGACATTTTAAAATTTTAGAAAATCAATTTTTCAAGAATTCTTAGATGCAGTGTTTTCAGAATATAGTTACCAAGTCAGAGAATATCCACCTACATTTTAAAATAATTTAAAACATTATTACATCCTCAAATCAGCTATGTTGTTTTATAGAGGAATTTACAGAAAATTATAATGTCAAGAACTCATATCCAAATCAGTGCCTTATTCTCTGGTTTTGAAAAACCCCTAAGAAGTACTGAGGTTTCTAAACAGTTAATATTTTATTCAGGAGCTAATAACGATAATCATCTGTCAGAGACAGCTAACTTACTAAGGTCTAATGACAACACCCCTTATGACAGAGGTGGCAAACAGAAGTAAAATTGTAACAGACAAAAATAGTATTTTAAGGGTCCAACTGACACTGTAAATTAAGATACTCAAACTTGAAATCCTTGAAATTGACAACTTGTTCCCTTCAATACTTGAGGGGTTCATACAAGTATTAACAGAAACGGGAAATATGGTGATAGGAGAAATACGAAGACTTGACATTTTTGGTAAAAGAGAAAGTTCAACCAAAGACAGTAAGGGAAGTTAAATAATGCTGACTGGGGTAAGCATCACAGAGATGTTTGGTTTTGAAATGCAAACTGTGAAAAAATAGTAGTAACCATCTCCTCTGAACAGAGTAATGTAATATAATTAGAAACACGGTTTACAACGAAATAAGACTAAATTCTTAAAACTAGTTCGAAAAAAATTGCAAAGTTTTTTTACATAAAAGGTCACACTGTTGAAAACTCACTGCAGTGATGGTAACATGCCACCGTCTCCCAACAGATGAAGAGACAGCAAGGACACTGTCAGATACTGTCTCAGGTGGCCTACCCCCCAGGCAACCACCCATCCAGGACCACAAACGCAAACCAATCCTTCAAACTGAGCTACAAGAATTAGTTACAGGTGCTGCCACACAAATACAAACTGTGAAGGTACAAAGTCTGCAGAGACTGTGCCTTCAGAAATAAAAGGGCCAAGGAAAATAAAATCAAGCAAAGACTGAACTGAAAACGGAGGTGATAGGATACTGTGTATGAATAAGAGAAAAGTTTATAAAACACAGCATTATAAAAAATCAAATACTCAACAGTGTCCCTTTAACATATATAAAAAGGGGCACAAATAATGTTTTTGCTTTTAAAACTCCTTTGACAACAGTTTTAGCAGTAAAAATCAATTTACTAGAATTAAGCCAGTATTCTTGACACCCACTGGGCCAAGAGCATTAAAACAAAACCCCCTAAAACTGAAAAGCCAACAAACATAGCTGAAGACAAAACGCGACAAAATAAAACAAAAGCCCCAAACTAAACGCATATCCCATCAGGAAAACATATGCGAACAACTGAAAAGAGCCTGGCTGATGCAATCAAGCGGCCTTCCCCACTACCTAAAACTGGTGGTGGCGCTCCCTTCCAGTTTGCCACTAACCAACATTCTGATGATATCGTATGTATTATTTGGTCCAATCTGAAGAAAATCTTGTTTCAATTAAAAGTGGTCTAATGAAAATGCAGGACTGTAATAAAATCTGGGCAAACAGCAAATATATCTGTCTAGATAAAAGATATTAAATACGGATGCCCTTTTTGTTTACCATGGCATTCCTTTCCTACTCATCTTTATTTTCAGTAACAACTTGATTACAGTTTTGTCGCAGTCAGTGGACCAATCCAGTCGGCTGCGTGTCTCGGTGCCCTAAGGCAAAGGGACAGGGACATATTTAGCTCACAACTGCTGGGCGCGAGGGAGCTGGGAAACATGAAACACCAGAAACAATGCAAACAAAGTGACTACCGCTGCCTCTGACTTCAAGTTCTTTAAGGGAAAGAAGAAGAAATCTAAAAATAAATGCACTGTCCAGAGTATGTTTAAGAACACAATAATACGTACACTTCAGAAAGAGTGATACTAGTTTTGCCCTAGATGTCTTTTAAGACTTTTTGCTCCACCTCAGTTGTTACTCAATGGTGATCGAATTAAGAGAAATGTTCCTCAAAAAGCTGTGGCTCTAGGCTTCGCTTTCATCTGCGTCCAGCGGCACCTGCCCAGGCTGGATGGAATTCAGGCGCTCCGTCTGGTTAACTGTAAGTGCCAAGAGCACAGCGCTACCCTCACTGTTGTGCAGCAGTGCATGGCAAGGCTCATCCACTCTGTGCGGCCCAGGTATTAACACCACATCCGGAGGTCAGCCGAGCACACGATATCAAGGACGGGATGAGAAAGCTCGCCCCTCGGAGGCGCAGTTTCAGAACGCGCCTGCACCAGGGTCCTCTGTCACTGTGCTGTGTGATTCTGACACGGCAGTGGGCACAGTGTCACGTGCCTGGTGTTTATAAGTTAGCTTTCGTTTCCATAATTTAAGCTGGCACACAGAGTTAAGGGGGGCATGGCAGCAGTACAAAAATCCTGATTAGAAAAATCAAAGTAGACGATCTAAAGTGAATTTTTTAATCTCTTAAATTAAATTTACGTGGCTCCTGTGAAATGAGTATAACACCCACTCTAGAATAATTACTGCCCTAATGTCCCAACGTGTAAGAGTCTGTATGAATCAGTAATTCACATCCTTTAAAATAGTTATTGCTTAAGCAAGCCATTCAGAGCAGATTATTAGCCATGGGCTACGTGGCTGGACAGAAACATACTCAGAAAGTTAGACTACATCTGAATGAGCCTTTCATTTCACCCATAAAACCACATAAATACACACAATCAAAAGGGCCCCAGGTTCACAGCAGCTAACACCCTAAACCGACTCTGAAGCGCCACGACTTGATTTCTTACTAAAACAAATCTGCTTTTTGTAATTTCTTCTTAAAATTAAGGCAATGAAATGGCTACAGTTCCTAAAGTTCTTCTTATGGAACAAAAATATACATGTATTTTCCTCCTCAAGTTCAGGCATCAGAGTAGATTCACAAAGCCTGCAATTACCAGGCTGCTGTGACACAAGACAGACAGGGAGAGCGTAGTAACAAGAAGCCACAAACACCTGGTGGTGCCCTTCCCCCTGCCGGATCGCCTCCTCCTCACCAAAGGGAGGGCTGGGAAAGCACACACCTCTCAAAAGCTTTCAGGGTCTTCTGCACTGACTGAAAACTGCAGGGGTGGCAGAGGAGAGGAGCTAATTAAAACCAAGAACCCAAGGTCCAACAAACAAATGCGGACTCTGAGGCTCTACAGCTGGGCCCAAGAATCTGTCTTTTCAACCAGCTGCGCAGTGATGCAGATGAGCAGATATCCAGCTGATATCTGATAGTGAAAACGCTAAACTTCGGGTAGCCACCTAATGCTTTGATAAAGAGAGAAAAGGCACTGAAGACGTATTTCATGGTGCCCACATCTCTTTGCACATATGTGGAATTTCATTTTGAGAATCTGAAATCACCATCCAAAAGCTACAAGACCTACGACGGACTGAGGCTAACGCTTCCCTGCACCACACACTGCCCTGCCAGGCTCGCAAAATCCAAACGGCCAACGAACTGACAAAAAGGACAAGACTCAAGTCAACTGTTAGCAATTCAGTGCACTTTGCAGGAAGGATCTGGTTAGGCAGAAAGCTCTGTTGTTTATTTCACACAAAGGAGGCCGCCAACATTCGCCATGAACTCCTCTAAACTCTTCAGGAAGGCCATCTTCTGCTTCCGGTCCAGCACCGGGGGCGTGCTGCTGGCGGTGAGCTTGTTGAAGGCGTCTGCTAATCTCTGGTAGATAACTGGGTCTTGCTGACTTGACAGTAATGTTTCAACCAGTTCAGAATATTCCGCCTGTTGAAGAGATAAGGACACGTAAGAACACGCACCTTCCTCAAATACCACACGATATACAAATTAGTGGGCTACGGGGGTCCGAAAGGCAGGGTCTGACAGCTTTTTAATATTTAACATTTACTAAAAGTTTACTGTCATCTAGGTACTGTTCCAAGCTTTTCCATTAGTAACTCACTGTCTTGTAACAACCCTGTGAGGAAGATATGGTTTATATCCCTGTTTCACACACCGAAGTTCTTCCACACAGTGAGATTACATAACCTACCCCGGAGCACAGGCCTCTGAGCAAGAACCGGCCGTGCGGCTCCAGAACCCATTCGAGCACCTACCTTGTCACGTTGCCTCTTCCTTCTGTGTTTTCAAAGCACTTTTTTTTTGCATTTTATGATAGATTCTTAGTACGACAGATTTATGGTAGATTCTCAGGCCCTAAGTCTGCAAGCTGACTCTCCATTTCCTGGAGGTTTACGCAGACGTCTTGCCCACACGGCGGCAGCCAC
This sequence comes from Balaenoptera physalus, assembly GCF_965194825.1. Classification (NCBI taxonomy): domain Eukaryota; kingdom Metazoa; phylum Chordata; class Mammalia; order Artiodactyla; family Balaenopteridae; genus Balaenoptera; species Balaenoptera physalus. The sequence continues at coordinate 80,741,368 of NC_138899.1, read as the reverse complement.
GACACAGCAGACGCGCACACGTGCAGGCGGGGGCTGCGTGGGAGGTGGCGCAGGGCGAGGGGCGGAAGGGAGCGCTGTGCGGAGGGGCTCCTTGAGGAAGGGGCTCAGCGACATAGAACAGTAGGGCGTGGGTGGAGTTTTCCTGGTTTTACTGCCCTGCACGTAAAGCCTTACACAGAGGAGAGGGTGTGGGGTTAAGGGGAAGGTAACCAGGGCAGCTCTCCAAGCTAAGCTCTCATGAGAAAAGCAGGCCTGTCACTCTTCCTCATTAGCTTCTTGGGATGTCATGATAGACCCAAGTGGGGAAACCAGATGTTAATTCCGTTTGGAAAAGAGCAGTAAGGCACACCCCCCGCCCCCGCCCCCCCCACGGGGCCAGGGGTCCGCGCTAGCTGCCCTTCCCAGAGGCAGGCCTGTGCACGGGGGTAAGTATAAACTCAAGTCCCCCACGCGTCCCGCGCCCCTCGCCCAAGAAACGGCAGTGCCTCCAGGGCCAGCCCAACCCTGGTCCCTGCTCCCTTGTCTACAATGTGCACCCAGGTTTTTAAAAGGACATCAGAATGCAACTGCTTATGTATGCGGGGCAAGGAGGTCCACCCCCAAGAAGGGCACCATCCGCAGGAGGCAGTATCCAGGGCAGAGGCAAGAGATGAGCCCAGAGCCGCCCTGCCTGGGGCACAGGTGCTGCAGGAAAGGGGTCTTTAAGTAGCATGCAAGACTCCTCAAAATCCTCCCTTTTTAAAAAAAGGGAAATAAAATCAAACCCTGTATACCAGTCACAGCAAATGCTACAGCCTCTATACTGAAGGAAAAAAAAAAAAAAGCTGCTCTGGCCAATGACTTGGTCACACTGGGATGTGTGCCTGTGCGCGGGGAGTAGGGGTGGGGGTACAGACTGGAAACCGAGGCAGCTGAGGACCCGACACGGCTCTTCTCGCACACCTGACGGGCACCCTCCACAGGGACAGGGAGGGACAGGCAAGCCAGGCTAACTCTCCTTCTGCTATAGCCCCCGTCATGCAGTGCTGCAGAGGCTTCACAGGCTCCAACCAACCGCGGTCTTCCAGACTGCGCTATGAAATAACACACTGCGGCTTTCCATGCTTTCTGAAGGCGGACTCGTCGGGGTCCCCAGGTTTATCCATCTTGTTTCCTTGCAAAGCTGTGAGTTCCTCAAGGACAGAGACTGTGTCTCCATTACTTTGTCCTGAGTCCTGGTTCCCAGCATAGCTGTGTAAGGACAGCTTTAGGGCAGCGATCGACATAAAGTACGGTTCATAACAGTGGAGAAGGGAAAGTAGTTGCTTATTAACAGCTTGTCAGATAAACACAGAATAAAAAGTTAGAGCTATTGAGAGTGTGAAGAAATACAGCCTTGGACTTCCCTGGTGGCGCAGTGGTTAAGAATCCGCCTGCCAATGCAGGGCACACGGGTTCGAGCCCTGGTCCGGGAAGATCCCACATGCCGCGGAGCAACTAAGCCCGTGCGCCACAACTACTGAGCCTGCGCTCTAGAGCCTGCGAGCCACAGCTACTGAGCCCACGAGCCACAACTACGGAAGCCCGCACGCCTAGAGCCCGTGCTCCCCAACAAGAGAAGCCACCGCAATGAGAAGCCCGCGCACCGCAACGAAGAGTAGCCCCCGCTCGCCGCCAGCTAGAGAAAGCCCGTGTGCAGCAACGAAGACCCAATGCAGCCAAAAATAAATAAAAAAGAAAAGAAATACAGCCTCGCTGAATGGTGTGGAAGCACCGAGGCACAGACCCTCTGAGGACTGAGGGGCAAACGGCCCGTCTGTCTGAAAACCCCCTCACTACACAGAGCGAGGGGCCCGGGGAGGCGCGTCCAGTACCTGATGCAGGCACACCAGCGTGTAGAACGCCTCGCCAGCCGCGGTGGTCATCTCCGTGTTGTGCTTTTGCAAAACCAGCATATCAAACACCAGCTGAAAGTACACAGTAACACCTCTCAATAAAGACACACGATGGCCATATAACCCTCCAGCCCCTCCCCATTCCGAAAGGGAAAAAGAGGGAAAAAGAGGTTATTCTTCTTTATTAAATAAATCTGAAAAGTAAAGAAAACAGTTTTTTAAAAATCCAAGGATAACGTGAAGATGTTATTGCTTGCTGTGGTGTATGAAATAATCAGATTATCAAATTCCATGCTATATTCACCACATAAAATCTCCAGAACACAAAATAACCGTGGAGGCTAACGTATCCACGGAAGCTGATCTCCGAACCCCGCGGTGAACAGAAAGGCACGGTCTCCTCGTGGACGACGGTGTCGGCACTGCCCGCCGGAGCGAAGACCCCCGGGCAGTGACTGCACCCAACGTCTCACCTTGAGAAAGTGCCGTGTTGCCAGGAAAAGCGGCGAGTCTGTCTCCTGCGCTTTTGCACACTGTTCCGCCAACGGGGTCAAAGCTTCCAGGCACAGCTGGCAGACCTCCGGACTCATCCTGATCACGAAGGTCAAAGAACAAACCAGAGACACTTGACTTACAAAAGGTAAAAAATTAAAGCTACTATCCAGTGGACGGCTATCTCTAGAAGGTGGGTACAGCGGTGTGTCTTTACTGAGTTAGGTGAGGACAGGAGATTCCCAGTGTCTCTGAGATTATCCGTGTGTGTCTGGGGCCCAGGACTGGAGGTGTGTGTGTGTCCTGACTGTGATGCACACAGCCACGTGGCAAGGATCAGAGACGCGGCAACAGGACGTGGCACTACTACCTGGGCTCCGTGAGACAGGGACTTTGGGGCCAGGGGCCGAACGCCTCTGGGTCTGTGAAAGGAGGACAAGGGGGCAGGTTAATGAAAGAAACACAGAAGTAGGGCAGCTATAGGCATGACCGCTTTTTAAAGAAATAAGACTGAACCACAAAAGAAAAAATACAAATTCTGGAAACTTTTCTTCTAGCAACCTCTTTTTCCCTAGTGACAAGTGATCACGATGTTCACTCAAAGGATATGACGTCATTCCTAGTTCCAACGAGTACATCAGACTTTTAAAAAGATCTTCAGGGAGCTGTGGTATTTTTTCAGGAAAAATCTCACAGATAAATGTGATTAATTTGTAGTATTGATTACAAAGCGTTGGAAACTGAAAAAGAAATATTAAATATTTAGATGTTTAATGATATCTAACTTGTTTTCATTAATGGAATAAAGTAATAACCATCAAGCTTCTAAGTATAATGATTTGTTTAAAACATATACAGGATACAGAAAACATAAAGACCTAATTAAATGTAAAAATGAGTTACAAGAACGGGAACACTTTAGTAACTAATATGAAAGTAATACACAGTAGAAACAGTCATCTTCTGGATAGTTACAAAAGCCATAGCCAATTCCAGATATTCTATGTTTACCTTGAAAAAGTGAACAAAGCAGCCAAATCTCAAATTATTAAATGACCTGTGAATAAAACCATTTTGCAAATGTATTTATTTGCATTCAAGCATGTTGGAAAAATACAAGAACGTAACACAAACTGTTAAAATTATGATTAGAACGGAGTGTTCAGTCCTGCACACTTCCAACATCTATTTCCTGGTTGCGCAGTCCTGGAGAACTGAGGTAAAAAGTAGGTAATCTACAGCTAACCTCATTTAAGAAAATACACATCTAAATGTCTAATGGTTTATTTGATGAATAAACACCAAAAAACAAAAAAAACCCTGAAAGCAAATCAATACACAAAGCTTCCTGAACGTCCCACCCTGCCGGCTGCTCTCCGCAGAGACACTTCTCCAGGAGGGACAAGCCTACAGTCACAGCCGCCGTGCCGGGAACCTAAGAGCTCTCACTCTGACCCTCAACTGCACAGGCCCCTCCCAGCCCTGCTTCCTCCCCATCCCCCTCCCTCTGCCCCTCTATTTTGTGCACCTCCCTCCTCCTCTCCAACCTCCCACCTCCTGACAACGCAGGAGAAGAGAGCCTCCCTCGATGGTACTCAAAGGGGGAGAAAGGGCAGCCTCACCGCCACCACACCCCTGCCATGGACCAGTGCGAGAAACCAAGGCCCAGTGCAGTCAGAACGTACGGAACTTGACCAGCTGTATGAGCCCTGGTTTCTTACCATCCCATTTCTCCATGGAGCGGCTGGGAAATGCCTTCTGTTGCCCAAACCCTCAGCCTGAGAATGATGTTGGGAAAGCACCAGAGAAATTCACTACACATGTAACTTACTGTATTTGCTGAACGACAAATGATGAGGGGATCACAACCGCGAACATCAGCACTCAGGTTCTGGAAGAACCGGTCTTTCCCTGACACTGAGGGATCAGTGAGTGCAGGGCTCCAGGGAAGGCGTGGGTGTGAAGGACACAGAACAGCAACACAAACACTTTATTTCCACACACACTTAGCAGATGAGTAGGTACTGGCCCCCTGAATGAAATCGGACGTGTATTCGTGTCTAAGTATCTTGAACCTTCGAGTTCAAGCATACGCGGTTTTAATGTTCGCATTCCTTTCTTCACTTACCTTCAGGAGGTCCTGTGACATCAAGGGCAGAATCAGGTTCACTCCATATAACACAACATCAGCTGCCGACACAGATCTGTTTGCTGCTGGCCCAGGCTCCTGACCCCTAAACACTTCATCTATAAAATGAGAACAACGCAGTCTTACAGCTGTAACATCAATAAACCTACGAAGGTTGGTATGTTCTCCTGCATGAAAGTGAAAGCGGAGTCAAGCCCCCAAGAGAAAATAAATCTGCAAGAGGATAATACATCCTTTTGTGTTGTACTGTTTAGGGTCTGAACACTGGATGCAGATATTTTGTGTTTACATTATCATTCTACAACGATGAAAGTAAACCTAACACTTAATCAATGTTTTTTGAAAAGTAAAATTGACCCCACTGACACACTGGTCATACTGTGAGTTAAATAATTTCCACAGTACTATTCACTTTTCTCCTAGGTTTGTGGGATTTTTCTAAGCTGGAAAGGAATGGGGGGAAATATAGGAATTAAATATTGCATAAAAAAAGAAAGTTTTTTTTTAAAAAAGCTACTAATATGACAAAGGATTATCACCCTTAATCCATAAAGGAGGCATATAAATTACTCAGAATCTTAAAACCTAAACAGATAAAGGACCAAAATCCACAAACAAACATCTAACAAAACCATAAGCCCAATGAAAAACAAGTTTGATCCAATCACTAAGCAAGCAATACAAAGTTTTTGAAGATACTACTTCTGATTCATTAGATTACAAATGACTTCTGAATGATAACATTTAAATGCTGGTGAGGATACAGTGTGATAGTTACCCTCAAAAGCAATATAATAAGAGACTTTTGAGCACTGTATATAGTAAGGATATAAACATAAACTTAGACAGTGATTCATCCACAGAAGTAATCAGTTTATCACTGTAACAGCAAAATTGTAAATACTCCAGATGTCCTATATTACAAAAACAGGGTTAGGTTCCAAAATGTGGATTGCCACGCAGCCATCAAAAAGCCATGAAAAATTTTAATGACAAGGAAGAGGCTAATAAAACATTAATGAAAAAGGCAGAATATAAAATTATATTTGGAGCATAATCACAAAAGAATTATACAAAATAACCGAAAGGGAAATTAACAAAATGCAATTACTCTGGATTATGTCAAAGTATGGGTGATTTTTCTGTCCCTGTACTTCAAATCTTTTCTATTATGAGCACATTTACTTTCACAACAAGGGGAAAAAAAGGACGAAATGTGGTAAAAAAGCACTTCTACTTAAAAACCACTTTTTCTGCCTAATTCTGTGCTCTTCTCCAAGAGCCTCAGTTCTAGGTGGAAGAATCCCACTTTCCAACGCCGGGCACTGGCGAGCTTGGATCCATCCAGCAGGAAGCCTGGGCCTGCTGGGCCGGGGCCACGGCAGGCCGGCCACCGCCGCTGGGTCTGCTCGAGAGGCGGCCCCTGGCCTGGACTGTGGGACTCAGCTCTGCAGCCACGGGCCTGCCAGGGGCTCAAGAACGTCGTGCAGAGGCTCATCTTCAGTTATGCTTTTACATCTCACCTGGCATGTTAATTTTATTTCATAATATTTAAAATATTTTCTCTTATCTCACCTATTATCTTTATTTTACTTTTTAAATAATTACTTAAAAATATTCTCTCCCTTTTTAACATCTATTTTATCTGTTGCTTTATCATTTCCTATTTTAATTGTCTTCATTTTCTTTTTTCTAGACCTCAACCCTATCCACCTTATTCTATTCTTTTTACCCTTATTTTGTACTTTCAATCCTGAGCATTTTGGCCTCAATTTCTTTTCTAACATTGTATTACGATTTCAATCCTTTTGCTTTTTTATTATGAAAACCTGCCCGTCCACACTTACCCATACTGTTTACTCCACAGCTCGCTCCTAGGGGAGCCTGAGAGGGCTTCTGTCCCCTCCAAATGCCTTTCATACAAAGCTCTCCCATCCCTCTCAATATCAGTTCTTAACTGAGAGTCAGTTCCTCAGGGTACAGGACTCTTATCCTGGTCCTTACACCCCTGGAAAGTCTACAAATCAACTAACACGACATGTGAAACTCAGCGGGTCGTGTAACATACACCGTTCAAGGGAAAGGCTCAGAACAACTTGAGGCCTTAGAGGCACATTTGATCTAGAAAAGGTGAAGCAACCCCGGCCTGAAGGAATCAGAACACCTGGGACCGACCACCCGCATGAGCGGCTGGGCCTGGAAACAGCGGCAGCGGCAGCCCTTCACCTTGGCGCCCTGTCACCTGCCCAGGGCGGTAAAGCTCCTGGGCTGAAGCTGACGGTGCCCGGCACAGGGCAGCTCTGCCAGAGGCCTCTGCTGGGCGAACAAGGGAAGTGAACCGGTGGAGGGAACAGAGAAGAACGGCGTCCAGTGTCAGGTGTGCTGAGCCCAGGGGGCGAGAAGGGATCGGAGAAGAAGGGGCAGCGGCACCCGCTGCCCGGGGAGGGTGCCGCTGCCCGGGGAGGAGGCGTGGACAGCACGTCTTCCTCGTGGAGCGCGAGGCCCTTGTGTCCTGCGGCAAGGCAGGCGGTGGGCAAGAGGCGGTGAAGGAGAGCTGTGGGCACTCGAGGCTCCGGGCACCCGGACACGCCTGCCTGTGACAACAGCGGTGACGAGAACGACAACGGCAGGCACCTGCCAGCTCATCGTGAACACAGTTTGGCAGGCACCGATTTTCACAGCCCCTGTAACAGCAAGGGAGGCCCAGGAAGGCAACAGACTCCGCCAAGGTCATGCTGCTGGGGAGCCCCAGGTGAGGGCTTCAGAGTGTCGCCTGTCAGCCCCCAAGTCCAGTGGCTCCCAAGCTGCAGTGGGCACAGGGCTGGGGTTTCCTCAGAGGACACGGAGGAGGAACTCGACAGCAAAGCGAGCTCTGGACACTGGCCTCCGAAGTCAGACGCTGGGGCGCGCTAGCTGCACACCGGCAGGCAAGTGGTGTAGACTTCTGGGCCTGTTTCCTCGCCTCTAAAACGAGTGCAACAGTGGCACCAGACTCATGCTGCTGTGACAGGGACAGTGTCCGGCACCGGCTAGGCGCCTAGGACAGGGAAGACACCAGCACTTGCACCTCTACCAGAAGAAGGCCAAGCACACAGGGCTGCTGGTCCCGCCCTCCCCGCAGCCACGGAGACCGACTTCCACCTGTTCGGTAAATGGGACCTCCTCGTGGCACGTCACATAATGACAACACTCCTTCGCTTTAATAAAAACAATAACGACAGCAAAGTTGAAAAGCCCTCACGCACGCTGTACCTGTGTCGCTGAAATCTATGAACTCCTTGGACAGCAGGTTAGTAAGGAGCTCCATGATGAGAAGCAGGTCTTGGTACTGCTCCTCCTCCTCCACGGTAACGTCGACCCTCTGCCGCCCTACGTTGTTCTTGGAGTACACGCGCAGCAGGGTGAGGCAGGCCTCGTACAAGTTCATAGCTTTGGACTGGGAAAAAGCAGGCAGAAATTAGGCTACTAGGGGGAGCCGGGCTGGGAAACAAACATAAATATTAAAGAAGTTTAAGATGTAATCTAATAAATTTACTCTGAATTCCAACAGCAGCTCTAACGCTTGTCTTAAACTATATTAAAGCATTAACAAAAATGAAAAAGCATAAAGATTACAGTTATATTTAAAATATCAGTTTTCTAACAATAAAATTTGACACTCTTTTTGTGTGCATTTGATTGTGCATACTAGAAAGACAATATAATCTTGGCAACAGAACTGCTTTACTCCTGTTCAACTTCTTGTATGACGTATATTATTTTAAGATTTAAAATGCTTTAACGTGCAGAAGCACAGAGCACCAAGCATTAGAATAAACGGCACTGGCCTAACCTCTGAACAGTGCACCTGTGACGACCTTTGTAACATTGATCAAACGTAACCTCACTTTTAAGCAGGTTCCTTTGATCTACAACAACAACAAACACAAATCAGGAACATCTTTGCTGACTGAATATAAAAGAACTTAGTGTATCTGAACATTCATCTGATTTACAAAACAAAGATGCAAACTGCCACTTAAAATGGTAAGTCCTAGGGTTCCACCACAGAGAAATTTGTTAAAATTTTCTACCATAATCCATTTGTTTTATCAAATATTCCTCATGTGAATGAGTTTGACTGAGTAACATATTAGCCCAAAGAAATGCCTGATTATTAACATTCTTAGGGCAAGAATTTACATTCATTCAACATGCCTTCCTCTGAACTCTGAGTTCTTTTGAAAAATCTTTTGGAGGCATAAAAATATTATTTCAAATAACGTTCATTCAATCTGAAGCAAAGTATCTATCATTTTGTTATAGCTATCAGGAGTTTTGATCTGGAAGGGATCAAAGTAGACCGTGCTCACCTCTCCAAGATAGCATATCTGCTTATGTGCAACTTCAACAAAAACTTCTATAATGAGATTGACAGTCTCAGGGGTGTTTTTGTAAACTTCCATCAATCCAATGCAATTGGTAAGGAAGTCCATTAAAAAGTTAAAAAGGATGGCTACATTGTCAACCTGGGTAGCCTCAGCAATGCCACACAGGGCCTCCAGTGTGGCAGTGATCTCCTGCTTCACCTCCTCCTGCTGGCACATCTGCGGAAAGTTTTCCTGGTTTATCACTCTTAAGAATCGCTGCTGAAGAGGCTGAAGAACCTACAAAAATAAAGCGTGAATTTTTTAAAAGTCTGATTCACATGCTTAATTTCTTCAACTTGGGTAAATATTCACTTTCCAAAACATTTCTAATTGTTGGAGGCAAAAAAAGCACAAAAAACAAAAAATATCTGAACCACATGTTACAAGCCCCATTTTGAAGGTGATCCTAACTTCTGGCAAACAAATAAATAACACAGCACATGCAAAGGTGCTCACATCGCCAGTCAACAGGAAAACGGAAATCAAAACCACAATGAGATATTACCTCACATCTATCAGAATGGCCATCAAAAAGACAAGAAACAACAAGTGCTGGCGAGGGTGTGGAGAAAAGGGAACCCTCGTACACTGTTGGTGGGAACTCAAATTGGTACGGCCACTTTGGAAACAGTACGATGTTCCTCAAAAAATTAAAAATAGAATTACCATAGGATCCAGCAATTCCACCTCGCATATTTATCTGAAAAAGTGAAAACGCTAATTCGAAAAGATACATGCACCCCTATGTTCATAGCAGCACTATTTACAATAGCCAGGACACGGAAGCAACCCAAGTGTCCATCGACAGATGAATGGATAAAGGAGATGTGGTACATACATACAATGGAATATTACTCAGCCATAAAAAGCAAGGAAATCATGCCACTCATGACAACATGGATGGGTCTTGAGGGCATTATGCTAAGTAAAATAAGTCACACAGAGAAAGACAAATACTGTACGATCTCACTTATACATGGAATCGAGGAGGGAGGAAGACAAAGATACAAACTTTCAGTTACAGGATTAATAAGTCCTGGGGATGTAACGTACATCATGATGACTATATGAGATGTAGGAAAGTGAAGAGGGGAGATCCGGAGAGTTCTCATCTCAAGGAAAAAAATGCTCCTTAATTTTTTTTTCTTTTTCTTTTTTTGGTATCCATGAGATGATGGATGCCATCCGTGTCACAATACATGTAAGTCAAACCATTATGCTGTACACCTTAAAGTTATACAATGATGTATGTCAATTACATCTCAATAAAACTGAAAAAAAGAAATTATTACTTATGGAAAAGAATGTAAGTGCATGCTATCATCATACTTCCTTAAGTAATTTAAGTTCAAAAGAAGAAAAAAAAAGACTTCCTTGACGCCATTCACAGGATTCTGCCACTATCTTCATCTCTTTCCCATTAGCAAAAAAAAAAAAAAAAAGATATTTCAGAAAGGGCCATAGGGTAAATCTTTTACAGTTTACAGGACATACTATCTCTGGCCCAACTATTCAATTACGACTTCACTGTAGTGCAGAAGTAGCCATGGAAAAGATGTAATCGGTTAAGCATGACTGTGTTTCAATAAAACTTTATTTATAGGGACTTCCCTGGTGGTCCAGGGGCTTAAGACTCCACGTTCCCAATGCAGGGGGCCCGGGTTCGACCCCTGGTCAGGAAACTAGATCCCACGTGCCGCAACTAGAAGTTCGCATGCCACAACGAAGACCCGTCGCAGCCAAATATATAAATAAATATTTTTTAAAAACTTTATTTATAAAAACCGCAGGCCAGATTTGGTCTGTGGGCTGCAGTCTCCAACCTCTGTCCTACTGGGTGAAGACAAACACAAAGCTCCAGCCTGTTTTTCTCCTTCCAACTCCCCTGGGTGTAAGAGTAAACAGGCATATTCATGAAGAGGATCTCTTAATTCTATTTAAAGCTGCACGTATGAAAATAAATTATTTAAACTGGAAACACGTGGCCAGGCTGATTTTCATTCTGGCTCTGAAGTCACAGACTACTGCCTATTTCTGTTACTGTGCCCTTTCTCAACACTAAGGGCATCCAGTCACAGGGATTACAGGCTGGCAACCTACCTGCACTGGTAACTCTTGGTTCCCAATTTAAACCTTATTATATAAGACGACGTGTCCAGGGTGGCTGCTGTGGGTTGAATTACATCCCGCCAAAATTGATGTGTTGAAGTCCAAACCCCTGGTACCTCAGAACATGACCTTATTTGGAAATAGGGCTGTTTCAGATGTAATTAGTTATTAAGATGAGGTCCTTTGGGCGGGCCCCTAACCCAGTATGACTGGTGTTCCTATAAGAAGGGGAAATTTGGAACAGATATGGGCACATGGAGATGCAGGGGAATCAGGGTGATGCACCCACAAGCCGAGGAATGCCGCGGACTGCCAGCAAAGCACCAGGAGCTCTGGGAAAGGCCGGGAACCCCAGGCCCTCTGTCACAGCCTCAGAAGACACCAGCCCTGCCCACACCTTGATCTCGGATTCCTGGCCTCCAGGACCTTGAGACAGTAAATTTCCGTTGTTTAATCCACTAAGTTTGTGGTATTCTGTCACAGCAGCCCTAGCAAGCCAACACAGTGGTTAATTTGCACATCCTTGTCCGAGACAAAGGAACACGTCACAGGTTCTTCATGGAGAAGCAACACACCAGCTCAGGCTCTCATTCGCGTTGGGGGAAAGGTGTTTAAAACTGACGGGCACTCGACAGCGTTCAACGTCCTCACGCAAGCAGGTCAGCAGGTCGGACGAACCCTAAGCGCCAACCCACTCGTTAGGAGGGAAAACACCAGAAAAGCTATGTTTCCACAGACCGTCTGCAGCAACACATAGATGAAACCCCGGCAGGGTGACGCGGAGAAGCCACCACAGGCAGGGGAACGGTTACCTCCGTCCAGTACTGCTGCTTGGTCTCTGCGTCCATGTGAGCGAAGCCCCCCAGGACAAGCGCCTTCATCAGCGTCCTCTGCACGGGGCTGGATAGGAAGTTCAGAGGCGGGCGTCGGCTCGCGAACTGCTTGGCCAGGTTCCACCAGCTTTCACACTGGATCACCAGGTTTGCCCTGCAGGGAGAGACAAGCCGCACCACCTGCTTACACCGCAGTGCACTAAGCAAACAAAGCGCAGGGCTACGGGCGTCAACTTCTGGTTCAAGTCCAGCACAGACAACTTGGTATATAGACTTTGGAGTCTTGTATTCGGACCCAATTAGCCGTTTGTCAGTGTAAAGTTTATTTAATCTCTCTTAATTATCAGTTTCCTGATCTGTAAAATAAAGATAACAACAGTAATAACAGCTCTAAATTTCATGGCTGAGACTGATGAAATGATTAAATCAGATACTACATATGAAGTGTTTGCAACAGTACCTAATAAATTACAAGAATTCAATAAATAGTAGCCAATGACAGTAGTAATGACAATCATTTTCCTATGTAGTAAGAAAACTGAAAACAGCTCCAGAATTTGTTATAGAAAGCACTAAAAATTTTACTTTGCAAAATTAAATTATTAATTGTTAAATTATCAGTTTTTCTCATCTTTAAAATGGGATAACACTAATGGGATAGCTGAAAATTCCAATAAGACTATTCTATATTAAAACTGTAAATTACTAAATTAAATATATATGTTACTTATAAAGATTCTTTGATGCTAAATCCTTGAACACCTATGCAATCTTCAGTCGTAACATGGAAAAGCTCTGTTTGCATTTGTAACAAGAATATGATACATTTTTTAAAACACATTGCTCCAAAAACGCAGGGCCCACCTAGACCTTAGGACCGTGTAACTGTTCACCACTTGAAAAGACTCCAGTGAAGTCACACGCATCAGCTCACCTCTCCCTTCTCTCCACCAAGGTGACGAGCAGCTGCACCGTGTCATTTGCGAGGTCCTGCTCACTGCTGCACACCGAGAGGTTGCTGAGGACCTTCTGCAAGAGGTAGCCAACGATCCACTGAGAGCCCTCTGTGTCTGCTCCAAATGCTGTACTGAATGGCACGCTTATCTTCAGAGAAAACAAATTTTTTAAGGTCAGAAAGAAAGATCTGCTGGAAAAAGGAAAAAAAAACAAACACAAAAACAAAAAACCCCGTAGAGAAATCAAACTGAAATGAGCACTAAATCTGAAGTACTGCTTACTTCACACCAATTTTCTAAAATGTATTCATTTCCAAAAGTCCAAAAAAGGACATCGTCAATCCACTGACGTTTCCCAGTGTGGTTTTCCTATTAGCTTTAATTATTCTCATATTACAAACACAGTCACATATTCACACCAAATACAAAGAACATAAATTAATCCATTCCCCAAACAGTACTCTGAACTTAACACAGGTTTAAATAAGCAGAAATCACATGATATGCTCTAGGAAAAGTTAACAAAACAGCCTGCTGTCCACACGGTTTTCTCCAGTGTGGAAGATGCTCAGCTCTTACTCACATTCTGATGAGAAAATCACCAAGAAAAATGCTCTCATTTCTATAACTCCCATCCTCATAAATCCAAACGAAGTCAAACGGTTTTACATTCTGACCTGATCGTACAGTTTCTCATCCACCAGGAGATAAGTCTTTGCCCAGCGTTTTAGAAACCAAACAATATCTTTGCCCATCTGAGGGCTTAGCAGGTGCGTGAGATCTGCCCTTATTGCCCGAGACTCAACTTCTGAAACTCTGAGAACAGCAGACGACAGCCTGTGGGTACAAAAAGGAAGTCATTTATTCCTTTATCAGTTAATTGGCTGTCTAACCATACTTTTCTCCTAAAAAGCCCTTTTCTGTTTCTCAACTCTCTGAAATTTTCTTCAAGTGGGTTGGAGACAAATGCCCCCATTTTATTGCTGACCTTTCAGGAAGCAGGAGAAAAGAAAAGGAAGAGAGTCATGGCTAGAGACACCCTCTGTTGGGCTGTGATCACACGTGCAAGTCTCAGCACTACTGTCTAAAGAGATTTTTCAGGTTCAAAACAGAGAAATGTACACAGTTAAAAGCTACTTAAAACCCACGGACACTGGTCATTTTATGGTGTGGGGACGGGTCAGTGACTTATCCAGAATGTTCTGAATATTCAGTCTTGTCTCTAAATCTGACAGTCCTATTTATTTCCTAACAAACTTGACTTTTAACGGTATTTTTAAATAAAAACGTTGCCAGAATTACCTACGTAAGTGCATGTATTGTCCTTTCTACACTACGGAATTCATACGCTGAGCAGCGTTAACACAGCACGATACACAGACCAGTAAAAACAAAAAAAAAAGGCTTTGTTCTGGGTTTGGAAGGGGGGCACAAGGGATCTATATTTAACCTGACTTTAGCTAAAAGGCAAAGAAGCAAAGGACTTAAGCGAAAGAGCCCATCATGACACCATTCTAGGAATATCGGCACTAAGGCAGGAACGCTGCTTTCCCCGCTGCTCTCAGGGTGAGTGAAGCCATCTCCCTGCTGTGAAACCTCACAGGCAGTTTCAGCCCCTGACCCACTGCTACCTCCTTCCCAGCTGGCGACAACCCCTTCTCTGACCTTCTTCTTTACACAGGTGGGTTTAAGGTCTTCTTGTTTCACTATATACACTCGCTATGCCAACAGTACTCAAAGTTTTAAAAATGATTTTAGAGTGTATGTAAGCAAAAATAACCCAACCATCTCACAATCCATTTTAAGTTGAAGTATCAAATTTTCCCTGTAAGAATAAACAGCTTAAATGATGTAATCTGCAGCCTCACAGAACGTGCATTAAGCAATCACAGTAACCGTGCAAATGTATGCACTGGGATTTAATTATCCAAGAATTCTGATACCCATCACCATCCATGTAAAAGAGAAACAAGTTTTTCTTTCACAGTTGGAAGCTTTACACTGTTTCTTTTTCTCCTTAAATTTTTATTCCTATTTAATTTCCCCACAGACTATTATCCTAATATAATAAACTTCTTATACTCGCTTTATCGATCACACCATATACTTCTCTGAAACAAGTAAACTTCTTATACTCGCTTTATCGATCACACCATATACTTCTCTGAAACAAGTATGTATAGATATTAAAATATAATTTTTAAAAATTTCCAATGATAAGACTGTGTTAAAAATGTCTTCTGGATTGAGTTATCGTTACAAAACTTAGTAGTACACAATTGAGCAAAATATCACACAAATTTAAATAAATTATTAAACACATTTATTAAAAATAAAACTTTATGTACAACACGGGGAATATAGCCAATATTTTATAATAACTATAAATGGAGTATAAACTTTAAAAATTGTGGATTACTATATTCTACACCAGTAACTTACACAACATTATAGCCAGCTATACTGCAATTAAAAAAAATTAAAATAAATAAATAAATAAAATAGATGTATCTTAATAAGATTAATGTGGCAGGGTTTGATTTTTCCAAATTCGTCCATTTGTAATTTGATTCCTGTTTTTCATTTCAATAGATATGAGCACTGAGAAAACGCGTTCACATAAATTAATGGGAGGCGTCTTTAGAACAGTGGGGTCCCTCAGGTACATGAAGTAAAGCTCACGCTGACGGCACCCTGTAACACCGACACAGCCCTGAGGTCTGCACACCTGGCCCTCGGGCAGCTGGCCTCCTTGCCACGGCACTGACAGTCTGCTAACAACCGCGCCATTCCCTTACTTCTTCCCTCTCCCACACGAGGAGCTTGAAAGGGGGAGCGATCTGTCTGCTCTAGAACAGTGCCTGGTACGTAGTAAGCACTCGAGAGTTACTTGTCAAATGATGATTTCTTCAAGAAATGCGAACCACTTTCTTAGTAAACAAGGCCTGTCTCCCTCCTGCCGTTCAATGTCACACTCGCTCTTTGGACTGAAAAACAACGGTGACTCCTGTTGCTCCGGTCCCCACCTCAACCCTTCACAGGCTTTGCTCTCAGACATCAAAATGTTTTGCTCTCTCACTGATACCCAAGACTGGCAAAAATTGAAAAAGCACTGAAAATGCAAGGAAAGCATTCCTGAGGGTACTGCCCAGGCAAGAACGGTGGCACAGAGCACAACAGGACAGCACCCTGAAATGAACCGACTCTGCAGTTAACATTCACCATGAACCATACCAAAGCAATTACTCCATCTAATGCCGAAAGCAATCCCAAAAGGAAGAAATAAAACTTTTCCAATAGAGCATTGACACTGACATTTTATTTCAAATCAGAGAATGCAACAATAAAGGAGATAAATTCCCAAACATTTCCTTGATACCCGCTTAACAGTTTAATTAAAAAAAAAAACAAAACATATTTTCTATTGCACAGGTTTAAATGGTATCTATGTTATTTTGCATTAAAATAAAAAGAATGAGGGGACAGTACCTTGTTTGAGTTACTGATTTTGCAACAGACAAAAACCAATATTATTTCATTATTCTGTCTGCAACCTAAATTTAAAGTTTAAGATGCTGAAACTTAAATTGCTGTTTTCAAATCCACTTTTAGGAGGATATTTAGTTCATGTTCATCCCTCCTCAACTTCACCATCAAGAATTAATGGAAGTTTTGCCATTCCTCTCAGGAAGATCACAGTGAATTCCTTCATTTGAGGCACACTGCCATCTTATAACAGGGCTCTCAAGGTTCACACACACTCAGGACAAATATTTCTATTTTATGAGAGGCCAGGAAAGCCACTGGAAAGTCATTCCAGCTTCCTGAACAATAAATGCATGTTCATGTTCACCTGGTTTCTAAGAATTTCCCATTCTTGGTGCTTTCATTCAGGTGCCTGAACCCGCATTAGCACTGCTTTCTGATGGTCAAGGGATGTGTTTGCAGGAATTAGACCAAATGTCCCTTCAAGGCCTCACTGCATCCAGAATAATCTTATACTTGTCCTCCTTGATACTGGACACAGCTGTCAATTCCCACCAGAGTGGCACTGCTTAAATGTGCTGAGTACTCGCCATCCTTGTTTGTTTCAAGGCTTCTCCGAGTTTTATCTTCTTTCGTGTGTCAGCTTTACAACCCGCCTGTCACTCGAGTCATCTACCCGTCAACTCAGAACTTATAAAACAGAATAAATTACAAGAGCACAGCTATAGAGGTCATATTACCTAATCACAGAATCTGTTCTGTTGTACCCTGGGATGGAAGAAGCCTTTTCTCCTGGAGATCCCAAAATTTGAAGTGTTGTATTAATGTCAACTTCAGATGAATGCTTAATGGAATATTCCATTATTTCTGGAGGTATTAGCGGAGTCTCTCCCTGAGTATCATCAGCTAAGAGGTAGCCTTCAGTTTAAAAAAAATTAAAAATGAACACTTAACAATCTACATTTAACAAATTGCTCTATAAATGTTTTCAGTTTTATTTGATTTATATACACCATATAAATTGATGTAAAAGTAAATTATAAATGTTAAAATGTTAATTCAAGTTTGATGAGAAGAAATTTTCTGTTTCTAAGATAATTAACCCTCAAAAACACAGGAAAGGACAAAGGACAAAAGTTTTATTCACCAATTTTATAATTCATACTGACATGTAGGCTTTTTACTCTGTGACCTTTTAATAATTTTCAGTACTATATTCTGTAAAGTTAAGAGGAATTCTACTATTATCTTTATCAAAAGTCAATATTTGGGAATGCCTTTCCAAACATTAAGGTTGTTTTTTTTTCTTTCTCCTGATTATTTAAAATACAGAAACACTGACAGCATGGTTACAGAAGAAGACCCTGAAGAAAAGTCAGACTGCTGGGATTTGAACTCTGGCTCCAAACATTAACACCAGTGTGACCAGGGCTGGTCTCCAAGTCTCAGATTCTTCGCGTCTAAGACAGGGTGATAATTAATAATGATAGTAATAATAATAACAGCAACAAGGACAACCATAATACCTAATAATAGTGCTAATGCAGGGGCTACAGTGAATTCCACACAAAACATGTGGCACAGAACAGGCACTGAACACATGCCAGCCAATACTGTAAAGAAAAGCATCCGCAGCTCTGTGACATACAACAGCTGTATCCAGATCTCAAGGTCAACACTGCGTATGAACTACTGTTATTAACTCATGAAGCTTCTCTTAAGGCTGAGACTGCTCAGCTGGCAATTACATTTTACAAAGAAACGACCAACCGACCTGTAACTAAAATAAGCCAGTGGATATCTTCATAGAGATCATCCAGCACCTTGCCGTCAACAGAGCCCGACGCAGGTGAAGCGAGGAGATGCTGCTGCCGCCGCTGTAACTGCCCGTGGAGCCGCGTTACTCTTTCCTCTAATAAACTACAAGAAGGAAAACATCAACGGCTTCGTGAAGCTCAGCCAGCAACGACCCGGAACGACTTACTTCCACTTATTAGACAGCAGAAATTAAGATGTTAGCACAAAACACATATACAAACATATTTATTATATACACAGTGTTCTCATGGTGCTATAAGAATTGTGATTTATTGTTTATGACATAGAATTAAAACATCGCTTTACAAACAATCAAGGTTTATTACAACAGGCATTTGAAAACCGGTTATTCCAAGCTGTTACTGATACGGGTCCCATCATTGCTCATACCATGTTTTCCATAATCTCTCTGCCATCTACGCTGTAGTGCCTGGGCTCCAAATGTACAAGCCAAGGAACGCAATCATGAGTGTGTTTCTGTCCATTTGTTCCGTGTGCTGGGGCACGGGGAGGGGGTGTTTAAAGTCTTTAAACACTTTAAGTGCTCGCCGGGGGATTGTGAATAGACAGTATTTGTCCATGGGGTGTCTTTGGACTGTGTGTACCTTGTCAGGAGAGGTATACAGTGCTCTGCAGCAATGCGTCCTAGCATTCCTACACTGGCTAGTTGATCTGAAAACTGGTCTCGATCATCCTCCTGAAGTTCACTTATCTCTTCTTCCTCACGAGAGGCCACTCCGTTGGCAGTCTGTTATCGATGAAAGAAACAAAGACCGAGCTGTAACGTAACCTCAACACCACACGTGAAAAGGAAGGCCGAGCAGACACCAAAAAGGGGGGAAACTCGAAGAGAAGGAGTCGGGGTATGGCCCCCCCACCATCGCACGTAAACACAGCCAGTGCACACCCACCACCCAGCTCCCACACCAGAGACTTCAACTTCTGTCACTGAGAAGATCTGACACCTTTAAGATCCACAGTCCTTTGGATATCACCTGACAACTTGCAAGACACAGGTGGGTAACTGAAAACTAAGGAGATGAAGGTAACTACAAGCCACATCCCATAAAACACGAACCTGTTTAGACTTTTGCTCTCCATCTGATGCTCTCAGCAAGTCCTCTGAAGGAGCTCACCTATGTTTCTAGTATTTATTATATGATGAAATAGATTTTTAATTACAATCCGGCTTAAAACTTACCAAATTCCTTGTGCCATCGGGAGCGGCTAGGTGGCACTGAATATAGGAATTGAACACTTGAACTGCGTGTTGGGTGAAAAAGCCTTTATGGAAATGCTTGTCGTCTTGGACCAGCGTCAGCCAGGACTCCAGCAGTCTGTCATACGCTTCCATGTACACCATGTCGTCTTTATCCAGCTAAGAGCAAAGGACATTCACAAGACAGATGGCCAGAGAGTAAGACGGACATCACAGCAAGCATCCCACAGCCACACAGACAGACAGGTTTACAGGTTTTCCTTTAACAAAGGTTCCCAATTATTAATCAATGATCAAGCTAAACTGAGCTCGTCTTAAAATTAACTGATTAATTCAAACATTGCAGTAAATATGTGTAGGCTTTTTATTAAACTTTCTAAAATCTTTCTAACTTAATCTAAATTCTTAGGCAAACAGGAATTAATGTTTATTTCTGTAAAAGACTAGCCATTCAGTGCTCTGCAGATCATGTGTTTTTCAAACAAAAATAATGTTAACGTTTTTCTGTAGTCAAGATGAGAACTGTTAGATTAAAGCAAAAATAAATGATTTTAGAAAAACTGAAGAATGATGAGAACCGACTGGCCTAATGAGCATATTTAAAAACACATGGGGGGCGTCCCTGGTGGTGCAGTGGTTGGGAATCTGCCTGCCAATGCAGGGGACACGGGTTCGAGCCCTGGTCTGGGAAGATCCCACATGCCACGGAGCGACTAGGCCCGTGAGCCACAACTACTGAGCCTGCGCGTCTGGAGCCTGTGCTCCGCAACAAGAGAGGCCGTGATAGTGAGAGGCCCGCGCACCGCGATGAAGAGTGGCCCCCACTTGCCGCAACTAGGGAAAGCCCTCGCACAGAAACGAAGACCCAACACAGCCATAAATAAACAAATAAATTTAAAAAAAAAAAAAGAACACATGGGGAGAGCTTCATAGATGCTCCTTGACATTTTATTAGAAACCAGGAAGGCAAGGATGGGCCTCAAAGAAGCCGGAGGAGGGCGCCGAGGCAGGAGGACACTCGGGAAACCCAAAGCACGTGTGAGGACCCGTGGGGAAGCCTCGCGGACGGCGCGCAGAGGGACTGAAAGGAGCCAGGCTGCACACGGCTGCCACGCACAGGCGGGGCCCTGAACCAACTTCAGAGTAAAGGACTCCGCCATTCGAGGAGGAGGGGTCACACGGAGGACGCCAGGCGGCTCTGCTCGTCTTCTCACATGCCAGTAAGAATCCACGTCCGAATTCTGCCATTAGTTAGTAATGTGGTACATAGTTCAATCTTTGCATCGATTTCTTCATCCACAAATTCACTAGATCACTATTCAGTGAAACTCAGAATACGTAGGTGTCAAGCACTATGTTTGGTGCAAAAACATAAATAACATACCATTCATTGACTTTCAAGCTCAACCCAATGGAAAAAAGTGAGAAGCAAACAAAACACTTGCAGAAAATACACTACAGGCCACAAGAGATAACCATACATTCCGGGGTCAGTTTTTAATAATGGCATCTCTCATAAGTAATTTGTTAAAAATAAAGGAGCAGAGCCTTCGAGCTATGTATTCGACCTTAAAAGGTTTTGTTTGGCACAATCCACGGTTTCTGATGTTCTGTTAATAGGTAGCGAACCAGGAACCAGGAACACGAAAGGTCTACAGGTCTGGTCTACAACTTGCTCTCCTGGTTTCCAAAGCAGACAGGCCTCATCCTACAAATACACCAACTCTAGAACCTCCATCAGAGAACGCCACCCCAAACTGTTATTTCAGCAACTTGTCAATGACTCAAAAAAGAAAGTAATGGGAGATCTATTTCTAGGATTCCAGAGTAAGCCGGACCGTCAGAATACCACCTCCAGATTAGAATACACAAGCACCTAAGGAACTGCTTCCAGTGAATGGTGTTTTATGTCTTTTGCTTTTATTAACCCACGGAATACAAAGAAAAACTGTCATATTCTGGATCAAATGAACCTTTAAATTTTTAAAAAATATTTAAAAGTAATTTTGTGGGGACTTCCCTGGTGGCACAGTGGTTGAGAATAAGCCTGCCAATGCAGGGGACACGGGTTCAATCCCTGGTCCGGGAAGATCCCACATGCTGCGGAGCGGCTAAGCCCATGCACCACAACTACTGAGCCCGCGTGCTGCATCTACTGAAGCCCGTGTGCCTAGAGCCGTGCTCCGCAACAAGAGAAGCCACCGCAATGAGAAGCCCACGCACTGCAACGAAGACCCAACACAGCCAAACATAAATAAATAAATACATTTTTTTTAAAAGGTAATTTTGTGAAAACTTTACATAAGACTAAAGGGAAAGTGAAAAAAACTTCACTAGATAATTTTATTAAGAAATTTAAAATAGCAAACCCAAATTTTATTCCTATTTTTCTGGCCTTGAAAGTGTTTATACTGAAAACAGGCAACATTCTTTGAATGTAACTAACTAGGACATGTTCACGTTGTGAATACTGGACTCTTACTATTACCTGCGGTGTTTGCGTCCTACAAAGTCCCCGCAAACACTGAATTAGTGAATACTCCCGTCACTGCAGCTTTCACCATGTGCAGGTGGAGAGGTCAATAACCACCTTGTTTATGTGCACAGACACCTTATTTCACATGCACTGCTGATTCATGGCTAGCAGCCTGTCCAGCAAAGCTCATCTAACACCCACATTTTCTCCCTAAGGCTCACCCCACCCTCCCTGCACTTGGGCACAACACCTGGAGGCCATCGGAAACAGCAAAATCATCCCATCAGTCACTGCAGCGCAAGAACTTCAATATTTTGTGACAGAATTTTGGAAAACCCCGTTTCACACAAAAATGCGAAAAATGAAGCACTGGAGATGGTGAGAAGGACACCTGTTTACGGTGTGAGGGTGAAAACAAGAAGGCAGAGCGCGTCTGCCCGGCTTGACCCCTGCTGGGAACAAGCAAGCCGGCGGGTCATACTCTTCGTCACTCTTTGCACACACATGTCCACGAATAATCATGAAAAGTTGCACAAGTGCTGATTTTGGGGTTGCAAAGGATTTTTAGCAAGGAAGTGGATTTGTAAATATGGAATCCACAAATGATGAGGACCAACTGTACTTGCAAAATCTAACTCTAGGAGGTTCTAACTTACTACTAAAGCTGGTTCTGCTCGCTCATGTACCATCAAAATGCTTTACACTTTTTAAAACCTTGACAGCTCATAACTTTGTTGAAGGACAGCCATATTCCTGGTTCCATAAATGCAGTAACATATTCATTTAGGTTTATAAATACCAATGAAAATGATCAATTCAACCAATATTTTTCATTACATCATTTATTTCCTTCCAACCCCTTCTGTAAATACTGCTTTCACCATCAATACAATTACAAACCGTATTAAGTAAATGCTGTTGCATGAACATTAAAAAAGATACAGGTGGGCTTCCCTGGTGGCGCAGTGGTTGAGAATCTGCCTGCTAATGCAGGAGACACGGGTTCGAGCCCTGGTCTGGGAAGATCCCACATGCCTCGGAGCAACTAGGCCCGTGAGCCACAACTACTGAGCCTGCGCGTCTGGAGCCTGTGCTCCGCAACAAGAGAGGCCGCGACAATGAGAGGCCCGCGCACCGCGATGAAGAGTGGCCCCCACTTGCCACAACTGGAGAAAGCCCTCGCACAGAAACGAAGACCCAACACAGCCATAAATAAATAAATTTTAAAAAGATACAGAAATACTGTCAATATCCTTTAGTAAACTCTAAACTCACAAAATATTGGGTGAAGGTTTTCCATGGAATAACTGACTGGATGGGAATGCCATACTTTCGTTTTGTCCTTGGAAATATACTGTTTGCTCATAAATTATTGAGTTTGAGAAAACTGATCACCTAAAACTTAGTCTCAGATTTCACTTATACTATTAATTTTACCAACATTATTACAGCTCAGAGTGCTGCTGTCTCTTTACATTCACCTTCTGATTTGTTTTATCACTGAAACATCTTATTCTGACAATTTCCTTTTCTTTGTTACTACGGGCAGAAAAAGAAAAATTCTGAATTTCAAATAGTATCCAATGAAATGTTAAAAACAACAATTAACAACAAAACGTAAAAGATGGTTATCTCAAGAAGTCTTGAAAGACTGTGCTATATTTTGGAAAATGCAATTAGAAAACTGAAAAATAATGAAGAGTAACCATTTATTCTATTTGTGGTGATTCATTTCACTACTATACCATCCTTGTAGGTGACTCTATCATTCTTCCATTTTCTTATTCTTGTAGTTTCTTTTTTATTATGGATGGGAGTTGATGAGTAATGGTGAAATACTTCCTAAGATCATGAAATAGCAAAATGCTTCAAGATATGGGAGAAATCAGATCACTAAAAATCCATAATGTGTTTTAGATTTATACTAAGATAATTACATGGTAATAAATGTTCTTTTCATACTAAAGTCTCTAAGAAAGAATAAAAGTCATGAAAAACTGACATTTAAAATAGTTAGAACTGTTCAAAAATGAAACTCAGAAACTAGACCCTGGTGGTTTACTGAGGGTTAAAGAATGTTGTAAGAAAGAGCCAAATAAAACCTGTTCAAGCATCATCTGTTGTCATGGGACTGAGGATTCCATATCATTCACTATATGAAGCTTTGCAAGAGATTTTTTCTCTTTGCTTATTATTAGGAAGCATTCCTCTGAGAAGCAGGTGTGCTTCCTCTTTCTGCATGAGACCCTCCTAAGGAACTGTATCTTCAGCCCCTTCTAAAAAGTCAAACTTGTATGTACAGATATTACAGCCTGAATATCAAGACTGCTCTTTTTCTCTAGGCTTGACTTTCTACTCTAATTGTCTTTGGCAAGTTCTGAAAGATTATTTCATTCTAAATGTTCTTTTTATAAGCCATAAGAAATTTTGCATGAAGCAAAAAATTATAAAAAAATTAAATAATCTCTATTATAGTTTTAACGACTATGCTTATTACCTTTGTTCTATCTCTCTAGGACACATCCGCTCTTTTAAAGGCTGCCCGATTCATGGAAGAGCAGCTGTGAAAGGTAGCCTTACCTAGACCAAGACACCATTTGAGGGGTTAACTGAAAATGGAACTGATTTAAGAATGTCTACTTCACAGGAGAGTCACTCGGTGATTTGTGTATGGGAGTATTTGCTGCAGCATTACTGAAAACAGTACAAATAACTTTACTGAACCACTCATTGAACGAGTCCCCTAATTTTTTACATTAAAAACATAACTTCTAACACCAATTAATGACATAAAATTATCATAATATAAAGGTACTATATAGGTCTACGTGTGAATAAACAGATGCCAATAAAGTCATAAATGATGGACTATTGGAGAATTTTAACTTCATGCACTGTTTGAATTATTTTCACCAATGAGCATACACCATTTTCACATTAAAACTGTATTCTGAAATAATATTAGGAACAAAATTAACAGAAATAGATATATTCCACTCTAATAAATGCATTACTAGAAAAATGTATCTTTGTATTTGGATCAAGCAAAAAAAGAAAAAAGAAAACCTGAATACTCCCATAACTAACTGTTTAAACTTTTTAGTTTAAATTTTTCCCCCAAAGAAAATACCAGGCTTAGTAAATTTACATGTGAGATCTACTGAACTAGCAAAAAAACAAAACAAAAACAACCAATCTTATACAAACTGATCCACAGAGAGAGGAAAAGAGAATGAGTTGGATGGTGACCCAGTAAGTGCTGTAACCCTGACACCAAACAAACCCAGCCGTTCACAACGGCCATGGCACATGCTCAAGCTGGGCTGACCCCAGAAATGCAGGGGCAATTTTAAGATTAGAAACGTTATGAAACCAATTTAGCACACCAACGGATTAAGTAGGAACACAGTTAATAATATTCAATACTCAATCATGTTGCGATTCTGACAAAGGAGAGCTCAAAAACCTTTAGCAAACGTTACTCCTAATGATGAACCAGAAAGGATTTCTATTACCACTTGTATTCAACACTGCACTGTAAGAAAAAGAAACGTATCATATGATAAGCATCAGAAATACAAATTGCGACGACTGAAAAGACTAAAAAGCTTCTAAAGACAAGTTGTTAGAATCAATAAGAATTTTGAAAAAGTAGTAAATATCAGATCAACATACAAACGCCAACCTCACTTCTCTATGCCAGCAGCAATCTCAAAAATGAGGCTTACAAAAGATACTATTTATAACAGCAACAAATATAAAAGGTACTAAAGAAAATTTTAGACCTAAATTAGTATAAGTACCACATTTATGTATAGAGTTAATACAACAGAGATGTCCATTCTTCACTAAAGAATCCCTATAATCCTATAATCCATAGGAAAATTTCTATGACATAGAAAACAAACTTACGGTTACCAAAGGGGAGAGGGAGGGAGGGAGGGTTAAATTAGGAGTCTGGGATTAGCAGATACAAACTACTATAAATAAAATAGATAAACAACAAGGTCCTATTGTATAGCACAAAGAACTATATTCAATATCTTGTAATAAACCATAAAGGAAAAGAACATATATACATATTCAGATATATATCTGAATCACTTTGGTGTACACCAGAAACTAACACAACACTGTAAATCAACTATACTTCAATTAAAAAAAAAAAAAAAAAAAAAAGAATCTGATTAAAACCTGGGCAGAGCCCCCAAACAGACATTTTTCCAAAAAAGATGTACAAATGGCCAACAGGTACATGAAAGATGCTTAACATTACTAATCATCAGGAAAATGTAAATTAAAACCACAAGGAGATTATCACCTCACACCTGTTAGAATGGCCACAATCAAAAAGATAAGAGATAACAAGCATCAGTGACAATATGGAGAAAAGAGAACCATTGTGCATTGTTGGTGGGACTGAAATTGGTGCAGCCACTGTGGAAAACAGTATGGAGGTTCTTCAAAAAATTAAAAACAGAACTGCCATATGATCCAGCAATTCCACTTCGGGGTATTTTCCAAGGGAGACAAAAACACTAACTCCAAAAGACATATGCACTTCCATGTTCACAGCATCATTATTTACAATAGCCAAGACATGGAAACAACCTAAGTGTCAATGGATGGATGAATGAATAAAGAAATTGTGGTACACGTAACAATGGAATATTATTCAGCCATTTAAAAAAAAGAGGAAATCCCACCATGTTTTGTGACAACATGGATGGACCTTGAGGGCAATACGCTAAGTGAAGGAGTCAGACAGAGAGACAAATGCTGTATGGAATCTTAACAGATCAGATTTGGGGTTACCAGAGGTGGGGTATCAGGGGAGGGAAATTGGAGGAATGTGGTCAAAAGTTACAAACTTCCAGTCATATGATAATTAAGTTCTGGGGATGTAACGCACACATGGTGACTACAGCTAACACTGCTGTGTGGTGTACAGGAAAGCTGTTCAGAGAGAAGATCTTAACAGTTCTCGTCACAAGGGAAAAATCTTATTCTTTTCTTTTCATTGTGTCTATGAGATAATGAATGTTAATTAAACCTATTGTGATAATCATTTCACAATACATATAAACCAAACTATATATGTGTAAATCAAAATTACGCTGTACACCTTAAACTTATATGGTGATGTATGTGAATCATTTCTTAATAAAACTGGCGGCAAAAAAAGAAAAGGAAACAGAAATATAAATGAATGAATGAATATGTATGTATGCTGCTGAAAAAACCTGTTATCCATATGGGGAAGAAGTGAAATGGGATCCCTACTTGATACCATATTCGAAAGTAAATTCTAAGATGGTAATGTCATGAAAGGAAAACTTTTAAAGCATTTAGAAGAAAACACCAGAAGGGTAGGTGTCTGAAACAGGAAACTAATAAAACAAATTATAAAAGAAATGTCAATAAGTTCATTTGACAATGACAACTACACTAAGATGAAGAACATTTGTTCATCAAAAGATACCATCAAGTCTAGGGACTTCCCTGGTGGTCCAGTGGGTAAGACCCCACGCTCCTAATGCAGGGGGCCCAGGTTCAATACCTGGTTGGGGAACTAGTTCCCACATGCATGCCACAACTAAGGAGTCCACATGCCACAACTAAAAGATCCCACAACTAAGACACAGCGCAGCCAAAATAAATAAATATTTAAAAAGAAAAAAAATACCATTAAGTCTAAATGCAATATGGTATGATACAACTGGATACTCGAACAGAAAAAGAACACGGTTGGAAAAATGGTTAAACCCAAATAAAGCCTACATATTAGCTAATAAAAATGCACCCATGTTGGGACTTCCCTGGTGGCGCAGTGGTTAAGAATCTGCCTGCCCATGCAGGGGACACAGGTTAGAGCCCTGGCCCAGGAAGATCCCACATGCCATGGAGCAACTAAGCCTGTGTGCCACAACTACTGAGCCTGCACTCTAAAGCCCACGACCCACAACTACTGAGCATGTGTGCCACAACTACTGAAGCCCGCGCGCCTAAAGCCCATGCTCCACAACAAGAGAAGCAACCGCAATGAGAAGCCCGTGCACTGCAACATAGAGTAGCCCCTGCTCGCCACAACTAGAGAAAGCCTGCACACAGCAACAAAGACCCAACGCAGCCAAAAATAAATAGATGAATAAAGAAAGAAAGAAATTTATTTTTAAAAATGCA
Organism: Balaenoptera physalus; assembly: GCF_965194825.1. Classification (NCBI taxonomy): domain Eukaryota; kingdom Metazoa; phylum Chordata; class Mammalia; order Artiodactyla; family Balaenopteridae; genus Balaenoptera; species Balaenoptera physalus. The sequence goes on along the minus strand of NC_138899.1, from coordinate 80,713,364 downwards.
CCAATGTTACTCTCTTAGTTTTAATAAATGTACCATGGCTATACAAGATGGTAATATTAGGAGAAACTAGGTATATGGGAATACCGTACTAGCTTTGCAACTTTTCTGTAAATCTAAAAGTATTCCAAATTAAAAAAAAAAAAGATACCATAAAGTGAAAAGAGGAGCCACAAAACTAGGAGATCTGCAATACAAATAAACCAATAAGAAATTAGTGTGCAGAATATATAAAGAATTTCTTTAAATCAGTAAGGAAAAGACAATCTGATAGGAAATCAAGCAACAGAGTAAACAAGCATTTCATAAGAATAATCATGGGAATTATGTATTGATATTTATGAAAAGATGCTCAATGTTATTAGTACCTGGGAAAGCAAATTAAGATCATATTTCATATTGTGAGTCTGGCAGAAGCTGTGCTGGTGAAGATGTGGGTCAACGGGAATGCAGACACCACCGTGAGCATGGAGTGCAGTCACTTGAGCAAACAATGGGAAACTATCTTTTTATTATTATTATTATTCATTTATTTTATTTATTTGGCTGCACCGGGTCTTAGTTGCAGCACATGGGACCTTTAGTTGTGGCATGCGGACCCTTAGTTGCAGCATGCGGGATCTAGTTCCCTGAGCAGGGATCGAACTCAGGCCCCCTGCATTGGGAGCGCGGAGTCTTATCACTGGACCACCAGGTAAGTCCCGGGAAACTATCTTTGAAAACTGAACGTTACATAGCCTATGATCCAAAACTTCCATTCCGAGGTTTAGACCTTAGGAAAGTCTCACAAAAGTGTGCTAGGAAACACGTGGAAGCATGTTTACTTTAACACTGTAACGGCAGAAAAGGGAAACCCAAAATTTCCTTTACGGCAGAATGGGAAAACAAGGTGTGGTATAATATTCACACAACGACACAGCTTATCATATAAATGATCAGAGACTTTAAGGCGAGGGAATGATAAAATGTAGAACAGCAGCCACCTCTCCTGCGGGGCTGGCAGGGGGGGCCAGCTAGCAACAGGAGTGGATGCGCACTCCAGTTACAGCAACCTCGGGACCAGGAAGGTTCTCGAGTTGGGCTGCAGGCTCTCCCACAGTCACTTTATTATCTGTTTTATTTTTATCTTCATCATATATGATATAATAAAGTCATCGATGCTGGTTCTGAGGACAGAAGAAAAGGCATATAAAATGGCCAGGTAGAGGCGTCGGACGGTAGAGCGCAGGAACAGTGGGTGTGACGGGGGATGGGGGAGGTGCTCGCCTTTCCCGCTCTGCTGGTGAGGGTGGTTGGGCATTCCTTCCTTCCTCACAGTGTCAGCTGGAACCAGGTTGGCACTGCGACATCTGCACGAGTTGCTGTGTGGCTGACAGGGTCTTGGTGCTCCGGCCTGATGTCAGGCCTGAGCGTCTGAGGTGGGAGAGCCGAGTTCAGGACATTGGTCCACCAGGGACCTCGCGGTCCCACATAGTATCAATCGGCGAGAGCTCTCCCAGAGATCTCTGTCTCAACTCTAAGACCCAGCTCCACCCAACGGCCAGCAAGCTCCAGTGGTGGACGCCCCATGGCAAACAACTAGCAAGACAGGAACGCAACCCCACCCATTAAGAGAGAGGCTGCCTAAAATCATAATAAGTTCACAGACACCCCAAAACACACCACTGGACGCAGCCCTGCCCACCAGAAAGACAAGATCCAGCCCCACCCACCAGAACACAGGCACCGGTCCCCTCCACCAGGAAGCCTACGCAACCCACTGAACCAACCTCATCCACTGGGGGCAGACACCAAAAACAACAGGAACTACGAACCTGCAGCCTGCGAAAAGGAGACCCCAAACACAGTAAGTTAAACAAAATGAGAAGACAGAGAAATATGCAGCAGATGAAGGAGAAAGGTAAAACCCACCAGACCAAACAAATGAAGAGGAGACAGGCAGCCTACTTGAAAAAGAATTCAGAGTAATGATACCAAAGATGATCCAAAATCTTGGAAATAGAATGGAGAAAATAAAAGAAAGGTTTAACAAGGACCTAGAAGAACTAAAGAGCAAATAAACAATGATGAACAACACAATAAATTAATTAAAAATTCTCTAGAAGGAATGAATAGCAGAATAACTGAGGCAGAAGAATGGATAAGTGACCTGGAAGATAAAGTAGTGGAAATAACTACTGCAGAGCAGAATAAAGAAAAAAGAATGAAAAGAATTGAGGACAGTCTTAGAGACCTCTGGGAAAACATTAAACGCACCAACAGTCGAATTACAGGGGTCCCAGAAGAAGAAGAGAAAGAGTAAGGATCTGAGAAAATTTCTGAAAAGATTATAGTTGAAAACTTCCCTAACATGAGAAAGGAAACAGTCAATCAAGTCCAGGAAGCGCAAGAGAGTCCCATACAGGATAAATCCAAGGAGAAACACGCCAAGACACACACTAATCAAACTATCAAATATTAAATACAAAGAAAAAATATTAAAAGCAGCAAGGGAAAAGCAACAAATAACATACAAGGGAATCCCCATAAGGTTAACGGTTGATATTTCAGCAGAAAATCTGCAAGCCAGAAGGGAGTGGCAGGACATATTTAAAGTGATGTAAGGGAAAAACCTACAACCAAGATTACTCTACCCAGCAAGGATCTCATTCAGATTCAACAGAGAAATTGAAACCTTTACAGACAAGCAAAAGTTACGAGAATTCAGTACCACCAAACCACCTTTACAACAAATACTAAAGGAACTTCTCTAGACAGGAAACACAGGAGAAGGAAAAGATCTACAAAAACAAACCCAAAACAATTAAGAAAATGGTAATAGGAACATACATATTGATAATTACCTTAAATGTAAATAGATTAAATGCTCCAACCAAAAGACACAGACTGGCTGAATAGACACAAAAACAAGACCTGTATATATGCTGTCTACAAGACACCCACTTCAGACCTAAATGGATTAAATGCTCCAACCAAAAGACACAGACTGGCTGAACAGACACAAAAACAAGACCCATATATACGCTGTCTACGAGACACCCACTTCAGACCTAGGGACACATACAGACTGAAAGTGAGGGGATGGAAAAAGATATTCCATGCAAATGGAAATCAAAAGAAAGATGGAGTAGCAATTCTCGTATCGGACAAAATAGACTTTAAAATAAAGACTAATACAAGAGACAAAGAAGGACACAAAATAATGATCAAGGGATCAATCCAGGAAGAAGATATAATAATTGTAAATATTTCGGCATCCAACATAGGAGCACCTCAATACATAAGGCAAATGCTAACAGCCATACAAAGGGAAATCGACAGTAACACAATAATAGTAGGGGACTTTAACACCCCACTTTCACCAATGGACAGATCATCCAAAATGAAAATAAATAAGGAAACACAAGCTTTAAATGACACATTAAACAAGATGGACTTAACTGATATTTATAGGACATTCCATCCAAAAACAACAGAATACACTTTCTTCTCAAGTGCTCATGGAACATTCTCTAGGATAGGTCATATCTTGGGTCACAAATCAAGCCTTGGTAAATTTAAGAAAGTTGAAAGCATATCAAGTATCTTTTCTGACCACAACACTATGAGACTAGATATCAATTACAGAAAAAAAACTGTAAAAAATACAAACGTGGAGGCTAAACAGTACGCTACTAAATAACCAAGAGATCACTGAAAAAAATCAAAGAGAAAATCAAACAATACCAAGAAACAAATGACAATTAAAACACAACAACCCAAAACCTATGGGATGCAGCAAAAGCAGTTCTAAGAGGGAAGTTTATAGCAATACAATCCTACCTCAAGAAACAATAGAGAAAGAAGAACAAAAAAACCCCAAAGTTAGCAGAAGGAAAGAAATCATAACGATCAGATCAGAAATAAATGAAAAAGAAATGAAGGAAACAACAGTAAAGATCAATAAAACTAAAAGCTGATTCTTTGAGAAGATAAACAAAATTGATAAACCATTAGCCAGACTCATCAAGAAAGAAAGGGAGAAGACTCAAATCAACAGAATTAGAAATGAAAAAGGCGAAGTAACAACTGACACTGCAGAAATACAAAGGAACATGAGAGATTACGACAAGCAACTATATGCCAATAAAATGGACAACCTAGAAGAAATGGACAAATTCTTAGAAAAGCACAACCTTCTGAGACTGAACTAGGAAGAAATAGAAAATATAAGCTGACCAATCACAAGCACTGAAATTCAAACAAAAGCCCAGGACCAGATGGCTTCACAGGTGAATTCTATTAACACCTATCCTTCTCAAACTCTTCCAAAATATAGCAGAGGGAAGAACACTCCCAAACTCATTCTACGAGTCCACCATCACCCTGATACCAAAACCAGACAAAGATGTCACAAAGAAAGAAAACTACAGGCCAATATCACTGATGAATATAGATGCAAAAATCCTCAAGAAAATACTAGCAAACAGAATCCAACAGCACATTAAAAGGATCATACACCATGATCAAGTGGGGTTTATCCCAGGAAAGCAAGGATTCTTCAATATACACAAATCAATTAATGTGATACACCATATTAACAAACTGAAGGATAAAAACAATATGATAATCTCAACAGATGCAGAAAATGCTTTCGACAAAATTCAACACCCATTTTTGATAAAAACTCTCCAGAAAGTAGGCATAGAGGGAACCTACCTCAACATAATAAAGGCCATATATATGACAAACCCACAGCCAACATCAGTCTCAATGGTGAAAAACTAAAACCACTTCCTCTAAGATCAGGAACAAGACAAGGTTGCCCACTCTCACCACTATTATTCAACATAGTTTTGGAAGCTTTAGCCATAGCAATCAGAGAAGAAAAAGAAATAAAAGGAATCCAAATCGGAAAAGAAGTAAAACTGTCACTGTTTGCAGATGACGTGATACTATACACAGAGAATCCTAAAGAAGCTACCAGAAAACTACTAGAGCTAATCAATGAATTTGGTAAAGTAGCAGGATACAAAATTAATGCACGGAAATCTCTTGTATTCCTATACACTGATGATGAAAAATCTGAAAGAGAAATTAAGGAAACACTCCCATTTACCACTGCAACAAAAAGAGTAAAATACTTAGGAATAAACCTACCTAAGGAGACAAAAGACCTGAATGCAGAAAACTATAAGACACTGATGAAAGAAATTAAAGATGATACAAACAGATGGAGAGATATACCATGTTCTTGGATTGCAAGAATCAACATTGTGAAAATGACTCTACTACCCAAAGCAATCTACAGATTCAATGCAATCCCTATCAAACTACCACTGGCATTTTTCACAGAACTAGAACGAAAAACTTCACAATTTGCATGGAAATACAAAAGACCCCAAACAGCCAAAGCAATCTTGAGAAAGAAAAACGGAGCTGGAGGAATTAGGCTCCCTGACTTCAGACTACACTACAAAGCTACAGTAATCAAGACAGTATGGTACTGGCACAAAAACAGAAATATAGATCAATGGAACAGGATAGAAAGCCCAGAGATAAACCCACGCACATATTGTCACCTTATCTTTGATAAAGAAGGCAAGAATATACAATGGAGAAAAGACAGCCTCTTCAATAAGTGGTGCTGGGAAAACTGGACAGCTACAGGTACAAGAATGAAATTAGAACACTCCCTAACACTGTACACAAAAATAAACTCAAAATGGATTGAAGACCTAAATGTAAGGCCAGGGCTTCCCTGGTGGTGCAGTGGTTAAGAAGCCGCCTGTCAATGCAGGGGACATGGGTTCAAGCCCTGGTCCGGGAAGATCCCACATGGAACAGAGCAACTAAGCCCGTGCACCACAACTACTGCGCCTGTGCTCTAGAGCCCGCATGGCACAACTACTGAAGCCCGCACGCCTAGAGCCTGTGCTCCGCAACAAGAGAAGCCACCACAGTGAGAAGCCCATGCACCACAACGAAGAGCAGCCCCCACTCGCCGCAACTAGAGAAAGCCCGCGCACAGCAATAACGACCCAACTCAGCCAATCAATCAATCAATCAATCAATTTACTTAAAAAAAAATAAATGTTAGGCCAGACACTATAAAACTCTTAGAGGAAAACATAGGCAGAACGCTCTATGACATAAATCACAGCAAGATCATTTTTGACCCACCTCCTAGAGAAATGGAAATAAAAACAAAAATAAACAAATGGGACCTAATGAAACTTAAAAGCTTTTGCACAGCAAAGGAAACCATAAACAAGATGAAGGGACAAAATATTTGTAAATGAAGCAACTGACAAAGGATTAATCTCCAAAACATACAAGCAGCTCATGCAGCTCAATATCAAAAAAACAAACAACCTAATCCAAAAATGGGCAGAAGACCTAAACAGACATTTCTCCAAAGAAGATATACATATTCCCAGCAAACACATGAAAGAATGCTCAACATCACTAATCATTAGAGAAATGCAAATCAAAACTACAATGAAGTATCACCTCACACCAGTCAGAATGGCCACCATCAAAAAATCTACAAACAATAAATGCTGGAGAGGGTGTGGAGCAAAGGGAACCCTCTTGCACTGTTGGTGGGAATGTAAATTGATACAGCCACTATGGAGAACAGTATGGAGGTTCCTTAAAAAACTAAAAATAGAACTACCATACGACCCAGCAATCCCACTGCTGGGCATATACCCTGAGAAAACCATAATTCAAAAAGAGTCATGTACCACAATGTTCACTGCAGCTCTATTTACAATAGCCAGGACATGGAAGAAACCTAAGTGTCCATCGACCGATGAATGGATAAAGAAGATGTGGCACATATATACAATGGAATATTACTCAGCCATAAAAAGAAACGAAATTGAGTTATTTGTAGTGAGGTGGATGGACCCAGAGTCTGTCATACAGAGTGAAGTAAGTCAGAAACAGAAAAACAAATACTGTATGCTAACGCATATATATGGAGTCTTAAAAAAAAAATGGTTCTGATGAACCTAGGGGCAGGACAGGAATAAAGATGCAGACGTAGAGGCTGGACTTGAGGACACGGGGAGGGGGAAGGGTAAGCTGGGACGAAGTGAGAGAATGGCATTGACATATATGCACTACCAAATGTAAAATAGATAGCTAGTGGGAAGCAGCCACATAGCACAGGGAGATCAGCTTGGTGCTTTGTGACCCCCTAGAGGAGTGGGATAGGGAGGGAGACGCAAGAGGGAGGAGATATGGGGATGTATGTATATGTATAGCTGATTCACTTTGTTATAAAGCAGAAGTTAACACACCATTGTGAAGCAATTATACTCCAATAAAGATGTTAAAAAAATTTTAAACAAAAGGCCAGGTAAGTGCCCATCTGGTCGCAGCAGCAGCTGGTGTGTGCCCGCAGCAGAAATCACTAATGCCAGCTAAGTACTGGAGCAGGAGGTGAATAAGACTGTTTCTGCACACTTGAAGCATGTGCTTCGCAGAAATCATTTGCTAAGTCTTAACAGTTTATGTTGCCAAAATCAACAGACTGGTAACATATCTTAAGAGGAACAGCATCCTCTGACCCCACCGCTCAGAAGGAAGCAGCAGGGCATTTCTAAGAACTCTCTCTGTTGTTCCTTAGCACATATACAATGCATGCTTATCATGGTTTAATCATTCAGATACAGGAAAGTACAAATAAAATGGAAAAGCCTTATAAGCCTTTTACTATTGGAAGAGCATTCCATAATTCCTCCCATAGAACCCTGATATTAGACAAAACAGAAGATCACAGCAGACCATCAGAGCCCCTACTCACTGGATGGTGATTTAATATAAGAACTGCAAACTTGTACAGGGCCTCTGTTCCACTTGGAAACCAATACAAGTAACTCATCAGGCAAAGTGTGAGAAATTTGGCTGATGACAATTGGCAGCTAAATCTTTCAGTCTAATCACAGAGAACTGAAACCCAGCTGAGTGGTTTTTCCTAATACCTTGGCCCTGCTCCACAGCCCCTCTGGCCAAGACCCAGCCGCCAAGCCGGAGCACGTGCCCCAAGATGACGAGGGCCCAAGCCAGACACTCTGCTCGTGCCTGGGGTGTCTCGGGCCTGCTGCCAGGAGGGCTTTGGAGAGGGGCGCAGAGCTTAGGAGGCTACTTGACTCCACTTTCCCCCATTTGGGAACAGAGGGTGGAGAAGGTAAGCAACATGCTATCAGCACTGACACGTCAACGCCCATAATTAACCTGCGAGTGTACTGGGGATGAACCTGCAGCTCTTCAGCCGCAGAAAGAAATCTGCTTTTGTGTCTGGTGACTATTTGGACATATAGAAGCAGCAGTTCATTTTGTCTCTGGACATGCTGGCAAATAAATGAAGCTTGGGAAAGACAACTTTCAGTAGGTGGATCTGCTCCACCTTTTAACAATGATGTGAACTTCAGATTAAAATCTAACATTACTGTACGATTCCAACTATACAACATTTTGGAAAAGGCCAAACTATGGAGACAATAAAAGGATCCGTGGTTGCCAGGGGCTGGGTGGGGGCGTGAAGAGCAGAGCTCGGGGGATTTTCAGCGCAGTGACACTAGCCTGCATGAGGCTGTAACGGTGGCTACACATCCCTGCACATCTGTCCAAACCCACAGAGTGTACAACACCAAGAGTGAACTCTGATGTAGACCATGGGCTCGGGATGATGACGGCGTCGGTGCAGGTTCATCCGCTGTAACACATGCACTCCCTGGTAGGGATGCTGATGGTGGGGGGCTGGGTGTACTGGGGCAGGGGCGGCAACTCTGTATTTTCACTCAATTTTGCTGTGAATCTAAAACTGCTCTAAAAAAATTAAGTGTGTGCATGTGTCCCTAACGTTAGATACTGTAAAAGTATACATGATAAATCCTGTGCTAGAGTAGTTCTAATATCTGTTATGCTGCTGTTAGCTTTTTTTGCACAAACAGCAAATAACCAACGTGACAACTCCAAATCATTTCCATGAAATTGGAAAGCTCTTTCTTTGACCACGAGTGCTATCTTCATATGTAAACATAAGTTACATGAGTCAGTTAAGAAAAGCATTATGATTCATAGGGACTTCCCTGGTGGTGCAGTGGTTAAGAGTCCGCCTGCCAATGCAGGGGACACGGGTTCGAGCCCTGGTCCGGGAAGATCCCACATGCTGTGGAGCAACTAAGTCCGTGCGCCACAACTACAAAGCCTGCGCTCTAGAGCCCGCAAGCCACAACTACTGAGCCCACGAGCCACAACTACTGAAGCCCGTGCGCCTAGAGCCCGTGCTCCCCAACAAGAGAAGCCACCGCAATGAGAAGCCCGCGCACCGCAACAAAGAGTAGCCCCCGCTCGCTGCAACTAGAGAAAGCCCGCGTGCAGCAACAAGGACTCAACACAGCCAAAACATAATAATAATTAATTTATTTATTTATTAACAAAAAAGAAAAGCATTATGATTCATAGACATAAAAATTGCAGTAAGGTGGGTGTGGGCCATTAGCTCTCACATGGAATGTTTCATTTCTGAGGAATAACCCTGTTTAACTCTGTGTTCCCTATTTAGAGCCTGGGGCTGCTCTACTGCTCTCATAAGGACTTGGGAACGAAAGCAAACTGAACAGTCAGTCAGAGGTCGCAGAGGGTGGGAAAGGAGCCAACAGCACCAGCCAGGGGTTCCCTGGCAGCGCTCATTTGCAAACATGATACAAAATCAACTAGCAGAAATAAGTCTGCACAACATAAACCGTGCTTATAACAACAGAGGGGGAAACTCCAAGTAAATGAAGGGGGAAAAGGTCCTATCAATATACTGTTTCTTAATCTGCATGGCTGGCACACCGTTGTTCATTTAATTATTCTTTACAAACATTTATATATATATAAAGCTTTTACTTTACGTGAACAGAGTATTTCACAGTAAGTTTAAAATGTGCAGGCATTGCCATAACCCCCAAGTCCAATGACAGGTCAAATGACACATGCACTGCACGGTGTAAAACAGTAAGAAGGGCGTATAAAAGATTAAGGTCTGAACTGAAATAGTTTATGCTGCTACTCATCCGCTATCAGTACTCTTTCCTAGTGTAGCATCACATAAAGCAACGACGGCAACACAGAGAAAAACCGCGGAGATGTCACAGACAGAGCCTCGTGAGCTCTCCATTTGAAAAAGAATTTAGAAGTCTTCGAATGTCAAATGCAAAAGAAATCAATTCATTCTCTCATTTTTTTCCCCTAGCCGGTCCTTCCAGCACAGAATTAATTTGACTCCAGACTACCTATGCAGCTGACAGTATTCCTGGCTTCTGCAATCCCCCAAGAGAAACTGGTTTAGTGGACAAGCACGGCAGCTGTTAGAAGAATCCTATAAATAGATCACTTAAAAAAAAATCGACTCCCCACAAAAACACCAAGAGTCCGAGGTGTAATTTTCAGAGAGTTTTTACATGTTACACTCCTAGATTAACATAACTTTTTCCTTTTGGAAACATATATGTATTTCCAAATTCTTAATGCTAAAGAACCTATATTAATCAAACACAGTCCCTGGCACATGGTAGGTGATGGGTAAATATTCACGGAACTGAACTGACCCAGCAGTACTCCCAAGGGGCTGGCACTGCTGGGCCTCACCTGCCTTCCCTGAGGTAGGAGGGCCATCTCTTCTTCCACCTCATTCTAGCGTCCATTTTCAAAACCCTGGCCCATTAGATCTGGTTATGTTTCTAATGCTAGTCTTGTAAGCAATACAAAGGCTACTATATGGAACCACAGTTATAACAATAAATAAGCTTTCATCTAAATCCACTACATTCTATCTCAAGCGCAAGAATTCTGTAAAACAAACACTGGTTCTGTGCTAGGACCGGAAGCAGATTGAAAAACCAGGGCTGACTCACACACAAGTTAGGAAACACTGCACGGCAAAATTACGATCCAACCAGGATTAAATGAAACATGGAAATTATTTTAAGGATTTCTTTTAATAAGAATCTGTATTTAAGTTGTAATAGTAACCAATTTTCTTTCAAATATCCCGAAAAGAGGTAAAGCCGCGGTTAGGATTAAAAAGCAGCACACTTTAAATGTGCGAGGCTACTCATGCATCTCATTTAATTCTTCTCTGATCAACAAGCAGAGGAAATGAGTGCACACAGCGCAGCTGCACAGCTGTCTCGCCCTCTGGACTATCATCATTCACTCCTCCCCGGCCAGCAGAATGCTGGGTAGGGAGGTTGGCACGGCTTCTCGAACCATCCCTTCCCCCGGGAGTTACGGTGCAGGGTCGACCACACATTTGTGTTGTACTGACATCACCATTCCAGACAGTAAGTTATTCCCTCTTATCCCTGAAATACCCCCAAACTCCTGCTTCCCACCTCTCCATTTGTAACTTGGCTTCAATGCATTTCTTTCACCACACCTCCTCTCCACAGAGAAATTATCCATTGAGCTGGAGAAACTAGATTTTGAGTTAAGAATGCTAAACTTTAAATGCACTCACTCACCTAAGGAACTGCAAAATTACTTTACTGCATTACATTCTATAATGGACTTCCCAACAACTTTATCAAGATTCTTCTTCTTCTACCTTGTCCTGCTGGTCTTGAGGTTAGGGAACAAATGTACTAAAATTAAATGTGAAGTTCTTCCTTTGTAAAGTTTACTACCATCACCTCCCATCTCCCTTACATATCCAACCCACAGCCCCCATGCGCACGTACACACACACACACACACACACACACACACACACACACTTCAAAGTTTAAGGACCGTGATGGTTGCTCTGTTCAGTTAACATGTTATGTGGCTTCTGGCTGATGAACCTCCTGGGGGCTGAACTTAACCGACAAAAGAAACCAAGAAACAAATGAGAGTCTAGAGTTCAAGCCATATTCTCTTCAAATTTCACTGAATCAATTCAGATGCATATACTAGTATTATAAACATTTTATAAAATAGTTGACATAATAATATGAACAATTATTTTGTTAGGATTTTAATTTTTAAGGCAATAATTTCATCTTATAATCCATCTCACCTCTCCAGTCTAGCAACAGACAAAAATTTGATTTCTCGGGTGCAATGAAAAAATTCTTGGCTTCAGGAAGCCTCAAGTAACACCAAGAAATTTTAAGAGCCAACAGAATAAAGCGGCTGAAGACTGGAGCTGCTCTTTCTGAGCAGAGACTTTTAGTCCAGTGCAAGCTGAGGACCGTCCTAAATAACAGCCTCTCTTCATACACGCGCTACAGCCACCAAACAAGGACATAGTTCAAGAGTGCATGTTAGTGTCAAGAACTTTTCTTCCCATGAAGTTGCTTCTTTTTTCTTCTTGCTACAGCAACATAACCACCATCTAAGACATGAGTCCCTAAAACAAGAGACAATCTATATGTATTCCTAAATAAATACAGTTCTGAAAAAATACCACAGTAAAACAAAAGTGTATTGCTGGGTACCATAATGTTCATTGCAGCACTATTTACAATAGCCAGGACATGGAAGCAACCTAAGTGTCCATCGACCGATGAATGGATAAAGAAGATGTGGCACATATATACAATGGAATATTACTCAGCCATAAAAAGAAACGAAATTGAGTTATTTGTAGTGAGGTGGATGCACCTAGAGTCTGTCATACAGAGTGAAGTAAGTCAGAAAGAGAAAGACAAATACCGTATGCTAACGCATATATATGGAATCTTTAAAAAAAAATGGTTCTGATGAACCTAGGCGCAGGACAGGAATAAAGACGCAGATGTAGAGGTTGGACTTGAGGACATGGGGAGCGGGAAGGGTAAGCTGGGACGAAGTGAGAGAGTGGCATGGACATATATACACTACCAAATGTAAAATAGATAGCTAGTGGGAAGCAGCCACATAGCACAGGGAGATCAGCTTGGTGCTTTGTGTTCACCTAGAGGGGTGGGATAGGGAGGGTGGGAGGGAGACGCAAGAGGGAGGAGATATGGGGATGTATGTATATGTATAGCTGATTCACTTTGTTATAAAGCAGAAGTTAACATACCATTGTAAAGCAATTATACTTGAATAAAGATGTTAATAAATAAATACATTTTAAAAAAAAATTTTAGTTCACTTTAAATTTTTTTTTATTTTTAATTTTATTTATTTATTTATGGCTGTTGTTGGGTCTTCGTTTCTGTGCGAGGGCTTTCTCTAATTGCGGCAAGCGGGGGCCACTCTTCATCGCGGTGCGCGGGCCCTCTCACTATCGCGGCCTCTCTTGTTGCGGAGCACAGGCTCCAGACGCACAGGCTCAGTAGTTGTGGCTCATGGGCCTAGTTGCTCCACGGCATGTGGGATCTTCCCAGACCAGGGCTCGAACCCGTGTCCCCTGCATTGGCAGGCAGATTCTCAACCGCTGCGCCACCAGGGAAGCCCCAAATAAATACATTTTAAAAATTAAAAAATTAAAAATAAAACCTTCCTTCCTAAGCACAACTGAAAAAAAAAAAGTGTATTGCTGAATCTGTTTTCCTATTGGGAAAGGAAACTCTTTCAATATTAAAGACAAACAAAACATTTCACAAGATTAAAATTGTTTTTAAACACCTAATGTTAAAATTATTGATTTGGGGCTTTCCTGATGGCACAGTGGTTAAGAATCTGCCTGCCAATGCAGGGGACACAGGTTCGAGCCCTGGTCCGGGAAGACCCCACATGCCACGGAGCAACTAAGCCCATGTGCCACAACTACTGAGCCTGTGTGCTGCTACTACTGAAGCCCATGCTCCGCCACAAGAGAAGCCACTGCAATGAGAAGCCCACGCACAGCAACAAAGACCCAACACAGCCATAAATAAATAAATAAATAAATCTGTATTTTAAAAACGAGATATAATTTGAGAGCAAATCACAAAAGAACATTTTTTAAAATAAACAAATAAATAAAATTACTGATTTGCATGAAACAACAAAACTCAAGAACTGGTCTTACTCATAGGACAGTACACATAATACAGGCTGTTAGTAAAGCCCATTATAAAGGTTCATTTGTACCATTATAATTCCACATTTTATTGTGCACACCGTAGGGGCACTTTCACATTGTTAATCCACCCCACAAAACATCAGAAGAGACCAGTATCCTAACTACACCCCAAGGAAACATGCTCACAGAAGGTGAAGCAACCTGCCCAAGGCCCTGCAGCTGAGGACTATTTCCGGCTCACGCCGCAGTGTCTCCCTCAAAAGTTCACGATCTTTCTCACCACGCTGACTCCCCAAAGCAGTTTTTTTTAATATGCCTCAACTTTTTGATTTTTACGTATAAGCTCATTTCTTTATACCTTTTGCCATCTCAGGTCAACAACTATGTATTGTGCACGAGGTGCCCTGGCCTGCGTCCCAGAAGCTCCACCGCAGCCGGGCTGGGTCTGGGCTGGGTCTGTCCGTGCACCTCGCAGCCCGCCGCCCACTCCCCAGGCCCCGCCCCCAGGTCACACAGACAAAATGAAAACCCCACGTGGCTGAGATACATTTAGGATTCGCTTAGTCTTCTGGTAACTCATCGTGCAGGGACCCCCGTTAGCCCTCAACTTCACCAACCCTCGCCAACCTGGCTGCTATGAGTCATGCAAAAGCATCAGACAAATCTATTCCCTCTGCCTTTTTCAATGGGTAACCAATTGTTTCTAACACCATTTTTTAAACGCCATGGACAGATTAAAAGAAATCGACCGATTAAAAGAAAGGAAAAGAGACAGCTCTTTTCCTGAGTGAAGCCCATTAGGTACAGTGCACGCCTCCCTGTGAAGCACAATTAAACATCTACTCTCCGAAAGCGCATCCAGGCTCCCTGCGTCCCAATACTTCTAGGTCAAACCTCGGCAGAAAAATTGTTTTCCAAGTTGTTAGTCCCCTAGGCAAAATAAATAAATTCTAAACCTCAAATCTGCAAGCCAAGAATGTTACAAATCTTCCAGCAATTCCTCTAGAAGGACCCTTAACCCACAAACAAACTATAATAAAAGGCAGCTGTGTTTCTAAACACGTGATCAACGTGCTGTTTAACCAAGGGGGAGGGGGTGGGGGGAAAGGGGGATGTTACGTGAAACCCAAGTGATTCAGAATTTGTGATCATTTGAAAAGAGTTTGAGTACAGCTTAAATACTTAAAATTTCCCTCTATTTCCATGCTTAGTACATAATTTTTCTCCCTACAAATTCAGACCTCACATATGAGGCCCGTAAACTTCTATTCCTCCATGACCTACACTTTCCAACACATAAATAACTTCCTGGCCTGGTTCCTTTCCCGTCAAACCACTGGGGCACCCACTGTTGTGAACACAGTCATTCCCTAGTTCTTCGTGCTCTGACACCTCTGAAGGGGCACAAATCACCCCCACACGTGTTGCCAAACCCCCAACAAAACAACCATTAGGACTTAACGTGAAATTCTATCAGAGGTCTACAAATATTCTTTTTACCCTTACAATCTTTGAAAAGGATCAACATTTCATTAAAAAAGAAAAATTAGTTTCAACAATTTAATAACTACTTGGTAGGGAAAAAATCAATTACTTCCCAAGATTAACGTAGTTATTCCCAGTAACTGTTAACAAACACAGCTGTGTTGTCAAGGAGTTTAGTACGAGTTTTCCAAATTAAGTATAACATGTGGAAGATAAGCATTTAAAAATCTGTACCAAAAAACATCTTTACTACAGTAATTGGTCTTAATTTTAATGCAAATTAAAATTTACCAAGATATATTATTAAAACCATAGCACCAAAAAAAAAAAATTAATCAAAATAAGCAGGGTTACAATTATTTGAACCAAATTATATTTACATAATTTCCAGATAAGCCCAAGATTTTTAAATTCTCAAAAAACACTTAAAATTATACACAATCACAACCATACCATAAAGTTCCTAGCACCCCTTGAACTTAAAGAGTTTATTATTAAAATGGCTTTCAACATAGTTTTTAATAAAAACATTTCATTCCATTTCCTACTTTCAGGTACTAAATTATCTCAACTTAAAATCTTGAGACCAGGGACTTCCCTGGTGGCACAGTGGTTAAGGATCCGCCTGCCAATGCAGGGGACTCGGGTTCGAGCCCTGGTCCAGGAAGATCCCACATGCTGCAGAGCAACTAAGCCCGTGCGCCACAACTACTGAGCCTGCGCTCTAGAGCCCTCAAGCCACAACTACTGAGCCCGCACGCCTACAGCCCGTGCTCCTCAACAAGAGAAGCCACCGCAATGGGAAGCCCGCGCACCGCAACAAAGAGCAGCCCCCGCTCGCCGCAACTAGAGAAAGCCCGTGCGCAGCAACGAAGACCCAACGCAGCCAAAATTTAAAAAAATAATAAAATAAAATAAAATCTTGAGACAAATAAAATTTAGTCTACTAAAGTGATTTTACACAAATTTTTAAGAAGTCATGTTCCCGAGCACAGATGGCCAAATGATTTGCACATATAAACAAACACGCACTCCTTTAAAACAATCAGTGGCCATGAGAGACGCTTCAGAGGCAGAGCAGGTCCCCCTGCGAGACCGCGTGGTTCGGTCAGAGCCACTCACCACCTCCTCCAGTGCAGCACTGCGCCCGAAAGAGCACGTGAGGTGCGTCAGGCAGCTCACAAAGGACGAGAAGAGCTCGCGTGGAATGGCGGTGAGGACGTTGCGAGGGAACACGGTTATCAGGTTGCTGACGATGCTGGAGATCCCCACGGCTTCAGAATCTTCTATCTCAATTCTACAACCCAAGGCATGAGCGTCAGCGTTAAGCGGAGCAGAGGTACCTCGTTTCCAAACATGCACCCATTCATTTTCAAAGGCACGTCTCTGTGTACTCATTTCAACTGACACGTATAGCTCTACTCTAAAATGTAAAAGCGGGGGAATCGCTAGTTTCTTTTTTCCTCCACTGTGAATCATGAAGAAGAACTGAAGCTCCTTTTTGGCTCTAAGGGCCAGGATACCTACCCATTGATGGTATTCAGTAAGCCCTCAATGAAGTGTGCGAGGTAATCCACTTGGGACCCCTCATCGGGGAAGACGGGCCCGTGCAGAGAAGCTAGCTGGGCGAGGCACTGCAGGGAGTCCTGGGCCATGTCGGAATCTTCTCTGATTTTCCGATGGACCTGTCAGAAAGAATCGCTAATCCATAAACATAAATTCTTCTTTTGTGAGGGTCACGCGTCTATCGTGCCAAACGAGGTGAGAGGAAAAGTCACTGTAGCTGAGCATTTCTAGAAAACTAATTCCCGAGTTAAAGTAAATTTGGAAATTGTCCCGCAGTCCATTTTATGTTATAGGCCATGATTTTAAACATACCAATTAATTGTCAGTGGAGAGCTACCTACATTTTGAAAACTGAACTGTCTCCGGCGTGTTATGACAAAGAGAGAAACAGATGCCGGCCAGTCAGACATACTGCTTCTTCTAAAAACAGCAGCAACGACAGTCATCTGTATTATGCTAACTATGCCTCGCTGCAGCTTCTTGCTAAAGTTAGCAAAGTTCGGGCAAGAGCATATAGATGCTGCTTCGCTGGAAGCAGACAGTTACACACTCGCAAAACCAACATGCCCCTCAATCCCTAGAAATTCACTCATTCAAACAATGTATTAACATGGTCTTTCATCAACTCTGATACTGCCTACAATTTATTTGAATCTCATTTTATCCTATATCACTGCTATTAATAAATTTTTTAAATGTTTTAATTTTACTTAAATTATATTTAAATTCACTTTAAACCTCATGTAGAATTTATTTCAATGCTGCAATACTGAGGTGAAACACCTGGCATACAGTGTTCTGATGAAGGAAACACTCCCAAAATACTGCTCCCTAATTTTACAGTGTCATTAATATTCTCAGGCTTACATAATTAAAACAGCCAGGGAAAATATTTTTAGCAGAAAAATCACAGGTAATTGTTTATCTTAATCCACCACATTTACTGTGGCCACTTTCTACTTTCCACAAGGATTTGACTTTTCCAGCCCCTCTTTCCCTACACAAATCTCTGTGCTTTCTGAGTGTCACACAATTTAAACATTTATTCTCTGTGTCAGGTAATTTCACTCTGACTCTGCAAATCATTTATAAATTACTTGAAGTTAGGATGTTTCCCAACTATTCACTGGTACAGTGCGGGGACACAGTGAACACTCATAAACCCTTAATTCACTGGTTGATTCCATTAATCTTTAATTCCTGAACTTCTTAAGGTTCTAAGAAATTTAAAATATTAAAAACTCGCTGTTAAGTTACAAAGTTAATTTATCTACTGACATGCTAAAAGGGGTTTAGAAAAGGGGTTGTCAAACCACAGCCCACAGGCCAGACCTGGCCTCCTGCCTGCTTTTGTGTGGCCTGTGAGATAAGAATGGTTTTTACCTTTTTATGTGGTTGGGAAAAACAAAACCAAAGAATAATATTTCAAGACATGTGAAAATTATACAAAATTCACGTTTTAACAGCCGTCAGCGAAGTTTTGCTGTAACTGCTTGTACTGGGAGGGCAGAGCTGAAGCTGCCTCAGAGAACTAATGACCTGCAAAGCCTAATATTCTACCCGGCCAATCCCTGGTCTAGAACAACACAAGTGTTTTTCAAAATACATTCTAAGTTTTATATATAGTAAATTTAAAGTACAATCACAAATCCATATATCCATTCTATTCAAGAACTTCTGAACACAACTTATTCTGAAGTTCCTTATCTGAAAACTGTAACTACATTTCTGTCACCATGTTTTTTTAACCTTATCAACATTTAAACATGACAGAGACAACGCAACCTGGGACCAGAGAGGGCTGCTTCTCCACCCACACAGCCAAATGGTCGCTCGATCCTGGTCCAGACATGAGGAAGCAAAAGAAATAGCCAACATGGATTATGTAAATTAAATAAAATAAAAATAAGAAACTGTCCTCAGAGCCTGACTTTACTGGGCATACTTATGTTTCCTAAAATATGAACCACATAAAACACATGATAAATCAATGGTTGATTCTTATATAACATGGTAGATTCTTGCTCTTCTTCCATTACAAATGAATTCTACCATATCTGAACTAAGTTACACAAATTAAAACCTGAATTCACCACCTGAATAGGGAAAAGCAGAGGGATAAAGAAAAGCAACGTCTAGCGGAAGACCCAGGGAGGTGACTGGAGGAGCAAGACAAGAAATACGGACCAGGAACAAAGAAAAGTACGTTAGTAAGACGCTGAGTCTACGGGAACACACTGAACCCGAGACGTCTTCGGGCATCCAAGTTACAGGGCCCAGCACGGGGATTACGAGGCTCTGGGACACAGGAGCAGCCCGTGCTGAATACAGACGAGGAGTCCTTGGTGCAGAAGTGGCGCTCGGTGAGCTACGAGTGGAAAAAGAAGCCCAAGGAACACGTACACAGTCAGCAAAGCTGAGAACTGAGATAGGAACACCAGTATTTATCCAACGAGCAGAGTAAGAAGAGACCATAAATGAGATCAGGAAGAATATGTCAAAAAGGAAAGACTAAGGAGAGTGGTTTCTCCAACACCTAATGGAAAAAAGAAAACTGGAGAAGTTTGTCAACTTGCAGGGGGCAGAAGGCCATCTAAGGTCTCCTGAACCCAGACGGGTCACATCTTGGTCTCGAGGCCACGACATAGTACACGTAAGTGCAGCGATTCAAATCTAGAGAAAAAGTGACATGCAGTGGAAAACTACTTCAAATAGGCAATGAATTCACATAATTGAAAATAAACTTAAAAAAAAAAAACTGAAATAAAAAGATTAGTCACTGACATTTTTCTAACAAATAACAAAATTAAAATTGTTCATAAAGTGTGTACATGAAAGTAACAGGCCACAAACACAAAACTGTTAAAATAACAAGGTGAAAGGGGTTAACTTTCAGATGCAGAAGTTATTTGCATGTGGGGCTCACAGCTGACAGGAGCAGCTGTCTACTGCGTCCAGACAGCTGTTCCGACAGGGGAGCTGCTGCCAGTACTGCCAGCAAGTTTTTCACCTTTTCAAAAACTGCTGGAACGGGATCCAATTTCAGTCAAATGAACAACACAGAGAACTGAACTTGGATACGCATCAAAACAATTTCTGCCAGAGTCAGGCAACAGAATGTTAAAATGTAGTTACAATTATCTTTGGTACTGATAACATTTTTAGCCATCATTGCTCCGATTTAAAGAAGAAAATGCAAGGTAATACTCAGTCTGAACATTTCTATAGAAAAATATTTTTATGTACACCTCGGGGTGAAATTTGTAAGGCTAGTGAATAGTACCTTTAAAACACATGAAAAGGTAAACTATAATTAATGGTTGGGATTTAGCAAAATAGCTTTCTTTTTTCTTTTTAATTGGTCTTTATTTGGACTTCTGCCCCAGTCATTATACCTAACTAACTTGTATGCTTGCCCTACATCTGCAAACCTGTATCCAAAACACACACACATACTACACACACACACACACACACACACACACACGTATTTTCCGTATTTTCCCCAGCTTTTGACTATTACACTGGGGGCCTCTTGGGCAAACGTGGGAGCACACGTCTAGCTTCTTGATATCTAGTAAACAATACACAGGACTACTGAACGTTACAGCTGAGATAAGCTGTTATTCAGTAGCACTAACTTAACCCGTGGCAGCTAATCAGTACACAAAAAGTGTACTGCTCTAGAACAGCACTTCTCAAAGTGTGGCCCAGGGATCCCCAAAGGTTCCTGAGACCCTGTCAGGTTGTCTGTAAGGTCAAAACTACTCTCATAATACCACGAAGGCAGTGTTTGCCTTTTCCATTCCTACCGTCACACACCCACGTTCTACGTGACTGTAACACTGCAACGGGGCGGACGCAGCAGCAGAGGAGAGGGCCTGGCTGTCTTCTGTGACGCCAGACATTGGAGAGGTCTGAAAAACTGTCAACAGTGCCACTCTTCTCACGAAACTTCTTGTCTGCTTGTTTTAAGAGACAGAGCTATTTGTTCACTGAAATGTTATTTATGTTAATATGCGGTGGTTTGGTATTGCTATTTCTAAGTGAATTAATAAATTATTTTTTAAAGTTCTCAGTTTGAATTTTTAACGTGGTAAACACTAATAGCTATAACCCACATAAACAAAAGCCCTTCGGGGTCCTCGATGATTTTTAAGATTGTAAAGAGGTCCTGAGACCAAAAAGCTTGAGCTCTACGACGTTAAACCCTTCATAATTATACAACATTTTAATAAATCAGCAAAAACATTTCTATATAATCTTTGTTTAAGCAAATATACTGATCAGGAGAGAAGGCTATGGAGGAGAAAAGCAATCTGTCTTGATTTACTTAAAAAAAATACAAAAGCACACATTCTTCCCGCGGCACTTTTCTGTGGCTTCCCTGTGGCGAGGGAGAGCAGGACTTACGGTAAAGAAAAGCTCCATGACCCTGCTGTCCAGAAGGGCCTCCCGCCAGGACTCCGTGGGCTTCAGGAGCACATTTTGCGAAGACTCAAACATGGCTATATAATGTCTGCCCAGTTAGCTGGGGTCAAGGTCAACCACAATAACATTCCGACTTTGTCTAAAATGTAAGTATATCCTAAATATAACAGAGCCATCCAGAAAGAATGTAATGGAAACAGTTTAAGCCTCTTCACATATGCTACATAATTCACGCCTGAAGCTAAGGAATAAAAGGCATTAAGTGCTGAAAAAAGAATGCTAGAGGAATGTAGATAACAGTTTCATCATAATTATATGTCATGCTGCAGGGGTACATAAAGTCTGAGCGCAGGTGATCTGAGTGGTGGCAACAGGAGGAGAAACACTAACGCAAAACAGATGCCAAATCACATGCAAGAAAAGAACCAATTTCTACATGTTGATCCCATCATGTCCCTCAATATCTTACGGCAGCTAAAACCACTTACACAAAATGTGAGTCTCATACAGTCTGCTTGGAAAAATAGCATCTTCCCAAAAGAAATACATTTACTGGGAAACAAAAAAGAGAACAGGAAGAGCAAACACACATCCTACCAAAGAAGAAGAACTTCCAAACATCAGAGTATCCGACTCCACACAAAGACAATTATCACTTTACATAAAACTCTATCCCAGGCTAAAAGGCAACGCTTATGATGTTCAGGTGTTCACTGTCAAGCTGCTTCAAACAGAACACCACACAGAGTAACCATAAAATACACCTGCAGGTGTTTGTGAACATAACTCATTCAAGGACACGGACATGGGGACTGAGGTTTCAGGAAAGGAGAAAGCTGTCTGGGCACAGACGGCGTTACGCCCCTTCCACGCTCATCAAATGCCCAACAGAAATACATCAGCTAGACCAGGGGTCCCCAACCCCCCGGCCGAGGACCGGCATCGGCCCCGCGGCCTGTTAGGAACCGGGCCGCACGGCAGGAGGTGAGCGGCGGGCGAGCACGTGAAGCTTCATCTGCCGTCCCCCATCACCACCACCACCACCCCCCTCCCTCCGTTGCTCGCATCACCGCCTGAAACACGCCCCCGGGCCCACCCGTGGAAAAACCGTCTTCCACAAAGCCGGTCCCCGGTGCCAAAAAGGTTGGGGACCCCTGAGCTAGACCATTCTCATCACCCAGTGAGAAATTTCAACAAGTTATCCAAACTATGGTTTGCAAAAATTAGATATAAGTTCAAATTCTACATGTCCATTAAAGCCCAAATCATTAACAGAGAAAATTAAAGGCAACGCTATGGAAGTTTTTAAAAAAGATTTTTGTTTAACCCCCTTTTAAAATATCTAATATTATTTTGTGTCTGAAGAGCAAAAGGGGCACCAAGAGTTCTTTCAGAAAAGAAGCCACTGCTTGTTTCTGAAGAATCACTCCAGAAATGTTCTATGACTCCACTTAACTGCTGAATAAAAGTGAAACTCAAACCAGGTTCCTTTAAATCTCACTTTCCTCTTCCTCTGTCTGCCCCCTTGTGGAGGGCAGGGAGAATTGGGGCCAAAAGGAAGGAGCTGCCGGACTCTGCGACAGCATCAGCCCGGGGCCTCCTGACCCGGAGCCACCGGTGTGTCCGTAGCTTCTAGAACGACTTCATCTTCTCACGAGGCACCTAGCTGGTGTGAGGCTGTTAGTACCGGGCTCTCACCCAGAAGACAACACAACAGCTAAACACTAGGTCTTTCCATG
Organism: Balaenoptera physalus; assembly: GCF_965194825.1. Classification (NCBI taxonomy): domain Eukaryota; kingdom Metazoa; phylum Chordata; class Mammalia; order Artiodactyla; family Balaenopteridae; genus Balaenoptera; species Balaenoptera physalus. The sequence continues at coordinate 80,690,189 of NC_138899.1, read as the reverse complement.
TGTTGTCTAAAAACGGGGGCTTGATTATCCTTCAGAGAAACAAACTGAAATGTTGGTGGGTGAAATTATCTGATGTCTGGGATGTGCTTCACAACAATCTGGGGGTGGAAGAGCAGAGAGGAAATAAAACTTACAGCTGGTGAAGCTGGGTATTCTATTTCTGTGCACCTTTGGAATTTTCCACAGTAAGAGTTGGGGCATAAAACAAGGAGGCTCAAGCGCATGAAATAAAGCACCTGAGAGTAAGGCAATAAAGTTTTTGTACTTCATAAAAAATATTCCACTTCTTTTCCAGGTTAATTCCCTTAACTTTCAATGTCCTATTTTATCGATGAAAAGGCAATTTTTTGGTATATAAATTGTTCAGTAATGAAAAGTATTTATTAAATACTTATATTGACTACTACATTGAACAAAGATGCACAAATTATGACAATCTAGTTACATTTTTTAAGGAGTCGCAATCTGACATTAAAATGGTAATAAACTGTTTATCTGTCAGACACCCAAATCTAACAAACAAAATATGTGTATAATCACTAAACACTTTCCATGAAGAAAATAACAGAATGTCTTAATACTTTATCTGCTCACTAACGGCGTCATGATTTTACTTTTACCTTAGGTGGGATGTGAGACAGAGTCACTGAACCGTAATAAAACGGTCAGGCCACCTGTCCTGGGTCTCGCTGACACAGCCACCTGCGCAGAGCAAATGCACGCAGCCCTCAGGTAAGGAGCAGCGGAGGCCCCTCAGAGGCCCAACACAGAGGAGGGGTGCTGGGGGCGGAAGCAAAGAGTGGTGTTTATGGACTTTGCTAGTCTTGGAAATGTGGAAAAGCTCATTTCAAGTGAGTGAAGAGTCCTGCATCTGACCAAGCCTGCCAGTTACAAAACAGCGAGGGGGTCGTCCAGGTCCTTTAGCAAGTGAGAGTTGATTAATGTCAAAGATTAATAAATATTACAAAAGGAAATGAGACCTAGACCAAGATCTCTTTCCTATTTTTCATTCAATTACAAAATGTGGACACTCCATAAATACTTGCAGATATCAGTTACTTATATTAAGAGGAAACAGAAGGATGTAAGTTTGAGAGAAGACTTTTTTCCAGCTATGAGATGGAATTAAATGCAATTGCTCACCTAAACATCAGGTGCAAAATAATCCTCAAATCTTTTATTTATTTTTTTTAATCCTGATGTTAGCTTCTCTTGATCTTGGTCGGTTTTAAACACACTATTCCCAGTGCCCAGTCTGTATGGCCAAATGTTCTTAAAAAGCCGACGACCAGCATGGTTTTAGAATTGTCATTCCTTACATGTTGCCCACAGCACAAGGAGATCTGAGACTTTAATATCTGACACAATCAAGTTCTTGTTTAATAACCTATAATTCTCTCCAAGCCTAGACTATGATATACAAATGTTAATCATGTTTCTCTTTTCCTGATATCCAAAAATAACTTTTCCCAAAAAATTGTTCTACAAAGCAATAGTCTCTTAACAGTTTTAATAAAACAGCAGGTTCCTATTTAAAAGTTGCAAAAGTTTCAGTTTACAGAACTACTTTTAACAGCCATAATGTCATAATATCAACATTATATTGCTTTATTTTTTATCCAAATATATTACCAATAAAAGAGAAGTCTGACAATGAAGTGATTATTTACTAATTGTTTATTATATGCTTGTCAGATTTTAGGAGACATATGAGTCACACCAGATTGATACCATTAAATAGCAATCATTTACCAAAATTCAAATCAGATTTTAAACCAAGAATTTTCTGGGGCTATGGCTTTACATATTTTTCTAAAATAAATACTAAACTCAGGTAATTTATATTTTGTATCAGAATCATTCATTTGTGATCAAATAAAATTCAACCCACACGACAGCTGCTTTCAGCCTTTAATAATCCTATGTCTTTTTAAAAATCTGTCATCGCATCAACATCACTTCACCTTCCCATGTTTTCACCAACTTCGAGAACCAGGAGCTACCATACAAGGACTCTCCTGTCACTGGACACCGTACAAGCCCGTCTGTGAGCAAGGCTGCAATTCTGAAGTCCAAAAACCCAGCCTGTCTTCTGAGCTCTGCGCTCTCAGTCCCCTGGAAATCAGTCACAGCTGGAAGTCAACTCAACCGTGCACACACACACTGAAGAATTAACTCTCCGTCTCCTGGCCCTTCTCCCACGGCCATCCTACCGAGCTCTAAAGCTCTCTGCTGGGGAAGCTCACCCGCTCCTGAGAAACCAGAGGCACAGACACGCAGCACCTGCCCTGCCCTGGACACGCCGGCCAGCGCCACACACGCCCGAGGAGCCAGGAGGACAGAGCTCAGCCGCAGCGGCCACGACTGCCACTGGATAAACCCACAAAGTCTTCTGTCCCAACCACACAGTGTGACCTGTAAGTGCGTGCTCTTAACAGAAGGGGGGAGGTCACCTCGGAAACACACCGGGCCTTCGCATGCAAATGAGGTCTAGTCCATCTATGAACACCTTCTGGGTGGGGATCATCTTGTGGTGGTGACCGGCAGTAAAACAACAAACAAGGCACACAACAGCTACAAATTACCCTCAGGCAAACATGGAAAGTCTGAACATCTCCACTGCCTATTCTTACAAGAACTTCACAATACAGGAAGATCTTGTAGCAACAATGGACATTTTACAAAAGGAATACTTTAATTTCCCCATCTTCCCATATTCTTTTTATCCCACCTCATTAGTAAAACAAAATTTCAGAAGCAAGGGGAAGCCCAGCTTTTCTTCTTATATATTTAATCTCTGTCACTACTAATTTTTCTAACAACAAAAACTGCTATTTCTGGCACAGCACGGAACCACTGAGCCCGGTCTCACACAGCACTTAGTCCAAGTAACCAAAGTCCTTTGAAATAAAGGAGAACTGACCTCACCTGAATGTTTTCCAAAGCCTTGCCTCCAAATAGTAACGTCGGCTTTATTGGAAATCGTAATTTAGGTGAAAGCTTCTGTGTCCCGTTACTATTTTATGATCTAGTTAGCTTTCCCCAAGAGCTTGAGTTGAAAAATTTTTTTACCAAAACCAAATCAGATCCACAAAAATAGAATACCAATAAAAGGCAGTGTAACCAAACTAAAAAAAGAATTATTACTGAAGCCAACATACCAAACATACCTGCCAAGCATTCTTATTACAAAACGATATTGTCATTTATGATTAGCATTGCCAAAACCCCTAAGCATTTATGGACGCTAGGTGAGCTAATGGCTAAACAATATGAGCAGCATAAACAAACATCCAAGAACTGAGACACTACTTCTGAATCACCTTGCCTCAATAACTAAAACATATATTTGTTAGGCATCTGTTACTACAAGACAACACAGTGGACAAAACACAGTCTGTGCTTTCCTGAGCTTCCAGACAAGCAGTAAACAGGTACTGCTCCAGCAAGCTAACAAAAGGAAAATTACAATTTGAGAAGTGGGCCAAATGGGAGAGAAGTGGGCCAAATGGGAGAGACGTGTGTATAACATGCATATCAGGAGCCGCAGCAGGGGCTTCCCTGGTGGCACAATGGTTCAGAATCCGCCTGGCAATGCAGGGGACACGGGTTCGAGCCCTGGTCCAGGAAGATCCCACATGCCGTGGAGCAACTGGGTCCGTGCGCCACAACTACTGAGCCTGCACTCTAGAGTCTGCGAGCTACAACTACTGAGCCCATGAGCCACAACTACTGAAGCCTGAGCGCCTAGAGCCCATGCTCCACAACAAGAGAAGCCACCGCAATGAGAAGCCCGCGCACCACAACCAAGAGTAGCCCCCGCTCGCCGCAACTAGAGAAAACCCGCGCGCAGCAACGAAGACCCAACGCAGCCAAAAATGTAAATTAAAAAAAAAAAAAAAAAAAAGCCACATCAAAAGAAACCTGACCTGGTCTGGAGTGAATGACGGAGGCACAACTAGGAGGCAAGAGAAAAGTCCACCCGCAAAGGTGCCAGGGCAGAAGGAAACTTGGCCTGTGGGTGCAGCACCAACAGAAAGAGGACAAAGAGAGTTCAGAGAGAAGGGCAGAGATGAGACCATCCAGAATCCTAGCGCCCATTTGTAAATGGGGTGGTGGTATAACAGAGGATCCTAGGACTAGGGTACTTTCTTTAGACAATAATAATCTAAAACAGAATGAAAAGCAGGTGGATTTCATCTCAGATCTTTCAAGACAGTAAGACCAGGGCAGAATGGCCAGAGCAATTAGCTCACTGGGCCAGGAGATGATTTTAACACCTGCCAAATCCCAGGAGCTATAGACTTTGCACCAGGCCTGGAGTGGAGGATGCTTTCCTAAATCACCTTCTACACGTATAAAACCTACATGTAATAATCCTTTAAAAAAATAATGGTTTGCAGGGACTTCCCTGGCGGTCCAGTGGTTAAGACCCCACGCTCCCAATGCATGGAGCACGGGTTCCATCCCTGGTGGGGGAACTAGGATCCCGCATGCTGCATGGCACTGCCCCCCCCCCAAAAAAAGGTTTGCAGAAGACATATACACAGAAGATCCAAAAAAATACTATTTGAACTAATAAACAGGTTCAGCAAAGTTACATGGTACAAGATCAATATACAAAAATTTGTTTTTCTATACACCTCTATGAACACAAAAATAATTGTAAAATCAACTCCATTTATAATTGAATTAAAAAATAAAATACTCAGAATAAATTTAACAGAAGAAGTTCAAATTTCTACTCTGAAAACTATAAACAGTGTTGAAAGAAATTAAAGATCTAAAAAAATGGAAAGACATCCCATATTCATGCATTGGAAAACTTAATATTTTGCCATTTGTTAACATGGCAGTTCTCCTCAAACTGATCTACAGATTCAACATAATCCCTATCAAAATCCCAGCTGCCTTTTTTGCAGAAATTGATAAACTGATCCTAAACTTCAAATGGATATGAAAGAGACAGAGAGAAGACTAAATAATCTTGAAATACTGTTACATTTACAGCCAGGTGATTTTATACAAGGGGGCCAAAACAATTCGACTGGAAAAAAAAATACCTTTTTCAACAAATGATGCAAGAACAACAGGATCCTGTTATACCTTATATCTCCACAAAACATAAAACGGATCATAGACCTACCATATGACAGACCTACATAAAACTCTTAGAAGAAAATATAGGACTAAATCTTTGTGACCTTAAGGACAAGAACAAAGTCAGAGAACTGACAAAACTCAACTTACTATAAATCTACAATAACCAAGACAGTATGGTATTGGAGAAAGAATAAATAGATCAACGGCACAGAATACAAAAACCAGAAATAGACCTACATACATGAAGTCAAATGATCTTTAACAAAGGAGTAAACTGCAATGGAGCAAAAAAAAGTCTTCAACAACTGGTACTTAACTACTGGACATCCACATACAAAAGAAAAAAAGAATCAAGATATAGATAGACCTTACGCCTTTCACAAAAATCAACTCAAACTGGATCATAGACCTAAATGTAAAATGCATAACTGTAAGGGAATTCCCTGGCAGTCCAGTGGTTACGACTCCATGCTTTCAATGCAGGGGGTGCGGGTTTGACCCCTGGTCGGAGAACTAAGATCCCACATGACACACAGCGTGGTCAAAAAAACAAAACCAAAACCAAAAACCTGTAAAATTCCTAAAAGATAATATAGGAGAAAATCTAGATGACCTTAGGTTTGACAATGACTTTTTAGCAAAATAACAAGGCGTGATCCACGAAAGAAAGAATTGATAAGCTGGACTTTACTAAAATTAAACACCTCTGCTCTGTGAAAGACACTGTCAAGAGAATAAGACAATAAGCCACAGACTGGGAGGAAATATTTACAAAAGACATCTCTGATAGGGCTTCCCTGGTGGCGCAGTGGTTGAGAATCTGCCTGCCAATGCAGGGGACACGGGTTCGAGCCCTGGTCTGGGAAGATCCCACATGCCACGGAGCAACTGGGCCCGTGAGCCACAATTACTGAGCCTGCGCGTCTGGAGCCTGTGCTCCGCAACAAGAGAGGCCGCGATGGTGAGAGGCCCGCGCACCGCGATGAGGAGTGGTCCCCACTTGCCGCAACTAGAGAGAGCCCTCGCACAGAAACGAAGACTCAACACGTCATAAATAAATAAATAAATAAATAAAAGAACGTGAATTTCTAAAAAAAGAAAAAAAAAAGAAAATAACAAAAATCCTTTCTAAAAAAAAAAAAAAAAAAAAGACATCTCTGATAAAAGACTATTATCCAACATATAAAAAGAACTCTTAAAATTTAACAATAAGAAAACAAACCATCTGGTTAAAAATGGACCCAGGTCCTTAACAGACACCTCACCAAAGAAGACATACAGGTGTCAAATAAGCACATGAAAAGACGTTCAACATCACGTCTTTAGGGAAACGCGAAGTAAAACAATGAGATACCACTCCACCCCTATGAGAAGGGTCCAAATCCGGAACACTGACACCACCAAACGCTGCTGAGGGTGTGGAGCAGGAGGAACGCTCATTCACTGCTGGTGGGAACGCAGAATGGTGCAGCCACTTTGGAAGACAGTTCAGCAGTTTCTTACTAAACATACCCCCCACCAAACAATCCAGCAATTGCACTCCTTGGAATTTACCAAAAGGAGCTGAAATTTTATATCCACACAAAAACCTGCACACACATGTTTATTCATAACTGCTAAAACTTGGAAGCAACCAAGCTGTCCTTCATTGGTGGAATGGCTAAGTCCACTGTCATCCACACAGTGGAATATTAATCAGTGACATAAAGAAATCAGCTGTCAGCCATGGAGGAGCACGGAGGAACCTTAATTGCACGTGACTCAGGGAAAGCCCATCTGAAAAGGCTACACACTGTATGATCCCAACCATATGGCCTTCTGGAAAAGGCACAACTGTGGAGACAGTGACCAGATCAGCGGGTCCCTAGCGTATGGGGAGAGGAAGGGGTGAACGGGTGGATCACAAAGGATTTGCAGGGCAGTGAAACTACTCTCTGTGAGACTGTAATGTGGATACATGTCACTGTACATTTGTCCAAACCTACAGAACACCAAGAGTGACCCCTAATGTAAACTACAGACTTTGGGGACAATGATGTGTCAATACAGGTTCTTCCATTATTAAAAAAAGCCCCCCTCTGGTAGGGTGCTGATGACGGGAAGACCATGCACGTGTGGGGGAGAGGGCAAATGGGAACTTTCTGCACCTCCTGCTCAAGAGTGCTATGAACCAAAAACTGCTCTAAAAAATAAAAGTCTACTTTAAAAAATCTCTGTGACCTTGGTTTATGCAAAGCCATCTTAAATATATCAAAAGCAACAAAAGAAAAAATAGATAAATCGGACAGCAACAAAATTAAAAATTTCTACGTTTCAAAGGACATCATCAAGAAAGTAAAAAGACAACCCACCGAATGGGAGACAATATGTGAAAATCATACATCCGCTAAAGAATTTGTGTTATATATTCAGAGTTCACAAAGAACTCTTACAACTCATAAATCTTTTTTTTTTAAAGATTTTTTTTGATGTGGACCATTTTTTTAAATTTATTTTAAAAATTTTTATTTTATTTATTTATTTTTGGCTGCATTGGGTCCTCATTGCTGTGCACGGGCTTTCTCTAGTTGCGGCGAGCGGGGGGCTACTCTTCGTTGCAGTGCGCGGGCTTCTCGTTGCGGTGGCTTTTCTTGTTGCAGAGCGCGGGCTCTAGGCGCGCGGGCTCAGTAGTTGTGGCTCGCGGGCTCTAGAGCGCAGGCTTCAGTAGTTGTGGCCCACAGGCTTAGTAGCTTTGCAGCATGTGGGATCTTCCCGGACCAGGGCTTGAACCCATGTCCCCTCCATTGGCAGGCGGATTCTTAACCACTGCGCCACCAGGGAAGCCCCTGATATGGACCATTTTTAAAGTCTTTATTGAATTTGTTACAACATTGCTTCTGTCTTATGTTTTGGTTTTTTTGGCTGCAATGCACGTGGGATCTTAGCTCCCCTACCAGGGATCAAACCCGCATCCCCTGCACTGGAAGGCAAAGTCTTAACCACTAAACCACCAGGGAAGTCCCACAACTCATAAATCTTAAAAAGACGAATAACCCACAAATGACGTTAGGGCAACGAAGCTGCAGTCAGTCACCCCGCCACCGCACTCTCTCCAGTGCTTCCTACTCCACCAGACTCTTCCTCCTTCTCGTCAACAGTCAGTGATCTGCTGGGATAACTGGATATCCACATGCAACAGAATCAAGTTGCATCATTATTTCTCATGATATACAGAAATTAACGCAAAATGGATCAAAGACCTCAATATAAGAGCCTATATGTAAGAAGTCAGTCTTAGAAAAAAACACTGGTATTAGTCTTCATGGCCTTGGATCAGGCAATGGTTTCTGAGACAGGACAACAAGAGAAAAAAAGACATAAATTAAACATCATAAAAATTAAAACTTTCTGTGCTTCCAAGTTCACCATAAAAAAGTAAAAATAGGGACTTCCCTGGTGGTGCAGTGGTTAGGAATCTGCCTGCCAGTGAAGTGGACACGAGTTCGAGCCCTGGTCTGGGAAAATCCCACATGCCATGGAGCAACTAAGTCAGTGCGCCACAGCTGCTGAGCCTGCGCTCTAGAGCCCGTGAGCCACAACTACTGAGCCTGTGTGCCGCAACTACTGAAGCCCGGCACCTGGAACCCGTGCTCCGCAACAAGAGAAGCCACTGCAATGAGAAGCCCGCACATCGCAACGAAGACCCAATGCAGCCATCCATAAATGAATGAATGAATGAATGAATGAATAAATAAATAAATAAATGTTAAAAAAAAGGTAAAAATACAACTCACAGAAAGAGAGGACATATTTGAAAATCATTTATCTGCTAAGGGACTTCTATCCGAAGATATAAAAAATTGTTACAACTCAATTTTAAAGAGACAAATAACCCAATTTAAAAATGGACAAAGGATATGAATAAACATTTCTTCAAAGAAGATACACAAACGGCCCGTAACCACAAAAAAAGATGTTTGATACATTAACCATGAGGGTAATGCAAATCAAAATCACAATGAGATACCACTCCATACGAAATAAGACAGTTATAAACAAAAAACAGATAACAAGTGTTGACCAGGATGTGGGGAAATTGGAACCCGCATATAATGCTACTGGGACTGTAAAAAGGTACAGCCACCTTGGAAAGCAGCTTGGCAGTTCCTCAAAAGGCTAACAATCAGTTTCCTTATGATCCAGCAATTCTACTCCTAGGTATACCCAAGAGGAATGAAAACAGAAGTCCACACAGAAACTTGTACTACACACGAATGTTCACAGCACCATTATTCATAATAGCCAAAAAGTTGAAACAATCCAACTGTCAATCAACTAATCAATGAATAAATAAAAATATGGTATATCCTTACAACAGAATATTATGTGGCACTAAAAAGGAATGAAGTGCTGATGCATGCTACAATATGAATGAATCTTGAAAACATCAGGCTAAATGAAAGCCAGTCACAAAAGACCACATATTTATATGACTCGATTTACATGAAATGTCCAGCACAGAGACAGAAAGGAGATGAGTGAGTGCCATGGGCTGGTGAATTTGGGGGAAACAGGGAATGACCACTAACAGATACAAGGGCTTCTTTTTTGGGGTGATGAATATGTTCTAATATTAATGACAGTCGTGCTGTACAAGTCTATGATCGCACAAAGAACGACTGAATTGTATCCTTTAAATGGCCAGATGGTTTGGTATGTGAAATACATCTCAATGAAGCTGTTCGAGAAAATAGCCAATTATCACTGCAATGGACACTACCTGAGCACAGGCACAGACAAAGCGGGTCCGTGCAGATATTTTCTTTAAGGGAGCTCAGTGTTTAAATTTCTTAACATTTAAAAGAAAACTTTTAAATAATTAGAGTGAACTCTTCATAGAACATCTAAAATAAGTCATTCATTCCTAAAAATTTAAACCCAGGCTGTTTCAGTTAAAACTTAGAACAGTGGGGCAAACCAAAAGGACACAGAAGTCAGCTGACAAGGGCCAGACCTGGAACAATTTGGGCAGCAAAATACACAATGACAGCAATAGATTACAATCCATTCTGAAGAAGAAGAATCCCTGAGTCAATACTGATATAAATGAATAAATCAATGAAGAAATGAAACCTCTTCTTTATGGCAGAAAGCTGCAAATAAGCACAAAAGGAGATGATGGGATCAGAAAAATCACCAACGTGCAACGACCATACTAACTGTTTCAGGCCAGGAGTACCCAAGGGATGCTAGAACTAATGGTTGAAATTTTAGGAGGAACAGGATATTTATATAAAGTGTAACACCACAAATCATTCATTAATTACAAAAAGAAACAGCAACTTTACACTGGAAAAACCTGGCACACACCACCTTAACCGAGAGATCAAAGAGAACCCCCCCACACACACACAAATGGGACAAACTGGGTCACACTCCTCCTGACATCAAGGAACCACTACTCAGTAGTCCTACGAAAATGAATAACCCGAAACTATCAGGAGGGAACATCCAACAGACCCAAACTGAGGGGTATTTTTTTAAAGTAATTGATCTATATACATCAAATATGTCAAATTCATGAAAGACAAAGAAAAGCTGAGGAGCTTTCCAGATCAAAGATGACTTAGGACAACTAAATACAAAGTACGGAAAATAGTTACAAAAGGTATTGGTGAGACAACTGACAAAATTTGAATATGGACTGCAGATTAGATAATAACAATGTGTCAACATTAAATTCTTGGTTTTGAAAATGATACTAGAGTTTTGTAAGACATTCTCCTATAAGAATTGCAGTGCAATTTGAAAATTCTTGATCACAAGAAAACAAACAGTGAAGTACTCATAGGTATATGGGTATAATGTCTGCAAGTGCTCTCAAATGATTCAGAAGAAATGTGTTTAAATATACACATACTGTCATACAAACACACGTACACGCGCGCGTGTGTGTGTAATGAGAGACAGAGACAGGAAGAATAAGAAATGGGACAAAATGGTAGCAGCTGGTGAATCCTGGTAAAGGGCATAGGGCAATTCTTTCAACTACCCTTGTAGTATTTCCTGCATGCTAAAAATTACTTCAAAATAAAAAGATACAAAAAAGATAGCAGATTACAAAAATTATGAATAGGAATTGATACTGGTAATTTAACACAGACTCATTTAACATACCATTCTAAATGATCAAATAGATTTGATACAAAACACACAATGTATTTTTTACAAGGTCTACTTGTTATTCTGTCTATCCTAAAAGACAAATTGTATTTTAAAAAGACATCAACTCAATATATTAATTAAGCTAAATATGATCATTAGACCTTTTTCAAGGTATAAAACTAAATAATTGGGACTTCCCTGGTGGTGCAGTGGTTAAGAATCTGCCTGCCACTGCAGGGGACAAGGGTTCGATCCCTGGTCCGGGAAGAACCCACATGCCACGGAGCAACTAAGCCCGTGCGCCACAACTACTGAGCCTGCACTCTAGAGCCCGCAAGCCACAACTACTGAGCCTGCGCGCCCAGAGCCCGTGCTCCACAACAAGAGAAGCCACAACAATGAGAAGCCCGTGCACCACAACGGAGAGTAGCCCCCACTCGCCACAACTAGAGAAAGCCGCGCACAGCAATGAAGACCCAACGGAGCCCAAAATTAATTAATTAATTTTAAAAACTAAATAATTATTCAACTCCTTCCCAGCTTATTGAACAGCAGATCTGCAAGTAATCGCCAAAATTAGAAATTATGGCAGAACTGGGTTCCCTGAAACTAGTTTTCTTAATTAGCACTGACAATGCAGCTTCGTTTAATTCCATTGCCATATTCCTTCTCCTACACTTAAGCTAATCCACTTAAAGGAAGGAATGCTTAACTGTAGCTGTTAGCCAACAAATGGCTGCTGTCAGAACATATATAGGCACAAAGAAACTCACTTGTAAGCCATGAGACAGAACATTGTACGTCAAGAGCAAGATCTACTTTTCTTTAAACAATGAGTTCTTTCCGTCAGCAACACTGTAGTCCTGCCTATCGTTTTTAGATGACAAGTTTTCCAAAGCTTTATCTACATGCTTTATAAAAATATTTTATGTGTGTATGGATCTTTAGACAAACTGTTTCCAAACTCCCAGAGCACTGTTTCCCTTTACAAAACAGTCACTTTTCAGCCAACTGCATTTTCCCCTAAAACAGAGACTTTAAAATTGGCTACAGTATATGCAGTGTAAATTTCCTTGATTTTCCCCTAAAACAGAGACTTTAAAATTGGCTACAGTATATGCAGTGTAACTTTCCTTGATTTTCCCATATATAATTAATGTTTTGATAGCTCCATATGGCCTGTTACTTTTTAAATCTGTCTCAAAGTTTTTCAACATCTTTCTTTTTTTTCCCTAACAAAAACCAGAGCAAAAATTAAGATTGCAAAACACAAAGGGGAAATTTTTTAAACGCAAACCTAAGAAAATACGTGCCTGTTAACAACCAAAAGGAATATACTGAAGATATAAAATTGACTATCAGGAGAAGGAGGATTAGAGCCTAGGGTAGAAGGGGGCACGACTAACCTCCCGGTGAGCTCTGCCCTGCAAGGCAGCCACTCACCACGACCGCCTCTGAGAAAGAACTGGAGAACTCGGGGTTCCCGTCAGAGACCTATCACCCTACATGGCATCTTACAACTCATTTTCTATTACATGAATGTATTAGCTTGAAAACAGAAGAAAGAGTTACACCTTGCCCCTGCCCCCTTAAAAACCTCACAGTTTACAGCCCAGGTAATTAGCTCAGATCTGTGTAGGTGAGTGCAGAGCTCCCAGCTCATCCTAATCTCTGAAATGGCTGGATATCTATGTCCTATTTGCTTATCATCTGCCCTTTTCTCCTAAGTAGACCCCCCCCAACTTCCTATTAACAATACCTAGAACAGGTTAAAGTAAATTTCCTGTCATTTCCTGTACCATAAGGAGTATACCAGATTAAGAAGAAAGAGCACAGCACAGACAGCCAGCTGAGGAACTTCTTCATTCAAGGAGGCTACCAAGAGCTCAATAAACAGTAGCTAACTCCTGAGTGTATTTTAAATGTATTGTTTCATTCAATTCACTCAACAATCCACATCCTCAATTTACATTTGGAGAAACTGAGACTCAAGAGAGGTTAAGCAATCTGCCTGAGATCGGCTGAACCTTGAGCCTGGATCCGTGTGACTCAACTATGATACCTATGGGCAGCCCCGCCATACATTACTGCTTTTAATCTAACAAGGTAGCAATGTTCCAGAAAAGCAAATCATAAACTCTGAACTAAGGGATTGCTTTCTAACACAAATTTCTCCACTTTAGTAAATGATAAAAAAGCAGACACTTTGTATCTATAATATAACCTATTTAAACTTAATTTGTATTCCTAATAAATAACTTGCTAGAAATGGAATTTTCCTATTTTTATACTGGGAACACTCTCCGAAGGGTAAACATGTTACTACCTTATTACCTACACTTGAGCAACTGTAATCCACAAAGATCAGATAGAGAACTCCAAACCCGCCTTAAGGAAAGTCAGTCAAAATCTGAATGGAATTTACATGTTACAGGAGAAAATGATTCGGTTTCTTGGTAAAACGCCCGTGCCACCTTTTTCCCTTCCCTTCCTAAGGCATACTCCTATCCCCTGGTTAGCAACAGCCCAATGATCCACCAAGTGTTTCCATTTATTCAACCCTCTTCTACAAAGTTATGAATGAAACTGAAAATTTTCTAAGTACTCTACTGCACTGTGGTATTATTAAATAAAGTAAAATTCCATTTCTAAAAGATTCTTATTTTCTTTCAAAAACATGTTTCATAAACCTGCAGAGATAAAGTACTTTTAGCCATAATTAAGTCAATCTATGAAAATGACCACACATAAACCGTTCGGCTGTTGAAAGGATATAGTTTGGAGGAAGGAAGTTCCAGCTCAGGACTTGGTTGGCGAGGGCCAGGTAGCGCTGGAACACAGATGACATCTGGGCGCTGAGGTGCTCCCGCCTGCTGAATTCCTGCAGGACTTCCACCGTGAGCAGGAAGATCTGACGGAGGTCTTCTTCCTGCAGTACATTAACCACACGTGTTTCTGTATCAAAAGCATATTCAAGATATGGTCCCTTTTAGAACCATAAAACAAAACAAACAAATAAAAACCTTAAAACTTCCAACGGAAAACATCACTTCTTTAAGGACATCTTCCATTTTTAGGCCTGCTTATAATTTACAGTGATGCCGGCCTGAATACCTTTACCGTCACATAAATGCCACTCCCTAGAGAAGCAGGTCTTGACGACCACGACAGAGCTGAGGGCTCAGCGGCTTCAGTGCGGAGCCCTCGGATTGAAACCAGTGCCTTCACACAACTTTACTTCAGAGCCAAACAATACACACGAAACAAAGAGCCCACACCATCTGCAATAACACTGAAATACACAGCCCTCTCTGGCATATTGCCAGGCCTATTTTTAAGGCCAGCGGAGTCCCACCAATTGAATTAGTTCTATCTAAACACAATAAGAACAAAATTAATAAGCTAAGGGTCTTAATAGTAGCATTTCCTTTTTGTTTTAAGACTAGAATTAAACAAATAATCTTAAACCGTCAACTATGTTCACCAAACCTATCGCTTTACTATATCCTATGAAATCACACCGCAAACCTTCAAGTATAGGCTCTTGTTCAACTAGATAAAAGCAATGTCCTCACTCCATTAGCAACAAATTGAGTGAAAAGTGAGTGATCTAATAATTAAAACACAAGAACAAAAATACCGGTACCTGAAAAACTCTTTTGCAGTTGCCGTGGAACTCCATACTCAGTCCAATGTTGCTAGTTTTACTTGAACTTGAGAATTCACTCAATAGTGCAGTTAGAATAGAACAGGCCAGAGTTTGCTGTAATTATTTGATAACAAATAATTGTGAGGCATGATTTTGCCGATGCTTTGTTTCAATACAATATTGGTTCAAACATAATGAAACATTTTTATCTTTAGATCTTCCATCGTATCTTTAGATCTTATACCTACCCGTCTGAAGGTCAGATAAGACAAGATGAAGATTAGCTCTCCTTTCCCAGTGGCCTTGAGACTGTTTAACATTCCTCCTCACTCCACTTATACAAACCTATCTGAGACCTGAACTCAGGACACACTCCTGAGTATTCCTACTCGTACTCAACTACAGAGTGTAAATGATATTTTAAGATGATCAATATTTAACATATCATTTAGTCGAATTCACACAACAATCCCTATCCCCATTTTACATTTGAAATAAGTGAGATTCAAAGGGCAAGTAATTCAGGCCAGCTGAGATTTGAACCCAGGTCTATCTGACTCTACGTTCTGATGTCTGTAAAATGTATTTCCAAACAGATGAAAAGTGAAACGGATTTTATAGTCTCCAAAACATTAACCACGGAGTGCTCCTAAGTTTTTAAAGTTGAAAATGACGATTTTCCTTCTCAATGGCTGTATCCAACAAGCGCCTACTCTCAACTCGCTGCTTTTATTCATAGACTATTCAGACTCAAGGTGCCATGATGGGGACGATACAAATTATTCTGGCAAGTTTCCAAGGGTTACACAGAAATATGCACACTACCTCTGAACAACCGAAAGATTAAAGTCAAGATGATACTATTTATGCAGCTTATACAACAGCTGAGCACGGTCCTACCCGCCCACCAACTGCAACATCTTTGCTCAGAAATGCTTCTGATGTCAGTACCTTGACCTTACAGATGCTTATCTTGGCAAATCTTAGCAAATATACATAAAATTAAATTCCTAAAGATTAGCATGAGTTGATATTTGTTGAAGATGAATGATGGTTACATAGGTGATCAATAGACTATTTGTAGTATATCTGTATATTTTTGTGTATGTCTAAAATTTTCCTCTAAAAAAATGTAAAAAAGAATTAAATTCCTATTTGCCTCAATCTTAACTAGGGTAAGTATGATGTATAATTAACAATTACGATGGCACACTAGCCCAGAGACTCAAGCAGTTTCTCAGACTTTTCCACACCAAGAAGCCCTAACAACACAGAATACGTGCAAATACCCTTGGGAATCTGGGGGTATACAGACACGGCTGTGTTCAACAAACAGTAAGTCCTCTGACTACAGCTCCATTAGCTTAAACACACACACACACACACACACACACATACACTCTCTCTCTCTGTAATTGTACTTCAAAATATATTGATACATCTGTTTTAACATTAAAATGTCCCCTTTTACCCAATCTTCAAGAAAAGTGCGTAAGTTCAACTGCCTTTGCATGGACCCAGGCACAAGGAGGAAGAAACCAAGCATTAAAGAGCCTCTTACAGAGAAACAGTTTATCACATACTCACTTCATCTTACAGTTGAAAGAGACCTTAGAAACGCATCAAGTACAATCGTTCATTTTTTTAGTTAACAAAATTGTATTTTAGAAAATGGCTTTCTTTTAAAATGGTGATTAATGATCAAAGTGCCAGCAATCAAAAGTTCAGATACATTTAAATACCGTTGGGATCAACCATGAACACAGTTTTTAAATATAGCTAGGCTTTGGTGGGGAAAGTGGGTAGTATTAAATTCAAATTAATGAAATTCAAGGATCTACCATGATGGATTACAAGACCATATGATTCTGAAAACAATCTTTCCCCATATTTTCTGATTTTCTCCTACCCTTTCTAAATAAGACTTAAGTGAACAGGACACTATGAACAGATACCTAAATGTTTAAGAAAATGTGTCTTACTAAAAAAGGGAAACTAATTTTGGAATCTCAGGTGAGATAATCAATCTACTGAAAACAGAATTCATGCACAACTTATACAAAAACATGCAAGCTGAAAAGAACCCAGAAGCACTATCAAACACAAACTTACCGTTCTTACAAGTAAATTATCTATAGTAGTTTTGCACAAGTAATTTATAACTTGCCACAAATTGTTTTTTAGTGCCAAACTATATTCACCACAAAACGGCATATTTTTAGACTACAACCATATTTAAATTTTTAGTAACACGACCCTAGTTAATGATTGAAGCAACATGTACTCACAATAAAGCTTTATTTTTCTGTGAAATAAACACTTCCTAGGATTACAAGCATGTGTCTGTGGTCAGGAAAGGGTAGGAGCAGTGAAAGGGGACGATCTTTCTCAGGCTACTACGAGTTTTTAAAAGTAGAAGCCTCAGCAGACAAACAAGGAGCCCTCGGTGGGACGGGACTGCTTTTGAGATGTAGCAATAAAGACGTCCCACCACAACGACAAACTTCACGACAATGAAGTACAAATTCACCCATAAAAGAAAGTGTGTTCTTAGTGCATAAGTATGAACAAAACACATTCTTATTGTGGACTTAGCTGGTTAAACATAAGAATATTTTGTTTTTAAATAACTTTTTCTTCCTACACAAATAACCATCCATAGGTTACTACTGTAACATTTGTTTACAGCTTTCCAATTTTGAAATGCAGTTATACATTATTTATTACAATACCATTACTATTAACCCAGTGTACTGTTTTGTATTCTACTTTTTCCACTTTCCACTTATGAAATAAAAGGACAAATTTTCAAAAACAAGTGTCTCCTTACCAACTTTACCACTCAAAGACTTAAGAAATACATAAAAATAAATTATGCAGCATGGTTAGTGGTAATGCCAGAAGTCAAATGTCCTGGCCTTGACCCACCTAAAATTACCAGCTTTTTAAGAACTACAATTCAGTAAGATATTTTCATCATTAAAAGATAACCAAACAGTTTAATTGCTCCTTAACCTGGAAGCCCTGAAAGGATTTGAGATTAGCATCATAAACATTAATTATAGGGAAAGCCCTGGCGGTCCAGTGGTTAGGACTTGGCACTTTCACTGTCAGGGCCTGGGTTCGATCCCCGGTGGGGGAACTAGGATCCCACATGCCGCATGGTGTGGCCAAAAAAAAAAAAAAAGATTATACTACTGTGGCTCAGAGATGCTAATTAAGAAATTCCTGGAGAATGACAAATATGAAGCACTGATTGTACATTAAAAGAGCAAAGCACTTCTCCCTACTCGCAGAGGAATCCAGCACACACCGTGTGTCTAAGACGCATTACCCGATTCCACAACCATTTATCAATTAAATCTCAGTAACATAAAGTGACTTTCGGAGCAGGGGCAGTGCACTGAGACAGCTAGGGAAGCGGCCGAGAGGGAGAAAAGAGGAAGCTCCTTCTCGGGACAGAGAAACGGAGGAAGGAAGCGGGGGAAAGGCACCCACAAGTTCTTGTCGTCCTTACCCTTGTGGAGGTTCCCATCTGCCTGCTTCACACTCTAGGTGTCAGGGGTCAGCCCGAGTGTGTTACCTCTTGACCCCCTCCCTCCCCCGACGGACCAGTGCCTCCAGGGCTGCCTGTGCCTCAGGCAGGGCTGGATCTTATTTCTGTACTAGAGGTGGTGACTCCAATACTTCAGAGGGTCGGAGACAAAACCTGTGGTGGGTACTGCAGAGAGATGAGTCTCAATGAAACCA
This sequence comes from Balaenoptera physalus, assembly GCF_965194825.1. Taxonomy (NCBI): domain Eukaryota; kingdom Metazoa; phylum Chordata; class Mammalia; order Artiodactyla; family Balaenopteridae; genus Balaenoptera; species Balaenoptera physalus. The sequence goes on along the minus strand of NC_138899.1, from coordinate 80,671,543 downwards.
GCTGAAAGGTGACGGACTGACTGGTAAGCAGTATATACGAGGTTGTAACGCTGAAGCGCACAGGGATGAAGCCAGTATAAAGTACCATTAGTACAAATCTTAGACTTCTAAGAGGTTCACATGGCAATGCTTCATTTATCCAAGATCATAAAGAATTCAGGTAGTATCTGTTAATTTTCCAAATGCAGCAAGCAAACACTTTTAATGAAACTTACTTCATGTAAAATTTTCCAAGAGAATCACTTCTAAGGCAATGATTACATGACGTGGTGACAAGGAGAGCACCTGGAGTCTCTGCTGAAACGCACAGGGCGGGGCTCCCAGCCTACGACACCTGGGGGCAGAGCCCCAAGCCCTGATGCACCTCTGCCCACAGCTCTGCCCAATCACCCTGTCTGTGCCTGTCACTCGCTGCTGCTGGCCATTTGCCCAGCACTAACAAGCAGTCCCAAAGTGACAACTTTCATTTTCAGTAAGTCAGAAACCAAACAATAATCGTTATCACGACTATCTCTCAAATAAATTCTGAATAACAACACTCTGCGGGTCTCTTTCAATAGTGCAGAAAAAGAAGTCAGAAAATCTGGGCTCTGAGAGTCCAAGATTTATCACTTCAAGTAAGTGAGAGCAAACCACTTCATCTACCTGAGCCTCGGTTTTCTCATCTACGAAAAGGGCTACTACCCTGTGCACTGCAGAATTCACACGACTGTCCTAACTTTCAAATCAGATAACGCAACAAAAAGTACTATGTAAATGTAGCAGGTTCTGATGAGATAAGGTGAAGTGGCAACAAACAGTATTCTCATCCTTATCATAAAAAATAACCTATTTTGGCGTCTTAGTCCTTCTTGACTGTTATCTGCAATCCACCAAATTAAAATCACAAAATAAGTTATCGATTAAAAAAAAAACCCAAAACTAAAGCATCACTAGAGCAATAGAGCGCGTACTCACTAAACATCACCTGGATTAATAAACCAATGTTTGCCTCTGTGCCTGACACGACATTAACACAAGGGAAGGTGGAAAATGAATAAGTGATGTGCTCCCTATTTTTTTTCCCTATTGATGAATTTCAAAGAGAAAAGTTAAATATGTAAAACAAGTAGAAGAAATTCAATGAGGTCTCGAGGTTATGAAAGAGTCTAATATGTTTTCTTTCACTGAAGTACTAAAAAATCACAAGTTAATTCACTGGCTAACAACTGAAGTAACTGCTGCCTTCGCATTAAAAATCTTTCAGCAGAATTCTCATTTCCAGTAAAAGACATTAATTTCATGACAGTGGAAAAACACCCTTCAGAGATAGTTTGCCTTACTCTCCAGCTTACTGTCACAAGAACAAGATACTCAAACACTAACTCCAGCTGACAACATAAAATACTCTTGTTCAGAGAGAGGATTGTCTCTTATAATAGCCTGGCTCTTACCCCAGGAGCTTTATTACCAAGAATAAACTTTATGAAAGGTTGCCATACATAAAGCAGACTTCCAGCTGCTCCTCTAAGCAAACATCAATGAGACTTGTGATAAGAGAGATTAAGTTGCTATCACGTCCGGGGCAGCACTGCAGCAGACGGGGAATTTCTCACCCTCTTCTCTCTAGCATGGCAAAGAGGAAGAAAGGAGGCTTAAATGATACGTTCAACAGCTTTAAAAGTGATTTAAATAGGCCTACTGCTTTCAAAGGAAATAAAACAAACATGAAATAGGTTAAAAATTTAGCTTAAACGTTAATTAAAATAAAAAGTTTGACCACTTTCTTTGGGAAGTGAGGCCTCTGTACGTATCCCTCCCAGGTCTGACGCCACTGCAAAGCAAGGTGACGCAGCCACAGAGGGAGGGCAGCCTGTGCACAGACTGGAGGAGACGGCACAGGACGTAAGAGCCACACGAGCACCGTCCCTCTGAGAGGACATCACGATGCACAGAAAACTGAACGGGGCTACAAAATACAATCTCCATAGGAAATCGTTTAACTCATAAATATCTACAGAGAACAAAGACCAGAAGATACTTCTCAGAGCGTTTAAAGGAAAGCTAATATGTTGGTTATATATTTTTTAAATACTCAATTAGTTTCCGTTAATGGATAATAGTATAAATACTTTCTTCTGATTTTCAACACTTAAAATATTATTTGATAGAAAGAGATGATAGTTCATGTCCTAAGATTCTATAAACAAAGGGTTGTAAAACCACTAGGGACATAAAACAAACATTCGCTGAATGCTTACTAAATGCACTTAATATTGTCTTTCCTCTTCTGGGCCTGGATATTACCACATTTATTCCATGTATTAGTAAATCACCACCTAGAGAAGTTAAACAATTTTTCAAGTTCAGTAGGTAGTAAATGGCAGAGCTAGGATTTGAACCTAAGTGTGAATCCAAAATCAAAATCTGCGTTGTATCATGTTATCCTGCCCCTAAACTCATTTAAACATGCATACTTGACTAGCATGATGTTGGACCGAAAAATACACTCTTAGAAAGCAAGCAGGAAAGCCAGACTACATACAGTTTCCAGTCAATTGGGGTTGATTGGAAGCATCATTCTAGAAGATGTGCAAAGGTAAAGTTAGTCACCTAACTTAACAATTCATGAGGTCAACCCTTTCTTTCATCCAAAGAAAACCAGAGTCAGTTATCTCTTCCTTTCAAATATCTCTTAAAATCACCTTTATAAAGTTTCTAGCCAACATTATATCAATGTTCTGATTTTACCATTTTACTTTCTTATCAAAGTTTTAAACCTCTCTCCCACTGCTATTCATGTCTCTGAGACTAAGAAAATCTTAAGTAAATTCTTGAAGCACTCCCACAAATTCATAATAGTCTGAGAAGAAGACAGAGAGGAAGATAGAGTAAAATGCGGTACTGGTCTGTAACCTCATTTTTTAGACCTGCTGAATGAGCAGGAATGGCTCCAGGCAGGAATTCTAAACTTGCCATATAAATGCAGGAATGCTTTCTGAGTTCAGTGTTTTCAGTGTGGTCACCAAAATAAATTCATCCAGCAATCTTGAAATTAAATTCTACCACCCGCTACTGACTTCTTACTGCTACAGAAGTTCTCAACCCTGTTAGCAGAAATTCAACTTTAAAAAACTCCTCCTGCTTTGGAATATTTCACGAGGATATTAAATTTATCCACTCCCCTCAAAGCGTTATGTACTGTGAACAGAGCAAAATCCTCTCTAACTAGACAGCTACATCTGTTCCAATCATTCTCAGAACATCAGTTATTTCAGTGGCTCAAAAAAACCAATTGCCAGGTTGCAGTGGGCCTACTTTTTGTGGTGGGTCAAATTACCCAGGGGAGAGGAAGCAGAGAACACAATTCCCGAGTGTGTGCTCATTCCTGAGGGGCAAGGGCTCCGGATCCTTCGTCATCCGGCTGCCAAGAAGCTACTCGTGGGGGTGAGAACAGACTGTAGAAATCCTACCTTAATACTGAAACCCCAGTCAACATGATCACCCAACTACAATCATAAAAGCAGAGATCCCAGAGTTGCTGCTTAAGTTCCTAAAGTTTAAATCCTGGTCAATCGCAATGAGCTGGACTCCTTCACTGCAGACTGTCAAGTGAAACAATGTGTCACCTGACACATTACGAAGAGAACCAAAATTATGAAGAGTAACTTGACTTAGAGCAGTAGGGGCTGGGATAATATTTCCAAATAGCAGCCTTAGTTCCAAGCCTTTTCCCTACGAGTTCTGGCTAGTCAGCCCACCACTTGATTTTCCCCTGACCAACAGTGACGTCCCCGTTGGACTGCGCACACGGCCATTAGTTAGGCAGGAAATGCTAACAAAAATCCAGGGAAATGTAAGACTACGGATATATTGATACAATGAATGTGGGCAGCCCGGAAGCATCAGTATCTCGAGAGCAAAGCTCTTCATCAGAAATGGGAGACTACGTCTACCAATAGAGAGAATTTTGAGAGCATATAGATTATTATTAGTAAAAAGTAGCTTCCCAATCATTTTCACCTCAAAAAATTGTAAATGGAATCTTATCTGGGGACTAATTTCAACAGAGCTCCTCACTACATAAAACAAAGCCAAAATAACTCAAAACGTAACGATTCAAACATGCACATCTTCAAAGTTGTTAGTTTTAGATAAACAATTAAATTTTAGAATACTAAGATTAAGTGTTAGGAACATAAAATTAGACCTTTAGATATTAAAGTCTCTAGACTACATGGTCCAATATGGTTGCCATTAGCAACATGTGGCTATTTGAATTCAAATAAAATTTAATTAAAATTATATAAAATTAAAAATTCAGGGGCTTCCCTGGTGGCACGGTGGTTGAGAATCTGCCTGCCAATGCAGGGGACACGGGTTCGAGCCCTGGTCTGGGAAGATCCCACATGCCGCAGAGCAACTAAGCCCGTGCGCCACAACTACCGAGCCTGCGCGTCTGGAGCCTGTGCTCCGCAACAAGAGAGGCCGCGATAGTGAGAGGCCCGTGCACCGCGATGAGGAGTGGCCCCCACTCGCCGCAACTAGAGAAAGCCCTCGCACAGAAACGAAGACCCAACACAGCCAAAAATAAATTAATTAATTTAAAAAAAATGTATTAAAAAATTCAGTTCCTTGGTCACACAAGTCACATTTTAAACACTCAAAAGCAGCATGTGGCTAGTGCGGTGCCCACACCCTGGAGAGGAAAGATACTGAACACTGCATCAACACAGAAGGTTCTACTGGACAGCATTACTCTTGGAAGAAACCTGTCACAAAAATGACATAGAACACAATATCTACACAATCAATAATCAAAACACAGATAGAAACATTCTGTATCTTGATTGTGCGACTGTTCACTGGTACACAGAACTGTCACAACTCACTGAAATGTGCATTTTCAATGGATGCAGTAACGCATGTAAATTATTCCTCAATAAAGTTGATAAGGAAAATTCCAAAGGAAAAACAAAAAAACACCTAGGGTAGATACAGGAAATCCTGACAACTTGCTCATTTACTCCTTCGGTGGAGACCCTGCTGGGTCACTCCCAGCAGAGTGGAGGGCAGACGGCAGGAGCGGAAAGGTGAGCGCACGTCTCTGTGTGGCGAGGAGAGACTCAGACACTGTGAAAGGGAAGGGACAGTGCGCACGGTCCTCCTAAAATGACCACGGCACCCTAACTCACACCACAAACAACCTAAAATCACACCGCGCGCTGAGGGCCCCCTGAAGACACCATCCATACAGAATCGTAAGGGGTACAGCCTCACAGATATCTTTCAAATGATTAAAGAAAAGAAACTGGGAAAGTGAAAAGACTACCCAAAATATTTAAAGATTTAATACCTGAGAATCAGAAGAGCCAAGACTGGCACAACATTGTAAATCAACTGTAATTCAATGAAAAAAAAAAAAAAAAAAAAGAAGAGCTAGGTATTGCCAACCCCAATTCAACATGAGTTAAATCTCACCCAGCTGATAAAAGTCAATAGTTCCAGCCAACAACCACAGCTGATGAGTAACACCAGCTCCAGCTCGTCTGGCCTCTGACAGGGCGGCCACAACCTGTCACGCTCCCGGCTGACCGGTTCTCCCAGGCAGACAGGAGGTGGAAAGGGGAAAAACCAACCAGGCTCCCCAGAAAACTCGGGAAGCTGACAGTCACACCTGGTAGTCATGGCATACCTTGGCCTATTAGTATTGCAACATTTAGGAATTTTTATGTCAGATATCATTTTATATTTTATTCACATTTCCATTATCACTAGTACTTGTCAAAGGTTTATTAAAAATAGGGGGAAATGTTCAACAGAAGGGAAATGGTTAAGAATATTATGGTACATTAGCTTGTAAAATTTGACACCATTAAACAGGGTTATGAAAACTACACGAGGTTTATGAACTTATGATGATTATGAACACTGGCAACATAAGAAACAGAATCAAACGAAAAAGCAAAGTATACTGTATCTACAGTACGTGCACATGTAAAAAACGGACTAGAGGAAAACATGAACAAATGGAAATTGCTTGATTTCTTAGACTGTGCCTTTTTTCTTTTATGTAGATATCCATTACTGTTGCTATAATGGTATTTGCGTAATACAAAATAAAACTTTTAAGTATTTACGAATAGTTAGCACACTTACCACAGTGGGGTTGCCACTACTTATCAACTGGCTGACTTCATGAAAAATGCTTTTGCAGTCAATTGATTTATCTAATGATCCTCGTTTTACAATTACTGCTACTGCTAATAGAATCTGTTCCCGAACATACTTTTGGAGGCTGTAAAACATAAAAATCATTGTGAAAACTTTTACACAAATCCAATATAAAAATACTCCCAAATTCCTCACTGTGCCTGCAGCTGCTATCAGCACGGCTCACGTCTAAGGTAGCGTGCTCCTGGTTACGCGCTGACTCCACAGCCAGAGACCTGGGTTCGAATCCACACGCCAGTTATCACTGGCTGTGTGACCCTGGGCAAGACCGTTCACACTCAGAGCCTCAGTTTTCTCACGTGTGAAATGGGGATGACAGTAACAGGGTTGTCACAAGAATTACATATTCTTAACACCGCACCCCGTGCACACTAAGCGCTACGTGAGTGTCAGCAGCTCCGGTGGTGTTATCAGCTCACTAAGAGCCAGGCGAACATTCTACCAGTTAAGAGACACATTCGGACCTAATCTCCATCTCCAACCAGCAGTATCATCTTAGATCCATTCCCTTTAACATGGAAAGGCAACATGCTAGCTAGCCAAGATACAACATTATGGAAACATACACGTTCTTCTAAACCTTTGTAAATGTTCATATCTAATGTTCATGTCTGTCCCTCAGTGTGGTGGCAGAAGCACCCATCTCAGATGGAGGCCTCCTAAAAAGGGCCGTTGGGCCACAAGGGCACACGGATTTAACTGCCTTTTCACAACGGTTTCTTAAAAAGAAGGCTCAGAAAACATAACCCTGAACTTCATAATCCAGCCTCTAGAATGCCGTACAGATACAACCACCACATGCCCTTGGGATAAAACCCAAATTCCCTAACACAGCTTATAAGCAGTGGGTCCCATCCCAGCCTTCCTGGGGTACTCCCAATTTACCTGCTCTCCAGAACAGTGATGAACAGTGCTTTCTTTACTCTGAAAGATGTCCCCATTTGGACATAAACGATATGGCCACCCACTTCTAAGGCCCTTCATGGCCAGGGATCTGCTCCCCTCTCATCGCAGCCCCTCCACGCACTCTCATGACCACAGCTACACTGAACCTCTTTCAGTTCCTGGCCTGTAAACGCCACTCTCTGCGCGTGGATGGTCAGTACACAGAAGGGCTCCCTCACACTTCACGCAACACGAAGCGCGCCGCGCCGAGCATGCTGCCACAGTCCCACAGAAAAGCACGCCGCCTGCCGCATAACGCGCACTCCCCAGACGTTCATACAAACGAACGAACGTGTCTCGCTCCGTCAAGAACGGAAAGTATTCCTTCAAAACAGACTTGAAACGTTCATTAAGCGAATAAAAGCAAAGATCCTACTGTGTGCAAGAATGTGAGTTAACCAAAGGGAATATTCGTACTTTTGAGGGGACACAATAGTTTCAAACACAATGACTGCTACTAGAAATGTACATAAAGCTAGCTTTAAACATTGTTAACTGGCAAAAATTATAAATTACTAGGAAAATAAATAATAATACCCAACATTTATTGAGTGCCTATGACCTGTCTTGATATAAACTAACTTCACAAAAATTAATACACTTAATCCTCACAATCTTTTTAGTAAAGTACTATCAGTACTGTTATTCACTCTATTTAATAATCAGAAAATTAATGCACAGAGAGGTTAAATAATTTGCCCACGGTCATGGAGTTACATGGCAGAAGGGGGACTCACAGCCCCTTTCTCGACCACTATGCCATACTGCCTTTAAAAAAGTGTACCCTGGCGGTCCAGTGGTTAAGACTCTGCACTTCCAATGCAGGGGGTGCGGGCTCGATCCCTGGTCAGGGAACTAGATCCCACATGTCATGCGGTGTGGCCAAAAAATAAAAAAAAATAAATAAAAATTAAGAAGTGTACCCTGCATTTCACTCTGTGCAAATTTTAATCACAATTAGGAGGAAAAAAATAGAAAAGGAAAACTTCCATGCATGCAATGGGAAGTACACAACATTACGTACTTAGTATTCTACAGTATATAACCTGTAGCGTTCCACCTATGCAGAGCACCAAAAGTTTTAACTTGACTCTAATCCATTCATCGGACACTCTGCAAGATTAAAATGTCTGTGTCATGAAAGACCAAAAAAAGGCAGAATTATTCTAGATTAAAAGAGACACAACAACTAAATACAACACGTAATCTGAGGCTAAATCCTGGATCAAAAAAGTAACCTATAAAGGAGGAAAAGGATATAAACAGCATTTTTCAGAAAACTGGGAATATCAAAATATGAGGTCAGAATTACATTAAATAATATAAATATAGTAATTATATCAAGAGTATTGAGATGATCTCTTAGGAGAGACATGCTGCAGTCTTCAGGGATGTAGTATCCCTAAATGCTGGCTGAGCCTCTACTAGGGAGAGGGCACGTGAGTGTTCCCAGTACTACTCTTTCAACTTGGTTGAAAACTTTTTTTTTCTTTTTTCCAAAATAAGAGTTTGGGGGAGTTCCCTGTGGCCTAGTAGTTAGGATTCTGGGCTTTCAGTACCATGGCCCAGGTTCAATCCCTGGTGGGGGAACTGAGATCCCTCCCACAGGCTGCGCAGCAAAAACAAGAAAGACTTTGGGAGACAATACATAAGTGAACTATTTCAATGTGGAACCCTACAGTCAACTCTAAAATAGCTCCTGAATCAAAATTATTACCGTGAGATGATTCTGGATAACACGAGAGATGACATGCATACACACAGCTGAAACCGCCGAGCTCAGTGGGGATGGAGGTGGGGCTGCGATAAATCAGCAGCTCCAGGGCAAGTTAGTATCCACCCAAAAGGACTCATTAAACAACCGATTAAAATTTAAATAAAGGAAGAAAACCAGCAGGAAGAAGAGAAAGCTTTGAAACAGGGGCAAGTTTTCCTTATTCTGTTAAAATCAGAAGAAATAAGCCACACCCTCACTCAGCGATATGTACACTTGCTCGTCCCTGGAACACGCTGTCCACTAAACCTGTCATGCTGATCGGCTAAGTAACACTTGGTTTTTTTCTCTCATACATTTTTCGATATGTGAAGCACTTATTAGCACTTTACTGAGTGCAAAAGTCATGCCAGTAAGTATTATTAAATTTTATGAACTCAGAGGCTGCCAGTGAAGTCAGCAGGAACGAAGGTACCACAGCACGCGGGACTTGCTTGTAAAGTTTTATGCATCTTTATCGCCATCAATCAACATGCCGAATTACCAGCATTTCTGATTATGTAACATTTTCTTCACTGAGTGTGAAAATAAGTATCTACGAAGAAAGTATTCAACGGCACAAACTGCATATATACAATGCATGCTGCCTCGTCTCAGAAGACAACTTGGAATTAAGGGGACTTTAAAAAAAAGATACAGAGGAAATGAATTTCTCCCCAAGTTGTACGGCTAATAGTTTTCCTCATTTGTTTTTAAATCATACAAGCAATGAATACACACAATCTTGTAAATTTTTTAAACAATACGTGTATAATATAAAAAGAAAATTCACTTTCATCCCATTCCTCAAATCTGATCCCCTATCCAAAAACAACCGCTAAAGAATTTGGTGCTTTTTCTTCTACAACCTTTTCAATGCACGTTTCTACGTGCTGACACATATATATACGTGTAACATTTGGTTTGATAATGGTGCCTGATTTCCCCTCACCCTCCTGGCTACTCACTTACGTCTTATAATACATACCAACAACCAAAAGAAGATCAAGTTAAGTATAAAGGATTTTCGACAGAGTCAAAGATCAACTTTTATTTATAACCAAAATCCCGGAACTAAACAACAACAAAAAAACCCTAACATCGAAGCACAATCTCTTCAAAGAAACAAAACCCAGTGTCACAAGCTTAAATTAAAAAGTATTCTTTCATTAAGTCCCAAAACAACCTACAATCGTGTGTGGGTTTTTAAAATACAAGCCCACGCAGAGCTTAACCATAAATGTCAATCATTAAAAAGCAAAGGAAAAGCATCCCAAAGGATGGCTCAGGGAAGTGTCTGGCCTGGCGGTGCCTCCCCTGCGCACTTACTGAGGCCTCTGTAAGACGTAGGTTAAGAGGAATGTGCGCAGTGACTCGACGCTCCCTCTCTCCAGGAGGATCCACTCGCGGACAACGGCCTCCATGACGGCTGTGGCAGCTTGAAAGAGGACGTAGTCTACCTTACTCGTTTCTAAGGAGGAAACAGACACCTTCTTCAAACAGCAGCTCACTTTCCCCTGAACATTCTGCATTTGTTAATTTTAAAGAGAACTTTCAGACAAGGAATGAGATGGTTACCTGTTCCTTTTTTATCCAGTGACCTTTGCTCTAGCACCACAAAGAGGTTAGTTCCTCTCAGAAGACACCTCAGGCAGGTGGCAGCTAATCACCGATCACAATTTTCACAAACTTTCCTCACCTCTCTTCAACTGTTACTTCCAAAGCATGAAGAACTAAAAAATAACACAGCTTTAAAAAAAATAAAATAAAAATATAAAGCAATCAGAAAATTTCCTAAGAGATTCTCACCCTGTGCAAAACAGAACTTTGTATCAGAAAAGTATCTAATAAACTAGTCTTTGAACATTACTATCTGCGATGAGCCATGCTGTCAAAATATCTGTTTGTTCAGTAATTAATTCAGTAATTAATTAAGCTTTCAGCAGGATGGCCCATCTCCAATAGCAAGTTCAGAAAAACACAATCATGTTCATGTTCTTTTTCTCAAAATGTTAAAAAAAAGGGGGGGGGGTCACATTTACACAAGGTGAGAAGTTCTTGTGTATTTTCTGATTGCAATACTGATCAAACTGAGTAAAATCCCAAAGCTACACTCAGAAAGATCCAGCTTTAACTAGCAAGTTACAGTATCCGAACTAAGAACTGAATCAGGAGGGGAAAAAAATAGAAAATTAACATACTGAAGAAATATTTTACATTAATTTTCTATTTTTTCTTTTATTCAGCAATACCACTACAATCAGTTTCCAAATAGCATTATCAAAAGGGAGAAACAGTCAAAATGAAGTCAAGAAAAAGCAGAAATTTTTTGAAGCTCTACAAAATAACCATCATGCGAAACCCATGCAGAGTCTGATTCAACTCCTGGGTATTTGCCAAGATCACTAGACAGGAGTGCCTGGAAGCCCGAGAAATACCTCTAGGCACAGAATAGCACCTTCAAGAACTTCTCAGAAGAGCGTGAAGATACAGGCAGGCACATCGTTTTCTCTCCATTTCAAGCACAGATCATTTAAAAATATTACAAGTGATCTTGACACAATTTTCTATAAAAATGTGCGAGGAAAGGTATGCCTACATCAATTCCTATCACACTGGACTACAGCACAGGAGTTTTGAACATATTAAAACTAATAAGAGGAACCAATCTGGACCTTTATTTTTTTTTAAGTTTGATTAGTCCATGCCATCTTAACATGAATTCTAATTGAGATGGTAATCAGAACTCACAAAAATTTAGAAACCTTAAAATATAATGAATAAATAAAGCAACAGCTTCCAAAAATGTAAACCTATTATAAAAAGATGTGTTTAAAGTTCCAGGAGAAAAAAAAAAGTGTTTTATTCAAAGAGGACTTGAAACAGAAACCAGTTCTATCTATTTTGCTCACTAAGGAGAAATATGGTACTGCCTAATAAAGGTAATTCAAATCATCTCTTATTATAAACCTCTTCTTGAAAGAAAATGATGGTTGTTTGCCTATCTGCACTTTCTACTGAAACAGTAAACATTCTAAGGACCTGAAATTCTTAACCATGGATTTTAACAAGGAAGCAGAATTGTAGGGACTCACAGAATTTTAGAAATAGAACTCCGAAGATCATCTAATCCGATCCCTGCATCTGACTGTTGAAGAAACTGATGCACCAAGAGACTGTGAGAGGAAACTGCAGCCCACGTGGCTGGCTGATGTCCTCTGGGGACACGCGCCTTGCCCTAAATGCAGGTGCCAACAAGACAAGGCCCGGCACACACTCCTGCTTCTCGTGAGCAATGAAACATGCTCCTGTCTAACTCCCTGCGCTTACAGCCTAGCTTTTTTCTGCCCCCTCCCCTTTCCTGCAAGGGTCAGTAGGGGGACAATTACAGAAAGTAAATCACATTCAGAAGTTTTCAAGATAACTCTCTTCCTTAGATTTCTCTGTTTTGTATCAAATGAAGATCTCTAAATTACTATTCCTATAAGAAACTGTCTCTAAGAATGGAGGAAGCTGAAAAAAAGAAAGCCAGATTCCAAATTTAAAAGTTTTCCTAACCGAATAAATTATACTTTCTCATAGAAACTGCCATTGGCCTTCATAAACTGCACTTGAACATAACAGAAATGTGCAGAAGATGCTCGCCGGAGCTCTGGAAGCCTGCCAGCAGAAGATGAGGACGTGACACACACAGGAGCTTTCTTCTTGCTCTGTGCTGGAAAGATGCTCAAAATTGCCAGCTCCGTGTGCAGAACTCACAGTTCAACTAGAATTTCTAATACCCTTAGGGATGATTTCCCACTGACTAGGACACTGTTTAGATGACAAATTAGTTTAAGCCACTTTAGCAGGAAGCTTTCACTTCCTACCACAGTAACTCTTTAATAATAATTACGTAAATAAAATTCACATGTATCTTGTCGGCCATCTGAAACTAGAGCCAGGGAGACTAAAGCGAGAGTGAAGTTAAGGGCCAAGAGGAAAAGCGCTGCGTTCTGGCGTCCAGCGACTACACTCCCCTCTCTGGCCTCGGGGTTCCTGTCCAAAGCAGAGGCAACGTAAGCTGCACAGCGACACACACGCACACCAACAGTAATACGTCTCAGGCTCGTTCTGCTTGTCTCGGCTACCTCTGAGATAAGAAACGAAGGAAATCCTTTTCTCCCTGAGAAAAGGGCAAAAGAAAGCTGCCAAGTTAGCTCCAGAAGTGCTGGACCGACCCCTCAAAGTCTGGGGGTATTTCTTTAACAAGAGCAGAACTCACAGGTTTTTTGAAGGAACATCTGACCCCTACAAAACTAGTAAATTCCTAAGTGCCAAAGACTTCTGAGGCCAAGAAGTCTGAAAGTGCTCTTCTAACAAAACGCACAACCATGCAACATGCACACGCACACAAACACACACACACGTGCACACACAGAAAAGAGCAAAGAAATTAAAACTACAGTGAAAACAAAAGAATAAGACGAGAACGAAATGAGATAAAATGAGAAACATAATAAAACTTAAGTTAGAAGTGGGAAGGAAGAATTTTAAGAGGCCAGAAAAGGGAAGCATCCAAGAGAAAGTCTCCCCTTCATTAGAATCTATCACCCAGACATTCTATAAAAATGACTTATAATCCCGAAATAAGAATGTGAAAATTCTGGATTGCGATCGACTGCCACGTGCATGAGAAGTCTTCTTAGAGGAATTAACCTTTCTGGGCTGGTGGCAACTGAGTACGGAGTTAAGATTTTCTGTGAAGTTTAGATGTAAACATTAATGTAACACAAGGCTTTGCAGTACATTAATGATTATGCTTATAACACATGCACCCAACCTTTTAAACAGTTAATGTCTCAAAACCCAAACTGCTTCCAATAGTGCGGCTGGAACTAGCAATACTATTCTTTAGAAATTTTTATCAGGAAAACAAAAGTATTCTAAAACAAGCTCACATCATAACAAAGCAATAGTTCTTCATAAAATATACATACTCTAAAAAGGAAAGAGTGGTATAAACAAATACACTCTAATAACATACTTATCACTTAGATCGGGTATTTCCAGCTAGCACAGAAGGACAACTGAGTCACAGTCAGTCGGAAGTCAGATGAAACACCGCTGGGACCCTGTTTATGCAGTGAAGGCACAGCCACAAAAGCCAGACTCAGATCATCTGAGGTTTTCTACATCTATTAATGCTGAACAATTTCAAGGCAGTAAGGATGAAGTAAAGCTCCCTTAAATTCTTAATGATGTTTAGTTTTGCTTCTTTTAATTTAACACTGAGTTATTCTCCACAAGATAACAAATTTTCTTAGTGCCAGAAGCAAATTCAACCAAGTATAAAAACAGACTACTCAAAAAAAAACCAAAAAACAAAAAAGCCCGCCTCATTTAGAATTAAAGGTGGTTATTAAACTGCTTCTCTAACGTAAGATCTGACTCCTGAAGGAGATAAGGCCGCCTTGACCTCCGATGCTAGCTCCGAGCAGACAGAGGACAGAGCATTTTTCAAAGGCCATCTGAAATGAAGTAACGGGGCAATGACATTTACATGACTGTTCACAAAGTGCTTTCATATGTTACTACATCTGCACCTCACTACGACTTAAGACAGTCAAGTCCGTTTAAGGCAAACGACATCATTATGCCCATTTCACAGATGAAGAAAGGGCCTGAGAGGTGAAGTGACTTCCTCAAGCTGCTTCCAGGCCGCAGGCGCCCCGGCGCCCGGCCCTGCCCACTGGGCCCCACAGCCCTCGCCCCAGCCCTGAGCTGGAAAGCACTCTGCACACAGAGCTGGAATAGCAGGCTGTTTCCATCCAGACACCAGAGTGCTGGTGGCTACGGATCAGTCTTCCCAAAAGCACAAGGATACAAGGTCAGACAGTTTAGTTCCTAACACTCAACTAACCACTTCTGTGGTCACGGACAACTCAAACAGCCTTCCTTTCAGAGCCTTCAATATGGGTTACAAAAAAAGTGGCTCCAATTAAGAAAAACAGCCAACAATTATCAGATTATAAAATAACAATAACCAATGAAATCTCTCTTAACTATTATTGAAAAATACCTAAGAGGCAGAGAAAATGCCATCTCTGAATAAGTTATGACTTCTGTGATAATTTTTAAAGGAAAGAGATCACTTCCATACATATGTCAGATATAAGGTACTCACAAAACATTTTTTACAAGAATAAAAATCAATGCTTCATTTTAGGACATACAATGAAGATCCTACACAGAACTGACCAATATTCGCTAAGCGAGCTGAGTACAAACTATATGGTTTTTAAAAAACGATGAAAAAACAACTAAAAGAAACTGTAGAAACCCCAAAAACTAATCTTAATTTTAAAACACTGGGATACGTTATAGTACATTTCCTATAAGTGATACCATACTTGAAAACAACAGAAAAAACATTAGATTTTCCTCCCACCATTAACAGCCTTGATATTAGAGTCAATAATAAAACAACTTATTGAATGTTTTATTTAGGGAAGAAAAATCCAAAGCAAAATCAGAGTTTTTTCTCTGGCTTTATGGAATATCTTTAAAGCCACTTCAGTGGAATGATTATTAATGGAAAATTATAACTGTACAAACCTACTTATTTTTAAAGGAATTTAAAATATCTAAAGTTCAAGATAGAAAAACTAGGTATTTTTAAAGTAAACACTTACCCAAAATATGCTTGCAAACGGCAAATGGTGATTTTGATTTCCTAAATGACAAGAATATATGCTCAGCATGCTGGCGCTGCTCAGTGTTAACCATGGAAGGTGGTGCCTTGAGATTTAAAAACAAACACAAACACAGAGCACACTTGTTTAATAAGGAAGCTTGAACAACAGCAATCCTTTTACCCACAACAAGAGAAATATTTTCACTTTCAGGGGACAACGGGAGTACAAATTCTTGCTTAATTTTTCTTAAGGAACTATAGTATTAAACTTCATAATAAATATTTAAAATACAGTTTCAGGGAAAAGAAAGAAATTCCTAGCAAGGTTTGGATCAGAATCCTTTCAAGTTGCCTACATTTAAGAAAGATAGATATTTATTTATTTAACATTTTTTTGTAATTTTTTAAAAAAAACATAGCCTACTCATTGCCTTTTATTCCGAAATATACCACTCCATCTAAATTGACCAAGTTCAAATAATTTCTGTTCTTCAGCCCTGGTGAAATTGAATCCAAAGTTACTAAAAATTGATTTCTAAAAACAATCCTTTAAGATAGAAATATTATCAGATAATTCTACCTCAAGTTTTCTAAAATCACTATTAAACCAGAAAAATTAGGAACAGCAAAGTTTGGAGTTTACAAAACTCCTTTCTGAATAATAAATTAATCAGTCAGAAAAGCCAGACTTCTCTCTCAACAAAAACAGCTTCTGAAAGTCTGCTCAGGTTTTTAAATTCCATTTTGTTCTAACAGTCTTTCTTCCAAAGATAATACTCTTCTGAACCAGCTCTACCTAAAATATACACTCCTAAAATATACATTCAAAGGTTATCTTTGACCTTACTGAGACCCATCTGAAGAGAAGGAGAAGAGACTGCTTATACAGCATACAGATCAAAATATCAGATTTCTCAATTTGGAAGGGGAGGGAAGGGTGAGGGTAGGTGGCAGGAAAATAAACCTTTGTTATTGTAACCAATATAAAGTGGGGAAATCATCATTTCAACTGTATTCAAAGACTCTGGAAGATGAAAAACATAACCAGGTACATTAGATTAATATTCATTATAAACTATATCAATTACGCAACATTAGTTACTCTACTTTCAGTTAAAATAGTAAAAAAGAAAAAAAAGAAGTAAATCCAAGAAAAATTAACTTTGACTCTCTTGCCTAAAGGAATTCTTATAATTAGCTAAAGCCAGTTCAGACTACTATTCCTAATGATATAGCACCCTCTACAGCTCTCTAGATAAAAATGAAAATATTTCCGTTAAAGAACTACATTAAATAGATAACAAGGATACACTGTACAGCACAGGGAATTACAGCCATTATCTTGTAATAACCTATAATGGAATATAATCTACAAAAATACTGAGTATGGGGGCTTCCCTGGTGGTGCAGTGGTTAAGTGTCCGCCTGCCAATGCAGGGGACACGGGTTCGATCCCTGGTCTGGAAAGATCCCACATGCCGCGGAGCAACTAAGCCCATGTGTCACAACCACTGAAGCCCGCGTGCCTAGAGCCTGTGCTCCGCAACAAGAGAAGTCACCGCAGTGAGAAGCCCGGGCACTACAACAAAGAGTAGCCCCTGCTCGCCGCAACTAGAGAAAGCCTGCACGCAGCAACGAAGACCCAACGCAGCCAAAAATAAATAAAATAAATAAATTTATTAAAAAAATAAGAAATGATAAAATCACCTAGAAAAGTAATACAGTAACAAAACAAAAATAAATCAGCACTATTACACTATCCTCAACTTTTTTACTACATTGCTCAGATTATAACATGATCTTTCAACAAGGTATAAATGAAATCTGGGAACACCATCTTTGTAGTCTTCTTTTTTTTTTTTTAAGGTTTCATTGAAGAGTGTTGAGAATTGAGAATTTTTCATCTTCTACCCATAATGACAAAGAGAAAAAAATTGATGAGGAAAGGCATTTCACAATTAAGAGTTAAGTCAGAAGCTGAATGCAAAAAGACATACAGCAGCACACTAAACCTGCACTGTCTAAAACAGCAGCCACCAGCCACATTTGTTAAAATTAAATTAAATTAAAAAAAAAATTCAGTTCCTTGGCTGTACTAGCCACATTTCAAGTGCTTAACAGCACTCGTGGCTGGTGGCTACCACACTGGACAACACAGGTTCAGAACATTCCTGTCACTGCAGAAAGTTTTAACAGACAAACTCCATCAATGATGATAAAACTAATCACGTAAGTGTAACCTCAGAACTTGAGTCTTGAGATGATGATATTCTAGATCAGTGGTTCTCAACTGAGGCAACTGTGTCCCACAAGGGACATCTAGCAATATCTGGGGACATTTCTGGTTGCCACACTGGGGAGTGCTATTGACCACTAGTGCACAAGGGGCAGGGATGCCGCTGAACGTCCTACAGCGCACAACCCAGCCCAGAACGCCAGCAGCGCCCGAGCTGAGAAACCCCGCCCTCGGTGAACTGTCTCAAACTCAAGAGTCAGTGAACGAACAACAGACTTCCAAGGACGAAAAGGAAACATGGTATTCTCATCCAGTCGGTCATTACGCTAGAATTACTTTATTACCCAGTATTCTGTGACAAGAACCGGAACCAACTTGTTTTGCTAAAAGGATATGACAGTATTTTTTACTCTCTTACAATATCTGTGTAAAAAGTTGGCTTGATACAGTTCATTAAAGGATAAATGCTAAACGCAGGTGTGTATACAAAGATAATTTAAAAAGTAACTGTCTCGCTCACTCTAACTGGTGTCTATAAATCTAAAAATAAAAATGACTCACAATTAAGAAGCAAAAAATATGGTCATCTTCTGTTCATCAATATTATATGCCATTGGGACTTCCCTGGTGGCGCAGTGGTTAAGAATCTGCCTACCAATGCAGGGGACACGGGTTCGAGCCCTGGTCCGGGAAGATCCCACATGCCACGGAGCAACTGAGCCCGTGCACCACAACTACTGAGCCTGCGCTCTAGAGCCCGCAAGCCACAACTACTGAGCCCACGTGCCACAACTACTGAAGCCCACGCACCTAGAGCCCGTGCTCTCCAACAAGAGAAGGCACTGCAATGAGAAGCCTGCGCACCACAACAAAGAGTAGCCCCCGCTCGCTGCAACTAGAGAAAGCCCGCGCGCAGCAACGAAGACCCAACGCAGACATACATACGTACATACATACATAAATAAATAAAATATTAAATGCCATCAATGTTTTCAAAAGTTTTGTTTTGATGATTCTAAAGCAGGAAAAATAATCAGAATAATAAGTGAAAATGTATTAAAGATTCATCTGATGTCTAGAATCAGTACTACATTTTGAGGGTGAGAATGTCCAGGAGTAGAGACAGGACCCATGAGGAGTATTTGAAACCTGGACTCAGTATTTACAGAGCTGAAGATGAACGCAAAGAGATACAGTCACACTCCAGACTCGTGCCGCCCAATATGGCAGCCCCTACCCCCACTGACTATGTAAATTAATTAAAGTAAAAAATTCAGTTCCTCCTCTGCACAAGGCACGTTTCAAGAGCTCAACACCCACATGTGGCTACTGGCCACCACACTGGAGAGTGCAGATATAGAAGACACTACTCTTGAAGAAATTTAATTAATTCAACAAATATTTACAGAGTGCTTACTATAAGGTTACCTAGATTCATGTGATTTGATGCGATGCTATGTGATAGATTAATGTACAAAATAACTGCTATCACTTATAGAGCACTTACTATGTATGAGGCACTATTCTAAACACTTTCCTTTTAATGTAAAGGGAATCATTTAATCTACACATTAACTCTCTGGAAATAATTATTTTCCTAGTTTAGAGATGAAGAAACAGACGCATAGATAGAGGTTAAGTGACTTGCCAAATGTCACACAGCTAGTCACGGGGTGGAGTCAAGAGGAATCCAAACAGTCTGGCTCCAGACCCTCTATGTTCTACTGCTGCTCAATTCCTAAATGTCAACACTGCTCCACGTGTGCTGCCTAGTCTAGCGATAGGGTGATTTTTCTAACATCTTATCTGATTAGGTCACTATCATGCTACTGTTGTTTTCTAGTTAGTTCTCTAATCCCTGCCACAAATCCACAAAATATAGATAGACCAGCAAGATTGGGGTCAAATAATTTTATATTAAAACATAGATATATTATGGACTAGAATAAAATTTCTATTAACCTTTTTTTAAATATTTATTTTATTTATTTGGCTGTGCCAGGTCTTAGTTGCAGCACACGGGATCTTTAGTTGCAGCACGTGGGATCCAGTTCTCTGACTATGGATTGAACCCGGGCCCCCTGCATTGGGAGCGTGGTGTCTTAACCGCTGGACCACCAGGGAAGTCCCTCTATTAACTTTTTAAGATAAAAATTGAGAAATTTTAGCTTATACAAGCTGTTTTGGGGTACTCCCTAGCTCCCCCCAAATATATATTCACTCTCTTTTACCATAAGAGTCACCTTAGCAGTAAAAAAAATTTTAAGAATATTAATACATTCCCTTCCACCCTGGCTTTGTTCAGAGTCTCATCATCTCTTTGCAGAACAACTTAACAGCCTCCTAACTGGTCTTCCACCTCACATCTTGCTTCCCTCAGATCAGATTTTCACTCTGCTGTCAGAGTGAAACCACAGAACCGACATGTCACACTACAGGGTGAGTCCAAGCTAATTATCGTGCAGATAAGACCTTAGATAGCCCAGCCCCTGCCTATTTCCCTAGGCTCATCTCCCTTCCCCCTTTATTCATTTCTTTCATTCAACAACTATTACCAAGCAACTATTATGTGCAAACAAGGTCCCTAAACTAACACATTAGCATCTAGCTAGGGAGACCAACATTCATTAATTAACCACACAAATAAATGTAAAATTCCAGTGGGGCAGGTGTTATCTAAGTATAGGACAGGTGAGTCTCACCTTTCTGAGAAGCTAAGGCAGGCTTTCCTGAGAAAGTGACTATGCGGAGACCTGAAGGACCAGGTGAGGGTGAGGAAGAGCGTTTTAGGCAGAGGGAACAGTGTATGAAAGGTTCTGTGACAGGACCAAGGACAAGAGAGGGAAGGGTGGAGAAAGAACTGGTGTGGCTGATGCAGAAAAAAAGAGATGGGAGAAGGGTCCTCAGAAGCTGGAAATATGGGCTTTCCTGGTGGCGCAGTGGTTGAGAATCCACCTGCCAATGCAGGGGTCACAGGTTCCATCCCTGCTCCAGGAAGATCCCACATGCTGCAGAGCAACTAAGCCCGTGCACCACAACTACTGAGCCTGTGCTCTAGAGCCCGTGAGCCACAACCACTGAGCCCACGCGCCTAGAGCCCGTGCTCCGCAACAAGAGAAGCCACCGCAATGAGAAGTCCGCGCACCGCAACGAAGAGTAGCCCCCGCTCGCCGCAACTAGAGAAAGCCCGCGCACAGCAGCAAAGACCCAATGCAGCCAAAAATAAATAAATAAAATAAATTAAAAAAAAAAAAAGGAAGAAGCTGGAAAGATAAAAACTTATCCAAAGCCTCACAAAGAGAAAGCAGTAATAAAACTTCAGTTCAAACCTGGGTAATCTGTCTCTGGAACCCTTCCCTTACAGCATATTTCCATCCACAAATTACGATCAAATGTCCACTATGTGCCAGGCAATGTGCTAGATGCTTCAGACACAACAGTGAGTCACTGATAAACAAAAACAAACAGAATCCGTGTTCCCAAGGAGCTTACAATCCAGCAGAGGAGTCAATCATATAATCAAATAAGCAGCATAAAACCGTGGATGCCATCAATGTTACTAAAGCAAATGGTGCCATGGGAAGAGAATTTAATCTAGTTCAGAGTGGTCAGACTTTTTTTGTCAAAGTAAACACCTACACTAAGAGTTGAAAAATTAAATGTCAACTAGGCAAAAGAGGGAGGAGGGTGTTCTAAGCCAAGGGAATCCATGCGTGTAAGGTTCAGGAAGGAGGGAGCAGACCCAGCGTGTGGACTGATGCCCAGTCTGCGCAGCCCAAGGCCAGCTTCCTCAGTGTGTGACCGGGGCAGTAGCACGGGGCCCAGCTCTCCACAGGGCCCCATGCTTAATGCGATACTCTGCGCTCGCCATCCTGAAATTCTTAATCATTTTATCTCTGAACCTGTGTTGTGTAAGCGAAGCCCAATGGGACAATGGAGCGTGCATGGGAGTAGTGAGGACAGGCTGGTGGCCAGGCACACGTGCGCGTGCCTCGAGGCAGCCTGGGGCAGCGGGTCAAGGTGGCTAGGGTGGGAGCTGGGCCCAAACAGGCAGCAGCACCTGGACCCACGGCGAGGTCAGCTTGCCTGTCCATCCCCAGAGCCCGTGCCTGAAGCACCTGCACAAACATTAACTCTCCAGCCTGAGCACTGTGACAGGAACTCGGTAAACTTTCTCAGTAAACTACAAAACAAAAATGTACACGTGGACACCACAATAAAGCGTTTCAGGGAGTTATTAGAATTTTTCAAAAAGTTTGATTCTTCTCTCTGGAGACTTCCCTGGTGGCGCAGTGGTTAAGACTCTGTGCTCCCAATGCAGGGGGCCCGGGTTCGATCCCTAGTCAGGGAACTAGATCCCACATGCCGCAACTAAGAGTTCACATGCCACAACTAAGGAGCTGGCGAGCTGCAACTAAGGAGCCCGCCTGCCGCAACTAAGACCCAGTGCAACCAAATAATAAACAAATATTTTTAAAAAAGAATCTCTGATTTTCAAACTGCTACAGCAAAGCAAACATCTGCAGGTTTAGAAATAGAAATTAAATTCAGAGATTGTCACATTCAATGGAAAAGAATGCTATTTTAACATAAAACTCTGGATGAACCATTTATTAATGAGGAAGACAATTTTACTTTTTTCCTACAATTGAAGATACAACCGCAGGATACATAAATGGGCGTTTTTAATTACATACGAATCATTAAGCTACTTGTGGTTTCTTGTATAACCTCTGCAAGTAACAAGGAGTGTCACAGGAACATTAAAATATTGATAAATTTACACCTAAAATTAAATTCAAACTCACATGAAACTGATTTATATGAAGACTTAAATCTTTTTAGAAAAAATGTTCTGCAAGAATCATGAGCTGTAAATGTACTACAATTTACACTTGTAAATAATTATCATCTTCCCTCTGAATCCACAGGTTCCACATCTGCGGATTCAACCAACTACAGATGGAAAATATTTGGGGAAAAAATTCCAGAAAGTTCCAAAAAGCAAAACTTGAATTTGGGACTTCCCTGGAGGTCCAGTGGTTAAGACTCCACACTTCCACTGCAGGGGGCACGGGTCTGATCCCTGGTCAGGGAACTAAGACCCCGCATGCCATGCGGCACAGCCAAAAAATTAAAAAACAAACAAAAAAAACTATCACATATTAGACCCACATTTCTTGAAAGTTCCATAATATTCCACTATACAGAATACCACGGTTTATTTACCACAATTTCTTCCAACTAGACATTCACACTGTTTCAGTTCTTTGCTAAAGCAAGGTATATAGACACTACAGTAAGTGCTTTTCCCATATGTGCAAGTATTTCGGGAGGCTGAATGAATGGGCAGGAGTGGAACAGCTGGGTCAAAGGGCATGCAGACTTTCAAGGCTCCGGTAACACACCTCCAGACCATCTCCCAAACTTGCAGCCTGCTACACGTCCACGAACGCTGTCCATCTCCGTACATTCACAGCCTGAAATACCGTCTCAATCACAGGTCTGTTTCTGCACTATTCTATTCCAACTTCCCATTCTTTTTCCACTCCAGCACCACAACCCTGCAATTACTGTAGCTTCTGAATACATTTCAATAACTGGTACAAACTCCCCCAAACCCTCCTTTCTTCTTTTTCTTAACGTCTTTTGTTACTGTCATGCAATATTCTTCCAGATAATATGTATTTTCTAATTAACCAGTCAAGCTTTTCTCCCACCTCAAAAAAGGGTGAGGAGGGAAGAGGGATTTTGACTGATATTACATTCAGTATATAGATTAATGAGGAAGGAACTGCCACCTTAACCAGATTAACTCTTCGGACTGAGGAACACAACCTTCATTTAATTCAGATCTTCTTTTACATTCTTCAAATAAGCTGTCTAGTTTTTGTCACAAAAATGTTGTATATTTCTTATTAAATAATGTCCTATAGTTTATTCCTCCAGTTTTTATTCTTAACAGAATGAGATTTTTTTTCCATTTTTAGGCTGACCATTGTTGGTATAAAGGAAATCTTACAATTGGTTTATTTGCCTTACATCTGGCCACCTTACCAAACAACTATTGGTTCTAGTAATAGTTGTTTAGTTAATTTCCTTGGATTTCTTCTTTCTGAATATCACCTGCAAATTACGATCTTTTTACTTTTCTTTCCAATATTTACTTATTTGGCTGCACTGGGTCTTCGTTGCGGCATGCAGGATCTTTGGTTACGGCATGTGAACTCTTAGTTGCAGAATGTGGGATCTAGTTCCCTGACGAGGGATGGAACCCCGGGCCCCTGCATTGGGAGCACGGAGTCTTAGCCACTGGACCACCAGGGAAGTTCCTTATTCCTTTTTCTTATCTTTCTGTACCAGCTAGGCCCTCCCCCTCAGAAAGTGTTGAATAATAGTTTTATTAGAACTCCCTATTTTAGTCTTAAGACTATCTCCATTTACTGGTGGTTTCAAATAATTATTTTTTATCATATATTTATCATTTCCTAGTTTATTGAATTTTTAATCATAAAATGCTGTTAAATTTTATCAACTGCCTTTTAGGTATCTATGGATGATTTCAAATGTCTTTCACATTTCTTCTTTGGATCACTGGCTATGTTCCAGTTAGCTGAGTTTGACACAAATCCAACGGCAAAATGCAAATTTAATTAAACTGAATTTTAAATAAAAATTTCCCGTTACCTAGTTTTTTGAGAAAAAGAACTGTTAGTGCCAGTCTAATATCTAGCGCCGCAGCAGAGATGAAAAGACAAGGTTGAAATAAATAAAAATGCTTACACGATACAATGAATCTTTTCAATACGAAAAGTAAATGCTATAAGCAAAATTATTAATTTTATGACATGCACTATTGATCGCATGCACACACACACACAAAAAGCATTATACCTTACACATAGAAGGGGCTCAGGAAACACTAAATAAATGCTCAACTATTCCCCAAACACACTGCACTTGGTTCTCTCAGGCCTTCACACAAATATATCCCTCTACCTGGGACACCCCTATCCAACTGGAGAACTCCAATTTGTCCTTCATGTCTCAGCTTAAGGATCACCTAGGTTTTGAGAAGCCCTCTCTAGGTCCCATCTCAGCCTCAGATAGACGTCCCTCCTGTGGACTCTCACAGAGCAGCAGCATATGCTCCTACTATAACATCACCTAATACTTGCTAATAGTTTTGCCTTTCTTCCCCATTAGACTTTTGTTCTCCGTGAAAACAAGGCCTGCTTCTCCTGTCTCCTCAGCATACATAGCACCGTGCCCAGCACACATGTACTGAAGAAATGCTGCAGAATAAGTGAATCAAACAAGATGGTAAGAATTTTTCTACAGCACTACATTTTTGCAGATGCTTTTAAAATGTTAACCAAATTCCAAAATAAAAGCCATGAAAACCAATCATGAATACCTCTCATTAAAGTTGCATTTAGATTTATTAAAATCAACTCCAGCTTTAAAACAAATATATGAAATTACTTTCCTATAAAGTATCAATTAACACATATATGAAACTACTTTCCTATAAAGTATCAATTAACATATGTGCGCTCCATTATTTTATATTATCACTGCACACACTCGTTACGGACAGCCCCGTATCCAAGGGAGCCAGGGGAGCAAAACCAAGGAAATTTAAGACAATAAATAAATCACTCTTTGGACTTATGGTTCAAACAAATGCAATATTAATAACAAAAGAATACTAGGTTTCTCCATTATGGTGTCTCTAAAATCCTAACACATCCTTTATTTTATATCTACTCACATAAAGGAGAAAATGGAAATAAACTTCTTTAAAATTCATCCACAATGAAGTGAACAAAGCAAAGTGCAGGAGGATATGGATCACACCATCTCATTTATGTAAAAAATACATTAGGGACTTCCCTGGTGATGCAGTGGTTAAGAAGCCGCCTGCCACTGCAGGGGACACGGGTTCGATCCCTGGTCCAGGAAGATCCCACATGCCACAGAGCAACTAAGCCCGTGCACCACAATTACTGAGCCTGCGCTCTAAAGCCCGCGAGCCACAACTATTGAGCCCATGTGCCACAACTACTGAAGCCCACGCGCCTACAGCCCGTGCTCCACAACAAGGGAAGCCACCACAATGAGAAGCTCGCACACCGCAAGGAAGAGTAGCCCCCGCTCGCCGCAACTAGAGAAAAGCCCGCGCACAGCAATGAGGACCCAATGCAGCCAAAAATTAATTAATTAATTTTTTAAAAAACGGATGTATGTGTGCTCTTATATGCTCAGAGATCTTCAAGATGGATACCCAAGGAACAGTGACCTCTGAAGAGAGGAGATGGGAGCTTAGGGAGCCTTTACTTTCCCCATACACCTTTCTGCACAGCTTGAATCTCTTACTATTCAGAAAGGCATTGATAAGATTTTTTTAAATCAAGGATAATATTTACAGTGTATCATTTATACAAAAAGCACTACATAATGTACATTGTAAAAGCATAGGAAATAAGGTCACAGTATATTCAAACTTAATACAGATTGCTTAGGAAAGGGGACTGAGAGTGGGGAAAGGAGGGAACACTTTTTATTCTGTACATTGTGTGTTGCTGGTGTATTTTAAAATAACATGTTCCAGTATTACTGTCATAATTTGTAAATGACATAAAATGTATCAGCAACACCAAATTCTCAGGTCTGTAACTGTAACCTGCTATAAGTTCTTACAGTCAGAGATACTCTCTCACTGCTGAGAATGTCAGCACAGAAGTGTGGTCCACTTTACTTACTCTGTATGTATTTAATATCCTCTCAAAAACGCATGGTTAGGTATCTTAAGCAGAAGCCAACAACTGGAATCTCTTTGGAAAAGAAAATTTCAAGACCTATTTAAACAACGCTCCATTTGCACACTGTTTTCAGAATAGATGGCGTCACGTGCATACTGTTACTAATTTACAAAAGCCCTTCCTCATTCTAGTTTGTTCACCTTCAAATTTATTTTCCAGCAAGTAACCTCACTGTCTTGAATCAGAAGACTAAGCAGTATTCACAAACATGTACAGAAAATACTCCCTATTACTACTTTGGGGCAGGGGGTGAAATCGGGCTTTATGTTGAGACCTATATCTATAAATCCCATAAACATCTTTTTTACTCTAAAGGTCTAATATACTCCTTTATTGGCAGCTTATCCAATAACCTAAAGAGGAAAGAATATAGGTGTTCACAGTGAAGCAACTGCAATAACCAAAAACACATTTTGAAATTTCCCATCAAGCAATAAAATTGAACATTTATAGCATTAGAATATGTTGACTTTGAGAAGTAACATGGTTGAGTAAGTAAATTTCAAAGGAGTTCTGAAATGGGAGTCTGGTGATCTGGGTTCTGCATCGCTCTTATCACAAATTTGTTCTGTGACCTACCTTTGGCAAGTCACTTCTACCTCTTTGAACCTCAGTTTCCCCATCCGTAAAATGGAAGGGAAAACACTTAAACTAGATTTTTTTTTCAGGGTCTCTATTTCCTGAGAGAGGCTGATAAAAGCTATAAACCCTATTACCAAAAATGTATGTCTGCACCCAAAAATTTACTTACAATTTCCTTCTAATACCCATCGTGAACTCCCTAAGACCTCTGCACTAAAAGATTTCCTGAGACTGTTTTACACACTAAAACTCCAAGCTGATTTTCATGAAAGAAATATATGGACTACCAAATGGAAAAATTAAGCAAAAATAATTGTGAAAGACATCACTGCTTTGAATCCCAAAACATATTAACAGCTAAAATACACAGCAGTTTTCTACAAACAAGATTTCCTCAAGGACTTCCCTGGCGGTCCAGTGGTTAGGAATCCACGCTTCCACTGCAGGGGGCACGGGTTTGATCCCTGGCTGGGCAACTAGGATCTCACAAGCCGCGTGGCGCGGCCAAAAAAAAAAAAAATTTCCTCAGATGGATATCCATCCGACCCACAGACCGATAAATGCTACGATCACTCGTTCTTTTTTTTTTTTTAATCTTCTAATGCTAAGTAATTGAAGGAGATTTGACAATCTTAACTATCCCCAAATTAATTCATCTACCTGCTTTCTAGTCCCACTAACCCACAGGCTGATAAAAGACAAACCTGGGCTTCCCTGGTGGCGCAGTGGCTGAGAATCTGCCTGCCAATGCAGGGGACACGGGTTCGAGCCCTGGTCTGGGAAGATCCCACATGCCGCGGAGCGACTAGGCCCGTGAGCCACAACTACCGAGCCTGCGCGTCTGGAGCCTGTGCTCCGCAACAAGAGAGGCCGCGACAGTGAGAGGCCCGCGCACCGCGATGAAGAGTGGCCCCCGCTCTCCACAACTGGAGAAAGCCCTTGCACAGAAACGAAGACCCAACATAGCCATAAATAAATAAATAAATAAATAAATAAAATAAAATAAATGCAGGTATTGCTACTTTAAAAAAAATACAAACAGACAAACCTGAGCTGGAGTCCCCACTCTACTACTTGCCTTGAAAATCTGGGTAAATTACTTAGCATCTACATGTTTCAGTCCCTTAGTCCATAAAATGTAAATGAAAGTAATAACTTCCATAGTTACTGATGATTAAATACGATAATATATGCAAAGTGCTTGCATAGTGCCTCACACACGGTAAACACTCAATAAAATGTGAGCTATTATTATTAATTACAATAAAATGGAATGCAGCTTTCATACTGAGAAATCATGCAGTAAGCGCTACTCTTCCGTATTTTTAAATAGTAAGTGGACACTTCCAAAAAGGAATTTCCTTTTTTTTTTTTTTCCAGCCGTGCTTCGAGGCTTGTGGGATCCTAGTTCCCTGACCAGGGATGAAACTCAGGCCCCCTGCAGTGGAAGCATGGAGTCCTAACCACTAGACCACCAGGGAATTCCCAGGAATTTCCTATTTTTAATAACATTTTTTAAAATACTCTTCTCTTCTGGAAAGATTTAAAAGTACGTAAATGGATACCTATACAACACATATGAGAGGTGGTAAGGTAGAGTAGAAAGAGAGCTAGTATTAGAGCCAGACAGATGCGAGTTCTAGACCTAATTCAGCCACTTAGTAATTACGTAACCTGGGCCACCTTAAGCTCTCTCTCAACCTTGTGAAGCCGCTACAAGGATTAACAAAGTATGTAAAGCATCAAGCATAGCATGTGGCAGGTAATGTGCACTCAATTAACAGTATTTATTCCGATTCTTCTCAGCTACTCCCTTATAGGTGATAAAACTAGCTTTGCCGGGGAAGAGAGAAGGTCCTAGCAAGCACAAATACTAATTAATACTGAGGCCAATGATGAAGGGCACATTTTTACCTTATCGACCTAAGAACTAAAGCAGTGTTTTGGGGGTCACATACTCTTTCCAAAGTCTAATGAAAATGGGGCCTCTAGCTCCTAGAAATTGGTCAGATATTGCAGGAAACGCTGTAAGTCAGAGATTTTAAGAACTTTGTATTAAGGGGGAATAGTAGCTAGTTTTTTCTGGACTTAACTTGCAAGAGTCTGAAAACGTTCTCTAAGTCAGTTTTTGTGACAAAACGATTCACCTAACTTCGCTCATAATGCAGCAAGTAAATCCTGCTTTTAATTAGGCTTCTCAGTTTCATGAGCTAAATTTCATGAGCTACCTGGTGTTGTGTGTGAAAACAAAACTTGAGAAAAGGAACTACAAACTATGCTAGAATTAGTTCAAATATTTTAAAATGTGATGCTTGAACACATAACCCAAACACCGAACCAAAAGGGGAAAAAAGTGCAAAAAGGTAACAAAGCTGGCTACATTCAATTCTTAGAAAGGCTGTATCAATTCAAGGAATCAAATAAGCCTCTAACTTCCAAAGAGATCTACAAGCACATAAGTCATGATTTACAAAAAACAAAACTGAGCCAGCAAATACAGTTTACTGAGTAACTAAATATGGTTTATCCTTACTTCTACGCCCTGCGTGGAAGGCTATACTCTGACTCGGCCTCACCTCCTCCTTGAGTAGGTAAATAACCTACTCACTAAATTGCTCTGTTCATTGTACTGTAAGGGGAAGAAAGAAGTCAACGAGGACCGTAGACCCAACTCTTCCCAACGCGCGACCCGCACGGAGCTCAGTACTAGACAAAGTTTTGCCCCCATGACCTTGGTCCCTAAGAGTCCCCTCCCTCCCGCCAGCCCGCCGGTCTTTCCACGTGCGGCCGACTGCGGTTGCCCAGCCGTGGCTGCAGGCCGGAGAAAGCAGTCGGGGACCCGAAGGCACGAGGGGAACGAGCGCTGCTAACAGCACCCGGGCCGGGCCAGCCCTCGGCCAGCACCCACTCCCCAGCGGCGCGTACAAGCCCCCGACCGCGCGCCCGCCTCTCCCCGACCCCGCGCTGGAGGGCCGGGGCGCAAGAAGCCCCTTTCCTTCGGCTCCCCACTCCGCGGCGCGGCGGGGGCGCCGGACACCCAGGGAAGTGACAGTCCGGCCAGGGGCACGGAGGCAGGCGCACAGCCGGAGGGAGAGTCCTGCGCCACGCCAGCCGCCCCCTCCAGCCCCGGGCTCCCGGGAGGCCGCGGCCGGCCGCCAACCCGGCGGGCGCCAAGGCCGAGCGCAGCAGGGCCGCCGGAGGCAGCGGACGCCGGGCGCGGGGGCGCGGCCACTCACCATCAGAACTTTGGCCGCGTTCTCCAGCTGAGCGATCACTTCTGGGGGCCCCAGCGCCGCCGCCATCATGGTCTCTCTTCAATGACGCGCCATGCGCTGCATTCTGGGAGCGGGCGCCCGGCCGGCCAATCGCGCGGCGCCCCGGGCTCGCGCGCTCCCGCCGGAACCGTCGCCGCCGCCGACGTCGACGCGGGGTCGCGGGGTTAGGGCTGCGGGCGGGCGCTGGGGCGGTCTGTGGGGCGCTCACCTGCCCTGGGCCGGTCCCCGCCCGCCCTCGGTCCCCCGAACCCCTCGGCCGCCCGCCGCCCGCCCCGGGGGCGCCTCCGGCCCGAACGTGTTCTCTGCGGCCGCGTCCCTTCCGGTGCAGGGCGGCCTGCGGGACTAGAAGTGTCTGCGACCCCGCGGAGCGCGCGTCCTCCCCGCTCGCGTCCCCGCCTCACACAGCCCCGAGCTGCGGGCACCGGACGGGGACGAGGCCGGAGCCCCCTCGGCGGGCAGCCTAGCTTCCGGAGTCGGTGGAGCGCGCCGCCCCCTCTGTGCCGTGTGGGGACCTCGCAGCAGCGATGTTCGGTGTGGAGCCTGGAAGGAAGGTCCGTTAGGGGACCTCGGAACCCACCCTTCCTCCCCCCACTGTTTCAGCGCTCACACCAGCTCCAACTGCTGGAAACCTTGTTCTGTTCTGAGCTTACACCTACTTACGCATAGGTTTCTAGCTCTTGGTGCTGTTCTGCTTCTTGGGGCTGCACAGAAAGTCACGTTCATTTCAGTGTTCGTTAAGTTTTCTCTGTTGACGTCTTCCTTTATCTCTTCTTCCAGTGGTAAATAAGCCATACTTAGGGGTTTTCCCTTTTTTATGTCCCTGCAACAGAATTGCATTATTAGATCCATTGAAAACGGGTTTCTTATATTGGGCATCTCTACAACTTGAAGTTGAGGAAGTGAATTAACAAGACTTTTATTGCTTGAGAAACGAAGTACCTTTTATTTCGTTACAAAAGGGCAAAGAGTGCAGTGAATGGCCTTTTTTACTTTAAGAATTGTGTGAAACTAGGTGGTTAACATGTAGTAGGCATTCAATAAATACTTCACTAAGTACAGACGTCTGGACTTAACGATTTCTCGACTTCTCGATGGTGTGAAAGCGTTACATATTCATTGGAAGCCGTGCTTCGATTTTTGATCTCTTCCGGGGCTGCGATGTGCGGTCCCGATGCGTTGTCCGATACCCTCGTGGCGTGCAGCGCCGTCAGCCGCACAATCACGAGGGTGAACCACTGGTACCCTTACCAAAAAACCATTCTGGTTTTTACTTCAGCACGGTGTCCAACAAACTACATGAGACAGTCAACACTTTATTCTAAAACAGGCTCTGTGTTAGATGATTTTGCCCAACTGTAGACTAATATTAAGTGTTCTAACCATGTTTAAGGCAGGGGAGGCTAAGCTGTGATGTTTGGTAGGTTCGATGTATTAAAAGCATTTTCACCTTAGGATGTTTTCAACTTACGATGGGCTTATTGGGACATAATCCCATCCTAAGTCAAGGAAGATCTTTATAAAGCGACCTACAAAAAGATTACAAAATGTCTCTACCCACTACGAATAGTAATTACAGCAGTTCCATGATAGATCTGCAAAAGTGTAGACAAATGAATATTTTGTGACATTAAATGTTTGAGGCTTATAATGCTTCAGATTGGGCCCTGTGTTCCAAAGCATTTGTTTTGTGCAATTACATAAGAACTTTACATCTAGACACTCTTTAAGAAAGAGGAAGAAGGAAAAGTGTTAAATGTGAGGATGAGTAGGCATCCTTTCAAATTAGCATTTTGAAGTTACATCTCCCATAATGGAGCCATGAATTTTAGGGCAGGCTTGTAGAATTTCACTGTTGGAAGATTCTAGAATGTACCCACTAGTTTAACCTCCCCTCCAATGCCTGACTCTTGTTATTTCTTGGTTTACTGTGCAACAGTAGCGCTCTCCTGGGGGTGCGGGACAGGGTAAGGAGCAGTAGTCCAGCCTAGCCACAGGCTCTTCGTATCCTGAAATAGAAGGGAAGAAAGTTGTGCAAATTCCAATAATTTCTCACTAGACACAAAAGAGAAATATTTATGGCCTAAGAATCTGCTCGAAATGTTCCTGGAATCAAAAACGTTTCACAAATATTACATCCCCTGTACTTTTAGGGTATGCCTTTAACACCTATGATGTCATGGGCTGCAAAATTATTCATACTTATTCTTAACCAAAAGTGATTAGTTGAGTATATTATATATTTTTCCTTGGAAACATGGGTTTGGTTTGGGTTTGTTTGTTTTTGTCAAGTCATAAACATCTTGGCAACATAAACATACTGATGAAATACCTTAGAGCAGCAGTTCTCAAAGTGGCCTGGGGATACTTGTTAAGTCCCAGAATACCTAGTAGGTCCCTAAGATCCTATCAGAGGGTCTTGGGTCAAAAGAATTTTCATATGGCTATCATCCTATCAGTAATTACTTTAAATTGATTAAACTTCCCAATCAAAAGACATAGACTGGGGGCTTCCCTGGTGGCGCAGTGGTTAAGAATCTGCCTGCCAATGCAGGGGACATGGGTTCAAGCCCTGGTCCAGGAAGATGCCACATGCCGCGGAGCCACTAAGCCCATGCACTACAACTACTGAGCCTGCGCTCTAGAGCCCACGAGCCACAACTACTGAGCCCGCGTGCCACACTGCTGAGGCCTGCGCGGCTAGAGCCCATGCTCCACAACAGGAGAGGCCACTGCAATGAGAAGCTCGCGCACCGCAATGAAGAGTAGCCCCCGCTCGCCGCAACCAGAGAAAGCCCACGCGCAGCAACGAAGACCCGACGCAGCCAAAAATAAATAGATAAAATAAATAAATTTATTTTTTAAAAAAGTTTAAAAATAGACACAGATTGGCTAAATGGATAAAAAACAGGATCGAACTATATGCTCCCTCTTACCACTTTTATTCAACATACTAATGGATGTGCTAGCCAGAGCAATTAGGCATGATAGAGAAATAAAAGGCAACCAAATTGGAAAGGAAGAAGTAAAATTATCTCTGTGCACAGACGATGTGCTCGTATATATAGAAAATCCTAAAGATTCCACAAAAATCTGTTAGAACTAATAAATGAATTCAGCAAAGTTGCAAGATACAAAATCAATTTTAAAAAATCAGTTGCATTTTTATATACCAACAACGAACCATCAGAAAAGGAAATTAAGAAAATAATTTCACGCAAATCAAAACTACAGTGAGGCCCTTACACGAATATAGATGAATTATGCAACAGAGTGAGAGATTATTCTATTTTACTTGAGAGACTCCATAGAAGAACAAAATCTCTCTTTTAGAAGGCATCTCTAAAGCCCAAATTAGATGGTAGATGGGAACACTTAATAATTCCTTTTGATATAGAAGACACCTGATCTAGAAAGTGTTAAGGGATCTTATAACCCAAAGTTCTGAAACCTTTCAAGGTAGCAGTATAGAACCGAAAGTATTATGGTATCAAATTTATAGAAACGTAATATATTTCCCCAGAAACAGAAACATGAGACTAAAAGGGAAATATGTCTTTAAAATAGTTCCCTTGTACAGAAAGTGTATTTCTGCACATATGAGATGTCTGTGAAATGTTACTATTTGGAGTTCTTAAATACTAAATACTTGATTAATATAGCACAGTTTTGATGTGTGTATATCAGAGTAATTGCAAAAAGTAGTCAGTGGCTTTATTCCTCCTGCTCTCACAACCTACCATCTTGGAATTTATTTCTGAACCACTTTAATTTTACAACATGAAATCAAGACTTTCTCATGCTGTTGAACCCTATTCAGCAGGGTGGCACCATAATTACAGAGTCCATTTTTCTTTTTCTTTCTTTTTTAACTTTATATGATATGTAAAAACTTAGCAACTCTCCTATTAAGTAAAATGCTTCTAATCAATAACCAAGTACAATATGCCACCTTCCTTATAAAGCTCAACATTATAAGACACCCATCGCATTAAAACGTTTTGAGATGGTGATACAGACCTCTGTTTTCCCAGACGAACCTCTGGAACTGTCCCTGCAAACCAACAACCTACAGGCATGAGCTGCTCACAGATTCCCAAAGGCTTCAACCGGGCCTCCTGATGCTGGGAGTTCCTCCTGACGCCCTGGCAGAGGCTCCGTCCAAGGAGTGGCCACCTGAAGGGCTGCTGCACCGTTCCGGAGCGCACGATGTCATCGCATGGAAAGGCCACCCAAGAGCAGGGCCTTCCGGGCCCGGAAGATGCAGACTGCGGGCGCCTCGGGGCAAGACTGAGAAGGTGTCACGGAGAGGTGGCAGCAGGGGTGCCGCTGGACACCAGGGTCAGAGCCCGGGGCCCCGGCAGAGCTGAGGGTGGAGGCAGCACGGGGATCGGAGGGGAGGCTCGGCCTGGGGCCAGGTTCCCCTCAAGCAGGCCTGATGGGGCTCTGAAATGACTCCAGAGGGCTGGCATCCAAGGACAACAGGGCCCGGCTTCTGCTGTGAGTCCCCGGGAACTGGGCCAGCAGGAGGCCCCCCAGGGACGGGGTTGGTTTGTCTGAACAGCAACTGCGACTCTGTCCCTGCCCCTGCCACAGGGGCTCGAGCCCTGCGGCCCAGGAACTGACAGTGACGCCTGGGCTGGGTTTTGACAGAACAAGCGCTGGTGGAGGCTATTCCTGCTGGATGTCCCTGGGAATAATCACTACGCCCCCAAGAGAGGATCTGGGGGTTTGTCAGCAGAGCTCTGCTTTGTTCTTCACATTTTAAGCCAACGGGTAATTTGAGAAAGTGGGGATTTAATTTACAAATGTCTTGAAGCAGCTTCTGTTCATGTTCTTGATGTGTTTGGCCTTGTCCTCCGACCCGTGGGAGCTCTGGGCCTGGGGGCAGAGGGGTCCTGCCATCTCCACCCAGCTGCCTTCTCACTTTGAGCCCTGAGAGCATCCTCCAACCAGACACAGGTGCCATTAACACTGGCACTTGGACCCTCTGACATGAGTATTATGTGTCATTATTGATGGCAACTTTCAATATTTTGCCAAACATTCCAAAATATTCTGGTCCTTTTAAAGCCTCCGGTCTCATTTTTCTCCTCCTCAGCTCTTCCTGGGAGGATGGGCTCTCCCTGCAGGGTCTTCTGGATCCATCCCTCTACCTGCTGGACAAAGCCCTGTGTCATCAGTGTGGACCTGATGCCAGCAAAACAGGTAAATCCGGCAGCCACGGGGGGCGAGGGGCCTGCCTCACAGAGGCCCAGAAGGAGAGCGGTTAACTCCTCTCCTGACCTGACAGCTCAGCCAGCAGCCTGCTCAGTGGGGCCGTCAGTACTTGTTAGGAGTGTGAAGGAGGGCTTCCCTGGTGACGCAGTGGTTGAGAATCTGCCTGCCAATGCAGGGGACACGGGTTCGAGCCCTGGTACGGGAAGATCCCACATGCCATGGAGCAACTAAGCCCATGAGCCACAACTACTGAGCCTGCGCTCTAGAGCCCGCGAGCCACAACTACTGAGCCCGTGTGCCACAACTACTGAAGCCTGCACGCCTAGAGCCCGTGCTCCGCAACAAGAGAAGCCACTGCAATGAGAAGCCCGCGCACCACAACCAAGAGTAGCTCCCGCTCGCCACAACCAGAGAAAGCCCACACGCAGCAATGAAGACCCAACACAGCCAAAAATAAATAAATAAAATAAATAAATTTATATATGAAAAAAAGACCGTGAAGGATCCAAAACAAAACTTTGAGAACCGCTGAACTGGTGAATGCAGCCAGCTGGAAGAGCGTCCTCAGATTTGTCTGGTAGGAAGGAACACGGCATTTGGCAAGTGCTGGCTTGCTTGCTTTTCTAACAACCTCGGCCAGTCTGGTCCCACGGTCCCCACGACTGCCACCCTCAGCTGGAGCTGCATCCCTGCCTCCTGTGATGACTGCAGTCCTGTGTACCCTCCAACAAAGCGCAAGCCCACCCCTTCTCAAAGACAGCCCCCGCCGGCTCGCCCGACTGTGTCCCCGCACTGTTTACGTAAAAGGAAGAGTCATGTTTCAGGTAAAACTCTGTTCTTTCCGTAGCCTTAAAATAATCTTCTCTCCAAGTCTGAGGGAAGTAATGACTAGAGAACTTATTCATTGAATCAGCTAATCCCATCT
Organism: Balaenoptera physalus; assembly: GCF_965194825.1. Classification (NCBI taxonomy): domain Eukaryota; kingdom Metazoa; phylum Chordata; class Mammalia; order Artiodactyla; family Balaenopteridae; genus Balaenoptera; species Balaenoptera physalus. The sequence goes on along the minus strand of NC_138899.1, from coordinate 80,634,896 downwards.
GCTTCATACTGTTCGTCCTACAAAAAACTTGTGACAAATTTATGTAGAGACTCCCATGGCTTTTAAAACACTCAAGCTTCCATTTGAAGGGTTCAACATGTGCCAGGTGGCGCTCAATATACACAATGAACACAGTGCTGCCTGATATATTTCTGTTGACTCAATGTGTAATGAACGAATAGTAGGTGCCCACAATGATTCAAGAACAGAGTAAGCCATGCCATTCCAGGGTCCCTTGACAATTGTCTAGTTTTTAAATTGTGGGGAGGAGGGAAGGGGAAGGACACATAATGCAGATTTGCCTTAACATAGAAATCTGCACAGTATTTATCACTTCTAAGTGATTGTGTAGGTTCAACAGCGCCTTCCTAGCATATATAGATATAAAAAGAAATAAAGAAAACATTGCATGGATAAACCACAAGGTCCTACTATATAGCACAGGGAACTATATCCAATCTCCTGAGATAAACCATAATGGAAAAGAATATTTTAAAAAAATGTATATATATGTATAACTGAGTCACTTTGTTGTACAGCAGAAATTAGCACAACACTGTAATCAACTATACTTCAATTTTTTTAAAATGTGAAAAGAAAACACTGCAATTTGCGGGTGGGTTAATAAGAATCCCTACTTTACTCTCCGTGGAAAGGGCACGCCAAGACATCTTGTGAACCCTCAAAGTGAGCACAAATCTCAGCTGCAAAAGCATCCAGCTCCCTCTGCTGTCTGTTGGTTGAACTTGGAACTCAGAGACTCTATGGTACCTTCTGGACTAAAACTCTGTATAGAATTCAGGATAAGTTATTACTGGAGTAGGCACAGGCGAGTCCATTCTGTATGTATACTCCAGAGTAAAGGAAATCAAACCACCAAACACATTTGCACAAGAGCATTTCTATATATGTTCTTACTATTATATTCAATAGTATCTCTGTTTTTGTTTCAGCTGTGATCACATAACCTCTTATTGCGAAGAAATGACTTGCAACATTTATTTATATCTATTTAGTGCAAATTACATGGGCCAGAAGAGAAACAAGAAAAAAAAAATCTGCTTAACAAAATTCAGATGATCTCTGGAAGTTATTTGTGGAAGATCAGGGCAGAGTAGCCAAACCCCACCTATGGAGTTCTAAAGCCTCTAGGTGTGAATCCCCACTTATCCAAACAACTAGCCACTTCAACAGAAAATCCCCAAGCTGCCCAGATGATGCCCTGGGGCCCCCTCCGCCTTGAACTGAAGCCTTCATCTCCAGTTCATCAGCTCTTTAAGGTCACAATTCTGGGGGAAAAACAACTAATTTAATTAGGAAGAAAGCCTGCAGCTGTATTTAGGGCAACAATTTTATTTTCTTTCCCTAACTTTAAATTATTTTTCATTACAAGTACTAAAGCCTTCTTGAAATCGCCAAGGTGGATTCTAGTTATTTCTCCTTAATTAAAGTCAATAATAATTTAAAAAATACTCATAGATCTACTTATAAAGTGCATTATCTTAGTTTCTATATTGTTCCTCTGTTAATATCTATATACCTAGTGTATTTCACCTACATTATTTTACTAGTTCCTAAGGACCCCAGATTAATTGGAAAAGACAGGTTTATTTGGAAAAAGGAATCCTTTATATTTTTATACAACAATCACTCTTTGGGTAAAAAAAGTGAAGTGATCCAAGAAAAAGCACGCTCTGTGGGAACAACCTTTTCTAGAAGTCCAGATCATAGCTGATGTGTGACTGTTTGGGACCCTGTGGGGCCTTCCCAGGACAGACACACACACACACACACATACACACACACACACACACACACACACCACACCACACACACACCCACCCCCCCATCCCCGCTATGCCCTCCATCTGCCTCTTGTCTGTAGAGAAACCTTTGCCTCATAGGTCTTCCCCGAGTTCCAAAGAATAAATTAATCAGAGAAATGAGAAAATGCAGAAAGAAAGGAAAACAGTCAAGCAAGACAAAATGATAATAGTTTAGCCATTAAACAAAGTCAAGGACCTTTAGTTCCTCCTCCAGGGCTGTAGATCATATTCTGAGCCATGTTCTTTGAGCTCTTTCACAGATACTGAAACCCCCTCTGGGTGGGAGAAGTTAACTGCATGCTGCCCACAAGCACGGAGACCCCAGACCAATTGGAACCAGAAGATTGATGATGTTGACTCCCAATTACCTCACCACCAACCAATCAGAAGAATGTCCACAAGCTGATCACGCCCTCCACAAGCCCCCTCCCTCCCCCTGTCTTTAAAAGGCCTTCTCTGAAAGCCATCGGGGAGTTTGGGTCTTTTGAGCGTTGAGCTTCCTGTTCTCCTTGCTTGGTGCCTGCAATTAAACACAATAAACACTGCCCTTTCCTCACCACAACCTGGGGGCAGTGGATTGGCTTTACCGTGCTGGGGCAAGCAGACCCAAGTCTGTTTTGGTAACACCTGTGCTGCAGGTTAGCTGTCTGGACTAACTAGTAATATAATAAAAGGAAACCTACATGACTCTTCAGAACTCCACTCCTCACGTGAACTCAGGGGCTGCCAGCCAGTAAATGGAGGCTTCAGCAGTGCGAGACCAAAGCCCTTCCAGACCAGCCAGGATGCGGAACAAGGTCCCACATGGAGAAGTGAAGGACAGTCAGCAAAGGTCAATTGTGAACATCAGAAAACCTGGATAAGAAAATGTCACATAGCATCGATTTCCTCCTCAGACTTGTAAAAAAACAATTACCTGTTACCAGAAAATCAAGCAGCAGAAGTGACTTCTGCAGTGCTCACAGTAACGGATTGTCAGAGACAAACGTTTTAAGGTTTCTTTTATGAGGTAGGGAGAGTCTTCTCTTTTTATTTTTTCTCAAATAACCATTTTAACCTAGAAGCTATGAGGGAAAAGCTCAGGATTAGTTTTCTGAGTCTAGCAGGTAAACTTCTCATTTTAAAAAATGGTTCTGACCTAGTGAAGTTTAGAGGAGGAGAAGGTTCCGGTTAGCACGACAACCTTTCCCCTGATTGGGTGTGTCAAAACAATTAACACATTAATGTTGTAGAGACACCTAGAAAGTGGTGACGTTTTAAAAGCTTAAAGATGTTCACAAAGGACACTCATGGAAAGAATAAAGGACCCAAAAAGATACAAAAAAGCATTTAACGAAACTAATATTCTAACAACTGCTATTTTTTCCTATCAAATTGACACGTATTTAAAGGTAATGCCCCGACTTTGCACAGAGGTAATGCAGGGCAGGTCTGTGTCAGCTCAGGCCCTGAAGCCCTTACTGGGGGCGGGGTAGGGGGGGATGTGGATTCGGGCGCTTTTGTGGCCTCATCTCTAGGATTAAGTTCGTTAAGAAACACAAAGCTTACAACAGCGCTTGACACAAAGTAAAAGTTAAATAAATGTTAGCTGCTATCACGTGCATTAAATATCTCTAGGACGGACCAAAACCCAGCATCTGCGGTTGCCTCCGTGGGTGGGATGCACACGGCAGGTTCCCAAACTTTCTCACTTCGTGGGTTCTTAGCATCTCTCGCAGGACTTCTACGACAAAAGGACTACCTAGGAGTTCGTTTATTAGGTAGTTCGTTCCAAACAATTTAAGAAGTGTCTGTGTCCTAAAAACCTAGTAGCCATCTGGGGAAAAAAATACAGTAAACTGAAAGAAAAATGCTATTTTAATTTCATTCTTAAGTAACCACAACTGCGAGTGGGACGTGTGTGCCTGTCGGGCACTGCACAACTCCTCAAATCCTGGCACAAGACCCGACGCTGCCGCCACCTTTGTCTCCCATTCCACAGTGACTTTCACCAGGAGCTTGCTTTTTATCAAGGCACCCGTAAAACCCCAGCTTTGCAAAGATGTATGTCATTGCGAGGAATGTAGTGTAGGTGCTGGGGAAACTGAGCCACCTTGGCTTGTAGGTAGAGTCTATCCAACCAACATCACTGTCTCCCTGAGAATGTGAACCCCCCCTTGTTGCCCCTGTGGGTGGGCGGCACACGGGCACCTCGGCACACAGTTTGAGAACCACGGCGACACACCCTTTTATAACTTTCCAACCTATTTGACTCAATCCATTGGAACAGCACATATTTATCTCCACCCTCACCTCCAAGAACTTTGTCCAAAATCAAACTACCGTTTCCCACTGGGTAGCCAGTCCCTTAGAGACATTTTGGGCAGATGCTTTGACTTTTGATGCATCCTGCATAAGTGCTTTGGTGCCTGAAGTGGGAGTCAAGGTGTGCATCAGCCCCCTTCTTCCTCCTTCCTGGCATCTCTGATGGAGAAAGAAAGAAGTGTGTGGGAGACCGAGGGTTCCTTCTGTGACCCCCGTCAGGTGCAGATCGAGATCTGAAGCTCATAAAACTGTACAAAAGGTTGGGGACCCTCACGCAGTAACACAGAAATGGCTCACACAGGTGAGGGGCCTGGAGCTGGAACTTGACTCCTCATGGTACATCCCCGGCTCCCGCCGGCAACCCCCTTCCCTCGGGCTGACGCTGAGGGACCCGAGCCCTGCGGGTGGCCCTCCCCGCGCAGGGGCTGCACAGGTCCCGGGCCAGCCGCTGGAGGGGCCGGAGGAGTGAGGCCCCGTGTCCAGGCTGCTGCTTGCCCTGGGACCCGATCTCCCACGTATCTTCTCAAGCTGGCTGCCTGGGGTCACCCACGGCCTCCACTCCACCCAAGGGAGGGGTTGGCCCCAAGGCCAGCTGGGAGCTGCTCCCCTGCCCGCCCTGAAACTTCACCTCTCCCCAGCTTTCCTCCTCCCACTGGGGCGACACAGGGTTCCCGATGGGCAACAACTCTGGCTGAGCCGATGTCTGTCCAGTGGAGAAGTCTCTGCTGCCAGGAGTGAGAGGGTCTGGAGGGCTGACTGCTGGCAAGTGGGCCCCCGCCCTGCACGCCTCAGGAAGCCCACGTGTCCCCAGGATCCCTGAATGGAACGTGGAGATCTTAACATCCTCCGGCCAAGCGTTCGAGCCTGGAATGAAGGAAAAGCCCACAGGAAACATCACGTCGTATATTTATTCAAAATACAGAAATGAGGGACTTCCCTGGTGGTCCAGTGGGTAAGACTCCGCGCTCCCAATGCAGGGGGCCCGGGTCTGATCCCTGGTCAGGGAACTAGATCCCGCACGTCGCAACTAAAGATACTGCATGCCGCAACTAAGACCCGGAACAGCCAAATAAATAACACAAATAAATGTTTTTAACTTAAAGACTAAGAGAACCTTCACAAACGGTATTAGGAGCTAACGCTCCCACGGGGTGTAAGTTGGCACACCCCTTCCAGAAAATCCACTCGGAAATGTCTAAACGGTATGATGAGAGATGCAGAAAAGACTTGTGTACAAAGACATGCATTTTTTAAAAAGAAACTGTTTATTTTCTATCAACCTTATTTCGATTTTCTGTGGAAGAACAGCTTGAGACCGCTCAGTGGTTGCTCCTCCTGCGGGGTGGCCTGAGCAGGGGAGCTGCGTGCAGTCCCCAGCGGGGCGCCGTGGTCCCCAGTGGGGCGCCGTGGGCAGGCACACAAAGCACCTGCCCCTCCACACCAGACTGCGGCTCCGGGGGACTAGCACAAAGCACCCACCCAGGAGCTGATGGAAGAGATGCACCCACCACACGGAGCCGTCCTGGCTCAGGAGGAGAGAGGAACACATTTGGGGGCGGGTGGGGGAGTGCTGAAGATTTGGGTTCTGGCCTTAAGGGGGCGTGTAAAGGTCTGCTGTGAAAGTAGAGAAACAGGCCTTTGCAGGGAGGGGACTCAACGTGGGACAGATGGGGGAGGGGAAAGACCAACGGGAATCCGTGTGTCATCTCCCAAGGCCTGGGACCTGGTCCAGGGTACTTGTCCAGAAGGGGCACCACCGCCTTGACCGTGGGGCAGAGTCAAGAAGCTGAGGGGCTTCAGGCCGGGACCCATCAGGGCTGGAGGCCCCGCTTTGACCCCGCACGAGCCACCAGAGGAGACTGCCGGGGCCTCAGCCAGCCCCCCACAGCGACCCGAGGCAAGCAGTGCCCTCCCTTGCAACGGACTGCCCCAAAGACAGGCCTGGTCAGCCAGGGGCCTCCTACCCCCGCCCCGGGGCGGGCTGTTAAGACCGCCTCTCCCTCTGCACACCACCTCCACAGGTGGGAACAAAGACAGGAAATCGGGACTGAAGGCACATGGCCGCACGCGCAGACGCCGAGTTCACCCCTGGGTCTGCCTTTCTGAGCAGGCTGGCCTCATCGCCTTGCCGTAAAGAAACTGTCAGAAGCGTTACCACAGCTTGGAAGAAGGAACACGCCCCTGGGATGAGTAAGTGCTGCACCAACTGCCCTGCCACTTGTGACGTCACCTTTACAAGTAAAACGTTATTATCTTCTCCATGCGTTACTGTCGTAGCTCAGTCTGGTCCTCAGGCAGCGTGGACGAACTTCGCAGACGAACACGATCCAGCACTTAAGTTCTACGGATAACAATGCAGTCTTGCCCGAGATTTAGAAGCGAAATGCCAGACAGCACTGCTATTAGCAAACCTGTACTACATGCTGCTATAGCAGTGGAGGGAAAAACCCTCGTGTGCTGTGAACTGTGAACCGTATGGAATTTTAGAGCGAAAAGTGCACTTAGGCCCTAGAGCCCAGCCCCCATTTCTACCTTCTTACAATTAGGATGTAAAGGATCACGCTTTCATTGTAGAAAATTTAGAAATATACAGAAAATATGAGTCTGTCGATTCAATGCTCGTCTCATCCAGAAACACCCTCACACGCACACAGCCAGATAATGTTTCATCTGCGCAGGCCGTGGCCGGTCCAGCTGACACATAAAACTAACCACCACGGGGCCGTTTATTTTGAAGAATGCATGTCTCTTTTGAACAGAATCTTTGAGAAGGACACGACGTCTGAAGCCTTGGCTGGGAGCACAGAGGTGACACGTGTTCGCTCTCCGAGGCAGGTCTCCCCGTCCTCGGCTTCCTCAGCTGAACAGTGAATTGCCAGTATTTGCCATCTTTCAGGTTTGTGACAAATTTTATTTCTTTGTTTATTTACTTATCTATTAAATTGTCTTCTCTTTATTTACTTATTTTTTTTACTTTTTGGCTGTGGCCTGCGGGATCTTAGTTCCCCAACTGGGGATCAAACCCACACCCCCTGCATTGGAAGGCAAAGTCTTAACCACTGGACCACCAGGGAAGTCCCTCCCTGTGACAAATTTTAAATGAGATCATAGGCCTGAAAATATTTGTAAGCTGAAAAACATCATCCAGTGTAAACTGTTCTTTTTGTGAGTGACCAGCAAAAAGTACGCTCTTGTGATGGACAGTTCACGGCGAAGGCAGATTTGGAGAAGTTTCCTGACACAAAAAGGGACCAGCAGTTAGGTTAATAGCTGAAAACTAGTGTTTCTATTTTGTGTAGATATTTAAGAAACTTTTAAAAAGTATTCCATAAAAATCACTTCTCAGTGAATCACTTCTCAGCTGTACTCATTCACTAAAGCTGCTTTAGACTCCATCCCGTGCTCCCACGCCCCTGAATTGCAAATTTCTTACTACAAAAGAGAGCTTATTCTATAAACGCCCTTTCAGAATCATATGAGCTTGTTAAAGACTGACTTTAGGGAAATTCTTGAAGGCCCGAATAGCTTTAGAAATGACTTGGTTCTGCGCTGTCCTTTCACAGACGCACAGGCTGAGGAGGGGGCGGTTGTGGGGCTGACCCAGGGCAGCACGGTTTGAGGACAGCGATCTAATGCTTTAAAAGTTCAGCCGTGCATCCCTTACCTGCAGTGTATCCCTTAACCTTTACCAATAAAATCTCTGAAATAGACACTAGTGTTAGCTCCATTTTACAGAGAACAAGACTGAGGCTCAGAGAGATTACGGTCATATTTAACAAGGGCGGGAGCCCTCCCTCAGACGCCAGGGTGGGAGGGGATCAACAGGTACTAATTTTCACTCATTTACCCAGCAGACACTTCAAGTGCTTCCTTGTGTGCCCAGCGGTGCTGGGTCCCAGCTGCCTCCAGGGAGCCTCGGAGGAGCCGCAGCCCTGACAACACAGGTGTGGCTCCTGGGCCAGAGGCCCGCGCCCTGGCGGGGCTAGACCACGGGTGCCTTGGGCGGGCGGGCCTTCGCGGTGAGGCCGGCAGGTGACCTGGTGTTCGGGGCACGTGGTAGATTTCGGGTGAAGGCCTGAAGGCAACCCCGTTTCAGGTAAAGGAAAGAGGCAAAGGAGGGCCGGGTGCACAGGGATTCATGTGGGAGTGGCTTCGGGTGGCTGCCAGGCGGGGGGTGAGAGGGGAACTGAGAGGGGAACCGGCCGGGCAGGAGCATCTGGAGTATCTGCATCACTTTGCAGATGCTTTTCATTTAAATCTCCCACTGGCAGCGTTATCATTTTGTGTTCAGGAATTAAGGGCCCTGAGCCTCTGAGGTGTTTAGCAACTCTTCCAGGTTAGGAAAAGCATCCAAGGTCACACAGCTTCAGACCCACCAGGAACTGAAAGTCAAGTCCATCCAAAGCCAAAGCTTCCCACGATTCCATCCCCCGCAGGCGAGGGGCCTGGGCTGGGCTGGCCGGGTTCTCCAGCGCTGGACCACCTTGTCTTCGGGCAACGGAAATCATGGAAGGTGCTTCATCAGGGAGATGACTTACTCAGACTGGGGCGGCTTCCGGGAGGCGGGCACCAGCGGCTCACGTCTGGGCAGTGGTCTCGAGGGCCCCAAGGGGGTGGGGGAGGGCTGGTCCTCCACAGCCTCCTCACGTCATTCCTTCTCGCAGAAAAATGAGGACAAGGACATGCTCTGGGCTGGAAGCCGTGCCCGAGCCCAGAGCTGGCGAGTGTCCTGGGGGATGGGGCAGGACCTCGCCCCAGCTCTGCCCTCAGCGTCCCTCCTGCTCCTGTCCTTGTTCGATGGTGACAGAACCAGTGCAGATTTGGTTGTTTTTTGTTTTTTTAGGTTTTTAAATTTATTTTTGGCTGCCTTGGGTCTTCGTTGCTGCGTGTGGGCTTTCTCTAGCTGCAGCGAGCGGGGGCTACTCTTTGTTGCAGTGTGCGGGCTTCTCATTGCGGTGGTTTCTCTTGTTGCAAAGCACGGGCTCTAGGCGCATGGGCTTCAGTAGTTGTGGCACGTGGGCTCAGTAGTTGTGGCTCGCGGGCTCTAGAGCGCAGGCTCAGTAGTTATGGCGCACGGGCTTAGTTGCTCCGCGGCATGTGGGATCTTCCCGGACCAGGGCTCAAACCCATGTCCCCTGCATTGGCAGGTGGATTCTTAACCACTGCGCCACCAGGGAAGTCCCTGCATATTTGGTTTTTCTCAGCAGGAAGCTGGTGGCTGCATTCCATGATTGTGGTTGATTTTTTACTTTGTATTTGAGTAGGTGAAAGTAAAAAAATGTTTGTGTCTAAGCACTAACGATTTACTAATATTGACTTTGTGTGCACTCCCAGGTGGGGTTTATTTTGAAACGAGACTCCATGCTACTAGGAGATAAAGCTTAAGATCAAAGAGTTCCCAGGGAGAAAAGAAGTGGCCTTGGCTTACAGGCTGGCTTAGAATTCAGAGCACGGAAACCGAACACCAGCATCTGGGTATGTGAAATCCCAGGAAGAAAAGGCCAGAAGACGGACCCCAGGGCCAGCCACTGCCCATGCCCAGTGCCCAGCGTGTGCGGCCTTCCCAGGCGGGCTCTACCTGTGCCTGCGAGACGCACCTGCTGGACCTGAGGAACACGGCGTTGCCTGGCTCCGCGGCACAGGGACAAACAGCCGTGGCTGGCGCCCTGGCTCCTCTGGGCTCCTTTTTCGGAGGGTTGTTACCGTGTGGAGCCGTGTATGATGGGGACGGCTCAGGGAGAACACAAATGACTGTCTCATAGGTCCTGCTCAGAAGGAGCATATAGGTAAACATATAGATAAAATACAACAAAAATACGAGCGCCTGCTACGTGCAAAGCGGCACAGGAGGTCAATGGAAGAGCAAGACATGTTCACTTTGGCCAAAATCACTAAACACAAAACTACTTTGACATGGATCACAGATCGAATATAAACGCTAAAGCTGAAAAGCTTCTAGAAGAAAACACAGGAGAGTTTCTTCACGATCTTGAGGAAGGAAACTATTTCTTAAATAGAACAACAAAAGCACTAACAATAAGAGAAAAATCACACATTTGGCTTCATCAAAATTAACACCTGCCCTTTAAAAGACACCATTAAGGAAACGGGATAAAATATTCTCAATACATATATCTGACAAAGGACTTGTATCCAGATTGCACCTTTGTAAAGCAGTGTCTTGAGTTTTCGTCTCGGCATGATGTAATTACTTCCCGTTACGGAAGATGAGAATTTAGCTCCTTTTAAACCCTCTTCCCCTGATACCCAGGCATGCCCTTCCCATTCCCTTGTCTTCCTAATACACGCTGCCAGACTTTTGGACGTTTGGTGAAGTCAATAATTAACATATTACTACGACTATGTAAACGCTATCCCCAAATGAACCATACTATTCCTATAATCACTTTCACTTTTCCATACAACCTTTAGTTTTCCCTAGAATTAATAATTGGCTCATGTTTTCCATTTGCTTAGTTTTTTATATCGTCAACCCAAACCCAATCCCAAACTGTTCTCCAAGTACCGAATCTCCTCTAAGGCAGGCGAAGGACCTCTTCCCAGCGAAGTCCACCCTAGACCCTCCGCTGGTCCCGAGCGAGCAGCCTGCCCCCCACACCTGGGGCACAGCTGTCACTTGGGACCCGTTCAGCAGCGCCCACTGAGCCCCTTCTTCCTTCCCTTTGTCAGACCTGTTTCTTGGACCCCATGTCTGCTTCCAGCTTCCTGAGAAAGAGGATATGGGAGGAAAACATTCTGAATTCTTGAATGTCTGAAATGTCTTTATTCTACCCTCACACTTGATTAATAGCTTGTCTGGGGATAGAGTTTAAGGTTGAAAACAATTATTTTCACAAAATTTGAAGGCTTTGTTCCATTACCCTCTAATGTCTAGAGCTGGTGTTACCTTCAAAGCCCTTCTGATTCTTGATCCTTTGTATATGAACTGTTTTATCTCTCCGAAGCTTGTAGCATTCTCTCTTTGTTCCAGACATTCTGGAATATCTGATGATGTACATTTGTATGGGTCTATTTTTACCCATTGTTCTGGGCATTTCAGCTCCTTTCAATCTAAAAACATATCCTTTAGCTCTAGGTCATTTTCCTGAATTACTGAATTGAAGATCTCCTCAACTCCATTAACATATTTTTCTTTTTCTGAAACTGCCACAGTTCAGATACAGACATGGACATATCTTCTAATTTCCTTACATTTCCCTTTTATTTTCCATTTCTTCATTTTTTGGCTCTTTTTTTCTGGGAGAGTTCCTTGACTTTACTGTCCAAACTTTCCACGGACTTTAATTTTTGCTATCATTGTTAATTTTTCAAAGACCTCCCTCTTGTTCTCTGAATGTTCCTTTTAAATATATTCTCTTCTTGTTTCAAGGTTGCAACATCTTCTCTTATCTTGAAAATATCAGTGCCAGTTTGTTGAAGCTCTTCTTGTACAATCTCGTTTGGGCTAATTTTTGTCCACGTCGTCCATGTCAGGCTCACATTACCCTTCAGAGGTTCCTATCCAAGGGCTTGCCGTGGAAATGCTGATGGGAAGCTCTGCGTGTGCACGTGAAGCTGCCATGCAAGGTAATCTGGCCGGGCCCTCTACTTGGAGAACCTTGATATCAGTATCTTCCAGTCTTTTCCTCCTGGGCTGTTCAGAGGCCCCAGAGGAGACCACCAATCTCCTGCCCAGAGGATGACAACCTTGTTGCCGGTATTCCGAGAGCTGAGTGGGAGAAGAGGGCTGAAGGATTCAGTATGCACATATTCACTTCATAGCTCTGTCCCAAAACGTGCCTTGTAACCATAGCAACCCTCCAGCTTACCAACCTCGAGAAAACTTCCCCGTCTTTTTCCAGTTGGGGGAAGGGCAGCCACTTGTCCGGCTAGAGTTGTGGAGATGATCTGGGTAACTTCTAAAACAGACTTTCAACCAATCCTCTTTATTTTAGTAAGAACATTCAAGATAGACTGCATTCTGAGCCACAAAACACACTTTTATACATTCAAAAAATAGAAATCATAGCTCTCAGACCTCAATGGAATTAAACCAGAAATCAATAACAGAAAGATGTCTGGAAAATACCAGAAATCAATAACAGAAAGATGTCTGGAAAATGCCAGAATACTGGGAGATTAAGCAGCACGCTTCTAAATAACACATGGGTCAAAGAAGAAATCTCAAGAAAATTTTAAAATATTTTAAACTAAAAGAAAATGAAAATACAGCTTATCAAAATTTGTGGAATGTGGCAGAAGCAGTGACAAGAGGGAAATTTATAGTATTGAATGCGTATATTAGAAAAGAAGAAGAATATAAAATCCATAAACTAAACTTTCACCTTAGGAAACTAGAAAAAGAGCAATTAAATACAAAGTAAGCAGAAGAAAATAAATGATAAAGACTTGAGAGAGCAGAAACCACTGAAATTGAAAATAGGAAATCAGAAGAGAAAAATTAATAAAACCAAAAGCCAGTTCACTGAAAAGATCAATAAAATCAATAAGCTTCTAGCCAGACTTATTAACAAAAAAAGAGAGAAAACACAAATTGCTAATATCAGAAAAGCAGGAGGGAATTATCACCAGCACATGAGCATTAAAAGGATAAATCTGACGACCTAGATAAAATGGACCAGTTCTTTGAAACACAATAGCTGCCAAAACTCACACAAGAAGAAACAGATTTAAAAAATAAACAAACAAACAAGAAGAAGAAAAAGAAGAAACAGATAATCTGAATAGGCCTGTATGTACAAAGGAAATTAAATCAATAATGAATAACCTTCCAAAACAGAAAGCACCAGGCCCACATGGGTTCACTGGTGAATTTTACCAAACACTAAAGAAGAAATCATACCAATTCTCTATAATCTCTTCCAGAAGATAGAAGCCAAGGGAATATAACTTATTCTGTGAGGCCAGCATTACCCTAATACCCAAACCAGACAAAGATGTTACAAGAAAAGTACAGACCAATATCTCTCATGAACATAGATGCAAAATCCTCAACAAATATTAGCAAATCAAATCCAATAATGTATAAAAAGAATTATACACCACAACCAAGTGTGATTTATCCCAGGTAAGAAAGGCTGGATCAGCATTCAAATAAACAAACATAAATATAGTCAACTGATCTTTGACAAAGGAGAAAAGGCAAAGATTGTCTTTTCAACAAATGGTCCCTGAACACCTGGACATCCTCATGCAAAAAAGTGAATCTAGACACACATACCTTACACCCTTCACAAAAATTACTCTCACCAAAAATCATGGTCCTCAATGTAAAACAGAAAACTATAAAGCTCCTGGAGTATAACATAGGAGAAAACCTAGATGATCTCGGGTATGACAATGACCTTTTTTTTTTTTTTTTTGGCTGAGCCACACGGCATGTGGGATCTTAGTTCCCCGACCAGGGATCAAACCCGCGCCCCCTGCATTGGAAGCACAGCCTTAACCTGTGGACCGACAGGGAAGTACCCACGATGACATTTTAGATACAACACCAAAGGCACAATCCATGAAAGGAAGAACTGATTATCTGAGCTTCATTAAAATTAAAAACTTCTCTGTGAAAGACACTGTCAAGAGAATGAGATGATAAACCACAAACTGGGAGAAAATATTTGCAAAAGACACATCTGATAAAGTACTATTATTCAGAATATACAAAGAACTCTTAAAATTCAGCAGTAAGAAAACAAACAACCTGGTCAAAAAATAGGCAAAAGATCTCAACAGAAACCTCACCAAAGAAGGGGTACAGATAGCAAGAAAGCACACAGAAACACATTCAGCATCACGTATCATCAGGGGAACGCAAGCAAATTAAAACAACCCACACTACACACCTATTAGAATGGCCAAAATCCCAAACCCTGACAACACCAAAAGCTGGCAAGGATGTGGAGCAACAGTAACTCTCATTCATTGCTGGTGGGAGTGCAAAATGGAACAGCCACTGTGGAAGATAGTTTGGCAGTTTCTTACAAAACTAAACACACTCCCACCATACAATCTAGCAACTGCACTCCTTAGTACTTACCCCAGTGAGTCAAAAAGTATGTCCACACAAAAATCTGCACCTGGATGTCTATAAAATTTTAGTCATAATTGCTAAAACTGGGTAGCAAATAACATGTCCTTCAGTGGGTGAATGAATAAACTATGGTCCATCCAGAAAATGGAATATAATTCAGTGCTAAAAAGGAATGAGCTGTCAGCCATGGAAAGACCTGGAGGAACCTGAAGTGCATATGACTAAGTGAAAGAAGCCAATTTGAGAAGGCTACAGACTGTGTGATTCCATAGTTGTGGAAAAGCCAAAACTATGGAGACAGTAAGAAAACATCAGTGGTTTCCAGGAGTTACAGGGAGGGAGGGGTGGATAGGTGGAGCACAGAGGGCCCTTAGGGCAGCCTACTCCGTGTGAGACTATAAGGTGGATACACGTCATGTACATTTGTCCAAACCATAGCAAGTACGACACCGAGAGTGACCCCCTAACGCAAACCGTGGACTCTGGGAGATGACGGCCTGTCAGTGTGGGTTCTCTGACTGTAACAAAGGCACCACCTTGGGGGGGAGGCTGACAGTGGGGGGAAGCTGTGTGTTTGGGGACGGTGGATACGAACTCTCTGTACTTCCGCTCCATTCTGCTCTGAAAAATAAGCTTTATTAATTTACAAAACCTCTCTCCTGTCGTGTTAATGGTGTCCGGGAAGCGAGAGGATGCAGATACCTCCAGAGGCCTGATCCGTAGCCAGCTGGGCCCGTACAACACGCTGAGACAGAGGGCGGGGTGAGGAGCACCAGGAGAAGCGGGTCCCCGCTGGCCCCAGGGAAGCAGTCAGCGCCCTCAGTGCAAACAGAAAGCACGGGAACAAGGCACTGAGCGAAGAGGGCCCGCCGTGGTTCATCTAAGAGTCACAAACACGCCGGCAGGGCCAGATGCCGAGGAACCGGGGACCATTTT
Organism: Balaenoptera physalus; assembly: GCF_965194825.1. Lineage (NCBI taxonomy): Eukaryota > Metazoa > Chordata > Mammalia > Artiodactyla > Balaenopteridae > Balaenoptera > Balaenoptera physalus. Next base: position 80,619,782 of record NC_138899.1, on the reverse strand, counting down.
CAGGTAGCCGTCAAGCTGCAAGGAGGCTTTCCACACCATGGAAGATCCTTCCCGGAGACGGAGCACGTGGCCAAGTGGAAGCAGCGGGGCAGGGCTCTCGGGGGAGGGGGAGGGGTGCGCAGGGAAGGCCCGTGCCTGGGTGTGCGACCACCAGCAGGCACCAGCAGGCACGCCCTCCCTGCAAACACAGAAAGACCTCAGGCTCACAGCCACCAAAGCACACTCCCTGACCCCCGGGAGGGCTTCCAGTCAGTGGTCAGTGCAGAGCTCTTACACGAGAATGGACGGTAAGGACTGATGCTAGGTCAAGTACCCATCATGGGCAGTCCAGAGACAGACCTTAAAACTTTAGGGTCAGTTGATTTTTGGCAAGAGTGCCAAGTCAATGCAACGGGGAAAGAATGGTTAGTCTTTTCAACAAATGGTTCTGGGACACCCTGGTACTCACGTGCACACTAGTGAAATCACACCCCTCATCTCACTGCACAAAAATAAACTAAAAATGGATCACAGACCTAAATGAAGGGTTAAACTATAAACGTCTTGGGAGAAAATACAGAAGTAAATTTTCATGGCCTTGGGTTAGGCAAAGTCTTCTCTGATAGGACACCCAAAGCAAAAACAACGAGAGAAAAAAATAGATAAACTGGACTTCAGCAAAATAAAAAATTGGGGGGCATCAAAGAACACCAAAAAGAAAAAATGAAATTGGTGAGGATGTGGAAAAATTAGGGCCATCACACATTGCTGGAGGGAATGTAAGTTGGTGCACTTGTTCTGGAAACAGTCTGGCACCGCCTCAGAAGGTTCATAGCGTTGCCATTTGACCCAGTAAAGCCACCACTGGGCTTACACCCAAGAGAAATAAAGTATGTCCACAGAAACACTTGCATATGAATGCTCAGAGCAGTACTATGCACAATAGCCGAAAGGCAGACCTAACTCTAATGTTCACTAACTGTTGGATAAATAGGAAAAATAAAATGGGATAAATCTACACAACACAATACTATTTGACAATAAAAAGGAATGACATACTCACAGTGCTACCACATGGGTGAACCTTTAAAGTATGATGCTAAGTGAAAGAATCCAGTCACCAAAGGCCACTTACTGTATGATTTCATCTATATTAAATGTCCAGAAGAGGCAAATCCGTAGAGACGGGGGTAGATTAGTGGTTGTCTGAGGAGTGCACTTGTGATGGTCATGAACAATGGGAATTAAGGCCGAAGGGAACCAGGCCTCTCTTGAGTGATAAAAATGTTCTCAAGTTGATTGTGGTGATGTTTCTGCAAGTCTGTGAATATACTAAAAACTGTTGAATGATATACCTTAAGTGGGTGAATTTTTTGTACTTATGTGAATTATATCTCATTAAAGTTATTAAAAAAAAAAAGATGGTCAGAGTCATTTAAGGAAAGCCTCCAACATGAATTTGGAGAAAGAGCAAAACAAAGAACAAGCAGCAAAAACATAACACAAAGGAGCCCAGAGGAAATACAGACAATTTGGAAGCAGAATTTAAAAACCCTTGAAATGATAAGAGGGGTAACAAACACAAATACTGAAGACATAAAACAGGGACAGACTGATTGGAGAACAAGAATGAGCTCTTGGGAATTAAAAAGATAATACCTTTGCCCCAAAAATTTAATATGAAATCTGTAAGATGAAGTCAATGAAATCTTCCAGAAAGTGGAATAAAAAAGACATGGATGACAGGAAATAAATATAAGAAATCAGAGAATCAGCTGAGGAGTTGGAGAATCTTTGGAGGGAATAAAGTTCAAAATAATGCAAGAAGGGACTTCCCTGGTGGTCCAGTGGGTAAGACTCGACACTCCCAATACAGGGGGCCCAGGTTCAATCCCTGGTCGGGGAACTAGATCCTCCATGCATGCGGCAACTAAGATGCCTGCATGCCACAACTAAGACCCAGTGTAGCCAAAATAAATAAATAAATAAATATTTTTTAAAAATAATGCAAGAAAATTCACCAGAGCCAAAGGGCACACATCTCTAGGTTGAAGCCTCAGTGTTCAGGACAATAAATGAAACCAATGGAGGAACATCGCCATGAAGTGTAGACCACAGGGTATACAGAGATGATTCTAGAAGCTTCTAGAGAGAAAGGGTACTCAACAAGACTGTGAACCTGGGAAACAGAGGACTAATGCCTTCAAAATGCTGCGTGAATTTCATCCTAGAATTTTAGATTTATTTATATTTTCAATAAAGTAGAAAAGGGACATTTTTGGACAAGCAAGAACCCCAACTTTTTTCCAGGTGTAAACTGAGGAAAAGGAAGATACGGCATTTGGCAAAATGGGATCCAACATAGGAAAGTGACAAACAGAATTCCCAAGATGACAGCTGTTTGTCAGGCTTGAAGGGCAGCTGGTCCAGACTGCAGGATGAGGTGGACAAAGCACTTGTCCTCCTGGAAAACAGTCTTGGATTTGACAGATCCATTGCAGCAACTGGGGAGGGAGGGAGAGAGGGAGGGGAGGAAGGAGGGAAGGAAGGAAGGATGGACAAAACACCTGTACTTTCAAAGAAAACAAAGTAAATGAAAAAACAAGGTAATTACTAAGTCCAAGAAGAAAATTTTTTTGTATAAGAAGGAATCATAATCAGAGTACACTATTTGGCTCAAAGACAACCTAGCAGTCTTTTGTTTTTGTTTTTTGTTTTTTGTTTTTGGTCGCACTTCGAGGCTTATGGGATCTCAATTCCCCAACCAGGGATTGAACCCGGGGCCACGGCCGTGAAAGTCCTAACCACTGGACTGCCAGGGAATTCCCCAGCATAGTCTTAATAATATTTACGTTGATAACTGATTTAACTAAAAGTTGTGAGAGAACTTATACTAGGAAGCGGAGGTTGAGGAAGGCCTATAAGAGAATTACCATATATGTCATTGATAGAAAATATTTAAAATAAGTAAATCAAGAAATATCATTAAGAGCCTATTAGTGAAAATGCCAGAAAAAAATGACATAGAAGACATGGGAGAGGCTGTGTTTGGGAAGCAGGAAATGGCGAGACATGGACAGAGACTCTTTTTCTAAAAACAATATAATTTTGGGACTTCCCAGGCGGTCCAGTGGTTAAGACTCAGAGCTCCCGCTGCAGGGGCGGGGAGGCGGGCTTCACGTCTGCACCCGGGTCCTGGAGCCATAAGCTACTCTGATCCTGTTGGAGACACCAGTCACCGGCTTAAAAAAGGCAGGAAGCTGGTGACTTTAGGAGGGTCCGCGCGTCCCGAGCGGCGGCAAGCAGGAAGGGAAGAGGGCGCGATGCTGCAGAGCAGAGGGCTGGACGCTGCGGGTGGTCAGGTCAGCTGACCCGCTGCCGAGGAAGGGTGGTCTCTCCACTACCCAAGAGGGAATGACACATGGAAAGAGATGACGGCCAACTGCTCCGCTGGTCCCCGGATCCTGCCAGATGTCAGCGCAAGGACTAACGCACAGCCAGGGGGCTCTGCGCAGACCCGCGCTATCCAGCGTGGACCGCTGAGCACGCACGGCGACAAGCTTGCGAGCAGTGGCTGGCGTGACTGAGGAGGTGAACTGTGAGCCTTCATTATTCAAAACTGAAATTGAAACCGAAACCCACTTCCACCTCCAGGAAGATGGAGCAGATTTTTCCTACGCCTCCCACCAAGTACGACTAAAATCCTGGACACGGCAGACAGAACAGAAGACCCTGAGAGGTGGGGGGGGTGGCGGCAGAGGAGCTGGGCCTCGGGGCCTGAGGAAAGACGCAGTGCTAAGTGCTCCGGGGTTTCTTTTCGGTTCCAGGCTTGGAGCCGAGGCCAGCAACCTGCAAGTGCCAGCAAGCCGGGTCCCAGTGAGAGCCCGACCCCCGACCCAGAGGAGACGGGCAGACGGGGAGTAACTGCTCCAGTACAGCCAGTCAGACCAGAAAACCCTGCCCCCGGCTGTGCCAGCAGAGCCCCCAGCGTCCTGCTGGGGTGACATGCCAGGACTCCTGCTAGGGCAGGACGCTGGGACCTCCACGCCCGTCGGCTGACGATGCCTCCCCGACATGGCAGCCTAGGAGAAAAGCGGGGGCCGGCAGTAAGTGGGGGCCCCTTCCCGCTAGGACAGGGTCGGAGGCGGCCTGGTGGAGTCGCGACTGCCCAGTGGGGACCACGTGACTGCACCTTTCAAAAGACCAACTCAGAGTAAAACAAACGATACTTTCTGCATTTCTTAATACCATCAACCATCTGAAAGCAAAGGTGAGGCGTTAGCCTTGTCCTGTCAGTGTAACTGTCCCGAGCAGGGGAATCAGCTCCCACTCGCGATTTACCTGACACCCCACTTAACCCGCTCGACAATCTAATGCCATATACTTGTCACCACCTTCGCGAAGAGAACAGGTCACAGAACCGCACCCCTGCTTGGCCCGCGTGCTGACCTGAAACCCGATCTCCTCTGGGGGGCTCCTCCCCCCTCCCCCTCCCGATGGCTGCCCTGGCTGCGCGTGAATCACAGGAAAGCCCGGGGGAGTCCCAACACATGATATAAGCGAGAACTTGCAAATTCCAATGAAGCTTGACACCAATGGATTTGGATTCAAAACTTTAATAATAAATTGTGCCAGTAGAAGCTTTTCAAAGGCAATGATATATCAATAAATAATAGTTAAATTGAGTTCCTGAGAAAGAACCTACCACATGACGTCTGTCAGAGCGTAATAACAACACGGCGTTACTGCAAAACTAGAGAAACACTGACAGTCACGACACAGCACAGCAGACCCAGAACCTGCCACTCACACACATGTAAACCAGTACACAGGAATCATCTTCTTCAGTTTAGCCATCGATAGACACGTAAGTGTGCTGCCTAGAGATACACTAACTAATGGATACATTATGCTAAAAACCTCAAGGAAAAATACGTGGAATAATATAATGAAAAATATGATGCATCAGGTTTTTAAAAAGCAAAAAAAGAATTTAACTTTTTATTCAAATATAAATCACTTTAAATAGGAATCATACTAATTTGAAATAGGAATATTTCGTGTTTATCTATGTAGTTATATATACATTTACACTCCTAAGAAAATATGTATGGCTTAAATATCTTTTCTTTTTCAACATCACTTTACTGTTTCACAAAGATCAGAAAAATGTGCTTCTAAAACCAAGTTAAGATGGATCCTTCAAAGCACACTAGAAACACGGTGAGAGAACCCCAAGATCACTGCCCTTCCGCGGGGCGTCTGCCGGGTGGGGCTCCGGCTACCTGTGGCGGCTGTACCACCAGGACAGCACCCTGACTCACGAAGCAGACAGAGGTCCACGACTAACTTACATTTTTTTGGCAGAGCTAAGAGAATCCCTTTTGATGTATACAAGTGTAGTGTAGGACAAACGTCTTTGCCCCCCAAAGAATCCAATCACACCCACGACACATACAGTCACATCAGCTCTCAGGCACACGTGCATTTCCTCAACGAGAGAGGAGGGGTGCAGTCACAGCGAGGAAGTCACCACAGGATGACACGGCATCAGCACACTGCCCAGAATTACTCACTCAAAACGTATTCACAGAACCCGCTGTGAATGGCAAGACACGGTCACGCTTTAATAGAAAAACCCTGTTCATGCAGCGATCTCTCCACACTTGGCGTCTGAAGTCACACCCGCGTGATCACCTGCTCACACTTCCTATTATACTATAATATGCAAAAAGCAAACAGAACAAAACAAAAGCAGCTTTTAACATATATCACAATTTTGAAATGTGGGAAAAATATAAAACAAAAACCACTGTGTGAATAAAATGGTATCAGTAACATCAGAACAGTGTTATCTTTTTTTTTTTTTTTTTTTTTTACATTATTGCACAGAGATTTCTTATCACATGTTCTTCAATCTTTACGTCTTTCCCTAAATGTGAATAAGTGCTGTGGATAAAATACAAACGTAGAAAATAACAGCAGCATGATTTGTCAAAATTAATCCCTATAATTTAGTAAGAAAAATGGCTATAAACAAAATAAGTGCTCTTTCTAAACTGTACTAATTTTAAAAAATATTGTTTTAATGCAGTGAAGGTCCTCAAAAGCCAATTCCAGGCCATGTTGACACCCGCCCCGCCATCAACCAGAATGTGGAGAAGACGTCAGAGGCGAGTCCTCTTTCAGGAGATTTTCTGCTTTGGTGCTGGGTGCAGACCAGACTTTCGAGGGGCAATCGGCCGACTGACCCGAGGGGCTGACCTCCCGGTCCCCCAGGGTCTACACGTACACGGGCTGGCAGCCCCCGGCCTGCGCCCCCGGGGCCGGGCCCCCCGCAGCTGGCTGCTCGGCCTCAGTCCCGGTCTCGGCCACCGCAGGCTTGGGGCACCGGAACGGGTAGCCGTTGTCGTCGAAGAACCTCCGGAAGGTGAACTCGTAGAAGGCGTGCTCGGGGTGCCGGCTGCCCGGGGGGCCCAGCGCATCCCAGGCCTTGGAGCTGTCCTCGCTGCCGTCCTGCCAGGGGCCCTCCTCGTCCACTGGGTCGAAGTTGGACGTGTCCATGGGGTGGCTGATCGTGGGCACGTAGGGGGCCGGCTGCCTCCGGATGTCGCCGGAGAAGTCGATGGCGCCCAGGAACGGGTGGGCCTTCAGGTCGTCGGCCCCGTTGCGGCCCAGCCGGTGCTCAGCCGAGCAGCAGAGCTTGGCGATGAGGTCCCGGGCCTCGGGGCTCAGCTCCACCTGCGCGGGGATGTGCAGCGTGCTCTCCCAGTTAATCACCTGCGGGGACAGTACACCCGGTGTTCCTTCCTCCTCAACCTCGAGGCCGACGAGGGCCGGCCCGGGACAGGGTGTTAAAGAACGTGATCATTTCTCAACGTGGCTAATCATCAGGGAAATGCAAATCAAAACCACAATGCAGTACACCACCTCACAACGGTCAGAATGGCCATCATCAAAGAGTCTACAAATGATAAATGCTGAAGAGGGTGTGGAGAAAAGGGAACCCTCCTACACTGTTGGTGGGAATGTAAACTGGTGCAGCCACTATGGAGAACAGTATGAAGTTTCCTCAAAAAACTAAAAATAGAGCTACTATATGATCCAGCAATCCTACTCCTGGGCATATATCCAGACAAAACTATAATTCAAAAAGATACATGCACCCCTATGTTCATAGCAGCACTATTTACAATAGCCAAGACATGGAAGCAAAATGTCCATCAACAGATGAATAGATAAAGATGTGGTACATATATACAATGGAATCCTACTCAGCCATGAAAAAAGAATGAAATAATATCATTTGCAGCAACATAGATGAACCTAGAGATGATCATACTAAGTGAAGTCAGACAGAGAAAGACAAATATCATATGATATCGCTTATATGTGGAATCTAAAATATGACACAAATGAACTTATTTGCAAAACAGAAACAGACTCACACACATAGAAAACAAAGTTATGGTTACCAAAGGGGAGAGGGAGGGAAGGAGGGACAAATTAGGAGTTTGGGATTAACAGATACACACTACTATTCAATATATATAAATAGATAACAAGGACCGACTGGATAGCACAGGGAATTATATTCAATATCTGGTAAGAACCTATAATGGAAAAGAATCTGAAAATAATATATATCTGAATCACTTTGCTGTACACCTGAAACTAACACAGTATTGTAAATCAACTATACTTCAATAAAAATAACTTTTTGGTAATTTAAAAAGATCTTGATAATTTCACGATGGGAGAACAGAACAGACGTAGGATCTGAACAGCTACAAACGGTCAGTGTGGTTTCAGGAGGAGCCCACAGCCTGAGGCACAGGGCGAGGAAGCCACCCCCAGCTGGTGGTGCTCAAGCACACACATCAGCCATCGGGACGCTCACAGAGGCCTGTCTGCTGTGAGGAGGAAGCCTAAGGGACTTCTTGTTTACACTTGGAGTCAGGATTAAGCAAGGCCAATATAACCAGGAGTGGCACGGGGACAGGGGGTGCGAGGGCTGGTTTGAAACTGAGTTGTTTTAGTAGAGCCAAAGCTATACAACTCATAGAAGAAAACATAAAGGAAAACGTTCATGATGTTGGATTTGGCAATGATTTCTTGGATATGATACCAAAAGCACGGGCAATAAAACAAAAAAATATACATAAAACAGACTTAATCAAAATTTAAAACTTTTGTGCATCAAAGGACACTACTGACAGAGTGAAAAGACAAACCATGGAATGGGAGAATGTATTTGCAAAACATATAGCTGATAAGGAATTAATATGCAGACTATATAAAGAACTACAACTCAACAACAAAAACCCAAAGAACCGAATTACAAAAGGGCAAAGGACTTGAATAGACATTTCTTCAAAGAAGATCTACAAATGACCAAGAAACATATGAAAAGAGGCTCAACATCACTGAACCTTAGGGAAATGCAAATTAAAATCACAATGAGATACCACCTCACACCCCCTAGAATAACTACTATTTTTAAAAAAACGAAAGGAAATTAAGTGTTGGCAAGGATGTGGAGAAATAAGAGCCTTTGTATACTGTTGGTGGGAATGTAAAATGGTGCAGCCACTATGGAAACAGTATGGAGGTTCCTCAGAAAGTTTCAACATAGAATGACCGTACGACCCAGCAATTCCACTCCTGGGTATATACCCAAAGGAACTGAAAGCAGGGACCAAACAGATACTTGTACACATACTTATGTTCACAACAGCACTACTCACAAGAGCCGAAAGGCGGAAACAACCCAAACATCCGTTGCCAGATGATGGATTAAAAAAATGGAATGTTATTTACACACAATGGAGTATTACTCAATATTACATACAATGTGATATCATTCAGCCTTAAAAAGGAAGGAAATTCTGACACAGGCTCCAACATGGATGAACCTTGAAGACACTATGCTGAGTGAAATAAGCCAGACACAGAAGGATAAATACTGTATGATTCCACTTATATGAGGTCCCTAGAGTAGGCAACTTCATAGAGACAGAAAGTATTGATACAAGAGCCGTTACAGGGACAGAGGGGAGGGAGGAATGGAGTTATCATTTAGTGGTTAAGCTCCTGCTTGGGATGGTGAAAATGTCTCGAAATAGGTAGCGGTGACTGTTGCACAACATTGTGAATGTACTTAACGCCACTGAATTGTACAATTAAAAGTAGTTAAAATGGTAAATTTCATCACAATTTAAAAAATTGGGTTATTTATCATGCGGATAAATTAGTAACTAGTTCAGCAATTCAATTAGGATATAGGTAATGCCAAATTCCAATTTCACTGTTACTGTAAAGAAACCAAGCCTTTAGGGTTTTTCTAATTAAGAGGTTATTAATTTCGGGTCTACCGTGGACTCTGGGGTATGTGAATACATCCTAGAACTGTCAGTGAACATGTGTAAGGGCACTGTTCTGAGAAGTTCCAAAGGTTTCATCAGGTTCTCTATTCAGTCTTTCTTAAGCAATCAAATCATTCATTTCAGAGAGTAAATGGCTATCATTCTAAAACTAATTCTTTAGTACTGAGTTATTACTTGACCGAGTAATTTTTTAATTACTTGAATATCAGAAATGTGCACAACTAGCCTGACACATAGCTTATAATTGGCCAACGGTAATGACAGAACATCCAAGTATCAAACCGATTTCCTCGGGCACAGTCACAAAGCCGTGTTGGTTGCTGCACGGGGCACCTGCCGCTGGGCCCAGACCTGCGGCCTCGGTGCTTCGCCCACTCCTAGTTCTCACCTGGAAGCACCACGTCGGCAGGCGACCATGGTTCAGGTTCACGCGCACATCACACCCCAACTCTGACCCTGTGCCTCTACTTACCCAGATAAAAAACTAATAGGTAATAACAAGAATACTCGAAAACATCCCATGACATACAACTGACGTCCCTACACTATTCGGAATAAAAGGTCAAATGCTGGCCTAAGCCTCCTGGGTTCATCAGAAAACCACTTGCCCCGTTACCTTCAGCTGGGTCTCCGTGGGAGTCGGCGCCAGGAAGGGCGGCTGCCCCACCAGCATCTCGAAGAGAATCACGCCAACACTCCACCAGTCGCAGAGCTGGGTGTATCCTGAAAGACAGCGTCACTCAGCTCCCATCCCGCACACGCCCTCCTCAGACACCTCGAGAGAACCGGCTCACGTCAGCGGGGAAGCTCCAGGCAGCGCACAGGTGACGTCACCGCCCACCTGATGGCGCGCACGTGACGTCACGGCCCCCACGTGACGGCGCACACGTGATGCCACCGTCTCCGCACCCGGCGGCGCACGCGTGACGTCACCGCCTCCCGCATGCGGGGCTCAGAACAGTCCGCGAGAAAAACGCTGCGGGGGCGTCCACGGTCTCCACGTGGGAGGAGCGTGGTCACGACATTTTCTTATTTTCCACCGTGAGTCTGTGATAAACACAGGATGCTCTTGTAATAAAAGGCTTTTTAATTTTAAAAGATTACTGTTATTGTTAGTAACAATACTAACCAGAATTTTAGATGCTTAAAGAACACGAACATACGCAAGTTAAAATCGTAGAAACTAAAAAGCAGAAATTGTGTGACCTGAGGTCAGGTGAGGCCAGTGATGAGGCTTCTCGGGGAGGCTTCCTGGGGAGGTTTTGGGAGAACCGAGGGGATGAAACTGGCAAAGGGAACGGCTGCCACCTGTCGCGCCCCTTGGGGGCACCGAGGGAGCCAGGCCCCCCCGCAGGGCTCCGGCGGCCTGGGGCTCGGGCGGGGCGGCCTCGTGGAGGCTGCGGAGCAGGCTGATCTTTGATTCTGTCCCACGTCCCAGTCCCAGCCCCGCTCCGGTCCTGCTGCCACCGAATTCTTGCTAAGTGTGACCTGCAGCCCCTGCCCGTCTGGCCCCGGAGGCTCCGCTGGGCTGCTGCGAACGGGGGGGTTGGGGGAGACGGGTGTCCTCCCCCACAAGCCAGCACCCACCCCTCCCTCTTTGAAAGGAGGGGGAGGGGGAGACCTTTACTGGGCAGCCAGGTTAATACTAACCTCTCAAGGCACTGCTGTTACGCGTGAGGCCGTGAGAGGCTAGTAACCCGCGCTGGGGCACACAGCTCACAGAGAACACGGGCGAGGACCGAGGGTCCTGGCTCCAACGACTGGCAACAACACGTGAGAACAGACAGGCCACTGCTCTCTGGGTTCATCATACGGAATCAGATGAACAAATGCAGCCGCTGCGGGCCCTGCAGCTGACTGTCAGAGATGCCTCTTGTGCTCGGCCAGGCGCCCCGCTGGATGGGACGGAGCCCTGCTGTCCCCAAATCTTACCTTGAAGGTGCTTCTGGACCTGCGGCGGCGAACTGGAGGACACAGTGTTTGTATCCTCACACCCGCTGACCAGTGAAGGTGGCTGACCCAGCTAGGACCCCCCCGCATCCCCCCCCCACCAGTCCTGTCTATCACACGACTCTGTCAAAACCAGTTTTGGAGCGACTCCTCTGGGCTCCAGGGAGCAAGCCCACCTCGCACCCAGCCTGTCACTTCCAGCCTAAGGAGGGGCAAGTGGAGACGGCCCAGAAGCAAAGGCAGCTCCCAAACAGAGGGACACACACTGGAGGCTGTGTTTGCTAAGGAAAGAATCCAGCTCTCGGGCTCCCGTGAGCACACAGTGGGGACACTTCCGAGTCTCTGAAAGCTGGGGCTCGGGACCCTCAGAGGTCACCTGGCTTGGGTGCGGGGCCGAAGCACGCACCTTTTCGGAGGAGCACTTCTGGGGCGATGTAATTTGGGGTCCCAACCAGGGAATGAGCCAGACACCGCTGATGCTGCCTCCGCGTCCTCTGCTCCAAGGTCTTGAGCCGGTCTCCACAGCGGCAGTTAGACACGTCGTCCCAGAGGTCGCTGGGCTCCATGCTGTCCTGCCTGCTGTGACTCCCTTTCACCCAGGAAGCGGGGCGAGGAAAGAAGAGAATGAAAAAGTTAATTTTCACTCTTCAACAATGCAACAAACCCATAGCTTCAAAAGGAAAAGTAATCCAACCCGGCTCCTGACACAGTGAGAGAAAGATTCCTCCCGCCATCTCGCACGTGGCTGAGGTCCTGGGTCTCGCACCCAAGCCGTGAGGTGCACACCCGTGCCAACACGGGCAGCATGGGGGAGGCGGCCACGGGGCCTGTGCCCTGTGCTGGGTGCCCTGTGCCGGGTGACAGTGCGGGGCCGGTGAGAAAGGCTCAGCGACTGTAGGATGGTAGCCCCAGGGCCTCTCAGGCCCGTCTCAAAGGCTAACACCACCTGTTTGATAGACATGTTTTAAGACGGGCATGGAAAAGCGTCAGAGGATTTAGAAAATATGAACACAAATGACTTCAGTGCCAAAAAATAGGAATGAATAAAATGATTTAGGATTAGTTTTGAGTTAAAAAATAGAAGCCTGAGCTATAGTGTATTAAAATAACTATTATAAAAATTCAAGCCATAATTAAGATAATGACCAGCTGTTTCTGACTTTTCGAGGTAGCAGGACCACAGGAGGTGGAGTTAAGCTGGATCCACAGCCAGGTCTGTGCCTGCAGGTAGATTCGGGGTGGCTGTGACAGAGGGCTCCTTGGGAGGCTGGGAGGCTTGTTTTTTAAGGCCTGTTTTAGTAGGGCAGAGTGATAGCTTCTCAGCAAGGCCCCATAAGACCCTACGGCCTATTGTCCTAAAAATGTATGAGTAAAATTTGAAGCCACCAACTTAAAAAAGAAAACACCTCACATATCATACGACTTCTTCAGGGAGAAAAGGATGTCACACCAAATTATAAAATCACCCAGTGACAGCGGCGCCCCAGGAGGGGAAGGAAAGGCCCGGGGCGGCAGCGCCGCGTCCACCCTGGCCTGAGACGGTACCTTTCTGGTAGTATTTGGAGTTGTGCGTCCACCTGAACCCCGTGCAGAGGCCAAAGTCTGTCAGCTTGATGTGGCCGTCTAGATCTATGAGGATGTTGTCCGGCTTGATGTCGCGGTGGATGAAGCCCATCCTGTGGACGCTCTCGATGGCCAGCGTCAGCTCCGCGACGTAGAAGCGGGCCAGCTGCTCGGGGAAGACGTCCATGCGGACGAGCAGGCTCATCATGTCGCCGCCCGGGATGTAGTCCATGACGAAGTACAGGCTGTCCTTGTCCTGGAACGAGTAGTACAGCTTCACCACCCACTCGTTGTCTGCCTCCGCCAGGATGTCCCTCTCGGCCTTGACGTGGGCCACCTGGTTGCGATTCAGCACGTCCTTCTTCCTCAGCGTCTTCATGGCGTACAGGGCGTGTGTGTCCACCTTGCAGGCCAGGCACACCTCCCCGAAGGCGCCGACGCCCAGGGTCTTCACCTTCACGAACATGGACTTGTCCATCTTGGCCCTCTTGAGCCTGTTGTAATTGGACTCCTTCTGGTAGAGGATCTTCCTCATCTGCTCCTGCTCAGCTTCACAGAGCCCGGCCTGCGCAGGAGGAAACAGGGGAGGGTCACCCCGGCGGAGCCCGGGGGGGCGGAGGGGGAGGGGGAGGGGTGGGGAAGAGGCCCCAGAACCGAGGGGACCCCAATCGATCCGCGGAAACCAGGGGCCAGACACTACAAGCGAGAAAATAACTCTTTGTTCTTTACATCCACACAGAGTCACAGATCTGGAATCGAAAGGGAAGACATAATAACAGGGCGTTCTTTCTCCAAGTGACCTTAGGCTCTAAAAACTACAGGAAACATATTAATAAAAATCTGGGGGAAAGGGGACCACAAAATTCCTGGAGCTCTAAGAGCAATGTAATAATTTAATAATAGTTCAGGGGAAAATGGGAAAACAAACAAAGTCAACGAAAATGGGACAGCGGGAAGGGCACAAATCTTATTTTTAGAATTTGGAGTTACCGGCCCTGTGTGATTTAAATTGACCATAGTATTTTAATGTAAATAATTTCATTAATAATTACCTTGTCTAACAGTTTAGTGCCAACTAGGGTATATTTCGAACCTTATTTGCTAACTATAGACTTAAGGAATAGATGAATCACTACTATATTTTTCTTTATAAATCCCACAATTTCAATGTATAAAACCTCAAACTTTCTTTCTACTCTTTCAAAATGTTTCCTTAGCACTTAGAAAAACTTGGTGGATTTGTGCACGAGTAAGGACACACCATAAAAACCAATGTGTTCGTTTGCGCGCCGGCACATCAGGCAGAGCCCATCCCCTCCCGAGAGTGAGGGGGAAGGGGAGCGCGACCTGCAGGACTTCTCCGGCTGGGACCCCCGACACCAGCCCCCCTCCCCGGGAGACCACCGGCCTGGAGGGGAGGTGCGTGCAGCGGCAGCACGAGGGGACCCGCGGCGACCCCACGGCCCACCTTGGCCATCTCCTGCTCCAGCTGCAGCCTGCGAGCCACCTTCTGCTGGTAGGTCTTAAGCACGTTCTCCACGTGCTGCTCCATGAAGAACTTGAAGGCGGACGGCGAGTAGCTCTTGATGCGCGACTCCCGCTTCTCCTCGTCGCGGCAGCCCCTGCGCACGGGCACCGGGGACGTCTGGATCTGCTTGCGGTCCTTGCCCGCCTTCTCCCCTTTGGCGCCCCTGGGGCTCCTGGGGCTCCCGTCGGGGGGCTCGGCGGCCCGGCTGCCCCGGAGGCCCTGCTGCAGCCCCGCGCACAAGCCGTCCACGTCGTACTGCTCGGCGCGGCCCTGCGGCCGCAGCAGGTGCCGAGGGTAGGGCGGGGGCCGGCCCCGCGCCTCGGCGCCCCCCGGGCCGGGGGGGTGCTCGTCCTGGGGCTCCAGGCCCTCGAGCGCGGGGCCCGGCGGTGGCACCCAGGCGGGGTGCGAAGGCCCCACGGCCGTCTGGGGCTCGGGCCTCATCACCCGCACGCTCTTCACCGCGTGCAGGATGTGCGCGGCCGTCACGGCCGTGATGGCGTTGGGGGAGGGCGCGGCCGCCGCCTGGTGGCCGTTGAAGGAGCCGGTCCTGCTGGGGCCCGGCTTCTGCAGCGAGTCCCGCCGGGCCAGGCCGGCGCTCGGCCACTGCGGCGCGGGGGGCGCGCTCGGCTCGAACCGCTCGGCGCCGAGGCCGGTCCGGGAGGGGGTGGCCAGGCCCTGCGGGGGGCTGTCGCCAGCGAACACGGCGCCCCGGGGGCCCCCCGCGTGCACCGGGTGGGGCTGCTTGGGGTGCGGGTGGGGCGCGTACGCGGCGGCGCCGCCCGAGGGCGGGAACGCGAGGCCGGGCTGCACCTGCACCTGCACGGCCGGGCCCTTGGCGGCCAGGCCCGCGTACCCGCCGACCTCCGGCGGGGTCTTGCTCTGGAAGGAGGGGCTGCGCTGGACGCCGTAGCCCAGGGGCTCCCCGGGCACCAGCAGGGGGGCCCTGTAGTGCGGGCCCTGCAGCGGGGGCGCCGGGCCCCCGGGGCCGGGGAGGCTCATCCCGGCGGCCTCCCCGGCGGCGGCGGCGTAGCCCTTGGGTGGGTGTGGACGGCAGTGAGGCCCGACGGCAGCAAAGAGGAAGTCCGGGTACTGGCGGGGCGCCTCCTCCAGGGCGGCGGGGCCCTCAAAGGCCGGCCCGCTCACCTGGGCGTAGGGCGGGAAAGGGTCACCTGCTCCTTCGAAGCTCGGCCTCCGCGGCACAGAGGCTGGCGCCAGGCCCTTTCCTGCAGAGGAGGGAACGGCAGGTTGACGGCGCGGCACGGCTACTCCGCGGCCGAAGGCCTGGGAAGGCCCGTGACGCCAGTGACGGCCGCGAGGGCAGCGCCGGGCTCCCAGTCCAAAGGCCGTGCCCTGCCTGTCCGAGGACGCCCCCGCGGAGCACCTGGCCGAGCCCAGACCCTCTGCAGCTGTGCTTCCAGCAGAATCCACAGCAAATGACACTGTGTTCTCAGGCTAAGATGATGCATCAGAAAGACCACGAGCGAGGCAGGTGCGGGGTCATCAGAGAGTGGGCGCTGCCTCCTGAGGGGCTGGACTGCAACGCAGACCCCGGGACCCTCAGAGTCTGGACACGGTGGCCAGCGAGGCACTGTTTAAGGGAACTCCTCAGTCAAGAAGAAAACAGAAACCTGTGTCCTCCTCACAAGGAAGATACGGCTACAAAGCCCGTGCAGTTTCCCCCTCAGCAGATGAACTGGGCTTATCCAAGGTCTCCCACAAAACAGGGAACACTCCTGTTCAATATCCTGCATCTCTTACTACACCCAGGGACCTCAGGTCCCCAAAGTGGCCCCATCTGCTCTACCAGCAAACAAACATTCAGTGACAGCCAGCAAGGCAGGACATCCGGTGCTGGGGCCTCTGGCCCTCCCCAGGGGCACCAGGGGGCTTTCCCACACCTCTGCCCAAGGTCTCCAGCTCTGGAGGCGCCTGCCATTGGGCAGCCTGCTCTCAGAGGCCACAGAGTGGGAAACGGTGTGTTTCAGAATCAATGAAATAAGCCGCCCCTTCAAAGACTCCCCCACAAGCCCAAGAGAAAGCAGAAAGAACCCGTGGCATTGCCTCATTTTAATATCCAGTGAATTTTCCAATCTTTCATAAGCAAAACAAGTCCACAAACCCAGCAACTAGGAAGCACCCAGCACAGTGTCATATCTGCCACCCGCCGTCCCCGCCCTTGGGCGACCGTCAGGATGGCCCCTGCCCGCAGCCCCCAGCGTGCTCACCTGGGGATGTCTGCTTGACGACCCGCACGATCTGCTCCTTGCCCGGCTCCAGGTAACCCATCTTACTGATGAACTCCAGGGCGGCCTCGATGCTGCGGCTGCCGGTCTGCTTGAGGGCCCTGCCCGCCATCTCCTGGGGGTGGGGCGGACACAGAGACGTCAGTGGGGGCCTGGATGCGCGCCCCCTCGACAGGAAGCCTCCAGGACTGCCTTCCCACCCTGCGCCCGGCTCCGAGCCAGCACCACTGGGGACGTGTCCTCAGGGGCCGATGACAACCTCACACACACTGACCCCCAGACCGCGACGATGGGCCTGGAAGACCGTACGTCCTGCTCCTGCTGAGAAAGCTTCTGTGACTGGACTGAAATTCCCATCTGGCCTGTGGAAGTCAGAGAACTGGCCTTCCCCACCCCAGGCTTCCTGGGGGAGGGACCCCCTGCCCCGAGGGGAGAGCTGCACGTCTACTGTTTACGGTGCCCCGTGCCCATGCGGGCGGCGGTGGGCGAGAGAGGACATCAGCCCAGCACAGGCCCCAGCACTGCTGGCGGGGTGAGCACTCGGGGAAGAGGGCCGGAGGACGGAGAGGGACCAGGGACTGATCACAGGCCAGACGGAGGCACAGCCGGCTCTTCAAGGACAGCCGGGATTTGGGCAGCCGGAGGGCTCAGTGGAGGAAAGGTATTCTTGGCAGCAGGTGGTACAGTCAGAGCAGGAGCCTGGAGGGGGGAGAACGGGGAGGCGGGAGGGGACGGCGGGGAGGCACCACAGACCGGGCCCCCTATCTGAAGGCAGTCGTGGGAGCTCTCCAGCAGGGTCGGGGGTCAGTGAGAGGATGGGCCAGGAGCAGAGCTGCAGACACCATGGTCAGGTGCGCAGGCCGGAGGGGGAGGGCTGCGAGGGCTGTGGCCCAGGCGCCCTGGGTCGGCTCTGCAGAGCTGTGGCCAGACAGGGCAGCCAGCCTTCAAGGATGGAACCGGGAGGGGCAGCAAGAGGGGATTCTGTGGACAGACAGGGGTCTTCTGAAGGTGGAGGGGTGGGCGGGCGGGGAGGAGGGAACTGCAAATGCAGGAAGGGGGTGGTGACAGGAGGGGAGGGGTCTGAGAGCAGCAGGGGTGGGAGAGCACTGACAGAGACTGCTGTCGCTCAGACAGGAGAGGACAAGGCAGTGAGCAGGCAGCAGGACCCCAGGCCGACCCCAGGACCCCAGGGGACAGAGGCCGCTCAGCAAAGAGCCACGGCAGAAACCCAGGAGATGCCCTGGGCCCTGAGGACGGATGAGCCGCTGTCCCCGCCTGCCGGGCCAGGGGCTTTTCGAGGCTAACAGAGTGGACCTGTCCCCGCGCCTGTGTCTGCCCCTCTGTTAGGACTGCGACAGCCTGGGGGCCTGACCCTCCTGTGGCTCAGGGCTGCGCCCACCCACCTAACGCCGGGGCGGGAAGGACTCCGGTGCTTCACATACACTGATTGTGTACATAATATTAAACTCCATCCTGGCCAGGCCCCACGGGGTGGCTGGACAAAGCGCGCACGCGGCCGTGACCTGTGCCTGTGTCCTCGGGGATTCGGGAGAGAAGAGGCAGGAAGACCCCGCCCGCGAGCCAAGGGCTGGGGGGGAGGCGGCCTCTGGGGGGAGCATCGGGAAGGGACGGCTTGCGAGGCTGGTCAGCGGTAGCCAGAGCTGCCTTGGGATCGAAGGAAAGGGCACAAGCTGGGGGAGAGCCAGCCCCCTGTGGACAGAGCCCATCTGCTGTGTCCGGGACGGGACCAAAGCCTTGGCTTCTCTGGGGTGACCGGCCACACGTGTGCATTGCTTCAGACCGGCTACGTGTCAAGGAAGCGTTGACTTTGAGGACCAACCACGTCAGACCGTGTGTGTGTTCAAACTCCCTGCTGCGTACTCGCCTCACAGCCTCAAGATTCCAACCTTCCTTATGCTTCGCCAATCGAGGGACTTAACGAGCAAAAACACCGGGAGGCAACCACAGGTACCGACGTGCTCACAGGGCTGTTTCGAATCGCACAACCCACCAACTAACCATACACCCATCACACACCTGACCACGCTAATGAGCCCACCTGTTTACTAAACAACCCAGTCAGGCAGTCTTGCCTTTGCTGTCTGTCCCTTCCACCAAATTTAGCAAGTGTGCAGTTTCCGTACATTAACTCTCAGAGACACCACTAGACATATATGTATAGGCGTGCTTTAAAAACTGCAGGAAAGGACTTCCCTGGTGGTCCAGTGGGTAAGACTCCGCGCTCCCAATGCAGGGGGCCCGGGTTCGATCCCTGGTCAGGGAACTAGATCTCGCACGCATGCTGCAACTAAAGATCCCGCATGCTGCAACTAAGACCTGGCACAGCCAAAATAAATATAAGTAAGTAAATAAATAAATACTAAAAAAAGCCACAAACTGCAGGAAACTCGGGATCATTTTTAAATCCATCAGGAATCACAACCCTGTCTCACCTCCACCCCCCAGACAGCAGGACCCCGTTTCTGTGACTCCAGTGCCCAGACGTCAGGCCAGCAGCGTGGAGTGCCCTGTAAGAGCGGTGCCCGGGAACGCCCACACCCTGCCCCTGAGCTCCGCCCCAGCTGGACGCACGCTTGCCCCCGGCGTCCGGGAGCCCGGTGCGCAGGGGCCCAGGGTCTGCACGGCTGCCCCCGCGCCACCCCCCGCGCCCCTCGGCTTCTAGACCCACGTCCCCTCCCCCCTACCCTTGTGCTCCACCCCCCGAGCTGCCCGGCTTGAAAGTCCCGCAGCGCCAGAGCCCGGGGGCAGGGCAGCTGCGCCCTGCCGTTTCCGCGGTGCTTCCAGGAGCCTGAAGGGCGGGTGGCTGCCTGTGACGGAGAAGGAAAGGGCGACCCAGCCTGCCTGGGGCCCGAGCCGGAGACGCAGGCCCCCGCGGAGCGGTGGATCCCGAGCCAGCCCGACACACCCGGCACCCGCGCGGCTCCCGGAGAATGAGAAGAGAAAACTAACGCCAAGCAAACCCGCAAGTGGCCTCTGAATCTGAACTGTGAGTGGGTGTCGAGAAGATGAGGCACCACTGCGGCTCTCGACCCTGGCGTGGCCCCTGAAGGTCCCGGCCCTGCAGCAAGGCCGCGGGGCAGGGCGCCCACTGAGCGCTTCCGAGGAAAAAGATGTTTTTTAGAGTAACATATAGGTAGGGAATGAAGAAGAAATTTGGGCTAAAATTAAACAAGCGTGGAAAATGCTCAACCTTCCCAAGGAGCAAAGAAACACTTTTAATAAAATAGCGTCTTATATTGAATTGTTAACACCAAAACAAAATAGTTGTAAAGGCAAATGGGCTGGTGAAACTCTTCACAGTCATATATTTTTGGTCCTTTGAGGTGACTATTTGTTAACAAGTACCAAAAGTTATTAAACGTGCGCCCTGATTTAATAATTTTACTTCCTAAAATTCTCAGGCCAATTTAAAAGAATCCTATTTTAAAAATCAACTTGCATAAAGATGTCTGTCCGAATTAGACATAATACAATAAATCAGCCCCTCAAACAGAAGGGTGTGGGGCAGGAGTAGAAAGGGCTTAAATAATCCAATGAGGGAATGATTATGTTAATTATAATTAATGTATTCCCTGGGATACACTTAACGCAGCCCCAAAAATACTTGCTATGGCCAAATTCTCTTGCTGGACGAGCACTAAGCATCTAATATTCTCCTCTACAGAGGACACAGCAGTGAACAAAATGTGCGACTTTCAGTAGTGTAAACAACATGAAGAAATAGTGACGTGCAAAATGTGAGCATCGTCTACAAACAAGGGCTTGATTAGAACACGAGGAAAAAAAGTTTGACAGTTTTATGTTGAAATATGCAATGATTTCTTCTTGTTAAAGAGCGTAAGATGATGAGAATACTTATGCGTACGTCCAGTTCCGTTATAATAAAGCTGCCAGTGTTATCAAGCTACATAATTGTGGGCAGATGACAAAAATCCTCCAGATCACAGCTGAGTCCAATGAGAGGGCAAGATTTCCTAAGGTCATCCCAAAGCTCCCTTCAGCTGTAAAGTTCCATGATTTCGAGGGATGTTTGCTAAAACATTAAGGATTTTACTGTTGGCACTATTGAGACAGGTGAGCGGAGGTGTGACCCATTCCAGGGAAACTACCAAAATCCCCTGTGAGTTCACACACACACACACACACACACACACACACACACACGAAATGAGAATGTTATCATAATATTGACTACTGGTGTGATTAGTGAAGTTTGAGAACCTAAACATGTCTTTATTTCAGTCTATCCAGCAGGCTATTCCAGTTGTCCTATTATGAGCCCAATAATAAAATACCTACTTTGCTTCTATTTATCATAATTTGGCTACACAGTCAGCAGGAAGTACTGCTTTCGACATGGTCTTGCAACTTCACAGGCCCTTAAATAAGTATTTTACTTGGGTTAATATTTAACTACAAAACCATTCTTACATCTTTGTGGGATTTGTTCTTAAAGGAGCGCTACACTCCTGGATATGCCTATTATGATAACTGAGGTCCAACCTCTTTTTGAAAAAAACACTCCCATTTTTGTCAATAATGAAAAGCCATAGAGAAATAGAATATAACATACAAAAACACTTTGTCGTGTTCCAGGAAAGGGTAGGGAACCAGTTTTAACAGCACATGTGCTGCCCAGGGTCAGGGCCTCCTAAGGACGGTCAGCGGCATGAACCTGCCTGTGGACACAGTGGGCCCGCCGCTGGGCTCAGGGAACCGGCTCTGCCGGGCCTCCCCAGCATGGCCCCCCCCCCGGTGCCCTGGCAGGAAACCCCTGACCGCACCCTCACCAGCACATGCCTGGTTTTAGGGAGGCCGACAGGTCCTCTAAAACCGGGCTTGCACAAGTCACCCAATAAATAGGCACACACACAAAACCATGTGCCTCCCTTTCACAAAATCTCTAGGACATTCTCTTCTGCCCCAGGAAACAAGGAAGGAGCCAGACCATCCCTGCCAGGGAGAGACGAGCCCTGGCGTTCTGAGTTCTGGGGGAAGCACAGAGCCCGTGGCAGAGAGCACAGGGGTGGACGGTGCGGGCCCCTCAGAAGACAGGTTCCAGGGGGGAGCTGGTCACCACTAGCCAGAGGGCCTGGCGACACGAGTGGGTAGAGGTCCATGGTGTCCCAACACAAAGAACCTGATGCTAAGTTAGAGAGACAGGCGCGTTCAAAGCCTGAGCTGAGGACGCCAGACAGAGGGTGGAGCTGGGGGTGGGCAGAGTTCAGAAGAGAAGGTCGCAGGCAGAGACAGCCTGGGGACAACACAGCCTCACTGGATGGTCTGAACTGGGGCACGCGGTGCGACGGGGCCCAGGGCCAGCCTTCCCGCTCCCCTGCTGGGCAGGGCCCCGGCTCCTTTCAGGGCAGGATCGGAGGTCAGGACAAGGGTCCAGAAGGAAGGGCTTGCCAAGCTCCAAGCTCCGCACACTTGGTTCTGAACCGCACCGTGGACTCTACAGGGTAGAGAGAAGACACTGGCGAGAAGGCAGGACCAAGGGCCTCCGGCCACTGTCCTCCAGGGCCAGGAGGGGAATCAAGGAGGGGCTTAATGGGGAGCTTTGGCTCGCACTCTTGTCGTCAGAGCTACAAGGTTTTCACGAAGGAAAGGATTCGGTCTCTGTCTCAGCCCACGATGCCGGACGACGAAGCAGGAAGTGGCAGTCCAGTGCGTGAGCAGCGGGACCCTGGGCCCAGGGGACGGGGGCGGGGGCTGCCCGCCGCCTGGTACCTGCAGACACAAGACGGAGCCACGAAGGCCAGACCTGCGCCGCGACTGGGTGTCAGGACTCCGGGAGATGGACCAGCCAGCAGAGCTCAAGCGCCAGCGGCTCAGCATGATTCTGGAAGAACAGATTTCTTCATCAGCTACAAGCCAGCCTTGGCTCCCGAAATTCAGTGGCCTGTGTGGGGAGACTCTTCCCGTGCAGACAAGGGCCACCGTCAACTTCTGCCATTCAGACGTCTCACCCACAGACAGCACATGGGCCTCCCCACCAAGCATCCTTAGTCACAGACCTTCGAGCTCCTTTCTGCGCTTTAAATGAGTAGCTGCTCTTTTCCTGTGTGTCCTGTAGCCCTCTGCATGGCCTCCGTCCCACTTTGCTGGGGACCGTCAGCCCACAGGTTTCAAGGGGAAGGGACGTCTACATGCAGATTTCAGGGAGCTCTCTTCTCTATGGTTGTTTTTTAAAATGTTATCAAGTAAATGGGGTGATTGAGAAAGCTATGGGCTCACCTAAGAAGGAAAACAGTCTTCTGCTACTTCTACACCCTTGAAAGATACAGTGAAATTTACAAAAATGTTTAATTATGAAATATGGTACTGAAGACAAATTTCCAGGCTAGGTTTTATGTAATTTTCAGAAAAAGTTAGGGAGTTCCCTGGTGGCCTAGTGGTTAGGATTCCAGGCTTTCACTGCCGTAGCCCGGGTTCAATCCCTGGTTGGAGAACTCAGATCCCGCAAGCCTCACGCGGCCAAAAACAAAACCAACCAAACAAAAAAAAACCCAAAACAAAAAACAATCTATTAAAAAGAAGTTACAGTGTAACCTTGAAATGGACACATATTGGGGAGTTCCGCACACAGGCACATAGCTGCTATGCAGGCACCTTCTGGCCAACTCTACCCCGTGGTTCTGAAATCCTTTAAACTGGGACTTCCCTGGTGGTCCAGGGGGTAAGACTCCGCACTCCCAATGCAGGGGGCCTGGCTTTGGTCCCTGGTCAGGGAACTAGATCCCACGCGCGTGCCACAACTAAGACCCGGGGCAACCAAATAAATAAATAAGTAAATAAATATTTTTTAAAAAACATGTTTGAAATCCTTTAAACTGATTTCAGGGTTTACATGGATGTCCACCCCCAGTGTGAAAGCCCATCGAGTAGGCCGGGACAAGGACGCTGGCTTTTACCCTGATCGAGGCAGGAAGCCACCTAGCGTTTGGAGCACAAGATCCGACTCCTGTTTTAAAAGGGTCCCCTGGCTGCGCTGTGGAGAGCACAGTCTAAGAGGGATGGGGGAGGTTAAGGGGCCGGCGTGACCGTTCAGACGCACCCACTGTCCAGGTCCCCACAGACTCCTGCTGGGCTCCCAGGAGGGCCCTCGCAGCCCAGGGGGACCTTGGCTCCTCTCGTGCTGCAGACCAGCCTTTGGGAGGGTCTCTTCAACGGAGGTGCAGCCTCGTGGGCCCTGTTGGTGGGAGGACTCGGGGCTGAGACAGAGAGGGAGCAGGAGCTGTGCACGAGGTCTCTGAGTCTTGGAATCGCTCTAAAATGTAGGTGCTTGTATTTTATCAAAATCAGGAGACTGGGACTTCCCTGCTGGTCCAGTGGCTAAGACTCCGAGTTCCCAATGCAGGGGGTCCGGGTTCAATCACTAGTCGGGGAACTAGATCCCGCATACCACAAGTAAAGATCCCGCACGCGGCAAAGAAGATCCCTCGTGCCACAACTAAGACCTGGCGAAGCCAAATAAATAAATAAAATATTTTTTAAAACATCAGAAGACTGAGGCTCAGAATGAGTAATCATTTCCCAGGTTCATACAGTCAGTGGTAAAGTCAGAACTCAAAACCCAAATAGTCAAAAGAAGTCCAACATCATCAGTAATCAGAGGCTGCATTTTTTAAAACAAGGGGCCATCGCCCACTCATTAGATTGACAAGTATTTAAAATACCTGACACCACCAAGTGTTGGCTAGGACAGGGAAGACCGCCCTGCAGAGGCTGCGGACGAGATGCTGACCTGTAAACCACACAGAACACTGTGACAGCATCTGGTAAAGTCAGGGATGCTCACATCCTGTGACCCACAAACCCCACTTCCGGAGAAAGTCCCCACATGTTCACAAGAAGACACACAGGAGAACACGTGCTGCACTTCTGTGGAGAATGGAAAACTGGAAACGATCTAAACATCCATTAGTGGGATAACGGAGACGTAAGCGGCGGTGAAATGACAGCAATTACAATGAACGGAAGCCTCGTCCATCAACGTCAATAAACCTCAGAAACATGATGCGGACGGAAAAAGGAAGCTGCAAAATCATATTATACAGGGGTCTTAAAAAACTTGTAAAACAATACTGCAGATCGGTTACAGAACGCATCTGAAGCACCAGCACCGAACACGAATGGGAATGAGGAACCCAGGACGGAGGCACAGAGAAGCTGCTCCGTGTGACACAGCGTTTCTCCCAAAGGTCTCTGGAACAAGGTGGGAAAATGTTACATCATTCTCTCTACTTCTATGAACGTCTGAGATATTACATCATCAGCAGCCATCACAAGCATATTTGACAGGAAAACCAGCCCCAGAGCTGCTGCCCCACGCACGGCCTGTGCTCCTTCTCCACAGTCCCGCCTGCTCATCCTGAAGTTCTCGGGGCCGGAAGCTGCGTCCTGCTCACGTCTGTGTCCACGGCTTGGCAGACAGGAACTGCCTGGGCTCTCGGAAAGCCATGAACGAACGAGGGAACAGACGTGCAAAAGCCCAGCCCTTCCTGCCCTGGCGGCCCCATCTCGTGAGCGCACGGGGACGGGAGAGCGCTGGCCCTGCGTGGTCTCCGCCCCGGAGGCTCTACAGGAGCCGAGTCACCACTGCCCTCTGCACCTCCTGCATCAAACAGCCCCTCCTGTGGCCCAGCGGGTCCCGTCCAGCAGTGAAAGAGTTAATGAGGGTCCTACCCACTGGCTGTCACTTACGGGAGACAATGTTCAAACAACCCGAGTGCCCCAGAATAGACCAAGGTCTATCATCAAGTCACTGGAATACGACACTTTGTTTTTTTAGACAGTGTATCGGAGAATAAAATGACACGGGGCAATGCTTACGATATACTGTAAAGTAAAACAAGCCAAGCACAAAAAGTGGGTCACAAAAACATACACGGGGCTTCGGCTCCTACCTGGTGCGTCAGCCGCCAAATCACTCTCATCACTTTCCATCCGCGCTCTGACGCGACAGTCACAGTGGAGAAGGGGCCTCAGGATGTTTTGGAATAGAGAAGCCAGAGGGAGGGGGTGAAACGCCCAGAAGCAAGCTGTGAGCCCACCGGGCAGGAGAGGATGAGGACCCAGGGTCCCTCCCGGCCCGGCCCTCCCCTCCCCTGGGGACACTGAACCCGAAGCTCCGACCGGAGACTGCAGCACAGCGAGGGGCAGACGGGCAGCGCAGGAGTGAGGCAGAGGGTCAAGGGAGCCAGGACACGGCCCTTCGGCGCCGCCACACCTCACAGAGCTGAGGGTCTCCCCTCCCCCGGAGAAGCCAAGCCCGGACGTGGGCAGCAGTGAGCCCGGCCTCCAGCCAGTCACCCTACAGCGCAGCCCCTGCCATCAGCGCCGTGGCCATCACTCCCAGGTATGAACAGCCTCCAACACAAGCCAAAGCAAACAAACCCAGCAGCACATACGATATGACCTCATTTTGTAAATTTTTAAAAAATCACAGCAGATACCAACATGTTCACGGTGGCACCTCAGAGCGATGGGGGCCTGATGATCTTCCAGAAACGCAGCCAGGTAACCACCAGGTTCTCTGGTGTTGGGACCCACGACCCCCCTTACTTCCTCTCACCTCTTCTTTGGCTGCTGTTTAAAAATATCTGTTTCCTTCTCTCGGCTCTATTGAGACGGGCTTCTAGAGACCGTGTGTGTGTGTCAGCTCCGGCTGCGGGTCAGAACCCGTGTCCTCTCCACCCTCCACGGACACGTGTGACACCGCTGCAGGGATGTTCCTCGTTACAGGGAGGCCTGTTTTCTCCAGCTGGTCATGTGCCCACAGGCAGCAGACTCAACACCAGACAATAGCCGCACACGTGCTCGGAGGCACACGATTGTTTTCTCTGAGAAAACAGCTATTTTGACCCACCTCGGGGACGGGTCCGTATGGGAGGCTCTGCCCTCGGCCAGGAATTTCAAACATCTGGGCCGCTGCAGAGTTAAGAGTTCCAAAGACGACAGAAAGCTTCATCAATACCTGCCGGAGCTCCACTAGGAAACCTTCCAGCCAAACTTTCTACCTAGCAGCGGTCCCACTTCAAAACGATGCTCTTAGAAGACGCCATTAGCACCCCTGTTGGAGAGTCGCACGTACAGGCTGTTGGCAGATTTGTAAGGAAATGAGCAGCAGGAAGGCCTGTGGAGTGAATGTGTGGACAGAGGGCCCTGCACCTAAGCCCCGTCCTGTCCGCCACAATCACCCCGAGAACTGAGTGCCGCCAGCCATGTGTCAGAGATGCAAAACCCGAGTGAGTAAGACAGATTAGCGACTTACCCAAAGCCACAGTGATAGCAAGGACCAGGTGGGAAGGAGAGGCGCTCAAAGCACTTGTAACGGGGCTTCCCTGGTGGCGCAGTGGTTAAGAATCCACCTGCCAATGCAGGGGACACGGATTCGATCCCTGGTCCGGGAAGATCTCACATGCCGCGGAGCAACTAAGCCCGTGCGCCACAACTACTGAGCCTGCGCTCTAGAGCCCGCGAGCCACAACTACTGAGACTGCGTGCCACAACTACTGAAGCCCGCACGCCTAGAGCCCATGCTCCGCAACAAGAGAAGCCACCGCAATGAGAAGCCCGCGCACAACGAAGAGTAGCTCTGCTTGCTGCAACTAGAGAAAGACCGCACACGGCAACGAAGACCTAACACAGCCAAAAATAAACAAATAAATTAAAAAAAAAAAAAGCGCTTGTAGCTGTTACAGAGCAACTGGCAGTGCTCGAGTCAGCGGCTTCACGGTCTCGGCTGCGGGGACGCAGGGGTGACAGGGAGGTGCCCCCTCCGTCAGGAAGAGGCCTACACCCGTGGGTCTCACTGCCCACTTCCCACACGCTGCCCGGGCTAGTTAAACCCCCAGCTGCGGTGGCAGGTGAAGCAGAGCTGCTCTGCGGTCTCCAGTAACTCTCACCAGAGCTGTGGACTCACCAGGTCAGTCCCAACTGGACGGGAGTAGTCGCCCTGACTTGATGCCGAAGAATATTCTCATTTCTTAGACTCAGCAATGGGCTCCAGGGAATACTTATTATTATACCTTATAGAAGCAAAAGTCAGTGTTTGCTATGATTCCAAAATCCATGCAAAGAGTCTGATTTTCTGTAGACAAGCTCTAAAACAAGCAGGAAAGGTAATGAAAGGCTCTAAGTGACACACAGCCCTGACCTTGTTAAAGGCCGGAACAGAACCCTGTCTTACAGGTGCCCTTTCTTGTTGTGTTGGAATGTTCTTTTTATTTACTCTCTGGAATGTCCTCATTCTTGTCCTTCCATTAAGTGTGAATAGATCATTTTAAAATTAAACAAGGAAGTGGGATTAAAATGCTAAATATTTAGGGGAAAAAAACAGATAAAATAATTCTAGAAAACTAGAACAGGCGGTGAGGTCTGTAATGCAGCTGCCGTCACCAAACCTGGTGGAGACAAACTCTCTGCCTGAAACACGCCTGACGCTGAGGCAGCAGCCACAGGAGGGAGGCCGGAGCCACAGGAGGGAGGCCGGCAGGTAAACAGCCGCCCGCCCACCTCACCCCGCGTGGGGCTCCAGCGCTGCAGTATGAGTGCCGCGATCCCTCGGCCAGGACTCCTGTGAATGGCCGTTTCTGGAGGAAGAGCGTATGCTGGTTCCCTTCCTGAAAGTCACCCACCAGGATGGCTTTCTGGCAACTCTCAGGCAGCATGGAGATGCTGAGACCCCCGCGGCATCGCACCCTCCATCCCTGGGTGAGAGGCGTGACTGCCAGCCCAGCAGCAACACGAGCTCTGCCGGCTGCTCTCAGGCTGAAAGTCTAATCTGAGCGACAGGCCAAACATCCTGGGGCCAAGGAAGGAGGAGTGAGACACTCAAAAAAAAAAAAAGTTTGCTGAGTGGCTTAACTTTACAGATTCAACCAAATGAAAACTCCTTCCTCAGAAATTCACAAATAACATTCCTTTTCCAGCGGAGCGACCTGAACTGCACTAAGATCGAGTCTGTTTTGTGACAATTAAGTTAGCGCTGCATCTCGTTTCCCGCCCCCCCCCCCCCCCGGGAAGCAGGTCCAGCAGCCCACCTGCCTCCTCCTCTTCTCACCTGCAGTGAGTACCTGTGTGGTGCCTGGTACGCAGAGCGGCAGCCCGCACAGTAGCGGCCACAGCCGACAGAGGAATCGGACATTTAGAAAAATGAGACCATGTTGTCTTTTTGCTTGAGTTTTTAATTAAATATTTTAAATCTCTCAGAAAACTAAGCTTGTTTGTTTTTTCATTGGCACACTTTCCTGGAGAACAGGACACGTGGGTTTTCTTGTGAGTGATGTCGGCTGTGCTGAAGGGGTTGAGGCAGGTGGCCGTTCATCCCTCCCCTTCCAGACAGAACCCCACATACGTCAGGTGTCGCCTCACACTGGTCAAGAGTGGCCAGCATCAAAAACCTACAAACGGCAGATGCTGCAGAGGGTGTGGAGAAAAGGGAACCCTCCTGCACTGTTGGTGGGAATGTAAATTGATACAGCCAGTATGAAGAACAGTATGGAGGTTCCTTAAAAAGCTAAAAATAGAGCTACCGTTCGACCCAGCAATCCCACTACTGGGCATATACCCTGAGAAAACCATAATTCAAAAAGAGACATGTACCACAATGTTCATTGCAGCTCTAGTTACAATAGCCAGGACATGGAAGCAACCTAAGTGTCCATCGACAGATGAATGGATAAAGAAGATGTGGCACATATATACAGTGGAATATTACTCAGCCATAAAAAGGAACGAAACTGGGTCATTTGTAGAGATGTGGATGGACCTAGAGTCTGTCACACAGAGCGAAGTTAAGTCAGAAAGAGAAAAACAAATACCGTATATTAACGCATGTATGTGGAATATTAGAAAAATGGTACAGATGAACCTATTTGCAGGGCAGGAATAGAGACGCAGATGTAGAGAATGGACTTGTGGACACAGTGGGGGAAGGGGAGGGTGGGATGAATCAGGAGATTGGGATTGACATATATACACTACCACGTGTAAAACAGATAGCTAGGGGGAACCTGCGGTATAGCACAGGGAGCTCAGCTCGGTGCTCTGTGATGACCTAGATGGGTGAGACCGCGGGGCGGGGGGGGAGGGAGGTCCAAGAGGGAGGGGATATATATATATATATACACACATATGGCTGATTGACTTCACTGTACAGCAAAAGCTAACACAACATTGTAAAGCAGTTCTACTAAAATAAAATAATAACAAAAAATAAAAGAACGTCCCCGGAGCACAACACCGACTCCGCTGTGACACGGGCAAGCCTGGCAGGCGTCTCCATCAGCCGCGAGGACCTTGTGGTCCAGGCGCGTCCGGCTCCCCGGTGCGTCAGGGGCGGGACTGCGGGCGCCTCCTGGTCCTGGAGCCGTGGGGAGAGTCCTGAGAGGGGGGTGTCAGGGGAAGGGGCCCCGCGGGCGGCCGGAGGAGCGTTTCCGTCCCCAGGCCCGCGCCTGGACTCACCGCAGACCGTCCAGACATGGCCTCCTGGCCACAAACACCTGCGCACAGACGAGGCACCCGGGCCCAGCTGCACGAGGTCAGCAAGGACCGGCCCCTGCCACCCGGAGGCCCCGGGCTTCCCCTCCGCACTGCGCCTCTGGAGCCCAGACCAGCCCCGCGGCGTGTCCCCGGTGCCACGTGGTCCTGAGAGGCGGCCACAGGGGTCCGAGGCTTGCTCTACTTTCCCTTCATTCTCCTTGGGCCACAGCCCAGGGGCAGGTGCCCGCGATCCTTCCAGAAGGAAAAGGTGTTTCCTGATTCGCCGTCTGGGAGGAGGGCGCGTGGGGCGGTGCGTTCCATTCCGCCCGCCCCTGAAAGTGAGCGGTTTCCAGGACGGAGAGCGTGGAAAGGCGCGGCTGCTGCGCGCACCCAGGGTCCCAGAGAGAAGAGGCCCTGCTCCAGCTCGGCCTCCAGCCCCGCACGGCTCCTCGCTTCCCTCCCGCCCCCGGGAAGCCGGCCCGGAATGGGTGCTCTCAGGGCCCCGGGCCCCGGTCACAGAGCAGCACCGGGTGCGGACCGGCCGCCCGCTCGGCCCCACGACCGCGAGTGAAAACCTCCACTGGGCCTCCTGTACTTTCGTCCTCGAATCGGAAGAGCTGACCTCACCTAGTGACACTGCGGTGACCGGGGGGAAGGGAGAGGGTCCGTCCACGTGAGGAGGAAGAGGACAGACACCACGGAGGAGCGGGGACCCGGCCCGGAGCTCCGCGACCCACCCCCCCCACCCCCGCCCCACAGCCCGGCTCTAAGCAGACCGAGTCAGAGGACGGCTTCTACGGGCTGGTCGGCAAGCAGGGGAGAGAGCAGGGGTGTCACAGACACAAACACAAGTCACTCCAGATAGGAGAGTGTTTCCACAGCCTTCACGCACGTGTTTTTGAGAAACTGGAGCTGCTAGAGAGTTACTCGCCCTGACTGAGAACAGAAGAGCCTCACTTTGCTCACAAAGGGATTTTCCAGATACTCTGTGGTGGGAGAAAAAAGCGTCGAGGCTCTGCTTTCAAAGAAACAATGACTTTTTCTGGGACACATCTATTATCTTCATCATATATTAAAAAAAAAAGTAATAAAAATTCCCCTTTTTACTCTTCAGCTGGATGCTTTGCCAATGGCTGGTGTTTGGTATTCCCCATTTAGGCAATCTTTTTTTTTTTTTTTTAATTTTACTGGAGTAGAGTTGATTTACCATGTTGTGTTAGTGTCAGGTGTACAGCAAAGTGATTCAGCTATACGTATACATATATACATTCCTTACAGATTCTTTTCTCATATAGGTTATCACAGAATACTGAGTAGAGTTCCCTGTGCTATACAGTGGGTCCTTGTTGATTGTCTATTTTATATATAGCACTGTGTGTATGTCAATCCCAACCTCCTATTTTATCCCTCCCCCCATGTTTCCCCTTTGGTAACCATAAGATTTTCTTTGATATCTGTAAGACTGCTTCTGTTCTGTAAATAAGTTCATTTGTATCTTTCTAAAAAATCAGATTCCACATATAAGCGATATGATGTCTTTCTCTTTCTGACTTAACTTCATTTAATATGGTAATATCTAGTTACATCCATGTTGCTGCAAATGGCATTATTTCATTCTTTTTTATGGTTAATATTCCACTGTATATATGTACCACATCTTCTTTATCCATTCATCTGTCGATGGACATTTAGGTTGTTTCCAAAATTATAATGGGAAAGCTCCTGATTTTTAAAAACTGGCAGCAGACGTTTTAAAAAATGGGTAAGACACCGCGTGGGGCAGAATAAAACACAACTGCACAAGAAATAAAGCATTAGGGTCCAGTCCGCGAGCCCTGCTTCGCAGAGCCCGGCCTCGCGCGGTGCCCGCGGTGGGGACTGGGTTGACTCAGGATCAGCTGCTCACCCGACAGCGCCTGCGGGCGGGGAGCCTGCCACCCTCAACAGGAACACGGGGCTCCTGAGTCGTGAAATGGAGGACCGACAGTGAAACAAGATCTGAGGGTTCCAAAAGGATGGGACAGAGGTCCAGTTAATGACACACTCTGTGCTACTGGCTATGAGAAAAATAATCGGGGGACTTTGGAAAAAACAAAGCGAGTATCTTGGCATCCTGTGGGGATGCCACAGCGAGTTACACACCTGCACAGAGAAAAGTTCAATATTCAACTGTGAAAAAACATGAGCAGACTTAAACACAAGAAGAAAAAGAACCAGAATATGGAAAGAAGCAGCAATTCATGGAATGATAAACCTAAAGCCTTTAGTAAAAATCAAAAAGTTGTTTTCTTGTAAAATAGATACATATGGGACTTTCCTGGTGGCGCAGTGGTTAAGAATCCGCCTGTCACTGCAGGGGACACGGGTTCGAGCCCTGGTCCGGGAAGATCCCACATGCCGCATAGCAACTAAGCCCGTGCACCACAACTACTGAGCCTGCGCTCTAGAGCACGCGAGCCACAACTACTGAGCCCACGTGCCACAACTACTGAAGCCCGTGCGCCTAGAGCCCGTGCTCCACAAGAGAAGCCACTGCAATGAGAAGCCTGCGCACCGCAACAAAGAGTAGCCCCCGCTCGCCTCAACTAGAGAAAACCTGTGAGCAGCAACAAAGACCCAACGCAGATGAAATAAATAAATAAATAAATAAATAAATAAAGTATACACACACACACACACACACACACACACATATAAAAGACTGAAGGTGCTTATCTATCAAAATATTGATGTTAAAACCGTAATCTTATCAGTGGCTGTCTTTCAGAGGTAAGATTTTCAGCTGCTTTCATTTTCATCTACAATGTCTAGGATGTTCTATAATGAACATAAATTACGATTTTGAAAACAATACACCTATATAGTAGTCATGAAAGTGTGAGTTGCCCTTTCCAACCTGGTTGACATTTCTAGTGCACGAGGTCTGGGCAGGGAGTGAGCGAGGGTTCGACCGCCTTCACTGGCACAACTGACCACTGCCCGACAGAAAGCTAACGCGGGCCACAGAGGAACTTTCATTTTCTTGTAGCCACATTTAAGAAAAGGTAAAAGTGGAATTAGTGTTAATACGTTATTTACCCCCATATGTCTCTTCCAAGTGCAATCAATGTTAAAGGTACAGAGATATCTTACATTCTCTTTTTTGCACGAAGTCCTCCAAATCAGGCGTGTATCAGGCTCAGCGCAGACTTCAACTCAGACGAGCCGCCAGGGGCAGCGCAGGTGCCCCCCACGGGCAGTAAGGGCCTGGGAGCCTCCGCCAGGCCCACCGGGCGCCCACTGCAGAACCCAGCAGGCTGCGGCTGCCCACTGACTGACCGTCTCATTCTGTTTTGCTTTTTGATTCATGGATTTTTATTTATTTAACAGGTTATTAGCAACTACGTCAGTATTCCTATACGTCTAAGCTACTATTTACTACTCCCGGTGAGTTCTGCACCGTTAATGAACTAGAATTCAAGTACACTGATGGAGAAGTTTCTGTTGGTGTCGGGGGGCCAGCACGGGCGCACCTGCGGGAACACCATGCAAGGCATCTTCAGAGGGAAGGCGCCCAAGCTGGTGGCACCTTCTTGCTCAGCAAGTGCCTTCCAGCACCTCCCCAGAGGTAGGGTCATTCGGATGTTCAGCTCTGTCCGTGACGGGAGGCACAGCACCCTGAAACCCTGTCTGTTTTTTACTGGCTCGGGATCAAAACTACTGACCTACCCAGTTCGGGCCTCGACACTGTTCCCGTCAGCGTCTAGAATCACTACATGTGCGTGGCCGGCTGATTCACGGGGGGCGGGGCCGCCCACCCTCAGCACGGAGGAAGGACCCCCGCACGACGCTCCAGGCGGGAGGGACGCGGAGCTGCGTGTCCTGCATCCCACCCATCCTCGTCTGCCGCTCCGACGACCACGGCAGAGCCAGGTGAAGCCCTCCACGTGCGACCGTGGATTTGTCTATTGCTCCTTTTAGCTCCCGCGTGGCACATGTCACCCCAGAGAGCCTGAAGCTTTGCCTTCAGGTGTGTTCTCCCTGGTACACCATCCTGACATACTGGCCCTTTTATTATTGTGTCCCTCTGTCTCAAGTAACACTCACCTTGAAGGGTACTGTCTGATTTCAACGTGGCCACCACACCTACTTTATGTTTACGGTTTGCAGGGCAGACATTTCCCCCAGACTTTCGCTTTCAGTCTCTTTGTGGCCTTGTCCTTGTAACAGGTGTGCCTTGTAGACGGGATAGAGGTGGATCTTGCTTTTTTATTCAGTGTGACAGTCTCTGCCCTTTGACTGGAGTGCTTAATCCCTTACACAGCAAGGGTGATGATCACTATGGCTTTATTAGGTCTGCATTCCCACTGACCCACCTGGTTTTCACTCCGCTTCTCCCTCCCCGGCTCCTTCCATGTTCATCAAATGCTACTTTACTAGTTCGCTTTAATTCCTCACTGACTCTGTAGCGCTGTCTCCTCCAACTGTATTTTAGTGATTGCTCTAAAGGCTGCAACATGCGTTTTTAACTTACCACAACCTACTTAAATGTTGATTTCTAATTGTGTCAGGAAGAATATAGGACCCTTGCTACAGCAGACCCGGAGCAATGGGGGTTGGTTAGGGGTTTCAACTGCCTACACAGCCGAGAACCCGTGCACAGCTGCACAGTCGGCCGTCCGCGGATTCAACCAACCAGAGGGTGTGGGACACATTTGCTGAAGAAAATCTGTGGATAAGTGGCCCTGTGAAGTTCAAACCCAAGTCGTTCAGGGGTCAGTGGTACCTGCGCTTAAGCCCCACCCCCCGGTGCGTGAGCCGCGACAAAGCGAAGCCTCGTTTTATTGAGATCTGCCTGTACCTGCAAGTTTTCACCAGATTTGGGAAGTTTTCAGCCATTACTGCTTCAGATGTTTTTCTGTCCCTTCCTCCTTCAGGGATTTCAGTTCACACACGTCACACATCCTGGACCCCTCGGAATTGTGCCACAGGCCGCTGAGATTCTGTTTACTTCTCTTCAGTCTTTTCTATGATTTTGGTTGTGTGACGTCCACTGATCCATGTTTAATGTCACCGATTCCTTCTACTGTTGTGGGTTCTCAGCTAATTCACCTGCGAAACGTGCCAGGTGGGCCAGCGAATCCCTAAGACCCCATGTAAGCCACCACGGTTGCCTGGGGGGTCCTGATGGAAACGGGGATTCAGGGAAGGGAGAACGCGGCTCGTGCGGGAACCCACTGCCCAAGGAGGCCACACGATGGACCACGGAAGGAGCGGGCCTTGCGGGGGTGGGATGCAGCGGGGCTGCCGGGGAGGCCCCAGCGGGAGGACGGACAGTGCATGCGGGGCAGTTACTCGGCCTGGAGGCCGCCGGCATGTAAGGAGGGGGATACGGCCGGGGCAGGCGGGTGTGCCTGGCAACGAGAGAAAGAACAGGGTCGGATGAGGAAGGGCAGCGGCTCCCAAGGGGGTGGCTGCGGCCGCATTCCAGGAAAAGGCCACCAGGGGGAATGCGGGTCGGGGGACTTCTCAGGAGAATCTAGAGAAGGGCAGGGTGTTAGCACGGAAAACACAGAGATGTGAAAGGTACTTAGGAGGAAAAAATAGCAGGCATCGGGGCAAGTGTTCATTAAACAATGACTGAAGGAGAGGCTCTGGTCAGGGACGAGTCCAAGACAGATCTCATTCACTGCCGGAAGGGTTGAAAGCGTAAGTGCAATTTAAACACTTCTCAAGAAATGTGGCGACGCAAATAAAAACTATAAAAAGGCTCTTATCACTTGCCCTAGTAATTCCATTTCTAAAATGTATTCCCGGGAAACCAGTGAAATCCATTATGATTCCCGCAGAAGGCTGTTCATCGCCAGCGCTGAGCTGCTCAGACGAGGAGGCCGCGAGCCCCGCGTGGTTTGACGCCACGTCAGCCCGGGCACGAGCCCGAAACACCGCCTCTCGCGGCGGCCCGGCCTCGCTGCAGCCCAGCGGCACCTCCTGCTTCCCTGTCCCCTGCCTGGTCACTGGAGCTCCTAACACTTCCGACTTGGTGCTGTCCAACTCAAACAGAGTTTTGCTCAAATAAACTCTTAAAATGTTTAATATGCCTCGGTTTACCTTTTAACACCAGTTATTTACAATAAATTACAGAACATCTGTTTGAACAATGGAATATAACACAGATGTTACAAACAAAAATGTTTATGATGAAACCTTTATCCCTTCACTTCTGAGGGTTTGCACAGTTTTAGGGCCTAGAGGATGGTGACCAGAACAAAGCCACTGCTTCACGGGTCTGAAACCTGAAGGGAGAGACGGTTACTGAACAAAATACACAACTACACACATAGAAACAAATTCTGATGAACGCCACGGAGGGAACTTCCACCGTAATGATAGAACGAAAACGGGGGGTTCCAATTTAGACCGGGGATCAGAAAAGGCTTTTCTGAATCCATGACACTAAGACAAGCCTCCAAAGAGGAGAGGGCATCACCCAGGCAAGGGGGGGCTGGAGTTGGGACGCCTGAGAAGAGGCCCCCCAGCCGGCGGGGCCAGGGTGCCGACCACGGGAAAGGGCGGGACCTGAGGCCAAGAACTCGTCCCCAGCACAGTGGGAAGGTTTCCGGAGGGAAAGGACAGGATCCTTCCTTTCCAGAGTGACCGCTCGGAGGGTTCTGTGCGGGGAACAGCTGGGGAGAGGAGCCCTGCGGTCGCGGGCCTGGCAGGAGAGCTGCGCGGGAAGGTGCAGGGAGAGAGTCAACGCGTGTATTTCTCCAACAGAAGAACTGGGATCATATTGTACGTGCTGCTTTGTGATCAGCCTTTTTCTACCTGTCACCCTGGGCACGTCGCTCCTCGATAACTTCCCTTAACTAGAAAAAAAATTTGGCCACTTTTATACCAAAATGTTCAGAGTGGTCATATCTGGGCTGATATAATTGCAGGCAATTTTTATTTTCTCTTTATACTTTTCTGTATTTTCCAAAAGTATGCAATGAACACACGCTACTTTAATAACCTGGGGAAGGCTGGGGGAAGGTATGACACAAAGGTATGATTTGCTTGTGTCTTGTGAAAGTTAACTCTAAATCCTATTTAGAAAGGTATAGTTTATCTTTCGGCAGGGCCGAAATTAATTTGAAAATCAAAAAAAAGCAAAGAAAAAAAAGAGGGGGAAAAGGCAAAGGCTGCTACACCCACAGTCATTGTTAAGACAGTTTCCTGTTACAGGACTGACATTCCTCAACTCAAGTGTTTCTCTTTTCCTCCTACTCTTATTAATATTTCAGGGCAGTGACAACCCTGAACACCAGTCCCCTTTCCAGAGGAAGAGGAGGAAACATACGAGTCACCTGAATCCCTGCATCTCCCTCATTAGCAAAACCCCGGCCTTAGAGTGAGACCACCCGAGGCCACCTGTCACCAGGACGAAGGGATGGCAGCCTCGCATCAGCGCCCCTCAGGGTCCCCCCTGGCCCTTTCCTGATAACGGACGGCGAGGCAGAGCTGTGCTTCTGTCTGTGCCAGTGCCTGAGACTTGAGGGACAGTTTAGTGGACCAGCGCCCGGAATCCTCTCTGCAAAGCGTGCGTTTCCCACCATCACTGCTCCTGCCGAATGAGGGGCACAGCCCCATGGCCACGCGGGGCCTCCAGGGCACACGGGGCGCGCTCAAGGGGCACACTCGCGGGTTCAGCCCCGAGAGGGGCGGCCAACCATGGGCCTACGAGTTAGAAACAACGGACCCCGGGACTCTCCTGCAGGTCCAGTGGTTAAGACCGCGCGCTTCCAGTGCAGGGGACAGGGGTTCGATCCCCGGTCGGGGAAGTTCCACGTGCTGTGCAGTGCAGCCAAAAAGAAAAAAAGAAGAAACAACGGAGCCTGGCGGTCTGACCAGGGTCGGCTCAAACCCGGAGGCAAGAACCAGGGTTCCTGCAGGACGGGGATGAGGGGAGATGGCATCACCGCCGACACAGTGTGACACGTCCACAGAGCCCCGGCGTGAGCTTGTCTGGGGGAAGGGGGGCTGGGCAAGCGCGGCCGGGGGGAGGAGGGGGGCAAGAGGAGGGGACCAAGTCGCCGAGGAGGAAGCCCCTCCGCGGGCACCGCTGTCCTCCCTCCGCTCAAGCATGTGTGACAGGCACGTGCGAGCACACTTGCCGGGGCGGGGGGAGCCCGAGTCACTGGGGTCGCAACTGGAACCCTCTCTGACCGCTGCCACGCGGTCTCAGAGCAGCGCGGGGACACACGGTCACAGCCACCACCACGGCCTGTCCTTCCCGTGACAGCAGCACGCCCAGCGCCGCGGCCTCTGCAAAAGGACCTGGGTCAAGGAGAACCCTGTATGATGGGCTGAGAAACGTGATTCTTCGGCACTTTTTGGCTTGAGGCTGCCAAGAATTCTCTCCCTTTTCCTACTGACCAAATCAGCCCAGCCTACTTGCTGCTGTGCTCGGGTTCCGGACCACCGGCTTTCTTCCTCAGGCCGAGCTGGGCATAATAAATCGATTTGTTTGTTTACACTTCTTCCTACCCGCATTTAGTTAAAGATTTTAATCACTTAAACACATACAATAAAGTGAGGAAAACTGGATTAAGTCAGGATTAGGAAAATTATACCAACAGAGAAATTCGGGACCAGGGGAACACAGCCGCGCCAGGCCACAGCCCTGGACTCAGCCCCGCCCACGGCAGAGCGAGGAGGGAGGCCGGGGAGGGTCAGGACACAGGTC
Source organism: Balaenoptera physalus (assembly GCF_965194825.1). Classification (NCBI taxonomy): domain Eukaryota; kingdom Metazoa; phylum Chordata; class Mammalia; order Artiodactyla; family Balaenopteridae; genus Balaenoptera; species Balaenoptera physalus. Next base: position 80,580,917 of record NC_138899.1, on the reverse strand, counting down.
ACCCACAGGGAAAAAGCACGAACAAGTCCCAGGACTCCCGTCTGAAAGAAATTCCTCACCTAAGTCCCCCTCTGGGGACACACCGTGATGGAACGCTCAGCTGCTGTAAGCGCCCAGGAGCCATGGGCATCCTTGCTCTCCCAAGGCCCCAACACAGACTCCGAGGAGCCCCAAGGGCTGCAGGCCCGTCCCAAGGGCACCCTACCCGCGCTAATCCGTCACAATGCAGCAGGCGAACACAAATCAGTGCTTCCGAGAAGCAGCAATGTCACACGTATTAACATCGCTGCAAATCTGAATTAGCCGTTTTTAAAACTGCATCAGGAAGAAAAAGAGGGAACACCTGGTAATATGGTCGTTTGGAACCATAAAGATTAAAAGAAAAAGTGAAACTAAATTTTATAAGAAAGATAAAGTAAAAGCTAAATTTAAATCATCACTTGTGCTAATAAGAGACTACCCAATGAAACAAAGCAGGATGCTCATAATCAAAAACGTATCTTTCCAATTCCTTAAATCTATACTTAAAGAACAGCTCCTTCCTTAAGAAATATTAACCTATTGGCCTCTTTGTTTTCCCTATAGAAATTTTCATAAGTCTTTAGTGATTTATGTGCAAAAGATTTATGAACATTACATCGTTTGACATACATTATACCATTATGCAGTGAACAGTCTTTCACTTTTTTCCAGAAACTGAATCAGAGTCCCAATAAAATGGGGAAAAAAATGTGTGTGCACATGGAATAGATAAAACACTGCATATAAAAGTGTGTTATCACCAACAAGGACCTATAAGACCTTGGGAAAACTGGGAGTTTATTGCCATTCTTACAAATATAGGGTTAAAATGGCATTTAAACTCAAAATATAAGAAAACAAAACTGAACCTAAATTAAAAGGCAATACAATAGAAGACAAGGGGAAAAGCTACACCAACAGGAATTCTCTATACCTGTTACACGGGAATTCTAATCACCTGCTTTATCCAAGACTCACAACTCTAGAGGTACTGCTGATCTTTTTCTCACATTATTTGGGTTCACATAATGACTTTCCAACCAGAATTCTCTGAAAGCAAATGTACCCCCTAAGCAGGCCAGAAAAAGTCTGAGTTGGAGGGTCAGAGCGAAGGCAGAGTTGTTTTAAGTCATAAAGTAACACTATACACCAAACTGACGGATTATTTCAGGAGCATTAAAAGGGTAAAGAGTCTTTTCTACTAGCAATTAACATAAATTAAATGTTGATGGGAACTTACGGGTGTCCCGATCCTTAATTTTACCATACTTGTGTTTTACTATAAATGGCACCAGCTTCATTATTTCTTGCACTGTAATGATCACGAATGGATTTTACCACAATGAGATCCCACCTGTATCCTGGATCATTTGCCTGGTTTGTTTGTTTTTATCACAACTGCAAGAACAGCGGCTCTGATTACCTCTTTTGTTTGCAAGTGATTTACAGAAGGTTTTCAGCTTTGTTATTGGGCTGTGTATCTGCAATCTCACCCACTATTTCCCTGGGACGGCTCCATCCTATCTTCAAAAGCATCAGGTTCTGTTGGTCAGGGGACAGCTTCATATTTTCACAGAGAGAAAGGCCATGGCTGTGCTGTCAGCTCGACACTGCTAACCCTCTGCACCCGCTATTCACAGCCTGGGCTTCACGAAAGCAGCTCGTTACCCAGGTCAATCCCAGCACATCCCGAAGGGTCAAGGAAGCCCCACAAAACAGCGCCACTAGTTTCCCAAACAGATCATCTGAGAAATGTAAGTTCTCCGGTAAGAAACTATAAGAGGGCTGAGGTAGCTTTTGGAAATAAAAGAGGGCGTTCTTTCTCTTTCCTCCCAGTTCCCGTGACTGTGAGGCCAGGAGTACGTAGTTAGGCTGTTTCTAAGAAACTAGAAGTGCTCAAGCCATCCTGATGCGCTCTGCGCATGAAATCCTACTCAGTTTGCAAGGCGGCAGACGTGCCTGGTCTATTTCCACGTTCATGCAGCTCTGACTTTCACACGACAGGTGGTGATACAGTGCTTGCTTTCAGAAGCCATTTCATAAGACAGTTACATTTTTACTAGTTACATGTCACGGACACGTTTTTACCTGGTTGGACATGAGCTCCATTTTATATGGTCCTGCCTCTCGGTTCGGACTTTATTCAGCCATGTGAACAGCACAAGATCGTAAACGCACGGCCTCCGTGTGTGTTTCTGTGTAATTGATGTCTCCTCCATTAACTGGCCTTTATTCTTAAGCAGTGAGAAGTCAGACTGTGTTGCCACCATTTTGATGATTTCTCAAGCTTTTTATTTTCTAGTCTTTCTCATTCCCTTCACATAGTTACGTCTCCTCTAATAGCATAGATGCTACCCTTTAAAACAGGAGAAAACAGAGGCAAAGAGCCAACTCATGTTAACCAACCTTCCCCTTAGCTGAGTTAAAAAATGCACAAACCAAACACAAGTTCAAGGAAGCCAGTCTCTTCCCCATGACAGCTCAGAATAAGCCAAATAAACCCCAAGGAGAGGGCTACGTGGGAAAGCCTTCCCATACTCACAGGGACAGGACAGAAAGCGCACGTGACACAACCTCAGGAGAGGTGAGAAATCTCTGGATCTTGCCTGAAAAGGAAAGCAGCTAACAAGATGGTTTTGGAGAGAAGGCGGAAAACAGTGCAACGGGACGCAGAAAGGGCCTCGGGTTTGTAGCCTAGAAACCCCTCTCCAGGGACCTCTGCTGGTCTCCTCTGCACCCCAGATGGGCAGCCTCCCGGGAGCGTCCACCCACCTGGTCACAGCCCGCGTCCACCAGTTCCTGCAGCATTTGTCGGTTGACTTCTGCGGCAGCCGAAGGGCCCGATTCATTAGCAAAGGGCAGCAAGGAGTATCTGATTTCCCTCAGGGCTTTCTGGTAAGGCCCAAACTTCGGGGCTGTCCTCGTCTGCTGCTGCCTGGCCGCGTCCTTGCCCCCCAGGGCCTTGGCGTCCAGGGCGGCGTCACTGCCCGGCCCCGCCGGCGGCCCCGGGGCGGGGGTCTTGGGTGGCTGCTTCAGGCCCTCGCGGATCTCCTGCAGCCGCTGCCGGCTGTTCCCAGAGTAGGTCGTGGCGGGAAAAGTCTTCGGCCGCATGGTTAGTCCAGTTTCCTTTGACCATAAATACAATCTTCTTAAAGTGTTTTATTAGTTAAAACGAAAACAAAACCGTCAACAGTATCAGTTAGTTGTAAACACACTTTCACAACAATGTTGTTTTGAAAATGTTCTTTCCTTCCATTTTTGTAGTTCCTGCAGAGAACCGAACATTTTCCAGAGACTTCATTTTGAAGATCATCTCTACCTGAAAAGGAAAATGAGAAGTGTTAATTTGTGGTTCCCACATAATGTCAATGACACTTTTCAGAATTGGACAAAGATCCTGAAAATATTCCACTTGGAAAGATAAAGGAAGAACACACCACCTCTCAGAAAAGATAAAGATACGGTTCAACTCTGGTTAGAGCACGTGACAGGCAGGGCCACCCCAGGCGTCTCCTGTAACATGTAATCTGCAATGACATACCGCTCCACAAGCCAATACTTTCTCATAAATACTCAATTTTGGGCAAGAACAACAGTATTAACAACCGACAGCTCATTTAAAATTCTCCTTTATAATATGATTTCACTTGGAAATCCACAGCTCAAGGGTTCAGCGGCTGGTCCACACCACGCCCTGCATCCCCACAGCTTGACTAACAAACCTCTCCACCCACCTCAACCGGTGGTCCTTCCATATCTTGGGAACTCTTTCTTATAAAACCCTCCCAAACCTCCTGAAAGAAACCACAGCCTGTCACGCTCAAGGTTCACACAATGTATTACGAGACTTTGAGGGTCACGACTCCCCTGGTTTTTTTATAAAGTGGTCAACTTCTTACCGGCATTTTGACCTAAATACTAAAATAAGAAATGTCTCGGGGCTTCCCTGGTGGCGCAGTGATTAAGAATCTGCCTGCCAATGCAGGGGACACAGGTTCGAGCCCTGGTCCGGGAAGATCCCACATGCCGCGGAGCAACTAAGCCTGTGCGCTGCAACTACTGAGCCTGCGCGCTAGAGCCCGCGAGCCACAGCTACTGAGCCCACGAGCCACAACTACTGAGCCCACGTGCCACAACTACTGAGCCCGCGAGCCACAACTACTGAGTCCACGTGCCACAACTACTGAGCCCGCGAGCCACAACTACTGAGCCCACATGCCACAACTACTGAAGCCCACATGCCTAGAGCCCGTGCTCTGCAACAAGAGAAGCCACCGCAATGAGAAGCCTGCGCACCACAACGAAGAGTAGCCCCCGCTCACCAGAACTAGAGAAAGCCCGTGCGCAGCAACGAAGACCCAACGCAGCCAAACATAAATAAATAAATAAATAAACAATAAAAAAGTGAGAATGTCTCGCTTGTGGAAACTGACACTTGCACGGAGGGGTCTGGTAACAGCATGTGGGCGGTCACACGGTGACCACAGTAACAAGGGCTGTGTAGAGGCCAGTCGTCTGTGTGTGGCACCCACCCCTCAGCATGGAAGCAGCCTCTCTGTACAGAACTCGCTGTCACAAGGGCATTTCCGCACAGTGATGATACCTGCTCCCGGCTAACTCGCTGAGTGCTGTCACGCTGGCAGTCAGAAGGCGAGCCCAGCCCTGACGCTGCCCTTAGCTGCCAGCTGCCCGGCAGCACCTGGCTCAGGGGCTCAGGGCTGCGTAGCCTGGGACAGGTGAGGTCACCTCCCTCCCCTCCGCCCAACAGGTGGCAGCAGCGGGTGAGCACAGAGTGCGGCTCAGCGTCCTGCGGTCACTGCTGTTCCGTCCTGAGCCGTCCTGCCCTGGAGGCAGCCCGCGTGGCCGTGACCACAGAACCCAGTGAAGGACAATCACTTAGAGTTCTAATGGACAAAGGAAGACTGATCCCTCCTTGCAACACCCTTTACAGGGAGCGGGGCACAGGGGTCTGGGCTTCTTTCAGTGAGGAACTTAGAGACTGTAAGATGGAACCGTGCTTCACGGCCTTTTTCCCCCCTTTTTCCCCACTGGGGTGGGGAGATAGCTAATGTTTATCCAGTATTTACTAAGTGCCAGGCTCTGTTCTAAGCGCTTCATGTGAATTAACTTACATAGCTCTATTACATTACCATATACAACAGTAAACCTGAAAAAAATGACATAAAATTACTATTCCTTTCTTAGAGATGGGAAGATGGAAGGTCTCAAAGGTTTTCCCTGTCCCCTTTCTCACTGTAACTACAAGAAGATTCTATTTAGGAAGTAAGAAGCAGGCTACATAAAATTTTCAACGTGAAATTCGTATTTTTAAACACAACATCTACTACATTAAAGTCGCTGAAATGCCCTTGAGTACGCGATAGTGACCCACTGGCTGAGACACAGCTGAGGCCCCCGGGCCGTGGACCCGAGCCCAGAGCCCTGCTGCACTGGTGTAAAATGGGGCACACTGCACCCACACTCATTCTCAGTGACCTCGTGGTCTAAGCATCTGTTCTGAAACACCTAACTGTCTAAAACCACAAGTTCACATTCCAACAGAAATGAACAGATTCTCAAGGAGCTGCTGAGCACGTCTGGAGTCTGAGAACGGACAGGAGTTGTACATTTTCCTACGATCTTCACACAAACCACTCCGTTTCCAATCTTTAGTTCTCTTCCCTTCCTTTGAAAATGGAAATACAGAAGTCATAAATCCTACTGTCCTCGCAATACATAACCGATGTGAAGGAGGGTCCTTCCGGTACCCCTCCCCAACCCATCCCCCCTGCAAACGGCCACAGTGCAGAGAGAGGAGCACGTGAGGGAGGCAGATAAACTGCTCCAAAGACAGGATGCCCAAGAGGAGAAAAAGAATCATCTGACAAATGGGAGAATACAGGAGAAAGTCAGAAAGAGCGCCGCAGTAGAGAGAACTAAACGTCTGTGCAGGGAAGACGGGAATTCCAGCCCAGGGAACAGCACGTGCAAAGGAGCAGAGGAACGCGCCGTCCACAGGCTCCTCCACCAGCGCGAGGGCCGCCGAGAGGCCTTTCCTGCAGTCTGGAGGGATGACGCTTGGAGGCGCCCAGGGGCTTGATGCGGAGGACCTTCCAGATCACGGCCACGTCCGGACTCCACGGGGAGCCACCGTCTGCGGCCGAGCTAAGGAGTGACACAGCCAAGCACCCTTTAGAGAGCTGAGTCAGGAAGCCAACTGGACAGAGGGCTGGGAGGGACAAGGCTGGGACACTCCAGGTGGACGACAGGGGCCTGGGTGAGAAGCAGCGACCCCGCCGGTGGCCAGGGACAGTTATGCGGGCGAGCGGCAGTCCTCAGAGCGGTAGCGAGTGATGGGCCTCAGGCCGCCGCCAGGCGACACAGGCAGGACCGGTAAAGCTGCTCTCCACTCGGCCCCTGGAGATGGTCCACGGAGAAGGAAAAAGAGCTGTAAGAAGGTCAAAGCCAGGACGCAGGGCCGGCCTCCCTGCCTGGCCACGGCAGCAGAGGGAAGGGTGTGGGGCCGTGAGGAGGATTCTGAGTAAATTCCCTGGGAGTTACTCTAAAAGGGAGAAGCGCTGAAAGCTGTGACCCACAGCAGAGGGTCTTCCCGCCCACCCAGCCCCGGAGACCCTGCGGGCCACCCACAGCCCCCCAGAGCACTGTCAAGTGTGCCCGCTTTCCTCCTGAATCAGCTGAACTGTGGGCACCACGAGGGCAGGGGCTCCCCCGCCCGCTGCCCGGAAGCGTCCGAGTCTGTCCCCGCGATCCCGGACTCGGGGTAAAACCTGCCCCACGGCGCTCTCGGCAGAACACGCAGCACGGGCTGCGGACGGGGACGGCCCTCGGAAAACACGCTGCCCTTTCTCTGAGGTTTCAGACACAGTGTTCCTGACATTTACACAAAACCACTATAAAAAGTTGCACGACTACGGTATATTACTCAGCCAGAAAAAGGAATGAAGTTCTGACACCTGCTACAACGTGGATGAACCCTGAGGACATTACGCTGCGTGACATGAGCCAGACACCGAAGGACGCATAGTGTGTGATCCACTCCTATGGGGCAAATCCAGAGAGACACGGAAGACTGGAGTCACCAGGGGCTGGGGGAGGGGGAGTTATTGTTTAATGGGTACAGAGTTTCTGTCTGGGACGATGAAAAAGTTTGGAATATAGACTGCGGTGCTGACTGCAGTGACAACGTTCATGTATTTAATGCCGCTGAACTGTACACTTAGGAATGGTTACAATGATGGGCATTATGCAAAGTCATCTAACTGCTCACATCCAGCTAGCGTTTGATCACGTTCCCTCACTACACACAGCTACACCAGGAAAGGCCAGGCCTCAGGACTGGGTGCTGACGGTGGGCAAACCTCCTGCCCCTCCGCGCTCCACCAGGGCACGGAAACACACAACGGGGAGGGGCTTCCCACAGCCATGCGCCTCCAAATACTGGGGGTTTAAGTGCCCGTGTGTCCCACAAACATTCCAATTATAAAGCCAAGCAGCGTGGGAGAGACCAGATGTTTCTGTGTCGACATCTGTATTTATACCTGAGCTAAGAAATACCAGGTGGAGGTGCCCCCAAACAGAAACCGGATCAGACGTCCTGGTTTCTTTTCTTTTTCCCCCCTCAACATTTCATTATGAAAATTTTCAAACATAAGGAAAGTTGAAAGAGTTATTCAGGGATACCTCCTAAAGGCGCGCCTGGGAAAGGTCCTACGAATGGGGGGGGGGGGCGGTGCGGGGGGGGGGGGGGGCGGGAAGACCCCACCCCCTTCTCATCGCCTTCCCACCACGGTCTCCTGGGCATACCTGGCTTCCTAGGTGAGGATGTAGGACACCTACAGGCAAACTGGTCCTGCCTGAATAATCTGGTAAGGATGAAACTTTCCTTCAGTTACACAAAGAATGAAAGTATTTTCTCAGCTTGAGACCTCGTATTTTAGACTTTAGTTTGACAACAGTTGATTTCATGGTGAAATTATGAACTTCTGAAAGCATTTTTCATGAGAATACTCATCAGTCAAATTAAGACTGCAGCTGGAAATGAGCTCCTGTGACACACTACTGTATCATTTTAATAAGCTCTCTCATCAAGAATTTTACAAATACGACCCTAAAGCCTCATGGATGGGTCTTTAAAAAATCGGGGTAACGGAATTCCCTGGTGCTCCAGTGGTTAGAACTCTGTGCTTTCACTACTGGGGCCCGGGTTCGATCCCTGGTTGGGGAACTAAGATCCCATAGGCCACGGTGTGGCCAAAAAAAAAAAAAAAAAAAAATGGGGGTAGCAAGCAAAGTAATCTAATTTTAGAAATTTCTTAGGTATCATCAATTGATTTAAATATACATTAAAAGAAACTACGGCAATTATACTTCAATAAAGATGTTAAAAAAAAAAAAAAAAAAAAAAGAAACTACAGGGCTTCCCTGGTGGCACAGTGGTTAAGAATCCACTTGCCAATGCAGGGGACACGGGTTCGAGCCCTGGTCCAGGAAGATCCCACATGCCACGGAGCAACTAAGCCTGTGAGCCACAACTACTGAGCCTGCGCTCTAGAGCCTGTGAGCCACAACTACTGAGCCCGTGTGCGACAACTACTGAAGCCCACACGCCTAGAGCCCGTGCTCTGCAACAAGAGAAGCCACCGCAGTGAGAAGCCCGCGCACCGCAACGAAGAGTAGCCCCGGTTCGCCGCAACTAGAGAAAGCCCGCGTGCAGCAACCAAGACCCAACTCAGCCAATAAATAAATAAAATAGTAAAAGAAACTACAAAACACTGGAATTTTAAAACTGTAATACTCTCGATGCGCAAAGAAAGCCCCTGTATTACCTCCTAACAGTGAAGTGTTATTCTCTCATGCCTCTTAGAAAAACAAAAACAAAAACTACAATACAACTCACAAGACAAAAACAACTCATTTTCACATCTGGAGCTGTGACAACTACTAAATCCTATTCTTAGTATAGGTGGCTCCTGTAAAAACTTAATATGAGAGCAATATTTTAATCATCCCTTAATTTGGCCCTACCAAACCCAATTCTAGTTCTTAAACCAATCCTGGAAAATGCTATCAGATGTTCAAGAATTTTTATTCTTATTTCTCCCAGTACTTCACAACCCACACTGGCTGCCAAACACACATTCAGCCCCGACCGACGAAGGAACCAACCAAACCCACGGACCGCAGGACCCGCACTAAGGACACATGCTGGCATTTTTTTAAACAGTATTTCTTGGACCTAAAATTCCAGTTATTATTTAAATCATATCCTTACTATAACTAACTAGCAAAGCTGAAACTAAATCAGGCAGCCGAGCCAGGCCTGCAGCCAGATGCTGAATGTCAGAACCGTAAACCACTGGGCTGATGGACCTCTCCAGGGCTGCCCCAGCCAGGAAACCCTCACAGGGGATACCCCTCACCAGGAGGGTCCCTGAGGACGTCTCTCCAACCAAGAGCGTGATCACAACGTTTCAGCGGGTACAGAGGTCTCCCACTCATGCCAAATGCTGTACTGGACATTATATGCATTCACTCATGTAAAACTGGGCCTCACCTCCAAATAAGTTTATGATCCAGGGAAAACAAACTACCACATGCCCTATTTGCTTTGTACATGATATCTGTATGATATATATATATATATATGTGTATATAGATATACACATACATACACTTAGAGACACACGTTATGAATAACAGCATAAAAAAATGGAGCCATAGAAGTTTGTACTCAAGATGACCACGTGGAATGACCATGCTATAGATAAATTTATCACCTGTTCTCTGTAGCAATCATAACAGCAAGCAACCCAACAGGATGGGTCTCCTAATATTCCATTCCACACCCTGGCAGGGGCTTTCACTCTTTGAGAAGCCTCACCTCCTCTGAAACCCTCTCCCCTCCAAGTTTCGGAAACTCTGCGGCCAGGGATTGGACCACCCACGCCACTGGAGAGTCACTGCTGTGGACAGAGGTGATACATGACCATCCAAGGAATCCCAGTGCACAGGCCTATTTGGAGAAAACCTCCCAGAGAAAGGATCGCTTCACCAAAGGTGGAAAGGCGCAAGGGCTATGATTTGATGGAGGAAATGTGAAGCTATTCTTGGAGTCCGGAACTTCCTGTGAAAAGGCTCAAACATAGAAAAGATGAACAGGCAGATAATGTTGGGGAGCAAGGCAGGTGCGTCTGGGTACATTGACTGAAAACACAGGAGTGACGCTCGTGAGACAGGATGGAGTGAATTAGTAAAAGGAACAAGCTGGTCCCTAGCACTCCTGCTCAAGACCACGGCTTGGAGACAGGGAGGTCAGTACTCCAAAGAGAAGCCCACTCCCTTCAAAAGCCAGCTTACATCCTCGAAAAGATTCTCACCGTGCTAACGAATTCAGAGACTCCAGGATCTGCTCTACGCCACAGCATTGGAACAGTTAACAGTAAACACAAACCACTGCTACACAATATGAGAGTTGTCCCTTGTCCTCCAGAAAAACTCCTATGAATGTCAAATACTGGCATATGAACCAAAAGTAGTTAATTAACTTAAACAACCACTTGTCACTATTAGGTTGACGTGGTCGAGATGGCCAGCGAAATAAAGCTTTCGTAGAGTGAACGGCAAACATTAAACAATGTCAAGTTTCCACCCTAATTTTAGCACTGTAACTATTATCTTTATTTCCAGCATTACCTTGTTTTAATCATACTTTCAAAATGAAACTGTAAATCAAATAGCATTAGGCTCAAAAGTACTAACACTAACACTTAGTGACATGAGTGGCCAAACAGGGCTACCTCCGGGCTCTGGGAGCCGTCACAGGTGCTCTCTGTAATAAAGCCCACTCCCCGCCCCACACAGAGCCTCAGCCACCAGCACGCAATGGGATGGTGACCCCTGGACTCGGGACCAGGGGTCCATAGGAATTACTAAGGGTCCATAGGCCCAGTTCTGTCCATAGGAATTACTAAGCAATAGGCTTTTTTTAAAAAAGGAAGGAGATTCAGGGAATTTTTCATGTTGGAAGTCGGAAATGTTCTAGAAATGTTCAAGCCCAAGCTCTTCGTTCTGTTGATCAGAATATTTTGCTCCTTTTTAGAGCAGATTTACAGTCAAAACAAAGTAAATGCAGTGAATTTATCTTCTGTATTTCTTCAAACCTTTTATTTTTTAGAAGTCAGTAAGGAACATTATTTAGAAGTTTCACATTATTATAACCATGAAATAAAACATAAAAGCAGCTTTTCAAAACCTGTGTTAGTCTGGTTTTTCCAATACAAATCAGAACACCCCCACAAAGTTCCCCCAAATGCTTCCTGGGTGTTTACGGCGAATTTATCAGCTTCAACACCTCTCCTCACGCCCAACCCACACATGCAGTGGGATTTAGGAGCCCGGGGCTGGCTACTTACAATACATCATTTAAAATAACAAGGCATCTTATTGTAAAAACATTCTCCTCCCACCAAAGGAAAGTCCCTCCCCCAACCCTGCGATTTGCTAAAGAAAGAAAGAAATATGTACAGCTCCCATTTACACCTAAGTCAAAACGATTTCAAATTAGATGGAGAGGCTAGAAGAATCTTTTCCGGTTCAAAAATTCCGAGATTCTCATAATTCACCTTAATAATTTTTCATGACAGCTTCTGCTCAGATATCATTTTAAATTGCTTGACATTTTGAGATTCATTAAATGTTCAGCAATTTTAATTTCAAAGGAATGCTGGCATATTCTTTAAACAGTGCTCTATATACCTGGATAATGAGACCAAATTTTATGAGAGGCTGAATAACACAGTATCTTGTTAATGATAATTTAAAACAGACTTTCTTAAACAGTCTGTGCATTCTTATTTTGAAGATTTTTCTGTTACTCTCTTACTAATACATTTGCTAAAGAAAAAACTTTTAAAAGATACAAAGTAGCTTAGTCTCTTGATTGAGCGCTCAAAAATGGTGATCCATCACGCAGGGATTTGAGTTGAGATTCAACTAAAACTATGAATCAAGCTCTCCTGAGCAGAATTTCCCTAATAATGGGCCGGGAGTTACTTTCTCCATTACCAAGGGAAGGCCTGTCAACCCCTAGGTTAAAATTCAAACTGAACACCTGTGCGAACATCACACATTTTGTGACTTTCCATTCAAGTTTCTTAGTAAAATGGGGGCAATCTTTCCTCTACAATTGCACGTATTTGCTGAACACTTTGGGAAGAGAGCTGTCTGGCCACTGCATTTCTACCTGCCAAGCGCTGGGTCTCACACAGTCCCGGGTTAGTGAGTTCTTAAGTCTGGACTCCTGTCCAGGGAGACCCCCTCCCCTGCCCCCCACGTACGTGTAATCCGTCCACACGACGAACCCCGCACACAGCGCGCACCGTCCGGGTCCCGCCGAGGCCTGCGGGCGGGGCACGTGTCTCCGCGGCCCCACCTGCCTCCGCCGGGTCGCCAGGCGCCGCGAACCGGGTCAGAACCCGCGTCCGGAGCCCGGCGGGCGCCGAGCGCAGGGGGGCGCCGCGGTAGGCCGGACTCCGGACGGGGGTCGGGGTGGGGGTGGGGGAAGGTGGGGGAGGGGAAGACCCGGGGGCGCGGCCCGGGGGGAGGGGCGGCCCGCGAGGGGGAGGGGCGGCGCGGCCTCCGTCCGGGGACGACCTGCCCGCGAGGGACCGAGGGCCGAGGTGGCCCGACGGCGCGGACCCCCCCTCCGCCCGAGCGCGCGGCCCCACCCGCCGCCGCGTCCCGAGTCCCGATCCGGACCCCGCCGCCCCGCTCACCTCGAGCCGTCTACGCCGTCCGCGGCCGCCTGGCCCGCGGCTCCGGGGCCTCGCGGGGGACGCCGAGCCCGGGGTCGGCCGGCGGGCGGGGACGCGGGGCGCCGGGCGGACGGGCGGGCGGGCGGCCCCATCTTCCGGCGCTCGCGCCGCGGCCCAGCGCGCAGCCCGAGCGGGACATTCGCTACATTGTTGGCATTCCTGGGGCGTCACGTGACCGCCGCGTCAGCGCCGCCCCCGCCCGCGCCCGCCGGCCGCCCAGGGGGCGCGGGGCCCGGCCGTCGTCCGTCCGCCGGTCCGTGCGGGGCCCGCGGCCTCAGCCGCCGTGCCCCCCGCGGCGCTGCCGTCCCGCGTCCTCCCGCGCGGACGGGCTCCGGACTGTCTGCCAGGGGACAGCCCGGGGTCCCCGCGCGCCGATGGCCCAGCCATCGCTGAGCGCCGGGATCCGGCTCACCTGCGCCCCGCCCCCCGCGAGGCTCACCTGGACGCGCGGCGCAGCGCCGCCTCCGCCCTCACCTGCGCCCCGGGCGCTCGCACCTGGACAGGCCTCCCTCCCCCCGCCCCCCAACCGGGCCTGGTGCCCTCCTCTCTTTGTGTGCAGGTAAAGGTACTGCCCTTGCTCTGTCTTCAACGACAGAAACATAGTTAACTGAAAGAAATATATCGTAAATAAAAGGAATTTAATGGACTTTACAATTTATGTGCGAGACACCTAATCAAATTTTGGGATTACAATGACCATTGTAGAATTGTTTGCAATCGTGAAAAATCAGGAAGAACCTAAAAATCCAGCAATAGGGAACTGTGGGAAAATAAAATATGTAAAATAGCTAAGTGAATGAACTAGCTGTACTTTTCAAAGGATATGTAGATAGACTTCAAAAATCATTGTAGAGTGGAGAAAAGGGAGTTGCAAAACTATATTTACACTATGATACCATGTTGATAAATAAAATCCCACAGAATCTATGCTAATCACATTCTTTATACAAGTAGAGTCAAGGACTGAAAATGTACACACCAGACTCATGACAGCTGTGGCCGGTGTAGAAAGGAGTGCAGAAATTAGACTCAGGAGAGAAAAGTAAGGACATCGACTTTCTCTCCAGTGCTTTATTTCTTTATTTGAAACAAATTGTCCAAATCTTAAAATTTGTTGATTCTGAGTGATTCGATTCAATAATGTGTACTGTGTTATTCTCTGTGCCTTTTTAAAAAATATCTTAAACATTTTTACATATATATATATATTTGAAACAAATTGGAAACGGGTAGTTTTCCAAATGGAGGCTTACTTGAGGAAACTGATACACAATATAGGAGAACATTGTGTTTACTGACATGCAGTCAATCATTCCTTTGGGTTTTTTGTTTTTTAAATATTTTTTAGGACCTGCCATGAACCATGGATTAAACCAAACACCATTGGTACTACAGTGAGCAAAACTACACGATTTACCCACTGGTGGAGTTTACACTCTTGTTGATGCGTTCAAGAAACATAGCGATAGGACTTCCCTGGTGGCACAGTGGTTAAGAATCCGCCTGCCAGTGCAGGGGACACGGGTTCGAGCCCTGGTCCGGGAAGATCCCACGTGCCGTGGAGCAACTAAGCCCGTGCGCCACAACTACTGAGCCTGCGCTCTAGAGCCCGGGAGCCACAACTACTGAGCCCGCATGCCACAACTACTGAAGCCTGCGCGCCTAGAGCCCATGCTCCCCAACGAGAAGCCACAGCAATGAGAAGCCCGTGCACCGCAACGAAGACCCAATGCAGCCAAAACTTAAATAAATAAATAAAAATTTAAAAAAAAAGAAATATAGTGACAAAATAGGGTACAGGATCTAATTTGGTCAAACAATATAAGTATATATATTTATATTTAAGCTATATTCATAAAATATAAATAATATATATTATATAATATAAAATATATAACATATATTAAACAAACAAAAATATGTATGTGTCCAATAAAGTATGCAGCCAAATATTAAAAGTGGTATTCTCTGGATATAGTGATTCTGGGTGATTTCTGTCTTATAATTCCTGATGCTTCTAAATAGGATAGTTAAAAACTGTTTAAATAATCAGCTACATAAGTTCATCCACATAATGCATCCAGTTGCCAAGAGGAGAAAAGAGAGACAGCACAAGTCCCACTGAGCACAAAGCATGTGGCAGCGGCAACCTCTCCATGTATAAATTAATTGATTAACATACGTAAAATATGTGTGTATACCAGGTGTTGCCCTAAACTTGTGTATTATCTCATTTAACCCTCTAGTCAACCATGTTATTAACCCCATTTTATAGAAGAAGACCCTAAAATACACAGAGCCCAACTAACTCACCAGAGACCAAAGAGCTGGGATTCCAACCTTGGTAGATCTGACCCCAGAGCTTGGAAGCACTGAATTATAAGGCTGTCTTCGGGTAATCTCAAACAGTCATGATCACAATGTACTTAATAATAAGGAAACTGAAACCAAATCAGCTCCCTTTTACTTTGAGGGGAGAGGAATGGTCTTTGTGGAGTGAGGAAGGGAGGCCCAGGGCCTCCTGCAGCAGACAGAGCAGAGGCTGAGAGCTGGCAGGCACCAGCATCACCTCACCTGCAGATGCGGGGCCAGGATGTTTTAGGGGTTCTCCCTGAGGCCGCTGTGCAATGCGCCCTGAGACTACCTACCTGCTTCCCCTCCCCACCCCTCCCCCACCCATGAATGCACAAAACCTGATTATGACTCAGCCTCTTTATACCTTAGTGCCTGGAAAGCAGGCTCTGTTCTCTAGATACAATTTTTGTCTTTTTGGAAAGAAAAGGCCTCCTTGTTAATAATCTGTGGAGGACACACAGCAAATCTGCCTAACTACAGAGAATGTTCTCTATGGGGAGCAGTGAAAAAGTAGAGTAGGGTTAGATTGTGAAAGGCCTGGAAAACTAGAAAGAAGATGTGCTACACTGATTTAATTTTTTTTTATACCCATGTAGTCTGTCTCCTTAATTAGATTATAAATTCCTCAAGAACAAGGACCATTTTCTCCCCCCAAAACTACACATAGAGAACTTAACTGCTGATCTGAATGTATTGAATGAACTTTTAAAGGCTGTTTTAATGTCTGAAATATCAAAATTTTAAAGATCACCTTTTTCTCAGAACCAAGCACTCTGGGTCAGCCAGAGAGATCTCCTGGTACACTATCCTTTGGAGGTTTTGGTTCTGCAAACTTGTAGGAATTTCTAGAAAGACTTGGCAGTACCAGGTTTATTAGTTGCGGGATATGCTTTGATGACGAACTCTTTTTTTTTTTTTAACTGTCTTTTTTTATTGTAATAAAATATACATAATATAAAATTTACCATTTTATCACATTTTAACTGTACAGTTTAGGGGCATTAAGTACATTCACATTGTGTGCAGCCATCACCACCATCCATCTCCGAAACTTTTTCATCTTCCCAAATTGACATTCCGTCCGCATTAAACACTTAACACCCTATTTCCCTCCCCACCTTGTTTGTTATTTTGAGGGATTTTTTGTTGTTTTCCTCTGTTAGGTAATTTTGTGCCACACAACTTACGGGATCTTAGTTCTTCAACCAAGGATCGAACCTGTGCCCCCTGCAGTGGAAGCATGGAGTCCTAACCACTAGACTGCCAGGGAATTCCCACTAATTTTCTTCTTTTAATCTGCTGTTGGCTATGAAAGATTACTTCACTTCTCAAAACTGTATGTAAACTAAGAGCTAACAGAACCTCTTATTCCTAAAAGCCTTTCCTATGCAGAGGAGAGCTAGGGCCTTGTGATGCTATTTCAAGTATTAAAACATCTCTTGTCCTCAGTTTCTGGACATTTCCCAAAGGGTTTATATTACTGGAAGCCAGACTTATGGAAAAGTGGATTATTATTGTTTTTAAGAGAGTAGTCAATTAATAGATAGTAGATGAATAACCAGAAATGTTTCATACCTTATATTTTTTTCAAAAGCCTTTATGTTCTACCACTAGGTTTCTTTTTAAAATTATTTTATTTTTTCAATTGTGGTAAATAATACCTGACATAAAAGTTACCATCTTAACCATTTTTCCTTTTTTTCTTTTTCTTTTTTGGCCACGCCACGTGGCTTCCAACATCTTAGTTCCCCCACCAGGGACGGAACCCATGCCCCCTGCAGTGGAAGTGCAGAGTCCTAACCACTGGACTGCCAGGGAATTCCCTAAATTTCAATTCTTACATGTGTTTTCCAATCTTAAAATCATGAGAGAGTAAACCTTCTCTGATTTTAATTTATTTCTAATTGCTTTGAGCCATTTTGGAAAACAGAGCTTCCTGGAAAATTTGGTAAAAACCTCTAGGGCATATTTAGGGAAAGGCCCAGGGTCACAGCAGGCCTTAAAGGGTGGCCACCTTGCCAGTCTCTGCAGACCTGCCTTTCCAGCCCCTTCCAACACAGAACCCAACTTCATTCTCCGAATAGCCACTCTGCTTCTCAGATGAATAATGAAGTATGTGATTGCATAAGTCAGAATTGCTCAATAATTTAAGACGTGTTCCCAGAAGACTTCAAAGAAACACTGTCAAGATAAAAATCACATTCTGCATTTAAAGAATTCTTATGTTGACACTTTACATTATTGAGAGACAATTGCTAAAACGAACTTTCTTTTCTTACCACATCCTCCGTGAGTTTGCTTTTTATGCTGAGTGAGCTGTGACAGCGACACCAGCTACTTACTTACTTCTCATTACATTTATAGTTGGCTGCAACTTCTGTTTCCTTTGTAGACATGAGCAGGATGTTCTTGTGTCTGTAATTGAAAGAAAAATCCTACTGTGAAGGTCTGAATGCTCCTAGATGTTCTAAAACTTTCCATTCAGATTGTTAATCTAATCTTTTGCAGTGAACATTGGTAAAACTTGCACTAGGAAGAACAAAAAGTGTAAGGCTCCAACTCTTGTCTCAACAAAATCAATCTCTATAATAAAACTAACGTTTTCGAAGGGAAACATCTGAGCCAATTTAAATTGACAAGAAATATTTAATTGTGTAATTGTAAAAAGAACATTTTCATGGTCTATTTTTAACTTTTAATTTATAATTAACTACTAAATGTCGTTATGGTTGTCATTGAACAGTTGCTTTTAAGACCATGTATTTTGCTTTATCAACCAGACCTGAAAAGAAAAACTGAGTGTGTTTTCTTCAGATGCTGAATAAATGGGTTTTGATCATGAAACCCATGATGAGATTATCATAAGGTGATATCATGTGCAGAAGTGGAAGGAGGCCCGTGGACAGACAGGCTGCCCAACTTGAAAGAGCAAAGGGAAACCTATAAATGTTGGGAAGCAGGCATGCAGATTGAATCTGATTGCTTGTAACCCCAGGAGAGGAAGAGTTTCTGGGCTTGGGGGTTGGAACTCGAAAAATGTCCCAGAGCTAATACCCTTCAGAAAGTCAGAGGTGAGAGGAGGAACTAGAGTTCAAGGCAAAGATCTGGGAAGGGGGAGAGGGCAGAAGCAAGTCACAGGAAGGCAGGCATTTAAGACATGCGGAGAGTGGCCTTCTGAGAGAGCAGAGGGAAGGTGGATGGCAGCTCCGTGATCATGTGCTGTCGAGTCAATCCTTGGGGAAAAGAGGAGCTGAAAAAATATTTGGGAGCTATCACAGGAGGTGAGAGAAAATTTAACTGAGCTCAAGTAGAGGTTGGAGGTGAGAGGACTACACTCTGGCAGAAGGCGTCACAGTGCCCAGGGTTCATAGGGCAAAAGGGTGGAGGATGGTTTATGTCTACACTGAAAGACGACCTCAAGGAAAAGCAAGGTCTTGAGTTTGCCTACTCTTTCTCTCTGGTATTTTGCATAAATGGGAATTTTTGGTGTGTTCATGGGTCACGAAAGTTATGATCTGCATCACAAAAATCCAATGTTTTCATTTTCACACTTCCAACTACTTGCTAGACATTTTCCCGTTTGTGTCTCGACAAGCTTGGAAAATCAAAAGGACAAATATTTATTGAGAACTTATGATATGCCAGGCTTGTCACCCTCTCCAGCAGCACCTAATTTGTTCAACATTATTGGGCACCCAGATGTGCTAGGCCCTGGGGACAAAACAGTGACAACAGACATTATCGTGGAGCTTCCAAGTCTAGCGGGAGAGGCAAATAATCACCAGGTAACACTACAAACTCATGGAAATTTTGGATTGTGATTAATACTGTAAAGGAAAGACACACAGCTCCTTGAGCTCTTATCATAGAGGGTATGTGACCTGGTTGGGCTAGGAAATGAGGAAGCACTTTAGCTGAGCTGCAAAAGCAGAGAAGAAATTAACAAGACGAACAGGGAAAGCATTCTGAGAGGGGGTGGGGTGGGGTGGGGGGAAGCACTGCCTGTGCAAAGGCCCTGTGGTGGAAGGAACAAGACCCAGCATCTCAAACACTGAAAAAGACCCTCGTGATTGGAGTGCAGAGATGCAGGGAGAGATCGGAGGTGAGGAAGGAGAGGTAGGCACCCAGGGCCTTTAAGGTCACATTAAGGATTTCAGTCTTAATACTCAGAACAGTGGGAGTCATGAAACGGTCCCAAGTAGAGGAATGACAGGATCGGCTGTGTGGGAATGATTGGGGGGGGGGTGGAGACAGGAGGCCAGAATGTTACTAGTTGCAGAGGGAGGTGATGCAGCTTGAGCCAGGATGGGAACAATGGATGAGGGAAAAAGTAGCTGAAATGGAGAAATAACAGTGGTCAAACTTTGAGACCCCAGTAATGGGCTGACCGTCTGGACCACGCAAGAAGGGCGTTGCTCCTGGGTTCTCACTTATGTAACTGGGGTGCTGGTGCCGTCCTGTGGACCGACACCTTAAATTTGTTTTTGGAGGTGTCTTCTGAGCCGCTGTGGAGTGGATGGAGATGACGAAGGCCATCGTGGACACTGATTTGTAGCAGGGGAGATGCGAACATGTGAGTTGCCCTACAGGTACCGTGGATAAGGTGTGGAGGCAGAGCCTCGCAGACAGTGTAGATGGAATGGGAGGGGCCGTGACGCTGAGGAAATGCAACATTCATGGTGAAGCGCAGGGGGAGTCTGCACAGGAAACAGCTCAGCTGCCGGGGGCTGGAGGAAAACAGGGCTTCTCAGAAACAAAAGGAAGAGTGTTTCAAGGAGGGAGGGATCAACCAAGATACAGGCTACTAAGAAGCAAGTAAAATGATAGCTGGAAAATGCCCCCTGGATTTAAAGACGTGGCAGCCACTGGAATCTTAGCAAAGAGCTCTTTTGGTAGAGGAGCTGCTAGATGGGAGATATTGTGATGAGCACAGTAGCAAAAGACAAAAAACTCTGAGACATACAGTTGGAAAGGGGAGGAAAGTGATCAAGTAGCAGCTGGAGGAGAATGAGGGTTCACGGGGAGGATTTAGTTTTATTTTTAATGGGAGATTGCTACCGCTGCTGTAACAAACTACCACAAAGTAGTGACTTAAAGAAGCCTACGCTTACTCCCTGACGATGGGAAGGTAGGTCAGAAGAGGCCACGTGCAGCCTCCGGAAGCTTTGAAAAGCTCTCAACCTACAGCCGGCAAGAAAACAGGGCCCTGGGTCCTACAACCACAAAGAACAACCCAAATGGACAGGAAACAGACTCTCCCTAGAGTCTCCAGGCTGAAGGCCGCCCTGCCAACGCCTTGGTTTTAGCCAGTGAGACCCGTGTTGGGTTTCTGGCCTCCACAACTGGAAGATAATAAATTTGTGATGCTTTAGCCTCGTTTGTGGAATTGTTATGGCAGCAAGAGGAAATTGTCAATACTACACCCTCTGTCATGGCCTAGTTCTACTGCAGCATCTCCAAGAAGCTGTCCTTGATGGTCTCTGTTGGAAAGGACCACTTTCCTTTCCTTTGAATTCCCAGCGGCACCTGCTGAGAAGTGTTTATTTGCAGACTCGTCCTAGTTCTCCTGTTAGACTTTCAGCTCCTTGAGGTTAGGGCCCAGGGTTTGGGTGGGTACAGTAGCTGCCAAACTATCTAGCCCCTTGCCTAGTACGTAGAAGTGACTCAGTAATTTTTTTTACATAATAAATGAGCACATGGCAGTCCCCATGGACATGGCAGAAACAAAATAACCACAGTAAGTGGGCCTTTCTCACCTCGTTTCCCTCAGGTGAAATAGAATCTCTCTGAAATTAGAAGCCATTCCTTAGTCGGTGGCCCCAAAACCATTTGAATATTTTCTGTTGACAAGAAATATTATTCTTGTCATGTAATTAGTTTTATTTATTTTTAAAATTTATTTATGTATGTATGTTTGGCTGCGTTGGGTCTTCGTTGCTGTGCGCAGGCTTTCTCTAGTTGCGGCGAGCGGGGGCTACTCTTCGTTGCGGTGCACGGGCTTCTCATTGCAGTGGCTTCTCTTGTTGCAGAGCATGGGCTCTAGGTGCATGGGCTTCAGTAGTTGTGGCATCCGGGCTCAGTAGTTGTGGCGCACGGGCTTAGTTGCTCCGCGGCATGTGGGATCTTCCCGGACCAGGGCTTGAACCCGTGTCCCCTGCATTGGCAGGCGGATTCTTAACCACTGTGCCACCAGGGAAGGCCCATGTAATTAGTTTTAATTTAGTTCTATTTCATGGCTTTCCTCAGAAGAGGACTTTGGAACTTTAAGGAATTAGTACTAAATAAGAATGGATAAAGAGACACTTTCTCTCGTAAATGGCTGCTGACCACCAGGGAACTATTTTTCTCAATACTGCCGATAATAGTAAGTTACATTCACACGAAACAGGACTTGGCTTAGCCTCAAGGACTAAGTCTGCATTTTAATGTTTGTCTTCCAGGGTGAAATTATGATGGAGGAAAGATGATGACGGTGAATATAAGCTGTACTTAGATCCAGAAAGAGAAAAATAGATTAAAAAACAAAGCTTTCCCCCAGATCAAGGGGCAGGTTCAGGGACCGTGCGCCACAACAACTGAGCCTGTGCTCTAGAGCCCGCGAGCCACAACTACTGAAGCCCGTGTACCTAGAGCCTGTGCTCCGCAGCAAGAGAAGCCACCGCAATGAGAAGCCCACGCACCGCAGCGGAGAGCAGCCCCCGCTCGCCGCAACTAGAGAAAGCCTGCGTGCAGCAATGAAGACCCCACGCAGCCATAAATAAATAAATAAATAAATAAATAAATAAATAAATAAATAAATAAATAAATTTATTTTTAAAAAGGGCAAGTTCACGTCCACCTATTCTACACACAACTAAAAGTGCAGAGACGTGAAGCATCTTGAAGAGCCCTCTGACTTATGTGTAACTACTCAAATATTGAACATAGCTACAGAAATCTGGAGAAACTGTAGAAGAAATCTGGCTAGGAAGGGAAGAAGTGGCAGAATACAGAGGCAGAAGCCAAGAAGTGCAGCTGGCGGGGGCGGACGCTGGGAGGGAACCGGCTGTGAGGGGGCTGAGTGCCCGGAACTCGCTCCTGCAAACACAAGCTGCGGCACGCGCCCCGCCTCCCCCTGCGCACCCCTCCCCCGCCCCTGACTGGGGAACCGTTCTGGACACGTTTACCAGTCTCTGCTCCAGACTAATTTTTAATTACTAAGTACAATAAAAATAGTGTAGGATCACATATGCTCCCAAGCCCAGGTCCTTTTTATTAGCGGGCCCTAAGAGGGGGGCAAAAGTAAGAGAGGAGGGTCCTTGAAAATGCCCTCTGGAGTCCTGGCCTGATTCCCATGGAAGGAGATGCTGTTCTCTACATCCCACGTGTGGTCGCTTAGGAGGCCACGTCTGGCCCTTCTGGACTACATTCCCTCCGTAACTGATAACCGCTGGGTACTTGTGCTTTAGAGGGAACCCAGGAGATGGAAAGCCTTTAAGGTTCAAAAGACTGAATCTCTTTAGGTGGAATTTCAGGAATCATAAATATTTTTTCGTTCATTCATCCACCACATGTGTGCTGAATTCCAGGCACAGTGCTGGATGCTGAGATCACAGTGGTGAGCAAACCAGACAGGACCTTGTCATCGTAGAATTTACAGCCTCCAGGAGGTGAACTTCCAACCAAATCACGTGGGGTCTGGCCTTTCCCAGGAAGTGGCCTCTGAGCGCCAGAGGGCGTGGCGCTAGCCAGGCACAGGGCAGGGAGGGCGGGCGCCCGCAGCATCCCAGGCCCTGAGGCTCGAGAATCTGCGGGGGGTTGGGGGACAGGATGCGGGGCGGGTTGGGGGGGGAGCGGTTTGCGGGGCCGCCTAACAGAGCACCTCACGCCGGGGGCTCAAACGACGGAAGTTCCTGGCTCTCAGTCCTGGAGGCTGGCGGCGTGCCTGCCGTCAAGGTGTCCGCAGGGCTGGGTCCCACTGACGGCCGTGGGACAGTGTGTGCCAGGCCACTCTCCCGGCTTCAGTGGCCGCAGGGGTCTCCACACCATTTTCCTCTGTCTGTGTCTGTGTTCAGACTTCCCCTGTTTGTACGGACACACAATCATGTGGCCTAGGGCCCGCCCTAAAGACCTCATTTCAGCTTGATTTCCTCTGCAAGGACCCTCTCTCCAAATGAGGTCACAGTCTGAGGTCCTGGGGCTGAGGACTGCAACAGGAACTCTGGAGGAACACGACTCAACCAGAACAAGGAAGGGGTCAGCACGCCGTGGCCCACGGGCCAGGTCCGTGCCGCCACCGGTTCTTATGTGGTCCATGAGCTAAGAATGGTGTTTACATTTTTCAGTGATTGGGGGAGAAAATCAGAAAGAGAGTATTTCATGACTCGTGAAAATCATATGCAATCCGTGTTTCAGTGTCTGTGAATGAAGCTTTTGGGGGACACAGGGACACGCACCCATTCGGTGCTGTCTGTGGCCGCTCTTGCCCTACGGCAGCAGTTGTGAGGGACACGGTGTCGCCCGCAGAGCCGCCACATTTGCTGTCGCGTCCTTTGTCGGAAGCCTCCGCCAACCTGCTCTAGAACCCCAGCCGCGGGCTCGGAGGACGAGGGGGCTGCTGGCGCGGGATGGGCCCAGCTTGGCCTCAGGGTTGCCAAGCGGCTCAGGAGGTG
This sequence comes from Balaenoptera physalus, assembly GCF_965194825.1. Taxonomy (NCBI): domain Eukaryota; kingdom Metazoa; phylum Chordata; class Mammalia; order Artiodactyla; family Balaenopteridae; genus Balaenoptera; species Balaenoptera physalus. The sequence goes on along the minus strand of NC_138899.1, from coordinate 80,557,057 downwards.
CAGGTACCTGCGAGGACCACCAGGTGAGGCCCCCCCGAGGAAGGAACCACATCCGACCCGCGGCGGCAGGCGCGACTCGCCTAGAAATTTGCAGAGTCCGTTTTTGAGAAAACACTTTGCCGACGAAACAAAACCCATCTGGAAACCAAACGCAGGCGGGCTGGCTGGTTTCGAGTCTTACCCGACGGGGCGGTGCGTGGAGGCCAGCGAGGCGTAGAGGGAGGGGACGGGCCAGAGTCGCGGGCGCCCGCTCCTTCCGCGGCCGGGGGCCCCTCGGGCTCTGTCCCCAGCCTGGGGCGCCTGTTCCCGGGCCGCGTGGAGTCGAGGCAGCGGGGAAGAGCCCTCCCCCATCCCCAGGGACGGGATGCCGCTGGGATGCGGGCAAGGCGGGTGCGGGGGCGCGGAGCCGGGGCTGGGCCTAGGCGGCCAGGCGCGGTCAAAGGCGCAGACAGTGGACCAGTGGACCCGGAGCTGGTCAGGCGCCGGCGGGTCCCTTCCCGCGACCACCCCCCCCCCCCGACCCGGTGACAGCTCAGGACAGACAGACCCTCCTCACGCTGCTCTGCTGCCAGGCTTCTGTCTGAGCTTTGCGTCCTGGACGCGCTTCCAAGGCTCCTGGAAAAGGCCGGGGTGGAAGGATTAGTAGGTGAAGGCGAAGGAAGGAGAGGCCTTACCCCGCTGCGGCCAACAGCGCTGGAACCGTTCAGCCTTAGTTCCATCCTCAGCGCCCAGAACAGGGGCTGGCACATGGGCAGTGACCAATAAATGTGGTAGAACGATTGACGTTAACTGCTGTCCAACGGGGTGATTAGCAGGTGCCCAGGAATGCTATGTGTACGTTGTGTTTCTAATTATTTTCCTTGTGATTTTGATCCTTAATTCTTTTTCCCACTCATTGCTCTGAAAGCTCCATCACCCTGATCTTCAATCAGCTCCCCATCCTGCCACCTCCTCCAGGAAGCCTTCCCTGATCCTGGATTGCAAGCACATGACCTCTGGTCCAGGAGGCAGCTGAGTGGACTGGAAAGACCCAGCCTTTGGAGCCAACGGATCTGGTTAGTAATGAGATCTTGACCCAGTTTCTTGGAACTTTTCAGAGCCTTGGTTTCCTCCTTTACAGAGCAGGGATTCATATCTGTCCCATGGTGTCATGAGAACCAAAGGAGAGAGACATAGGTGTGAAGTCCCCAGCATACGGTAGGTGTTCGTTGAAACTTTTATCCAAGGAAAAATCCTGAAGAGCTGGAGCTTACCAGATATCAAGAGGGAAAAGAATGTCCTATTTAGCAGGGAGGGTAGAGCCAATAATCTTTCTGTCAGTTTTCCATCTAATGAGTCAAATTATTCATGTCACATTTGGGGAGGGAAGTGCACTTCTACAGAAGGTGACAGCGCCGTCTGCCCCCAGTTACAGCCCGTAGCGGTGCCTTCTTAGGAATCATGATCAGAAAGTCTAAAACAGGCATTTGTCATGATTTTGTGACCAACATCCTACAGATAGTGAATTTTGTTTTGTAAAACTATTTAGCTATACTAAATTCTACATGCTGTACATACTGAAAACAATAGAAGAATCTGGGGACTTTGAATGGAATTTCCCTAACCTCAGGAAGAATACCACAGGGTGAACATCACAACTGCCAGCTGTGGAATTAATTCTCAGCCATTTTAAAGCCTGACAAGTATTTTGTTTGGTGAGAGCAGAGCGACATGTTATGGACGGTCTCTGAAATTCAGGGTTCTGGTTCAGGGATAGTCCTAGTTTTCTTTTAATGCTATTATACAAAGAGAAGAAACGTGGGGTTTACAGGTTAGACTGGAAATATTCAGATGACTTTGAACTTGCTGACGTCCGATAGTATTATGTCACCACTCCACCTTTTTTTGAGTGTTTTTACACTCATTGCATAATTAGCTGAATTGATCAAAGTCGAGCCCTATCGTTTGTCAAACACACACGCACGCGTGCACACACACAAGATGGCCTCGATCTCAGCTGGAAACGGAGGTCAGGCTGGTTCAGAGGGGGACTCCGAGGCCACACCCCGTGTGGGCAGGTCACATGCCCATCGGAACGTGTCACTGAAAACCTCTCAGAATGTCAGCAACCTGAGACTAGGGGTGAAGAGAGATGGTCAGCTGATTTCAGTTTCTTCCCCAAGAGGAGCAATACCCCCACCGTGAGGACTGCGTGGAGGAAGTTGCCCTTTCGCTTCCAGGAAGCAGCTCTCCTGACGGGCATGGTCTGAAGTGCCACGTGGGCCACCTGAGCCCAGACGCCAGTCCAAGGGGCTCAGCCCTGAGAATTCCCTGGCAGTGCTGGGCGTTACTGTGCAGTGAGGTCACCCCACGTAAGTGCTGCAAAGAGTACAACTGGCAAAACACTGACGCATGGGGTTCATCTGTGTGAAAAACAAGCACTTTTCTGCTCAGCTGAGAACAGCTTTCATATTTAAAGTTGCCTTCGTGATTCCAGTGCTAAACGCTGAGCACAGGTCTGGGTGACGCGGGTTACTGTATTGTTTAAAATGTCCAGGATCCCATAGTCGTGTAACACTCCGTTTCCGTGGGTGCCCTGTTGACTATGGCGGGACAGGACTGCGTGGCAGCCGGTAGTGTCCGCTGAGCACTTCTGTGCCAAGGGCTCGAACAGCATGAACACAAAGGACTGACGGAGGGACACCCCCCCACCCACGTGGAAGAGGAATCGTAACGGAGCGCTATTTACAGAGCAGCATCAGGACAGGAGCTCAAAGTAATAGACTAACAGAGCAAGGGCTGAATGCTCACGGGGTATCACAGCTGGAATCTGAAGTTCAAATGCGGGCTGCTGTGGAACACACAAATGAGGTGCTAGGGGGCCCCCCCTGGTGAGAGGCCCGGGGCCTTGGCAACATGATTTTAAGATAGTTCCCGAGAATTAGGCTCAGAGACCTATCATTTCACCCCCCTGGTCTAGAAGGAAGAATTAAATATTTTTTCTTATTGTATTCTAAAAAAAGTATCTGCTACTATTGAACTGTTATTTCCATGTAAAAGACAAAAAATTGGTTTGTGTGACTTTGCACAGTTGACTGACATTTGGTTTGAAGACAATTTATTCTTAAACACGTGGTACATGATAGGACAAAAGGCATGAACAAGTGGAATATTGGTTTAAAAACGGGCTCAGCCATTTATGCTTGGCTTCACAGCCTTTTTTTGGTGGAAGTGGTGTAGTTGAGTGGAAATCAGTGCAATTTAACATGCTCAAGCAACCAAAATATCCACTGGTAAACTGCATTTCACAGAGATGAAAAGGAGGCTCAAAGACTTTCATTCGCCCCAAATCTAGTTAGCAAGTGGCTAACCGAGGTTTCAAATCCAGATCTGGTGCCCTGCGTGCTATAACCAGAGCCTGCCGGCCGGCCAGTGCCCATCTTCTCAGCGTCTCTAAGAGAGTTGACAGGGCTCTCTCCTGCTTCTGCTCCTCCTCCTCCTCTTTATTAAACAACCGTCTTCCTCCTGAGCTTGGAACAGCTTCCAGTTGGGTTTTATAGCCAGCAAAGCAGGGGCCGTTTCATGCGTTTCTGTACAACGGGCCAAGGTTGAGCTTCACTGAAAACTATGCAGTACATTTGCAGTAAATCTACTTTTGTTTTGGAGCCACTGAAAATACTGAGGCTCACACCAAAACTGAGGAATTTGAAGATTATTATCTTTAAGAGCAAAGGCTGTCACCGTGATGATGAAATACCAGCAAATCCCCAGGCCCAGATGGGAGGGCTGGTCCCCAAGCAAGTGTTGTTTCCACTGCCCTGCCCTTGGCCACCTCCCCTCCCTTCAGCTCCTTTGAATTCCGAGCAATTGTTGAAGTCGGGCTGGCAGTGCCCTGAGAGCCATGGTGGGGGTGGGTTTCCAACCCTTACATGTTTCAGAAATAAATTTCAGAAATAAATAACATCTCTCAATCTGGCTAAGCAGGATTTTTTCATCTTTTTTGAGCCAGGAACTTTTTAACAGTCTGGGGAAGCCAGTGGACTCTTTCTCAGAATATTTTCTAAGGCATAAAATAAAATACATATGATTCCAAAGGAAACCAGTTTTATTGAAATACAGTGATCAAATATTTTAGAAACCTGGTGATATAGTAATATATGTGTCTCTTCGTTCATGCATTAAGATCGGTTGGCAGATCTAACAGCTTCCCTAGTTTTGAGGCAGTGATGACCAGAAATGGTCTTTCAAGAATAACTACAAAATTGTCATGTGATGTGAAAGTATCTATGATTTCTACTGGAGACAAAGGCATAGGTTCTGCTAGCCTGCCTGTATCGTGCTGCCCACATTCGTAATTCGAAGGAAATGCTAAGTAAGTTTCAGTTCGAAGTTGGAGAAGATAAAGACGTAACTTTTCCCCGTCCAAGTTCACAAGCCTCTTGAGTTCGATCCACAGACTTTTGGGATCTGTGACCCTCAGGTGAAGAGCCCTGGACAAGGGTCCCCTGCACGAAGGGCCAGCCTGGAAGGAGGCTCAATGCAGAACGAAATGTTAGCGGTGATCACAATACGTCGCACGTCATTAGACTTCCTTCCATGTGGAATGAGCTTTCTGGAGTAATCAGTAACTATTTTGCAAAATTTGGGGGAAAAGGACAAGTCCTGCTAACAAAAGAAGGCTGTAATGAAGGCTAACCAGGAATCAAAGAAAGTCTAGAAGCCATAGATGCCTGCAATGACTAATTAAGAAGGAATTCTTAAAGTACTGACGGCAAATGGCTGAACTTGTGGTCAGGCAACCACATGACATTTCCTAAACTATCCAGCTATCAAGTGATCTGTCCCCTGCTGCTACACCTGGTCTGAGTTCATGTGGTCACACACAGCCCCTCTGTTCCTTTGGGGGGTGACGGCTGCCACAGAATTTTGTTTTTTGGCTGCGTTGGGTCTTCGTTGCTGCGAGTGGGGGCTGCTCTTCGTTGCGGTGCGCGGGCTTCTCACTGCCGTGGCTTCTCTTGTTGCGGAGCATGGGCTCTAGGCGCGCGGGCTTCAGTAGTTGTGGCACGCGGGCTCAGTAGTTGTGGCTCGCGGGCTCTAGAGCGCAGGCTCAGTAGTTGTGGTGCACAGGCTTGGTTGCTCCGTGGCGTGTGGGATCTTCCCGGGCCAGGGCTCGACCCCGTGTCCCCTGCACTGGCAGGCGGGTTCTCAACCTCTGCGCCCCCAGGGGAGCCCTGGACACAGAATTTTGAAGTGGTTGGAGTGAGGCCCACCCACATCTCACCCCTGGGTCAAAATGAAAGTGAGTCTCAGACTGGATTCAGATACAAACAGGCATTTACGAGACATTGGTTAGAACACAGGCACAGAATAGTTCCTACAACCTGCTCTGGAGGCTCAAAGAAGTGCCAGCTCTCAGTCCTCTGCCCGTAAGTCCCTCAGCCCCACACCCGCAGATGCAACATTCCTGAGATGCAAAGGCTGAGCCCCCATGAGGCCCCGCCCCAGGCTCAGCCTGAGGGGCACAGGCCACGGGCCTCCACACTCCCATGCCTGCTCTGGCAGTTTGACCGATCCCTACTTAAATACCTTTAATTTCACCAACACGAGCCCACTTTTGGTATTTATCGTGCTAAGTAACAAGACACCACTTCTACCCACAAAACCCCGTTTTGGACGGCCAGGATGCTGATGAGAGAAGCCCAGGCTGTTGATGGAGTCGGGAGAGCGGAGGGCTGGCGAGAGCCCCGCCCCGAGGGTGTCCCTTCCTGAGTCAGTGCGGGGGGGCCAGCTCCCAGGCGTACACAGTCTCTGCCCCAACACTTCGTCATGAAGATTTTCAACCATGCAGAAAACTCGGAAGAACTGTACAATGAACACCAACACACCAGCCTCTAATCAACGGTTCTCAGGCTGCAGCCTGCGTCGGAATCACCTCCGAGGCTTGTGAAAACACACAGGGCGGGGCCTCCCTCCACTTCTGATTCAGCAGCGGCTCTGGGCTGAAAATGTGCATTTCTAACAAGTTTCCAGGTGAGGCTACGCTGCCGGTCTGGCACAGTGCTTAGGGAACCACAGACCTTGGTGCTACCTGAAAGTTTTGCCACACTTACTTTGTTGCACGTCTGTGCACATCTGTGTCTGACCTTCCCGCCCTCCCTCTCACTTCTGCTACATTTCGGGGCAGGTGGCAGGCCTCAGCCCAGCACCCCTATACGTGCCAACAGGACATCAACTAGACCCCAATATTCCAAAATGGATTTTTTGAAGTAAAATTTACAGTGAAATGTGGACTGTGCAGTCTTTTTAAGTTTACTGAAATATAATTTACATATAGCAAAAAAAACCCCTTTTCAGTATAGGGTTCTATGAGTTTGTTTGTTTGTTTTAATTTTTTGGCCGTGCAGCTTGCGGGATCTCAGTTCCCTGACCAGGGATTGAACCCGGGCCCTCGGCAGTGAAGGCACCAAGTCCTAACCTCTAGGCCACCAGGGAACTCCCCTCTATCAGTTTAGACAAATGTCTAAGCTGGGCACCACAGTCAAGATATAGAACTTTTCCTATGATATAAAACGTTCGTTAAGCCCCTTTGTAGTAACTTCGAGCCCCGGGTGGCCACTGATCTGTTTTTTGTTTTGTTTTTTTAAATTTTATTGAAGTATAGTTTGATTTACAATGTTGTGTTAATTTCTGCTGTACAGCAAAGTGACTCAGTTATACATATATATTCTTTTTGTTTGTTTTTTGGGTATTTTTTTTGTTTTTTCGGTCGTGTTTTTGGCTGCGCCGTGCAGCATGTAGGATCTTAGTTCCCTGACTGGAAATCAAACCTGTGCCCCCTGCAGTGGAAGCGCGGCATCGTAACCACTGGACCTCCAGGGAAGTCCCTATATATGTTCTTTTTTATATTCTTTTCCATGATGGTTTATCACAGAATATTGAATATAGTTCCCTGTGCTGTACAGTGGGACCTTGTTGTTTATCCATCCTGTATATACCAGTTTGCATCTGCTGACCCCAACTTTCCAGTCCGTCCCTCCCTCCACCCCCTCCCCCTTGGCGACCACAGGTCTGTTCTCTGTGTGATTCTGTTTCTGTTTGGTAGATAAGTCCATTTGTGCCCTGATCTACCTGAGAATCGCCTTTTCCGGAAGGCCCTAGGTGCTGTACAGCCGTCTCCCCGAGCACACAGAACGGAGACTGAGCTGCCTTGTGGGTGGCTCACTCCGGTGATGGCTGAGCTGTGTTTTAGTGCTGGTAGCAGGCGGTTGGCTGCACATTCTCAGAATTAGATGTGAAGCTGATTGGCACACACGTGATATCACGCTGGCTGCACTGGAGTATTTTAAGGTGAACAATGGGGCTTCCCTGGTGGCGCAGTGGTTAAGAATCCGCCTGCCAATGCAGGGGGACACGGGTTCAAGCCCTGGTCCGGGAAGATCCCACATGCCACGGAGCAACTAAGCCCGCGCGCCACAACTACTGAGCCTGTGCTCTAGAGCCCGCAAGCCACAACTACGGAGCCCGTGTGCCACAACTACTGAGCCTGCGTGCTACAACTACTGAAGCCCGTGCACCTAGAGCCTGTGCTCCACAACAAGAGAAGCCACCGCAATGAGAAGCCTGTGTACCGCAATGAAGAGTAGCCCCCGCTCGCTGCAACTAGAGAAAGCCCGCATACAGCAATGCAGACACAACGCAGCCAAAAGTTAATTAATTAATTAATAATTAAAAAATCTCCTAACAGCCGCCCTCGAGAGAATGCTGTGCGCTGGACTCTGGCCTTAGCAGCGACCGGCACCTCACCTTCCCTGGGCCTTAGTCATGTTTTCTACTCTGTAGCTATCACTTCTTTAAAATGACTTCATGAAGCCTGGGTCTCTGTCCCTTCCCTCGGCCTCCTCCTAGTAACGCTTAGGACAGAGTGCACTGTGACTCCACGGGTGGCCGGCAGGGCTGAGAATGTGAAATTATAACGTTACCCTACTCTTCGGCCAATTTCTTCTTCAGGCCAACACATTCTTCTTTTCCTTTAAAGACTTTTTTAAAATTTATTTTTTCCATTTAATTGTGTAAAACACAAATGCTGACTTGTCACACACTCACGTGGAACTCTTTCCCTCACGTTTACGACTCAACAGCTTGGTGAATCCAGAGGGACGACTATAATCACTATACAGAGCACGCTGTGTTAGTAGTTCAAGTTTATTCCAACCCATTTTTAAATACTCTGAAACATCTTCATTATGTTATCTGATGAGACAGAGCCACAAGAAAACAGAGGTGCCCCCGGTCAGTCCAGCTTCCAGCCAATCAGGCCTGTCGTGTGGAGGTTCCTGAATGTGGTGCTTTGACCGCCACTCGCCACTCGGGAGCCGGGCCGGGCCAGCAGCTTCGAGGAGGGGCGCACAAACCGTCTTCCAAAGGGGCTGCACCATCCTGCGTTCCGCCACCAGGGACGAGAGCGCCTGCTGCCCCACATGCTCGCCAGCATTGGGTGTTGTCGGTGTTCTGGATTTTGGCCCTTCTCGTAGGGGTGTAGTGGTATCTCATTGCTTTAATTTGCATTTCCCTGATGACATGATGTGGACCATCTCTTCATAGGCTTATTTGCCATCTGTATGTCTTCTTTGATGAGATGTCTGTTAAGGTCTTTGGCCCATTTTTAAAATTGGGTTGTTTTCCTACTTATTGACATCCTTTTTTACTTGTGAATTTTACTTCACGTATTTTATTGAAAAGGTCTCTAGAAAAGCACTACCCACAAAAATACAGTGCAAATCACATATGCAATTAAAGGTTTTCTAGTTAGCCACGTTAGAAAAAATGAAAAAAAGTGAAATAGATTTTAATTATATATTTTTCTTAACCCCAAATACTATTTCAACATGTAGTCAATATTAAACATTTATTGAGATATTTGCTTTCTGTTTTTTTGCACTGAGCCTTCAAAGTCTGGTGTGTATTTTAACTTACAGTATATCTATTATAATATTCAGACCAAAGGAAACCATAAACAAAACAAAAAGACAACATATGGAATGGGAGCAAATATTTGCGAATGATGCAGCCAACAAGGGATTAATTGCCAAAATATACAAACAGCTCATACATCTCAATAACCCAAAAAACAAACAATCCAATCAAAAAATGGACAAAAGATCTAAATAGACATTTCTCCAAAGAAGACATACAGATGGCCAACAGGCACGTGAAAAAATGCTCAACACTGCTAATCATTAGAGAAATGCAAATCAAAACCACAATGAGGTATCACCTCACACCAGTCAGAATGATCATCATCAAAAAGTCTACAAATAACAGATGCTGGAGAGGGTGTGGTGAAAAGGGGACCCTTCTACACTGTTGGTGTGGATGTAAGCTGGTGCAGCCACTATGGAGAACAGTATGGAGGTTCCTTAAAAAACGAAAAATGGAACTACCGTATGATACAGCAATCCCACTCCTGGGCATATATCTGGAGAAAACTATAATTCGAAAAGATAGGGCTTCCCTGGTGGCGCAGAGGTTAAGAATCCGCCTGCCAATGCAGGGGACGTGGGTTTGAGCCCTGGTCCGGGAAGATCCCACATGCCACGGAGCAACTGAGCCCATGCACCGCAACTACTGAGCCTGCGCTCTAGAGCCCACGAGTCACAACTACTGAAGCCCGTGCACCACAACTACTGAAGCCTGCTCGCCTGGAGCCTGTGCTCCGCAACAAGAGAGGCCACTGCAGTGAGAGGCCTGTGCACTGCAACGAGGAGTGGCCCCCACTCGCCACAACTAGAGAAAGCCCGTGGGTAGCAGCGAAGACCCACCGTAGCCAAAAATAAATTTAAAAAAAAATACATGTACACCAATGTTCATAGCAGCACTATGTCCAACAGCCAAGACATGTAAGCAACCTAAATGTCCATTGACAGATGAATGGATAAAGAAGCTGTGGTACATATATATAATAGAATACTACTCAGCCATAAAAAAGAATGAAATAATGCCATTTGCAGCAACAGATGAACCTAAAGATTATCATACTATGTGAAGTCAGAGAAAGACAAGTATCATATGATATCGCTTATATGCGGAATCTAAAAAAATGATACAAATGAACTTATTTATGAAACAGAAATATACCCATAGACATAGAAAACAAACTTATGGTTACCAGAGGGGAAAGCGGGGGAGGGATAAATTATGAGTTTGGGATTAACAGATACACACTACTATATATAAAACAGATAACCAACAAGGATCTACTATATAATACAGGGAACTATATTCAATATCTTATAATAACCTATAATGGAAAAGAATCTAAAAAAGAACATTATATATATATATATATATATATATATATATATATATATATATATACACATATATATACGTATAACTGAATCACTTTGCTGTACACCTGAAACTAATGCAACTTTGTAAATCAACTATTTCAATAAATATAAAAAAAAAAAACTAACAATATTCAGACTAGCCACTTTTTTTTCTTTTGGCCACACTGCATGGCACGTGGGATCTTAGTTCTCCAACCAGGGATCGAACCCAGGCTCCCTGCAGTGGAAGCGCGGAGTCCTAACCACTGGAGTGCCGGGGAATTCCCCAGACTATCCACATTTTAAATGTTCAAGTCACATGTGGCTAGTGGCTACCATATAAAGGCATCCCACGTGTAGGAGCAATGGTTAACCAGGACCCCCCATGGCTGAGAGGGAAATGTGTTGAGCTGTGGATAACAACAATAATATTGTAGAGCAGATTTTGGTTTGCAGAGACTTTCCCAAACATTATCTCATGCAGTCCTTGGAGCAACCCCATGAGATAATTATTTTCACCACCGTTTTGCAGTGAGAAAATCCAGGCTCCGAGAGGTGAAAGTGGTTGAGTAGGTAATGCAGCCAGCTCGTCTCCCCCGCCACCAAGGCATCTCATCTCCACACAACCTCCTGTTAAGCAGAGACCCTACAATCTAGGCGTCACTGAGGAACACAAAGCCCCTTTCATGAAGAATGCGAGGGCTATACCTCCTCAACCATTCTGGAAAACAACAGCCCAAGAAGAAATGCTCACATTAAAGTGGTCAGAGGCCAGGATCACTCAGACTTTAATGCTCATAAGAATTTCTTGATGGGCTTATTTAAAATGAATATTCCTGGGCCCCAAACCCAGACATTCTTATTCAGCAAGGCTGAGGTGGGAACTCAAGAATCTGCATTTTAATCAAGAGCCCCAGGGTCCTGATACAGGTGGTCCTAAGGCCCATGGGTTTCCATAGATGACCTGGGAGAGTGTGCAGGACCTTGAAATAAGAGTCCTACTGGAGAATTCCCTGGCAGTCCAGTGGTTAGGACACCGTGCTTTCACCGCCGAGGTGCTGAGGGCACAGGTTCAATCCCTGGTGGGGGACCAAGAACCTGCAAGCCGCGTGGCAAGGCCAAAAAAAAAAAGAAAAAAAAGAGTCTTACTGAAGAACTGAAATTCATATCAGAAGGTTGTTTGACCTCAGGCAATTCCGGAATCCCAGAGAGGCAGCAGGTTCACAGAGGAAATCTGCAGTTAGCAAACACTCTGCTATAGAAGAGGATTTAATGCTAGGTTAAGATGATTGTCATGTATTGCATATAAAGGGAGGTTGTGCATTTTTCTCTAGTATATATTGATGAAATGTTTAGAAAAAGATTATCAAATAAATGTTACCACGTCATTCCACATTGGCACGTATTTATTTATATATATGTGTATCCACACAAAATGAATGAAAAACACCAAAATATTCATAGTTGTTATCACTCTACCTGACAGGGTTATGGATAATTTAAAAAATTTCTTCTTTCACTTTGATATTTTCTTCTGAATTTTGTGCAACACATGTTATTTTAATAAAAAATAAAACATTTCAGGAACTAAGTAATCATAAAGGTCTTGAAAGATCAGTCCAACTAGTAGTTACTTCTTTGTATAGATGAGGTCTTAGGAAAAGTTTACATTTGGTAGGTTTTTAAAAGATCCATGTTTTCTCACTTGGGTGATAAATGAATACGATTCATGTTCAGTATACTTGCACATTGAGTGTAAAATGGAAAAGGTGGATCTGTCGGGTCCTCCAAGGCCGGGAGCTGCTTAAAGGAGTTTCTGTCCGTTGGCGCCGAGCCGCTGCGGGCACTCTGCATCTCGCGCCAGGTAAGCAGAGATGGAGGAGCTGAGGCTCCAGGCTGCGGGGACCCGAGCGAGGGACAGGGCACCTCAAGTTCTTCTGACATCAAAGCCCAGGGGAGCCTGGTGCATCACAGGGCCAGGCAGATCTGAAAGCTAAGGGGCAAGACAACCCACAGCTGCCGACTTGGCACACAGGTAGCTCTACCCGCAAGCCAAGTGCTCTCTGTGTAAGATGAGAATGTGAGCGTGCGGGCATCACAGCTTCAAGGGAGACATCTGAATATGTGTGTAGATTTATATTTTTACATATAAAAAAAATATATATAATGTATATTTTCTAGGAAGTGCAAGCACGTTTCTAAAGGCAGGAAAGAAGGTGCTTCCAGGCAGCCTCTCCAGTTCTGGCAAGCACGGCACAGCCTTCCGGGGGGGCACACGCTCCTCGCGGAGGGCCTGTGGGTGCCCCGCGGGGTGTGTCCTGCATTAGGTCCGGGTTTGGACCCGCCTTGTGTGCTCTTGGGCAGTTCCTGAGCTGCGCTGACAAGGATGCCAAGGGAAGGCGTCTTGAGCCGCGCTCGCTGGGACCCTGCCTGCGTCCTTGGGCTCCCAGCCGGGCCTCAGGGTCTCCACACCTGAAAGAAAAAGGAAGAAGAATTGTATTTACTTCGCAAGGTTTTTGTGAGCCTTCCATGCCCTCATTCATGAGAAGTGCGGAGCCCTGACAGATGAGTAAAATGGAGAAAACTTTGCCAGAAATCCCAGCCCTGTGGTTGCCTAACCGCCAGTTGCTAAGAGCCGGGAGGGCCAAGCACCCGGCGCTCACACCTCCGGGCTTGTCCCCGCCGTGTCCCAGCCCACATCTCTCCTCGAAGCTCACCTGCAGGTCCTAGCATTTACTCCAGTTCCAGCTTTTCTCCCTCTTCTTGGTGTCACCCCCTCCTCCTGGGCAGGTTTCATGGGAAGGTCAGGATCTAAGATGATGGAAAGGGCTTTGATGGTCCCACGTGGCCTTCACTCCACCCGGCAGGCAGCGCAGCAGACGGAGCTGGGGGGAGACAGCAGGAGCCCCCGCTTCTTCCACAGCCAGGGGAGCAGGCCAAGTGCATGGACCTCGGGGACCACAGAAACCTAAGGACTCAGGACAAAACAGGCGTAAAAAGAATGGGGAGGAATTGTGTGAAAATGGCTAAGCCACATCAATCACTGCAAAACTGCCAGAAAAATTCTCATTTGATGAAAAAGGAGAGTAACTATTCCTTCTGTTCCGTACAGTGGGAAGGTGCATTTCGCTCAACGGGACACAAAAATAAACTTTAAAGAAGGAAAAAGACAGGGCACAGCATGAGCGAGCTGCTTGTGAAGGAGGCCCCTCCCGCCGCGTCGCACACGGGACCCAGAGCACCTGCGCTTCTGTAAAGTTCCATTCAGGCTGCTCGTCCTGACTGGACTCCCACGGCACCCCAGCCTCTACCACCTCCCCACCCCCTTTCCAGCACTGAGCTCCAGGCCCGGCTTCACCAGTCACGCTCCCACTGGCACCAGTCAGTGAGTGTGCTTTAGCAAGGAGGTCTGAGGGCCCTCTGCAGACAGCGTTTGTCTGGCTTTGGGATCAGAGCAATGCCAGCCTCATAATATGAGCTGGGAAGTGTTCTACTTTCTGGAAACATTTGTGTAGAGTTGGTCTAATTTCTTCCTTAAATGGATGGAAGAATACAGCAGTGGAACCATGTAGGCCTAGAGTTTTCTATATGTAATAAGACATGCCTTCTCTTTTAAGAGGCTTTTATATCCTTCTGAGTGAGTATTCATCCACCTACTTAAACAGTGATTGAACTAGAACTGCTACATGCTTTGGGCCACATTGAAGGTCTCCAACCCAACAATGTTAGAACCCAACTGAAGTGACATGGGCTCAACTTCTGAGGCACCTTAAAAAGCTCATTGGTCTCTAGATTGTTTGTGAGCTATTTTTGTTATGTAGTCTTAACAAAAGACACAAGGATTGGCTGAAAACAGCTACAATTCAGCACTCTATAACAGTTTTAAAACCCAGACACCTGGCCAAGAAGCACATGAAAAGATGCTCAACATCACTAATCACTAGGTACATGAAAATCTAAGCCATAATAAGCTATCACTTTAAGAGTGGGTGACCACTATTGAAACAAAACAAAACGAAATGAACGTGGGCTGTGGATCATTTGGGCATGCTCCCTCTGCCTTCCTCTAGCCCACTGGCGCCTCCCAGAAAAGAGCTTATACACTTGTCTGGAGCCCCAGTGTTTGCGACTGCTGCCCAAGGGACACCTCCAGATAGCCTGGCTCTGGTGGCCAGTGGGGCTCACACTTGCAGTCCCACAGGGCTGTGTACATCGCATTCTTTTAAAAGCTGCTGCCTGAGGGTCTGGCTTCCAGTCAGCCTGAATCCAGGTGCTGAGACCCTCCCCTTTGGGACACTGACAGGTCTTGGCACACACCTTTTACTGGGAGCAAGTAAAAATATCATAGGCTGTTTGAGGTGCATGTAAATCAATGAACTGAGAACACACCCTCACGCCCTATACAAAAATAAACTCAACATAGCTTAAAGACTTAAATATAAGACATGACACCAAAAAACTCCTAGAAGAAAAGATAGGCAAAACATTCTCTTACATAAGTTGTACCAATGTTTTCTTAGGTCAGTCTGCCAACCCAATAGAAATAAAAGCAAAAATGGGACCTAATCAAACTTACAAGCTTTTGTACAGCAAAGGAAACCATAAACAAAATGAAAAGACAACCTACAGACTGGGAGAAAATATTTGCAAATGATGCGACTGACAAAGTATTAATTTCCAAGATACACAAACAGCTCATACAATTCAACAACAACAACAAAAACAAAAACAAACAACCCAGTCAAAAAATGGGCAGAAGGGCTTCTCTGGTGGCGCAGTGGTTGAGAATCCTCCTGCCAATGCAGGGGACACGGGTTCGAGCCCTGGTCCGGGAAGATCCCACATGCCGTGGAGCAACCAAGCCCATGTGCCACAACTACTGAGCCTGCGTGCTAGAGCCCGTGAGCCACAACTACTGAGCCCACTTGCCACAACTACTGAAGCCTGCACGCCTAGAGTCCATGCTCCACAACAAGAGAAGCCACCACAATGAGAAGCCCGTGCACCGCAAGGAAGAGTAGACCTGCTCGCCACAACTAGAAAAAGCTCGTGTGCAACAACAAAGACTCAACGCAGCCAAAAATAAATAAATAAATAAATAAAAAGAAAAGAAAAGAAAACCCTGCTTCATTAAAAAAAAAAAACAAATTTCATCTACTTAGTTTTTGCCTGTGCATTTTCTAGGCAGGCATTTAAAAAGAAAAAAAAAAAAAAAACAATGGGCAGAAGACCTAAATAGACATTTCTCCAAAGACATACAAATGGCCAACAGGCACATGAAAAGGTACTCAACATTGCTAATTATTAGAGAAATGTAAATCAAAACTACAATGAGTTGCCATCTCACACCGGTCAGAATGGCCATCATTAAAAAATCTACAGGGGCTTCCCTGGTGGCACAGTGGCTAAGAATCCGCCTGCCAATGCAGGGGACACGGGTTCAAGCCCTGGCCTGGGAAGATCCCACATGCTGCAGAGCAACTAAGCCTGTGCACCACAACTATTGAGCCTGTGCTCTAGAGCCTGCGAGCCACAACTACTGAGCCCATGTGCCACAACTACTGAAGCCTGTGCGCCTAGAGTCCATGCTCTGCAACAAGAGAAGCCACCATGAGAAGCCCGCGCACTGCAACAAAGAGCAGTCCCCTCTCACCGCAACTAGAGAAAGCCTGCGCATAGCAATGAAGACCCAATGCAGCCAAAAGTAAAAATAAATAAGTTAAAGAAAAATCTACAAATAACAAACGCTGGAGAGGCTGTGGAGAAAAGGGAACACTCCTGCACTGTTGGTGGGAATGTATATTGGTGTAGGCACTGTGGAAAACAGTATGGAGAACAGTATGGAGGTTCCTCAAAAAGCTAAAAATAGAGTTGCCATATGATCCAGCAATCCCACTTCTGGACAAATATCTGGACAAAACTGTAATTCAAAAAGATACATGCACCGCAAGGTTCATAGCAGCACTATTTACAATAGGCAAGACACGGAAACAACCTAAATGTCCATTGACAGATGAATGGATAAAGAAGATGTGGTACATACATACAATGGAATACTACTCAGCCATAAAAAAGAATGAAATAATGCTATTTGCAGCAACATGGATAGACCTAGAGATTATCATACTAGGTGAAGTAGGTCAGAAAGAGAAAGACAAATACCATATGATATCACTTATATGTGGTATGACACATACATTGACACAAATGAACTTATCTACGAAACAGAAACAGACACACAGACATAGAGAACAGACTTGTGGTTGCCAAGGGGGAGGGGTGTGGGGGGAGGGATTGTTTGGGAGTTTGGGATTAGCAGATGCAAACTATTATATATAAAATGGATAAACAACAAGGTCCTACTGTAGAGCACAGGAAACTATATTCAATATCCTGTGATAAACCATAATAGAAAAGAATATGAAAAAGAATGTATATATATATATGTATAACTGAATCACTTTGCTGTACAGCAGAAATTAATTTACACAACATTGTAAGTCAACTATGCTTGAATGAAAAAAATAATAAGCTGTTTGGACAAGCACAAGATTTGAGAGACAGCCAAGAGCTGGGGCAGGGTTGAATGACAAATTTCACCTCCAGCATGAGGCCACTCCTTCAAGACTGGGAGAGGTAGTTGTTTTATCTACTGTACAGAAACCAACACAGAAAGTCAAGCAAAATGAAGAAACAGAGGAATATGTTCCAAATGAAAAAATAAGATAAAATCTCAGAAGGAAACTTAATGAAACAGAGATAAGTAATTTACCTGATAAAAAATTAAAACTAATGGTCATAAAGATGCTTACTGAACTGAAGAGAAGAATAGATGAACACAGTGAGAATTTCAACAGAGAGATGGAAAATATAAGAAAGTACCAAACAGAAGTAACAGAGCTGAAGAATATAATAACTGAAAAATACACTTAATGGTTCAACAGCAGACAAGATGAAGCAGTAGAAAGAATCAGTGAACATGAAGACAAGGCAGTGAAACTCAATCAGAGCAGCAAATAGAAGGAGAAAAATAACTTGTTACATACAAGGGAACCCCCATAAGACTATCAGCAGATTTTTCAGCAGAAAAAAACTTTTCAGGCCAGAAGGGAGTGTCATGATATATTCAAAGAGCTGAAAGGGGAAAAAACTTGCAACCAAGAATACTCCACCTGACAAAGTTATCATTCAGAATTGAAGGATAAAGAGTTTTCCAGAAAGCAAAAGCTCAAGGAGTTCATCACCATTAAACCAGCCTTAAAAGAAATGTTAAAGGGACTTCTTTAAGCTGGAAAGAAAGCTGTAAGACATTGAGGAAATTAAGAAAACAATCTCATTTACAATTGCATCAAAAAGAATAAAATACCTAGGAATAAATTCAACCAAGGAGGTCAAAGACCTACATACTGAAAACTATAAGACATTCAGAAAAGAAATTGAAGAAGACACAGCTAAATGGAAAAATAGTCTATGCTCATGGATTAGAAGAATTAATATTGTTAAAATATCCATACTACCCAAAGCAATCCACAGATTAAAAGCAATCCCTATAAAAATTCCAATGGCATTTTTTACAGAAATAGAACAGACAATCCTAAAATTTGTATGGAACCACAAAAGAGCCTGAAGAGCCAAGCAATCTTGAGAAAGAAGAATAAAGCTGGAGGCATCATGCTCCCTGATTCGCCTATCTGGGATAAATCCCACTTGGTCACACTGTATAACTTTTTATACACTGTTGGATTTGATTTGCTAACATTTGTTAAGGATTTTTGCATCTATGCTTATGAGAAACATTAGTCTGTTGTTTTTCTTTCCTGTAATGTCTTTGTCTGGTTTGGGTATTAGGGTAATGCTGGCCTTACAGAATGAGTTAAGAAGTGTTCTTCTTCTATTTTCTGGAAGAGATTGTAGAGAATTTATATACTTTCTTCCTTAAGTGTTTGGTAGAATTCACCAGTGAACCCATGTGGGCCTGGTGCTTTCTGTTTTAGAAGGTTATTAGTTACTGATCCAATTCATTATAATAGACAAAGGTCCATTCAGATCATCTATTTCTTCTTGTGAGTTTTCATAGAGATTTACTTTTTAAACATTACTTTTAATTTCTAAAAGTAAATATATACTCATAAAAAATGTGGAAAACAAAAAAAGATGTAAATCACAATTATCCATTACTTTCCAACTCAGAAGAATTTGTTAATATTTTTGAATATTTCCTCCCAGAATGTTTGTATGTGTGCATATATTTTAAAAACATAATTGAATTACTTTATTTATAACATTTTATCCTTCCTTTAAATGTAACATTCTATTACCAGCATAGTTTTAGTCATTAAGAACTCTTAATAAACATTTTCCAAATTAGAAATGTTAACTTACATAACATCTCTGTGTTTCAGTTTTCTCATGTGTAAAATAGGTTCAATAATATACACATCTCATAGGACAGTTGTGAAAAATAAATGAGATAATGCATGCAAACATGTGTAAAGTGCCTAGCATGTAGATTGTTAAAAATGGCCATAAATTCCTCCATCCTATGTGCATGCCCTTTTGTAGTGTGTCTTAGCTATAACCGACCAGGAAGTAAACTCTATTTCTCCACTTCCTTGATTCTTGGCATGGCTTTGTGACTTGCTTTGGCCAACAGAATGTGGCAAAAATGAAGTTGTGTAGCTAATGAGCCAAGTGCTTACTATGCCTTGCAGCTTCTGGTCTGACTCTACTGGAACCCTGAGACCATGATGTGAAAGACACATGGCCCAGACAACAGCCATAGCCATCAGCTAGATAGGGAGGTGAAGTACCTTAGACCACCTAACCCCCTTCCTCCAAGCTGAGCTCTCAGATAACCACAATTACATGAGGGAAACCAGGCGAGACTGGAACTGCCTAGCTGAGACCAGCCCAAATAAAATGGTTGTTACTTTAGCTTCTAGGTTTTCAGGTGGTTGTTACACAGCAATAAAAAGATAACTGATACAGTGATGATTAAATATTATTATTATTACTGCCACATAAATCTAAAAGGTGAGACTATGATACTGGGATACTTATCTAAGCACTTTAAAATGTCTTTAAGCATTTAACACATATTTTACTGTCTCATATACATAAAGCAGAGTCTTAATATTCAGGCCATGGTGGACATCAATACCACAAAGAAATCTATTCACATACATTTCCTAATCCCAAAGAACTAACAAATAAATTACTGGAGATCTTTCTTCAAGTGTAACCTTTTTTTTTTTTTTAATATTTTTTTGGGACTTCCCTGGTGGTCCAGTGGTTAAGACTCCACGCTCCCAACGCAGGAGGCCCGGGTTTGATTCCTGGTCAGGGAACTAGATCCCACATGCCACAACTAAAAGATCCTGCATGCCTCAATTAAGACCCAGCGTAGCCAAATAAATAAAAGAATAAATAAATATTTTTAAAAAACACCATTTCCCACATGAAAATAAAAAATAAAAATATTTTTAAAATTTTATTTTTCTTGGCTGTGCCGCTTCCCAGGCATGAAGATCCCAACCAGGGATAGATCACACGCCCTGTGCAGTGGAAGCGTGAAATCTTAACCACTGGACCGTCTTAATCCCAAGATTAGTACATCTTTATTTGAATGTGCATGGTAGTGAATTGGCAGAAATGTATAATTAAGTAATTATGGCAGCAATGCTATTTTTTTCATGAAGTTTTCATGAAATCAGCTACCCTTGGGCAATAGAGGGAGTTGACGGGAAATTAGCCTCTTATTTTGTCCCCCTTGCCTCATTGCAAAATGAAACAGAATCTACAAGATGATGATGGTGATTACAATGGCTCACATTTGTTGAGTGCTTAGTATATATAGCAGACACTATGCCAACTATTTTAGATGCATTTATTCCTCATAACAGGTTATTTGGTATTCTGTTATCCTAATATGGATCAGGAATCTGAGTTGGAGCAGTTAAGTGATTCAAGATTAACCAGCTAGCAACTGAGCTGAAGTTTAAACTTAAGATCTATCCAACTTCAAAGCCTAAGCTTTTTAACCATTAATTAAGCTTTTTAGTTGCCTTCCACAACTTGCTTCTGGTAAATACACTGTTGACACTCTGCAGGTTCTTGAAGAATAGGCTATCTGTTTAAAAACCACTTTCAGGGGGCTTCCCTGGTGGCACAGTGGTTAAGAATCCGCCTGCCAATGCCCGGAACAAGGGTTCGAGCCCTGGTCCTGGAAGATCCCACATGCTGTGGAGCAACTAAGCCTGTGCGCCACAACTACTGAGCCTGCGCTCTAGAGCCTGCGAGCCACAACTACTGAAGCCCACGCGCCTAGAGACTGTGCTCCGCAACAAGAGAAGCCACCGCGATGAGAGGCCCACGTACCGCAATGAAGAGTAGCCAGCCCCTGCTCGCCGCAACTAGAGAAAGCCCACGTGCAGCAATGAAGACCCAACACAGCCAGAAATAAATAAAATAAAATAAATAAATTTTTATAAAAAATAATTTTCAATCTAATCATTTAAATGCTTAAAACAGGGAAAAAGTGAGAGATATTTCAACTCTCTGAAAGGCAAATGTGACCCCACATTCTGTTTCATTGGCTTAAAATGTACTGTAAATGAGATAGTTCTGAGAACCAGGGAAGGGGTTAAAAAATGGACTCCCAAATCCCATACCTCAGAGTGTGTTGTAGTGGGAGTAGCCTTTAAAAAACGCTACCGGGGCTTCCCTGGTGGCGCAGTGGTTAAGAATCCGCCTGCCAATGCAGGGCACATGGGTTCGAGCCCTGGTCCGGGAAGATCCCACATGCCGCGGAGCAACTAAGCCTGTGCGCCACAACTACTGAGCCTGCGCTCTAGAGCCTGCGAGCTACAACTGCTGAAGCCTGTGCACCTAGAGCCCATGCTCTGCAACAAGAGAAGCCACCGCAATGAGAAACCTGCGCACTGCAACGAAGAGTAGCCCCCGCTCGCCGCAACTAGAGAAAGCCTGCGCGCAGCAACAAAGACCCAACGCAGCCAAAAATAAATAAATGAATGAATAAATAAATAAATAAACAAAACAAAAAAACCGCTACCAACCACCATGAGCTGTAATGCGAAGAATGACTAGAGATGACACAGCAAGACCACTTAGGAACATCAGGACTGGTTCATGGCAGCATTGCTTGTAGTGCTAATGCTAAGCAGGCACGTATGCTCATTTGTAAAAAATACACTTTTTAGGGTAATATAAAACAACCTATCTTCTAAGTAATAATTATACTGCCTCTAGGCTTAATTCTTGTAGGAATGGTTATGGAAATGCATATATCTTTTTCTACTCTTGGTAACAAGCAGATGCTTTACTGAGAGTGTTTACATACACCTTTTTCTGAAATAGAAACCCATAAATAAATATTGTGCTTATAAATGCCATACACCTGGTCTCCCACAGATGCACATGAAGGAAAAATATGAAAAGTTTAATAACGTCCCCAGAGAGGTTCAAATTTACAATCCACAACTTTTATCAAGAGTCAGAAAATTCTATAAAAAATATATTCTATTAAATCTTTTCCAGAAACATGTTTTGTACATATTCATGAATGCCTATTTTCCTGCCACCAGAAGCTGTCCTTAATCTCAGCATCAGAAATTGCCATGGAGCTATAGTCACTGACTAAGGAGTATTCTGTAAAACTTCACATTACATATTTCTGATTTTAATTAGGATAATTTACCTTTCTCTCAATTCGAAATGCCGGAATATGTTAAAAGAAAGAGGGAGAAAAGGAAAAGTGAAGAAAGCTTGATGACCTATTTTCACATACCTCAAATGTTCACTCTTTAAAAAAGTTTTCCGGTAAAACATATATAACATAAAATGTATGATTTTAACTAGTTTTAGGTGTACAATTCAGTAACAGTAAGTATATTCATAATGTTGTGCAACTATCACCACTGTCCTTTTCCAGAAATTTTCATTGTCCCAAACAGAAACTCTGTACCCACTAAATAATAACTCCTCAGTCCCATCACCTGCCAGGCCCAGGTAACCTCTATTCTACTTTTTGTACCTATGAAGTTGCCAATTATAGGTGCCTCATATAAGTGGAATCATACAATATTTGCTCCTTTGTGTCTGGATTATTTCACTTGGCATAATGTTTTCAAGGTTCATCACTATGGTGGCAAATACCAGTACTTCCTTCCTTTTTAAAAAAATTTTATTTATTTATTTATTTTTTGCTGCCTTGGGTCTTCGTTGCTGCGCACAGGCTTTCTCTAGTTGCGGAGAATGGGGGCTACTCTTCATTTTGGTGTGCAGGCTTCTCACTGCAGTGGCTTCTCTTGTTGCAAAGCACAGGCTCTAGGCACACGGGCTTCGGTAGTTGTGGCACACAGTCTTAGTTACTCTGAGGCATGTGGGATCTTCCCGGACCAGGGATCGAACCTGTGTCCCCTGCATTGGCAGGCAGATTGTTAACCACTGTGCCACCAGGGAAGTCCACTTCATTCCTTTTTGAGGCTGCATAATATTCCATAGTATTTATATCCATTCATCTGTTGACACTTAGTTATTTCCACTTCTTGACTATTGTGAACAATGCTGCTATGAACATTGGTGTTCAAATAGCTGTTTCAGTCCCTGCTTTCAATTCTTTTCAGTATATACCTGGAAGTGTAATACTCATTTGAGTAAATTCTGAAGAAAAAGAGAACGGATGCATACACTTAAATATTAAAACGTATGTTCAGAGCTGGACCTAGAAGGCCAAGTTGGGTGGATTGAGGGATGCCTGAAAAGCTACCTTAACTGTTCTATAATAAAACTATAGTTCCACTGACTCAAGGTCTTGGGAAATTCTGTTTTGATGAGAGCTTATTATTTGGAAAGGTTCAAAATGAGAGCTTATATCTAAGAAACTAAACCTCCCCAATATCACCAATAAAAGGTTGTGAGCTTCTTCATTTTCAGTTTCAATGTTTTCCCTTTAACTGATTGACTAGAGTGCCCTCATGTGTCTGTATTTTTATACTACAGTGGTTTTGAAAAAGATTTAATATTGGAATCAGAACTGGGGAGGAAATTTAAGTATCATCGTTTAAAAAGTTGACTGCATGCAAGGTCCCACCCCTAAGCATCTTAAAAAAATTTTTTTTTTAGTGATGTAAATCACATGCATAAAAGACAATCTAAAATGTATAGCTACAATGTAAAGAATGAGAAACCACACCCCTTTTAGTGAGAAAGAGTACATTACTAGTGCCTTAGAAACTCCCTGGATGCCCTTCATAAATTGCATGAAGCTTACTCAGAGGTAACACTGTCCTGAATTTAGTGTTTTCATCCCCTTGCTTCTCGTTATAGTTTTAACACTTGTGTTTGCTTCCCTATATAGTATTTTTGGGGGGGGGGTACGTTCCTATTTTTGAACTTTTCATAGATTGAATCTTATTGTGTTTTCTGTGACTTGCTTTTTTTATTCTACCTTTTCAGAAAGCATGTTGATTCATTTGTTCACTTTCAAGTCTTCATGGTACTCCACTTTATAAATAGTCTTGATATTCAGATTGTTTCCAGTTATTATGAATAAAGATTTTAGAACATTATTCAACATGTTGCCTGGTGCTCATGTGTAGCAGTTCCCCTAGGGTATACTAATAGGAGTGCAATACATGAGTCTTAAGGGGTGCGCATATCTAGTCTTTCCAGGTAATGCCGGTTTTTCCAAAGTGGATGAGAGTAGCCCATAATAATTCCCTTTCCTCCAAATTCTTGCCAGCACTTGGTCATCAGACTTTTACATTCCCGCCAATCTAGTAGAGTGAAATGTTATCTCATTGTGGTTTAAATGTGCATTATGATTATTCATGAGGTTGGGCATCTTTTCCATGTTTCCATGTAATTTGTGTTTTCTCTCCTATGAAATGCCTATCACGTCTTTTCCCACTTTTCTATTGGATTGTCTTTTCCTTACTGACTCATAGGCATTCGTTTTTTCTTTAAGGTGCTATTTTTTAAAAAGAGCAAGAAATAACATTCATGGAGAAGAGTATGCACAACACGAAAGCACTGTTTAAACAATAATTTAAAATCAAACAACTGTGTAACCACCACCTAGGTCAAAAAACAGAATGTTCTCAATGCTCCAGAAGCACCTCCTCTGACCCTCCCTGGTCACAGTCCCCTTCTTTGCTCAGAGGTAACTACCATTCTGACTTTTGTAGTAATTACTTCATTGCTTTTCTCTTTATAACTACATCACCTGGAAATGCATCCTGAACAACACAGTTTAGTACTGCCTACTTCTGGATGTTAAAATAGATTCCCACAGTAAATATTCCTTTGTCTTTGGCTTCTTACACCCAGAACTATGTTTGTGAATTTCATGCTGTTTCATGTAGCTACTGGTTGGCCAAAAAGTTCCTTCAGTTTTTAAGCAAAAATAAAAGACACATTTTTCATTTTCACCAATAACTTTATTGAGCAACCTATTCACCCTTTTGTTCCACTACCTTCTGCCATTTTTCAGGCAACTTCATAATTCCATCTTCCTAAAACTTTTTATCTTTTTGAGCAAAGAACTTTTCCGGGTGCCTTTCACAGCCTTCCAGGGAATTGAAATTTTTTCCATTAAGAGAATTTTGTAAAGACCGAAATAAATGGAAATCCGAAGGTGCAATCAATGTCTGGTGAAAACGGCGGATGAATCAGAACTTCCCAGCCAAGCTGTTAACAGTTTTTGCCTGGTCATCAAAGATACATGCAGCCTTGCATTATGCTGATGGAAGAGTATGCATTTTTTGTTGACTAATTCCAGACATTTTTCTTCGAGTGCTCCTTTCAGTTGGTCTAATTGGGAGCAGTAGTTGTTGAAATTGTTTGGTTTTTCTGGAAGGAGCTCACAGTAGAGGACTCCCTTCCAATCCCACCATATACGCGACATCACCTTCTTTGGATGAAGACTGGTCTTTGGTGTGGTTGGTGGTGGTTCATTTCGCTTGCCCCACGATCTCTTCCATTCCACATTATTGTACAGTATCCGCTTTTCATCGCCCGTCACAATTTGTTTTAAAAACAGAATGTTTTCGTTATCTTTAAGTAGAGAATCGCATGCGGAAATATGGTCAAGAATGTGTCTTTTGCTTAACTTACGTGGAACCCAGACATCAAAGCGATTCGCATAACCCAGCTGGTGCAAAGGATTTTCAACGCTTGATCTGGATATTTTGAGTATGCTGTCTATCTCCCGCATGGTATAACATTGATTGTCCTCCATTAATGTCTCGATTTGACTGCTATCAACTTCAACTGGTCTAACCCAAGCGACGAATTTTGCAAACCACTTTTTTTTTTTTGGTAAGTTTTCTTTCTTTTTTTTTTTTTTTAATAGATTTATTTATTTTTATTTATTTATTTTTGGCTGCGTTGGGTCTTCATTTCTGCACACGGGCTTTCTCTAGTTGCGGCAAGCGGGGGCTACTCTTCATTGTGGTGCGCAGGCTTCTCATTGCGGTGGCTTCTCTTGTTGCGGAGCACAGGCTCTAGGTGCGCGGGCTTCAGTAGTTGTGGCATGCAGGCTCAGTAGTTGTGGCTCGCGGGCTCTAGAGCGCAGGCTCAGTAGTTGTGGCGCACAAGCTTAGTTGCTTTGCAGCATGTGGGATCTTCCCGGACCAGGGCTCGAACCCGTGTTCCCTGCATTGGCAGGCGGATTCTTCACCACTGCGCCACCAGGGAAGCCCTGCAAACCACTTTTGACACGTTTGATCCGTCACAGCACCGTCTGCATATGCTGCACAAATCTTTTTGTGCGTTTCAGCTACATTTTTACCTTTCTTGAAATAATAAAACATAACATGCCGAAAATATTGCCTTTTTTCCTTCCATCTTCAACATTAAGATGGCTACACAAAAATTCACCAATTTTTATAAGTCTTTTTTTAAATGCATGCTGATATGACAGCTGTCACATACAATCTAACAAAACTGTTTCCAATGAAGTGAAAGACAACCAGGCACTGCTAGAGACAGCTTACCGGAAAAAACGCATGAACTTCTTTGCCACCTCAACCGTCTGTTCATCCTGGTTGCGTATGCCACCCACTGCTGTTGGGTGGTTGTGCTGCTGCATGGTCTACCACAATTCACTGAAGTATCGTCGCCTCGGACACTTGCAGGGGTTTCCAGAGTTCGTCCTTATTAACGACACAGCCAGCAATATTCCTGTAGCGTCTCCGGGTGTCCTTGAGCCAGATTTTCTCTAGGGTAAATACCACAGAGCGGAATTGTTAGATCGGAAGTACACGCACCTTCACCTCTGCTTCACGACCCTCAACCGCCCAGAGTGGGCGCACGGCCTACGCCGCCGCCAGCGTCAGAGGATCCCCGCGGTCCACCCACGGCGGTCAGAGCGTCTCATTTCCGCCAAGCCAGCGGGTGCAGTGTGTCTAGAATACAACCAGCCTAAGCCGGTCCCTGTGGTTTTAACGCGTCCCCGGGTTAGCACTGCGCCCGAACGCCTTCTGCGTTGACCGGCCACCTGGCTTCCTCTGTTTTAAAGCACTTGCCCAACTCTTCTGCCCACTTCCCACCGGGATGTCTGTGCTTTTCTCCAGGAGTCCTTGGGCCTCCCGGACACTAGCTTTCCAGCCACCACACGCCTGTCGGGCGTCTCCTCCGGGCTTGCCGCTTCTTTCTCTGAGAAGTTTTTTTTTCTTTTTTTTTCACTTTAGTCAGATTTGCCAGCCTTCCCCCGTTAGGGCTTGTAGTACCACGCAACCCACCCCTTGGCCGTGAAGGCAGCCCACGGTTATTCCGAGCGCGCCCTCACCCTTACCTTCCGTAACCCGTCGTCCGCCTCCCTCAGGCAGCCCCTCCGCGCGCGAACCCGCCCCTTAGCGTCTCGCCCGCGACGCCGGCGCCCGCCCTTTCCCAGGACGCAGCGCGCAGGCGCGCCCGCCGGCCCCCCCCCCCGCACCTCCTAGTGCGCCTGCGCCGAGAGACGCCCCGCCCCCAAGCCGGTCGTCTATAAATTCTCGAGCGTCTCCTCGCGAGAACCTTGGTTCCTATGCTCGCTGTTGGGGTCGGAGGTCAGGGCGAGGGTCTAGCGGGCCGCAGGAGGAAGATGGCGGTGGAGTCGCGCGTTACTCAGGAGGAGATTAAGAAGGAGCCCGAGAAGCCCATCGATCGGGAGAAGGTGCGGGTCTGGAGAGGTAGAGGGGGCCCCAGGGCGGAGGGGCGGCCGGGAGGGGGCGGCCGTGCGGGGGTGGAGAGGAAGGAAGGGGCCGCGCTCGCCGCCGCGTGACTCTCGCCTCTCCCGCCCCCAGACCTGCCCGCTGTTGCTGCGCGTATTCACCACCAACAACGGCCGCCACCACCGCATGGACGAGTTCTCCCGCGGAAACGTGCCGTCCAGCGAGCTGCAGATCTACACCTGGTGAGTCAGGGCCTGGCGTCGGGGCGGGGGTCGCTGGGGGCCCGCCTGCCGCGTTTTCAGTTCCTCCAGCGCTCGGGGCCTCTGGGCGCAACTCGCGGGAAGTCGGGGTCTCAGTTGTTGGAGAAATGGGTATTTGCTTATCTTGTGGCGCTTTTACGTCTGAGGTTGAAACTTTTGGGTTGTAAAGAATTGAGCCAATGTTCCTGTCACTGTCGTGGCTGCTTGGTACGAAAGTGACACGTAGGTCGTTCAGTGCGGTAGCCGCCCCTAAACTTGGTGGAGTTTGTGGTGCTAGAATAACATGGGGAGGGGGAGTGGTGCTGTTGGGTGATATTTGTCGTCCTCGTAGAGCGTCTGCACATAATACTAAGCCTTAGGTGTCGTAACATGGAAAAAAACAGAACCGCGTGCTTTTTGTTGTGGTGCTTAATGGAGAAGCTTTTGATGTGTGTTTCCCGAAGACCTGCCCCTGAGCGTTTCCACCTCAAGTGTACCTTTCCTACCCCGCGTCTGACTAGGAGCATCGCATACAGCAAGCTGCATGCAGCTCCTTGGTTGGACATTATCGTGGCTTTTTAGTAGCAGTAAAAGGTGTATAATTTTTAAAAATACATCTAGTATGGTAAAATATATGTGATATTTGCCATTTTGTTTATGGGTACAATTTGATGGCATTAAATATATTCACATTGTGCAACCATTACCACTATTTCCAAAACTTTTAAATTCCCCCCGACAGAAATTCTGTACCCAGTAAGCAGTAACAATGGGAATTCCTCCCTTACCCCAGTCCCTGGTAGACAATCCTCTATGTCTATATGAATTTGCCTATTCTAAGTATTTCATGTAAGTGCTCTCATATCGGATTTGTCCTGTTGTGTTTGGCTTATTTCACTTATGTTTACAAGGTTCATCATGGTTTAGTATATAACAAAAAGTCATTCTTTCTTAGGGTTGAATAATATTTCATTGGAAGGATGTGCTACATTTTGTCTGTCCACTTGTCTGTTGATGAACACTTCAGGGGTTGTTTCCACCTTTCAGCAAAATTTATGTAGTATGATTCTAGTTCAATATTATTCCAGGATAAAAGTTCAGGAAGGTTGATTTAACTTATAGGGAAGAACTGTTATCAATAGATTGATGAACACCTCTGTTCAGATGTTAAAGTCTATATTTACTCCAACAAATTAGAAGTTCCTATTTGCCAGGTGCTTTGCTTAGACCCAGCGGGTATAAAGGGGGTACTGCCCCTCTAGAGTAAACACAATCTCAGAGAGAAAGCAGATGAAATAAATGCTAATTAAGACTTTAGGGTGGAGATGGCAGGGTGAGATTGTTCCACAGACTCTCTCAATCAAGAAAGAAATTACAAAAATTACCCTTCCTAAACTGTCCTGTCCATAAACTGCAACCAAACTAGGAAAGACAACCTTATGTTATCCTCAAAATGGTGGCCAAAGACAGAATGGTTGGTGAGGGGTAGCACAGAGCCCTGCTGCCACTCCCAGAAGCAGTAATGAGGGAAGATTGGGAATTCTCAGTTTGTAGAAGTACACTGAGGGGCCAAAGTAGGAGGCCTCAAGACAAGTCAGGGAAAAGGAGTGAGGTCCAGAGGAGCCCAGCAGAGGCTGGTTGAGTTTGCTGAGGTCCAGGGCACCGTGTGGCCCTGCGGGAACACCCACGCACCACAGGAGAGATGCGTCCTGTGCTTGGGTGGTCACTAAACAGGTTATTGGAGGAGAATTATGTAGATCACTGTAACAGGGTTCAATCAGAAAACAGACCAATAGGAGATGTAGAGAGATTTATAGCAAAGAATTGGTTCACACAGCTGTGGGGACTGCTTAGGTACCCAAGTCCCTAGTCTGTGGTGCATAACCTGTGGTGCAGGTTATGATGAAGGGCAGGCTGGAACTCTCCAGCATAAGCTGCTGAATTTCTTCAGGGAAGTTGTAGCTCTGCTCTGAAGGCCTTTTCAATTGATTGCATGAGGCTCACTCATTGATTGAAAGAGGTTTACTCAGATTATCTAGGATAATCTGCCTTAAAGTCAACTGATTATAGACTTTAATCCCATCTAAAGAACACCTTACACAACACCTACCTTAGTGTTTGAATAACTAGGGGCTGTAGCTTCTCGAAATTGACACATGAA
This sequence comes from Balaenoptera physalus, assembly GCF_965194825.1. Taxonomy (NCBI): domain Eukaryota; kingdom Metazoa; phylum Chordata; class Mammalia; order Artiodactyla; family Balaenopteridae; genus Balaenoptera; species Balaenoptera physalus. The sequence continues at coordinate 80,527,176 of NC_138899.1, read as the reverse complement.
ACTGACCCTCACAGTCACCTAGCAAAGGCTTCAACCCCTAGAGCGCTCTAGCATTTGTCACCTGTGTACTCACCCTTTAGACTGCTAGTCAGAAAGCAACACTTGGCACTCCAGCTGTTGGTCTGGGGATAGTCCTCAGCAGGTGGGAAGCTTGTGGAGGACTCACACTAAGGACTGACGAAAGGTGTGAACCGAATTCCCCACGTTCATTATGAGCAGGATGACAGTATGTGGGAAATGTTGCTGGAGAGGAAGAAAGAGTCCTTTCTGGTACATATCATAAGTATACACTGTACACACCAGAGAATAATTGACACAGAATAAACATCATTAGAATGTCAGGTAAAAAAAGTTGAGATGAGTTGGAAGCAACATACAGAGATTTGAATAATGAGAGGTTGAAATAAAGCTGTGATGGTGGAGATAGAGAAAAAAATAGATTTGATCTGTCTTTTGGCTGTGCCACGTGGCATGTGGGATCTTAGGTTCCGACCAGGGATTGACCCTGCATCTACTGCAGTGGAAGCATGGAGTCTTAACCACTGGACCGCCAGGGAAGTCCAGTTTGATCTGTCTTTAGGAGGTAGAAACAACAGGATAGAGATGGGAAGAACTGAACAGTGCTTAGGTTTGTGACCTGGCCATCTAAGTGGGTGATGGTAGTTTTGAGGGTAATATGAGAGGAAGGGCATGTTTTGCGGGGGACACTGTTGAGTTCTGTTATGGGCATATTGAGGAGGACTCAGCAGCAGGGGAGAACAGAAGTTGATGTGGTCATCATGGATGTTTTTGTTCTCACTGCAGTTGAAGCCATGGTTCTACTTGAGGATGATGTGGTAGAGATGGTGTAAATAGGGTGCAGGGTTAAAACTAGATGATGTCTTGGGTGTTTGATTCCCTGCTCGATGCTGTCCGTTGGATTTCGCATCTTTACAGGTGCCTTGTATCCACGGTCATCGTATAGCACTCTGCAGGCCGTGTTGCTTCAAGTTCCAAGTCCTCCGTTTCATGTTCCCAGTTGTCAGGGAAGAAAACAATTCAGAAACTTAGACTGTTGCTTATAATACAAGATGCTTATATTTTAAAAGGTTTTTCCAGATTGTGCCATATTAGCTCAAGGGACTATATTAAATTCTGAGTTCAAATAGAAGTTGGCAGGGCAAGAATATATATTGTGAAAGGAGCCTATGCTTAGTCTTGAAAATTCCATAGGTTTCATTGGCTTTAGGAGTCCATCTATTGTAAAACTCATCAGAACATTTAATCTTAGAAAGGAGATGCTAAAATGTAGAAAAGTATGTCTTTGAAATAATGCAAAACAATTATTTTAAGAATTTGGATTAATTTGGACTAGTTATCCTTAAGTGGGTAAATCACTAGGCCAGTGAGATGTTACATAGCAACAAAAAGTAGCATATGTAATTCTGAAGTCCCTTTTAGCATATTACCAGTCTGACCTTAATTCATGAAAATTTCAAACACTGAGGCTGGTAAGGGGAATATTTAGGGGCAAATAGTATTAGTAGGTGCTTTAAAATTAACTCAGTTGTAAGACCCTGACAGTTTCTAAAAATTGTAAAGTTGCAATTGAGACACATGTAATTAACTCACTGTGTGTCAGTATCCTTGGTTACATCATTGCTGATTAATCAAATGTAATGTCTTTTTTTCTAAAAAAAAAAATTCAGGATGGATGCAACCTTGAAAGAACTGACTAGTTTAGTAAAAGAAGTCTACCCAGAAGCCAGAAAGAAGGGCACACACTTCAATTTTGCAATTGTTTTTACAGATCTTAAAAGGCCTGGCTATCGGTAGGTAACTTTTCATTCTTAATTCCTATAATCTCTTTGATTTCAGTATGTTTTAACTGATAGGGATAATCCCTTCAACGAATCTCTTTAGTGGAGGGGGAACTACAGATTTATACATCTTAATATCTGGTTTAGATTAATGTAGTACTTACATTTTAACTGTGCTGTAAGATAATGGAGCAAGTCCGGCCCCACGGTCACTTTGTAGCACACACTGGCATTGACCAGCCACCCTTTAACAGTTGGTCTCCTTCCCTGCAGAGTAAAGGAGATTGGCAGCACCATGTCTGGGAGAAAGGGGACTGACGACTCCATGACGCTGCAGTCGCAGAAGTTCCAAATCGGAGACTATCTGGACATAGCAATCACTCCTCCAAATCGGGCACCACCTCCTTCAGGGCGCATGAGGCCATACTGAATTTTATTTACTATTTCTTGAATTTATTTTCCATTCAGTTATGTAAAATAAACTTTTGCTTTTTCCTCCTCCCCTTATTGCCATTAAGCCTTTAAACGCTAAACAAATTGTAATGCATCTATTTAGGAGTTAGATTTGGCTTTGCTGTGGTATGAATATTAATAGAAAGTCCATGTTTCACATTCTTCTGTAAAATATGAAAAGTGCTCTTAGCATTATATGTAAAACTGTATTGTTAAATATATGTTGCAGTCACTTTGAGTGTGAAAGTTAACGGGGCATGGGTTCAGGGTTTAATTTAGTATTTGGGGTTTATGCTAAGTAGTGGAGTTGGTATGTTTAAGCCCAAATGGGGCAGAACAAGAAAGCCATGAGATTGTATTAAATAGAGCAGGAGTTTGTCGCCCAAAAGGTTGTATGGAGTTGGGAAGAAGACCTTTGGGAAGGTGGGAGGGGCAGCTGAGGCGTTTTGGAACAGTCTGAGCTGAGGCAAGCTGAAGAAGCTGTCTGTTTGAAGGGAGCGGCCTGCCTGAATCAAGGTGTGATGACAAGTTAGAGAAAAGGAGAATGGGTGCCACAGTGAGGCCTTTTTATGTTTTAAAAATGGTGAGAATGGGGCATTCTGAGGGCAGGAAGTAGTATAGAGGAACAAGGGTTAGAACTTAGGATAAGGATGGGAAGGTTTACCTTGAAGATCTGAAAATACAGGGAGGAATGAAAGAAGAATCTTAAGATCAAGGGAGAAGGTCAGGGATGAGGTCAAGCAGGGGATGTTCACGCGCGCTGTTCAGTGCTGGGGCTGACTCGTGCCTGATTTGAGAGGCGATATGCACAGTGGTTAAAACCACTTGGGCTGAACATTTAAATCCTGGTCACACTAACAGCAACCTTGGACAAGTTACTTGAACCTGTTTTTTTTGTTTGTTTAAAATTTGTAAAATGGAGGTAACAGCCCATAGGATTGTGAAGACTAATTAAATGTTTGCAAAGGGCTTAGAATAGTGCCTGACATGTAAGAAACAAAGTTAGCTATAGAGTTCAGTCAGAACGGGTGCCATCTCTACCACGGCACTGTTACAGTCTCATTTTGAAGTTTATAAACAGTGTGCAGTATGTGATGAGGCCAATTACCTTTCGTCTACTGCAATAGAAAATTTTGAAAATGTGTATTCCAAAATTTGAAAAAATGTACTAGCAAAGTAAAATTGCAGTAATTTGATCTTGTACATACAAAAGCAGCCTTTTAAATCTAATGATTATAGGATTGGGGTCCCTGGTGCAGTCAACAGGTGACAGATGCAAGCCTGGAACCCAGATCTAGGGCCTCTTCTCCGCTGAAGTTTGCCCAAACCCTTAGATTCTTTATTCATTCACATTAGATAGGCTTGAGCTTCTTAAGTCACACAATTAACTTAAACCTAATTTTTGGAGAAGAGAAGCCATGATTACCTTCCTGTTTATGGAGAAGATACGTACTATGCAGATCAAGAAGGCAGGAACTCATTAAAGGACTCTGAAAGCCAACTTTTCACAACGGTGTGAACTCCTACAATGGGGGCTTCGCCTGTAATTCCAGGCGAGTTGAAAATAAAGCGGTTTATTTGCTTGGTTCCAACGTGGATTTTTTTTTTTTTTTTAGGTAAAATTGGTACATAACAATATATTAGTCTCAGGTATACCACATAATTCATTATTTGTATGCACTACTAATTGATCACCACCACAAGTCTATAGTTACCATCTGTTACCATACAGTTGACCCCCTTTACCCTTTTGCCCACCCCTGCCCCCGTCACCACTGATAACCACCAGTCTGTTCTCTGTATCTGTGAGTTTGGTTTTGTCTTGTTGGTTGGTTTTGTGTTTTGGATTCTACATCTAAGTGAGATCATGTGGTACTTGATACCTTTCTCTAATTTCACTCAGCATAATGCCCTCTAGATCCAAGTTGTTGCTAATGGCAAGATTTCCTTCTTTTTTATGGCTGAGTAATATTTCATTGCATGTATATATGTGTATGTATGTGTCTGTATGTATCTCACAACTTTCTTATCCATTCATCCACCCACGGACCCTTAAGGTTGTTTGCATACCATGGCTATTATAAATAATTCTGTAGTAAACATGGGGGTGCAGATAGCTTTTCTCCACACCCTTGCCAACACTTATCTCTCGTCTTTTTGACAGGTGTCAGGTGTTATTTTTGTGGTTTTGATTTGCATTTCCCTGATGATTAGTGATGTTGAGCACCTTTCCATGTGTCTGTAGGCCACCTCTATGTCCCAACATGGAATTTTTCCTTTAAAGATTGCAATCTTCCACCAGAAGTACAGTTAAAGAATCCCTAGTGAATTTATCATTGACTATAATGCTAAGAATGAAAAGACTTGTACTTGGTCCTTATTCACCTCTGGCTGTGACAGCACGGCGTTGAGTGAGCAGCCGAGCTGTGTCACGGTCACCGTGACGGCACGTGCTCAGCCTTCAGCGTCCTGACTGCCTCACGGGCTCTTGACGTGTTTTCCCTTCGGAGGGTGGTGTCTTCCGTTTTCTCACAGCGTGCGGGAGCTTGGCATTCAGTTTTCTCACAGCGTGCAGGAGCTTGGCATTCCGTTTTCTCACAGCGTGCAGGAGCTTGGCATCTTCAGCTATTTACTGGATCCTCGGTGGGGGTCGATGTTAAGTTTATACTTAAAGTTTCATTACCATCCTGGGCGCTGGCTCAGGGGATGTTTCAGATGTCAACTCTGTGTGTGTGTGTGTGCATGTAGGGGCAGCTGTGAAGGGGAAAGAAAGCTGTGAAACTGTTAGGCAAACTCTTGTTACTCTTATATAGAGCAGAACTCAGCCTACCTGTTTCTGTTCTATCACAAAGTCCAAACTTAGCTGTTGTGAAATTGAGCAGCTTATAATTTGAGTGCGGAGCTGTGCTGGGAGCGCGGGTGTGCCTGACCTCATGTAACCTTCAGCACTGAGGTGCAGGCAGCGGCTACCATGTTCACTTCAGCGGAAGTGGAGGCCCGCTTTAAGTAACAGCTTGCAAGTGGGCTGGGAAGCTAGGGAGCCAACGACAGATGACTTGAGACATACGTTTCCAAAAACAGTGTTGTGCTGTCCTCAGCTCACTGCCAGCTGGCTTCCGCCCGCTGCACTGGTACTGCTCTCGTGGTGAAGCTGTCCTCTGCATTGCAGACTGCTGCCAGGGGACCGTCATCCAGAGTACGTGGACCTGCTTCAGTTTTGGTACAAACCAAAACACCTGTCTTTTAATGAAATGATATGGTCATGGTTTCCAGGTGAGGTGGGAGTGTTCTGGTGTGTATTGTATTGCTTAGATACAGGTTGTTCTCACAAATTGCTACAGTTTCTTGGAACCTGTAACGGAACAAGCTTGAAGGAAGCATATTTATTCTGGTAGGATTAATCATGAACTAGGCAACTCTTCTATGAAGACAGTCATTGATCTCTCTCCCCCACCCCCGTAATCCCTAGGAGGAATAGGCTGAAACCTAAAAAGCAATTTTAATACTAAATAAATACTAAGATAATTTTAATAAGCAAAACCCATCAGCCTGGGAATGTCGTGAGGAGTTTACTGTATAAAGGTGTTCTAATCACACGCCTACCTCAGAACATTGTTGAGAAGAGCCAAATGAAAGGGGGCTCAGAGGAGGGGCATGGTAGAGAGGGAATGTTCAATAAACAGCTGTTTTAAAAACAAAGAAGAAAAAAGGCATTTGTAGCCCCCTCACTTCATGCCTTCGGCTGTCAGAATTTCCTGCTCCTTCCCACGCTAGCAGGCCAGCCCAGCTGCAACCAACTCCTCAGAAAATGTCCCACAGAGGATGAAATTACGGCAGTTTAAACTATGACTGAGGTGAACCACCTGAGGCATTTTCAAAACCTGCATACATTATTGGAAACTGTCAGAATTTGTAGTATTACTAGCTCCTCCCGCACTTCCAGGGAATAAAATATGGGATGAATGCCGTGGGCCTGGGGGTGCAGACAAACCTGACACACAGACCCTTCCTCAGAAAGCCTTAGTCTGGTAACAAAAGGTGTAAATGCCCGATGATCAAAGGCGGATAAGAAGGTGTCATGTGAAGTTGCTGCTGAGGATGGCACGTGACCTTGTTCAGCGCCCACAGGGCTTGGATTTAGGCTCCCAGTAGATAAAGGGTGTGGCGTGAACAAAGGCATTGAAGCGGAAACAGCAGGGACACCCGGAGCACTCACCAGGAGTTTGGCCAGAGATCTGGATGAAGAGGACCATAAGATGCTTCTGCCCTCAGGTGACAAGCGGGGGCGCAGCGGAGGACGGTGGGGAGGGGACACACCCCAGAGGCGGTCAGCAAGATCTGGGCTGGGAAATGGGACGTGGAAAGAGAAGTCCAGCATTAAAGCCTCAATTTCCTCATCTGAAAAGTCGAAATGCTAGCACCTATTTGCTAAGAGTTACTTTTTAAGAATGAAATGGGTTCATGAATGTACTTAGAACCATGCCTAGCATAGAAAGACCTCAGTAAGTGTTTGATGTTATCACTAACCAATAAACATTTTAAGTTGGCAGGTACCAGTGTCATAATGAACAAGGCAAGCAGATGAGGTCCTTGTCCACACTGACCTTATGGTCCAGTGGGGCAATGGACATTAAATAAAGGTACCCTCAAATATTCTGTTACAGATTCTACCAAGTTCTATAAAGGATGAGAATAGGGTGCTGACTGGGAAGGTGGGTAAAATCTTTGATAAAATGACATTTAATCTGAGTCCTGAAGCAGATGAGGCAGGACTGTTAAGAGCTTCACGTAACGAGAAAACAAGGAGTTTATGAATCATGTACCTGAAGAACAGGTTGGAGCTGGCCTCCAAGCTCTCACACGTCCCCTGCTGGAGCTTCTGCGGCAGCTCCGCCTTCGGCCTCTCCCTTTGTGGCTCTGGGTGCACATCTCTGCACGTCCAGAAAGACGTGCTGCTCTTCCTAGTAGTTCCCCAAAGTCCCAGAATTGGCTCTCTTGGATATGACGTGGGTCACGTGCCCAATACCAACTGGTCAGGGACTGTGCCCTGCTTGGTTGGTCTTGGAACTGGGCTGAGTTCAGGGAAAATCAGAGCGTTTTCGTTTAAGGGGGTAGGAGTGGTGGGCAGACAAAAACGTCAAGTATCTCCAGCATAAGGATGTGAGGGACAGACAGCTGAGCAGAGTGGGTGGGAGAAGCCATTTGGGCAGAGAGAGCACATGTGGAGCCCGGGGCGTGTGAAGCCCAGGGCAGGAAAGCAGGGAAGGAGAGGAAAGGCCGGCTGCCGGCTGGAGCCCAGGTTTTGGGACCAGAGGGAGGAGCAGCTGAGGGTCGAGTCACACGGGGCGGCCCTGGAGGCCACGCTGGGACCCTGGATTCATCTTGAGAGCAGTGGGAAGACACTGAAGGGTAACGTTTGAAGGTTGATAAGCCGGAAGCATCCTAGTTCTAGGGAGCAGAAACTAAGATCACAGGAGGAGAGTGGTAAGGGCCAGGGAAAGAGAAATTCTGGACAGACTGAATTGAGGGGCCATCACAGGGATTGAGGGGCCATCACAAGACAGGTGGACACACCCAGCAGGCCGTCAAAAATGATTAATGGAACGTTCTTTATTTCCCATCTTCAAAAACCTGGTTTCACTCACACCCCCTCTGGCTGCAGCACCATTTCTTCTCTCCCTTCTTGAGCAGAACTCATGAAAGGAGCGTCTCGGTCCATGACCTTTGCTTCCTCACCTCCGACCTTTCCAGTCCGCTCCAGGCGTCCGTCCTGAGCACGCTGTCGGAATTAATCAGTGCTGTCAGTAACAGCAATTTTGCCAAGTCCAGTGGTAATTCTGTCTTGTCTTGGATTCTCAGCAATATTGATAGAATCGATCACTCGGCTTGAAGTATTTCCTTCCTACGTCACCAGCTTCTTCTTCGTCTCCTTTGCTAGATTTTTCTGCCTCTTTCCATCTTCTAAAATGGAACTCCAGGACTCAGCCCTGCGTGCACTTTGAATATACTCCCTCCTTCAAGCAATCTGTCCACTCCGTGGACTTAGGTACACAGAGCCATGGTAAATAGTGTATAAAAGGCTGATATAATTTGGGAGTCACCATCGTATACAAGGCTGACCAGAGCTTACCTGGAAAAATAAAACTAAGTATCTTGAATTTTACATTGTATCAATATTTAGCAAAAAATTATTACACAGTAGTTCCTAGAATAAAGAATAAATTGTTTTGTTTTAGTGACAATTTTCTGACAAAACGAAGAGTCACAATGTGACAAGTCTTCACATTTGACTTTCAAGGCCCAACCATAAAAGAGGATAATTGCTGCATCAACTTTACTTAGACCGGAAGGATCTTGGGCTCCACGGACAGGGCAGCCTGGAGCTCTCAGACAGCTCTAGAGGCACAGCGGACAGCCCAGAGAGGAGCACCTGGCCAGGAGGAGTCCTGGGACCCTCCACAGAGTGTGAGGCTCAGGCTGCTGGGCCGCCGAGCTGGACAGGGACCTGGAGAGGTTGCAGCCATGTGCTGGGAAGAGGTGATTTGAAAGGATGAAACTGACAAGTAAAAATAAAACATCCGTCCTGACAGCAGGCAAGTGTCTAATTCCAAATGTCCGAGACACCTACTTCAGTATAGTTACCTAGGCCTGTAAATTCCTCTCTTCCTAAATTAATTTAAGCTGTCATTTGTAAACAACAGTGCCTTAAAAGAGCATTGTCGAAATAAAAGGTGTAAAAGACTTGGGACAGTCATGAGAGGAGGCAGAAGGGCAGAGCTAGACCCAAGGAAGCCCAGGTCTAGCAACAACTGTCTAGCCCAAGAAGACTGAAGGTGGCCTTATCTGAGTAGCAAACAGTAACGTTTAAATTTCAAAAATTATTTATCCTGCTTCCTAATGTTACTTAAACCATACTCTTCCATTAGGCAGGGTAAATTTGAAATCAGTGAAATAGTAATGATCTTTCAAAACTGAGTAACTGAACTACACGTCAATAAGCCTGAGGTTAGACTAAATCAAACTTAATAAAAAGCATTTTATGACATCAGTGTCCATGCTCATCTTTAATATGAGTTGGATTTTCAAAAGGGGAAAGATGTCGGGGAATGTGAAAAACAAAGCAAGAGCAGATTTGCTTTCATCTCATTCTGTTCAGTTTCTATAATGGAAGGATGGATCCACTACCATTTCTGTAGAAAGATACAAATAGAAAATATCAATTAGGTATAACAGCCTTCAACGAAACAAATGACACGACACTGAAGCCATCTACTTTTACACTCATAATATGGTTGGGAGTAGATTCCCAGTGATACTGTAAAACATGGTAGTGTGGGAGCCTGAGATGCAGGGATCACGAATTCTGGACCAAAAGAGAGATGGGCTGTTACCTAGCTGGCAGATGTCAATTACAGATGTTTATTACCATTCCAGTGTTCTCCTCAGATAACACATCTAGTCCCTTTAGGATGGGAACATACTCACTTTCACCAGTTTTCTCTGTTGCCAGCGTTTCGGACGTCCTGTCCTTCACACCGAGGAAGGAACACTTTGCTGGGTGGCACTTCTCTAACTGCTACCAGAGTAGCTAGGTTTGAGTTGTATTTTGATAAAATCTAAAAGAAAAGCAAACTCCTTTCACCAAGTCATACGAACAACATAATATAAATTTGGAAGCTGTTATAAAACATTCAAGAAAAAGCCAAGGAAAATTTGAAGATCTGGGTTATTTAAAACAGTCAGAATATTTAGCGGCACAGACGTTCAGCAGCACAGAGATGGAGATATTAGAAGTTTAACTTGGGTGTAGCGGGGATTTCTAAAGCTTCTAAATGTACTGCTGTGTTAACAGAAGCAAGCAGCAGTGCATCCCTGAGAGCAAATCAAGCCTTTACAAAGACGTTAGGGAAATCTATATAGGAAAGAGGTGAAATAAATGCTCAAAAGAAAGATCGTCAGCTATAAAGATTATAAAAACAAGAATCTGAAATATCAACTATAATTTTTTCACAAAGAGGTAATACATTAAATGCAAGGTTTCCCTCCTTTAACACAGAAATGAAGAGAGAAGGATCACTATGGCAAACTGGAAACTGTATATAATGCCTATAGACAGAAGATGCTCCTTCCTCCCTCAGTTTATTATAGTGTCAGGAAAGCAGAAAAGACAGAGAAAGAAGGGTAACAAATACTTTACTGATATCTTAGGATGAGTCCCTTCCAATGGCATTTGGGTATTTCCCCAAGTAGCTTTACCCTTCTCAATAAGCTAGGAAGGTCTCTAGAATGGTTATTAAGAATTCCATTTGCTTAAGCAATAACTCCCCAACACTGTAACTTTTATCAAGAGGGGATGCTCAAAGAATCAGGCTGGTAGTTATTTAGTAGAGTCGGTAGTTGCTATAAACCAGTAACAGACTACTGGTAAATTATGTTGTACTAAAGAATCAAATATTCTATGGGAATTCCCTGGCGTTCCAGTGGTTAGGACTCGGCGCTTTCAATGCTGGGGCCTTGGTTCAGTCCCTCGCCAGGGAACTAAGATCCCACCAACCTCGCGGCGGCCAAAAAAAAAAAAAAAAGAATCAGATATTCTAATATATTTAAACAAATGTTTCTCAAACTGAGGCCCAAGACATCTCAAGTTCAAGAAACACTGATACAAGTTATTCATGATACTCCAACTCTGGAGAACTGGAAGGTAAATGACATTTCTGACTTTGCTAGAAACACCAATGGAAACAATGGTCACCATGGTGATCACATTTGAACAATGATTAGAAAATATTATAAGAATACATTTCAGAACATGAAGTTAAAGAGAAAATGCCTCATGAGGGAACAAAGGCATGATGACATCACTAGCTTGTGCTCAGCTCTGAAGAGCCTTAGCCAGGTGGTCTTACACAGGCTTAACAGCCCAGAATTTAGATTTAGATCCAAACCAGCACATTAGCCCGATGATAAGTAACACAGTTAAATATCATTTTCAGGTATTTTCGCAGAAAACAAACAATAGCCTAGAAAAATAACCTGGCGAATATCTTCTGGAATTGTAGTTACTTCTGGAGGTGTAGGTGTTCTGAGCAGATTCTCATAAGAAGAAATCGTAGGAGAAGAGGGATCTGCAAAATTCTCAAAGCACTCGTCTGAATTTAAAACTAAGGATGTACTGTCTTTCATTTCCAAGTCATTTGATGAACTATTTGTTTTTGATAATGGATAATTTGTGGATACCTATAGCATAAAAAGAAATAATTAAATTATGGTGGTATAAAGTAATATAGTAAATAAACATTGTTAGTCAATTGTTAGTTCTGTTGTGATCTCTAAGTGGGCCCCAAAATGACCCCCTCTTCCCTGACCCAGAACTAAATAAAATCAAGGACACAAAGAAATGGCATATGGAGGAAAAAGTACCATCGTCATTACTGAAGGCTGAGCAAGAGCTTCATGTGAAATCTAAATAGGCCTGTTGGCTGAACCCCAGATTTAGACGGATTCACCACCCAGACTCAGGCAACACTATCCTGGGCCAGGTAAGAGTCGTAGGAGGATGAGCTACGCCCTCACTGCTGCCAGGGAGAAAGCCCATTCATGCCAACCCGGCCCGTCCCCCTAGGGCAGCGTCAGCAATGAGGCCAGGAACATAAGCAGTGGATTACCACAAGTCGCATGGTGCTATTTAAGTTTAATTATACATTAATAAAATTAAAAAAACTGAAAATTAGCCCCTCGGATGCACCAGCTACATTTTACGTGCTCAGCAGCTAGCTGCCACACTGGACAGCACAGATGACAGAACACTTCCATCACTGCTGGAAGATCCACTGGACGGCCCAATCTACCATATTGGTTGTCTTAAGTGTTCATACCAACTTTCAACACGGCTGAGGTTCTGATTACATAGTAAATTTGTTCAGTGGGAAAAATTTGGAAAAAAAGGCATAAAAGTCACCCATAGATAACCACTTTTTGGTGTGTTTCTATCCATTCTTATTCCTTAAAATAAAATATATGTGTATGTGTGTATTTATATATATACACATATATATCATTTTCCATATCATTAAATATTTCTTGAAGACATTCTTTCTGTATGTTCTTATCTGTTTTTCAAAACATCCTAGTCACATGACACTGGCTCTTATGGATTTACCGTAATATATTTTGCTTCCCGTTTATCATTTGACATTTAGTTTGTTCCCGTATTCTGCTCTTATAAATAACGCTATTCTTCCCTCTATAACTTCATTGTTATAAATCTTTGTCCCAATGTGCCTTAGAATAGATTCTGGTTAAAGGGTATGGAAAAATTTTAAAGCTCTTGATAATTGCTGCCGAATGACCCTCCGGAAACACTGTAAATATACTCCCAAAGGCTACAACAGTCTACGTTTTTTAAACAGACTGTTAGAGTCTGGAAATAGTGTATCGAATTCACTGGGGAAAAGATTAGCACTTTCAATTTTATGGAAGTTTACCAAAGCTGTGCTGTTCTTTGTAGAAGGGATTTTCAAACCAGGAGTGCAGAATGTAGGTGCCACGGGAGAATGTGTATGCTTGGCATCTAGAAGACATACAATGGCATGAAATACATATTTGAAAATAAGGCTGAAATAAAGATTTTAACTTTTATATTATAATCTTTGTCAGTTTAATTTGTGCACTTTATTTTTAATAACTTAAGAAATTATAACTATTGTGTACTTGACAAGAAAAAACAAAACTGTCATATTCACAATGTAATTATCATTAGCACTAGTAAAAGTTCAGCAGGGTTGCAAGATGCAAATGCAATACACAAAAATGAATAGTTCTAGTATAAGATCAACAAACAATAAAAAATATATGTGAAAAAGAATATTTTTCACAATAGCAACAAAAAAGATAAGATACCTACATATAAATCTGTTAAAAACTGTGTAAGACCTTTATGGGAAAATCAAATTTCTGAAGAAGAAAAAGGAGGAGGAAGAGGGCAAGGAAGGCCACTTGCCCTCCAAGATACAAGGACTTCCTCTATAGCTGCAGTAGCTAAAAGCAGTGTAACACTGGCCAAGGATGGAAGAACTGGCTACTGGAACGGAAGAGAGAACCTAGAAACAAGAACATGTGTATATGGACATTTGCTATCTGTATCAAAGTATGCAAGCACCCTAAAAATACCAAAGAGAAAAAGTAAACATGTTAGCAAAATGATCAAACTGGCAAAAGTTTATTAAGTCTAATCATCAAGTGCTGAAAAAGATGGAGAAACAGGAACTCAAACACTCTTGGTGAGAATAAACCACAATAGCCACTCTACAGTGACAATTTAGAATTTTCTAGAATAAGTAAAGATGTGCATCCCCTTTGATCTAGAAATTCTACTCCAAGATGTGAGAGACATGTGTCCAAAGGACAATTTAACTAGAGCACTGCCTGTAATAGTAAACAAAAAAAACAAACAAAAAAACCAATTTAACTATCCCTTAAGAAACAAATGAATAGGGACTTCCCTGATGGTGCAGTGGTTAAGAATCTGCCTGCCAATGCAGGGGACACAGGTTCGAGCCCTGGTCTGGGAAGATCCCACGTGCCACGGAGCAACTAAGCCCATGTGCCAGAACTACTGAGCCCGCATGCCACAACTATTTAAGCCCATGCGCCTAGAGCCTGCGCTCCACAACAAGAGAAGCCACCGCAATGAGAAGCCTGCATACCGCAACGAAGAGTAGCCCCTGCTTGCTGCAACTAGAGAAAGCCCACGCACAGCAACGAAGACCCAATGCAACCAAAAATAAATAAAATTATAAAAACAAAAAAAAACACAAAACAGAAAACCAAGGAGGCTGAAGGATAACATTCTAAAATATATCTTACAGGAATCTGAGGAAAAAAATTGAGGAATTAGGAAAGAAGTAATATTATTAAAGAGGTAATGTCAGAGAATTTTCCAGAATTAAGGACATGAGTCCTTAGCTTGAAAAATCATGGCTTCACAGGCGAATTCTATCAAACATTTAGAGAAGAGCTAACACCTATCCTTCTCAAACTCTTCCAAAATATAGCAGAGGGAGGAACACTCCCAAACTCATTCTATGAGGCCACCATCACCCTGATACCAAAACCAGACAAAGATGTCACAAAGAAAGAAAACTACAGGCCAATATCACTGATGAACATAGATGCAAAAATCCTCAACAAAATACTAGCAAACAGAATCCAACAGCACATTAAAAGGATCATACACCATGATCAAGTGGGGTTTATCCCAGGAATGCAAGGATTCTTCAATATATGCAAATCAATCAATGTGATACATCATATTAACAAACTGAAGGAGGAAAACCATATGATCATCTCAATAGATGCAAAGAAAGCTTTCGACAAAATTCAACACCCATTTATGATAGAAACCCTCCAGAAAGTAGGCCTAGAGGGAACTTACCTCAACATAATAAAGGCCATGTATGACAAACCCACAACCAACATCGTCCCCAATGGTGAAAAACTGAAACCATTTCCACTAAGATCAGGAACAAGACAAGGTTGCCCACTCTCACCACTATTATTCAACATAGTTTGGGAAGTTTTAGCCACAGCAATCAGAGAAGGAAAAGAAATAAAAGGAATCCAAATTGGAAAAGAAGAAGTAAAGCTGTCACTGTTTGCAGATGACATGATACTATACGTAGAGAATCCTGAAGATGCTACCAGAAAACTACTAGAGCTAATCAATGAATTTGGTAAAGTAGCAGGATACAAAATTAATGCACAGAAATCTCTTGCATTCCTATACACTAATGATGAAAAATCTGAAAGTGAAATTAAGAAAACACTTCCATTTACCATTGCAACAAAAAGAATAAAATACCTAGGAATAAACCTACCTAAGGAGACAAAAGACCTGTATGCAGAAAATTTTATAAGACACTGATGAAAGAAATTAAAGATGATACAAATAGATGGAGAGATATACCATGTTCTTGGATTGGAAGAATCAACATTGTGAAAATGACTCTACTACCCAAAGCAATCTACAGATTCAATGCAATCCCTATCAAACTATCAATGGCATTTTTCACAGAACTAGAACAAACAATTTCACAATTTGTATGGAAACACAAAAGACCCCGAATAGTCAAAGCAATCTTGAGAAAGAAAAACGGAGCTGGACGAATCAGGCTCCCTGGCTTCAGACTATACTACAAAGCTGCAGTAATCAAGACAGTATGGTATTGGCACAAAAACAGAAATACAGATCAAGGTAACAGGATAGAAAGCCCAGAGATAAACCCACGCACATATGGTCACCTTATCTTTGATAAAGGAGGCAAGAATATACAATGGAGAAAAGACAGCCTCTTCAATAAGTGGTGCTGGGAAAACTGGACAGCTACATGTAAAAGAATGAAATTAGAACACTCCCTAACACCATACACAAAAATAAACTCAAAATGGATTGAAGACCTAAATGTAGGCCAGACACTATCAAACTCTTAAGAGGAAAACATAGGCAGAGCACTCTATGACATAAATCACAGCAAGATCCTTTTTGACCCACCTCCTAGAAAAATGGAAATAAAAACAAAAATAGACAAATGGGACCTAATGAAACTTAAAAGCTTTTGCACAGCAAAGGAAACCATAAACAAGACGAAAAGAAAACCCTCTGAATGGGAGAAAATATTTGCAAATGAAGCAACTGACAAAGGATTAATTTCCAAAATTTACAAGCAGCTCATGCAGCTCAATATCAAAAAAACAAACAACCCAATCCAAAAATGGGCAGAAGACCTAAATTAGACATTTCTCCGAAGAAGATATACAGATTGCCAACAAACACATGAAAGAATGCTCAACATCATTAATCATTAGAGAAATGCAAATCAAAACTACAATGAGATATCATCTCACACTGGTCAGAATGGCCATCATCAAAAAATCTAGAAACAATAAATGCTGGAGAGGGTGTGGAGGAAAGGGAACACTCTTGCACTGTTGGTGGGAATGTAAATTGATACAGCCACTATGGAGAATAGTATGGAGGTTCCTTAAAAAACTAAAAACAGAACTACCATATGACCCAGCAATCTCACTACTGGGCATATATATACCCTGAGAAAACCATAATTCAAAAAGAGTCATGTACCACAATGTTCATTGCAGCTCTGTTTACAACAGCCAGGACATGGAAGAAACCTAAGTGTCCACTGACAGATGAATGGATAAACAAGATGTGGCACATATATACAATGGAATATTAGTCAGCCATAAAAAGAAACGAAACTGAGTTATTTGTAGTGAGGTGGATCGACCTAAAGTCTGTCATACAGAGTAAAGTAAGTCAGAAAGAGAAAAACAAATACCGTATGTTAACACATATATATGGAATCTTAAAAAAAAAAAAGATCATGAAGAACCTAGGGGCAGGATGGGAATAAAGACACAGACCTACTAGAGAATGGACTTGAAGACATGGGGAGGGGGAAGGGTAAGCTGGGACGAAGTGAGAGAGTGGCATGGACATATATACACTACCAAATGTAAAATAGATAGCTAGTGGGAAGCAGCCGCATAGCACAGGGAGATCAGCTCGGTGTTTTGTGACCACCTAGAGGGGTGGGATAGGGAGGGTGGGAGTGAGGGAGACACAGAGGGAAGAGATATGGGGATATATGTATATGTATAGCTGATTCACTTGTTATAAAGCAGAAACTAACACACCATTGTAAAGCAATTATACTCCAATAAAGATGTTAAAAAAAAAAGAAAAATCATACTAAATTCTAAACATAATAAATAAAAATCTTATAGACTACCAGGAAAAAAAAGACAGATTTTCCACAAAAGAAAGCTAATCAGACCAATAGCACTCTGCTCACCAGCAGCAATAGATACCAGGTCACAATGGAATACTTTCTTTAAAACGTTCAAGAAAAACAAGGTGTCAATCTAGTTGTCTATATCCAGCTAAATTATCATTCAAGAATGAGCGACGACATTGTAAATCTACTATACTTCAATAAAATTTTTAAAATAAGTAAATAACATAAATGATAGCACAGGAGGAAAAAAAAAAAAAAGAATGACTGACACAAAAAAAGGGAAATCTAAACCCAGAAGGAATGAGTGGGATAAAAGAAGCAATGGTAAACAAATTACTAAATTTTAGTAAGTAGAGACTATAAAAACTAATAATGACACTTTTGTGGCATAAAAATAGGGTCAAACTAAATACAATAGAAACTCTATTAACAAGCCTCCACTTAACCAAATTACTAATGGGTAAACATAAGCATTCTGTTCCTTCCGTGAAATATACTGCTGATGGTATATTAAAGGATTTCAGTTGGTAAGCTATTCTTTAGAAAATCCATCCCACTTCAGAAGGCCTAAAGATATTCTCCTTTATCATTTTCTAAAAAGTTTATAGTCCATTGGGAATTGATTTCTGAGTATGATGTGAAGGAGGTAGTGGTTCATTCTTTCTCTTTGTTTTTAAAAAAAAAGGCCTCTATTCAACATAATCATGGTCTTATAAGTTGAGCTCAGCTTACCATGAGTCAGTTGTATTTTTTCAAACCTGTTTATACCAGCAATATTTGTTAATTTAATAACAAGTCAGTGCAATTAGCACAAAAAGAGGATTTTTCTGAAAACATGTCCAAAACTTTGGAAAGACCTGATAGATAAGTTACTTTAAAAAAATTTCCAATAAATTTGGTATAGGCCAGATGATTATAAATAATTATTCAGAGAAATCATAAAACTCTAGGATTTTTCATTTTATATTATGTGAAAACCAGTGTTTTCATGTTTCCTGGGACAAATATGAAAACACTACATGAAAATGATTTTAAGTTTTTGTACTATTAAAAAAACCCAAAATTTGAAATGGTAGCTGATGTATTCTGGGTGTGGTTTACGTAAGGAAGATAATGTAGAACTCTAATCAATAGGCTGAAGCTAAACTAAAACAAAAAAAGGTATTATTGGCTCTACATCAAAAGATTGGTGAATGAATATATATGTTTTAAGTTAAAATGTTAAAAACAAACAAGCTGAAAAATACTGAATACAATCAGGAAGAGTATGAAAAACATACCAGAAAATTATATTTCTCTTGTATGAAATCATGCTGAACCTGAATGGAATGGCATCCTATAATTCAATATTATGAACCGAGAAGATGCAGAAGGCTGTTAGAATGTCTAAGGTGATAGAACCATATTTTGGTACAAAGATAGTCTGAAAAGAGTACAGCTGAGCAGTAACTTGATTTTCACACTTACCATTTTTCTCCAATGGCTGGGTTATGGGGCCAGGAGTGGCAAAGAAATTATTGTTGGTCACTGGTTCTGTTTCTATGGCCTCCTCACTGGCGTGATTCATAAGGAAATAAATGTCAAAAAAAAAGTTAATATTAAACTTCTGGAAAAAAATTTAATCTTACTATATATCATCAAGTCTGGACAAATATTCAGTTATGTATTATGGAACAGTAGTCCCATGGAACAAATTGTTTTTTTGTTTTTAAATGTATATCCATGGCTCAAAAAAAGGTTAAGAACCATTTTGTATTGACAGTTTTGACTTAGAAGTGGGTTGAAAGTCTTTAACATAGGGACTTCCCTGGTGGTCCAGTGGTTGGGGCTCTGGGCTTCCACTGCAGGGGGCACAGGTTCGATCCCTGGTCGGGGAATTAGGATCCCACGTGCCGTGCGGCCATAAAAAACCAAAAAAAACTTTGACTTAAAGGAAAGCTATGAGTTCAACACATTAGTTCAAATATAGGAATTGTATAGCTCATGGCTTCAAAATCATAAAGTGGAATTTTATACCAGTATACAGATAGAGATTAAGAACATTTTTTTAGACTAAGAAGACTGATCCTGCCATCTTAAGGTAGTTCTAGCCAATTACCCAGATGTCTGAAATACAGTTATAAAGAAGAATATCACTGAATACTAGAAGATGGTTCAATTAACCAACTGTCCTAGTGTAATTTACTGGATAATCTTTACTTCAAAAACACCTTCAGTATATATTAAGTTCTTATGTAAATTAGAGGCTGTTTCTGGGCTATTCTGTTCCTGCAATCGGTCCATTCTGTCCCAATTTTATACTGCTTTACTTACTGTAGCTTTATATATTTTAATAACTAGTAGGTTAAGGACCCTCAATACTGTTATTTTTCATTATTTTCTTAGTTACCCTTACTTTTTATTCTTCCAAATAATTTTAGAATAATTCTGTCAAATATCCCTTTCTACCTTAAAAAAAAAATCCCAAGGTTTTATTGTAATTGTATGATATCCATAAATTAACTTGATATGATTGAACATCTTAATAATAGTCATTCTATTCAGGAATATGGTATATTTTTCCATCCTAATTTTCCCTTTATATAACTCAGAAATATTTAATGGTTTTATTCATATAGGTCTTTCACATACAATTGGCATGAGCATTTTACCTTTCTGTTTCAAATTTGAATGATTTTCCCCCCTGTATTTACCAACTAGTTATTAATAAAATATAGGAAAGCATATTACTTTAAATAGTTGTAACTACAAAAAATATATCATCAATATATCAGCTTCTTTCTTGAACTTTTATTATTTCTAGAAATTTTAGATGTGACTTTCTCGAGTTGCCCAGGCACAAAACATGGCCTAGAAATACATCAGAGTAATACTTATTTCTGTTTCCTATCTCATTACATTGGCCAGAACATCAAGAATGACATTAAAAAAAATGTTTAATAATGGTAACAGACAGCTTCACTATTAAGTTAGATATTCATATTGTTTACTATGTTAATGAAGTATCTTTCCACTTAGAGTTTGACCAAACAATTTAAATGAAGAACAGGTGTCAAATTTCATAAAATTCCTTACTGAGGAATAATAAGATAATCTATTGAGATTATCCTAGTTTTTAATTAGTTAATTAATTTTATTTTTGGCTGCATTGGGTCTTTGTTGCTGCGCACGGGCCTTCTCTAGTTGCGGTGAGCAGGGGCTACTCTTTGTTGTGGTGCATGTGCTTCTCATTGTGGTGGCTTCTCTTGTTGCAGAGCATGGGCTCTGGTGCGCAGGTTTCAGTAGTTGTGGCTCATGGGCTCAGTAGTGGTGGTGCATGAGCTCAGTTGCTCTGCGGCATGTGGGATCTTCCTGGACCAGTGCTCGAACCCATGTCCCCTGTGCTGGCAGGCGGTTCCTTAACCACTGCACCACCAGGTTAAGTCCTCTACTTTTTTTTCTTGTTGAATCATAGAAAAGGTGTATTTTATGAGTTCCCAAATATTAAACTATCTTTGCATCCCTGGGATAAGCTTAACGTGGAAGTTATGCATTATAGTTTTACTATTCTGTAGAATGCAATTTATGAGTATTTTAATTGGGATTTTAACATCTATATTCACAATTAGATTGGGCCATAGCTTCCTTTAGTGTGCTCTTTCTGTGTTTGTATCAAGGGTATATCAATCTCAAACTGAACTGCAGAGTTTTCTGTCTTATTCTAGTTTTAGAAAAATAACTTTTTTTTGAGTGTGTGTTCCAATAAAATTTTATTTACAAAAAATAGGCAGTAGGCTGGGTTTGGTCTCTGGCTATAGTTTGAAGACCCCTGAGAATGACAGTTCTTTTTAAAAATCATTATTTTCATAGTATCTCATTCTTAAGGCAGTTTATAATTTTTTATCCATTATACCCCACTAACTCTATGTAAGCAGGATGGGTATGGTTGTATCCATTTCACTAGCGTTTGTTGAGTCTGAAGGTCCCCAGGTTAGGTGTTGGCATCTGAACTAGAACATATGTCTCCTTCTCAGAAAAAGAACTTTTATGTAAGATGGAAGGTATATGTTCTCTGAAATTATGAAAGGATTCATCTAGGAAACCATCTGTGCCCAGAGCTTTTTGGAGCTACTTCTCTGATAACTTTTCTAGTTTTCTTCTCTGATTTTTGGTCTATACAGGTTTTCTAACTCAAGTCTGTTTTGATAATTTTGTGTTGTTTTCAAAACTTTTTCATTTATCTGAATTTTCTAAATTTCCCAGTATTATACCCTATAGTATTTCTAATAGCTTGAAAAATAAAAAATATAGCCCATAGTTCCTAATTTTGCCATTTGCATTAATGTTTAAATAAGAACCAATTCTTCAACATATCAATTTTACCCTTCTGAAAATATTTTGTAATGACATTTTATCTTTAGTGTTTACTCCCTTCACTTTTCCCCACAATTGTGGGGTTTTTTTCTGACACTTTGAGTTGAATGTTTATTTTCTTTCTTTAATAACTACAGTTCTTAAAGGTATGGATTTATATGTGGTACTGTGATATGCGGTATTTTCATTTTCATTGTAACTCATTAATTACCACTTCCATACTAATCACTCCCCATCTCTTTAGTCTAGTATGGAATTCATCACTGTGCTTCAAATTCATATTAAAATACCTAAGCTTAAGAGCACCTCAAAACCAACATGTAAGGAAACGCATCACCTTTACTGCATCCCAAGCTGCAGGTGTTCCTATTTTAGTTCCCTAGCATCACTTCAGGCAACAAAACAGAAATCTGTGATTTACCCAAGATCCTCTTCTCTTCCCAAGTCTCCATACCAAATCAGTCATAAGTTTTTAATCATTTTACTTTTTATTTTATCCCTTCTTCTCTATCGTACCATATACCATCTGTTTTCAGGCTCTTACCATTCCTTCTATATCTTCTAACCTGAGGAAACTAATAGCTCACACTTTACTGATGGAATTGGTGATTCAGAGAAGTTTGAAATATGAAGTATCTGAAAAATCTTTGAAGGAAAGATATTGTCTGAGACGTATTTCTTCTAGGGAAAAAAACATCAATAAATACAAAAGATTTAGAAAGTTAGATAAAATGCTCCTTTTAAGAAAGTTGCTTACCTGTTATTCTTCACATTTTTAAGTCCCATTGTGTAATCTTCATTTAAACACATAGTATATTCAGAGATACCAAAGTGTTCTAACTTAGGAGTCACACACTCAAAATCATCCATCTTTAGTGCACATTTGGGAGTTTTTACTAGTGGCCGTTTGGAAAATGGAGTTAAAATTTTTGGCTCTTCCTTCTCGTTGTTTACTGCCTGGGGAGGGTTTGGCAGAACTTGGGATATCATGTACCGCTCAAGTCCAAAATCGGAAAGTTGTGGACTACGCGGAGGCTTCTCAGAAACAGAACTGCTTGGAGGAGCAGAATCCGACAAATCACCCTTCGCATCAGGCTTCTCAGGATTGTCACGTTTATTGGACTCTGGTTTAGAGTCAATGACTTCTTGCTCATCCACTGGGAGGAAAAATCAAGGTCATATTCTGGTCAAACATCAGATTAGAAAATGTCATATACTAAAACCACATAAGACAGCTCCATTTGAAATGTCCCAAATCAGCAAAGGTCCTGGCTCTCTCCTTATTTTCTAAGGTTTTATTTCAATTGTCCCTTTAAATTTCTGACATGTACCGCCTCGTCCACCCATATCTCATCTAGGTGACACATTTAGAGAAGGGGAGTAAACGAAAATGTTAAAAGATGAAAAAACAATACTCACAAATAGAAGTGTCATTTCCTTACTTTCTCAGTTAATGTGATTTACCAGTCTTAACATATTATGAAACTATCTTATCATGTAATGACATTTAATTACAGTGTGGAATTAACTACAATCTAGATTTAACACAAAGTAAAATATTATTTTAGATTTCTAACTTACAGATGGCCTAAGGTAAAAAGGAAAGACTGTTACACAAATATAAATTTTTAACCTAAGTCAGTCTGGAACACCTGTATCAAAAACCTAGTTGAGAGAAATCAGAGGAGAAATTAGTGAGACAAGTAGTTTCTCAATCTTTAATAGGTTATATCTGACTCCAGACCCCCATATGCTTAACCACTACACTGTACATTTCAGACTAAATAACTTTACTAAGAACTATACTTTTCCCACAGTCCTCTGCCATTTCCTGGGTATACCAGTGGTTAATAAGTTTGGTGTGGAACTTAGGTTGGATCCAGGATAGCACTTACCATGCCAAGAAAGAGTTCAAGAAGGAGAAATACTAGTTTTTGGTGTGAGAGACAACAGAAAGTGAAAGAGGATACCTAGATAGAAGGTAAGTGGATTTGGTCAGGATTTGGGCAGAGATTAATTTAACAAATGATAGGGCTTCAGTGAGACAGTGAGACAGCAAGGTATAAAGGTATAAAGTAGAGAACGGAATGGTGGAAGAAAATGCAGAATGACAAATATAAAATGTGTATTAAAGAAATGTAGTATGAAGTAGAGAAGGAAAATTAACCAGTAATTGGAAAGGGCTGATAGAAAGAAGAGACAGAGGAGAGGGTAAGATGAAGGAAGAGAACTAAAATGTATTTAGAATCCCCGATGGGATAGGCATTTTTATATTTAATTTTTACTCCATTTAATTTTCATATTAACTGCTCCAAGCACAAAAAAACTTTGAATATTTTTTCCTCATTTAAAAAATTAAGGTACTTAACAACATTTTGGAGAACATTCAGCTGATAGAATTTAAAGAGCCAAGATCTGAACCCACATCTTTTGATTCTAAATGCTGCCATATGTTTAAGCATTCGGAGGGAGTTAATAAAGAGATTTGTTTTAGATGATTTTGAACAGATAACATTTGGTTGCTAAATGGGAAATATTAATTGTAACAATCATACATATTTATTGAAAGAAATGGGAAATAAAATTTTCTAAAGTTTCCTGTTTGTTGCATCTTTTTTAAGAAAATACCGGGAAGGGACTTCCCTGGTGGTCCAGTGGCTAAGACTCTGTGCTCCCAGTGCAGGGGGCCCGGGTTTCCTACCTGGTCAGGAAGCTAGATCCCACATGCTGCAACTAAGACCAACGCAGCCAAATAAATAAATAAATATTAAAAAGAAAATACTTATACTTTTTTTTTTTTAGGAGTCATTACAGATTGAAGGAAGTGAAGGATTGAAGGAGGTGAAGAGGTACACACTTCTTCTACGAAGATATTACTTTCCTTGTTTTGATTGGCAACCGAAATGAACTAGGATAGGATACTGTTTTTTTGTGCATGATAAGCCACGACATGTTAAATGTGAAGGATGCACCATTTAAAAAAAAGTTATAAACTTTGATTTCGTGGCTTTTGGCCCTTGGAAGAGCTGCTGATTCAGAGCTGTTTTGGCATTGTGCTTTCTGTTAATTTTGAGAAATGTTACAAGAACTACCAAAAAACCTATTGTTGAATTTATTATAAGGCTGTCACTGATGAGTTTAACAAAATAATCACCATTATTACTACCTCTTAGGGAAGTATTAGCATCTCTAGTTCACTAGTGAGGAAAAGCAATTTAGAGAAATTATCCGAGGTCACACATGTAGTAACTGGTGGAACCAGTTTCTGAGTAACCAAAGTCAACCTGTCCACACCAAAGTCAACTGAATTCTTTCCATTATACCATGCAGATTATTTAATATACCTTCATATATATCCTCGATATATACATATTTGTTGAATCTAATTAATGTTTTATTTATGTACAAAGACTCTCATAACAGAAATGAAGACACTGAAGCATATTGAAATTAGGTACTCACAGTTATGGGTATAACAATAACAATAGTTAACAATGGGTGATTAGCATACGAGGTACTGTTCTAAGCAAATTTTATCTCATTTAATCCTTATACAGCCTCAGAGGTAGATACTATTAAACATATCTACTTTATAGGACTTCCCTGGTGGTCCAGTGGTTAGGACTCGGTGCTTTCACTGCCGTGGTCCTGGGCTCAGTTCCTGGTCGGGGAACTAAGATACTGCAAGCCATGCGGCGCAGCCAAAAAACAAAAAAAATTCTCTCATTTATAGATGAGAAAGTGAGGTACAAAGTTAAGTAACTGGTCAAAGATTCATATAGCTAGTAAGTGGTGAAGTTAGAGATGTGAACTCAGGCAGTTTGACTCTAAATTCTAAACCATCATGCTATCCTACCTTTCATTAGAATTTTAGAACTAAAAAGGACTTTATGAATTTATATAGCCAAAAATCTCTCATTCTATGGAAGAAGAAACTGAGAACGAGAATAGTGAAATAGCATGCCTTAAGGTTGGTCTCTCAGCTGTTTACTGGCAGAGCTGACCAGAAACCAACTATCCTCGTCACGTAGATTTATCTTGTACCCTTCTTTCATCTAGCATTGTGTTGGTTCTCATCTAGCATTTGCAAAGGAGAGCAAGGACTGTCTTTATATTGCACCACTGATCAGCACTGCATCCAGAACACAGTGATTGCTGAATAAATGATCAAAGGACTATCACATAATGGCAGAGTCAGAACTAGAAACAATGGCCAAGCCTATAGTAGTCTTAATCATGCTGCCTTCTTTCTTTAATACTAAAACAAATGCTATAAAATGCAAGTTATTCACACCTGAATTTTCCTTGGCACGTGGATTATATCCATACTTCTGGAAAAACTCTCTTATTTTCATGATATCCATTGAATTTTTTTTCATCAGTACTTTTGTTGCCTTTATGAAACCAATGCTTTCTTGACTTTCCAAGCTTGCTTCATCAAGAAGAATATTGACATCATCCTTTTATGAGGAAAGAAAGTACATTTTAATTTAACTTTTGAGTAAGTCTATTTAGTTTTTTTAAATTACCACATAAAAATGATAAATTAATATTGTAGGATTGATACCTTTAGAGTCCGGACTTCTGAATGAAGGTCATGTAAAACTCTCATTGGATAATCTTCAAAGTCTTCAATATGAATATTGAAAGAAAAAAGTATAACAAGGAAAAGGAGGAAAAAGAAATGTAATTTAGTATAGTTTTTTAGAATTATAAAATCCTTGTACTTATTTATAATTTATATCCTGTCATTTGCAAAGAAAAGTGTTAAGACTTTTCTTTAAAATTTTTATTAAACTATAACATACATACAGAAAAGTATAGAAATCATAAGTATATAGTTTGATGAACTTTCAAAGTGAACATACCTACGTAATCAGCACTCAGATCAGGGACTGGAGGAAGGAAGAGGGAATGCAGTCCTACTTAGCTGTTTTTCCTTTATGGTGAGCATGTTTTGGTTCCTATTTTTAAAATCTTTGCCAGTGACAATGCTTTTGTTTTCTTCTAAAAGCTTTATTGTTTGGCCTTTTGCATTAATTTAATTAAATTAATTAATTTATTTTTTGCTGCATTGGGTCTTCGTTGCTGCACGTGGGCCCCGGCGAGCGGGGGCTACTCTTCATTGCGGTGTGTGGGCTTCTCATTGCAGTGGCTTCTCTTGTTGTAGAGCATGGGCTCTAGGCGCATGGGCTTCAGTAGTTGTGGCATGCGGGCTCAGGAGTTGCGGTGCACGGGCTTAGTTGCTCCACAGCATGTAGGATCTTCCGGAACCAGGGCTCGAACCCGTGTCTCCCGCATTGGCAGGTGGATTCTTAACCACTGCACCACCAGGGAAGTCCTGGCCTTTTGCATTTAGAGCTACAATCCATCAGGAATTGATTTTTGTGTATGGCAAGAGGTAAGGATCCAGATGCATTCTTTTTTTTCCATATGAGTGTGCAACTGACCTGGCACTGAAAAGACATCCTTTACCCACTGTACCATCACCTTTCTTATTAATCAGTTGGTCATGTACCTAACATAGAAGCAGTTTTTTAAAAGATTTCTCTTTTCTAAAACATGCCTCCTTTCAAGACCATCTCCTTCCACCTGTTAAAAGTTGACCAATTTTCACATTTGTAGAGATGTGGATGGACCTAGAGACTGTCATACAGAGTGAAGTAAGTCAGAAAGAGAAAAACAACTATCGTATATTAATGCATATATGTGTAATCTAGAAAAATGGTACAGATGAACCGGTTTGCAGGGCAGAAACAGACGCAGATGTAGAGAACAAATGTATGGACACCAAGGGGGGAAAGCAGGGGTGGGTGGTGGTGGTGGTGGGATGAACTGGGAGATTGGGATTGACATATATACACTAATATGTATAAAATGGATAACTAATAAGAACCTGCTATATAAAAAAAAGAGTTGACCAATTTTCATTAGGAAAATGCAAATCAACAACACAATGATATTGTATTTCATACCACTAGACTGCCTATAATTAAAAAGACAGACAATAACAAATGTTGATGAGGATGTGGAGAAATTGCAACCCTCATTCATTGCTGGTGGAAATGTACAGTGGTGCACTTTGGTAAACAATTTGGTCGTTCCTCAAAAAGCTAAACACAGATTTACCATATGACCCAGCAATTCCACTTCTAAATGCACACCAAAGAGAACCGAAAACATTACGTTCACATAAAGCGTTGGCACACGAGTGTTTACAACAGCATTACTCATAATAGCCAAAGTAGAAACGACCCAAATGTTCATCAACTGATGAACAGATAAACAAAATGTGGTAAATCCATACAATGAAATATTATTCAGCAATAAAATGTAATGAAATACTGATACATGCTACCATGACAGGGATGAACCTTGCAACACTTCGCTAAGTGAAATGTCAGTCACAAAGGACTACAGATTGTACAATTCCATTTATAGGAGATGCCCAGAATAGGCAGATCTAGAGAGACAGAAAGTAGATTAGCGGCCGCATAAAGCAGTGCGGCAGGTGGGAGCAAGATTCCGGGGAGTGGCTGTTAACAGTTGCCGGGGTTTGTTTTGGGGGGTTATGAAAATCTAAACTCAGTGTGATGATGGTTGCACACCTCTGTGAAGATACTGAAAACCACTGAATTGTATCCTTTAACATGGTGAATTTTATGAGATTCATAACTGTGATCACAGAAGGCGATTTTGGGGGATGTTCATTTTCTCTAATTATCACAATTCCATATTTTCCGTAATACATGCGGGCCAGGAATTGAAAAAATTATTCCAACTTTTTCTTGTAAAACGAAAAGGAAAAAAAGAATGTGTGTAACCAGGCAATAGATTGGTAAGGAAATAAATTAGCACAAGCTTTATGGAAAACTATTCAGCTATGTCTAAAAAATCCAAAACCATTAATACAGTTTTGTGTCTTCTAGCGTTATCTCAACTACGTAAACAAAGTCAAGCAAAACAAGCAACGCTAAAAGTAAGGATGGTAGAAAAGCTACTGAACTATTAATAGCTGTGTCTTCTGACAGTTAAGTTATAGCAAAGAACTACTTCTGCGTTACCTCAAATTTTTTGCCGTGCACATATATTGCTTTCACAGGCACAAGCATAAACATTTTTAAATGGCTGGAAAACTATTCATAATATAGTTAAAGGAAAATGAGTCTGCGTCTACGGGGTGCGAAATTTTAAGGCGGATTACAGTTATGACGCACAAAATAATCTCAAAATCTGCACTACTCTTGCAACAACTTCAGAAAGTCTCTAATACAAACGTTAGTGGCGGAGGATTTTGCTTTACCTATATTTTTAAAAGCAGTACTGCGTATTAGCTTTCGTTTTGGCAGTACGGTTTGTTGGGGAAAATACACGGCAACTGTGGACCTTCTGGGTGAGACCAAAGTCACTTTACATGTCAAGAACAGGGCTGAGCGGCTGCTGTTAGAAGAAACGTTTCATCTTCTCTTGGTCGTATTTTTCGTGATAAACCCCCACTATGTGCACTTGAAAGCTCGTCGTGTGTAAACGAGCGCGTGCATCGCGAGCCCAGCCTTCCGGCTCGATTAGGGCTTTGGTTCCTAAGTGCGGCTGTTTCTCCGCCCCGCGTCCCTGGCGGGGCAGAGGCTGCGCGCAGCGCTGGGCGGGCCCGGGGGTGCCTGGGGCGAAGGGCGCCGCCGCCTCCCCCGGGAGGGCTCCTCACAGTCAGCCGCCTGTCGGTCGGCCAGCGCGCGCGCCAGCGTCCCCCACGCGGCTCACTCACCGCTGTCCTCTCCGTCCAGCGCTCGCTGCAGCCGGGCCGTCTCGCCGTCCAGGGTGACGGCCAGAGACCGCAGCTTCCCGCAGAAGCCCCGGATCAGATCCATGGACGAGGCCGGCGCTCGTCCTCAGCGCCCGCGCACGTTTGAATCTCGGCGCCGGAAACGCCATTGGTTCCGCGACTCGCGCAAGGCCCTTCTCGCGAGAGCTGAAGCTTCGCGCGAGGAGACGGGTGGCGCGTCGGGAAAGCGCGCTTCCGGCTTCCAACTTCCTGCTTCCGGCGTCGTGTGCCGGCGTGCGGAGGGCGGTCCTGAGGTGCGGCTGGTGAGTGTTGGGGCGCGGGTCGGGTTGGCCTACGGGGGGCGGCCCCGGGGCTCCCCTCTCCCTTCTCCCCGCGGCCGGCGCCCCGCCGACTCCCGCTTCTGTGCTCTCGGCAGGCGCCATGTTCCTGACCGCGCTCCTGCGCCGCGGCCGCATCCCCGGCCGGCAGTGGATCGGGAAGCACCGGCGGCCGCGGCCCGTGTCGGCGCAGGCGAAGCAGAACATGGTTCGCCGCCTGGAGGTCGAGGCGGAGAACCACTACTGGCTGAGCCGGCCCTTCCTCACGGTCGAGCAGGAGCGCGGCCACGCGGCGGCCCGCCGGGCGGCCGCCTTCCAGGCGCTCAAGGCGGCGCAGGTGGCCAGGTTCCCCGCGCACCGACGGCTGGAGGACCAGCTCGGCCACCTCAAGGTCACCGGGAAGTGGTCCTGACCCGCGCCACGCCGCCTGCGTCTTGCGGCGACGAGCGGGAGCCTCTGGCCAGAGCCCCACGGAGCCCCGGCCAAGCCGAGCGAGTGTCTGCGACGGAGGCCCGGGCCCGCGCTCCCCACCGCCCGCAGTGTGTCTCGGTCGGATCGCGTCTCGCTTCTCTGCCCTGAGGACGGAACCGGGCGGCGTCCGCGTCACATGGCATGCGGAACGCAACCTGCGCGCAGCCGCGATAAAGCTGCCGACCGCGCTCTGGCATCTGGGCCTCGGTGCGAGATTCCGCCGGGGGCTTTGCCGTGCATGCTCGCTGACCTTCTGCCGACAGGTCTTGCCTAAGCGGACATGAAAAAATCTACTTTTCCAGTTAAACGCGCTCCTAAAAATAGCGGTTTCTGGTGAGATTTGCTCCTAAAGGTGGACAATTGGACAGCGTCTATTTTGGGGGACTTCCCCCGGAACTAAGACCCTTTAAGCCAGGCGGCGCAGCCAAAAAACAAACCAAATAGTCTATTTTAAAAAAAATCAGGTTGTCACCTCAGTATTGAAATTTAAGGATGATTTATGTATTTTGGATATGAGTCCTTTTTCAGGTATTCTTTTTTCCAGTCTTCTTTTCATTCTTTTAACAGAATGTCTTTCAAAGAACGGAAGTTCTTAGGTTTGATGAAGGGGACAATTGAAAATTGTTTAATAAAAGCTAAATTAAAACCTGTTTGATAAAGCCGCGTGTGCTCTGGCGTAGGTGGACCACAGTGTCGTCGTACTCGGGTCGTCCTCGTGGTTGCCCGAAGGATCAGCCCCATCGCTTTCCCAAGGCAGCACTGTACCTTGCCACACCTGCCAGGTGACTAAAGCAACAGCCATCCCCTAACAACAACAACAGCAGCTGTTCAAATACAGGACTTTATTTATTTATTAATAAAGTAATCGTTATTATGATTTTTGGAAAAACAAGTTTTAAAATGTTCAGCCTTCGTGTTAATGTAGGTTAGGCCACCCAAAAGACAAAGCAAAGATAACATTAAGTCATGGTCCAGCGTTACACTTATGAGAAACAAATACAAGATTTACGGGACATGATATGTAAAAACAACCAAAGTAAACTGTATTTCAAATTTGTTTATATAAAAACATTAAAGATCACTTTAAAATAGTGCTCACCTTTTCTGTATATGGGCATAGACTAACCTGCAATCACGTACAAATGTGATAAACTCAACAGCTTTCTGAAGCTTTTAATACAAATACAATTCCTTGCTTCTTTATGCAACTCAACAAAATAATATAAAGTGAAGTCGTTAGAAAAATATGGACCTTGCTGAATCTATCTTGCATTTTTAATTTAAGTTGGAAAATATAGTTCAGATCGTAAGAAACACATGAATTTCAGATTTACATATTAGCTGTATCTTACAGAATATGAGATACGGCCTTTATTTTGGCTGAAATGCAAAAATATGGTTAATTTCTCTAATAGATTAGTTAAAAATACTTTCCATTGATAGCAGTGCTAGTCCTAGAACAAAATGTAAGCAAAGCATATTTGTAAGTCACTTGTGTTTTCAGCGCCCCAAATATGCAGATCCTAACAGCCCTTAATATGCATCTGCTTTAAAGATGACTGAAGGGAAATCTCACATGACTGAAAAATCTGCAAATCCTACAAACAGTCAAAATCTGCTATTAATAGAAATAAATTCAAGTAAACATTGCATATTTGATTTAAACTAAGTTAAATTAACTTATGACACATTGGATCATAACCACTAAATATGTAAAAGGATTTTAAAAAATCATCCATATGCAAAGATGAAACTCTACTATGTAAGCGGTGCAAGTTCAGTGACCACTAAGCTGTAGCTGCTCTTTGGTTTGGCACAGTGACAGTGGTCAGATGCCTCAGGTACTGAATATTCAAGTAAGTTTGTACCCACGTCAAACCAAGTTTCCTGTCTAATTTGTTTTTAATGGCAATGGCAAGACCTGAAATTCAACTTTATTTTCCTTAAATACCACAACTGTTCAAGTGTCTGAAGGAACAGAGACAGTACTAATGAATTTTGACAGGGCTTCATTTTGACCATTTCTCTGCAAAGGTTGGCAGCACTAATCAATCCCAGAGAAATACCAAAGAGGCAGCCTTTCCCTGATTCCCATACCACTTGTAGGCCCTTGCTGAACAGTCATTAATATGTACAACTAAACGAAGCCAAATATTTAGAACGTGGCAAATGTTGGCCATAAATTAATTGAACCAAAGGTAACTAAATTAAAAGGCTTTAGCTGAAAATTCCTGAAAAGGTGTTTACTATGCTATTAAGATGATGTTAACAGATACTGAAAGAACTGAAAAAGAGAGAAACACCACAAAAGCACCCAAATAGGTTAAAGGGAAAATTAAGTTTCCTCAGTTGTTAATCAGGTGCATGCAAATCCTCTGACCTAAATGTAAAAATGCCCACAAGAAGTACCAGGACATTTCTGAAAGCAGTCACTTACGTTTAAACATTTACTATTTCCTTACAATACTCAAACTGCCACACTGATGTTTCTGGTTGGTAAATCGATATCCCTTAACTCTCATAAGTTTTCTAGAATCAAGATTAAGACTACAGTGTTGAAATAAAGATAGAAGCTGTATTATAGTATTCCAAACTATATTTTCAAAGCTAACTCATTCCTCTAGTTCAAAGGGGAAAAAAATTACTTCCTTTTAACATCTAATATTAATATAGCCCATGGAATTAGACAAATCCTATAAATTATAAACCTGGAATAGTAGGCTATAAAATTTATGCTACATTAGGAGATTATAGAGCTATCCCTAGTATATTGTTTGGCGTCCAGAAGGAACTCCAAAAATATCTGTTGGACGAATGTTAAGTAAGGTATTGTGCAAAATTAGAAATTGAAGAATGTTAAAGGTCGTCCAGTCGAAATCATTCGTAATACCCCTCTCCCCAACCCTGTTTTATAGACAAGGAAACTATAACATGTTTTTACAGATGCTGGTTAAAACTGATCTCCACCCACTACTGGAAGCAATCATTTTAGCTTGTGTGTGGCTAACTAAGCAGAGTATAAAGCAGGAGTAACATCTGTATATTGTTTCTCCGCTATAGGACACTGTATTTTTCTTTAGAATTAATGCAACGATCCCTGTCACTTAGATTGGATTTCAAAAGGAAAAGGGGGATAAGTGTCTAGGCAGAAAGGGGTTGCTGTTAGGAAGTCAGATTTAAAATCCTGCATGTAAGAGTGGAATCCACCTCTCAGAGAATGGAAGTTCTGAGTGACTACTCAAGTGAGAATTTCCTTCTTGAGAGCAGTGTTATGCTAAACAGTTTTACACTAGTTCACATTGTATTTTATGTTGCTGTTTAAGCTATTATAGGATTACTGTACAAAGTTTCAAAGCAAATTTCAGTCATTACCTAAATTGAAATTTGAAAGTCAACTCAGCAGCAGGCAGCACTCTGAAAACATACTTTAGCAGCTTTCTGTAGCTTGTCTTTCGCTTTACTTTTCTTCTAGCCACTTCTACCCAATCCTACAGTGTCCAATATTTCTATAGCACACGTAACCTTTGTTTCCCTACCTGTATAAATACCCATGAAAGTTCAACAAAAGAGTATATTAAAAGCAGAGAGAAACAAAAAAATTTCTTATACTGCCACATTTTCTTTAAGCCTTGGGCACAACACTGCACATGGTTTAATTAATGCTTAGAACTAAGCCTTCAATGAATTATACAAACATGCTCCATGTTTTAAATGATTAGGTATCTAAATCCTTCTGAGTGTTATTTTATAGCCAACAATAAAAAAAAATCTTTAGTAAAAATGTTGAAAAGTATAAAACAGTAACTATAAATTAGCAAACACCAAGTTGTTTTTAAAGCAATTATTTTCTTTTTCTTACCCAGTACAAGCACTTTCAGCCACCATACTGACCTAGATGTACTTCACTTAAGACAAGTTTTCACCTTGTGTTTCTGGAGTGAAAATTTATATGGATACTAAGAAACAACTCTAATAATGTAACTCAGGTATCAAAAGAATACATACGCCATGTTAACATGTGACCTGACAGCTCATATTATAGCATATCATAATACGTTATTATGAGTAAATGTTATTTCCAAAGTAAAATTAAGTCACTTTTGTAGCTGTAAGTCAGTGTTGAACACATGGGCTATTTTAAGATTAAGGCATCTTCCAGCTCTGGAGTAGTGCTTCTGTGGAGCCAACAATCTGTACAAAGGTTTCCTTTTTTAAAAAATATATCTTCATTTATACTTCAATTATTTAATTCCATTGATCATCTTCTTGCATATAAAACTGAAAATATTCCGTCCATAATGTTTTTATAAACCTATAAAACCAGAAACAATTATTGTTAAAACTTGATTTTGTATTTCTGAAAATAAGATTTATTAAATAGTTCTTTGGGCTAAGGTATAAAGCTGCTAATACAACACAAAAGGAAAGACATACTTTAATATTACTAATATTCTAATAATAATAAAGGTTTTTAGATGCTGTAAATAAGGGACAGATCACTGACTTTCCCTGAAGCCATTAAGTGAGCATTTTAATACAGGCAGATCCTTACACGTTTCCCTTAGTGTTAACTTGGGCATAATCTGAGAAGACTGCTATCAGATGTTTATGGGAGTTTCAGTGAGTATTCTCAACCACCACGAGCATCAGCCATTATTCCGCCTACACGGAGAGAAGACGCCCAGAGCCAGAACCCGGGAGCCCCGTCTGAGGACCAGCTCTGGGTGGGGCTGCCAATGACACGTGATCACCGCCTGCAGCTCCTGCTGCCCTCTGCCTGCCGGGAGCCCCACCGGGGGCTGTTTCTGATGCTCTCTGAGTCTTAGGCTCTGGCTGTGACTTGGACATGGCCTCCAGGTCCTTGTAAGGAACTGAATGCTAATGACAAACACCAAGCAAGGAAGCAGATGTCCCCTAGATGAGACTACAGATGAGAACAAAGCAACTGAGGTAATAAAGGTGTGTTGTCTTCAGCTGCTAAGTGTGTGATAATTTGTTAGGTAGCAATAGGTAACCAGGAAACACTACACGTAGGTTTTCAAAAATCTAATAGCTGCGTGTGATGCTGCTGAGCCAGTGAGCTTAGCTTCTGACTTGAACGTGTACAGCTGTCTTCTCTGTTTTTAAGCAGCAGGAGAGTTCACTCCACCCCTGCGGTTCAGTGTCAGTGTTTTCTTGAACGTGTACAGCTGTCTTCTCTGTTTTTAAGCAGCAGGAGAGTTCACTCCATCCCTGCGGTTCAGTGTCAGTGTTTTCTTGAACGTGTACAGCTGTCTTCTCTGTTTTTAAGCAGCAGGAGAGTTCACTCCATTCCTGCGGTTCAGTGTCAGTGTTTTAGCACTGCCCTCACTGCTCCTACTGGTCCGTTGGGAAGGGCTTCTATTCCTACTTCAATCAGCCTCCTCTGGCTACTGCCTCTGGGCACACAGATAAGGCGTCACTGATCCATGTACTTGGCTACAGTAAACTGCTCTTCTGCTATATCTTCTACCAAGTACATAACATCAATGAACCTCTTAAGTCTTTTTTTCAGTCTTTAATCTTAGTCACTCTTCTCTGGATCAAATTTCTTCAGTTGTGGGCAAAAGTCACCTTTTTTCCTTAAACTAATTAATAAGGTACCATTCAGTGAAAAGGTTAGTTGTCCATATACCAATCCTAACAATTTTTATTAGTTTCTTCATTAATCTATCAACAAATATCCAGTAAGATCATGCTAGGAGTGGTAAGAAAAATGGGAGTTAGGCAGATGTTACCTTCCAATCTCTCCTGAACGACCTGATTTTGCTGATATAATGGAAAGAGTAAAAAAGACTGAATTGCAAATTGTTTTGAGATTATGACATGCAAATAAACTAATTTTTGGAGAAATTACCTTTATACTGTCTTACCTTGCTGTTATTCAACTGGTTAGTTATGAACAAGTGGTACTCAATTTTCTATTGCCACTGTTACATGGCTATTTGTCCCTGTAAGCACATAATTATATATGACATGACAAAAAAAGGAATATTAAGTTTCTGGCTAAATGGTAAAATTGATGATTACAGTAAAAGCAAGTATTATGTAAGCACTAAATAGGCTTCTGGTGCCAACCATTTGCCTTCTGTTAGAACCCAGAAGGAAGGAAAGCAGTGCTAAAATCTGAAAGTCTGGTTTTATGCTTATCTTTGTAAAAACGTCCATTGGCTCTAAAGATGTTCAGGAGCAATAATTTCAAGTCCACAAATGGATTTTTCCCTTGATTTTATACTGAGGGTCTAATGACCTGAATGAAGGTCTTTTTAAAAAAATTTATTTTACTTTATTTATTTATTTTTGGCTGTGTTGGGTCTTCATTGTGTTGCACGGGCTTCTCACTGCAGTGGCCTCTCTTGTTGCGGAGCACGGGCTCCAGGCACGTGGGCTTCAGTAGTTGTGGGACACGGGCTCAGTAGTTGTGGCTCGCGGGCTCCAGAGCACAGGCCCAGCAGCTGCAGCACATGGGCTCAGTTGCTCCACGGCATGTGGGATCCTCCCGGACCAGGGCTCGAACCCGTGTCCCCTGCATTGGCAGGCAGATTCCTAACCCCTGGGCCACCAGGGAAGTCCCCTGAATGAAGGTCTTAATGAAACTAATTTAAGAGAATTTAAATGCTGCTGAAAGCCGAAATGACAATAACAGCAAACCAGAAATTGTGACAGCAAGCTTTCAAGTTTTAGGGTGTTTCCTAGAGTTAGTACCAAACCATTTTCCTACAGTGCAAGGAGAAGGTTATTACTAGTATTATTAAGAACCACAGATATGTTTTAAGCTATAATGCTAGTGAGTGGCCAGACTATATTATAAACCGAGGCCTGATTCAAAGGCCCACTTCTATCTTAGCAACTGTTGTATAATGTACCGCAATTCATGAAATGATTAAGAGTCATCATGGTTCAAATACATTCAGTGCACTCTTTTTATACGAAGACAAGACAGCCAAAGAGTACAAGGCATTTCAAAATTATTTTCAAATAAGTAAAAGCTATGACCCCAAAGAAAAACCTTGTTTAAGCATTATCCAGAATATTATGCCAAAAGAATTTTCTACATCTGAGGTGACAAAATACATGGCTGGGTAACAACAAGGAAAAACAAAATTAGGAACAGAAAAAAACACAGCAGCAGCCACTATACTTCCTCACTCAACCTTCGCCTCCGTGAAAGCTACCAGTAAACACTAACGGTCCACGTATAAGATATTTTATTAAAAAGTTTCAAATATTTTAGTATTTTAAAATAGCACATAATGTATTTTAATTTTTCCACATTTATTAAATCTGGTGATTTTCATTTTAACCAGACAAAGCAATGTTTTCAGATGACGAGCATTACCTGATCTGATGACACCTTCTTCAGATCCATTCTCTAGCCACTGAGGTTCACTGTCCAACAAGCGGTTTTTTGATTCACTAAGCGGTTTGATAGGAAAGGGTGGATTTGAGCCAATACTGAAAGAGGAGCAAATAATTTAGTAAATAGTCTAACGCTCAATTAATGATACTTAGTTAATAAGCAGCAAATTAGTATTCCTTCTCCTAAATATGTGAGGGCAACTCATGAGATCTCAGCACTCTGAAAAGACTCCATCTTCAAGAGAAAATGTGCCCCCAACCCCCCGCATTAAATGGCTCCTAGACCCAAGAATCTGTACTCAGCACTGCCAATGAAAACAATTAGATAAAAGAAAAACAGCTTCAGAGGCCAATCTGAAACATTTTTAACATGTTAATCAAGAGCCATAAGGTAGCACAAGGACAGGTGAGGATCTATGTCTGTGGCCAGGACAAAAAGATTACCTGTCATTTCCCAAGTTTTCTGCTTTCTACCTCTGCAGTATAGATCTAAGGGGAAAAAATGATTTAGTGATTTAGCGTAGACTTAGTTTTCTAGCTAAGAGATCCAGGGAGGGAGGGAATGGAGGAAAAAAAGGAGGAGGAAAAGGGAACTAGTATTGTCGGGGACCCACTATGGGCAGACGCTGTGCTGGGTGCTTTCTACACACCATCGCAATCTTCACAATAACCCCCGAAGGGAGTACAAATCCTCCTCTCATAGAGCTGGCAGCTGAGGCTCAGACAGTTTAAGTAACTTCTTCAAGCTCCGAGGTCCTAGGTTCTAAGGCCTATGTTCTTCCAAAATTAATCCGCTAGCTTGGAATTTATAATCCCTCCTCCCCCACAACTTATTTCTGGAGTAAGTTTCAAGTGTTTCACTTTGACAGAAGCATCTCTATCTCCTTTAAAATATCATTAAAAATGAACTATTTCTCTGAATTTATGAATCAGTGCGCTCGCCATACAAACTCTGAGAAAATATCCTCTAAGATGAAGAAGAAAAATTTTGTATTTGTATTTTTGAATCCTCATTAATATTATTTTCACGCTGCAGTTAAAATCTGTTTATCAAAATAAAATGGTGAATAGTACAATGACTAACTTCTTTGAAAATATAACTGATATAAACCAACATAATCAAATCTTGAAAGAGTCTTCGTTTCTAGGAAGACGCAGCACAGGTAAGGTAGCCGTGCTTCCTACCCTGCCAGACGCGTCCAGTGACATGAGACTGTCCTGCTTCAACTACTAACAGCAAGCGTTCACTTTCTTACTCTCAAAAGTGTTCTGGTTTGAATGATAAAAAATATGGTTATCCTGAGCATATCAGCTATATCCACATTTTAACCCTCAGTTAAAAAAACTGAATAGAATTTCTCTTTATCTATGCTGGCTTGCTACATTACTACTGTATTTATCTATGTATAACACACACACACACACACACACACACAGTTTGCTCTATAATGAATTCTGAAAAACTTAATGACAAGAAGCACACCTTCTGGTATTTTCACTGTGGTTTGAAACAGTAGCTTGTTCTGGATCCGTCCCCACAAGACGAGTCGGAAAACTGCAGCCATCACCCTGACTGCATAATGAAAAATATCAGTAATAATTTAATCATGTTCAGTTAAATCAAAGTGGTCAAATTTAACACCTATTTTCCAGAGGCATGGTATAAAATTATCACAACTTGTCATTTCAGAGAATGATTTCTAAAATTTCTAATTTAGAGGGATATTACACTCCACTGAGGAAATAAGTCTTTTCCTTTTATAATTTACATATAGTTAAAAACAGTATCTTCCATGACTATTAAAATGATCATGTCTATTAAAGTTATGATAAACATACATATTCAAATATTTGGTTAACTGACCTGCTTATCACAATCATTTAAGATATCATAAACGCTCAAACTGAAATTCAAGATGTAAGTTCCACATATTTATTTATTCAACAACATTCATTAAGCGAAAATATACTGGATGTTCCGAGTACCATTTGAAGTGCCAGGGATATACCACTCAACAAAAGAAAAGAAAATCTCTGCCTTCAAGAAGTTCACAGCTTAAAAAAAAGTACAGCTATGCCTTCCACAGTCTAAAAACATCAAAACTGTGTACCGCAGGGAATTCCACTTCCAGCCAAGATGGATTAACCGGTACATTTGACCTCCTGTTGAACAGTATATACAACAACTCTTTTCAAAACAGGCAGCACAGAACTGTGGTGTCTGAAAGAAGAGAAACCAACCAAGGAGTTGCAGCTTCTACCAGAACTTGAGCACCAACAGGGGGATGTGCAGAGCAAGGTGGTCTCACTGAATTAAGGTGACAGAGATGGGAGTTTCGAGAAGATGAGGAGGCTTCCTTCTATCGGACAGAGCTGAGGAAGAGGGATATGTGCAGAGAAAGGGCTACAGAAATCTGCACAGGGTTTTACTTGAGTCTTCTGATGAATACTAAGCCACACATGTGAATCTGGGGAAAGAACAACTGGGGAGTGCAAGCTGAACAATTCAGAGCCTGCACAGCACTGAAAGCCATTTGCATTCGACCTGCCAGAGTAGAGATCTCACTGAACATGTGGATATGGCAGAGACCGCAGCAGGCTCTCACCTTTGCTGTAGGATTAAACTTGCCCTACAGAAAATGCTACTTTACACCCAACCAAACAAAGGTTTAAACAAGCGTCAGGAGGACTAAGCTGAAACAGAAGTCTGCCAAAACAAAATTCAACATTCTTTAAGGGGAGACAAAATTTAAACATTCAGAATTCAAAATGTCCACCATCCAATCAAAAATTACTAGCATAAAAAGCAGTAAAATGTGATCACAACTGAGAGAAAAAAAAGTCAATAGAAAAGATTTAGAAATGACCATGAACACTTGAAACAAAGACGTTAAAACAGTGATTATAAATATGTCCATGAATTAACTGGAAAAAGTGGATATAAAGATAAAAGAAATGTAAGATATAAAAAAAGAACCAAATTGAACTTCTGGAGCTGAAAAATATAATATCTGAAATAAGAAATTCACTGGATGAGCCTAACAGTAGACATTACAGAAGAAAAGATAAGTGAACTCACAGACATAACAATAGAAATGATCCAGTTTGAAGCAAAGAGAGAAAAAAGATGGAGGGGGAGAAGGGAGGGACAACAGCAATGACCGGTGGGTCACGACATATATTTAAGAGAACCTGAAAAGCTAGTGGGGGAAGGGCACAGGAAGAGGGAAGCAGGCAGAAAAAACAATTGAAAATTATTTCAAAATTATTCAGATTGGACTTCCCTGGTGGCACAGTGGTTAAGAATCCTCCCGCCAATGCAGGGGACACAGGTTCGAGCCCTGGTCCGGGAAGATCCCACATGCTGCGGAGCAACTAAGCCCGTGCGCCACAACTACTGAGCCTGCGCTCTGGAGCCTGCGAGCCACAACTACTGAGCCCGTGTGCCACAACTACTGCAGCCCGTGTGCCTAGAAGCCTGTGCTCCACAACAAACAGAAGCCACTAAATGAGAAGCCCGCACACAGCAACAAAGAGTAGCCCCTGCTCGCTGCAACTAGAGAAAGCCTGCGCACAGCAACGAAGACCCAACACAGCCAAATAAATAAATAAATGAATAAATAAATAATTCAGATCTGATGAAAACTACAAATTCATAGATCCAAGAAGCCTAATGAACTCCAAAGAGGATAAACACAAGGCAAACCATACTAAGGAACATCATCATCAGACTACTTAAAACCAGTGATAAAGATAAAATCTTAAAAGTAGCCACAGGGGAAAAGAGACATAGTAATTTACAAGCATACCTCGTTTTACTGTGTTTCATTTCACTGTGCTTTGCAGATACTGTGATTTTTATAAATTAAAGGTTTGAGGCAACCCTACATTGAGCAAGTCTATCGGTGCCATTTTTCCAACGGCATTTGCTCACTTTGCGTCTCTGGGTCACATATTGGCAATTCTCACAATATTTCAAACCCTCCACCAGCAAAAAGATTACGACTTGCTGAAGGCTCAGATAACGATTAGCAGGTTTTAGCAATAAAGTATTTTTAAATCAAGGTATGTACATTTTTTTTTTTTTTTTTTTTAGACATAATGCTATTGAACACTTAACAGTCTATGGTTATAGACTGTTATATGCACTGGGAAACCAAAAAATTCGTGTGACTCACTTTACTATGACATTTGCTTTATTGCGGTGGTCTGGAACCAAACCTGCGATAATCTCCGAGGTGTGCCTGTACAAACAGTGGAATAAAGATAGGAGAGAGGCTGATTTATTGACACAAACAACACAAGCCAGATGATAATGGAACAACATCTTTAAAGAAGGGGAAAGAGAAAACAAAGACAAAAAACCCAACTGCCAACATTGAAATTTCTGTTTATAGAGAAAATAACCTTAACAAATAATAGGCTATGTTGCAACCAGTCGGAGTGGAAACACCTGAATATAAGGGACAACAGATAAAGCACACGGAAGGGACTGGCGCCCTTGAAGATGAAGCTCAGGAAAAAGGCCGCATGGAAAGTGAGCAGCCACCAGGGTGCCGCGGCGGAGCCTCCCGAGGGGCCCCTGCAGGGAC
This sequence comes from Balaenoptera physalus, assembly GCF_965194825.1. NCBI lineage: Eukaryota > Metazoa > Chordata > Mammalia > Artiodactyla > Balaenopteridae > Balaenoptera > Balaenoptera physalus. The sequence continues at coordinate 80,485,221 of NC_138899.1, read as the reverse complement.
AAGGGGAGGGAGGCGACAGAAGAAGTACTTGAAGAGACAGTGGTTAAAAGTACTTTCCAAATCTGACGAAAGTTTAAAAATTACAGATCCAAGAAGCTCAACAATCCTAAGCACGAGAATCGTGAAGAAAACAACACCAGGCACGTCATGATCAAATTGCAAGAAACTAGTGATGAACAAAATCTTAAAAGCAGCCAGAGAAAAATGTCATATTACACAAATAGTAATAAACATACTATCCACAAACTTCTCATCAGAAGAAAATGCAAGCAGCATCTACAATTCTATACCAAGCAAAATGTCTTTCAAAAATGAAGGCAATTGGGAATTCCCTGGCCGTCCAGTGGTTAGGACTCTGAACTTTCTCTGCTGGGGCCTGGGTTCAAGCTCTGGTCAGGGAACTAAGATCCCATGTGGTGTGGCAAAAAAAAAAAGAAAAAAAAGAAAGAAAGAATGCAAATATGTCATCTTCAGACAAAATAACAAGCAATACAGTTCCTTGTTAAGGGAAAAAAGGAAAAAAACCCACAACACTTACAAATATGGTACTTGAATTTCAAATATTTTTTCCTTCTCTATAATGACTTTTGGTATATAGATGGCCTAGGATGGCTGAGAATTTGGGACAAAAGGAAATTATGAATCATCTTGAGCATATATTCTCATTTAAATTTAAATGCAGGTAAAAACTGCATTCTGTGTTGGGTCTTCTTTGATTTAAGACACAACAGAATACATAACCTGTACTGGAAATCTTTGAAGATATGGCTAATAAGTATAAATTCTTATGATTCTTTACTTCACAAACTTATTTTCATTTTGAAAGAAAAAGAGTGATTCTTATTTTCTATGAATCTTTTTTTCTCATTCAAATATATGCCCAAACTCTCCTTCACCCTTATAAAAAACATGAAAAATAAAATACTTCATGTAATCAAGATATTCTGAGTTTTCATTCTTAAGGCTCATAATGTCATAATATACTATATTCTCTGAATCATTTAATCAGAGAGACAGAGACTATCACAGGTTCCATAATTTCTGAGACGTGCATTTTATAAACTACCTTGAAAATATTGGAAGTAGCCAATATTTCTTTTCATCGCCAAAGACTTGTCTCCAATTTTTACTGCATCCAAGCGAGAAACCGTTTCCATCAGGTCCATATGAAAATGTGGGTGCACGGAATGATTCTGTTACAGATATATATTACAAAAAAGAAGAGTTAACCTATTCGAAAATTATAGGAGGGAAGGAAAGTACCAATTTTTTTTCCTTTTCTTTTTTTAAACTTTTTTGGGAAAAAATATAACCTCTTGAATATTTCATCACCCTTATAAAATGAAAATGTCAAAATAATTATGTGATATTAAGGAAAATCGACTGAAGAATGTTTAATACACCTTAGCCTTTTTCTTTTTTTTTTTTTTTAAGATATTCTATCTCTTGCAACTTCACTCATTCATTATTTATCAATTTCCTACTATGTGCCTTATGGCAAAGCACCAGGTTTTGGGATCCCAAGGTAAAGTAGATGAAATTCTGACCAAAGAACCCACAGTCTAACAAAAGTCTATCAGAATGACAGTGTGATAGAGATACATGCGAGTGTTGGGGGTGGTGGCCAAGGAAGGTGAGATATGCAGGAGGTGACGCCTGAGCTCGATCCTGAGCTATGAATAATAACAAGTGAGGAAGCTGATGGCGGCCAGAGCCTAGGATCTCTGTTTAAAGATAGAATGCATTTCAGAATGTTTTATAAGCTATGGATAAGAAGGAACCAGGGAGAGATGGATTGGGAAAGGTTGACGACACAGAAAAGTGAAGTAAAAACTGATGGAAGAAAGTTCTAGAAGAAATGGGATGGCCTTTAGAAAAGTTCTAAAGATTAACCATAGATACCAGAAAGGACATCGTGTCCGTAGAAGTTAGAAAGAGGGTGACAGTGATGGGTTTGAAAGTAGAAATGTTTGTGTGAGGTTATAAAGGTGAGACGATAAGAATTTACTTGTGGCGACTTCTAACTTTTCTATGAAGCGTTCACAAAATAGGTAAGGAAATTAGGGAGAATGATGAAAGTCTGGAATACCTATTGTGGGTAATAAGGTGGCAAACCTGATCAGAAACACGTGACATTACTGCCAAATAGAGCTGAGGGCCTAAGTGAGGTCTGAGACTTTGAATCTGTAGTTGTGACCACCTCTGTGGGAGTGAGACGGCCTTCACCAGCTCTCTCCAGCCCCATCGCACTGGGAGAAGAACGCATCGCTGGAATAACCTGGGTCAGGGACTGGCAAAGGCGTTATGGGAGAAGAGGCACCTAGGGGCATGCGTAATGCGAGGGTGCTGCTGGGAGCTTGAGGGCATTTATTATAGGATCTAGAATGGAAAAGGGTGAGAGAGGAAACCAGAGGGAAAGAAACGTGGGAGAAAAGTGGTGGAGTGTGGAGGACTCAGGAAGCTAGAAAGGGCACGCACTGGAGCACGGAAAGGGAGAGCGGAACGGATAAAGACTGTGGTCAGAGAATGGAAACTTCAAGGTGAAAACGTGAGGCCTCTTCAGTTTCAAGTGATGAAAGGTTCAGTGTTTGGGTACAGGAATGACTGGCTATCAGGATCAAAGAGACCAACCAGCCTGTCTGGGGTGACAGCAGCAGTTTGAATGTATTAATAGAAACTGTGTAACATGAGAAACGATTCAAGGTAGGGAGGTGACAGCTATGAGGAAGGTACGAGTGAGGCCCCAAAGGACATCAGGAAGCAGCAGTGCAGAGCTGGGTAACACCAGGGTGTGCGGGGAGTGGTGTGTTACGGGAAGGTTTTCCAAAGTGTGGGTTTAAACATCTTAATAGGCTGTAAAATCAATTCAGTGCTTTGAAACCACCATTTCTTTTTAAAGAACTAGAACAGAAAATATTAGAGTACATTGGACATAGTAGACATTAATGATGTTTTACGAAGATTTTGCTTATTCTAATTACATAATTTTATAAATGTGTGTGCATGCACTAGGTAGTGATATAAAATGATGCATTTCTTACTGTAGTCACTGCTTCCCAGGAAGCACTCACCTCTCAGACACCTAGAGGGTTTGGGCGGGAAACAAGTGAAGCAGGGTGGGAACCGTGGCCAATTAAATGCTCGTGGCCACCGGAAGCAGTCAGCCACTACTGAGCTCCTACCGAATGACGCCAGGTGGGAAAATAGGGCCACCAGAGTCATCAGTTTTGAAAAGAAGAAATCTCCTTTTCTGTGTGAAATCTCTCAGTGTCCAGCTGCTTGGGAGGTCTGAAGAGCTAGGCTTTGCATGTGGGCTGCCTTCTGTAACCTCGGGTTAAAGGTGAAGAGATGACAGGATATTCTGTGACGATGATAAATTAATTGACATAAGGAAGCTTATTCACACGGAAAAGGGATGAAGGCGTGGGAACTGGAGGAGAGCAACAGCAGAGTGAGCTGGGAAAGGCGGGGCACTGAACCCTTTACCCTGGAGGCCCATCACGTCTTACAGGACTCCACAAGACACGAGATTAAAGGGGTCCAAATGTAAGAGTACCTAAGAATCTCCCTGCAATGTCTGCATCTTTCTGTGTTAAAATACGTCCACCTCTCCTTTAGACAGCAGGGAGTGTTTAACCTTCTTTCGAAACACTGCGACAGATCCCTGTTTTGTTAGCCAATACCTCAATATTCCGGTTATGGCTGGTGTTGTTGCTTACATGCCTATGGTTTAGTCTGAGCAATGCCACACCACTGTTGTTTAAGAAGCGTGTGTCCAATTGTTGGAATACCTTACTGAATTCTTCCCCAATATTTTCATTTTAAAAAAATGAGCAAAAACGGGACATAAGTGCTAACATTAGTGATACAACAAAGGCAGGAAACAGCTTTTATTAAAATTTATAAAATATAGTCAGTTCTCTACTTCTATATACAACACACTACTGAAAAAATATATAAAAGTCAATCTTACTTCCTCAACCTTCTCAAAATTATGAACCTTTACATTTATTAAACAGCCATTGTTCCTATCCAGTCCAAGTTAATTTTAATACAGAATTATTTTATCTTTATCATCTTTTGCCCTTCTCTAGACTTCATGTTCATTTGTGGCCATTTTCCTAAATAATTATGCTTTATTTTAACCTACTTACCTATGGTTGTTCTGTTTTTTCCAACTAGCCAGCAGTGGTAGCTGAGAAGTGACAACACGCTGATGAAGAACATCGTCGACACAAAGAAAAGAAAAAGTATGTGGAATTTTGCACGTGTATCTGAGAGTTCATTCTGAGGAAAGAAAAAAGAAGACTTCCTTTTCAGAATAGTCAACCTCCAAAATATACTCTCACAAATTTGGTTCTTCCTGAAGATTGTTGAATTTGCCAAAAAATTGCCAGATATGAGAAGTAATAAAATAAATTAGATAATATATCCAAAAGCAACATTTCCCAAAGCAGAGAACTGGTATTATCAGAGGGGCTTGCTTACATAACATGTCAGAAAGAGTCACTTTAAAAACCGCTCTTAAATTTTAGCAATAGATTCAGTAATAAAATAAAAAGATGGACGTTTTTACCTAACGTTTTTCTTTTGTACTTTATACATATATTCAAGCTTTCCCCAACATCCAGGATACACGAGGGTTTTCTCCATCTACTACTATTTGCTTGTTTTAATTATATAACCAGAAACTAATTGTGATAAATTTATTTTTGGACTTCCTTAGTCTCTATCTTCGGAACACCACTGCACACAGCCATCCCTTCAGCTGCTTCCATTCCTACCTTTTTAATCCTTGCTCCTTTCCTACAGAGCCTGTTCTGGTAATTACCGATTTTGGTATGTCAATTTGCCACAAGGCATTAGTGAACGAAAACAGCTTCTGTTACCCATTCTAATGGCTAGATTCATTCCAACAGAAGCAAAGCGTTAACCCAGAAGAAGTCAGTCTCTAGCAAGAGGATTAGAAGGAAGCCTTTAAGCATTCGCTCTCACGACAAAGCCGCACAGCCAACCACAGCCTCACAGAACAAGAGCTGCTCCTGCTTGATTGAAACACTGTTTACAGGCTAAGAGGAAGGTTTTTAGCATTAGGTGATTCTGACATCTATCTTCTCCTCTTCCAGAGTAACCGCAATACCTTTTAAATACATCAAGTGATTCTTCTATCTCCCCATCTTGTGTAACAAATGAGTACTATACATACTCACTATCAATGTCACAAAAAAGATGGCAAGACTGTCATGGCAATGATGTATTTTACCTTTGGACAACTCTCTGTAGATTTCCTGCGGCAAAGCTTGTACAAACAGAGACAACGCATTAAGAAACCACTTTTTATACAAAATTATCCTGCGCACTATTGTCATAAACCTTTCACGTTTGGAAGGACCACTAAGACGTGGCTCTCTAAAGGTCATCAACGACGTTTTCTCAAAAACCGCAAAAGACAAGAACATTCTGCCCTCCAAGCACGTTTAGGGTACACTTTACACACCTTTCCACAAAGTTTTTAAAACAGAGATTGGTATCTAGGAAAGCATAAAATTGATTTTTTTACCAAACAGCTTTTTAAAAACTTCTGATGACTAGTTTCTAAAAACTAGATCTAATAATTTCTCACCTGCCTCACTGGTACTGCAGTAGCCTTCCAAGGGGTGCCATCTCCTCCCCTCCAGTCTACTTTCCACACAGCAGCCAGAGGGACCCTTTATAAGGCCGATGGCACCACCCCCTGCTCCCCACTCCACGGCCCTTGCAACGCCCGCAGAGACCCTGCATCCCCGGCCGCCTCCTGGACCCCCTGTTCCCCTGCTCATCTACTCCAGCCTTGCCAGCTGCCTGGCATGGTGCCGCTCCTTCTGGGCCTTTACTCTAGAGGTCAGATGTCTCCTCTGTTTGAAACACTCTTCTCTCAGGTATCCACTAAGTCCCGTCAAGTCTTCACTCAGCTTTACCTTCTTACTGAGGCCTACAACGATCACTCTTAAAAAAAATTCAGATGTAATTGACATATAATGTTATTTTAGTTTCAGGAGATCAGCATAATGATTCCACACATGTCTATACGGCAAAATGATCACAAGAAGTCTAGTTCACATCCACCACCACACAGACTCACAAAAACTTTTTTCTTGTGAGGAGATCTTTCAAGACCTAACTCTTAGACACTTTCAAATATACTTATTAGCCATAGTCACCATGTTGTACATTACAGCCCCAGGCTTATTCTGCCACCTTCTCCCACTTCACCCATCCCCCACCCCACACCTCTGACAACCACCAAAATGTTCTTTGTATCTATGGGTTTTTTTTTATTCCACATAAAAGTTAGATAATATGGTATTTGTCTTTCTCTGTCTGACTTTATTCCCTTATTATAATGCCCTCAAGGTCCATCTGAGTTGTCAAAAACGGCAAGATTTCCTTCTTGTTCTATGGCAGAATTTATACCATTTATGCAACGGTATAAATTCCGTTGCATATTTATACCACAATTTCTTCATCCACCAATGTAAACTTAAGAGTGTTTTCATGTCTTGGCCGTTATAAACAATGCTGCAATGAACATAGGGATGCAGATATCTTTTTGAGTTAGTGTTTTCCTTTGGATATACTCCCAGCAGTGGAATTTCTGGATTGTATAATAGTTCTAATTTTAATCTTTTGCGGACTCTCCGTACCATTCTCCATAATGGCCGCGCTAATTTACACTCCCACCAGCAGCACACAAGGGCTCCCTTTCCTTCACATCCTTGCCAAAACTTGTTATTTCCTGTCTTTTTGATAATAGCCATTCTAAAAGGTGTGAGGTGGTATCTTGCTGTGGTTTTGATTTGCATTTCCCTGATGATCAGTGATGTTGAGTATCTTTTCATGTTTCTGTTGGCCATCTGCATGTCTTCATTGGAAAAATGTCTATTCGGATCTTCTGACCATTTTTTAATCTGATTGTTTTGTTTTTGCTATTAAGTTGTATGAGTTCTTTATATATTTTGAATATTACTCCTTATCAGATACATAATCTGCAAATATTTTCTTCCATTCAGTAGGCTGCCTTTTCATTTTGTTAATGATTTCCTTTTCTGTGCAGAAGCTTCTAGTGTGACATGGTCCCACTTGTTTAGTTTTGCTTTTGTGGCTTTTGCATTTGATGTCAAATCCAAAAAATCATTGCCAAGGCTGAAGTCAAGGAGCTTACCACCTGTATTTTCTTCAAGGAGATTTATGATTTCAGGTCTCATGTTCAAGTCTTTAATCCATTTAGAATTGATTTTTGCCTGTGATGTAGGACTGAGGTTCAGTTTCATTCTTTTGCATGTGGCTACCCAGGTTTCCCAACACCATTTACTGAAGAGGCTGTCCTTTCCCCATTGTATCTTCTTGGCTCCTTGTCATAAATTAACTGACCGTATGTGCATGGCTTGATTTCTGTGCTCTCTTATTCTATTCCACTGATCTATGTGTCTGTTTTTATGCCAATAACATACTGTTTTGATTACTACAGATGTGTAATATAATTTGAAATCAGGAAGTGAGATGTCTCTAGCTTTGTTCTTTTTCTTCAAGACTGTTTTGGTTATTTGGCTCTTTTGTGGTTCTATACACATTTTAGGATTGTTCTATTTCTGTGAAAAATGGCATTGGAATTTTGATGGGGATTGCATTGACTCTGTAAATTGCTTTGGGTAGTATGGACATTTTAAACAATATGAATTCTTCCAACCCATAATCACAGATTATTTTTCCATTTATTTGTGTCTTCTTCATTTGCTGTCATCAATGTCTCATACTTTCCAGTGTAGAGATCTTTCATATCCTTGTTTAGAGTTATTCCTAGGTATTTTATTCTTTTTGATGCAATTGTAAATAGGACTGTTTTCTTAACTTCCCTTTCTGACACTTTGTTATTATTGTATAGAGATGCAACAGATTTTTGTATATTGATTTCGTAACCTGCAACTTCACTGAATTTATTAGTTCTAACAGTTTTTTTGTAGACTCTATGGTTTTCTAATATGTCACTTGAAAATAGAGACAGTTTAACTTCTTCCTTTCCTATCTGGATGCATTTTATTTCTTTTACTTGCCTAACTGTCCTGGCTGGCTAAGACTTTCGATACTATGTTGAATAAAAGTGGCGAGAATAGGCAACCTTGTCTTGTTCCTGATATTAGAGGAAAAGCTTTCAGCTTTTCACCACTGAGTATGATGTTAGCTGTAGGCTTGTCAATATATGGCCTTTACTAAGCTGAGGTGCGTTCCCTCTATACCCATTTTGTTGACAGTTTTTATCATAAATGGATGCTGAATTTTGACAAATGCTTTTTCTGCATCTATTGAGATGATCATGTAATTTTTATCCTTCATTCTGTTAATGTGGTGTATCACGTTGACTGATATGCAGATGTTGAACCATCCTTGCATCCCTGGAATAAATCCCACTTGATCATAGTGTATGGTCCTTTTAATGTATTGTTGAATTTGGTTTGCTAGTATTTTGTTGAGGATTTTTAAATCTATGTTCATCAGGGATACTGGCCTGTAATTTTCTTGTGGTGACCTTGTCTGGTTTTACTATTGGGGTAACACTGACCTCATAAAATGAGTCTGGAAGTGTTCCCTCTTCCATTTTTGGGAAGTCTGAGAAGGACAGATGTTAACTCTTCACCTGTCAAGCCACCTGGTCTGGGACTTTTGTTTGTTGGGAGGTTTTTGATTACTTATTCAATCTCCTTACTATTAATCAGTCTGTTCAGATTTTCTATTTCTTCATGATTCAGTCTTGGTAGGTTGTATGTTTCTAGGAATTTATCCATTTTTTCTAGGTTATCCAATTATTTGGCATATAATTGTTCATAGAAATCTCTTTGATCCTTTGTATTTATCAGTTGTAATGTCTCCTCTTTTTTTTTTTTTTAATATTTATTTTTGGCTGTGTTGGATCTTCGTTGCTGTGCACGGGCTTTCTCTAGGTTCTCTAGTTGCACCACCAGGGAAGCCCTAAGAGCTGGTTTCTTGTAAAGATAAACAGAATAGACAGGACTTTCCCTTGTCTCACCAAGAAAAAAATAGAGGACTCAAAATCAGAAATGAAAGAGGAGGACTTCCCTGGTGGCACAGTGGTTAAGAATCTGCCTGCCAGTGCAGGGGACATGGGTTCGATCCCTGGTCCGAGAAGATGCCACATACCGTGGAGCAACTAGGTCCATGCACCACAACTACTGAGCCTATGCTCTAGAGCCCACAAGCCACAACTACTGAGCCCGCGAGCCACAACTACTGAGCCCGCGTGCCACAACTACTGAAGCCCGCACACCTAGAGCCCGTGCTCCACACAAGAGAAGCCACCACAATGAGAAGCCCGTGCACCACAAGGAGGAGTAGCCCCCGTTCACCGCAACTAGAGAAAGCCCGCGTGCAGCAACAAAGACCCAACTCAGCCAAAAATAAACAAAACAAAAAACCAAAAAAACAGCTCTTAGTTTCACTCATCTTTTCTACTATCTTTTTAGTTTCTGTTCTATTTATTTTCACTCTGATCTATATTTCCTTCCTTTTAGGGTTTTTTAAAAAATTTAATTTTTGGCCGCTCTGCACGGCATGTGGGATCTTAGTTCCCCAGTCAGGGATCGAACTCAAGCCCCCTGCAGTGGAAGCACGGAGTCTTAACCACTGGACCACCAGGGAAGTCCCTAACTTCAGGCTTTGTTCTTTTTCTAGTTCCTTGAAGTGTAAAGTTAGGTTACTTGAGATCTTTCTTACTTCTTAACACAGGTTTATCTCTATGAACTTCCCTCTTAGAACTGCTTCTGCTGCATCCCATACGTTTTGTTATGTTGTATTTCCATTTTCATTTGTCTCAAGATATTTTTTGATTCCTTCTTTCATCCACTGGTTGTTCAGTTGCATGTTTAATCTAAACATATTTGTGAATTTTCGTTTTTTTTCTTGGAATTGATTTCTAGTTTCATATCACTGTAATTAGAAAAGATGCTTGCTATGATTTCAATATTCTTAAATTTGCAAGACTTATTTTGTGACCTAACACGTAACGTATCATGGAGGATGTTCCATGTGCACTTGAGAAAAATGTGTATTCTGTTGCTTTTGGATGAAGTGCTCTGTATAAATTTGTTAAGTCCATTTGGACTAAAGTGTCATTTAAGTCCAATGTTTCTTTATTTCATTTCTGTCTAGATGATTCATCCACTGATGAAAGTGGGGTATTAAAGTCCCTTACTATTATTGTCTTGCTGTCTATTTCTCCCTTTACTTCTGTTAATATCTGCTTTATATATCTAGGTGCTCCTTTGTTGGGTGCATAAATGTTCTTTTTTTTTCCTTTTTTTTTCCCTGTGCCATGTGGCATGTGGGATCTTGGTTCCTTGACCAGGGATCGAACCCACGTCCCCTACATTGGAAGCATGGAGTCTTACCCACTGGAATGTCAGAGAAATCCCGCATAAATATTCTTATCTCAGATATCCACTAACTTCCTTCAAGTCTTGCTCAAATTTAATCTTCTTACGGAGGTCTGCCATTATCACTCTCTTTAGTGCTATAACCTGCGCCTGTCACACCTCCCTCCCCACACACTTGCTAAATCCCTTACTCTGCTCTACTTGTTGTTCACAGCATTTACTTTCTAATATACAATATAATTTACTTATTTATTATGTTTATTATTTGTTTCCCCTTTCTCAAAAGTACATTCTACAAAGACAGATCTCTTTGCCTCTTCTGTATATTGATGTATCCCAAGTGCCTACAACATATGTGCCTGGCACATAGTAATTGTTGAAGAATGGAGAAAAAAGTAGACTTAAGTTTATTAGTCTTTCCTTACTCATGATCAATCTCAAAAAGTTTTTTTTTTTTTAATTTATTTATTATTATTTTTGGCTGCGTTGGGTCTTTGTTGCTGCACGCGGGCTTTCTCTAGTTGCGGCGAGCAGGGGCTACTCTTTGTTGTGGTGCGCAGGCTTCTCAATGCAGTGACTTCTCTTATTGCGGAGCACGGGCTCTAGGCACGCACGCTTCAGCAGTTGTGGCTCAGGGGCTCTAGAGTGCAGGCTCAGTAGTTGTGGCACACGGGCTTAGTTGCTCCGCGGCATGTGGGATCTTCCCAGACCAGGGCTCGAACCCGTGTCCCCTGCATTGGCAGGCGGATTCTTAACCAATGAGCCACCAGGAAAGCCCTCAAAAAGTTTTAAAATATTTATTTTTTAATTAATAAATCATTACATGCAAACATAAGTTTCTGATAAAGAACGGGAAATTCTACAATTTGGACTTCATTCATCTGGCACAGATTCATCTTCATTTATTATTTAAAAAAATGTTTGGCCATGCTGCACAGCTTGCAGGATCTTAGTTCCCAAACCAGGGATTGAACCCTGGGCCACAGCAGTGAAAGCAGCGGTCCTAACCACTGGACCACCAGGTAATTCCCTCATCTTCATTTAAATAGGACCACTGAGTATGGTGAAGTAGGTTGTAAACTGAACAAAGCTGCCCAACTAGGGGAACAACAGAGGCTAAAATTCATTAGGCTGATTGACTCAAGTATCTGGATGTTGGAAGAGAAAGATCTAAATTAAAATTTTGGCTTCCTATACTATTAAGTATGTGACCTTGTTAGTTACCTAACTTTTCCAACCTCAGTTTCCAACTCTGAAAACTGGAATAATAATAGCTCCTTCTGCATTCATTATATTTTCTTCCTTTCTGTATTCTTGATGCTCTGGCATCTGAAGCCTTGCTGACTGGGGAGAGAGTGCCTCTCCCAGGGCCATCCAATTCTTACAGAGATAGCAAGGAATGTACCTCTCATATACAAACTAATCAATCCAGAGCCCATACTCCAAAACACCTCCTTTCTCTGGCTCTCACACTCCAGGGGGCAATACTACCCTGCCCTAATCACACCAGACAACCAGGGACAGCCTGTATCCTCAGAGACCACTGAAATTATTCAAACTAGCTAACCCTAAGTGCATTTACCCTGCCTCACCATGCTTTCCCATGGGCCCTGTGCCTTCTGCTTCCTGAGCAACTCTGGTGCTTCCCTGTGTGGCCCTGCACGGGGTGGCATGAACCCTCCCTTGGAACTGTGAGTAACACACTATCTTTTCAATGGTTATCATCTCCTCATCTGTCAGCTTCACCATACCTGAAGAATAATAAAACCTACATTTTACAGTACCTTCATAGGGACTTCCCTGGTGGCGCAGTGGTTACGAATCGGCCTGCCAATGCAGGGGACACGGGTTCGAGCCCTGGTCCGGGAAGATCCCACATGCCACGGAGCAACTAAACCTGTGCGCCACAACTACTGAGCCTGCGCTCTAGAGCCTGCGAACCACAACTACTGAGCCCACGAGCCACAACTACTGAGCCCACATGCCTAGAGCCCATGCTGTGCAACAAAGAGAAGCCACCGCAATGAGAAACCCGCACGCCGCAACAAAGACCCAACGCAGCCAAAAATAAATAAATAAAATAAAATAAAATAAAATACCTTCATAGGGTTTTTAGGAAGAGTAAATACAAAAGTACCTTTAACCACAATAACTCCCACCTTCAAAATCAAAGATTTAAATGGAGGGAGGAAAAAAAACCACAATAAAAATGCCAGAAGAAAAGCTGGGTAAATATCTGTATAAATTTACAGTGAACAGAATAAAGCCAGAAATCATAATTTAAAAGTACTGCTTTAAAAATATAAAATTTTGATTTAGTAAAAACAAAAGCAAACAGGGTTACAAGACATCGATCAAAATTGTGGAAAAACATTTGCAACCCATAACAGAAAAAGGATTAATATCTCCAGAGACAGGAAACAGATTAGTGGTTACCTGGGGCTGGGGATTTCACTTTTATTACTGTAAAACTGCAGTAAGTCTCATCATCTGAAATAAAAGTAATTACTTCCCTAAAACTGATAGTATGGTTGGAAACAGTTTGGATTACTAAAAGAAGCTCACTATATCCTATTTAATACTCATTTATTTACAAACATGTATATATGAAGGTAAATTTTAACTCCATCTGTCTTCTGAGCCATTATAAACTCTAACTAGTAAAATTAAGTATGTCTACTTATAATAAAGAATGAAGGAATTACTTATGAAATAGCATCTTAAAAAGTCCTAAATATATGTTTTAAGATAGAAAAAAAGACTTACCGTCCAAAATTTTATAAAGTACTGTAAAACTGTTGTAGCCACGAAAAGGCAATATAATAGAGAGTACAATAAAAATAGCAGGAAGAATTTGTAATTAGAAAATCCCACACAGTTATTCACCCTAGAAGAATAAAGAAAATCACACTGTAAAAATAAGACAAACTCACAGAAACGAAAACTAGAATGGTGTTTACCAGGGGCTGAGGGGAGGGGAGTGGGGAGTGTTTAATGGGTACAGAGTTTCAGTTTTGCAAGATGAAAAAGTTCTGGACGCCGGCTGCAAAACAATGTGAACGTACTTAACACTGCTGAACCGTACACTTAAAAATGGCTAAGATGGCAAATTTAATGTTTTTTTACCATAATAATAACAAATAGGACAGATGAAAAAACTTAAAATCACTATAACTAGAAAATGGGTCATTTGGGAAGTAGGGAGCAGTGTCTTAATTATGGATGTGTGTTTTAAATAAATTCTGTAAGGAATTTGGAATTTCAATGTTAATTCTTAGTAGACAATTACTTGGGTTAAGAACATCAGAATATATTTTTAAAGGAAAACATGTAGCAGAAACATAAAACTAGATCAATCTTGATATCTATGAGTAATTAAACTGACCTTCAACATTTAGGAATGCTGAGGTAACCACTCCGAATGCTCCCCTCCCACCTCTCCCCCCCACGTCATTTCCTCCGGGTTTTATACGTACCAGGGACAGTGATGGTCCATCTTAAGGATACACCTAAGAAAACAAACGAACACAAGAAAATCCATGTAGAAAAATTCCCCTGATTCTAATTTCTGAGATATATATATATATATTTTTTTTTACTTAAAATTTTCCCTTTAGCAATGCATCTTAGAAAAACCAACCCAGTAGACGTTAGGTTAGAGACAATTTCTGTTATTTCCACAAATACTTTTGTAGGTAAGAAGTAATGATTTTTCACACTGAGAATTCAGCTGACTTGGACCACATCAAATAACATTTTAATATACAGATATGGTGCATATAGCACTTGGTACATTGGCTAGATCTAGTTTACAAAGTCAGCTGAGGAAAGTAAAATGAAAGTTATTTTAAACATGTGCAAGTGATAAAACTTTAGAAGCAAATATTGTTAAAATATTAACACTGATGGGCTTGTAGGTGGTTATTTTTTTCCACAGATTTTATACAACTCTATCCCACGTATAAGAACCACTGTATTTTTATAATCAGAAAAAAAAAACCCAAATTTGCCTCCCCACCAGTATACATAATGTATATTTGCACAAAGTTAGACAATGGATCATTTCAAGTAATACAACAAATGAGTAAACTGATACCCAAAAGGTTAAATGACTTGTCTCACTCAAGTTCAAGGACTCACTGGAATTCCCATACGAGGGGTCTTTCTTTCAACACACTACCTTCTCACAAGAGCATAAGGGATAAAATCTTTGAAATTTTTGGGGGAACAACTTCAGAGGTGGTAACTGAAAGTAATAATGGGACTTCTCTGGTGGTCCAGTGGTTAAGACTCCGTGCTCCCAATGCAGGGGACCAGGGTTCGATCCCTAGTCAGGGAACTAGATCCTGCATGCCACAACCAAAGATGCTGCGTGCTGCAACTAAGAGCCGGTGCAGCCAAATAAATACATAAATAAATATTAAAAAAAGAAAGTAATATTTTTGTGGTTTGTTAGGCTTTAATACCAACATCAATAATAAAAACAAGAAAAGTGTCATGATGGTCTTTTTAATCCAAGAATTAAAGTCATCTTTCTCAAGGGGGTGGGTATTACTTACTTGGTCATCAATATTACATTAAGCACATGCACAAGAAGTACACATACTTAAAGAAAATTCTAACAACTGGTACAGGAACTGTTATCAAAGATTACTTCAAAGTATATTCTAGCTTATATACATATTTATGTTAGCTCTGCATACAGAGCAAATAATGGGAGAGGATGCAGTATTTTTGCTAAGTTCCTTCACTTTCTGTTCTCCCATCTCCAGTTCCAGTACTGGGGTTAAATGAAAGCCAAAGAGAAACACTTACATGTCACATGCTGAGCAGTGATGCGCACGGTCAGGCTTAATCAGCTGACATCTCTCACAATATCTGATGGCTACATTTAAGAATTAAAAGGAAGTTGTTGAAGAATGTATGTTTAGAGTTGAGTTAATTTGACTATAAAATTTGCTTTCATTTCTTACAAACAACTCTAGGAAACTGACAACTAATAATTTTAAAATAATACCAAAGTTCATTGGAGAGCTTATGAAATCCAAATGTCAAGAGGCAGAAGGGAACCTCAGAAATGTAGCTGGCCCAGCAATGTTCAGCTGAATAAGGAGATCCAAGGAAATAAGGAACTGGTATAAAGTCAAACATGTAGTTTAGCGGCAAAACTCAGATACACTAAGACCTAAATCAAGTATTTTCTCCTACTGTACCACGATGTCTGTAGTAAAATATCAAAACGTTCTCAATTATCTCCCACCCCATCCCAGATAAATAGCAAAATTGAAAACATACTATTGCAAAAGAACTCTAAACTTCCTCCCACTAAATTCTAATATATACAGTTTGTATCTTCATTCATTCAGAACATAATGAGCACCTGCTAGGGGTCAGATATCGCTCTCGGCATAAATCCCCGCCTTCACGGAACTTACACTCTAGTGGAAAAGACGGGGAGTAATAAGCAAGGCAAGGTAACAAAAGAAGTAGTATATTAGTGATAGGTGCTGACAGGAAGAATAAAGCAGGGCAGGGGGGTTGGGGTAGTGTAATTTTAGAGTCATTTGAGAAAACTGAAACGGAAAGCAGGGAGCCGGTCAGTCACACAGATCCGTGGGAAAAGAGGAATCTGAGGAGAGGGAACAGGCCTCGGGTGGGAGGGAGCTCAGTGTGCAGGAACGGCGAGGGGTCGGTGTGCCTGGAGCAGAGAGGGAAGGCGGAGGGCACGAGGCAGGGTCGGAGAGGCTGGGTCAGCCAAGGCTTGTTCTCCCCACTCCGCTCAAGTACTCTGAGAGAAGAGTAAAAAGCCAAGTGGAGGGGACTTCCTGGCGGTCCAGTGGTTAGGGCTCCGTGCTCCCAACGCAGGGGTGCGGGTTCAATCCCCGGTCGGGGAACGGGATCCTGCGTGCCACACAGCACAGGCAAAAACAAGAAGCCAACTGAACGAAGAGCTCCACCAGAATCTGCAGAACATTCAGAACCTCAGGTTCTGGTTTTTGACATCTAAGTAAGTGACAAAATAGTTCTTTCAGATTTATGAGGGAAATGTCCCAAGACTTCACAAATCAATAATTCTTTAAAACCATTATTTTGGATGAATAGAGAATAATAAAATTACAGTGAGATGCTAACCTTTTTCCATATCACGGCCTCCAAAGCAAACAAATGCTTCTTGGCAACAAGACAAATTACTATGGGTCTTTCACTAGAGCTGAAACTTTCAAAGACTTAGAGCATTTGACTAATAAATACTCTACGGGATCTACTGTAAGTGCGGTGGACTTCTTTTGGGGGTATCCGCCTGGTCTGTAGGCCGCTCTCTTTCCAGGAAATGATTTCAGACCCCTCTTCTACCTGGACTGTGTGAAGCCACCCACCTCCCCCTTCTGGTCCACGCTCTCGCCTATGAATCAGGGCTGAGGGGCAGTGAGCTGTATCTCAGGGGGTGGAAGTGAGTAACACGCAATGGCCACACCTCACCATGTGGATGGGCTAAGAAAGGGAAAATCACTTTAAGGGCAACAGTGTAGAAAGGGAGCAGATGCCCGGGGGCAGCAGGGACAGCTGCAGGAACCCCTGTGGCTCCCGGTTCTCAGCTCCAGTTCTTCCTTGCAGTCCTGCCCTCGGGGCACAGGAAACACCCACCACTTTCTTACACCATCCCGTGTGTTATGGTAGTTTCTTTTGCCGGGAAGGGGGAGTTAAAAAGCTTAAGCTGTTGTCTGTTACTTGTGATCATTAGGGCTAACAAACATAGTAACAGCACAGAAAACAGGTTCAAATAAAAATTTAATTTAAACATACCCTCTAAAAAGTAGATGGACCATGTCATGTGATAGTGTTTTTGGAAAAGAATTTGGCCGTATCTATAAAAGCGTAAGGCATGCACACTCTCTGCCTGGGATCTCTGCCGCTAGAAAATTTATTCTATAGACACGCTCTCACCACAACATGGTTTCAATAACAAAACACTAGGAGTAACGAGTTATGAAGATAGTTAAGCATTTTATGATACACTACGTAGACTTTAACAAGAATTCTCCATACAAAATAGACACATATCCTAAACTGGAAAAGTGCAAACATATTAAGTGGAAAAAAGCAAACTGCAGAATAGTTTGATATGCAGCATGTTTCATATCTCTGAGGGGGAGAAGAATATATGTATTTTTCTCTTTACACATCCCAGTACAATGTATCCACCTTCAGACTTGAATTAACATATATAAGGGAGACACAAAGTGTTATTTTGAAGCAGTGTTAGAAGTTACACCTGCTAGAAGGCAGCTACCCAGGTAACCAAATCTGTACTGGTTAATACCTATCCACTCTCATTGTTAAAATGTTAATTGATTGTGTATAAGTTTTGCAATATTCTGTTATATATAAAAAATTTCTGCAAGGATATACAAGAAGGGTGGCAACCTCTGGGGAGTAGTGCCAGGGTGAGGGGCAGACACTTCTCATTTGGTATCCTTAAAAAATTGTTTTAAAATCATGTTCCTGTATTACTTTTATAATTTAAACCAAACTTCAAGATGAAAGGAATTTATACAAATATCCACTTATTAAATGAATAAGCTATACCTTACTGAGGGCCTTCTGTAGTACCCTGGCTAGACTGGACACTAGGGAAGTGAAACCACACAAGGTAGAAAAAGCAGAGCAGGTATAAAGGACCTGAGAGGTCTCCTAACTCAACCTCTCATTTTTTAGGTTAGAAACACCCCAAAACCTAAAGAGAAAAGAAGTAGTTTGCCCAGATCATCTCCCTCTCTGTCTCTCTCTCTCTGAGTGGTCAGATCGGGGACCAGAAGCCCAGGGTCTTATTTTCCTTTCCCTCTACACTTCCTCCACTCAAAATTCTGCCACTGCTCTGAGATGAGATGAAACTAAACAGACTTTTCAAGAAGCCTTTTTAAGGGTCTTAATGACTGAGTAGATAGAAGAACTGAAGTAAAAGCAGCAGTCAAAGAAAACTGCGGTTTCTAGGAGGGGTGGCCAGAAGAATGATGCTGCCAGTGACAGAAACAAGCTTGATGGGGGCGGGTGGAGGGAGGGGGGTTAGGTTGTTTTTCTTTCTTTCGTTCATTCATTCAACAAATATTCAGTCTCTACCCTGTGACAAACACTGCTTCATGCTGAGAGTATAAAGTTGAACAAGACAGACTTCCCTCCTGCCCCCACGGTGTTAGGTTTTGCTTGACCTGAATTGGGATAACAGGTCACTCAGGTACAGCTATCCTTCGGAAGGCGGAGGTATGAGAATGGAGCTCTAGTGGGCGCACATGCCAAGCGGAGTGCCAAAGCCCCGACAAGGGTCTCCAAGGGCCCTGGGGGAGGGCAAGGCAGCCTCGCCCCTCTGAAGGCACAGCCGCAGTCCACGCCTCTGTCTGACAACAGGGAAGGGTTTGGGCAGCAAGCGCAGGCTCGTGTGACAACATCCCTCAACCTGCTAGTTCACAGTAAGAAAAGGTAACTCAGTCTGAAAACTATTAAAGAAAACAAATCGTCTGAGACACAGTGAACCAACGATCACAATATCGCGGTGTCAGAATTCCATGGTTAAAAACAGCTGAAGGAACAGTACAAAAAGAATTGGGACGAGGCATGCTTGTAAAGTGGGGTTAAAAAAATGTAGGAGGAAGAATAAACATTCAAAGATGCAAAAATAACTAGAATGGAAAAGCACAAAGAAGAAAGTTTTTCAAGCAGTTAGAATGACAAAAAGCCACCAAACTTGGTTAGGAAGAATGAAAGCCAGCTGCCTGGAATCTGCTGGGAAGGAAAAGAGGCCCAGGGTACAGACGACTTACGAGGGGACCTAGTCAAAGGGAAGAGAAAATAGAATGGTAGTTGGAACACGTCAGAACCAAATTTTTGTTGTTGTTTTTAAGAGGGGATACACTTTGAAGTACACCTGAAAGCAGAGGGAAGAAATGGGTTGGAAATTATTAAGTGAAGAAGCAAGATTTTTAGGAGCAAACTGTGGGAGAAGGGAAGAAAAAGGTCAGCAATCTTTATGCAAGTTTAATAAAGGACAAGAATGCAGAGCCCAAGAAGGAAGCGAGGTCCTGAGGGACAGCCAAGTGTGTGCAGGTGCAGGGCAGCCCCCGAGCCTGGAAGCAGCTGAGACTCTGCCGCCATGTTTCATACTCGTTCTCTCCTACTTACTAGCTTGTGACCTTGGGTCAGTAACTCACTTTCTGAAAGCCTCAATTTCCTCTTTTGTAAATACAAATAATATGAAGCGCAAAGGACTATTGTGCAGATCAAAAAAAATCTGGAACATACCAAATTCCCAGTAAAGCAGTTATTATTGTTACAATAATATTATTATTTTTGATAAAACATAAAGTGAGCCTCTAGGATGGGAAAGATTAGCGAAGGGGAGAAAACTAGGGAGATCTTTCAAGTGTATAAGCAGCCATTACGGAGAACACCCAGGAACAGATTCGCCCCACAAATGCCTCCTGGGGGCCTGGGGGGCGACGCACTGCTGTGTTAGGGCCATGGACGGAGATCCCAGGGCCAGAGCCTCAGGCCAGAGTCAAGGCGTGAGGAGCGCAGACAACCAGCAGACGGTGAACTGAGATCTACAAGGTAAGAATGTGAGAAGTTCAGGGAAGATTTTTAAAATCTCTTCTTGTTTAAGTGAATAGAAATGGTTGAAGAGAGTTGGACAGTGAATTAAAACTTTAAAGTAGATTTAGGGAGGAGAAAATAATCATTCTAGGAAGAGAAAAAGACATAAAAATAAAAGGTGGGGAAGGACAGAGTTTTAGCAGAGTTGACACAGGGAAATGGAGCAGGAGAAAGCTAAAGAGAGGCATTGGTTGTATCCAGACTGCGGAGGGCGGAGGTTTAGAAAGACTCATTTTGTTTCCTTAATAGATGAGATGTCCACGGGGTTCAAAAAAGCACAAAAGGAGCTCAGTGACAGTCCCCATCCCCCTCCATGAAGGCAGCTCCGCCACTTTCACTAATCTCTGCTCTAAGAAAGATCCACTTTCTATAACATGTGGTTCTGTAATTTCATTTTTTAAAGAATGCAAGATATTATTTCTATAATAAGAAAAAAAGAAGAAAACCCCCAATGTTCTTGGGGATTCTAAGCGGTAGAAATGCAGTATAAAGCGGTGCTCGAGGGCAGGGACTCTGTTTGCAGTCAGAAGATAAGGTGTAAGTCCCAGACCCTGCCACTCGGGGACTTCAGGGCCCTCCCTGTGTCTCACTTCTTCGTCTCTAACGTGGGGATAAGTGCTGCACTGTCTCAGAGGGGCATAAGTAATCACCATAAAGTGCTCAGCAAAATTCTGGTGCACTATTCAACAGACGAAGGGTATTTTTCAGAGTAGTGGAAAGCCATTAAAATTAATGAAAAGTAATAAAGCTTTAAGGGTAAAGATTTTACATTAGCAGCTTTTAACTCTTTGGGGCATAGGTACTGCTCTGAAAATCAAAAGAATAGGCTACTTCAAAAAGTACCCAAAATTTTGTGTTTAATCTCACGGTTTCATTAATTCTCTGAAATCCTGGGACTTTGGGTTAAAAACACCTAGGGAATTTCCTGGCGGTCCAGTGGTTAGGACTCTGCGCTTCCACTGCAGGGCACACGGGTTCGCTCGCCTGTCAGGGAATTAAGATCCCGCATGCCCCGCAGTGCGGCCAAAAAAAAAAAAAATCTAATCTACATAACTGCAGCTACTAACAACTGTTGTAAACTAGACATTTTATAATTGAATATAAAAAGGGATTACTTTAAATTAGCTCTCGGACTTCCCTGGTGGCGCAGTGGTTAAGAATCTGCCTGCCATTGCAGGGGACACAGCTTCGAGCCCTGGTCAGGGAAGATCCCACATACCATGGAGCAACTAAGCCTGTGTGCCACAACTACTGAGCCTGCGCTCTAAAGCCTGCAAGCCACAGTTACTGAGCCCACTCGCCACAACTACTGAAGCCCACATGCTGCAACTACTGAAGCCGGCACGCGTAGAGCCCTTGCTCCGCAACAAGAGAAGCCACGGTAATGAGAAGCCTGCACACTGCAACGAAGAGTAACCCCTGCTCGCCGCAACTAGAGAAAGCCCGTGGGCAGCAATGAAGACCCAACGCAGCCAAAAATAAATAAACGTTAAAAATAAATAAATAAATAAATAAGCTCTCATTTACTGAAAATTTATTATTGTACACTGAGATCTATACTAAGTGCTTGTCTCATTTATGTATACTTCCAGAGATTTAGAGACTATTATTCTCATTTTAAAATGAGGAAACCAGGGCTTAGAAAGTTTAAGTGACTCTCATTGCACTAGCAATGGAAAAGCTGGGGTTTGATCTGAAATCCATGTTTTCATTCTATACGGTAATATATTGGTTATGCAAAGGGATAGTATAGGCATACCTCGTTTTATTGTGCTTCACAGATACTGCGTTTTTTTTGGTTTGTTTGTTTGTTTTTTTACAAATTGAAGGTCTGTGGCAACCCTGCATCGAGCAAGTCTACTGGTGCCATTTTCCCAGCAGCATTTGCTCACTTTGTGTCTCTGTGTCACATTCTGGTAATTCTCAAAATATTTCAAGCTTCATTATTATTTTATTTGTTATGATGATCTGTGATCAGTGATCTTTGATATTACTGCTATGATTTGTTGAAGGCTCAGATGATGGTTAGCATTTTTTAGCAATAAGGTATTTTTAAATTAAGGTATGTATGTGTTTTTCTGACATAATGCTACTGCACACTCAACGGGCTACAGTACAGTGTAAACATAGCGGTTACATGCACCGGGAAACCAAAAAGTTCATGTGACTTGCTTTACTGTGATATTCACCTCATTGCACTGGTCTGGAACCGAACCTACAATATCTCCAAGGTGTGCCTATATGAAATGCATGAAAAATTTAAATGTCGGTCAAATATCCCCTCCTAAAATCTCGCACAAATTTTAAATTTTCTTAAGTCAGAATGTGTACATAATTACACAAAGGTAAAGCTCCTTTTATTTCCCCTCAGAGTTGAGAAGCATAGGGGTTCTATAGGCAGAGCACCTTTTCACATACTACCTGTATGACTACCTGTATGACCTTCAACAAGTTACTTAACCTGTCTCCGTTCCCTCGTCTGTAAAATGGAGAGAGCAGTGTCTCCCTCACAGGCTGGTGTGAAGTTTAAATGAGTCTGTATGTGTAAAGAACTTGGGTCAGAATAACTGTTAGCTATCACCATTATCTGGTATTTGCATGAATTAGTGAGATGTATAATACATAATTTAAAACAATTTCCTGTACTTAAATGACGAGTCTGGCCGCTCACAGGTCCATCCCTATCAGTAAGGCTCTGCCCCTGAGAAAAGGAAGCTGCTGCAGTCACAAACGTCAAGAGGGCCAGTGGAACAGACACGGCTTTGGAACCAGACAAACCTGACTTCAAATTCTGGCTCTCTGAATACTAGCTTTATAACCTTGAACAAGCTTCCTCCCCTTGATGTCTTTTATTTCTCCCCATTCTAAGTTAGCACATTCTTGATTTTTTAAAAAATTACTCAGTGATGACACAAAATATTCAAATGCAAACCAGGATTTCCAAATGATGGTTTACTAAAAATTATACATGAAATTTTTACCCATGAAGATTGAGTTGGGAAAAAAAAAGAAATGCAGAAAAAAGAGATCCACATTAAAGTGAGCCCCTTAAAAAATCTATTATCAGGGGACTTCCCTTGTGGCGCAGTGGTTAAGAATCCACCTGCCAATGCAGGGGACAACGGTTTGAGCCCTGGTCCGGGAAGATCCCACATGCCGCGGAGCAGCTAAGCCCCATGAGCCACAACTACTGAGCCCACGTGCCTAGAGCCTATGCTCCACAACAAGAGAAGCCACCGCAATGAGAAGCCTGTGCACCACAACAAAGAGTAGCCCCCGTGCGCATCAACGAAGACCCAAAGCAGCCATAAATAAATAAACTCATTTAAAAAATCTATATCGACATATGTACATACCTGTTATCTGAAATACCATGTAAGATACACAACACATGAAAATCCTGTTCCCACAGATGCTATTTGTGGCAACCACAATATCCACTTAATAGTCAAATCATGCAAATATATCTTGGCAAAAATTACCATATTTTAAAAATTCTTTGGGAAGAAAAGCTGAAGATTTGTTTTTCTTACTCTTTGAAGCTGATGTGGTATAGATAGGTAAGTCCCTTGCTGCTCTTCTCAAAATTTCTTGCTGTCTTTCTTGGCTGAATTCCTTTTCGTAACGTTCCTTTTCAGAATTGGACAAGCAGAACTATAAAAGGAGAAATAACTATTAATTCTTCTTAATCCCATGACTATTAACTATCAGGCTCAGAAAAACAAAGTTTTATCCAGAACAGAAAAAACAAAAATATTTCCTTCTATAAAGGCAAAACTTGTCTTCGAATTTGTTTAGGAAGCTAAATCAAGCACATTTTAACAAAACCACATACCTTTGACAGATTGAGAAATATTTGCCCTCCATACTAATGATGGCAAAGAACATGAACTAAATCTTTTTTGCATTTTTGTTTTTTACAGAGAAGATTAACTTTTCCCATCAAAAAGGGCTTAATATATATTTTCTGTTAGTAAAAATTCTGGTGTTTGAAAGTTAGCATCAAGAGATATGGAAGGATGTCCAAAGAGTCACTTGCTTCGCGTAACAGGCTAAATCACAGGCATGGGGCCCTACTATTTTCTGGCCAAATTTCTCAATGAGGACAACAAGTCCTTCTTTTACTACTTTGTTTTTGCTTTTAAAAAGCTAATCAATCAGGGTGCTTTCTCCAGAATTATTAAGGATTGCCAAGGTAAGCACCATCTCCTTTTCTCAAGGAGAACCCTTCCTTTATAGAGTTGTTTCCAGTTTCCACTTCTGAAGTTCTAATTCCCGTGCGTGGGCGGCCTCCAGCCTATTTCTTTAAATAGCATTTTCCTACAAAGGACTTGTTCAGTCGCTCTTCTTTTCTTGTCATCCCAGCATCTCAAGGACCTCAGTTTTATGCCTCTATTTTATGTAACCAGGAGTTTTTTTTCAGTTTCTATTGGTCTTTATTTCACAGATTTAAAAAACAAAAAAACGGCCCTAGACATGCCCTTGATCATAGTTCATACTATAACAATACTGTTCCTCAATTTTTATTTACTTACAGGGTTTTGCTTGAAAAGGTCTAAGGAGTCATGACTAAAACTTTATCTTTTAAAATTTGAGTATTTTGGTCTACCTGCGAACTCAAGTACCACGCCTTCCACGCTCTCAATGCCTCATTGTCAATAACGGCACGGCCTTCTTGATGCAGCCTCTTCTGTTACAAACGGGGTGATAGTGCGGCACAGGCAGGATTAAGAGCTCTGGGGTGAGGCAACTGTGATCCCAAGCAGCTCAGGGAACTTTCTAAGGCTGCAGAGTTACTGGCAGAGCTGATATAAAAACACAAGTCTCTTGAGTTCTACGCTAGTATGTTTCCCTCTGTGTTGCTAATGTGAAATACGTGTTCTTTCTTTTTACAGACTTGTTACTCTAACCTGACCAAAACACGATGGCTTAAGAAGTAGAAGAGTCCATTTAGATTACCTAGCCTAGCTCATACAACTAAATCTTGATGGCACACAAGAAATCCCCAATTTACTTATAAAGGACAAGAAGTAACATGGACATATGAACAGGACAGAAAAAAATCAGAAAAAATTGCACACAATCTTAAAGTTGAGACTCTGGAGGTCACTTATCTAAACTCCCAGGCAGGCTGGAATTTTCAGACATTTCTGAGATCCACCCCCTCGAATACTTTCAGGTACAAAAATACTTTCCTACTTTGTAAGACAGCCCATTCTCTTTTAAGAGAACTGTAACTTGCTAGAAAGTTCTTCCCTGACATGATGCATCTCTGAAACATTCAAAACAGAGAATAAAAATCATATGGTATAACGTTAAATATATATTTGGAAAAAAGATGCTCTAATCAAATTTTACAGTTTCCTTGTAAAATCTGAACAGAATTTTCCTGGGCTGAACTGTTTCTAGCCAGGCCTCAAAATCATTACTTTTCCGTAAGAACTATGGTTATAAATTATGAAAAGCTTAAACCAAATGAAAATCTCAAGAGACACCAGGATTTTAGATGAGGAATGGAACAAAACTTAAAATGAACTAGAGTTTTGAAATTATTACTGTCTATTTTTCATTAAATACTACTGAACAGAATTCAAACTATGAAGTGACATTATCTTAAATTTAGTGTTCAAATGGTTCAATTTAAGTATCTGTTACACACCAATTAAGAGCTTGGCACTGTCCCAGGTACCAGGGCTCCAAAGATGAATAAAAAATACAGCCTTGGCATTCAAAAACACATTCCTATAGTTCAGTACGAATGTTAACCATGTAAACAAAGAATTACAAATTACTAATCAGCAATTCTTTGCAAGGTGTGATCAAAGCTCCCTCGGGAGGGGTGAGGGCTGTCAATGAAAGTTTCTTGGAAGAAGTCATACCTAAATGGGGTTTAGAAAGATAAACAGGAATCGTCCAGGAAGACAAAGCAGGAAAGAAAATTTTGGCAAAAGCAGCAGCAATATGGAAAACACAAAGAGGTGAAAATAGTATATTCAGGGCAACACACTAATTGAATACAGAGTTCCAGGAAGAAGCAATGGACATGAAGTAAGACTTCAGCTCGTGAAGGGTCTGTGTACCAGGCAAATGACCAGCCCACTGGCAACCTCTGCAGGAATGCCAGAGAAGCGACGGAACCATATTTTCTTTTTAGAAAGATGACACTTAGCGATGGAAGATGCCTACCAGCTTTTCTTATGCTGCTTCCTCCTTACCATTCGTTCATTCAAGTATTTAGCAATCGATTATATACTAGGTCTGATTCTAGGCAATGAAGATACAGCAGTGAGTAACAAAAAGCCTTCCTTCAAAAAGCTTATCCTTTAGTGGAAGAGATAACTTATAAAGGTCTCAGCTTTAATACCACATCTTCAGAGATTTCTTTGATTACACTATCTAAAATAGCTTTTTTCCTAATAGCTTTTACTGTTATGCTCTGCCACATCATCGCTTTCTTTTTCTAAATGTATCACGATTTATAACATTTTATGTTTGTCTCGTTCTTTTTATTCCCAGAGCCCACCACAGTCTGACAAAGAGCAGATGCTCAGTAAATACTTGCTGCCTGAAAGAATGAACAAAAAATGCTTACCTTTATAACTTAACTTCCCTAAAAATGTATAGTTTTTGCTTTTTAGACCCAACCAATCCCCCTAGATCCAAGCCTGAAGTGTTGCTCAAGCCTCTACATTTAGAGTCCTTTTAATGCGGTCATGAACACCTGTCTCACAACTATGCAATTTCTTATCAAGAGCTACTCAGGCAGCCCAGAGTAAGCTTATTCAGAAAGATAATCTTACATTCCTGTTCTGGTTGTCACTGCAGCCTAGCTTAGCTGGCCCTTCATGATTGAATAATCAATCTCTTCAATACTTACTGATGCCCACTATGTGCCAGAGAGTGGGAGAGGGATATAGTGGAGAACATGATAGAAATGATCCCTGCCCTTAAACACCCGACGACTTAATAAGGTGATGCATACAGGTAAGCAGGCAATTACAATACTAGATGACGAGGTCCGTGACAGGGAAGGCAGATCGTGCCACAGAAGGGCCACTGGACACAGGCTGTCAGTCACACTTACAGTTAAACTTACAGGAACAGGGGAGCGTGAAGGATGGAGTGGACGTAAAGGCTTAGTCAAGCACTGGGCTAAATGCTAAATGGGTACAACACTGCAAATACAGCAACCAAAAAAGAAAAAAATAACTTAGATGGCACTTATGTGCTAGGCATTCTTTTAAGCACTTTCCCTATAGCATTAATTATATATTATTATAAATACCATCAATCACATGTACGTATGATTAATTTATTTAACCCACACAACAATCCAATAAGGTGCATACGACTACCATCCTCACTTCACAGAGGACGTACCTGAGGTACAGACAGCTAAGGAGCGTGTCCAACGTCACGCGGCTAGAAACGCAGAGGCATGAGGCAGACGAGGCGGTCTGGAGCTGGGGGCTGAGTTCTGAACCTCTGTACTATCCTGCTTCTCAAAAGTATTACCAATTGTTTTTGTTATTATATTTTTTATTTCCTGTAACAAAAACTATTTACTTTCACACATGCTATGTTTCCAACAGCCATCACTACTAGTAATTGATTAGATAAAATTAGGTCCTTTTCAACTTAAGAGATTAAGATATGGATGGCAATTTGTAATATAACTTTAAGGGCTAATTATTAGCAAATGTTTGAAGAATATATTTGAAGAAACAGTAACCGTGATAAGTGGTTTACATTATCCCTTAAAACAAAAGCCCCAGTACAAACAATGGGCAATGAGAGTTTGGCGTTACCCACTACTGCTGAATGGACGTGCAGCACCCAGCAATTCTCCTCCTGGGCATCTGCCCCTAAGAACTATGCATGTACGTACATGTGCTAGAATGTTGATGGCGGTCCTATGTGTAGCAGCCTGAGACTGCAAGCTGCCCAATGGCCCATGCCCATCAACAGTAGACCAGATAAGTAAACTGTGTTATATAACACAGCAGAGGAGGGAGCCACAAGTGTATACAACATGGATGAATGGCACACGAAGAGAACGTTAATGAAAGAAGCCAGACACGCAAGCACACGTCCCGTGTGACTCCATCCACGTGAAGTGCAGACCAGGCAGAGCCAGTGGATGCTACTGGGTGTGTAGGGGTCGGGGGAGCAGGAGAGCGGTGTCTCGTCAGCAGTAACTGGGAGGCGTGTGAGGAGGCTCACGGGAAACCAGTCATGTTCTGCCTCTGGAACTGGGTGCTGGTTACTCACGTGTCCAGTTCATGAAAATTCGTCAAGTGTACATTTATGGCATGTAGAGTTTTCTGCATATATGTTCTATAAAAAGTTAAATGGAAGCTGATATCTTTAAACATACGTCTATAATTTTTAATGGCTTTTGATGAATTTAATACAAAGGGAAACAATTACATTATTACCATCATCTAATATTTGAGTGCTAACCATATGGCAGGTCCTATGTTAAGAGCTTTACGTGAATGAATCTCACTTAATCCTCACAGGCATCCTACAGAGACAGGCATGACTGTTAGCTCCACTTTCCAAACAGAAAACTAAGCCTTGGATTGATTAAATAATGTGTTAGAGCAGAAAATCAAACTCAGGCAGTCCTAACTCTAGAATATATATTCTTATCTATCTAGTTATTCTAAACTTTAGGTGAAGAGAATTCAGTCAGCTATATCAAGGCAAAAGAGACATAGTGGTCTTCGGCTTTACTCCACATAAATGTGCACTCATATTATTTCCAAGTGGAACCTCCAAGTAGAAGAAACACCAGCCACACTAGGTGTGACAAGCCACAGCATAGACAATTTGTTTCCCACAATCAAAACACTTTATTTAGTTGCAGCTTATTTGTTCAGGCCTGAGAAAAAATAAATGTTGAGAGTTTCTAAAAATAAACTCTACTTTCCTAACTCAATTCTGTCCCTTAAGATTATTCACTCCAGTGACATAAAGTACATCTTTAATTTAAGAAAGCGTAGCAGGGCAGAAGAATATTAGCACAGCTAAACCTTAGCGCCATCACCCATCTTTTACGATGCTACGTCAGTGGGCTGTATCTGAGGGATACGCTGATGACTCACACTCACAATGCAGAGTTACCAAGCAATTTATGAATGAAAACAGAACAAATGCATTATGTAATAAAGTTTTAACAAAGGCAACACAGGGAAAATAATTCCATCATTAGTGAAAGCATTTGGTAATTTACCAACATTAAATTTACCTCTTTGGAGGGGGAAGCGGGAGACGTGAAAATTGTCATCCAATAGGACCATACAAACATAACAATGAACAGATGGAAAGCCACAAGGTAAACAACGGCCTTTCCTGGTAAATAAAAACAAATAACATTTCATTGAATCCAGGTGAAAACAGGAAAAAGCATTATATATTAAAACACAATATTTAGGGTCAGGAGGCTCGATCCAATAAAAAATTTAATTAAAATGTACTAAAAACATCAAATATATACACTCCTTCATCTGCATGACGTTAACATTACAGATACGAAAAAACATTCTATTCCTGCATTTAAGGGTTATTGGCCTGGTTTATAAGTAAAGACTGTATTCTGAGATGAGATTTGATTTCATTAAGTTGCTGAAGATTTAAGCTGAAATCTTATGAGCACCTCCTTCAAAAGCACTTCCTAAAAGTTAGATTTTAAATGACTTAAAAATTATTATTTAATGTTCACTATGAACATTAAATCCAAGGAACTATATACTGAAAATAAACAACTCAATTCCTGGACTGTCAGGAAAGGTATCCTAAATTCCATTGTCCTTTTCAACACAAGGTAATGAAAAAATTTTAGCCACTCTGAATTTCTGCCATAACTGTTTCCTAAGTGGATTAGTGTAACATTCCAACATCTTTATCTCCAAATATTCACTCACTGATATAACTAAAAACTTTCTGTTGTGTTCTGTGGTTTTTCTATCTGTAAGAAGTGGGACTGGTTTCCATTAAGAAGCCAGAACTAGTTACCAAGTGCTTAAACTCTTTTTCAGTTTGGAATGCAGCACCACAAACTCACTGAAGAAAACAAAGCACAGATGAGCATAAAAGTCTGAGATTCTACTCATTTTTAAAGTTCGGATCCAATATTACTTTTTCCAAAAGCCTCCTCCATTACTTTCAGAATTTATTATCCCTTCATACTATCTCCCCAAATAATTTACTCAGACTTCAATTAAAGCACTTAATGTGTTTCCTTTAGGTTAGCTGCTTAATACTGATGAGTTAATAAATGCAAAACACTTAGAACAGTGTCTGACACATAATAAATCCTCAATAAATACTGGCTATTATTATCATTGCTGTCCAAGTATAGCAGTTCCTTCTTCTCAAAAACTGGTTCTTTTTGTGCATTCCCTATTTCAGTGTTACCCAAGTATATAGACTGATAGAAGTTTTCACTGGTCTGCAGTTTAATGAGAAACATTAAGAACAATGTAGTGAAGTTTTTATAAAACTAACATGTAATTCAATTTGAGGTACTGTCCTTCTTTTGGTCTGAGGTTACTTTTCCTTATGTTTTTGGTTTTTAAAAAATGTTTTCACATAAAATAATGATACAAAATTGACAACTTGCTGGACCCCAGCATTTTCTTCTGCAATTATACTGGTCCATGCCTGGTCTAACAGAACAGAACCCTGAGACACACAGATGACTGATGCAGGAAGCCAGGGCTCAATGACCCTCACAACGCATGGCTGGCTAATCAGCACGGAGCGCGTACTTCAACTTCTAGCTCCTAAAATCTCCTTCAAAGTAAACTTCTCATTCTTTTCACTGCTAGTGCAACAGTTCTTAAATTGTTGCTCATGTCATTTGGGTCACTGCACAAGCCAATGGGCGCCCCTGCCTTCCAGTCTCTTGCTTCCAATCCATCTCAGTGGCCAGCGTAAAATATGTGGCTCACCGTTTCTTATCGCCGTTGGCTATGAAATTCCTGGGAAATAGCTCCATCTACATGACTAATGAATGCATTCTAAAACTCTGGAACGTCCTAGTAACCATATTTATTTTAACTATAGCTACTCAAATCAGCCCTTCTACCTACTGGAAGTCTACTAGAAGACATATAACGTTACCTTATTTCTAGCCCTCACAATGGTCTCGTAGGTATTCTTTCAGTTTACAAATGTGAAATCGAAGGCTCAGAGAATTTAATATTTTGCCCAGTGTTACTTACTTACTAAATGATAAAGCCAGAATTCAAACCCATATATGCTTGATAAAAACCCAAGGTCTTTCTCACTGTGTCATATCTAAACTAATTTTCCTCCGCTTTTTAAATTATTATCTTAGTGGTCACATCCTACTTCAGAGATAACATCTGGTGCCAAGATGAAGCCCTAACCACAACTTCCTTCTATTCTCAAATATGCTTTCTTTTCACTTTCACAAAAACTGATTGTCATCCTCATTGAAAATTGTGGTTTCGCAAAATCTGCATTCTCTATTATTCGAGCTCCCTCTAGGCTAAACCCCATGGTCTAACCAATGGATTCAATAGCATCCCTTCATTTGTTTCTCCTTTGGAAAAACAGGCTGGAGCTCAGTCTCCTGTTACACCAACACTGAAACCATTTATCAAGTCTGCAATTTTATCTTCACCTAGCTCATTTCACTTTTTTATATTATTGCCTTGCCCGCATATTCAATCAAGTTTGTCAATCCTCATCTACATATTATTGCATAGCTTGGTTACTTTAACTTTAAACTTCTTAATCATTGAGTTACTTACAACTAAGGCTAGAATATAGAACAATATACTTTAACATTTTTTAAACATTTAATTTTTTAGAATATTTTTGCTCTCCATAAGAACAAAAACACATGGTTTTTGCCTTAAAAAATCTTAACCTTCAGTTAAAGAAAGAAAAGATAAAATAAATCTCTTAGTATATTGCCTGGAATATAGTAAGCACTTAATAGACGGTAGTTATCAAATTATAAATAATAACAGGAAATATTGTTTTTAAATAAGTTCAAATTAGTGTGATTACTAATAATCCCATATATACGCTATAAACTATTGGTTAGAAGTAATACTTAAAGTAAAAGCTTAACTCATCAAATTGAATCAAAGTTCAAAGAAAAACTGAACCTATAAATCAAAAAGTCTGACTCAAAAATCACCTGTAACTGAATTAAGAAACAAGCAAATAAGCAAACAAAAAACTTTACTGAAAGACTCTCTGAAAGACATGGGGAAAATAGCCCCAAGACATAATGATCCAAGTTAAAAGTTCTTTTGTAAGAACTTCAGAAATTCTCTGCTTTCTATATCTGTGCTTTCAACACACAGGAAACAGTTTTGATTTTAAGCAAGAAAAACAAGCCTAGCAAGACTGAGTCTATATTTATTCTGTTACTGAGAAATTAGATCCAAAGTCAACTTGAGGTTTACATGCTTAATGCCTTCTATTTTCAACAATAAGAATATTTATTAATACTTTCTAGGGACTTCCCTTGCGGTCCAGTGGATAGGGCTCAGCTCTTCCTCTGCAGGGGGCACGGGTTCAATCCCTGGTCTGGGAACTAAGATCCTGCAAACTACGCAGCTCGGCCAAAAAAACAACCACCACAAAAAAAAAGTTCCTAACTATTCAACTGTTTTAGAAACCCTCTGGATTTTCATATCTCAAATCAAATTTTATTTTTGAAATTTGATCTCAAAGGACTTAAAATTTTCTTTTATCTCAATAAAATTTTGAGTAATGATTTTTCTCTCTAGACACTGTCTCTTTGACTAGTCATTAAAACTTTAATTCCATTTCAAAATGAACTAGTAATACAATTTACAAATTCAGAGTCTGGTTACTTAATTAAATGACTATGAGTAGTAAAGTACTATTTGAAACAAATGCATAAACAAGAGAACCACCAATAAAATTTAGACGTCATGAAACAACACCTCCTCCTCAAACTTAGCTAGAACTGATACTAAAAATCTTTGAACCGCTACTATAAAGAGTTCTGAAGAATATACAAGGCAAAAATATGTATATAAATACATCAGAGAAGTTTGGGTACTAGATGCCTTACAAAATAACAGCAACTTCAATTTACATAAATAACACAAATGAGAATAATACTGAATGTATAAAAATAAATCTAATAACACATCTCCTTTTAATCACTTAAGCTTTAAGAATATATATTTTCTTTCTGGAAACCAAAACACACACAGTCATCACTAAATAACAAGTATATGGGTTGTAATTAAGATACCATAAGTAGTCTACTTAACTTGAGAGTAAAAGTTAAAAGTGCCTTACCGTTTTCTCCATTTCCAGAAAGTGTAACTAGAATAGAAGAAAACACAGTGAATATACTTTAAACACTTGTATATAAACTTTATTTCAGGTTGACTATTCACCTTAATATCATTTTCATAAACATAAAATTTCGTTGTAAAATGTAAACAATAATGCAAATTCAGAATTGCACACTCAAAAACCATGGAAACACTAAAATTCAAATTATTCTTTATCATAAACATTGCAATCAGATTAAAATTTTTCTTCAGACCTTTGTTAATCTTAAGCGTATCAATATGATTATAGTTATGATGTTTTCTTTAGCTCTTTTCTTAATGCTACCTACAGAATGAGTGGAACTCTCCTCTATGGCACTCCTATGGCACTTAATTAAGTAGTCTGTGATGTAATTTACCAAACTTTTTGTAAAAGCTACACGCAAAACACATTGTTATTTTTCTACAGAAAAAAAAAAAAGAGGAACTTATCCTGTAATTTTTAGAGCACTTTTCTTCCTAGTTTGAAACCCTGGGAACTGCTCCTTATTCCTCCGCTCTGGCTAGTCCAATGGCCTCTGGGTCCTGTTGATTCTACTACCTAAGTCTCTTCACATCCGCCTCCCCCTCCCATTTCTCCCATTGCCTTGTTTTAGGACCTTCTCAAATGCGATAGCTTAAAGCAACTCTACTTGCAGTTGAACAACATCCTCACCACCAGCAAATCAACACCCACCAGTCACTTACAGAAAAAAGTCCACAATCTTCAGAGGAGCAAACACTATAGGCCCTCTGTGATCTACAATCTGTCCGCCTCTCCAGTCTCTTGTCATTTGCCCATACCCACGGTCTAATTATCCTGAAAAAAACTGCAGTTTCCTAAATACATCAGGCTGTTTCACACACTGTTGCTTCCCCTATTCATCCTTCAAGACCCGGTGTATACACTCCCTCCTTGGCAAAGCCTTCCTGAGTCCCACTCTAGGCAGAGCGGGTCACTCCTTTATTTCAACGCTGCTCACCCCTCCATCTCTACCATACCACCTCATTTTTCGCAATTACTTGTTGACATGTCTGTCTCACCCTGCTGGACTGCATTAGTGTGGGATCATGTCTTAGAACCATAACAACCCTAACAGTTATCATTAGTTCCCTCTTACAGATAAATAAACTAAGACTCAAAATAATTAAAGGACGTCCCTGAGGTCACAGAGCTAGTACATGCAGTGTAGATAAGATGTGAACTCAAGGGCTTCCCTGGTGGTGCAGTGGTTAAGAATCCGCCTGCCGATGCAGGGGACACGGGTTCAAGCCCTGGTCCAGGAAGATCCCATATGCCGTGGAGCAGCTAAGCCTGGGCACCACAACTATTGAGCCCTCGCGCCACAACTACTGAAGCCTGCGCGCCTAGAGCCTGTGCTCTGCAACAAGAGAAGCCACCGCAATGAGAAGCCCGTGCACCGCAACGAAGAGTAGCCCCCACTTGCCGCAACTAGAGAAAGCCCGCACGCAGCAACGAAGACCCAACACAGCCAAAAATAAATAAATAAAATTAATTAAAAAAAAAAAATCTTAACTCAAGTGTATTTGGACTTGTATTCTTTCCTGGAGTGTGTTTCATTTTATTCAGTGTTTTAGTTCCAAAGCCTGGCATACAGCAACAATGCTTAAGAAATGTTTATTAATTCAATATCCATTTTTGACTAAAATCTCTTGATAAAATAGGAGTATCTGGATACTTCCTTAGTAAACTAAAATATATCTATCTCAATCCCCAAACCAACATAATTTAATGAGAAAACACAATGAAGTATTCCCACTAAAGTCAGGAACATAGCAAGCAGGTTCATGATCATTACTTTTTTTTTTTTTTTTTTCCAAACATTGTTTCAGAGAGGCATAGGGCTTTTTCCAGCCCATCTTAGGTCATTCAGGTATGGTCTGGGGTAGTTAAACCCTGGGCTGGTCCCCTCTGGCCTCACAAAGCAGTTCCCCTTTATGCTAGTGTACGCTACTAAAAATATAATTTTCATTAGGTGCCATATATGAAATGATTGGGAAGCACTACAGTAGCCACACAATTATAAAAGAGAAATAAATTAATTGTATAGAAATTGAAAAGAAGACATATGTATCACTACTTGTAGATTATATGACTACCTTCTTTTATAGTCAAAGAAAACCAACTGCAAAACTATTATAAGTAAAAGGTGATAGTGTACAGAAACTGATATACAGAAATCAGTAGATTCCCAATATACACGTAATCACTATGCAGAAGTTATAATAAAAGAAAGTTCTATTTACAAAGCCACCTAAAAAAATAATGTTCCTAGGAGTAAATGTAAGAATTGAGCAAGATCTATACAAAAAGAAACATTTTGATGTTTCTGAGGGACACTAATAAAAATCTGAACAAGTGGAAAGGCTTATATTCTTACATAGAAGAGACATCATTAAAATGGCAATTCTCTTGAGGTTATTCTTATAAATTTAGTGTCATCTCAATAAAAGTGCTTTTATTTTTTAAGTAGTCAGATTCCAAAGTTCATTTGTGGAAAAATAAACTTACATGATGAAGTAGGAAAATTTTGAAAGAGATGAATAATGAAGTAGCACTTGTCAAGTCAAATCCTAGAGCACAGTATTTTAAAAATATTACAAATGCCCCAATTATTGAAACAGTTGTACTGGCTCATGAATAAATAGATCACTGGAACAGAACAGAAAGCTCCCAAATGGAACCAAATGCATATGAGAATTCACTATATGATAAACATGGGATTTCAAATCAGTGTGGACAGAGCCAATAAATAGCAT
This sequence comes from Balaenoptera physalus, assembly GCF_965194825.1. NCBI lineage: Eukaryota > Metazoa > Chordata > Mammalia > Artiodactyla > Balaenopteridae > Balaenoptera > Balaenoptera physalus. The sequence continues at coordinate 80,449,031 of NC_138899.1, read as the reverse complement.
CAGAATAAATGGGTAGCCATGTTGAAAAAAGTTACCATTGAGATTCACAACACAGGTCAGAATAAATCCCAAATGTATCAAAGATTTAAATGCAAAAAATAAAAATAAAAACAAAATCATGCATGTACTACATGAAACAAGGGAAATTTTAAAATATATACACTTTTGGAGCTGAGTAGGTATTTCAGAGTATGACACAGAACACAGAAGCCATAGGAAAATATTGATATATTTGACTGCATAAAAGTAAAAACAAATGCTCGAAAAAAATCACTACAAGACAACAAGAAACTAGGAAAAAATACTCACAATTCTTACTATGGACTAAAAACTAATTTCTCTGTTTAAAGAGTACCTACAAATCAATGAGTTTCTTTTTAAACAACCCACTTTTTCACAGAAAAGGAAATACAAACATCTCAAACATAAAAAAGATGGTCAACCTCAGTCATAACAGAAATCCAAAGTAAAACTACATGAAGATACCATTTTTAGTAATCACATTAGTAAAGATCAAAAGTTGATAACATACTGTGTGATCACACTTGTCAGAGCAGAGTTCTGATTTAAATTGCATCTGGCTAACAGTTTCTGGTGGCTGCCTCTTCCAACTTCCCACTAGGACAACACGCAACTACAGGAAACAACAAAACTGTTCCATACCAAAAACAAAGCTAGACAAACCAAGAATGACCAGAACTACTTCGTCAAGAGGGCTTTCCTGACCACAGGAGTGGGGTAAATAAATCTCCTTAGCATACATTCCCACAGCACTATATAATTCCCTTATCATAACACTCCTGACACTGGTATGTAATTACTAGTTTCTAATCTGTAGTTCCTTCCAGATTTTTCTTGGAGGAAGGGACACGACTGAGTCACCAATGCCTGGCACAGGGCGGAGTGGAACCAGCCCCCAGGATCTGTTAGCTGCCCCTCCGACTACACAGACAAAGGACAGTTAGGGACAACGAACGCTGAGCCGTCTGCAGAGCCTCTGGCCTCACAGAGGGATATTCCATTTTCTGAGGATCCCAATATAGTTTTAAAAGTTCTTTTGATGATAAAGCCAGAACTATAAAAAACATTACACATACTAATGGTTACATGTGCCTTGTAAAGGTATAATGAATGTCCTTTTTTCAATCATGTCAGTGACCATGTATAATCTCATTTGCAGATAATATTAATCTAAATTTAAGTTTCTATGTGAACCTGAGAGCTGGCCACATGTTCTTCTCCACTTAACTGCCCCCTTTTCTCACCTACTCTCCACTAATTGAGATTGAAAATCCCAGATACTCTCACTTTACCACCATCCTTTGCATCTACTGTGGCCATGTGATACAGTTCTGGCTAATGGATACATCTTCGGAAAAGGAAAAGTTATGGTGGAAAAAACTTTTTCTTCCTTGACAAGTGAGAAGCATGTGAGGAGAAAGCCATTATAACTGCCTTCATCCTGTTTTTGCTTTGCATACTTATAGTGTAAGGATGTGCTGACAATCTGTAATTGCCAACGTTCAACCTTGAGGGAAGAATATTTGCTGGATACAGGATTCTGGGTTGACAGTTCTTTTCATTTAACACTTGAAAAATGCCATAGCACTTCCTTTTGGCCTCCACAGTTTCTGATGAAAAACCTGCTGTTGTTCTAATTTTCCCCCATAGGTAAGGTAAACTTTTGTCACTGTTTTCAAGATTTTATCTGTCTTTAGTTTTCACAAGTTTGGTTATGATGTGTCTTGGCATGGATTTCTTTATCTTGTTTAGCATTCACTCAGCTTCTAGAACCTGTAGGTTTACGTCTTTTGTCACATTTGCAAAAATTTTAGCTATTATTCCTTCAAGTACTTTTTCAGCCACACTCTCATTCTTCTCTCCTTCTGGAACTCTGATGACACACAGTTTAGATTTTTTTTTTTTTAAATAGTTTCACAAGTCCCTGATGATCTATTCATCTTTATTTCTCAGTTTAATTTCTTCTGTTGTTCACCCTGGGTAATTTTTATTCCATCTTTAAGTTCAGTGATTCTTTACTCTGCCCTCTCCATTCTGCTACTGAGCAGACTTTTATGAGTTTTTTAATTTGGCTATTGTATTTTTCAGTTCTAAAATTTCCAGTTCTAAAGATGGCTCTTCTCTATATCTTTGTCAACCAAAGGTCACACAGACTTTCTCATATGTTCACTTCTATAAGGTTTATAGGTTTTACATTTAGGTCTGTAATAGATTTTAAATGCTGATTTTAAAAATATATGGTATGAAGTGAGGATTGAGGTTAATTTTTTTGCCTAGAGATGGACAATAGTTCCAATATCGTTAGCCAACAAAACTATACTTTCTCTACTGAGTTACCCTGGATCGTCTCATGAAAATTAATCAGCTATATTTGTAAGGGTTTATTTCTGAAGTCTCTATTCTGCCCCATTGATCTATAGTCCACTCCTACTCTAACACCACCCTGACTTGATTCCAAGCAGCTTTAGAAAATCCTGAAATCAGACAGTATGACTCCTCCAGCTTCTTTTTCAAAAGTGTTTTGGCTATTTTAGGTCCTTTGCATTTCCATATACATTTTAAGCTCATCTTATTGAATAAAAAAAAAAAAAAAGCCTGCTGGGATTTTTGGCTGGTATTGTATTGACTCTATAGATCACTTTAGAAAGAACTGATATCTTTATAATATTGTCTTCCATTCCATGATCACAGCATATCTCTTCACTTTAGATTTTACCTGATCAATACACAAACCTTGCACATATTTTGTTAGATTTATCCCATTTAATTTTTTGATCCACTTATAAATCAGCATTTTAAAAATTGAGGTATAGTTGATTTACAATATTGTATGTTTCAGGTGTACAACATAGTGATTCACAATTTTTAAAGATTATACTCCATTTATAGTTACTATAAAACATTGGCTATATTCCCTGTGCTGTACAATATATCCTTGTAGCTTATTTATTTTATACATAGTCATTTGTACCTCTTAATCCTCCATCAGTTGTTACCCCTCCTTCCTTCCCTCTCCCCACTGGTAACCTATAGTTTGTTCCCCTATATCTCCGAATCTGTTTCTTTTTTGTTATACTGACTAGTTTTTTTCTTTTAGATTCCCCATATAAGGGATAACATTTAGTATCTTCCTCTGACTTATTTCACTAAGCATAATATCTTCCAGTTCCATCCATGTCGTTGCAAATGGCAAAATTTCATTATTTTTCATGATGAAGTGGTATTCCATTGCAATATATATACCTCATCTTCTTTATCTATTCATCTGTTGATGGACACTTAAGTTGCTTCCATATCTTGGCTATTGTAAGTAATACTGCTATGAACACTGGGGTGCATGTATCTTTCCAAATTAGTGTTTTCATTTACTTAGAATATATACCCAGGAGTAGAACTGCTGGATCATATGGTAGCTCTATTTTTAATTTTTGAGGACCCTACATACTGTTTTCCACAGTGTCTGCACCAATTTCCATTCCCACCAACAGTGTACAGGGGCTCCCTTTTCTCCACATCCTTGCCAACATTTGTCATTTGTGGTTTTTTTGATGATAGACATTCTGACAAGTGTGAGGTGATATCTCACTGTGGTTTTGATTTGCATTTCTCTGATGATTAGCAATGTTGAGAATCTTTTCATGTGCCAGATGTTGGCCATCTGTACGTCTTCTTTGGAAAACTGTCTATTCAGGTCTTCTGCCCATTTTTTAATCAGGTTTTTTTTTGATGTTGAGTTGTATGAGCTATTTATATATTTTAGATATTAACCCCTTTATTGGTCATATCATTTGCAAATATTTCCTGCCATGCAGCAGCTTGTCTCTTCATTTTATCGATGGTTTCCATTGTTGTGCAAAATCTTGTAAGTTTAATTAGTCCCCCTCCTTCCTTTTTTTTGGCCACACCTCGCAGCATGCAGGATCTTAGTTCCCTGACCAGGGATCTAACCTGTGCCCACTGCAGTGGAAGTGCAGAGTCTTAACCACTGGACCGCCAGGAAAGTCCCCTAATTAGGTCCCATTTGTTTACATTTGCTTTTATTTTCTTTGCCTTAGGAGACAGATCCAAAAAAATACTGCCACAATTTATGTCAAAGAGTGTTCTGCCTATGTTTTCTTCTAGGAGTTTTATGGTTTGAGGTCTTACATTTAGGTCTTTCATCCATTTTGAGTTTATCTTTGTACATGGTGCAAGAAAATGTTTTAATTTCATTCTTTCACATGTAGCTGTCCAGTTTTTATAGCACCACTTTTGAAGAGACTGTCTTTTCCCCATTATATATTCTTGCCTCATTTGTCATAGGTTAATTAACAATAAGTGAGTGGGTTTATTTCTGGGCTCTCTATCCTTTTCTGTTGATCTATGTGTCTGTTTTTGTGCCAGTACCATAGTTTTGGTTACCGTAGCTTTGTAGTATAGTCTGAAGTCAGGGAGCGTGATTCCTCCAGCTCTGTTCTTTCTCAAGATTGTTTTGGCTATTTGGGGTCTTTTGTGTCTCCACACAAATTTTAAACTTATTTGTTCCAGTCCTATGAAAAATGCCCTTGGTATTTTGATAGGGATTGCATTGAATCCGTAGATTGCCTTGGGTAATATGGTCATTTTAACAATATTAATTCTTTCAATCCATGAAAATAATACATCTTTCCATCTGTTTGTGTCATCTTCAATTTCTTTCATCAGTATCTCATAGTTTTCTGAGTACAGATCTTTTACCTTCTCAGGTAGGTTTATTCCTAGGTTTTGTTTTTTTTTTTTTTAATGCGATGGTAAATGCAAGTTTCCTTAATTTCTGTTAGTTTGTTGTTACTATATAGAAATGCAACATATTTCTGATATTTGTTTTGTATCCTGCAACTTTACCAAATTCATTGATGAGCTTTAGTAGTTTTTTTGCTGGGGTCCTTAGGATTTTCTATGTATAGTACCATGTAGTCTGAAAACAGTGACAGTTTTACTTTCCGATTTGGGTGCCTTTTATTTCTTTTTCTTCTCTGACCGCTGTGACTAGAACTTCCAATACTATGTTTAATAAAAATGGTGAGAGTGGCATTCTTGTCTTGTTCCTGACCTTAGAGGAATGATTTCAGCTTTTCATTGTTGCGTATGATATTAGCTGTGGGATTATCATATATGGCCTTTATTATGTTGAGGTATGTTCGCTCTGTACCCACTTTCTGGAGAGTTTTTATCATAAATGGATGTTGAATTTTGTCAAAAGCTTTTTTTGCATCTGTTGAGATGATCATATGGTTTTTATTCTTCAATTTGTTAATATCATGTATCACAGTGATTGATTTGTGGATACTGATCTATCCTTGCATCCCTGGAATAAATCCCACTTGATCATGGTAAATGATCCTTTTAATGTATTGTTGAATTTGACTTGCTAATACTTTGTTGAGGATTTCTGCATCTATGTCCATCAGTGATACTGGCCTGTGATTTTCCTTTTTTGTGGTATCTTTGTCTGGTTTTGGTATCAGGGTGATACTGGCCCCACAGAATGAGTTCAGAAGCACTCCATCCTCTGCAGTTTTTTAGAATAGTCTGAGAAGGATAGGTGTTACGTCTTCTCAAATTTGGTAGAATTCACCTGTGAGGCCATCTGGTCACGGACATTTGTTTGTTGGGGATTTCTTTTATTACTGATTCAATTTCATTACTGGTAATTGGCCTATTCATATTTTCTATTTCTTCTTGGTTCAGCCTTGGGAGATTGTACACTTCTAGTAATCTGTCTACTTCTTCTAGGTTATCCACTTTATTGGCATATTGTTGTTCGTAATAATCTGCTATGATCTCTTGTATTTCTGTGGTGTCAGTTTTAACTTCCTTTTTAATTTCTGATTTTATTGATTCAGGCCCTCTCTTTTTTTCTTATGAGTCTGACTAAAGGTTTATCAATTTTTAAAAATATTTTCAAAGAACCAGCTCTTTGTTTCATTGATCTGTTCTATTTTCTTAAGTCTCTATTTCATTTATTTCTGCTCTGATTTTTGACTTCTTTCCTTCTACTAACTTTGGGTTTTGTTCTTGTTTTTCTCATCCTTTCTCGTAAGGTTAAGTTGCTTATTTGAGATTTTTCTTGTTTCCTGAGGTAGGCTTTTATCACTATAAACTTCCCTCTTACAACTGCTGTTGCTGCATCCCATAGATTTTGGATCACTGTGTTCTTGTTTTCACTTGTCTCCATATTTTTTTTTTATTTCTTCAGTGATCCATTGATTGCTCAGTAGCATATTTTCTAGCCTCCACTTGTTTGTGTTTTTGCAGTTTTTTTCTTGTAGCTGATTTCTAGTCTCATAGTATTGTGGTCAGATAAGATGCCTGATATTATTTCAATCAATGAGACCATTAGTACTGCCAGTAATATGATTACTGAAAGGTTTAAATAATTTGTTGCATATATGCTCTACATTCTCTAATAGCTGTACCATATCTAATTTGTTAGAGCAAATAACCATTACAAATTATATTTTTCTCTTACTTATAACCCTTCTCACTTAGGTCTATAAGAACATACATACATATTTATTGTTCATATCATAGTTTAAGTTGCTGTCTCTGTGGTCATTTGGGCTGTCTAAAGCTCATCCCCATTCTCTAGCAAACTGGTTTTGTTGTAGATACAATTCAAGTTGTTCTGTTTATATGCAGTGATTTGGGGGAGACTCAAAAATAATAAACCGTTACCATCATCTTCCCAGAATCCCAAATGACAGTGACTTTTTGAAGAGAAGAGGCCATATGTCTTGTGAAATGTGCTACATTCTGACTTTGTTTCTTTTTGGTGTCCTTCACTTCTTCATCTACCCCAACCTCTTCCTCCTCCTACCATTCCATTCAAAGTCTAATGGCTTGAGTATAATTTGAGGGAGCAGGTGGGAGAGGATGGACAAGAATACTCATCTGGGTACTGTATAGTATTTAAGGAGATACTCAGGAGACACATTATTTAAGTTTGTCACTATCAGTGATGCTACGTTTGGGCCATTTGGTAAGGCAGTGACCACCAAATGTCTCCTTTGTAAAGGTCCATTTTTCACTTTGACAATCGTGGAATCTTTTGTGGAGTAAAACATTACGGGTATGTGAATATCTTCTTCCCCTAACGGTTTTAGCATCACTGATACGCCTTGCCTGAATCTATTATTTTGTAGAATTAGAAAATCACCATTAAAAGCCCTCTATTATTTACTTCCATAGTTTTAAGCTGGCATTCTTCTGTAAAGAGCTTTCCCTCACTGGAGATGAACTAGAATCATTCTAAAAAGGCAGTACAAAAATATAATTATTTCCCTTTAATTACCCATTTTCAGAATAAAAATTTGGTATAATATTTACCTCCAGGACTTCCCTGGTGGCACAGTGGTTAAGCACCTGCCTGCCAATGCAGAGGACATGGGTTCGGGCCCTGGTCCAGAAAGATCCCACATGCCACGGAGCAACTAAGCCCGTGTGCCACAACTACTGAGCCTGTGCTCTAGAGCCTGCGAGCCACAACCACTGAGCCCGTGTGCCACAACTACTGAAGCCTGCGCCTACAGCCCATGCTCTGCAACAAGAGAAGCCACCGCAACGAGAAGCCCGCGCTCTGCAACCAAGAGTAGCCCCAGCTTGCCGCAACTAGAGAAAGCCCACGTGCAGCAACAAAGACCCAATGCAGCCAAAAATAAATAAATAAATAAATAAATTTTTAAAATTCACCTCCATTGTTAGCAAATAAATTTAGTTTTTCTCTTCTTGAATATCAATACAGAAACTTACGGATTTTATTTACTAGATGTGTCATCAAGTACACTCGTTATTTTTATGTTCAAATTGCCTCACTTGGCTAATGCCTCTTCCAGCTGACTCCTGTAGCGTCCTGATCATCCCATTAGTCTCTGAGCACTTCCTTGCACAGCACAAGATGTCCCAGGCTCATTTTATATCTTCCTCCCCTGGACCTGACATTAGCCACTTCTTCAAGGGCCACTGGTTTCTTTTAATGATATTTAGAAACCAAGCTTTGAATTCTCAGCGTGCTCACAGCTACTGGAGTTTCATTGCTTTTAGGCCCTCTGGGTTACAAAAGGAGTATTATACATTTATATTTATATTCACACTGATATTTCCAATTCAAATAGAACATTACAGAGTTTTTTTCTTAATTTCTTGGCATTGTATTTGTATCTCTTTACTTTCACAATGAAAATCTTAGTTCCTAAGTAATTTACTTATTTATTCAGTTTATCCTAAAATATACATAAAACAGTTTAAAAACTACATACTAGTTTAAGATTTCTTTGCAGTTTTTTAATTTTATTCTGTTTTGGCTTTAAATTACATCCAACTAAGGAGTCCTGTGTTACTTTCAAAACTCACTAGAAAGAATTCTTTCCTCTGTGTAGTTATAGTACCAACTTCATAAAATTAAGTTCATTTGTTTCATGATTTCAAATTTTACAGTTTGCTTTTACCCCTGTTTTATTTTTATTTTGGATATGTAACAAATATAAATGTTTAAAAGTTAAAAAAAAACTATGTAAAAAGGTACTCAGAAAGGCCGGGCTTTCATTCCTCACCCCCTCACCCCAGATAATCATTTTTATTAGTGTTTGTTTTATCCTTCCACTACTTCTTTTAGCAAAATAAGCAAGTAAGTATGTATTTCTAATTTCTTCCTTTAAATATCTTGGTCTACACCTTGCTTTTTTCACTTATACCCTAGAAATCACTACACATTAGTACACAGAGACAACCATTGTTTCCTTTTTAAAGCACTTCATGGTATTCCACTGTGTGGGTGTTCCAGTTATACAACCAGGCCTCTATTGATAGCCATCTGGGTTGTCTCCAATCTTCTGCTGTTGCAAACAGTGCAGCAATGAATAACCCTATGCATGTGTTGTTTACTTGTGGAAGTTTATCTTCAGTGTAGATTTCTAACAGTGCGATTACTGGACTGAAAGTAAATCTGTCTGCTTTCCCCAAACTCAATTATAGGGGTTGTACCATTTTGATACTCCTACAAGCAATGCATGAGGCTGCTTATTTCTCTACAATAAAATATCTTCAGACTTTTGATACTACAGGGTAATTTTACTTTGCATTAAATAAATTACGGTAAGCATCTTCTCATATGTTTATAAGCCATTTTTGTTTTTTTTCCCTATTAACTGTCTATGTCACATCCATTTAAAAAATTTTTTTAATCGGGCTTTCCTCACTCCCTGGTTGTAAGATCATCCAGCCATGTTTTCTCTTAGTGTTGGAAGGTTCTTATTTTTTATATTCAGATTTGGTCCATTTTGAAATGGCAGATTCCAGGGGTAGGAAAAGTATCAGATAAGCCTAAAAAAAATCTCCTGGCACCTGAAGATAAGGAAAGAAAAATGATGGCGACATGTCAAAAGGACACAGAAACCAAACTAAAAGGGCTCCTACTGGCTAAATCTGGGACAATTTGAGCAACAAAAATAAATGATACAGGGATTTCCCTGGTGGCGCAGTGGTTAAGAACTGGCCTGCCAATGCAGGGGACACGGGTTCGAGCCCTGGTCTGGGAAGATCCCACATGCCGCGGAGCAACTAACCCTGTGCGCCACAACTACTGAGCCTGTGCTCTAGAGCCCGTGAGCCACAACTACAGAAGCCTGCGTGCCACAACTACTGAAGCCCGTGCACCTAGAGCCTGTGCTCCGCTACAAGAGAAGCCACCTCAATGAGAAGCCTGCACACCGCAATGAAGAGTAGCCCCTGCTCGCTGTAACTAGAGAAAGCCTGCATGCAGCAACAAAGACCCAATGCAGCCAAAAATAAATAAATAAATAAAAAATAAATTTATAAAAAATAAATGATACGTTATAACCCATAAAATAAGAATCCATGAGAGCACGACGATGTAAATGAATGAATAAATAAATAAATGGACGGCTTCCCTGGTGGCGCAGTGGTTGAGAATCTGCCTGCCAATGCAAGGAACACGGGTTCGAGCCCTGGTCTGGGAAGATCCCACATGCTGCGGAGCAACTGGGCCCATGAGCCACAATTACTGAGCCTGCGCGTCTGGAGCCTGTGCTCCGCAACAAGAGACCACAGAAACGAAGACCCAACACAACCAAAAATAAATAAATAAATAAATAAATAAATGGGGAGGAGGGAAAGCTCTTCCTTTCGGTTTAATTCTAATTATTAAATGTAGAAGAAATCATAGAATTTAAAAAATCACCATTTGGCAACCAGCACAGTAATTGTCCTCAAGCAAGCAAGAGTCCTCAACAGATGCTAAAAAAGAGTAAGTGCAAGTAATCATGAACAGATTTTCCCACAAAGATACTTGTCTTAGGTTGGGTTCTCTGGAATCAGGTGCTGAGACAGAGTTTGGGGTGCAAGATACTCACTAGGGATCAACACATGTGAAAGGAAGTGGGGGAAGCAGAATTGGGCAGAGGTAGACATCTCACTATAGTGCAGGCCTATTAAAGCTTTGGCCACAGGCAGGGAGCTCTGAAGAAGTCCACCCCTTCTCACTGAGCACTGCATGCCACTGCCCAGGAAGGGTGTGACCTTGGGTGAGTTGAGTCACACTGAACGAGCTGAGAGCTGACTGCTGGAAGCTGTCTGCTGACCGCACATGCCACGACTGAGCAAGTCCTTCCTCAAAGAGGGGTATGTGTGGGTTGTCTGGGTCTACCAGAATACTTATTAATTACAAGGAAAACTGTACCTTTACAGAATGGAGAAACTTGACAGATACCAGCTTACATGGTGACCAAAGTAAACAGTTCCCAAGACACTACAATCAATGACACAGTATTACTTTTGTAGTATTCACGCTAGAAATGTATACATGAGGAAACATCAGACATACCTAATTCGAGGGACATTCTACACAAGAAGCCTGTACTCTTCAAAAATGTCACGGTCATGAAACACAAAACAAGACTGAGGAGCTCTTCCAGATCAAAGGACACTAGAGAGACCTGATACCTAACTGCAATGTGTGAGCCTGGCCTGCTCTGTGGAGCAGAACAATGGTTTAGTGGGACAACTGGAGAAGTCCCAGTAAGGCTTACAGATTAGACAGTAGCATTTTATCATGCTAATTTCCTGATCTTGATATCTGTACTCTGATTATATAAGAGAATGTTCTCTGCTATAGACTGAATGTTTGTGTTCCCCCAAAATTCATGTTAAATCCTAATGCCCAGTGTAATAGTATTTGAAGGTGGGGCCTTTGGGATTACATCATGAGAGTGAGGCTCTCATGAATGGGATTAGTGCCCTAATAAGAAAGAGATCCCTCACTCCTTCCGTCATGTGACAATACAGTGAAAAGATGGCCATCTATGAACCAAGAAGTGAGCCCTCACCAGACCCCTGCTGGCACCTTGATCTTAGACTTCCAGTCTCCCGAAGTGTGAGAAATAAATTTCTACGGTTTATAAGCCACCACCATAAGTCTATGGTATTCTGTTGAAGAACCTGAACAGACTAAGACACTCTTGCTTTTAGAACACTGATGTATTTACAGGTAAAGGGACATTTAAGGTCTGCAACTTACTCTCAAGTATTTCAGAGACAGAATGAATAAATGATAAAGCATGTAGCAAATAATAACCTTTAGGGAATCTGGGTGAAGAATATATGAAAATTCTTTGTACTATTTTTCACAAGTCTAAAATTATTTTAAAATAAAAAGTGTAAAATATAAGAAAAAAAATTTTATCCATTTGTAGTTTATCTTGGAATACAGTGTGAGATATGGACCCAATTTTCTCTCTTATCAAATAAGTATCCAGTTGTCCCACCTTCTCCTCTGTGATTTGAGGTGCTACTTTATTCTAAATTTCTATATTTACTGTCTATTTCTGGACATTCTATTCTGTTCCATTGGCCAATGTCTGTCCACACATCATACCACACAATTAGTACACAATTTTTATAACAGATTTTATTTTTTTAAAAAATATATTTATTTATTTATTTATTTATGGCTGTGTTGGGTCTTCGTTTCTGTGTGAGGGCTTTCTCTAGTTGCGGCAAGTGGGGGCCACTCTTCATCGCGGTGCGCGGGTCTCTCACTATCGCGGCCTCTCTTGTTGCGGAGCACAGGCTCCAGACGCGCAGGCTCAGCAATTGTGGGTCACGGGCCTAGTCACTCCGCGGCATGTGGGATCTTCCCAGACCAGGGCTCGAACCCGTGTCCCCTGCATTGGCAGGCAGATTCTCAACCACTGCGCCACCAGGGAAGCCCCACAGATTCTATTTTTTAGAGCAGTTTAGGTTCATAGCAAAACTGAACAGAAAGTAGAGAGAGTTCTTATTTACACCCCCTGCTCTCACAATTTAAATTATAGAGATTTGTGGTTTAAAATCAGGTGGAGTTTTGTGCTCTTTATCATTCTTTCAGGGATTTCTTGGTTGCTCTTTCTTGTTTATTTTTCCATGTGACCTTTAGGATCAACTTGTCTAGTGCCAGAAAAAACAAAACAAAACAAGAAACTATTTACTGGGACTGGATTTATGCATTAACTTGGGGAGAACTGAAGTCTTTGTAATGCCGAGTTTTTCTATTCATGAACATGATATACGTAATGTCTTTCCATTTGTTCAAGTCTACTTCTATGTTTTTCAGAAATGTTTTCCTCCTACAGACGTGGCATTTTTCTTGAGTTTATTAAGTATTTTATCTTTTTGATGTTATTGGAAGTGGAAACTTGACTTCTACCATATTTTCAATTATTCATTATTTTCTTTATTGTGTACGTATAGAAAGTATTCGGTTTTGTTTGCTAATTCTATATCCTGCCATTTTACTCAATTCCTTTTGTTTAGGTGTTCTGCTGTTATTGACTCTCTTGGCTTTTCAACATATACTATCACGTTATCTGCATGTAGAAATAGCTTTCCCTCTTCCTTTCCAATGTCTTATGCTTCTAATTATTCTCTCTTGATTGAATGTGGTTAACTGGTTTTGTCAATACAATGTTATTCAAAACATAGCAATGGACATAGTGATACGTATTTACTGCTGGTTTTAGTGGAAATTAAGTATTTTGTGTGTGTGCAATTTAGAAAAATTTAGAATTTAGAAAAATACTGGATTAAACAAAGTTACATACTTAGTTACAGCAGGGCTTCTTAAAATGTGTAATGTGCAAATGAGCACTGTGAAAATAATGATAGAGACTATTATATAAAGTCCAAATGAATCTGACAGTGTGCATTTATACATTTTTGAATTCACAGTGTCAAATACAGTACCTGGAACACTGTAAACATTCCATGTTTGTTACATTACTAAAATAACATAGAGATTTTTTTTTTCTTAAACAAAATTCACATTTTATTTAGGTTGAAATAAACACAGAGATGTTTTTAAGGTCAGGAGAGTATCTGTATTTGAAATTGTGGGTTATCTACTATGTGAATACATTCCAATTCTCCCTCTTGTGCTAGGACGGGAAGTGGCAGAAACACAATTAATTCACTCATTCAATGAATCTATTGAGTACATATTACACAGGACCTGTTTTAGGTTCTGGAAATAAAGCAGTGAACACACTTATCAGGAGAGAAACACAAACAACTACATGTCAAGAATTAATAAGTGCTATGAGGAATCACAAAGCAGGGTAAGGAGAAAGTGAAAGAGGAAGTACTTATTTTATATAGGGTAGTCAGGAAAGCCTCTTTGATGGGGGAATATCTCAACAGAAATCTAGATGAAGTGAGAGAGCTAGGCTTGTGGAAATCTGGAAGGAAAGCATTCCAGGCAGAAGGAACAGTAAGTACAAAGGTTCTCAGGTGGGACCATGCAAGGCCTGAGAGATGCAAAGAGGGCTGGCTGGCTGAAGCAGAATGAGTGAAGGAAGAGATGAGTCAGAAGCAGGGGCGGGCCAAGGCACTTAAGGCCTCACAGGCTATGGAAAGAGCTCTGGATTTCATTAAGAGCAAAGGAGGAAGCCACTGGAGCATGCAGAGGACTAAGGATCTTGACTTGGGCTTTAAAAGATTCACTCTGGCTTTCTGGAGGGTGGGGGAAGAGCGGACTGTTAGGAGGCCAGGGCACATGTGTCCATGATGTGTGCCACAGCCACGACGCCACACCTCCTTTCTTAACGCTTACACCAATGACACACACTGCTAACATTTTGGTGTGTTGGTATTATTTCCTTCAGGTGCTGATGATATCCTTTCCATGCACTTAGTTTAAAAAGCTTCCCTGAAGACTTCACATTTAATAAGCTCATGTTTGTTCAATTAGTATGTTAATAATAACTGTTCCTCCTATGATTCCAACTGGGTGGGCCAAAGTTCACGTTACTGTGTATAATGCAGCACCAAGAACAGTGGAAGAACAGAGAGAATAGAAATGTTTTAAAAACAATTTAAAAAAATCTTTATCATCAAGACTTATGGATCTCTGTCTTAGAGAAATCTATTCTTCATAAAACCATAATCCCCATTATTTGTGACTATTTCAGTTATTTAAGTGTAGGTGCCCATCTGCTCAAGAAGATGTGCTGCATGTTTCAGCAGTATGTAAATCTGTGTAGCTTATCTGCTCCCAGGAATAGTACCAGGTACTAATCTTCTTAAAGTCCCACGTGATGATGGGGTGGTGGGCTCCCCTCCTTTGACAACAGCTCTCCCACATGCACACTACCGACACTACCACAAGCTCATAGCAAAACAGGAACCCACTTTTACAATATGATCTTCAAATGCAGCCAGTTTTTTAAAAAGTGTGAGAATGTGCTCCTTCACTCACTTAAGACTGTGTGTGGGCATGGGGGGAACACAACTCTAAGAATTAAAAAACAAAAACACTTCCTGCCGTAAAAGGGAAGGCAAGAAAAAGTATGCTCGCGGCTATTTACATTTCTCCCCACCCCCAGTAACATCTGAAAGCCCACTCTGCTAAGAACGTTACATGATTCTGTAAGACAGGCATTACCCCATTTTATACCATAGGGACAAACTCAGAGAGGATAAATAAGTTATTAAGATCATTCAACAAGTAAAAAGGTACAGCAAGGAGGCCAGTGTGGCAGCTGCAGAACAACTAGAAGAGTGGAAAGGAAATTATGTCAGAGAAGTAATGAGGGGAAGAGGCCATGGTAAGGACGTTAGGAGCGCCACTGAACAAGAGAGGAGGCCAGCCAAGGTTTTCATTAGAGGAGTGACAATCTGCTATTAGTTTTAAAGGGATCATTCTGGCTGCTTTGTGGAAGACAGGGTACAGGTGGGAAGATCGGGGTGAAATGAGGAGAAAGAGACAAGACATAAGGGTGCTACAATAATATAAGTGATAATGTGGCATAACAAACCACCTCAAACTTAGTGACTTTATCATCATTTTTTCTCTGGCTGCACAGCACAGCATGCAGGATCGTAGCTCCCCAACCGGGGGCTGAACCCGCGCCCCCTGCAGTAGAAGTGTGGAGTCGTAACCACTGGACGACCAGGGAAATCCCCCAACCTTAGTGACTTTAAACAACCACCATTTATTATTTCCTACAATCGTGCGGATCGGCAGTTCAGGCTGTGATCAGCTGGGCTGTTTTTCTACCAGCTGCAGTCAACAGGCAGCTAGACCGGGGCAGGAGCTCATCCACGCATCAGGGGCTTCGGTGCTTAACTCATCTTGCCTTGGCCTCTCTCTCCATATGGTCTAGCCTGAACGGCGACCGGAACGTTCCAGAAGAGTTAACATGGACGATGCCTGCTGTTTTGAGCCTAGGCTCCGGATCTCACACATCACTCCCACCACGTTCTACTAGTCAAAGCAGGTACAAAGCCAGCCCAGATTCACTGGGTGGGCAAAAGACTCCACCTCTGGGGAGGAAGTACAAATTATTGTGGCCATGTTTTTCAATCTACTACACACGACAGAGATCATGGTGGCTTGAAGAAATATAGCTGCAGTGGTGGTGGTGAGAAGCAACTGGATTTTGGTACACTTGATGACAGGATTTGCTGATTAATGGGATGTAAAATGACTTTCCAACCAGGGAACTGAAAGGATGAAACTGCCATTTACTGAGCTAAGATAGGAGGAGCAGTTCAGCAGAGAGAAAAAAACTCACAAGAGTTCTGTTTTGGACAATAAGTCTGAAATGCCTCTAAGATATCTGAGCAGAGATGTCAAGAAAACAGACATCAGAGCCTGGAGTTCAGCATGCGATGTCTTCTTTGCTACAAAGTGGAAGTGACCAGCAGAGAAAAAAAGTTTTATCCATGTGACTAGGGCATAATGTTGTTCTTCCAAATAGTCTAACCTGGTTTCTAAGTTGTCCAGCATCTCTTCCATGTTCCTTGACTTATAAGAAAGCAGTAAAGGCCCAAAGAAGGTTCAGTTTATATGGAAGAAAATATAAAAGCTCTTTTTGTTCGTTTGGGCTTGGGTTTTTTGGGGTATTATCTACAGAGTTCTCTCAGACCAATCTGCTTTCTAGCATCAACAGAAAACGCTACCAGGACAGATTAAATCACTAGCAGTCATAAGGAAAAAAAAACTGTTCTTCAAAAAAAGAAAAGAAAAAGGCCAAGATACTGAAGAATGCAAATAATGAAGTCTGCAGAACACTGTATCTAAAAACAGATATGAAATAACAAAATTAAAACGTTTTAAAAAATACTCTAATTCATGTCATTCCTATAATTATGTCCTCTATTGAGGATGAGAGTTAGGGAGCCAGAGTTTTTCAAAACAGTATCATCATAATTTCAAAGAATCACTGTTTCAAAATCCAAAACAGAGACTGCAGAACCGATAAGCAATATCATGTAGCCTTTAACCCCAAAGAATGTTGAAATATATGTTGGTAATTATAATTTAATTGTTATTGTGGATGTTTGTTCAACATATTCAAACATGATTCAAGTGAGTTTATAGGAGTATGATTCCATTTGATTCACCACATATTTATTGAAAGTCTACTAGTAACTAGATTCTCTAGTGGATACAAAGATGAATAGGACCCAACCATACTATAAACCTTAAAAGCAGGATTTTTAAAATACTTAAACGTAATAAAGTGTATGGTTTTTATTTATATTCTAATTCAATGCACAAGTGATCTGTGGAGGCTTACTAGAAATATATTCTTAAATAAAACTGCATTTTAGAAACAGAAAAATACAAATTAGAATGTGAAGTAGAGAATAAAGGGCGAAATACTGATATATGCTACAATACAGATGAACCTCAAAAACATGTGAAAGACACCAGGCACAAAAGACCACTTACTGTTTGACTTCATTTATATGAGATGTCCAGAAAAGGCATGCAGAGACACAGTGTTGATTAGCGTTGCCTGCGACTGGGGATGGGAACAGGAATTAACCACAAATGGTCACAAGGGATCTGACTGGGGTGATAAAAAATGTTCCAAAAATGGATGGTCGTAATGACTGCATAACTTGGTTTTCTAAAAATCACTACAAATGAATAAATTTTATGGTATGTAAATTATATCTCGATAAAGTTGCTTTTTGAAAAAAAAGGCAAAATAAAAACTTTTACAGACGTACACAAGCAGAAATAACTTATCACCAACTGACTTGCATTACAATAAATGTTAAAGAAAGCCCTCAGGCAGAAGAAAATGACACCAGTTGGAAATACGGATTTATAAAAAAGAATGAAGTATACCAGAAATGATAACTACATAGGTAAACATATAAGATTTGTTTACTTATTTAAATATTTTTAAAAGATAATAGACTGTCTAAACAAAATAATGGCAATATAGTGTTAGTTTCATAGCACATAAAATGCTGACAACAACAGCATAAAGGCTATGAGGGAAGAAATAGAACAACGCTTTTATAGGGTA
This sequence comes from Balaenoptera physalus, assembly GCF_965194825.1. Taxonomy (NCBI): domain Eukaryota; kingdom Metazoa; phylum Chordata; class Mammalia; order Artiodactyla; family Balaenopteridae; genus Balaenoptera; species Balaenoptera physalus. The sequence goes on along the minus strand of NC_138899.1, from coordinate 80,431,176 downwards.
CTGTATGTGAACTGGTATATCAGTGGAAGGTAGATTATGATAAATTAAATATGTATGCTATAAACCTTAAAGCAACCACTAAAATAACAGAGTTACAGCTAATAAGCCAACAAAGGAGAGAAAACAGAATCATACAAAATAATTTAAAATCTTCTGAAAATTGATTAATTCAAAAGAAGGCAGGACGAGGAGGAAAAGGGAAAAAAGGACAGGACAGATTTTTTAAAAAGCAAATGATAAGACTTAAAGTTACCCACATCAACAATCACGTTAAATGCAAATGGTCAAAACAGGCCAATTAAAAGGCAGAGATGGTACAGCACGGTGACTATCGTTGTATTTGAGAGTTGCTAAGAGAGCAAATTTTAAAAGTTCGCATCACAAGGAAAGAACTTTGCAACTATGTGTGGTGACGGATGCTAACTGATCTTCCTGTGGTGATCATTTTGCAACACATACATATACTGACTCATCATGCTGGACACCTGAAATGAATGCTGTATGTCAATTAAAGCTCAATTTAAAAAAAGAAAAGAAAGGGCAGATATTTTCAGACTGGATTAAAAAAGCAAGACCCAACTATATGCTGCTCACAAGAAATGCACTTTAAGTATAAAGATTAAACAGGTGAAAGTAAAAGGACATATCATGCTAATACTAATCAAAAGAAAGATTAGTGGACATGTTAATATCTGCCAAAGTAGATTTCAAAGCAAACAATATCACCAGGGATAAGAAAGTCACTTCATAATGATAAAGGGTCAATTCATGAAGAGGACACAACAATCCTAAACATTTTATGTACCTAATTACGGAGCTGCAAAATACATGAAGCAAAAACTGAGAGAACTACTAGGAGAAAGAGACAAATCCAATTACTGTTATACCTCTCTGAGTAATTAACTGATAAAACAAATAGAAAATCAGCAAGAACACAGAAGATTCGAACACTATCAACCAACCTGCCTTAACTGACATTTATGGAGCATTATGACATAACAGAATACCCAACAACAAACAACAAAATACACTGCTGAATACAGAATACATTTTTCTCAAATGCACATGGAATGCTTCAAAGACAGACCACATTCTGGGCCATAAAACAAGGCTGAATACATTTTAAAGGACAAGTCATAAAGGTATGTTCTCTGACCACATGGAATTACATTTGAAATCAGTAACAAAAAGAGATCTGAAAAATCCCCAAGTAACTGCAAACTAAATAGCACACTTATAAAATAACCTATGGGTCAAAAGTGAAATGAAAAATGAAATTAGAAAATAATTTTAATTGAATTTAAATGAAAATACAATATATCAACATTCACGGGATGTGAATAAAGCAGTATTTGGGGTAGAAATATAGGAGTAAACACTTAAAAAAGGGCTCAAATCAATTAGTTCAATTTGCATATTGAGAAACTAGAAAAAGAGCAAGTTAATCCCAAAGTAAACGAGAAAGGGAAATAATATCAGACAAGAAATCAGTGAAATAGAAAACAGAAAAACAATAGAGAAAAATAAGTGAAATCAAAAGCTGCTTCTTTTGAAATCAATAAAATACACTGGAGGCAACTGTGTCAAGACAGTGTGCTCAAGGTTGATGTTTAAGCTATTCATCTTGTCTCTTTCCAAATCTGAAGAAACTATCAGGAGACATAGAAATTATTAGATACATAGATTCAGAGGTTACCGTTCTATCCTACGTATCCTCTCTGAGAAAAGATAAAAGGCATATCCATCCTTGGACAAACCATACAGCTCTTCCAAGTAATAGTTTTCTCAGAAGTAAAATAAAGGGATTGAATTAGATCATCTCTAAAATCTCTTTAAGGTCTCAGATCATCTAAATGCCAAATAAGAGGCACACATCTACTACTAACAGCTCCAAACGACCTGAGAAAATCCTAGGAAACTGTATTAGCACTTTCCCCAACAATAACCAGCTTCACCAAGCTGGAAAAGTTGGTCAATCCACCCATAACTAAACTCATATGTCTGAATATTAGCCTTGAGGAAAAAAATGAAGAATTTCAGTTTAATTTAAAATCAAGGACCAATATTACTAATTACTCCATCGTTACTTCTCCGCTTTTCACCCCTGTGAGATGGCCATCTCAGATGCATTACTTCTTACTCAACTTTATCCTCAATATTACTCCTACCAGTAATAGGAATTGCTGATTATATATATTTCTACGTGTATGTGTATATGTGTGTGTATGTGTATGGAATTGCAGAATTAAGAAGTTATAGAGGCTAGGCTGAAACAAGGGCCTCTCATAAACAATTTATTTTTTCAAATGTCCTACAGTGGGCCATGCATTTTTACTATCTGAGATATTTAGGAACCTTCAGCTACTATCTTTCAGGAAAAAATTACCTTATATAAATAACTATAGATAAGACTGAAATCTGCCCTGAGTGTCTAGATCTGGATAATCAAGTACACTACTCTTGCACAGTAGTTAAATATAAAAGCATGGACCCTGGAGCCAAACCACTTGAGTTCCAATTCTGGTTATGCCATTTACTAGTTGTATGACCCTGCACAAATCACTTAACTTTTGTTATTATGAGAATTAAATAAATTAACACAGTTAAAGATACAATTATCATTCTCTCCCATCTAATTTGATAAAGAACACCAGAAACTGAGAAAATTCTGTAAAAATTATTGAAACAGCACTTTAAATAAAACTCACACTTCACTCAGTTTAAAGCTCCTATAAAGTTATACATTGATATATCTCAGTAGGATGATCTGTGCTTATGCAAACATAAATTATACGTAAGTAGTATAAAGGATAGTTTTAATATGAGAGTGAATGAGCTTTTATGCTCCACCATGTAGGCCAGTGAAACTGAAGAGCTCCCAAACGCTCCCTAGTTAATGTCTGATAACTTAGAAGCAGTAAACGCAGTCCCTATGTAAGACCTGTCACCACTGAGTATTTTAAAATTCTGCCAAGCATTTGGGCCTTAACTGTTGCAGAATGTTTTAACTTAATGAAATCCTGGGGGTGTAATCTCTAAATGACGGGCCTAAAGCCTAATTGATCTCCTAAGAGGGCAACCACTTAGCTCCGCCCCAATTCCCCATTGTGGACGGAACAATTACAGTTCCAGTGACCCTCTTGGCTCACGAGAAGTTATATGCAGAGTGGAAAGATGTGGGTCACACCCCTGTAGCCACTCAACAGCTGTGTGACCGACCAAAGGACCAGTCTCATTCCCTTCATCTGTAGAGACACCTATGCTCAGAGGCATGAAAGGGGTAAAGGGGAGAGTGATGGAATGTTCCCCCCTACTAGCACATGCACGTTCCTTTCCCTTCATGTTTGTTTTTTTTTTTTTTAAGGTTTTTTTTTGATGTGGACCATTTTTTTTTTTAAATACATTTATTTATTTTTTATTTATTTTTGGCAGCGTTGGGTCTTCGTTGCTGCGCACGGGCTTTCTCTAGTTGTGGCGAGCGGGGTTGCTCTTCGTTGCGATGCGTGGGCTTCTCATTGTGGTGGCTTCTCCTGTTGCGGAGCACGGGCTCTAGGCGCACAGTCTTCAGTACTTGTGGCACATGGCTCAGTAGTTGTGGCTCGTGGGCTCTAGAGCGCAGGCTCAGCAGTTGTGGGCACAGGCTTAGCTGTTCCGCAGCATGTGGGATCTTCCTGGACCAGGGCTCGAACCTGTGTCTCCTGCATTGGTAGGCAGATTCCTAACCACTGCGCCACCAGGGAAGTCATGATGTGGACCATTTTTAAAGTCTTTATTGAATTTGTTACAATATTGCTTCTGTTTTGGTTTTTTGGCTGCAAGGCATGTGGGATCCCAATCCCAGCTCCCCAACCAGGGATGGAACCCGCGCCCCCTGTATTGGAAGGTGAAGTCTTAACCACTGGACCGCCAGGGAAGTTACTCCCTTTGTGTTTGATGTCACCTTTTGATATGTATGATAACCATCTACAGGTTAAATGTGCAGTTTCAACATAAACACACATTTTCAAGTAAAGCTTCAGAACCTTTACTTTAAAACCACTATGGAATTAGAAGAAAGAGAAAATAATCTTCTGATAGAATTAAATAAGATTGGTGGAATAAATCTCATTCCCACTTCGGAGTAAATAAGGTATGGGACTTCCCTGGCAGTCCAATGGTTAGGACTCTGGGCTTCCACTTCAGGGGGCACGGCGTCCATCCCTGGTGGAGGAACTAAGATCCCGCAAGCCAGAGGGGTGCAGTCGAATAAAGAAGGTAGAGTATCATCACAAGCTGTTGAGAGTCCCATGACCATGACCACTTTCTGGAAGTAGCTTTAAGAAATACCTAAATCTGGTCAATTTTAATTGATGCAAACATTTTCGGCAAACATTTTGGTATCCAAAAGGATGAAACTAAACAATCATATGCAACAGATGAACTCCATTATTATTTGGAAATGTATTCCACAACTAATTTATTCTGGACCTACTTGCAGGGATAGTTTCCCTGAAAATTAAATGTTTTATAGGTACAAAATAACTTTCTCAAAGGTGGATATTTTCATTTAAAAACCTACCCTCAAAACTTCTGAGCCAAAGCAGTCTCTTCCACGTGCAGAACTCGGTTTTAACCAAGTACTTATTCGCGAGCTGTACCAGCGCAGGGCCCTGACCCGAGAGTCCCGATTCTGCCCTTCCAAGTAGAGTGGGTGGTGCCACTTCTTCCCATTCAGACAATTAGCATCTACCTCCTGTGCCTTTTCTCCGCTTAAGGTATACACTGCTGGGCCCTTTAGAAAACTGCGGACTCAGCGTATACCCAGACGAGATCATTCTGGGGGACCAAGGGACCGGGTTTACCGACAGCACGGAGCCTCTGGTCCTGAGCTCCCAGCAAGGACCGACAGGAGCGGCAGACACGCCGAGCGACGCGGAGGAGGCCGGCGGGTCCGGGGAGCGGCGGCTGGACCACGGGCCCCGCGTGGGCTCCCCGCGACGACCCTCCGCCCGCGCTCAGGGCCCAGGGCCGAGGAGAACGCCCTCGAAACCCAGGCGGAGGGAACGTCAACTCCACAAACAGCCGGGACACAGAGGCCAGGCCCGGCGGCCGCCGCTCCCTCGCCTCAGAAGCACATTGTGTCTAAGAAGCTGGACGCCGACCCGAAACACACGGGCTGAACCGGGCCCCGCGGCCGGGCTCGGGCGGACACACGGCGGGCGCGGGGGAGCGCCCTGCCCACCGAGCGCGCCTGCCCGGCGCCGGAGGCCGCGCCGAGGGGCCTCCCCCCGCCCCGCCCGGTACTCACACACGCACAGCTCCACCACGTACGCGTAGTAGGACCACACGACCACGAAGGTGATGAAGAGCACCGGCACCCAGCCCACGGTGCGCTGGCAGCAGCGCCAGAACGTGCAGGGCGCCATGTTCCGCCGGCGGCCTCGGCACCCAGCGGCCCGGGGTGGCGGGGCACGCCAGACCCCCGGCGGCGGCGACGGCGGCGGCGGCAGCAGCAACAGCAGCGGCAGCAGCAGCGTCTACTCCGACACTCCCCGCGGCTCGGCGCCCCGCCCCCGCCTCCGCCCCGACCCCTCCCCGCCCCGCGTTGCGCCCGGCCCCGCCCCGCCCCGCATTGCGTCCGCGTCGACCGCCGCCGGGGGCGGGGTCTCCGCGCCGTGGGGGCGGGGCATGAACGGGCGTGGCCTGCTGGGCGGGCGGCGGAAGGGGCGGGGTAGCGGGCGGCGGAAGTGACCGGAGGGAGCGGGCAGGCGCGGTGCGCAGCGCCTCCTGGCGGCCGGCTCGGGCGTGGCGCGGCTCGGGCGGACTGAGGCTCCCGGGGGGAGGCTCCCTGCGGGGCGACCGCGCCCACCCGAGCTGTGGCCTCAGGGGCCCCACGTGCCTCTCCTCTTGGGATCCCCGCGCTTTGAAATAATTTGCTCGTGTTTCGGGCGGAAGCCCTCCGTTTTCGGAGATGGAAACCGTAGGTGCGTGTGATTTAGGATGGAAGCCGTGTAGTGTGTCAGTTTGATTTGAAACCCAAATTTAAGGTTGAGTTGTGAACGGGTTAACAACCTTCTCCGTGCCCGGCAAAAACTACTGAAATTTCCAGGATTTGTTTATACCTGGCGAATCTAAACAACGGCTGTAACAACTGCTGTAGTCATTGACGCCTGTAATCATTAAAGAACCTTCAAGTTTCGCTGCTTGCAGATTTCAAGGGAGACAGATGACCCTGTTGAGTGAGTCCGCGACCTTGGCCTCTGGGATGGACCTTACCGCGGAGGGAGCACAGGAAGGGCAGGCACTCGTCCCTGCCCAGGGCGTGGACGTTCACCTCCCCGTACCGCGTTCTCCTCTTTAGTGACGAAAGCAGATGGACAACGCCTGTTTGCCTGGCCCTAAGCCAGGTGTTCTAGTTCATGTAAAGGGGACAAATCATGTCCCAGCCAAGGCGGCTCCCCCATACCGCCTTGTAGGACAGCTTCTTCCTTCAGGACCGTGGCTTTCAACAGAGCCTGGAGGGCACAGGGCAGCTCCCCGTCCCGGAAGTGTGCCGCTGCCCTGAGGACTGCGTCTGCAGAGTCCCCACTGTCACCGCCACCCAGGAACTCCAAAATGCCATTTTAAGTTCCGGTTCTGAGCTGAGAGCTGGGGAAGAATAAGGGCAACTAGAGGTAGCTCTGAAACCATTAGACACGGTTTACGGAAGCCACGTAGCTGTAAATATGGAGAGTGAAGAAGAAAAAAACCCACAAACTCATAAATTTAGAATTAAACCACAATTCCAAAACACACATACAAATCTAATACTATGAGAGAACGCAAAAAAAAAAAAAAAAAAATTAACAATAAGAACTTGAATTTGGGACTTCCCTGGTGGTCCAGCGGTAAAGACTGCACTTCCCATGCAGGAGGGCTGGTCGGGGAACTATGATCCCACATGCCGCGTGGTGTGGCCAAAAAAAAAAAAGAACTTGAATTCACTGAAAATAATTTTATGAAGCAGTCTTACAAAGGCTTTTAAAAACAGTATATGGCACGAGTTCCCTAGTGGTCTAGTGATTAAGATCCAGCACTTTCACTGCCATGGCCTGGGTGTGTGGTGTGGCCAGAAAGTAAATAAAATAAAATAATAAAAACAGTATATGGCATGCCCAAAGAGGTAAGTGAAAAAATAATTTCCATCTGAAAATAACAAAAATTTTTGAAACAAAATAAGAAAAATTGGGAAAAGAACAGGTGGATTTAAAAAGTAACCATTTAGGGGCTTCCCTGGTGGCGCAGTGGTTGGGAATCCGCCTGCCAATGCAGGGGACACGGGTTCGTGCCCCGGTCGGGGAAGATCCCACATGCCGCGGAGCGGCTGGGCCCGTGAGCCACAATTACTGAGCCTGCGCGACTGGAGCCTGTGCTCCGCAACAAGAGAGGCTGCGATAATGAGAGGCCCGCGCACCGCGATGAAGAGTGGCCCCCGCTTGCCGCAACTGGAGAAAGCCCTCGCACAGAAACGAAGACCCAACACAGCCATAAATAAATAAATAAATAAATTTATTAAAAGGGATTGTTTTTTATTTAAAAAAAAAAAAAAAAAGTAACCATTTAGAAATCTTCAGAATATTAAAATATTGTCAAAAACTCTGAATAGACAGATTCTAATCTGGACACTGGAGAAGAGGGACTTAGCAAGTTGGAAGATGGTTCTAATTCATCCAGAACACAGCACAGAGAATAATTTTTAAATATGAAAAGCATGGAAGATATACCGGCAGACTTAAACGTACATTTATCATAAGCGTTCCAGAAGAAGAGGATGAGAGGAATGTCAAAGAAATGAGTTTTGAAAAGGTTAAGTATGAGAATATTCCAGAACTGAAGAAAAACATAAGTCCTTAAAACCTAGACAGAGGGTAGTGAAACTATAAACATTTAGAATAAAGAGAAAAATCTTTAGGATTTTTCAGATTCCAGAGATAGAAATCAAATTTCCTTTGGTAACCAAAGGAACACTAACTAGACTGGCAGCTGACTTCCTCTCAGTGATAGCAGATGCCAGAAGACAACAAAGTGGTATTTTCAGTGCTGAGAGAAAGTAATTAATACCCCTAAATTTTATAGCCAGAGAAATGATCACTTAAGAGCAAAGGCAAAGTGAAAAGGCAACCAATGGAATGGGAGAAACATTTGCAAATCATATATCTGATAAGGGATTGCTATGCAGAAAATGTAAAGAACCGGCCCTTCCCCTCACCCTGGCATCTCCCACCCCTCCGTCAGACCTGGCCCATCTCTGCCTCAGGGGAGCCTTCCCTTAATGCCTGTCCTTGCCTGGCTGCTAAGGAGTTGGTCCCAATCTCAGAGGATCAACTTATCCCCAGGCCTTGACTTTACTGAATGTAAAAGTAACATTTCCACTACCCGTCCCTTAAACATCAGAAACGCTCCATCCATCTGCAGAGATGGGTTCCAGTTTATGGTGGCTTTTCCGCCCTTTTCTTTTTTAATCTTTTTATTTTGAAACAATTTTAAGTTTGCAGAAGAGTTTTTAAGATAGTAGAGTTCCTATAGAGCCTTCACTCAGCCTCCCTAATGTTAACATCTTATAAAACCATGATGTATTTATCAAAACTAAGAAATTAACATGGATACAACACTTTAAACTACAGACTGATTTTTACCAGTTTTCCCACGAATATCCTTTTCTGCCCCAGAATCCCACTTTGCATTTAGTCGCCACATCTTCTTAGTCTCCTCCAGTCTGTCTTCCTTGCTTTGCATGGAAAAACACTTTCAAAAAGTACTGGTCAGGTATTTTTCAGAATGTCCTTCAATCTGGGTTTGTCTGATGTTTTCCCATGACTAGACTGCGGTTATGGATTTGGGGAAGAAAAGCACAGAGATGTGTGCCTTTCTCATCATGGCAGGTGGATGTGATGTCGACAGCCTACTGTTGACATTAGCCTTCACCACTTGCTTAAGGTACTGTGTCCACTGTAAAGTCACAATTTCCCTTTCCCTGCACTATGCATTAGAAAACAGTCGTCAAGTCCAGCCACATTCAAAGGGAAAGCAATTAAATTCTACCTCCTGCAGGGAGGAATGTCAAGGACTTTGTGGCCATCTGTTCAATTTTGGGGGAGGTACTTTGAGGCTATGCAAATATCCTGCTTCTCTGCAAAGTTTCTCCCACTAATTTGAACATCCATCGGTGGACCTTGGCTGCACCAGGCCTTTTTCTTTTTCTTTGCTGTGTAGTTGACTAATGATCTGTTTGTTGACTAATGAAATGCAGCCAAAAAGTGTGTCCAGAGACTTAGCTGTCACGGTGGGATGACAAATAGATTCCTGACCCTGATGACTGCAAGAGTTTCTGGTTTGGTTAGATCTGTGTTTGCTCATCTGGAATCTGTCCCCAGAAAGCTTCCGGGCCACTGGTTCACTGATCGGTCCAGGCACGTGTTACTGACGGCATTTAGGCTACAGGGAAAGCCTGGGCTTGGCTGCTGCCTCAGGAAACATCGACTCCCTACCAGAAAAGAACAGGTTTTTAGGAAACATTACGCAGCTCTACTGTCTGCATTGCTGTGATCTCTCTATGATTGCTCTGGATTGAGAACTGACAAGTTTCTGGCAAACAAAGGCAGAGTGGACACGCCATTCCAGACAGGAGAGGAGCACAGGCCAAGCTCTTGAGTGTGTGTCTATGCGTGTGTAGGTGGGTGTGTGTGTGAGGGGGTGTCAGTATTTGGAACTGCCCTGTAGTTATTCAGCCTCTCTATGTTAAACCCCTGTATGATACACTCAGGTACCTCTCCTATGTATGATTATTTAATTAAAGATAGTTTCCCCAGACTGTGAGCTTTCTGAGGAGGGACTAGGTCTGTTTTGCTTCCATGGTGAGCCCAGCACATAGTCAGGCACAGAAGAGGCACTGAATCATATTAATTGACATAACCTGGAATTAGGGCTGTCCATGCTTTCCCCACAGTTTTCTCAAACTCCCCATAACTTTGATCACAGAAGCAGTCTTGTATATGGTGGTGAAATTCTTAGTATTATTAGAAAAGCGTTAAAGCTTATTTATATTATGAGGTGAAGAAACATTTGTGGACCAGCCTAGGAAGGAACCATGATGTGGAACACTAGTAAGGATAAATTGACTTGGGCATAGTGGAAAAAAGATGGGTTGTGGTGTCAGTGATATTTGGATTCAAGCCCCAGCTTCCTCACTTGTTAGCTATATAATATTGTGGGATTTATCTAAGTTCCCTGAGATTCAGTTTCTTCTGTCTATCAGGGATAATAGCATCAATCTCACGGTGGGAGGGCTAGATGAAATTTTATATACAATGTATGTATATATAGGTATATATGTAGCATATGTAAAAATATGTATATATGTACTTGTATGTATACATGAACCTATACATCTACTGTGTGTATATATACTAGTATGAATATACATATGCTCATCTACCTATCTTGTGTATCTGTAGTTCCTGACATATGGTCATTTTATCAGTTAGGATTCACATTAAGTATTTCGACAGAGAAAATTTACTACAAGGACGTGGTTAAACAGGTGTTAGAGAAGCAAACAGCAAAGGGGACTGAGGTCCCACAGAGGAAGCACCTGCAGGAAGAGCGCCCCGCCCCTGAGGCTGGGGCACAAAGGGAAGAGGGGCAGCGTGTTAGGACCCAGAGCTTGCAGGAAAGGCCCCGGGCTGCTTAGTGAGGGACGCCTGCCAGTGGTCCTGGTTCTCCGGGAGAACACAGTGATCTGGTTCTGGGAGTGCCAGGACGTTCACAGCAACCAGAACAGTGGGAGACTGGTACCAAGGGCTGCTAGGGTGCCGGCTGGGGCTCTGGGGACATTGGCAGGACAGCAGCAGATGGGAGCATGGCCCAACCCAGCATCACAAGGCTGACTGTGTACGGGAGGGAGGGAGGGCTGGGAACAGGGACAACAGCTTAACAACTAGCAAAATCACGGAACTTAATTTGATCCGTTCATCACGTTAACCGCTGCCTGGAATTCCATTGTACAACTCTAGCACAATTTATTTAGCACTCTCATGGTGCTGGACACTCAAGCTAGTTCAAATGAATACAGATTAAATTTGTATTAATTGAAATGATGCTGCAATGAAAATTCCTTCAATTCACTTTGGATTGTAACATTTTGTCACTGGGGAGAGCTTGTATGACATGCTGTAAACCATAAAGGAGTTATTAATTAATACTATTTTCTCCCAAGATTGAATGTCTAAATATTATGTAAATCCACGTGTTATAAATGTTATAAGCAAAATATTTTCTCCCGTTTCATCCTCTTGGAAAGAAAGCTTCCATACAAGGAAGACTAGCACCTCGCAGAGTACACTGGATAGAGCAGGTTCAATAGAGATTTGATACTGATGCTGCTGAAGAAATAACCTACCCCAAATACAATGCGTCACCTAGAGACTCCAAAGATTAATTTCCTTCCTCACTGAACATAACCAAACACAAATTTCATGTGAATGGGCACCATGGTAGCGCCCTGTGTTCATTTCTCTACGAGCTGGTGGATATTTAACCAAGGCTCATCCGGCCAAAGTCTCCTACAGGGCTCCTTCAATAAGTAAGTCATTTTTTGAAATACTCTGTAATTTTCTGGGTATTTGCTTGGTTTTTCTGTTAAAGGTCACGCTTGGTGCTCAAGGAAGGTAAACTATTTTGGAAAAGCAAGAGTGCCATCTTGTGGATTTGTGTTGCAGTTCTTTTATTTTAAAGGAGCTGCGGGGCTACTTCACCGCACGGGCAGGGTTCTCCTCATTTTCTCCCTGAATCTCATCTTTCTGTCTCATTTATTCTACGGCACCGAGATGCTATTGGTGTCAGTTTGCCCCCAGCTTTTGAGGACGTGCCGTTTCCCTTAGACACACCTTAGCTCCTCGTCTGCCCTGTGCTGCCTTTATCTACTTCTCTGTTTCCTTCTTAGCATCAAACTCTGATTTTGCTGTTTGCTTTGTACCTCCCCAGGGAAGATCGGGGAAATTTCTTTAAAAATCCACGTAACCGTTACCATTTAGAGGGAAATACCTGCCGCTTAGGAGGAGAGCGGGGAGACCGTGGAGTTGAACAGCCCTCCAGAGGTCAGGACCCCTCCGCTGAGCTCCAGCCTCTGTCCCGGGCTGAGGTCCCGGAGGTCGGCTCAGCTGCTCACCTTGTGCTTTCCTTCGGTACGAGGTCGGCAGAGAGGGCGGCGTCTGGAGAAAGGCCTCACGGGCCACTGAGAGGAGATTCAGGCGCCCGCACTGCAGGGCAGGTGCTGCCTTTTCTCCCTTCTCCTTCCCCCCGCTCATCAGCACCCGGGCGGAGGTGAGGGGGTGGCAGGATACGGGACACTCGGAGGCTTAGCAAAGGGAAAAGACCCGGGGCTACAGGGCCTGGCCGGCTCCTCTCTGCTTACCCAAGTCTCACGGAAGTCTAAAACGTGTCCCAGTAAAAGGAGAAAATAAAATATACAAATCAAATGAGAATCTTTTCCGTAGCTGTTAATTTAGGGAACACTTTCAAATATACTGGTGACAAAGGGTTACATATGGAGAATTCTTGGAGCAAGTCCTCAGTGGGCGGCCGACTTCTTGAAATCGCCCCTGATCTCTGGCGCTGAGTCATAGCCCTGCGTGCCCCCGGAGACCCCCAAACTGGTCTCAGCCGTTAGACTCTCCACGTGGGGAGGAAGCGCCCACCCTCGCCCCTCTGTGGGAGCAGCACCCCCCTTTTCATAAGCATCCTCCTCTGCCCCCTCCAGCCCTGGGGGGTCAAGGAAGCTGCGCGTTCGTACAGACGCCACCCTTCGGGGCACACGTGATTGGCCAGGGGTGGACCTTGATCCCGGTGGCAGCCAAGCAGCACTTCCCTGGTCCTGCGCTGGGCCTGGCGCAGCCAGAGCGGATGGAAGCGACGCACAGACAGAGCAAACGGTGGTGCGGGCCCCGGTGGGTCTTTTAGTATAGTAGTGTCTGAACATGTGCATATTGATTATATGCTATTTTATTGTAAATTAAAAAATAAAGGTTAGTACTTTATGTTATTAAAAATATGTAAGGTTATGTTACATATAAATTTCATTTCAGGATAGTATAAGGGCATTACAGAAAAACATTTCTTTTAAATGGTGGTGGTGGGGAAAGGATATTAGGTCTCACTTGGTGGAGAACCAAGATGTAGATATGAATCCCTTCTTGGCTTTTGTCATTTCCAAATACTTTTTCTCAACTATTCACCCCCTGGTTAACCTTGTCCATATCATACATTGTTTTTAAAAAATAGCTTCTTTAAGGGGCTTCCCTGGTGGCGCAGTGGTTAAGAATCCGCCTGCCAATGCAGGGGACAAGGGTTTGAGCCCTGGTCCAGGAAGATCCCACATGCCACGGAGCAACTAAGCCCGTGCGCCACAACTACTGAGCCCACAAGCCACAACTATTGAGCCTGTGTGCTGCAACTACTGAGCCTGCACTCTGGGGCCTGTGCTCCACAACGAGAAGCCACCACAATGAGAAGCCCACGCACCGCCATGAAGAGTAGCCCCTGCTTGCCGCAACTAGAGAAAGCCCGCGCGCAGCAATGAAGACCCAACACAGCCAAAAATAAAAAAAATTTTTTTTTAAAAAAGGCTTAAGATATAATTCAAATACCATATAGTTTACCCACATAAACAATTCAGCATCTATTGGTGTATTACAATACTTATTTTAAAAAATTACGTTAAAAAGGATACATATATGTATATACACACAAAACATAAAGACTGCCATTTTAACCATTTTAAGTGCACAATTCAGTGGCATTAATTAAATGTGCAAACATCACCATTATGCATTTCCATAATTTTCCATCACCTTAAACCAAAATTCTGTAACCATTAAGCAGCAATCCCCCATCCCCCGTCCTTCCCAGCCCCCGGCCACCTCTAGGCCACTTTCTGTCTCTATGAAGTTGCCTATTCTAGGGACCTACGTAAGTGGAATCATACTAGTCCTTTTGTGTCTGGCTTATTTTACTTAGCATAATGTTTCCAAGGTTTGCCTGCACCTGTCTTGGAATCAGCTGTTTATCCAGAGAGTGGAACATGTTTTAAATATTTGCACTATTCTTGAGAAGCATATTAAAAAATAATTATTTGCCATATTTAAAATATGCCATCTTATATTTAATGCCAATTAATTTCTAGTACCATTTTAAAGATGCACCCATAAACCACTATATCCCAAGAGACCCTCATCATGTGATCAAGCTTCTCCCGATCACACTATTTTTTTTTTTTAATTATTTGTTTTATTTATTTATTTTTGGCCACAATGGATCTTTGCTGCGGTGCACAGGCTTCTCATTGTGGTGGCTTCTCTTGTTGCAGAGCACGGGCTCTAGGCGCCCGGGCTTCAGTAGTTGTGGCACGCGGGCTCAGCAGTTGTGGCTCACGGGCTCTAGAGCGCAGGCTCAGTAGTTGTGGCACACGGGCTTAGTTGCTCCGCAGCATGTGGGATCTTCCCGGACCAGGGCTCAAACCTGTGTCTCCTGCATTGGCAGGCGGATTCTTAACCACTGTGCCACCAGGGAAGCCCCCCAAAATGTAGTTTTAAACAGTACATATAAAACAAAATGCACCTCAGTAATTTTTTAATCTTTATACTTTATTATGTTTCCAGAATACTCCAGAATACTGAAATTTACATATTATTTTAAAGACAACTAACATACAGCTCACTGAAATAAAATGTACAAGAAGTCTATGAGATGTATGAGAAGTCTATGAGATGTAAGCTATTTTCAGTTAGCTATGTGGAACAAAAATTATAAGCCTAAAACTTTGACCTAACCTTGGCTAAAATTAAAAAGAAAGAAACCATAAGTCACAATATACTTGATGAGAAGCCTTAAGAAGAAACAGTGGGCTGGCCAAAGAGTTCGTCTGGGGAAACACGATACAGATAAGAAAACCTGAAATGTTTTAACTTAACTTGCCCTACTAGGAGCACCAGGACTGCAGAATTGATCCTGGCCTCACGTCAGTGACTCATCCTGCGCAGCTGTTGACTGCTCCAGAGAACGTGCTGTGCTGCTGTGTTGACACCGGTGAATGACCAGGTTTCCCATCTTACCAAAGTCAAAGCGTTACTTCAATCCTAGGCTTTGGACAGAGTCCACTGTCTGTTTTCGTAAAAGAATACTTTCTTTTTACGAAGTTCTGTAATGAAATCTTACGAAGAAATTATTGAATCAGAAAGCAAATACAAGGCACCTTTATATTACAAAGGAAATCAGTGAAGACTTAAGAAGATAACCATGTAGTACTTTAAGACATCCTAAGTTCCGACACTTGGAGCAACATAATTCCCACATTGTTTTTCTATAAAAGACCTCTTCCTGCTTGTTTCCAGACTTCTTTCACTCCTTTAATGCTTTCTTTTTTCACACATTTCCAGTATTCTTGTATACTGAGCTGTTGCGGCACCTGTTAACCAAAAATGAAAACTAAGGGTCACGGTCTGTGAGTTAAACCCGGTTCACACGCGCTTGTCGCTGCACAAGCCCCACGTTCCTCCAGAAAGGGCTGGAGGTGATGACGCTGTGACGGTGACTGCAGGAGACTGTAAACTCAAGGTAAAGGATGAGAAGTGAACGTGAGTACAGGTCCCCCAGGGTCCCGAGAGAATGGAGGCTCCTCCCCAACAAGGTAACAAAGACTTCGTGTGGCTTTCTTTCATTTGTTGGTTTTAAAATGTAATTATTTCATAATGTTTTCCTTTTATAATATTTTATAATGTTTCTGGTTTTCTGGTGAACTTCAGTTAGCTATGTGGAACAAAAATTATAAGCCTAAAACTTTGACCTAACCTTGGCTAAAATTAAAAAGAAAGAAACCATAAGTCACAATATACTTGATGAGAAGCCTTAAGAAGAAACAGTGGGCTGGCCAAAGAGTTCGTCTGGGGAAACACGAATGAACTCTTTGGCCAACCCAATAGTATAGTGATATATAATATAATTCACACAAGTACTGTGTGGCTATTATTTCTCTCAGTTAAAGGAGAAAGCAAAGGTTAGAAAACATTTGGCTCCTGGTGACCACATGCACAGCATTGCTGGAAATCCACCAAGTGGAAGCAAAAGTCGATTTCAGATTATATTTATGTCCTTTTCCTATCATTGATTTGAAGCTCTTCTCTTTAATATGTTTTTGAGAAACGGCGAAGAGGCTGCCGGATATGTGAAACTGTTAACTGGAAAGGCTGGTTTAATTTCCAGGAATATGATCATTAACTATGAGGTGCTGGATAACCACAAGCTTGTAAATCACGTCTGCTGGTGGAAATCGTATTTGTTCATTTTCCGTAAATAATGTCTGCAGCAGGAAAATGAATGTGCTCTTCTAAGCTGTAAATGAACAGCTCTGTTTACATGAACCCACCGCAGTCTCTCTCCTGTTCTCCCTCCTGCCTTTCTTCTGGACTCATTACCTACTTATCATCTCCTGGAACCTTGTTTTCAACCTGCGGGCGGCTTTCATGAGTGTTTCTAGCAGATTCTAAGCTAAACAAAATATTGAGTTTGATTTGTCCCTCAGTTATAGACCAATATATGAATTTGAGTGAATAATGATAAGAGCTAACATTTACTTCAAGTGTCTCAGCCACTACATTAAATATTTTATGCTTAACTCTCATAATAATTCTTTCTGGTAGATTCTGTTAGTTTCTCACCGTTACAGATGAGGAATCTGAGGCTCAGAAAAATTAAGTGGCTTTGCAAGATTTGGCAGTTAATACGTGACAGGGCTGGGGTTTGAGTCTAGGTGTCTAACTGCAAAGCCCAAAGTAAAATTCTAGGCTATGACTTCTGAGTAGTGCTTCCTGATTCAGACTATTTTAAAAAGAAGCAAAGAAAAACGGGGGATCCCATCTGTAGGAGATACTTCAGTGTTGTAACTATAGCTTATAATCTCTGCAAAAATGATGAAAACTCCATTTAAGACTATACATTTGCTCAAATTCTAGGTTTACTTCCATTCATTTAACTACATATAAACATGTAACTATTTAAAAACTCAAAATCTGTTACCCATAAACCTCGATGCATCCTGTTTTTTAACACCCCAAGGAACTCTTCATGACTGAGACACTCATCACCATCCACATCAAAGATCTTGAAGACGGCGTCCAAAATATTGTTGGAGAGTTCTTGTCCTGTTGCTACCTTCACAGCTCTCTTAAACTCCGCTAAAAGGAGAAAATATAAAAACTCATCAACAATGTAAAATAGTCTAAAAGTGTTTATTGTTTGAGAAGTAAACACAAATCTGTATATTTATCATTTGGGAAGTAAAACAAGAACAAAAATACTCATCAACAATGTGTTCAAATGATAAACTTGGCTGACAAATGTCAGCAGGCTATTTTAATGTAACCAGAGTTTTGAACACAGATATTTAAATATTTCCTTCTACTTCTCAGGGGAAAGGTAAAGTAAAAGCAAAAAAATTACTGTTAATAAATTGTTAAACAAATTGTTGTAAATCTGGAATACCCACATTGAATTCACTGAAAGGCCAATCAACTGTTTTTTCTGGTAAGTGGTCCCTTGATTGGTATCAACCAGGTGAAGAACAGAGTGATACTGTTTACAGATGATAAAAATTAAGTGATTCATATAACTTACCTAGTCTGACGGGGCGATGAGCTAAACTAAACATCTGCATGGCAATAGCAAAGTCTTCCAAGTGGGTCGCAAAGTGACAAAATGACTTGAACTCATCCAAACTAATGCTCTAATAAAATAACAAAGTGAGTCTTTATTACAATCTTGTAAACACATTAAATAATTTTACGAATACACCCGTGAGTCCTCTTTTCTGTCATAAAGCCTGTGCACTTACATCTTTCTAAGCAAGTCTATTGAAACATCTGAGATGCAGAATAACAATACGACTATAGATTCTAGAGATTAGGAGGAACCCCAAGAGGTTAAGTGCAGGGGCCCTGGGTGTGACCGTGCAGACTGAGCACTGTGTGAGCGGGAGCGCACGGCTGGGGGCCCCGGGGCTGCGAGCGCGGGGCTGGGGGTGTGTGTTACAGCCCCGCTGTATCTCCTCAAAGGTCTTACGTGAAGCCTTAGCCCCCCCCCCAGCGTGGCCGTGCGTGGAGGGGGCCTTGACAGGGGTCATTAGGGCTGAGCGAGGTCTCAGGGGTGGGCCCTGTTCTGAGAGGGCTGGGGTCCTGATGGGAAGAGGGAGAGACAGCAGGGCCTCTGGTCTGAGTGTGAGCGGAGGAAGGCTGCGTCTGCAGCAAACCAGACACTGACCACGCTGACACCCAACCGCCTCGAACTGCTGTTAAGCCCCCGGTCTGTGGCAGCCCGAGGAGACAAATGCATCCTGTCGCGCGGCCGCCTCCTTGCTCTTGCGCCCGGGGAGCTCCGGGCTCTGGCGTGAGAGGGACCTGCCCTCTCCTCTGTGCACAGTCGGGGCCTCGCTAAGCCGCCAGGGGCCTCTCAGGGAGACGTTCATCCTCTAAGGCTACTGAACACAACGGTCAGGCCTTGACCCTTGGCGCATCTGATTTTAAAACCTATGCACTTAAACAAGAAATAAGTTAAAGAACCTAGTTTTTCCACTGAAAAAAAAAAGAAAAGTACAAAAATTCTTATTTTGAAAGTAGATTCTTCCCTGCCTGAAAAACTTTCTCTTTGTGGAGACCTTCGGGACCATGCCCTCTGCACACGTGAGGCTGATTCAAGTTTCACTGCTTTCAGATTTTGTGAATTTGTCGAATTTTTATTTTTTTTAATTTAATTTTTTGAAGAGGTAATATGCGTACATGGTAAAAAAAAAATCCAACAATTCAGTAAGTAAAAACGAAAAGCCTCCTTTCCTCTGTCACCCCTGTGACACACCCCTTGTGTGTCCTTCCAGAGACGCGCTCCTCGTGCCAAACACGCACAGGCGCCCGTTGTCCGCGGCGGGCGCCCCCTCCACGTCTCCTGCCCGCCGTACTCTCTCAGCAGCACACGTCGGAGGGTGGCTGTTTCTCTACGTCGTGGTCTCAAAGCAGGCACCGGGGCCACCTTTCTGATTTTGGCTTCACTGCTGGTGAGAAATGGTTTGCCGTCAATGCTGCAACCTGCATGTCTGTAATTGTGAGTGAAGGTAAGCAAGCACTCTGCACTTCTATGCGCATCCGTCATCTGTGGATTTCTGCTCCGGGGCTTGAGGGGCTGGCGGGTGACCTGTTACTAGGAGGCAACTCTCCAGGGTCTCTGGCGTTTCTGCGCATCTTGTGAACAGAGGCCCAGCCACCCTTCCGCTCCAGACGGCCTTTGCAGGACGTCTGTAGAGTGAACAGCCTTGAACAGAGACGGCGTCTCCCTCGGAGCAGAGGGCAGCCTTGCCTACTGTCCGTCATGAAAGACCCAGGCTCCTTGGCTGCAGCGTGAACCCACTTCGTGAGCCTTGGGGGCAGGGGGCGGACGCAGACGTGGTGCTTGAGCTGCCTCTAAGCTGCAAACGGTAAGCTTCTCTGGCTCTGAGCCAACGGGCTTGTGTCTTCTGCTGGCACCCGTCAAGTGGCACAAGCTAACTTGCAAATGACAAAATCTCAGACACTTTAGTAATTAACGCATTGATATCTGAGATCCCATCTTCTATATTAGGTAGGGTAGAATGTCAGACCCTTCAACGTTCTTGATTTTTTAAGATCTCATTATAAGTTAAAGAAATTGGTCTATTACATGTGATGCCAGTATTTCCCCCCTTTTTTTTATTTTTTTCTTTTGACTTTGATTATAATTTTGGGGGGATGAGGGAGGCAACAGACGTCTACATTTTAGGTAGTAATTTAATCAATTTCATTGAAAGCTTCTAGGTTTTCTCTTAGTATATATACCTCACTCTAAGACATTGTTTACAAGTTTTCTTCTATACTCAGTTTCAGTTTTCTCTTTAACATTTAATTCTTTGATCCATCTAGAATTTATTTTAGAGTAATGAGTGAGGTAGAGGTTACCTTCATTTTCTCTCTCAGAGGACCAGTGAATTGCTACCCCAGTGCCATTTACTCAATAGTTCTTCTTTTACCCAACCAACTTGCAATCTGAGGTTACACATACTCAATTTCTGTATTTGTAATCTATTTCTGACTTAATATTCCATTCAACTGATTTGTCAAATTCATTGTCAGTAACACTGTTTTAGTTCCAATGTTTGGTGACGCATTTTAATATCTCAGCTTTCTTTTTTTTAAAGATGTCATTTTTTTAGAGCAGTTTTAGGCTCACAGCAAAAGTGCGGGGAAGGTGCAGAGACTTCCGTGTACCCCCTGCCCCCTCGTCAGCAGTTTCACACAGACCTGTGGCTTGTCTGGCTCCCTCTCAAGAATCCAAGGCCTTTTTACGGATGCCTGTTGCTGGTCACCAGTATCTGGTGCTCTCCTGAGACCTGCACATGTCAGGACCACGCTGCTTGGCTTCCTTGCAGTAACGTGTGGTCATGCGATCAGTCCGGCCAGTGGCCGAGTGTGATGCTTCCAGGCCTAAAGATTTAATTGCTGGAATGTGACTCACTCCTTTCTTTTCCTGCCTCTGAGGCTGGTGTTTCTAGCAGATGGGGGAGCTCCAAAGGGGCGGAGCCTCGGAGAGTGTGGGTCCCCCAGCAACTGCGTGGGCAGGGTCTCCCAGCAGCCCACAAGGGATGTGCAGCATGACTGAGAAGGAAGCTCTCCCGTGTCAGCCTTGGGCTTCCAGGGCTAATGTGAAAGTGCAGCAAACCTAGGCTGTTCAGACTGTACAACATTACACTTACAGACTGATTTAAGGGACAACTGCTATGTTTATAATACTAAGACATTCTAGTCAACACCAGGGGATGTCTCTACAGTTAGATGAGTTTTCTTTTCTATCCGTCAAGGCTTTCAAGTTTTTTCTATATATTTCTTGTTAAATTTATTTCTAATTATTATATATCTCTATTGCAATTATAAATGAGATCTTCATTATATTTTATTATCTTTTTCCTCATTATAGAGATAGCTTTAAAAAAATTATATAAAAACATATGCCCACTAAGAGGTAAAATAAGGTCTGGGTTTTTTAAAAAAAATAAATAAATTTATTTATTTATTTATTTATGGCTGCGTTGGGTCTTCATTGCTGCACGCGGGCTTTCTCTAGTTGCGGCGAGTGGGGGCTACTCTTTGTTGCGGTGCGCGGGCTTCTCATTGCGGTGGCTTCTCTTGTTGTGGAGCACGGGCTTCTCATTGTGGTGGCTTCTCTTGTTGTGGAGCACGGGCTTCTCATTGTGGTGTCTTCTCTTGTTGTGGAGCACGGGCTCCAGGCGAGCGGGCTCCGTAGTTGTGGCTCGCGGGCTCTAGAGCACAGGCTCAGTAGTTGTGGTGCAGGGGCTTAGTGGCTCCGCGGCATGTGGGATCTTCCCGGACCAGGGCTCCAACCCGTGTCCCCTGCATTGGCAGGCGGATTCTTAACCACTGTGCCACCAGGGAAGTCCCAAGGTCTGTGTTTTAATTTGGGGTAGTGGGACACATAATGAGGGAAATTAAAAAACAAAGAAAAAAAACACACGCCCGTTTCAAAAAAAATTGTTTTGGAATAAAGTAAAAATCACTCAAAATCTCACCACTGTCCATTCATCATTATTAACAGTTCGGCAATCATCATTTCATGCATCACACAATATAACAGAGAGTAGGTTAGTCTTGATTAATTTGGAAGTTACTTTATTGAATTATATAAACACGTCTAACTTGTTGTTTCATTTTCATCATGAGCATAATAAAAAGGTGCACCAACCTCTCCTGCGGACAGCTTCTCGCTCACATTTTTCCAATAAACGTCTTTATTTTCAGTGTTGGTGAAAAAAAGGAGCCATTCTGCAAAGTCTTCTTTTCTCATGAAACTCAAACCTTTAGAGAACTGAAGGAACTCCATTTCTTGGACCTCCGTCTGTAAGTTCTCCATAAATCTAAATGTTAAAGTATGAGATGGATGTCAGGAACGCATGGCTTTGCCTTTAGTGCTGTAAATGGATTGCAGGCACCTTACGCAGCACCTCCGTGAGGGTCAATACGTTGCAGATCCCCTTACGTACCTTCCACGTGTTAAAAGATCTGTCCTACATGTCATGTCACAATTTAACAGAAATATACATGGGGAGCAAAAGAGGGATATTCTCGTTCAATGGGAGAAGAACTGTCACTGTGAAAAATTTACTTGCTTTAGAGCCTGCATTTATTCCACAGACCTTAAAAGTATGAAGGGGGAGTTTGATTTCAGGCTTCTACCTGTGTGATAGGTAAGAATCGGTTTCCTACAACATTTTCTGAATGTACTGGATACATGAATTTATTTATCAATGCCGTGTGTCTTTGGGTCAAAGCAGAATGTTATCTAAAATTTGAAGCATTTCAAGTTTGGGCTGATCAACTAACTCTTTTACTGATACGCTTTGTCCTCCGTTTTACTGAGTTTTACTGTACTGGGTACTGTGATGGCATCAATTGATTCTTATAAGGATTGTTAAAAGGGTGTTTTACTTGCAAATGAGTGTACAGTGATAAGGGAAGTAGAAAATATGGTATAAAAACATTACTAACTGTTCCTTTCCTTTTTCTTTTTCTTTGGGCTCTACCTGAGGCTGAAATATTATAAACTTAATTGTTGTTAAACTATCCATTGTCTGGTTTAAGCTCTTTCATCTTAACTAATTATACTACTTTTGAAGAACATTAAATATGCTTAATGATAAAATCTTGTCTCAAATTATATGTCTTGTCATGACATGAAAGTCTGGGACATGATACTGGACATAAATACCTGAATTGAATAATTTACAGTACAAAAGGCCACCAAATGCATCCTGAACAAATTAAATAGTTTATAAATTAGTGTCTTAATTGGAAGACAGTGTCATAATTGGAAACAACGGGAAAAATCTGTTTTGCTTATCTGGGTTTTTTAGGCCACGGTGTCTTGTAGAGTATTTACTACTAATTTGCAAGTTTACCAATCAAGAGTTAGTGTTGTGGTAGCTAACTATGGTATTTGCCTAGAGACATTAGTTTTCTCATTTAGAGAAACAATATTATATTTTGAAAAAACCACATATTTATGATTTAGACAAACCTGGGTTCCAGTGCGGAACTTGACAGTTTGCTTAGTGTGATTTGATGGACAAGCGATTGGACCCGAGTGTCGGGTCTGTTCCTTCACCAGTGAGATGGTGATGGTGAGACCCACTCCGTGAGGCTGTTCACAAGCTTATAGGAGATGCAGGTATAACTATTATAATAGATCATGTAACTAGACATTGGAGAGGTGAAATTCAGAGCCAGGTTTGTCTTTAAGTTTCGAGCAGTCACAGTTTCTGAAAGAGGTGGTCCTGCAGTTGCCTGCTAGGTGGCTGGGGGCATTGGGTGGGCTTTCAAGGAAGTAGTCCCCCCAGGTGACCAGAGGGACAGACGGACTTAGTAGATGCCATCTGGTGTCAAGAGAAACTTACCAGTGACTGAGGGAACATGTGGATAAATTGGTTGCTTGTTCGGGTTTTTTTGTTTTTTTTTTTTTTTTTTTTTTTTACTTCTACAGCTAGTCAGATTCTCCAGCTGAAATACCACTTAGCCATTTCAGTAAAAGCTAAAGTATAATTTAAGTTCTATCTCCTGGAATTTTGGTGTCTATTCATTGTTATGAAATCAACAGGTACTTTAATTGTGAAAATTCAGTTCGTTATCAGCATATGTATAGTTCAGGGGAGAAACTACTGATGCTCAGACTACCCAGGCAGCCGGCGATGGTGTCTACCCGCTCTGTGCCGGTGCCTGTTCGTCTGGTTCGACACACTAACTCTGTGTCACCTTCCCCGCCTTTCCTTGAGACTTATAAGCTGTACTTTATAAAACAATATCCTTTATCAGACAAGCTGTAAAGAGGATGCTAAGACAAAGGTCAGAAGAGAAAAGGCAAACATCTTTTTATAAGGAAGGATTATACGTTATACTCCCATAAAAACAGAACTATAAGCTCCACATAACACATACTGAAAGAACTTCTTGTGCAATTTCAATGATTAATTTGGCCACTATAATGGTGACCAGTTAAAAATTATATATATAATTTTATATTATATTATATTATATATTCATAATATAATATATGGAAGCTATTTTCTGTTACTTTACAACTTACGCAAAATGTTAGACACATGTTATGATTGCCGAATTCTAGCCCAGTAATGCTAACTTTAGGGGCGGCCTGCTCCATCCAAGAGACAAGTCCCTGAAAATCTGCATTTAAGGCATTCTTTGTTAATTGGATCTTTTTTTAAATTGCATAATGGTATTACAAATTTCACAGGTCCCATTAATTACAGAAACTTTAAGAAAAACTTTAAAGTAAGCATTCTAAATGAAATTATTCCCTTTAAGGAAACTTAAAGTTAGAAGCAACTTTAAACAATCACTAAGCCCTACAATTTTATCTCCTAAATGTGTCTTGAAAACGCCCAGTCCAAAGTCTTTATCGCCACCCCACTGGTTCAGGGCTCCTGTCACTCCTCATCTGCAGTAGCCCAGCGGCCTCGTGTCGCATCGGATCCCCCTTGTCGTTGCCCACCATCCCGCCAGAGTGACGCCCATCTGACCAGGCACCCAGCGCGGGCCCCCTGCGGGGCCTCCCTCACGGCGTAACTCAGGCTGGACCTTCTGGCGCGTGAGCCCTCGCACAGGACGCGTACGCCTCCCGGGCCTCCGCCCTCACCTCGGCCCACCCCTTACGCCTGTTTATTTCTCTACCACGCCTGCCCTCTCTGATTCCTGGACGAGCCATACGTTCTCCCGCGTGTCTTTCCTCGCGCTGGTCTCCGCGCCTCCCTCCCCGACCCTCTCCCCCTGGCTGATTCCTGCTCATCTGTCAAGGTCGGCGCAGGGCTGTTTCCTCCAGAAAGCTTCCTGACCTCCCACTCCAGAGGCAACCTTCTGTGCCGCCCAAAGCCCTGCCCACCTGTGACAGCACTGACCGAATGCGCTCAAATGTTCTCTGCACGTTTACTGGATGGTTCCCAGGAGGGACCAGCCCTGCGTCTGAGGCACAGCCCGGCACACAGCAGCACATGGAATGCACTCAGGCAGTCTTTAGTTAGCGGCACTGAGTTGACAAGAGGCGTCTCCTTCCTCCCAAATCGGTGCTTTTCCACCATTCTGAGCTGCTTTCTGGTATTTGTTCTAAGACTCTGGTTAGCGGGGAGGCCCGCGAGCACAGGGTCTGGTTCCGCATGGAGTTGTTCTTGCCAGGGAGGAGGTAAACAGGACACAACACTGCGGTGCTTACAATGCCAGACTGTAAGTGCGATTCCCTCCCTGCAGATGAAGACGTGAGCGCGGCGAGGTCCGCAAGCTGGACTGGACCACAGACACGCTCACCACATGCCAACGCATCCACACGCCTGCACTGTTCACAGCTGCTTTCACGCTGTGACGGCTGAGCTGCGCAGCCAGGACAGAGACCGTACTCACTGCCTGGCCCTTTACAAAGAAGGGCTGCCGACCCCTGGGCTGGGGGCGGGGGCGGCGGGAGCAGAGCTGGGCTGTCCCGGCTGTGCCGTCTCAGCAGAGCCGGCCCCAGCTCCAGCTCCAGCCAACCATCAGCAGACGGCAACAGCAGGGGCCTGTCCAGTCTAGAAGGCCTGATTCTGGCCCCCGCTGGAGAAGCACCCAGCTGACGCAAAGACTCGTGGCAATAACGAATGGTCACTGTTTTAAGCTGGGCTGGTTTGTCGTGAATTAAGAACTAACTGATACGAGGGGCATCTCTCTCTTCTAGCTGCAAACAGTAAGTTACTAAGAATAATTATTGTAGTCTGTAAAACGAATACTACTTTTCATAATAGGTTAGAGGTATTTTTGAGCACAGTAACTTTAGTTTACATTTCATAGGTTTTTCCTCTCAGAGATACTGTATCTGGTTTTATGGCCTGCAGTTCTGGGACATAAATAAATGTATTCAGTTGTTTCTTTATCTCTTACCTATAAAATTTCCCTAAATGAATATAAATATTTGCATTTACCTTCGAAATTCTTTATAGTGAAGTTTTCTTTCTCCTCTTTTTCCAAAGAAATGTATCTGAAGGGTTGTGTTAATTTCAGGTTCTTTCACTGTTGGTTCCTATAAAAAAATGATACAATAATTTCAAGTAATTATATAATCAAGAACAAAAAATGGATCCCGTAGCCTGGAATTCTTAGGACAATACCCACAAAAGATTCTTGTAACAACAACAAGAGGGTGAGAACAGATGTAGCCATTCTGTCTGTTACTCTGCATAACACTATTCTACATCCTGGCTCAAGCAGGAGGAAAACAACGAGGGCTAAAATACTCAAAGGACCCAAGGTGGACTTCAGCAGTGAACAACATTTTGGATCAGGCCAGAAAGAGAGCTTAGAATAGTGAGATGAGTTATTTTAAAATGTGACCCTTAGGCATTTTCTAATAAAGCAGGACTGAGAGAATTAAAGCAGGGAAGTCTTGGACCTTTTGTTGAATGGTAGAAATCTGAGAAGCACTAGCTTTTCCTAATTATAAAGTTACCAGGTGAGGATTCCATTCAAGGTTATGAGAGAAGCAGATTCATAGCCTCTTCCTCCTTCAAATCTCCAATAAAATAAACAAAAATAATAACAAAACAGATCTGCTAAAAAGACTATCAGCAGCAACTAAACAACAAATGGGGGTACAAACGTAAACCAAATAATTTGAAGAAGAGCATCTGGAGAGAGAAATTCAGGCACTGGACGGTCCGGCCTGCTCCCCAATCCTGCCCCCACTTCCCGGACACAGCAGCAGGTGGGCTGGCTGTCACATGGTGAGAACTCATGAAAGCCTGGGTGTAGTGGGCGAGAAGGTGGCTGGGACCGGCGAGGCTCCGAGACAGCGTGTGGGCTCAGGCAGAGGGCTTAGACTCAGGCTTCCGGACTTAGAACCTTCCGGGCACTGTTCAACTGAAGGATGATCGGGAGCCCAGAGAGGGGAATGCCCCTTGGAGGGTGGAGGGGGCTGTGGTCTAGGGCCTTTATGGGAGCACAGGAAAGGGAGCACAGTTTAGTCCTCCAGCAAGGGCTGCAGGGCAGGGCATCAAAACGTGACCACCTGCAGCTCAGAAACAGAGCTGGCCCGGGGAAGGCAGTGACAGACCTGAAAAGAGCCTGAGGTGGGACGGGGGCCCAGCCTCCCAGCCCGTGAGCAGGGCTGCATCCGCAAGCGGACTCCCTGCTCAGTCTCTGCTCGACACCGGCTGTGCGGACACGGGCACAGCTCCCGGGAGGCCAGGCAGAGACGAGCGCAGCCTCAGGTTCTGGAGGGGACAGACTGCAGAGACTCAGCGCAGGCAAGTCACCCACCCATCCAGCAACCAGCCGGCCACGGCCCTGGGGCCGCAGGGGGCTCGCCTGCACCTCACCCCCCCGCCACGGGGTCGGCTCATGGGGAGGAAGCGGTGGTCCCAGCGGGGCTGACTGACACAGAGCCTTCCACAGTACTGACTCTTAAAGACTTGACTTTGTGTCTACTAATTTTATAAAATAGCCACTATAAATACAGATGTGGATTTTAACTGGACTTCCACACAAGTGTGGGCAGGAAGTCATGCCTGGAGTTTTCCCTTAATTCCCATATAAATGCCCAGGAGATACACTAAAACACAAAATCGGATGTATTCTCGTTAAGGTTAGAATATGATCAGGATGTCTACCAAGAACACTATTACTAAACATTTTGGGGGGTAATTTTGTCCAATACATAAAGGAATAAACTAAGATTAATATTATTGAGAGATAATTTTATACTTAGAACCACCAGGAAAATCAACAGAAAAAATAAGAAGAAAATTCAGTAAGACAGACTGGTACAAAAACATTAAAAATTAAATG
This sequence comes from Balaenoptera physalus, assembly GCF_965194825.1. Taxonomy (NCBI): domain Eukaryota; kingdom Metazoa; phylum Chordata; class Mammalia; order Artiodactyla; family Balaenopteridae; genus Balaenoptera; species Balaenoptera physalus. Next base: position 80,403,223 of record NC_138899.1, on the reverse strand, counting down.
AATTTCCTGCTTAACAGCAATAATTTCTCCCTTGAGGGTAAAGAGTCCATTTATAATAGTAAAAAAGTTAAGTAATGAAATATCCCTAGGGATGTCCTTAAGAAACATTTCAGATGAATGAAAAAATTATATGTAAGAAAATAAAACCACAACTAAATCAGAGGATAATATAGGTTAGTATTTAACAACTGATTTTGATGTGGGGAAGGCATTTTAAAGAATGAAAGTAACTGAATAAATAAAAAGACAGCTAAACATGACTACATTAAAAATAGAAACATCTATAACCAAAACATCATAAACAAAAACAAATCTGAAAAATATTTCAATAATTTTGACAGACACTAGGTTAATATTCTCAAGTATATGAAGAAAAACCCTAAAGAAATTCCCAAAGAACAGAAACAGAAGATTTGGGTGTGAGGGAGACACAAGAGGGAGGGGATATGGGGATATATGTATACCTATAGCTGATTCACTTTGTTATAAAGCAGAAACTAACACACCATTGTAAAGCAATTATACTCCAATAAAGATGTTAAAAAAAAGAAACAGAAAATTTGTAACATAAGAAACATGAATGGTGTACATTACTATCTTAAAAAACAATCTGCAATACCTTTTCCCCTGTCATACTGACACAGATTAAGAAGCAAAACAAAAAAGATACCAACCCTGGAGAGACTGCCGGCAGGCCCGTAAACTGTTACAACCTTTGTGGAAGGCAGCCAGACAATATGGGTCAAAGCCTTACAAGTAGTCATGTCTTTACCTGACAACCTGACTCTTAGAGCTCTATCTTAAATTTACACGTGTAGCTATTTACTGCATCGTGTCTTCTAACAGCAAAGATTTGGAAACAGTCTTAACGACCAAGAACAGGTCAATGGTTAAAAGTGTTATATCCGGGGCTTCCCTGGTGGCGCAGTGGTTAAGAATCCACCTGCCAATGCAGGGGACACGGGTTCGAGCCCTGGTCTGGGAAGATCCACATGCTGCGGAGCAACTAAGCCCGTGCCCACAACTGCTGAGCCTGCCCTCTAGAGCCCGTGAGCCACAACTACTGAGCCCGCCTGCCACAACTACTGAAGCCCACGCGCCTAGAGCCTGTGCTCTGCAACGAGAAGCCACAGCAATGAGAAGCCTGCGCACGGCAATGAAGAGTAGCCCTCACTCGCCACAACTAGAGAAAGCCCGCGCGCAGCAACGAAGACCCAATGCAGCCAAAAATAAATAAATAAAATAAATCTATTAAAAAAAAAGTAAAAAAAAGTGTTATATCCATAAGATTAGATATTTGTTCATTCATTGAAAATTATTTACAGAGTATACAGGGTATGCCTGGTGCTTTACCAGGCTATGTAGATACAACTTGTATAGGAAGGAATTAACCTTACCCAGACGTCTGGCCTTTGCCCTGGGCTGCTAGGAGGTGGTCCCTAAGAGAAGGTGTCTTTGTTTACCTAGGGGCCTTGGGCCACAACAGGTAGTCCAACAATGAGATTTGGGGTGGAGGCTTTGGGCCATGGGGTATCAGCTTGACCTCCGGAAGGGCTAGAGTCTGAGGTCGGCCACGAGGACAGCCAACCAGGTTTCCATGGCTGACCCCAACAGTCTCTGGACACCAAGGCCCTGGCTGGCACTACTCCGTGTGTGCTGCCACAGTCACTGCTGGGAAAGTCAGCGCTTTCCACACTCCCCTGGGAGAGGATGACCAGAACCTCTGGATTCTGCCTACGAGTCTCTCCCCTTGGCTGATTTTCACGTGCATCCTCTCACTGTAATAAACCGTACCTACGGACCTAACAACTTTCGGGGAGTACTATGAGTCCTTCCAATGAATTATCAGACCCAAGGTGATACTGGGGGCCCCCTGAACCTCCAACTGGCACCAGAGGTAAGGGTGGTCGTGTGGCCTGCTCCCTACCCTCACATGACCTCAGAAAGAAGAAGGATGCTCTCGCTCCAGAGGACACAGACGATTAAGCAGTTACCCTAAGGAGGGGCAGGTGGTGTGACAGGACACGCAGGGAGCTGAGGACACGGGGGAGGTGCACACCCGGGGGACGGGGCACCGTTAGAGGACACGGACACAGGTGAAACAAGTCCGGCATAGGGCTGCTCAAAGGGAATGAAATAAAAAAAAATTGTGATTTTAATAATTTGCAAAATTTGAAGCAGACATGCTCTAAAAGATGAAATGATTTGGAAATTTAAGAAAATCTCACAGAAAGCAAATTGTGGAATTACAATTGATTAAAAGATTATCAATGGAAAATTTAAGGATATACATTACTGGTGGGAATGAAAGTTGGTTCATTTTCTACAGAAGGTATTTGACAATATTTATCAAAGTTTATCAACAACCTTAGAAATGTTCATACCTTTTGACCCAGCAAGTGAATTTCTGGGAAGTTACACCTTGGATATATTCACATATATATAAAGTGATATGATTACAGGATTATTAACTGCATTATTTGCAATATCAAAAGACTGGATACATGTTAAATATCTTTCAAAGGAGGAATGGTTACATCAACAGGTACATCCATCCATACAGCAAAGTACTACGGAGCCATTAAAAAGAATGAGATATTTGGATGTGGTAAGAAAAAATGGGAGGGTATGGAACAGTGTATAGTATGCTACTGCTTGTATAAAAATGGTAAAAAAAGAACACATGGAAATGTTTAGTTGCTTATTTACATACATGCTTATATACACATGGAATATCTCTGGAAGAATGCCCAGGACCTGGGTCATGGGGAGGAAAGTTCTGCCCTGCATACATCCTCTTGTGAGTCTTTTGAGGTCTGGATCATGTGAATGTAGAAAATCTATTTAAAATATTTAGAAAAATTAAGTTACTGTAAGTTTCCCCAACTATTTGGGAATACTTATTTGAGCAAACAGAATAGAGAAGCTACTGTAAATAACATCTGCTTGGAAATATTTAGTTTATTTGCACATACCTGGCATTCTGTTTCATTAGTTATTGTTGTCTTCAAGTCATCCTGTTTACTTATGATCTTCTGCAGCTAGAAAGAATGCAAACATGAATTTAGATGCATGTCTACTGGATTTTAAAAAACAACCTAAAAAACAGATTCTAAGTTTTTATTATAAAATGTTTACTAGTTATTTGTTAAATATTAAATTATTTTTGCATTGTAACTCCTGATATTAGTTTTTAACCCTTAGATCATATAAGGATCAAAGGAGAAAACAGATATGCAAGTATTAACATTATTATGATTTGGATCATTTGTTCTCCTAAGAAAGCTGGCTTACTTTATATATATATATATATATATATATATGTGTGTGTGTGTATATATATATATATATATATATATATAATACACACACACACACACATATATATATTCTAAAGGCATCACTGTATAAAAACTTCATGATTACCCTCATTCTTCAAGAGAATTTTTATTCCCTTCTTTTTTTTTTATCTCTTCTCTTCTTTTTCTATCTCTGGTGCTTTATGGCCACACTTCAAGTACCTAGCTCTTAAAAAGCTATTTGTATCATATAAATGTTCTTCCCTTTTCTCCTTATGCATTTACAAAGCATTAAAATAATTTAAAGGCCTACATTTCTACTAATTATAAACTGTCAATAGTACCTTCAAAAAAACCCCCAAAAAACAAAAAAACAGTACCTTCAGACTGAGTATATTAAAAAACCTACCTACCTTTCAGAGTCATTTGTACCAATCCTCACATGGAAAGCAAATTAAAAAAAAAGTTTTTTAAAAAAAATTAAATGTAGACAAAATCTCAAACTATGGATTCAAATCAATTAGGAGACAAACCTTCACCCATTTTTTTCTAGGCTACTTCTTTCTTAATAGTTTGAAAACTGCCACTAAATTCCAAATTAATAAAGTAGCTGCTTCTATTTTATTTATTTTAGGCATATGGTTTATCTCTAGTTCTCTAAAGCCCTAAAACTTTTCAACATTCTCCCACCCCCACTTATTTTAGGGAATAAAGTTGAAAAGCTTTCATTTGTTTTATCCTTTATTTTTTATTTATTTATTTATTTTTAAAATTTATTTATTTATTTATTTATTTTTGGCTGTCTTGGGTCTTCGTTTCTGTGCGAGGGCTTTCTCCAGTTGCGGCGAGCGGGGGCCACTCTTCATCGCGGTGCGCGGGCCTCTCACCGTCGCGGCCTCTCCCGTTGCGGAGCACAGGCTCCAGACGCGCAGGCTCAGTAGTTGTGGCTCACGGGCCTAGCTGCTCCGCGGCACGTGGGATCTTCCCAGACCAGGGCTCGAACCCGTGTCCCCTGCATCGGCAGGCAGACTACCGACCACTGTGCCACCAGGGAAGCCCTTATCCTTTAATTTTAAATTGACCATCAACATACTGCCAAGTTCAATACCCAAACATTTCTTGCTTTGCTTTCCACACCGCCTCGTAAAATTTTTAATATGGAAATTTCAGACATAGCAAAGATACTCCTATAATAACCCACCATATATACATTATTCAGCTTCCACAGTTCACAGTGTCCTGCCATTCTCTGTCCAGCTATACTTCTACTACCTACTCCCGGTTCCCTTCTCAGTTATTAGTATTTATATCTCTTCTGGAAAAATTTTTATACACTGAAACGTACACATCTTAGCCATACAGTTTTAACCTGAGTAACCAATCCTCTGTCACAGAGCAGAACATTTCCATTCCTCAGGAAGCTTCTTGTGTCCATTCCCAGGCAATGCATTCTAGCTGCATCCCCACAAAGGCAGAATCAAATTAGTCTCACTTAGTTTACAAATTCAAGTAAATGGTATCAAGTAGTATGTGTTCCTTTGTGTTTCTTTTCACTCAGTATAATGATTTTGTGATTTATCCATGTTGTTTGCATATCAGTAGTTTGTTCTCATTTATTGCTGAGTTGTATCCCATTTGTATAAATACACCACTATTTATCCATTCACTCACTGATAGATGTTGCATTGCTGTCTCCAGTTTTTGGCTACTGTGAATCAAGCTGCCATAAACTTTCCATTTTCCCAGCTTTACTGAGGTATACTTAATATACAGAACATAGCACACAATAATGTATACGTTTTGATGAATTTGTACCTAGGCATACACCCATGATACATCACCACAATCGAGGTAATAAACATATCGATCACCTCTGTTTTTGTTTGTTTGGGTTTTGTTGGTGGTAAGAACACAGCATGAGACTCAGCCTCTTAACGGAGTTTCAAGCGCAGGGCACCGTACTGAGAACTGCACCCACTATGTTGTACAGCACAGCTCTGCCATCAATTTTCCTGTGCAACTCTTTGTTTTTGACATGTTTTAATAGTTCTCTTGAGTAAATACCCAGGAGGGGAACAGTTAGGTCTGTGCAACTTTACAAGAAACCGCCAAACCCTTTTCCAAAGTGAATTCTCGTTCCTTCACATCCTCACCATTTGGTGTGATCAGTCTTTTTAATTTCAGCCATTCTGTTGGAAGTACTGTACTACTTCACTGTGGTTTTAACTTGCATTTCCCTGAGAACTCACGTGGAGCACTTTTTCAAGTGCTATCTCCCATTTGTACATTTTCTCTCGTGAAGTTTCTGTCGTAGTCTTTTGCTTCCTTAAAAAAATTTTTTTTAAACTATTAAGTTGTAAGCATTTGTTATATATTCTGGATACAAGTCTTTTGTTAGATATGTTTGGAAAATATTTTCTCTTATCCTACAATTTACCTATTCATTTTCTTAATAAACAGAAGTTATTAATTTTGATGATGACTACTTTATCATTTTTTCTTTTATGGTTACTGCTTTTAGTGCCCTAAGCAACTCTGCCTACCCTAGATTCTGAAGGTATTCTCTTATATTTTTTCCCAGAAGCTTAGTGGTTTTAGTTTTTATGTTTAGATATATAATATATCTCAAATACATTTTTTGTAGGTGGTGTGAGGCAGAGGTCATGACTAGTCTTTTTCATATATATATCCCATCCGTTTGTTCTAGTGCCATTTGTTGAGAAGACTTTTCCCATCAACTGATTTGGTGTCTTTAGTGAAAATTAAGTGACCACGTAAGTGTGGACTCTTCACTATCCCCCACTGTCTACTTGTCCATCCTGTGGGCGATATCACAGTGTCACTGTTACTACAGCTTTGTAGTGCCTTAAAGTCAGGTAGTGTGAGAGTCAACCAGATTTGTTCTTGTTTCTCAAGATCGATTTGAGTATTTTAGGTCCTTTGCTTTTATTTATTTATTTATTTGGGCCACGCCTCGTGGCTTGCTGGATCTCAGTTCCCCAACCAGGGGTCTTAGGCTCCCTGCAGTGGAAGTGCAGAGTCCTAACCACTGGACCGCCAGGCAAGTCCCAGGTCCTCTGCTTTTTTCTTTCGTTTTTTAAAAAATAAATTTATTTATTTATTTTTTGGCTGCGTTGGGTCTTCGTTGCTGCACGCAGGCTTTCTCTAGTTGTGGCGAGCGGCAGCTACTCTTCCTTGCAGCGCGCAGGCTTCTCCTTGCAGAGGCTTCTCTTTGTTGCGGAGCACAGGCTCTAGGCACGTGGGCTGCAGTAGTTGTGGCACGAGGGCTCAGTAGTTGTGGCTCGTGGGCTCTAGAGCGCAGGCTCAGTAGTTGTGGCGCACGGGCTTAGCTGCTCCGCGACATGTGGGATCTTCCCGGACCTGGGCTCGACCCCTTGTCCCCTGCATTGGCAGGTGGATTCTTAACATTGTACCACCAGGCAAGTCCCAGGTCCTCTGCTTTTAAATATACACTTTAGGGGCTTCCCTGGTGGCGCAGTGGTTAAAAATCTCCCTGCCAATGCAGGGGACACGGGTTCGAGCCCTGGTCCAGGAAGATCCCACATGCCGTAGAGCAACTAAGCCCGTGCGCCACAACTACTGAAGCCTGCGCGCCTAGAGCCTGTGCTCCGCAACAAGAGAAGCCACTGCAAGGAGAAGCTCGCGCACTGCAACGAAGAGTAGCCCCCGCTCACCTCAACTAGAGAAAGCCTGTGCACAGAAACAAAGACCCAATGCAGCCAAAAATAAATTAACAAACGCTTTAAAATTGGCTTGTCAACTTCTATAAAAAAAGACTGCTGGGATTTTGCTTGGCAAAGTTGAATCTCTAGACCAATTTGGGAAGAACTAAATCTTCTAATCCATTAACATGGTATATTCCTCCATTTACTGAGGCCTCCTTAAATTTCTACCAGCGATGTCTGAAGTTTTTGGTGTATGTTTTTTGTTAAATTTATTTCTACTTATTTTATACCATCCAAAAAAGAACTGATCTTAATTTCATTTTCCAAATGTTTGCTACTAATTATATGGAAATACAATTGATTTTTCCATACTGATCTTCTATGCTTTGATTTTGTTGTTGGTTCCCTAGTCATATTATCTGTGAATAAAGTCAAATTTACTTCTTCCTTTGTAATATTTTTATCTCTCTATTTTCTTTTCCTGTATTGCTGTTATCTCTAGAATCTCCAGTAAACTGTTAAACAGCAGAGGTAAGAAAAGACATCCTTTGCCTTGTTCCTGATTAAGGGGAAAGCATTCAATATTTTGTGTTGTAGCATGACGATATTTTAAAAAAATTTTTTGTAAATGCCCTTTATCAGTTTGAAGAAGTTCTCTCCTATTCCTACTCTGAGTTTTACCAAAAAAAGCCTTATTTTGTTAGATGCTCTGTCTGCATGTTCTGATATGATCATGTTGGTTTCTCCTTTATTCTGTTAATATGATGGACTGCACTGACTGATTTTCAACCATGAAATGAATTTTGTATTCCTTGGATAAATCTCACTTGGTTGTGATGTATTATTTTATATGGTGCTTGCTGTGTTTTGTTCTATCTGGTTAAGTATTTTCATACCTCTGTTCATGGGGAAAGTTGGTCTATAATTTACTTCTCCTGTTAGGTTTTTGCCAAGTTTTAGTTATCAGGGATATGCTGGTCTCATAACATGAGGGAAATGTTCCTTTTTCTTGTATTTTCTGAAAGAAACTGTGCAAACTGGGCACAGTTTGACAGATTTCACCAGTGAAATGCTTGACAGATTTCACCAGTGAAACCATCTGAGCCTGGACATTTCTTTGTGGGAAAGTTTTTGATAACAAACCCAATCCTTTGATACAGGACTATTTAGATTTCTATCCCACCTCTTGTTTTGATAAGTTTTGCTTTTTTAAGGCACTTGTCCAGTCATCTGAGTTATCAGGTTAATAGTCCCATATGAATCAGTTGTTCACAATATTCCATTTTTATCCTTCTGATACCTCTAGGATCTCTGGTGATTTCTCTCTTTTCATTGTTAATATTGGTAATATAGATCTCCTTTTGTTGTTTGTTTTTGCTAGGTCAAGTACTGAAAATTAGTCAAAATTTATCATATAATTAAAAAAACAACAGATGTTAGTCATAAAATGATAAATTTTTATAGAAAATTCAAAACATCTTTTTCTATCATAAGACACTTAATATTGTTATAATCTTCACAGTTATTATAAATAGTTAAAAACAAACAAACAAAACAAAAAAGCAAATAGGATTAGTTCACTGAAATAAGAATTTTTTAGGAGGCTTATTACAGTATTGGCTTATTCCAATTTTGTGTAATTTAGAACAAGGGTCTGTCCTAAAGTCTACCCACGTGGGTTTAGTGCCACATAAAGCTTGTCCTGTCAGAGTCGTATCTAGAACATTTTGGTCTGGACTCAGGGAGAGTGTTACCCAGGTTCTGGTGCATGTTGAAATTACAGTGCTGTATATTTAGTTCTGTATAATAGCCCCATTTGAAACTATTTTGTATCCAGGTATCCTCTTAGGCCAAAAGGTCTCTCTGGTCTACCAAGATACTTTCTAAGATGGCTTGTGCATGATGCTGATTCATGATAGCAACGGACTAAGTGCCTCTCCTGCGACCATTCTAAGTGCTGGGATATAGTGGTTACGGAAAGATAACATCCTTGCTGTTGTTAACTTACATTCTAATGGGCCAGAGGTAACAAACAGGTGAACAAATAAATAAGAGAACTTCAGATAGTGTCAAGTGCTATGACTAGAAAAAATAAAGTAGGGTGACAGGATTCAGAGACTGCTGGGGAGGGGTTTCTGTTAGATAGGCTTATTCTGGGTAGTTCTCTTTGAGGATGTGACATTTGGGTGGAGATCTGAATAACTAAAAGCTACCAAAGGAATGGGGAAAGGGCATTCTAGGTGGGGGAAAGGGCATTCTAGGTGGAGGTAAGAGCAAAGTCTGGCAGAAACAGGGGTGCTTTCTTAGAGAAACAAAAAAAGGTAAAGCTTTTATACGTAAGTGGTAAAAGAAGCAGGAAGACACATTCAAATACAAATTCTGAATGTCTAAAAAACTACCAACAAATTGACTAACTTTATATTGATCCATATTTTCAATTTCAGGCTGAAAATGAAAAGTACATAGGGTCAATTTAACTTATTTTTGCTTTCAGGATGGATCATAATAGTTTAAATTCTGGAATAAGAACACTGTTCCAAAATCAAGATGGAGAAATTCTAATGAAGGCCATTATATTTAATAATAACTCTAGCAGGTATATTTAGCATGATAAAATTATAACCTGACTGCGTTAAGAGCCGTCCTTCCTACCAGTATGGAAACAATGTGAAACCAGAGGACCACCTAAGGAGAAATTTATACTAGTAAACAGACTTGTCAGTCTATCTATTTATTGTTTAAAGAAGTTGCACTAAAACCCTGGCACTTATCCCAATAAGCAGATGTACTATCTATCAAGGTAAAAATTAAATGGATTTACTATCACTGGCTTTGATCATTGCTGGTACTGTTTGTTATTATCTGACAGAGAATGGCTTATACACTTAGGTGCTATTTTACTTGTTCTTGGGATAAAGAAGTAAGCAATACACTTACCAACACAGTTTGTAGATCTGGATATTAATAAGACAGGAATGTACCACAAAACACAAAAGTAATAAACTAAGGCAATTTATATTTTAGGACATTTTTACAAGACTTTATATTAATACATTTCTTCATTACTTTTGCATTTGCTGTTCAAATCACTTTGTTATATCTATGTTTTGGGCATTAAAGTAACTCTCATTACTTTTCTAGCAACAAATAAAATGCACAGGGGAAACATTCAGATAAGCTGAAAAAAAGAACAAACCCACAAAACCCTGCCTTTTAAATATGCTTTTCTGATCTGAAAAGAACTGTTTGGTGCTTTCAATAAACTTTCAAATAGAAGATGCTACAAACTTAGGTTTCCTAACACGATGACCATGGAAATGAAATAATTATTTAAATAATGAATGTAAGCATAGTTTTTTTCTCCTCTATGCTGTTATTTTATTTTATATTTTATTTTTAAAAAATTTATTTATTTATTTATTTTTGGCTGCGTTGGGTCTTCATTGCTGTGCGCAGGCTTTCTCTAGTTGCGGCGAGCAGGGGCTACTCTTCGTTGCAGTGCGCGGGCTTCTCATTGCAGTGACTTCTCTGTTGTAGAGCACGGCCTCTAGGCGTGCGGGCTCAGTAGTTGTGGCTCGCGGGCTCTAGAGTGCAGGCTCAGTAGTTGTGACACATGGGCTTAGTTGCTCCGCGGCATGTGGGAACTCCCCAGACCAGGGATCGAATCCGTGTCCCCTGCATTGGCAGGTGGATTCTTAACCACTGCGCCACCAGGGAAGTCCCTATGCTGTTATTTTAAATTGACAAATTGCATCATGCTCATGGGTTATCAAGTTTAGTGTTTTATTCCTAAGATCAGCACAAAGAACCCTTTATAGGCTTAGAAGGTTGAGCTTTATATACTTAAACTTAAAAAAAAAAATCAGTGATGTATCCTAACATTCCTTTTCTTGTTTCCTTAATTCATGGATTGGTCATCTAAGAATTTCCCAAACATTTAAGGAAAAAACTGTAGTATTTAGAAAGTGTTCTGTAAATTCAGAGTGTTCAACTATTACGTTAAAACAAGTACTTGAAAAGCTTTTGAGGCAGGTTTGCTCAACAGTTTCAGGAGCAGAGGCTGCCCACACAGAAAGCAGACTGCTGGGCAGCCCTGAGTCTCCCCGAGAAGAGGCCTGAAGAAGGAAAGGGGACGAGGACATTCAGCGTCGGTCGGGGCCACCACGTGACCGCGCTGCAGAGCACCTGAGCCTTGGCGCTGCATGTGTGACAGCGAGGTCACCAGGGGCCCCACTGTGTCCACTTCATGACGCCACCTCAGCTTTCCCGTTCTGGGGGGGGCGGACAGTGGGGACAGTGCTTCTGAAACCTGGCCTCCTCTTGTGACTCCCAGGAAGGAAGAGAGCAGAAAGTTCCCCCAGGGCTGAGGGGCTACGGCTTGCGTGACTTACGGGCTTACGGCTAGGCTGACCTAGCCCAGCCTTTCACGGTGATTAACCTCTACTTGAATAACAACAACCACCTCAAACACATCCTTCTCCCGGACCTGAGGCAGACTGAGGTGCTGGAATGTGAGGGGGCTCCGTGACTTCCCGACACTGGTACTTCAGGTCCTACTTGTGCAGACAGACACATTTTCACCCTCAAGCTAACCTCAAACCAGTTTCCTTCCTTAATCATCAGACATCCCGGAAGAGCAATTTTCCTCTGCTGCCACCAACTCTGCCTTTCCCATTCACGCCTTCTGTTCCGCGGCCTCGGTCCCCAGTGACCTGCAAGCTTAAGGGGCTCCGCGCGGCCTCTGTGCCACCTGAAGACGCCTCAAAGAGCTGGACGCTGAGTGCTCCGCCCTGAGCCCAGCGCCCGCACTCTGCCGCGCTTCTCCTTCTTTCAGTCCCTGGCTTCTCACCCTCAGCTTCGTCCCTTACGTGAACCTGTTCGCTAGACTCTGGCTTACCCACCTCACTCTACATTCTCCCCTCTGAGGTCACACGCGCTCAGGACTTAACGGTCCCCTCTTCCTGGACGCTTCCTAATCCCAGCCCCGCTCCTGGTCTGCAGACAGCTGCCAGCGTGGATGTCCTACCAGTTTATCAGGCTCACATTTCCAAGCTCAGAGTTAAGCCCTTTCTCAGCCCAGTCCTCTCTGAGTTCTCCCTCACATGAGGCAGGGTAACCTGAAGAAAGAGCAAGCTCCAGAGCTGGGCAGACTTAGAATCAAATCACGTGCTGCACATCAATCTCCTCATCTTTAAGATGGGGATACTACTACTGACTTTGTAGGCTGCTGTGAAGATCTAATAATATAGCACAGATGTCATAACCAATCCACAAGAGAATGAGTTCTCTGTGCCCTTTGGTCAGCTAGCACTGTCATGACTCCTGGTCAGGCTGGCGGGAAAAAGCAGTGACCACCGTTGATTTCTTCCTCATGTGCTGGAAGCCGGGCCCCACACAGCCTGCGCGCAGCGCCTCTTGGACAGAACGGACTTATCTTCTCCGTACAGCGCTCCTCGATATCGGGAACACTGAGCTCTGCCTGGCACACTCCCAGCTGAAAACTGGACGATGACAACAGCCTAAGGGCCTCCCGGCCTCCAGTCGCTCCACTTCTGGTTTGCCTTTCACACTGCGGCCAGAGATGAATCTGGAACACTGACGAGCCGGCTGGTCTCCCCGACAGAGTGTGCAATTCACATCCTACGTGTCTGTGCACATTTCACCTGCACAGCTTCAACCACGGTTTCAGACAGCGGCCTATAGGTATCATTTCCCCAAGGGAACACTAATGACGGTCACTTAATCACTGTTTGTGCCAAACAAAGCAATGTTGTTTCTGCTTTCCTTCACCTGAATGGAACTGATTTCAAAGATAAATTTATGATGACTATCTAGTATTTCCCTTCTTTCGTGCTTTTCGAGTATTTTTAACCCAAGGTCCTGTCTGAGTAAGAGCTATGTATGATATCTGGAAATTCTCGGTTCTTTCCATTTTGTCTGTTTACAAGTACCTTCAACTTCTTGGTGGAATTCCAGGCTGCCTTCATAAACCAGTTGGTAACTGGTTAACAGTGATAAACTTTACCCACACTGCTTCTTTGGAAACAAACAGATTTGGTAACGTTTGTTCCCAATGACCGAATGAAACACATTTTTTTTTTCAAATCCATATCTCTTACATATAACATATTTTGAATACATGAAACATTCCAAAGATTCTTTAAGCAGTTAAGTGGTATGGTTTTCTCTATAGCTTTTCTATTACATTTAAAAAAAAATTTATTATTATTTATTTATTTTTGGCTGCATTGGGTCTTCGTTGCTGTGCGCAGGCTTTCTGTAGTTGCTGCGAGCGGGGGCTACTCTTTGTTGCGGTGTGCGGGCTTCTCATTGCGGTGGCTTCTCTTGTTGCAGAGCACGGGCTCTAGGCGCCGGGCTTCAGGAGTTGTGGCTCGCGGGCTCTAGAGCGCCAGCTTAGTAGTTGTGGCACACGGGATTAGTTGCTCCGCGGCATGTGGGATCTTCCAGGACCAGGGCTCGAACCTGTGTCCCCTGCATTGGCAGGCAGATTCTTAAACCACTGCACCACCAGGGAAGCCCCTCTATTACTTTTAACTTCTCCCACTTTGAGATAATGAATTCCACAAGATCACGACTGTTTCTCTGAACAGTACAGTGAAATGTCAAGTATCTAGAGGAATACTTCAGGCAACTCCAATCCTTGGGAATCCTCCAGCTTTCTTACTTAAGCTGAAAACCCAGAAGTAAGAAAAACCTTTTCAGCATTTGAGACAACTGTCATAAAGAGCATGTAATAAAATATACTAAAAAGTTTCTCACAATCTATAGCCTTGTATGTTCTAAAGCAGTGCTGACTGACCAACAGTAATACAATGGAGCCACACAGTGATTTTACATTAAAAAAAGTAAAAAGACAAATCTATATCACGGTGCTTAGCACATACTAACTACTTAGACAAATCACTGATGAATTATTGAGTACTCACAAAAATGACTAATTTATGACTTTTAAAAAAAGCCTTTGAGATATGAAACAAATGGAACTCTCTTACATTGCTGGTGGGGATGTAAAATGGAACACAGATTTCGGAAAACAAAATTGGCAACTTCTTACTTTATACTTAGCATATGACCCAGAAACTCCACTCCCACATATTTAGTCAAAGAAAACATATGTTCACCCAAGACCTGTGTATGAATATTCACAGCAGCTTTATTTATAACAGCCCCAACCCAAAAACAACCAAAATGTTCATCAAGTGACTAGATAAACAGATCACATCCACACAATAAAATACTACTCAGCAATAAAAAGGAGCAAACTACTGACAAACGCAACACACAGATGAATCTGAGTGAAACAAAGAGTACATATCAATACTTTCTGGTTCCATTTATACGAAACTCCAGGAAAGGAACACATCTATGCTGGAAGAAAGCAGACCACTGGCTGGTCTCCTGGGGCCAGGAGAGGGGAGGACCTGAGTGTAAGGATACAGGAGGACTTTATGGAGTGTGGAAATGTTTTAGATCTTGACTGGGATGGTGGTGACATGAGCAATGGACTCTTTAAACAGGTACATCTGATTGTATATAAAGGATCTCTCAGATTCCTTTGATAAGGCTCCATCCACAGGCTTTGCAAATTTAATTACTAAAATATTTGGTTTTATATGTAGGAAACTATCAAAGATTAGAAACAAACAATATAGCAAAAAAGGTCTTAAGTAGGGAATACATTTATAAATCAGTGGGATCCTACAAAAATTAGGTTTATAAATATTTAACATCTTTAGAAATTATCTGGAAGAGGGTGTATAGTGTATAAATCTAAGCATAAAGTAAATGACAAGAACACATATGTGAGTGGGCAGTAAAGCAGCAGGTGAAATTCTCAGTGTTTCAGCTTGAAGTGCAGCAGAAACCATTTACTGCGGCCAGTGTCGGTAGTTGTTCAATTATTTTAAAAAGTTTGTTAGGGACTTCCCTGGTGGCGCAGTGGTTAAGAATCCGCCAGCCAATGCAGGGGACACGGGTTCGAGTCCTAGTACGGGAAGATCCCACATGCCGTGGAGCAACTAAGCCCGTGCGCCACAACTACTGAGCCTGCGCTGTAGAGCCCGCGAGCCACAACTACTGAGCCCACGTGCCACAACTACTGAAGCCCGTGCGCCTGGAGCCCGTGCTCTGCAACAAGAGAAGCCACTGCAATGACAAGTCCGCGCGCCGCAATGAAGAGTAGCCCCTGCTCGCCGCAGCTAGAGAAAGCCTGCGTGCAGCAACGAAGACCCAACGCAGCCAAAAAAAAAAAAAAAAGTTAATCTGGGGAGTCATTTGAAAAAATAAAGATACCTACATAACAAACATTTAAATTAACTTAAAGAAGTAACATCCATTTTAGAACCAAAGCCTTTTTTCTTTGGAGTGAAGCCACTGATTGAAATTACTGGTTATTTTTCTTGCCTAAGTATATAAAAGATAATTTATCATCTGTAGTTTCCAGTTTCATTTTTGTTAAAGTGCAGCAAAAAATATAAAGAAACAGGTGAAATTAATATCTCAAAATTATGACTTTATCACGTACTCAATACAAAAATCAAGATATTTTACATTCCTTTCTTTTTTCTTCAAAATTCAGTGCGTATTTTACATTACAAGACATTTAGATAATGTATTTCATTGGAAATACAGGCACACATCGTTTTATTGTGCTCTGCAGATTTTGTGTTTTTTTACAAACTGAAGGTTTGTGGCAACCCTGCATTGTCAGATGATGATTGGCATTTGTTAGCAATAAAATATTTTTAAATTAAGGCATAGACATTGTTTTTTAAAGATATAATGCTATTCCACACTTAACAGACTACAAGATAGTAAAAACATAACTTCTATCTGCCCTGAGAAAGTAAAACATTTGTGTGACTTGCTTTATTGCGGTGGTCTGGAACCAAACCCACAACTTCTCCAAGGTGTACCTGTACTTGATCCATATTTAAATTTCGTAAAATTTACAAAAGTAAATAAAAAGTAAATAAAAGTAAAAATTAAAAAGTAGATTCACATACTCAAGTTGTTTCAAATGTACTTGAAAATCTGCCAATACCTGAAGTGAATGTCAGTTTTTAAATTTAAATTTAAAATTAATTAAAATTTGGAAACTCAAGTTTCTTAGTCACAAGTTATATTTAACAGCCACACGTGGCTACTGGTTACTTGACCGAACAGTCCAAGTACGACTCGTTTTAAATATAATTTCAACAAGCCTTGTGGCCTGTCTCCCCAGTACACCGGGGACTGGGAGAAAGACACAGAGGACAGAACGGACTTATCTTCTCCGTACAGCGCTCCTCGAGATCGGGAACAGTGAGCTCTGCCTGGCACACTTCCCGCTGTTTACATGCACTGACGTACTTTTAACAGTACCGTCGACTTCCTTGGAACGGAGTGAAATGTACTGCTGGCGTGTTACAGAGTTATGTCTTGGGAAATATCATTTAAACATATTTCACCTTTTCAATTATGAGCCTTCACAAATTCCTAGAGAATTTGAACCAATTGATACCTTTTGTGGCTTTTTCATTTTCCCTCCCTATTCTTCCTGAAGGCTTAAGGTTTTATTTTCCTTATTCTTTTTTTGGTGGGGGTGTATCAATAATTTTTAACCCATCTATAAAGCGCTTTCTGTTGTATTATCATTTGCTGAAATCATAAAAATAAAACTCTAAAACATGCAGATGCTTAAGCTCATTTCTCCTTTTGGAATCTCATGCTCTGTTCTGTAACTGTTTCCTCAAGGCTGTATTACAGAAAATTTAATATTTTTGAATGTATAAATGATTTCTTGACATTTCATATGTAAGCAGTAGATATAATTTTCATTTTAATGGAAATGTAAAATTATCACACAAACATCCAGGTGTTTTATAATAAACCAAAAATAACTAGAATCTACTTACCTTAAAAAATTCCTTTTTCTCAACCATCTCATCACCATCTGCATCCAACATTTTAAATGCAACATGAAACCCAGTATGGGGTTCTGCAAGGGAAAAATGAATAATTATGTAAATGTTGGTGGAATGCAAGTTACCTGAAGATCTATAGGTCTTCAAACTTGAAATAAGCCACCAGAAACAACAGGAGTAAGTGCCTAAAGTAGAGGAAAAACAATCTCTTCTCAGGATAACAATTTTCAAAGGCTGATATGTTTCCATGGTGTGCTGTTCTGCTATTAAGTGTTCTGCCCTTCAAAGCAAAATTCATGTGAGAACTTAACGTATTTCTTCCACTCTACTAGGGGCTTTCCTATATTCTTACAGCACGTTCTCTATTTTCACATTGATTACTACTCTTTATTTCCCTTTCCCAAGGGTAGGGTTTTGTAAAAATTATTTTGAAATAATTTTAGGCTTACAGAAATACTGCAAAGCTGGTACGGTGAGTTCCCACAGGCCCTTCACCCAGCCTTCTCTCATGGCAGCATCTTATGTAACCACAGTACCTTTACGAAAACTAAGAAATTAGCACCTTTAACTAAACTACAGACTTTATTTGGATTCCATGGTTCTTCTATTCTAGGGTCAAACACAAGGAAGCCTGTTGCGTTTAATTGCTATGTCTCCTTATCTCCTCAGAGCTGTGAAAGTTTCTTAGTCTTTCCTTGATTCTCATGACCCGGACAGTTTGCAGAGAGTTACTGGTCAGGAATTTTGCAGAATGTCATGTGAGGGATTTTTAATATTCCTAAGTGAAGGCTGCGTCTGACTCCTCAGTTCAATAAGCCTTCAATTAAGGAGACAAAGTTGTGGGGAGCCCGAGTGCAGGGGAGGTGGTGAGACTTCAGGGGTAATCTCACCCAAGAGAATCATTCTGTAGGTACAGAAAGCAAGGCACCAATAACATTCTTCATGATAAAGATATAAATACCAAACTTCCAACACCCTGTCTGGTAAGGCGAGAGAATTCCACATGATCGATGAGAAAAACTGTGGAATACTTACTAGTGAGGATTGTAAGCAAAAAAAGATACTCGGTATATGAAACCAGCCCTGAAAGAGATAAAGACATCAGAAAGTAAGTTTTAGATGGTTTAGAAGTAATCATATACATACTATATGGAACCTTCACCTAATTAAAAACACACACATTTTTACTTTAAATTACCTCTCTGGTATAGCGGAAAATTTTCATAAGAGAGTTAAGTACAGTACTAATACTTCAAAAAAAAGGAGACTTTTATTAGGTCACTATTACTAGGAAGGAAGGGGAATGGTCATTGGTCAGCAAGTACAAGTGTCCACTAGAGGTTTTATCTGCATGGCATTTTGTGTAATTTCACCTCAAATTTTACTATTCATAAGATCTCAAGTGAAGCAAACTTATATATTCAGTAGAGTGACAGAGATTTGGATATACCAAAGGTCAAACCATGTTATTTAAAATGAAGTAATTAAATTTCTGTAGCAGTTACTTGATTTTAATCTATAGGTTCTCCCTGGTCTTTCTTCCCCTCAGTTTCAACTTAATTGTTGAAGAAGCCTGGTCATTTGTCTGGTAAAGTTTAAGAGTGTAGAAGACTTTGCTAACTGCATCTTTTTGGTGTCATTTCACATGTTCCTGTAACGTCTGTATTTTCTACAAACTGGTACTTACTTAGATCCAGAGCTGTGCTCAGATTCAAGTTTAGTTTTTGGCAAGAATTCTTTTTTTTTTGGCCGTGCCGTGCGGCATGCGGGATCTTAGTTCTCCAACCAGGGATCAAACCTGTGCCCCCTGCATTGAGAGCGCAGAGTCTTAACCACTGGACCACCAGGGAAGTCCCAAGAATTCTTAATAGATGGTGCTGCATACTTTCACCAGGAGGTCAAAATGTAAATGTTTACAGAAAATGCTAAATACCACTGAGAGATACTGATAGTAAGAGTTCCAGGACTTAAAAAAAGGGGAAGTCTTCCAGAGTTTAGATGACCGAAGATGTCTCAGAGGAACTAGTTCTAAAAATGGTCTTTGTTCCTTTTTATGGTTGAGTAGCTATACTCCAATAAAAATTAATTAAAAAATGGTCTTTGAATGACGGGTGAAAACTGCAATGAAGCAGGGGTGGTATAAGTGGGAAAGCCATATGTATAGGAGAGATGAAGCTGCATATGAACACTGAAAAGCGAGTGTTCGTCTGCACGGCTGTTCCTGTGGAAGAGTCAGTGGGAAGCATAGCTACGTGGTGGCTCAGAGATGAGGAAGGAAGCCTGGCAGAGTGACGGCAGCGGACCTGCACCATCCTGCTGTGAAGGAGGACCTGTCCCTATGGGCTCCCGGTCAGATACAGCAGCAACGCACGGCCGAAAGCAGTGCAGAGCAAACAAGGCAGGGAAGGGTTTGACACCCAGGTAGTTCAGTGCTTCAGCTAACAGGCAACTTCAAGTATATATTTAAATGCTCTTAATGACTTACAGTTTTTTACATCAGCAATTTTTCTGTCATTTTTATTTTGGAGCAGCTGTGCTTCCCTTTAATAAAAAGCCTAGAGTAAGTCTTCAGGTATTTTTTCCAAGAAATATTCAGTGTTTATGTGAAGGGAGAATAAATTAAATGTGTTTTGTCATATCTCATACCTGAGAGAAATGCTCTAACGTTAGTTGAAGGATCAAAGTATTTCATATCTTGGCAGCCTCAAAAAAGTGAACAGTTTTTTTCTAATTTTCAAAGGAATACAGCAATGTGAAAAAATGGCCAAACTGCTGGACTGAACTGGGCTTGGTGCCAAAAGGAGACCTCACTTTTCTTTTCTCGAGACATAGGTACATGTCCTGTGCACAGGGGAACTTTCTGAAAAAGAAAATTCTTTGAAATACTGACTTAAATAAAATGCTTGAATAAACACAGTTGAGACAGTGTAAGAACAGCACCCTACACTCTCAAGATAGTTTATAGACAATACAGCTCTCCAACAGCATTCTAGGCACCTGTCTCTGAAAATGCTTTTTTTAAAAAAAATTAATAGCTACTCTATTTATTTATTTATTTATTTATTTTTAGCTGTGTTGGGTCTTTGTTTCATGCGCGGGCTTTCTCCAGTTGCGGCAAGCGGGGGCCACTCTTCATCGCGGTGCGCGGGCCTCTCATTATCGCCGCCTCTCTTGTTGCGGAGCACAGGCTCCAGACGCGCAGGCTCAGTAATTGTGGCTCACGGGCCTAGTTGCTCCGCGGCATGTGGGATCTTCCCAGACCAGGGCTCGAACCCGTGTCCCCTGCATTAGCAGGCAGATTCTCAACCACTGCGCCACCAGGGAAGCCCTGAAAATGCTTTTAAAGGAAACTGACACTTCCGAATATTTATAGGAGAAACAGTTTAATACATATTTGTTGCACTGAATTGTAAAATAAATGCTGTTAAATGTCAGTGTTTCAAAACTGCATGTCAAATAGGCAAGTATTTTAAATAATTTATATTAAAAAAAAAAATTTTTTTTTGGCTGCACCGCACGGCATGCAGAACTTCCCCGACCAGGGACTGAACCCCCTGCAGTGGAAGCGTGGAATCTTAACCACTGGACCACCAGAAAAGTCCCTATATTTAAAAATTTATTAAAGAATCCTTAAGGGCCGCTAGAAGAGATGATTAAATTCTGTTAGTTACTATGCTTCTCTAGAAATATTTTAAATTTGGAACTGTTGAAAAATATGACTTGCTACTAAATGCAGTTTTGAGGATTCTGTTCTCCAGAGAGAAATTACTACATGTGTCGTAAGAGCACATTCATACCTTACAGTATATGTCATGATTCATATCTTACAGTATATGTCATGATTTATATTCAGTGTATCCTTGAGGGTGGCATTATGTTGAGAACTCTGCTCAGTTTCAAAAAATACATAATAGTTATGACTTATAATTTACTTTTCTTTATAATAATGCATGGAGGTGGATTATTTCCTTACTTCAAGAGTATACTACCCTTTTGTTAGTTATGATATAATATACATTTTGATAGTTCTTTTAGGTGGTAAAGTAGAATATTTTAAATTGTTCCAAATGTAGCTAAATTTTACATTCTTTTTTTTCAAATGACTTCATTAATATCAACAAAGGAGTGTATCTGGAAAAAAGTGTATCTTAAATCTTTCCTATAAAATATTCAGTGTTTTTTCTTTAAGCTGGAATGTACATTTCAACTCACGTATTTCAGAGAAAAACTAAAAAAGTCAGTCTTGTTAAGTCCTTCCTCAACATTTTTTCTTGTCCTGTAAGTTCTCTAGAGGTGGGAGAAGAGAGGATGAATTCAATAAATATTTAGGAGGCAAAATTAGAAAGATCTGTGTTTGGCTGCATATGAAGGATGGAGGGGCAAAGAGAAAGGGTTCAAAGCTCTTTCCGGGTTTCAGTGAGCCGGGTGAAAAGTAGCACCACCCAGAAAGACACAAACAAAGCCTGGGTTAAGGGCAGCCGGCGTCCGGGGAAGCGGCAGCACCTGGGGAGGCCGCAGTAGCTCTTTCTTGGCCTTTTCACTCTCTCCTCCTGATCCCGCACCACCACGTGGCTCTGCTGTTCTCCTGCATTTCTCTGTCAGTGGCTTAATTTCCTTGTCACCAGTAAGTTCTACCGTTAAGTCCTAATTAGTGACGGCTGTTTTTAATACACCCCCGTGCGAATGGCAGGAAGTTAGGCTGAATTCTCCTCCTGCCGCTGCCCAGCGCACATTTTTATTCGTCCTCTCTGACTCTGAAGTGAATGCTATCATGGTCTCTCCCCCTGCAGTCACTTCTTCTCTTTTCTCGATTTCTCCTACTAATATCCTTATAGATTTGCCTAAAGGGGGAAAAAAATCAACTTTCTGCTGTGGACTTCCATCTTCTGTTTATTTTTCGAACAGTCCGTCACTAAGGGCCTTCTCCCCCGTCATCCAGAAATACTGACCTTTTATTCTTTAAGAAATCTGTGTGATGCCCCTGTTCATTCTGAGAATATAAATAGTCCTCCAGTTACATAAAGATCAGGGAACGAGAACTGTCGAGTGAGAACAGTGTGTGAGTAGGCTGATGGATTTGTCTCCTCATGGTTCGACAGCGGTACGTACAGATGGAGACACAGAGCTAGATACAGAGACATATATGTGTCTGTTACTGAAAGTTAGACAGTAAATAGAAAATAAGTTACTAACCATCTTTCTCAGTATCCTCTGTATCTCCTACGGTATGGAAGCAGCACAGCTGGTAATGACACAGATTCACAACCCTCCTTCCCGAGACCACACCGTGACTGCGGACATGGCCCCGGCCCAGCAGAACCTCTAACTGAGCAGCTCCCGGGACAACCCCGCCCCCGCCCCCCCAGCCCCGTCTGAAGCGCTACGACTGTAACTGACACAGCTCTGGAAGCTGCACTAACTGTCTACTTCCCCTCAGGTCGAAGTGCTGCATTCGGGGCTCCACGAACCCGAGGCCCGGAAGCCTGGCCACTCCACGCTGTCATCTCCGTGCCGGGGACACGACGGTCCGCTCGCTGCTCTGAAACCTCCACTCCCGCGTCGTACAGGAGGCCTCAAAAACACTGCCCTGCACCTGCCAGGGAGCCTCCCACCTCCGTCAGAGTTCGTAAAATCTTGCTGTTAAACCTCGGTGTCTCCTGTGAGACCAGAGTGTCCCCCGGCTTTTCCGGGCTGACGAGTGGCGTGCGCTCTGCCTCTGTCCACCGCGCCGCCCAGCGCGCGGCCCCTGCAGTCCCTGCGGAACCGCCCGCCGTCTCCTCTTCTGCGCCCTCCTCGGGCGCCTCGGCCCCCTCTGCCCGGGGGGGAGGGGTAGGGGTTTCTCTCATCCGACCTGTCGCCTTCTCACAACCCTCCCACGGCAACCCGCCGCTCTCAGGACGCGGCCCGCGCTCCTGCACACGCCCTCCGCGCTGCGTGCGTACGGCTGAGGCTCTGCTCACCTCTCTGGCTTCCGTCCGGCCGCCCTCAGCGGCCACAGCCCGCTTTCCCAACGGCCTCTGTCCTCTCTGTTGACACGCCCGCAGCTGGTCTGCACTTCATCCTTCCGGAGCCAACCAACCTCCATGCCTCTGCTTCTCCCCGACGCTCTGCGACGCTCTCCGGAATCCCCTTCCTCACTGGTCGCCGTGGGCCGAGCCCTGCCGCACCTGACGGCGGCTTCTCCGCTCGGGACGCCGGCACCCTTGCAGACGGCTCAGGTGGTGTCTCCTCTCCCCACGCCACGCTCACCCCAGACCTCTGCTCTCCCAACCTCTCGTAGAAACCTGTTACTCCGAGGCTGATGCCGTCGAGCTGACCCCCTCCGACTTTCTTCCCGGTCGCCTACCTAGCTCCCTCTCTTTAGCCTTCCGTCGCTGGAGGCCTGAGCGCCTGGTCCATCGTCCAGCACACAGGGCCACACTCTACTCTCAGACCTGGGGTCACCTCTGGCACGTTCACGCTGCCACCCACTCGGCTCCAGCCGGCAGATTCCACGACGGCACCCGAGGCCGAGCTCACCTGCAGCGGCTTCCGCTCCGAACCGGAGCGCGGACCCGGCTCTGAGCGCACGGTGGGCCCCGCTCCTGGGTTCCCAGCTCGCCTGCCCCCACCCTCACTGGCCGCTCCCTCCTGACGTCCCACTTTCTTTCCATCGCTCTTCCCATCTCACCTTCTTCTCGCCAAGGCTTGTTACTTAAAGTCTCTCGTGTTTTTCAGTAAAACTGCTGCCCTCGACACCGTTAAGCCCCTAGCGCACGACTTTTCTTCCCTGCGTTTGCCTAGTAACACCCTAACCGCACGCCTCTGTGCGCTTCCCGGCCTGCCCGCGGCCCGGGGAGAAGCAGCTGCTGGCCGTTCCCTCGCCACCCACATTCTCTTCTGAGCTCTGGCCTTCCCAGTAATCTTCCTGCGTTTCTCTGTCGGCTCTCTTTACTGGTCACAGACGCCACTTCACACCTCCTCCTTCCTCCACACCCTCCACTTTACGAAGGAATCAGAGCCACCCCCCAAACCCGCCTCAACTTCTCAGCCCTCCTCTGCAAACATGTGCGGTGAACCCCCACACGTCACCCCTCCCCACGGTACCACGCAAAGCTCCCCGCTGAGGGGCGCGCCCCCCGCCCCCTCACGCCCACACACGCGCTCAAAGCCCCTCCTGCAACACAGACCGACAGGACCGGCCTCCAGCTCACACCCGCCCCGCCCCGCCCCGCCCCGCGCCGCGCCTGCCCGTGCTGACGCGCGGGAGTACCCCCTCACCGCCAGCCCTGTAGCCACGGTCGGACCCCCTCCTTCTCGGGCCCTGCACACTGAGGCTCCCGCGACTCCCTCGCCTCCTCTGATGCCCCTGCCTCCCCTCCTCCTCTGCTCCCTTGAATGCTGGGGTCCTCTGCGTTATCTCTGAGGCTTTGTCTTCTTACTTTAGAATAATCACTTTACTTACTTACTTATTTGGCTGCACCCCTCGGCATGCAGAACGTCCCTGACCAGGGATCAAACCCGCGCCTGCTGCAGTGGAAGCACAGAGTCTTAACCACCGGACCGCAAGGGAAGTCCTTTCTCTTCTTCTTCTTCTTTTTTTAATATTTATTTATTTGGCTGCGTCGGGTCTTAGTTGCGGCACTTGGGATCTTTTGTTGCAGCGTGCAGGCTCTTAGTTGCGGTGCGTGGGCTTAGCTGCCCTGCAGCGTGTGGAATCTCAGTTCCACAACCAGGCATCGAACCCGAGTCCCTTGCATTGGAAGGCGGATTCTTAACCACTGGACCACCAAGGAAGTCCCAAGTCCTTTCTCTCCTCTTTTTTTTCTTTTATAAATAAATTTATTTATGGCTGCATTGGGTCTTCGTTGCTACGCGTGGGCTTTCTCTAGTTGCGGCGAGCGGGGGCTACTCTTTGTTGCGGTGTGCGGGCTTCTCACTGTGGTGGCTTCTTTTGTTGCAGAGCACGGGCCTCTAGGTGCGCGGGCTTCTCACTGTGGTGGCTTCTTTTGTTGCAGAGCACGGGCCTCTAGGTGCGCGGGCTTCTCACTGTGGTGGCTTCTTTTGTTGCAGAGCACGGGCCTCTAGGTGCGCGGGCTTCAGTAGTTGCGGCACGCGGGCTCAGTAGTTGTGGCACACGGGCTTAGTTGCTCCGCAGCATGTGGGATCTTAGTTCCCGGACCAGGGATCGAACCCGTGCCCCCTGCACTGGCAGGCGGATTCCCAACCACTGCACCACCAAGGAAGCCCATCTCTCCTTATTCTAGACGCTCTGCCTCACCCTTCTCTCCAAGCTTACTGAAATCAATGTTTAAATAATTTTTCTGTGATTGCTCAAAGAGTTTAAGAAAAAGTTGCTTCAAATGTAATGAGTATTTTATTATGATTTAAAAACATCTATTAAATAACACACTGTTATAACACTCTCTCTGTAGATTCTCTAATGTATGTTCTTCAGTATGCAGCTGCAAACCTCATAACTTAATTCCTTAATAATACTTTGGTCAGGCGGGCACAGGAGAGCATCCCAGGTCCTGCGAGGAGTCAAGGGGCTCCAGGAACCGGGAGGCGAAGGCCCAGGTCTGAGGCACGTGTCCTCAGGCCACAGAGCAGAGGAGGCCCAGGCAGCGCCAGGAGTCAAGGTGAGGTCCTTGGTCCCCACCTGTCACCCCTGCCCACACTGCAGTCGGCTTCCTGACACCAGTCATCATGCCTTGTGCTCTAAAGCGACGGCGCTACATGCTTGAGGAAGGCCATGAGGCCCAAAGTGTTCCCATGGCTGTGCAAGAGGATTCTTCCTCATCCTCCTCCACCTGCTCCTCCTCTTTTCCCTCCTCCTTCTCCTCCTCTCCCTTTCGCAGTCCTCTGATCTCGAGCTCCCCAGAGGAGCCTTATGCTCTTCTTGAGACCCTGAGTCCTTCACAGAGCCCTTCGAGTGATTTCCCCTCCCCATCCCCCACTGCTGTTGTCTCTACTCCATTGAGCCAATCCGACGATGGCTCCAGCAGCCCAAAAGAAGAGGGTCCGAGCACCTCGCAGGCCCTGCCAGATGCTGAGTCCTTTCTCAGAAATGCGATTGATGACAAGGTGGGTGATCTGGTGGAGTTTCTGCTCCTCAAGTATTACACCAAGGAGACGATCACAGAGGCAGAAATGCTGAATATCATCATCAAAGATTACGAGGAACACTTCCCTGTGATCTTCAGTGAAGCCTTGGAGTGCATGCAGCTGGTCTTTGGTATTGATGTGAAGGAATTGGACCCCAGCGACCATTCTTATGTCCTGGTCACCACCCTGGGCCTCACCTATGATGTGATGCTGAGCGATGGGCAGAGCATGCCCAAGACCGGCCTTCTGATATTTATCCTGAGTATAATCTTTATGAATGACAACTGTGTCCCTGAGGAGGAGGTGTGGGAATCGCTGAATCTGATGGGGGTGTGTGCCGGGAGGGAGCACGTTATCTACGGGGAGCCCAGGGAGCTCATTACCAAAGTATGGGTGCAGGAGCAGTACCTGGAGTACCGACAGGTGCCCAACAGCGATCCTGCATGCTATGAGTTTCTTTGGGGTCCCCGGGCCCACGCGGAGACCAGCAAGATGAGTCTCCTGGAGTTTTTGGCCAAGGTCAATGGAAGTGACCCTAGATCCTTCCCTCTGTGGTATGAAGAGGCTTTGAGAGATCAGGAAGAGAGAGCCCAGTCTAGATTTGCCACCACAGATAATACTACTTCCATGGCCAGTGCAAGTTCTAGTGCCATGTCCAGCAGCTTGTTCTGCCCTGAGTGAAGTCTAAGGCAGATTCTTCACTTTGTGTTTTAAGAGGGCAGTCAATGATCTAAGTAGTAGAGGGCCAGACTTGGGATGAGGGAATCATAGTGAATAACATCTTTCTGTTTCTGTTCCATTGGGTGACTTAGAACTTTATCTTCCTTTATTTTTGGTATTTTGAAATGTTGTTGCTTAACTAGAAAGTCTGCTAGCCTCAGAATCTAAGTTTATGAATGACATTGGTCACACATTTATTGTATTCTGTCCAGTTTAGGAGAAAGAGTTTTGCTATTTTGTAAAATGAATTGGGAAACCTTCCATTTTATTTGTAGTCTGTAACAAGGTAAGATGGCATTAGAATAGGAATTTCCTTGGAAATGTGAAAAAGCTTAGTAAAATAGAGAAAAAAATTAAGTGGTTTATTTTTTAATTCTCATCATTTTTAGTCTATTCTGTAAAATTAAGATATGTACTTGGATTTTCTTAGCTTATTCAAGAATGTAGAAGAAATTAAATAGTAATAAATGAAAAAAAAATACTTTGGTTAAATAAAACACAAGTAAAACAAATAAAAATTACCTTTATCGCCAAGGTCTCTAAAAAAACTTGATCCACAACCAGCTCTTTTGATTCCTGCCAGTATGTCTTCAATATCCTTTGAATACACATATTAAAATCTTTCAATTTAACTTATAATAGTTGATTTTCTATCTTAAAAAAAAAGAAAAAGAAAAAAGACCTTCACCTCCATTGCTTACCTTATTTGTCAGCCTCTTGACTGAAGTTTTACCTATAGCAAAGAAGAAATATTATTTAGTACCCACATACCTTGGTAAAATTCAACTTCCATTAAGAAGAAAATCACTTAAAAGACAAAACAAATAACTAAATATTTATAAAAAATAGAAGTCTGGCAATTTTAGCTAATATCTTTAAACAAAAGTTATGAGCCAGAGAATTCTAAGTGTAAACACAAACACTGTAGTTCTTTGTAAGACCTATTTTCACTTTCACTCACTCCCTTTCAGAAATATGGAACCTTCTAACCATCTCTGACTCATCATAGCTGTCTAAGAGAAATAAATTTGTGCCAAACATTATTTCTTTCTTTACATTATTAAAATCTGTCTCCTTTTGCTTTCATTGACTAAAAAAATACACATTCATGTTTCAGAAAGCTACCTTTTTAACCCTGAGAAGTTCTTAAGGTCACAGCTCTGCAGTCAGATCTAAAAGGCTGGTCAGGGGCTTCCCTGGTGGCGCAGTGGTTAAGAATCCGCCTGCCAATGCAGGGGACACAGGTTCGAGCCCTGGTACAGGAAGATCCCACATGCCGCGGAGCAACTAAGCCCGCGAGCCACAATTACTGAGCCTGCGAGCCACAACTACTGAGCTCGTATGCCACAACTACTGAAGCCCGGGCGCCTAGACCCCATGCTCCCCAACAAGAGAAGCCACCGCAATGAGAAGCCCGCGCACCGCAACGAAGAGTAGCCCCCGCTCGCCGCAACTAGAGAAAGCCCGTGTGCAGCAATGAAGACCCAATGCAGCCAAAAATAAATAAAATAAACAAATAAATAAATAAATAAAATAAAAGTAAAGGCTGGCCAAGATGGCTGTTCATTCTAAAGTGATGTTACTTTTAACAATTTCCTACTGGATAACAGATTAAAATTCTTTCAGGCTTTCTGCCATCTTCTTTAGGCTGCCCTCATTTTCCTCTTATCCACTGTAATTCTAAAGCAATCACCTTGCTTCTTTTGTTGAGACTTTTTCTGAAGACAGCCTCAAGCCATTTACACATCTAGAACACTGAGAAATATTTTGTAAATTTTATTTCTTATGTAAGCCATATGCATCACAAACTTCCCTTCTTGCTTTCAAAATTATCCATAAAGTTCGTTCAGTGCAATTACATGGTGTGTGAACATTCAGGTGACAGGTTGAAAAAAAAGAATACTTTTAGATGTGGCTTTTTGCA
Organism: Balaenoptera physalus; assembly: GCF_965194825.1. Lineage (NCBI taxonomy): Eukaryota > Metazoa > Chordata > Mammalia > Artiodactyla > Balaenopteridae > Balaenoptera > Balaenoptera physalus. Next base: position 80,374,581 of record NC_138899.1, on the reverse strand, counting down.
GTTTGGGATGCTTAAATTTGGATTATAAATCTACTGGGGACAAATTCTATTATTTACTGTTAATAAATTATCAAGATTTTATTTTTGCTTTAATAATTAAAACATTAATTGTGAACATGACTATATAATTTTTAGAAACATCTATGACCATGTTTGTAAGCTTAGGAGTTACTATTTTGGAAAAACTGTTTGTCACTGATAAACTATTAAGTGTTACCCAATGACAAATAACTCGATTCTAATGTTAGGTGCTATTATAACATGAGATCATCAAATAGATAGAAGTAACCCGGTTATTTCATGTTGACTACAAGTTCTGCCTGGCACCTGTATATGTATTTGATTATCAAAAATGGAGAAACCATGTACTTAATGAACTTGTCTTGCAAAAAATTCTTTTCAAAATGGAATCAATAATTAGAAAATGATAAAGAAATTATCTTTGCTGATAAAAAGTCTGGGGTACCTCTGTTACAGAAAATTCATTTTTAGGTTTAAAAAAAAAAGACAAGGCAGAGCTCCTAGGAGAACACCTCGTCTTTCTTACTTCCTTTCTCTCAGTAAGAGAGGGGATTGTGGTGTTTCCAACCCAGAACGCTCTGCTGGGGTTTCCTAGTGCCTCTCACCCAGGCTGCCTGGTTTTAGACCGCTCGTTTATGGGCTCCGCAAGGAGACAGACCAAGTATCAAGTTTAAGAGGGGTGCGGTCTGGTCGGCACACGAGGGGCATGACCTGTGTCCATCCCACAACAGTAACAACAAAAAGACACATTAAATATACTTAAATATATGTACTCATTTTTTGCCAGTCCTCTTCCCCCCACTTTTTAAAAAACTGAGGTAGAGTTGATGTACAGTATTAGTCTCAGATACAAAACATAGTGATTAATAATTTTGATAGGTTATACTCCATTTATAGTTATTATAAGATATTGGCTATATTCCCTGTGCTGTAGCAGGGGTCCCCAAACCCCGGGCTGCGGACCGGTATCGGCCCGCGGCCTGTTAGGAACCGGGCCGCAGGGCAGGACTTGAGCTGCGGGTGAGGGAGCGAAGCTTCATCTGCCGTCCCCCATCGCTCGCGTCACCGCCTGAACCATTCCCCCGCCTCCCCCGCTCCCGGTCCGTGGAAAAACTGTCTTCCTCGAAACCGGTTCCTGGTGCCAAAAGGGCTGGGGACCACTGCTGTAGAGTATATTCTTGTAGCTTATTTTACAAGAGTAGTTTTTATCTCTTAATCCCCTATCCCTATATTGCCCCTCCCCTTCTTCTCTTTCCCCACTGGTAACCACTAGTTTTTTCTCTGTATCTGTGAGTCTGTCCCTTTTTTGTTATATTCATTTGTGGTACTGTTTAGATTCCACATGTACGTGATAACATAGTGTTTGTCTTTCTCTGTCTGACTTACTTCACTTAGCATAATGCCCTCTGGGTCCATCTATATTGCTGCAAATGGCAAAAGTTCATTCTCTTTTATGGCTGAGTACTATTCCACTGTATGTATACACCACATCTTCTTTATCCATTCATCTATTGATGGACACCTGGGTTGCTTCCGTATCTTGGCAACTGTAAATACTGCTGCTATGAACATCTGGATGCATGTATCTTTTCAAATGTTTTCTTTGGATACATACCCAGGAGTGGAACTGCTGGATCATATGGTAGTTCTATTTTTATTTTTTTGAGGAAACTCTATACTGTCTTCCACAGTGCATCAATTTACATTGCCACCAACAGTGTAGGAGGGCTCCCTTTTCTCCATATCCTCGCCAACATTTGTTATTTGTGTTCTTTTTGAGGATGGCCACTCTGATTGGTGTGAGGTGATACCTCATTGTAGTTTTGGTTTGCCTTTCTCTGGTGATTAGCAATGCTAAGCATCTTTTCATGTGCCTGTTGGCCATCTGTACGTCTTCTCTGGAAAAATGTCTATTCAGGTCTCCTGCCCATTTTTAAATTGTGTCTTTTGTTTTCTTGAGATTGAGTTGAATGAGCTGTTTATATATTTTGGACATTAACCCCTAATCAGCCATATTATTTGTAAATATTTTCACACACATAAGAAATGCATTCTTATTGTTTTCAGAGCTATTTCATATACATTCATGCTGTCATATAAAAATAACAGAATGGGAAAAACTTAACAGCAAAAAAGGCAGATCTAGAGTTGAGGCTGCCTTGCTTCATTGTGCCAGTATGAAAGGATGGAAAATACACTGTAGCTTTTCTTGGTAGGGGAAGGGATAAATCTTCAACACTATGGTGGAATTTTGGCTCAAGAAGTAGAGTGTTTTAAAAGGTCTCCACCTACTCTGGAGATTCCACAACTTGGTTTTCACTGTTTACAAAGGATTTCTGAAGTTAAAAACCAGGAACAAGCACATCTTGTTACAGGCAAACAGCCATTTTAATACTTAAAGTAAGTAAAACTGCAACAATACATATTAAGTGTTGTTATAGGTCAAATAAATTTTTGCCTGTAGCCAAAATAAAGTTATTTGATAACCATAACTATAAAAACATTGCTAATAGTATCTAATTCAACTTCATTTTGCTAGAGATAAGTGGACTTTTGACACATAAAAATTAGACAATAGAGACATTTACATCATTTCACATCTTGCATAAATATATGGAACTTAGCATCAATATTAGAATTGGTATAAGAGCTGATTATACACTTGCTTGAATTCAGTCTCAGCTATGATGGAAATCAAGGCAGAAAATAGCACATTAGCAAAGCAACTAAGCTCCCGAATATCACTAATAAAAGTGATAACTGGAGGGAAAAAAGGAAGGCAAATTCAGTGGTGCTATTTTCTTTCAACAAAGCATATGGCTTGTTTATTTTGCTGGAATATTTAAATAGTGAGAGCCAGAGATGACCTCTGGTTGGCATTTCTTCTAGAGGAAGACAAATGTGATGCCCTAAAATGCCTAAAACTGGCCTCCCTGCCAACTTTGCTAAGTCGCTTCTTGAAATACATTTACATCATTTTTGAATGGAAAAACGAGAAATGTGACTTTCTTTTTTGCAACCTTAAGCACTGTGAAATAATTAATAAGAACATTATACATAACAAATTATTTAATTACTTAATTAATTTAATCAGCTTGAAAACTGATATAAAGGGGGAAATAGAAAGCTAAGAAACTAAACAATGGGGAGCGGGGAAGGTGAGGAAAAGCTTCTCCAAATGAGAGCTGCTTAAGTTAAGACCTGACAGATTAGCAGGAATTAGCCCAGAAAAGTGGGGCTGAAAGCGTTCCGGGTCTAGCAGGTGAATCGGGCCTGAGATGGAAGGGCTGGAACCCTCTGCCAACACAGCAGGCCCTGTGGTTCCCCCCCCCGCCACGAGGAGGAGGAAGAGCGCAATGGTTGTGGCGGGGGTATTACTATCTCACGACCTCTACTTTCTCTTCGAGCGGCGATCAGGTCCTTTGCTGGAGTGTGTAGGACAAAGTGTAAGGCCACAACACAGCAGAGATGCTGGTGTACAGAAATACAACTGATTTTCATACAGAGGTGCTGTGTCCTACGACCTTGACAACTCCCTTACTAGTTTAGTAGTCTTATTATTTGTGGACGCTTTGGGATTTTCTACATAATCATGTCTCTGAACAAAGACAACTTCCCTTTCCCTTTTAAATCTGTAGTTCTCATTTCTTTTTCTTGCCTTTTTGCACTGGCCGCTACTTCCGGTAGCATGGTGAATACAAGCCGTGAGAGTGGACAGCCTTGCCTACTCCCTGATCTCAGAGGCAAAGCATCTAATCTTTTACTATTAAGAACGATACTAGTAACTGGCTGTAGGTCCACGTGGCCTTTTAGGACCTAGCATTCAAAGTGCCACACTGTCACATCCATGCATCTCTAGGAGTGGAGGTCGCAAAGGTCACGGAGAGGGGATACAGGTCCCACCTCTTGATGGGGGCTGACAAAGTTCTGGAAGAGCATATAGGACCAGAAATACCGTTGCAGCCATTTTTGGAAATACAACCTGCTGCAGCATCTTAACAGATTTATCCCCTCATAGGGAATATTCTTCCTTTTGTTTTTTGCTTAAGGAAATGTATCCATTTTTCTCACACCCTTTGTGAAGTCATGATTCCTCCAGCCCTCCCTGACCTCTCCGATGAAGCTACCACATTAGATAGTCTATTACCCCAACTCTACACTAGATTGTGAATTCTATTAATATCTGTTTTATTTACCACTATATCCCCAAGGCCTAACACAGGGCCTCTTACATGAGGTGTAGCCAATAAAATTTTTAGTAAAGGTGTGGATTATAACTCATCATTTCATTATATAATAACTGTTGATATATTTACTTATTAATCTATTTAATAACTATTTGTGCCAGGCACTGTGCTAATCAGGGAACACGGTCGAACACGAGACCGTGATGGTGCTGTTCATCAGCAGAGGGACGGCGGGTGGGGTGGGCTTGGGAGAGTGTGTGGGGAGGAGCAGAGCATCTGCAGCACGTTTACAGCTGCTGACTTGAGATGCCTCTGGCACTTCCTAGAGGAGAAGCTGGTCAGGTGAGAGGTCTGGTCTGGAGACACACACATGAAAGTCAGTGTTCAGGGAACAGCTAAGTCACTGATGGGGGCTAGGTCCTCGAGGAAGAAGGCAAGGAGGAGAGAAGACGACTTGAAGACGGAAGCTTAAGAAGAACTACTAAGGGGAGCATCAGTTTTGTCCCCACGACTAGACCGGGGACTCTCTGAGGGTGCATGTCACATTTATTGTTTACATCCTCCAGGATTTTCATTTTGGTGTGAAGTTAAACACCAGACTGATCTGATCTGGGCTGCTCCGTGTGTCAGGTTCCCCATGTCCCCAAACACCATGGAAACCAGCTGTCCTTACGAGGGATTAAAGTTGCTCCTCGTGCCACAGCCTCCACTTATCAAGACGCCAGAGGACGAAGCTGGGACCAGAGCTCAGCGCTTCAGTGTGGACCGTGGGCCTGGCACTGCGGAACAAACCTTTCAGGCTGATGCTTCTTGACGCCACAGCCCAAACCGTACAAACTGCTGATAAATTACCTTTGAAATACATACAGTGAACAGTTCTTCCAGTTTCTTATGACAACAATCACAAAAATGAGCCAGAAGTCATATGTATATGAAGGTTAGAAAACAGAATCCAAGTTTTAATTTTTTTCTCAGGATGTTGAATGAAAAGTTGAATCATTTTAGAATTAAATGTCTTAATTTATCTTGTTTTATTTTTTATTTGTTGTATACAAGCCCCGTAAAGTAGGCTTACATTGGATGTAATTCCAAAGAATCTCATATTTAGAATGATTTTATAGAGGCTATCAGAAGAGTAATAATGTGCTTTGGGCTTGGATTATGAAAAGAACCATGTTTTAATCATTTCATTTCATTATCTTATTTCATTTCTAACTCATCCCTTCTTTTTAATGATTCCTTTTTATATCATTCAGAGAACAACAATAAGTAAGCTGATTAAAAGCATAAGAATGACTAAAGAATATAAGGATAGAGGGAAACTGACCCTCCTGAATATCCTTCCAAGGAGGAGAAATCTGTCTTTAAGAAATAAAAGCATGGCCCGTGGGCTTTAAACCTGTTCTTCTCACACAGGAAAATGCATCCTCCCCAGTCAGGGTGCGGGGTCACGAGCTAGGGGACAGACAAAGTATTTGCCACCCTGCAGTCTGACGACTATGGAAATGCTCACCACGCCCCATCTTAGGTACGTGTGTGCATGTGTGTGTTTACAAGAAGGCCAGGAGCGGAGAAAGTATTTACGTGTGGAGATGGTCCGCACTCAGATGCTGCCAGGGCAGAGTGTGCTCACGGCCCACTCTTACCCACGTACTGATTTTCTGTGTCACTGCAGGGATGGGAAGGAGACTGCTTAGTGAGTCCTTGGAAGCCTAAGCAGCTAATTTTTTTGGCAAATGAATTTATCAGCAACCTGTGCTTTTAAAACTTCTGAGTTGGCTCCTACAAATCAGTTCACTTTTCTGTTAGAATTGACCTAGATGAATATGTTTCGGTTTAGACCCACAATGAGTTCTCTGATATTGGAAATGCATATAAAGAGTCATGTTTTTATTATTTTAGCGTCTCCATTTATTTTTTGTAAAGTATAATAATTTTATTTTATTTATTTATTTACTGTATTCATTTTTTTCACACACACACACACTGTATTTTATTTTTACAAGAGATAAACTGACACCAAGCATTGTAAATGGATGACCACAACAAAAGCAACAATGATTGCAACTACCAAGCACGAAACGCACTCATACTATGTCATAATATTGACATTCAGTCCAGTAATCCTCCACTGTAACAGCTCCTTTACTTTGCAGTGAAAATTGATTTGTGTATTTTTTGCCTCTGAGTCCTTGTGGGATTTTTTTTTTTTTTTATTCAAACAGAAAGTCACAAAAATTATAATCATCCTCATCAGTTCACTCAGTCCCATGTAATTAATTTTTTTCATCTTGATCTTTTGTTAGCACTTTTATGAATTCATCAGTTTTCCATTAGAGTTCTGAAAATGCTTATTCATTCAGTTCAGCAGTACAGTCAGTTACCAGAAACCTGTACTTGTCAGAGTCTTTTCCATGAAAATAATTTTAAAATTAATATTTCCAACTGGGAACAAGGATTGGTATTTTTACACGTTTTTATAGCTTTATTGCGATATACTTCATATATCACAAAATCCGTCCATTGAAACTGTATATAGTTCAATGGTTTTTAGTATATTCAGAGTGGTACAACCATCACCACCATCTACTTTCAGAACATTTTCATCACCCGCCAAAAGAACGGAAAACCCATTAGCAGTCACTCCTCTTCCCCTACTTGTGGGCAACCACGAATCTACTTTCTGTCTCTACAGATCTGCCTATGATGGACACTTCGTATAAATGGAATCACACTACCTTTTAGCTGCTCCCACTTACTCTCCCCAACTTGTAAATGCTGGGTCATCCCAGAGCTCATTCCTTCCCCCCGCCTTTCCCATCTAAACTCGCTTTTGCAACCTCATGAAGTCTCAGCTCTCATGAATCCACTGAAGAGTCCAGCCTGAAGGAAAGGAGTCCATCGCAATAATCTGGGGAGAAGTGCTGAGGGCCTACCCTGAGCAAAAGACACAGAAGACACAGAGAAGTACAGAGAAGAGAAGTGGAGGAGGGAGAACAAGCTGCTCTTGGTGACGGAGCAGATACAAAACATGAGGCAGCTGGACATGTCCACGAAAACTCCCCACAGCCTGATGAGCTAGGGGAGCGCCACCGCAGGGAAAGAGAACACCGGGAAGGGTGTGATGGGGAGGAAGCGGGCTTCAGTTTCGGATGCGCTGAGCTCCAGATGCCTGTGGGGATAACGCACGAGTGTAAGTGCCTGATGCACAGTGAGACCAGAGCTTCTAGGGGCCAGCGGAGAGCTTGAGACAGCGCGAAAACGACCCTGAAGCGACACCACGAAGCCGGTGAAGCCGTGAGCAGCAATGAACCCCTGGGGGACTGTGTCTAACGGGAGCGGCGCTGAAGGGAGGGAGCATTTAGGCGCTGGTAGGAAGAGGAAGCACGAAGGAAACAGACGGCAGGAACACATCGGTGAGAACAAAACCACAGGCGCCCAGGGAGAGACGTCCACAGCAGCAAGTGCTGCTAGAGGCTCAGTCAAGAGTCAGGCGAACAGCAGCCGCCCGCCTTGGCCATCTTGGGGCCACCACTGACGTTCAAGAGAGAACAGTCAGCAGAGAGGGGAGGCAGGAAGCCAGACTGTGGTGCACCTGAGAGCAGCACGTGGGCCGCGAGCGCAGGGGCCGCCCGCCGGGAAGCGGGCAGCTGGAGGGGCTGACTGTGCTGGGGTCGTCAAGGCAGTGAAGACACCAGAGGATGTGTAAGCTTCAGAGACCGAGACGGCAGAGGCAGAGAGAACGACGGAAGGAGAGGCAGAGCAGGTGGTGGAGGAACGAGTCTTAGCGGGGCAGGGAGCCCCACTTGGCAGAAGGCTAGGCAGCGATGTGGAAATGCCTTGGGGAATCTAGGCCAAGGTGAAGAACGTGAATTTAGTGGCTCCCATCTGCATAATCATGGGATTTTCTCCAACAGTTCACAGCAGCCTAGGTTCAACAAGGACAAAGGGGAAAGATACTGGAAAGCAATTATTAAAGAGTGACAAAATGACAAACCATGTGGCTACAGGGAAGGAAGACGGTCCAGAAGGAGCTGAGAACTTGGGAAAAATGGGATAACTGAGAGCAGAAGCTTTTATGAGGTCAAGAATAGGTATGCCGGGTATGAGAAAGTGAGTAAAGTGGAAAGATAATTAAATTGTTGCCAGAGAGTGGGATTCTGTCATTGGGGATTTCAAAACTGGAGCAATTCTAGGTAATGGACATGCGAGGTGAATGATAAGAACGAAGGTCACTAAAATTGAGAACTAAGGACTGTAAGGCTACCGACATTTAGTAGAAAACAGCATCAAAGCTTGGAATTCAATAAAAAGAACTTAAATAAGGGAAGATGGTGTTTTAGCTAGATAACCTAATTCTGAAAGGAGCACGTTTTTATGGTTTTCTGAGTGTGCAATAAGGGATTAGGATGAACTGATCTCCCCCAAACCTAACAAATCATGAAGGAGAGCAAGCAGCCAGCATCCACCTGAAAGAGGCGTGGGGAGACGGTTCAAATAAGCCCCATCAATTACTATTAATACAGTATATTATTTGTAAAAAGTCCAGGAAGATAAATACCAGGTAAAAATGAGTTTAGGAGCTAATACATTTCAGACTGCTTTGTTTCTTTCTGTTTACACATGAGGATCACAGGTCATTGGGTTGGCTCCGTTCTTCCTTGTTTTGCTGTTCATCATGATCCGTAGGAATGCAACCAAGATTCTTCTTCTTCTTATCCATGATGAAAAATGAAGATGAAGGACATCATATGCATAAAGGATGTATTATTCAGCCTTCAGAATTACTCAATTCTTGATTTAGCTAAATGCCTTCTGATAGAGTTTAATTGCATTCCAATGAATAATAAAGTGGAAACATTATAAGAACCTAAATTGGTTGAATCAAGGGTTGCATAAAAACAACAACAATGAAAGAAAGAAAAAGCCATGTAAACTTTGAACTTCATTAGAAGAACCTGGGCCTATGGCTAAAACAAAGTAGAGCGAAGTAAAACTTAGATTCAATTGAAAGAACATAAAATGGGAGAAAATTCTTTTTTTTTTTTTTTTTTTTTGGTTGTGCTGCACGGCTTGTGGGATCTCAGTTCCCCAATGAGGGACTGAACCTGAGCCACGGCAGTGAAAGCCCAGAATCCTAACCGCTAGGTCACCAGGGAACTCCCAGGAAAATTCTTGAAAGAACATAAAACGGGGGAAAATTCTTGGATGACACTGAACACAAGAGTAAACCGCTCATGTTACATGAGGAAGAAAATACAAATGTTGGTGAGAGAAAGTCAAAGGAGTGAACCACTGAGTCAGGTAAAGAGAAAACAGACATTAACACATACTGTTTACAAGTATTTGATATGTTAATAGTCTGCTAATCAAGCTTTTACAACCTCCACTTGAAACCCTAAATGAAAAAATTAGAATAAATTACAATATAGGTCACAGCACAGACATTTCTGATAAACAAGAACTGTTTGGCTATTAAGTATTTCTAAAAAATTCTTTCATTATCCTTTGTTTTCTTTCATAATATCATCCTGTTTTGTACCTTTCAGATAAAAATTTTTAGAAAAAGCAATCTATATCTGTCATTTTCATTTCTTTCTAATTCTTTCTTTAACTGTCCACCACTCTCTTGACACCGATCTACCAAAGGTCCTGGTGACCCATGCTGATGACCAAATCCAGCAGCCTCTCCCCAATTCCCATCCTACTGGATCTTTCTGGACACCCACACTACTGACCAAACACTTCCTGCTCCCATGACACTGCACTCTCATCCGTGGCCAATGGTCTTATTTCAAAAATCTCTGTAACTGGCTCTTCTTGCTTCACTCACCTTCTAAATGTAGATTTCTTTAAGACGTATTTTTAACTTTTTCTTTTTAATGCAAATAATAAATATTTGTTGCTGATGAATTAGAAAATTACAAGACAAAAAGAAAATACAAAAACTGATAATTCCAAAAGTATGAGTGAACTATTAGCAATGTGGCGAATATCCTTGCAGACTGTATTTTACTTATACATGTATATAAACAAGGAAAAAATGGGATCTCACTCTTTATATGCTTTTAAAAAGTTGCCTAACTGACAGACTTGAAGGGAAAAAAGACAGTTCGACAATAATAGATTTCAATACTCTACTTTCAACAACGGACAGAACCACCACAGAGAAGATCAGTAAAGAACTAGAGAATGCGAACAACACTGTAAACAAACATGCTGAAACTTACGGAACACAGTAAGAAATAGGAAATGTGAATGTATCCAAACAAGTATGGAGTGTGAATCAGTAATCAAAAACTTCCCAACAAAGAAAAGCCCAGGGCCAATGGTCTCACTAGTGAATCCTACCAAACATTTAAAGAATTAACACCAATCCTCCTCAAACTCTTCCAAAATCTGAAGAGGAGGTAACATGTGAACTCATTCTAAGAGACTGGCACTACTCTGATACCAAAGCTAGACACAAACAAGGAAAGAAAACTACTACAGGCTACTATCTCTTATTAATATTGGTGTAAAATTTCTCAAAAAAATACTAGCAAACAGAATCCAACAGCCCATTAAAAGCATTATACACCCACCATGAGCAAATGGGATTTATCACTGGAATGCAAGGGTGGTTCAAGATATGAAAATCAATCCATGCAATAGACCACATTAACAGAATGAAAGAAAAACCCCACAAGATCATCTCAATGGATGCAAAAGAAGCATCTGACAAAATCTAACACCCTTTCGTGGTAAAAACACCCAATAAACTAGGAATAGAAGAGACCTTCCTTAACATTATAAAGGACACACATATGTAATATGAGAGCTAACATCATACTCAATGATGAAGACTGAGAGCTTTAACAGAAACATTAGGAACAAGAAAAGGATGCTGCTTTCGCCACTTCTATTTAACATGTGACTAGAACTTCTAGCCAGAGTAATTAGGCAGGAAAAAGAAATACAAAGCTTCCAAATAGGAAAGGAACAAGTCCAGTTAAATCTGCTCATAGAGAACATGATCTCATTATGCAGGCAATCTTAAGAAATTCACAAAAAACTGTTAGAGCTAATGAGTGAATTTATCAAAGTTATAGCATACAAAATCAACACACGTAAATCAGCTGTATTTCTATATACTAGCAATGAGTAATCCCAAAATGAAATTAAGAAAACAATTCCATTTGCAATAGCATCACAAAGAATTAAATATTGGGGAATAAATTTAACCAAAGAGGTGTAAAACTTGCACAGTGAAAACTATAAAACTTGATGGAAGAATGAAAGAGTTAGATACATGGAAAGACATCTTGTGTTAATGGAGTGGAAGACCTAATATTGTTAGGATGACAATACCACAAAAAGCAATCTTTCTATTCATTGCAATCCCTATCACAATTCCAATGGTGCTTTTTGAAGAAACAGAAAAGGCCATCCTAAAATTCATATGGAATTTCAAGAGACCTTGAATAGCCAAAAGAATCTTGAAAAAGAAGAACAAAGTTGGAGGATTCAGACTTCCTGATTTCAAACCCTAATACAAAGCTACAGTAATCAGGCCTGTGTGGTACTAGCAAAGGATACACATACAGAACAACAAAACAGAATTGAGAGTTTGGAAATAAACCTATACATTTTTCCCCAGTTGGATATTGACAAGGAAGCCAGGACAATTCAATGGGGGAAACAACACTCTTTTCAACAAATGAATGATTAGATCATTAGATAGATAATTAGATAATAAATAGATAAAAATAATTAGATAATAAATAATAAACAGAGAGCCACATGCAAAAGAATGAAGTTGCACCCTTTTACTTTACACCATTTACAAAAATTAACTTAAAATGGATCAAAGACCTAACCTCAATAGTTAAAACTATAAAACAGGGGCAAATCTTTATGACTTCGTATTTGGCAATATTTTCTCAACTATGACACTAAAAATATAGGCAACAAAAGTAAAACAAATACATATGACTTCATCAAAATTAAAAACTTTTGTGCATCAAAGGACGCTATGAAGAGAGTGAAACGATAATCCATAGAATGAGAAAAATGGAATTTGCCCATTTCATCTAAGTTATTTGCATACAATTGTTCATTGTATTCCTGTATGATCCTTTATGATCTAAGTTATTTGCACACAATTGTTCACTGTGTTCCTTTATGATCTTTTAGGATCCTTATGATTCCTTTATGATCCTTTATGTATTCCTTTATGATCCTTCTGACTTCTGTTAATGTTGTTAGTAATGCTCCCTCTTTCACCGTTTTCTAACAGTTTGAATTTTTTCTTTTTTTTCCCTTGGTCAATTTAGCTAAAGTTTTTTCAACTTTTGACACCTCTTTTCAAAGAACCAGTTTTTAGTTTCATTGATTTTCCTCTACTTTTTCTAGCCTCTATTTTCTTTATCTATGATCTTTGTTATTTCCTTTCTTTTGCTTGCTTTAGGTTTAGTTTGCTCTTCTTTTTCCAGTGCCTTAAGATGACAGGTTAGGTTACTGATTTGAGACCTTTTTCTTTATTAATATAGGTATTTACACCTGTAAACTGCCCTCTAAGCACTCTTTTAGCTGCATTCTATAACTTTTGATGTATTATGTCTTCATTTTCATTCATCTCAAAGTATTTTCTTTTTCTTTCTTTTTTAAGAAATTTAAGTATAGTTGATTTACAATGTTGTGTTAGTTTCAGGTGCACAGCAAAGAGATTCGGTTATACATATATATATCTGCTCTTTTTCAGATTCTTTTCCCTTATAGGTTAATACAAAATACTGAGTATAGTTCCCTGTGCTATACAGTAGGTCCCTGTTGGTTATTTATTTTATATATAGTAGTGTGTATATGTTAATCTAAGACTCCTAATTTATCCCTCCCCTCCACTTTCCCCTCTGGTAAAGTTTGTTTTCTATGTCTGTGGGTCTATTTCTGTTTTGTATGTAAGTTCATTTGTATTTTTTTTTTTTGGTTCCATCTATAAGTGGTATATGATATTTGTCTTTGTCTGGCTTACTTCACTTAGTATGATAATCTCTAGGTCCATCCATGTTGCTGCAGATGGCATTATTTCCTTCTTTTTTATGGCTAAGACTCCATTGTATATATAGACCACATCTTTATCCATTCATCTGTGGATGGACACTTGGGTTGCTGCCATGTCTTGGCTGTTGTATATAGTGCTGCTATGAACATTGGAGTGCATGTATCTTTTCGAATTAGAGTTTTCTCCAGATGTATGCCCAGTAGTGGAATTGCTGGATCATATGGTAACTCTATTTTCAGTTTTCTGAGGAACCTCCCTACTGTTCTCCATAGTGGCTGCACCAATTTACATTCCCACCAACAGTGCAAGAGAGTTCCCTTTTCTCCACACCCTCTCCAGCATTTATTGTTTGTAGATTTTTTGATGATGGCCATTCTGACTGATGTGAGGTGATACCTCATTGTAGTTTTGATTTGCATTTCTCTAATGATTAGTGATGTTGAGCATCTTTTCATGTGTTTGTTGGCAATCTGTATTCTTTGGAGAAATGTCTATTTAGGTCTTCTGCCCATTTTTTGATTGGGTTGTTTGTTTTTTTGATATTGAGCTGCATGAGCTGCTTGTATATTTTGGAGATTAATTCCTTGTCGGTCATATTGTTTGCAAATATTTTCTCTCATTCTGTAGGTTGTCTTCTTGTTTATGGTTTCCTTTGCTGTGCAAAAGCTATTAATTATGTCCCATTTGTTTATTTTTGTTTTTATTTCCATTACTCTAGGAGACAAATCCAAAAAGATATTGCTGTGATTTATGTCAGAGAGTGTTCTGCCTACATTTTCCTCTAGGAATTTCATAGTATCAATCCCACATTTAGGTCTTCTGAGTTTATTTTTGTATTCATCCTGCTTGGTATCCATTTTGAGTTTATTTTTATACTAATCCTGCTTGGTATTCTGTGAGTTTCTTGAATCTGTGGTTTGGTGTTTGTTAATAATTTTGGAAAATTCTCAGCTGTTAATACTGCAAATATTTCTTCTGTTCTTTCTTCTCTTTCTGGTATTGCCATTACGGGCATGTTACACTTTTTGAATTATCCCACAGTTTCTGAATATTGTTTTTTCCAGTCTTTTTTCTTTTCAGTTTGGGAAGTTTTGACTGACATATCTTCAAGATCACCAATTATTTCCTGGGCCCAGAGGATTATTCTGATGAGACCATCAAAGGCATTCTTCATCTCTGTTACAGAGTTTTTTATTTCTAACATTTCCTTTTGACTCTAAGAGTTCCCCTATCTCGGTTTACATTACCCATCTGTTATTATATGTTGTGAACCCTTTCCTTTAGAGTCCTCAGTATATTAATTATGGTTATTCAGAATTCCTGGTCTGACAATTCCAAAATATCTGCTATATTTGAATCAGGTTCTGATGTTTGCTTTTGCCTCTTCAGATGACGCTTTTTGCCGTTTAGCATGCCACTTGATTTTACTGTTGAGAGCCAGATATGATGTGCTGGGTAAACATTACTGCAGTAAATAGGCCTTTGCTGTAAGGTTCTATGTTTACTTGGCTAGCATTAGGCTGTGTTCACTGTTTGCTGTAGTTGTAGATGTCAGCGGCTAAAATTTCCTAATGTCCTGGTTTGTCTCCTCTGCTGTGTTTTTGTCTCCCTAGAGCCTTCTTAAGTAAGGTCTGAGAGGCATAGTTCTTTCAGCTGTATCCGCGTGCTATATAGGAGCCCTACGGATGGTGTGTGGTGACGTGTGGGGAGATCCTATGATGGGTCTCAGTCTGTTAGTGAGCCCGTGTCCCTAAGCTGTGATCTCCGCAAGTGCTTTCAGTTTTTTGTTTTTGTTTTTCCCCCTTAAGTGAGGCAGGAAGGGTATATGGGGCTGGAGTTGGGTTCTTCCATTTCCCCAGGTTGTTAGGCTGTGGGTTAGACTTGGGTAACACAGCTTCCTTTTTGTGCAGGCCTTTGTTAAGGAGAACAGAATGCTCTGGGAATTTCAAAATGGTTACTTTTCTCCTCCCCTTGAGGGGGAAGCAGGAGAGGATTTTTCTCAGACCTTCACTGTGAGGACTGGTGGGGGCCCTCAGGGTGGATTTTCACAAATTTTTATCTCTGAAGGTAGCCCATGCTCAGGCTCTAGCAACTCCTGAAACACTCCTGCCAGATGGTGGCTCCAGCGGTGGCTTCCCTCTGTGTCTACCTTCTCCAGTTTTCGCTCTGTGTGCCCTGTGGTCTCAATTCTCTCATGGATCTGAGAAGAGCTGTTGATTTTCAATCTTTCAGCTTCTTTTGTGCTGTGAGAACAGGAGTGACAACGTCCAAGCTCTTCACATGTTGAAGAGGCTAAACTACTTTTTTTTTTTTAATAAGTTTATTTATTTATTTGTTTTTATTTTTGGCTGCGTTGGGTCTTTGTTGCTGCGTGCGGGCTTTCTCTAATTGCTGAGAGCAGGGGCTACTCTTTGTTGCGGTGCACAGACTTCTCATTGCCGTGGCTTCTCTTGTTGCAGAGCACGGGCTCTAGGCACGTGGGCTTCAGTAGTTGTGGCACGTGGGCTCAGTAGCTGTGGCTTGCAGGCTCTAGAGCGCAGGCTCAGTAGTTGTGGCGCATGGGTTTAGCTGCTCCACGGCATGTGGGATCTTCCCAGGCCTGGGATCGAACCCATATCCCCTGCATTGGCAGGCGGATTCTTTTTTTTCTAAATTTATTTATTTATTTATTTATTTTTGGCTGTGTTGGGTCTTCGTTTCTGTGCAAGGGCTTTCTCTAGTTGCGGCGAGTGGGGGCCACTCTTCATCGCGGTGCGCGGGCCTCTCACTATTGCGGCCTCTCGTTGCGGAGCACAGGCTCCAGACGCGCAGGCTCAGTAGCTGTGGCTCACGGGCCTAGTTGCTCCGCGGCACGTGGGACCTTCCCAGACCAGGGCTCGAACCCGTGTCCCCTGCATTGGCAGGCAGATTCTCAACCACTGGGCCACCAGGGAAGCCCTGGCAGGTGGATTCTTAACCACTGCACCATCAGGGAAGCCCTAAACTACTTTTTAAAAGAAAATTTTTTTATCTCTCCAATTATTTACTTAGACTAATTTTCTAGGAGGGAACTTATTGCATCAAAATAAGTAAATATTTTCAACGTTTCTGATATATACTGTTAAGCTTCCCTCCAAAACAGTGTGAAAGCTAATAAAGGGAGACGTTACTGCAAGGGAGTTGGGAGGCCAGGAGGGCAGTGCTCGTGCACACACCTCCAGGGCTCAACGTGACCCCCAGGGAGACACACCCTGCATCTCCAGCAAGAGGGAGAAACATGTGCTCCTTGCCGGGCAATGAAAAGCCACTACTTCAAACTCCCACTTCCCTCCAGTGCACTTTTCATTTATAACAGCCCCTCCCAATTTCCCCTTCTCCTTTATGAAAGAGTTTTCTCTCCTTTGCTTTAAGGGACTTGCACGTGGTTTGTCACTGATGCACGCTCTGAACTGCAATTCTTTGCTCCTCCCAAATAAACCGTTTTGCTGGTAAAATAACTGGTTGTTTTAGATTAACAGAAGCTGTACCAAAATAATCTAAATATATTTTTACCACCTTATTTTCCTTCTCATAAACCTTCACTGATCCCTCACTGGTTCAAGATGACGTCCCCTTATCTCCACCAAATACACATTTCTCTGGTGGTTGCACAGGGTCACCGAAATCCTCTGTACATTTGGCCCTTATTGTTTTTCAATTTGATCTCTCACTACCCCGCAACGCCATGCTCTGGTGCTAGTGATTGGTGAACTTACTGTCCCTAGAACACATCATGATCATTTGTTTTTGCTCAAGCCATCCCTCAGTATCAATAATGTCTTCCCAAATTCAATCTACACTTCTTCCAGCTCACCTTGCCCTGTCCCATTCCACCTGTCCCATATGCAGCTACCACAGGTCAAGACTGTCAGCACACTTTGAAAGGTGTCAGGAAGCCAAGGACTTTTCAAAGAACACTTCTGCAATATAGGGCACAGAGGACGAGGCCATATCTACTCTCTGCAAAGTGAAAGGGACTGATTTAGATAAATTAAACTAAGAATTTCTGACAATTTGGGAAAACTGGGAGTAGACAGTTTATGAAATAAAATTATTTAATTATAGCCTTTGGATTTTTGCTTCTCATTCTATTTTTTCAGGGTTTTTTTTAAACCAGTGGCATCATGATTCCATTGTATGACCCTTTTTTTAGTTCTGAGCAAAACTTTAATATTGAGAAAACTAGGTTTTTTCAAGTAATCAAAGACCTGGTGATAAAGATAACACGAAGCACAGGAAATTATTTTGATAAAACACAAAATTGTTACTTTCTAGGCAGATTACTTAAAAACGGAAACCTTTCACAATAGCTTATCAAGAGCAGACCATTAGTCCAATGAAGCTTTCTCTTTTTAGCAGATGAAAGAAAATTAAGTTTTAGTTTTATATAAGTACAGTATAGGTATTAAAGCTTATTTTTAAAACTGTTATAATAATAATTCAATTTGTAGCCAGTTTGACCACACAAGATTCCTGTTCTCTCTCCCTCTTTGTCTGTCTCCCTCTCTCTCTCCTCACCTTTTTTTTTTTTTTGGTATTCCAAGCATTGTTCCTTATAATATTTCAACTTTCTGCATTGATTAAAATACAATCTGAGAGAGAGTAAAACCGTGTTCAACAATTTCCAGAAATACATATAGTATCCGTACATATGAAAAGACCCACCTCAATAAAACAAAATAATATTTAATATTTCAAACATTCAGAAGCATATGAATGCATTAGAAAAGGTCTTTAAAAGCTACATAATAAACCAGTAGTTAACTCAGGAGAGGGATCTAGGTTTGAGTAAGGTCAAAGGTGAATTTTTAATTTCTGTTGATTTTTTTTTCAAAGATCAAATATATATATATATATTTAGACAGTAAATATGGTCTATTTTTGCTTCTTTCCAATAGAACACATTTGATCACATTTTTTTTTATACAGCAGGTTATTAGTCATCCATTTTATCCACATCAGTATATACATGTCAATCCCAATCGCCCAGTTCATTCCACCACCGCCCCACCCCCTGTGTGACCCTCCTAATTGCTCTAACCCAGTTTTTTTTTTTGCCCAATTTAAAACATCAACACCACCAAAACGTGACATCTTGGATGAATTAGTTACCCTATTAAGAACTTACTTAGTGACATTTAAAAACTTACCTATTTTTTCCTTTCTTCAGAAAAACCCATGTACAAAGCAACTATTTCTTAGATAAATAAATAAATAAATAAAAGTTTAGTGTCACAAGGGTTGAAAGTCTAAATAACTAAGTAAACGCATGGTACAAAGAATGATGATAATTAAAATGAAGAAAAGCTGTTACCAATTCTAAAAAACAGAGGTTTTTCAGCCCTAATATTTGATCTTTTTTTAACTTAAAAAACAAAAACACAACTTACGTTCGATTTGGTCAAACATTACTGAGAAGAGGAAGTCCCGTGGTGTCATGTAATACTCTCCCCTGTGTTCCAGTGAGGAAAACTGCATGAAGCGCTGTTTACGAGGAGACGGTTTCCCTTTCATCTCTCCAGAGTCCACACTTTTCTAAAAGAAAAAGAAATTGCAATTTCAGATTTTTTTCAGTATCATTCCCCAACTTAGCTACTTCTACAATAATCTTTAAAGAGTAATTTTAGTGTTTAGGTACAACAACCTCCAAACTTTGAAGTCATTTACTGAACAGATATTTACGGAGTGCACAGGCACTGAAGACAGAGCAGTGATGAGGCTAACCGGAGGAACCTGCATTCCCACACAGGGGAATGACAATTAATGAATAAATGTATAAAATAATGGAAGACACTAAGAAGTGCCATGAAGAGATATAAAGCAGGATAAGAAGTGATTAGTAACATTTCAGGGCTGCCCTGGTGGCGCAGTGGTTAAGAACCTGCCTGCCAATGCAGGGGACATGGGTTCGAGCCCTGGTCTGGGAAGATCCCACATGCCGCGGAGCAACTAAGCCCGTGCGCCACAACTACTGCACCTGCGCTCTAGAGCCCTCCAGCCACAACTACTGAACCTGTGTGCCACAACTACTGAAGCCTGCACGCCTAGAGCCTGTGCTCCACAACAAGAGAAGCCACCGCAATGAGAAGCCGGAGCACCGCAATGAAGAGTAGCCCCCGCTCGCCGCAACTAGAGAAAGCCCGCGCGCAGCAACGAAGACCCAACGCAGCCAAAAATAAATAAATAAAATAAATAAATTTTTTAAAAAAGTAATATTTCAATGGGATGGACAAGGAGAGCCTTTCTGAACAGGTGACATTCAACGAGACTAAATGAGGCATGCCTTGTGGGCTTGGGCTCTGGAGGGAGAGCATTCCAAGGAGGAGGTAAAGAAAGAATACAGACCATGGGACGGGAACAAGCGTGGTGTGCTCAAGGGTGGTGTGGCGGAAGAGAAGCTCAGGGAGACAGGACGACAGCAGATCATGTAAAGATGAAGTACATCCATTCTGATCAGTGGCCCTGCTTTTAGGAATATATTGACATCATGGGTACACAGTGCTAAGAGAACAAGAAAGGCTAAGATATTGTTACTGTCGGAGTCTGTACCTTAGACAATGGGACCTGGGCCTTGACCCAGATGCTGATAGAGACGATACTGAAATATTTATCGCTAACCTTTCACGGAGCACTTACTGTGTGCTAGGCACTGTACTAGTTAAGTGCTCTCCATGGATTATTTAGTTAATCCTCACAACAACTGGACAGTAGATACTACAGTAGGTATGAAAACCGTAAAGTAAATGGCAGAGCCAGGATAAAAAACCAGGTGTGTCTGACTCAAAAGTGTTTCAATCTCTTAACCACCACAACTATCCTCCTACCCATGGCTGGGCACTGTGCCCTAGGCAGACTGGAAGAAGATGACATACCAGTCAGCACACATGCCAAGGTCAAAATAGGAACCTTGACTCAGAACGTGTCATCTGTGAAATCCAAGAGCACACTGGCACTCGGGATCGCTTTCCTGAAGGTAACGTGCTAACTCAGACCACGACATCCTTCCTGGACACATCGCTTCCTTTCCATGCTGACACACAAGTCATGTTCAGTAAGTGCTGAGTGGAACTGAAATGGGGAAAAACAGCAATTCCAGTTGCTTAAACCTCCAAACTCAAAGCCGTCAACAGCTCCTTTTAGCTGGTCTCAGTCCTCTAACCAGTATTGATTCTCTCTCCCCAATTTGACAACCGGCTTCCTTGAGTGCCTACCAGAATACTGGCCGTATACAGAACACTCAATAATACTGCACTGATGGCGCCCTGTCTTCTCCAGATCTTGCCTGTTCATGTCTTTCCTTTTCTTTCCCCTGAAACTACTACTATAAAAATAACTCAAGGGGCGTGTCTTAATTATATGAGTCCATACTCTTATCTCAGTCATCAGAAAATTGAATTTTATTAATATTTTCTGAACATTTTATACATGGAGTAGATACATTATCATTTGATATGTTATCAAGTGGATAGTGAGTATTTGTAGGAAAACAGCGGTAAACAAGACAAACAGTAATTCCTACTAGAATGTACTAAGCGCCGTGGCAGTGAATTTACAGAAAGTGTACAGGTGGGACAGGGAAGGGAGAGGGGTAGGAGTCTTCTCAGTAAACGTCACAGCACCGGCAGAGTCCTAGATACAAGAGTAAGACAGTGTATTGAAGAGCTGAAGAAGTTAAACACGGATATGTGCACTCTTAGCTTAAAGAATATTTATGTTTCTATTAGATTTTAAAAAGTAAATAATCTATACAGAAATAGGTATATGTATTTCCAAATCGTTAAATAAATGTTGGTTCTTAAAAAAAAAAAAATTATTTATTTATTTATTGGCCATGCCACACAGCATCTGGGATCTTAGTTCCCCCACCAGGGATTGAACCCGTGCCGTCTGCAGTGGAAGTGTGGAGTCTTAACCACTGGACTAAGTCCCAATATTTAGTCCAGGGAAATCCCATGTTGGCTCTTTTATACTATCTTGTATCTAAGTTGGTCATGACTAGTTAAAAAAATAGCTTTTACCAACCACTTAATCCCTTTTATGCAAACAAACATATTCTTCTTCCTAAACTTCAACCAGCTAAAAGGGGCCAATTACTCATTTCTCCTCCTCAAGTGCTCTCCTAACAGGATGGAACGTTATTCTATGCCTCTTTTGGTTTTCATGCTGTCCTCTATCTGTGGCAATCTTCCTCTTTCCTGGTCCTAACCTAGACTGAAAATGACCAAGAAGTAAAAACACAAACCTCCCACTCTCTTGCAGCAAGATATGAAAACTACTCCTCCACCTCATGGTTACCATATTCTATATACTTGTATGCGTCTATGACTTGCATAAGCGTAACATTTCTGAAGATTCTTGAGAAGAGTCAATTATTCTGGGAAGTGTCATTTATTTTTATTTTAAAAATATTTTTAAAGTCTTCACTGAATTTGTTACAATATTGCTTCTGCTTTATGTTTTGGTTATCTGGCCGCAGGGCATGTGGGACCTTAGCTCCCCGACCAGGGACTGAACCCGCACCCCCTGCACTGGAAGGTGACGTCCCAACCACTGGACCGCCAGGGACGTCCCCTGGGAGGTGCCATTTCAGATAATGGTTGATTGGGTTGTCATCCCTTCCAATTCTGGTTAAATATCCTCCCCAATGAACAAGAAAAGGCAAAGGAGGCGAAACTAAAGCTCCCTTCCCTGGGTTGACTTCTGAGCTTGAAACTGCCATATGAATTGCAGACCATGAATTCAGAAGGTCACTTACAAACAAATGACCTCCACATTTGCCCACCACCATGATTCCCTATCAGTAGGCGATGTGGCATAAAACTATCTAACGACCCCCTACTAACATCCTCACAACTCAACCTGGTGTTGTACCTTTAATTTCTGCTACTTCATGGTATAAATAAACCTATTCTACTACCCCCAAATCCTGCAACTCCCTTTGCCAGCACTAGCAATGTCTCTCCTTTTTCTACTCTTTTCCACCACCTCTCACACTGCTTACTGAGGACACAGCTATCGGTTGGAGGCCATCATCTGTGTAGATACTAATCCCACCATTTCCCTCATGCAATATACAGTGGAAGCCCCCAAGACACCACCTCTTACTACTAGAGTCTTTCCCTTCATCCTAACTCCTACCCGCTGACCTCCCAAGTAAATACGTAATCGAGCATCTACTACTGTGAGGGCACTCCAGGAAGAGACAGGACACATACTAATCAAAGGGGCAACAGTACAGTAATAAACACTAACAATATAGCTAATGTGAATTAAACACATGCAACATACGGTGCTAAAATCTTTACATACATGGTCTCACTCAATCTTCACAATGACCCTAACAGGAGACTTCATTTTATCAGCTTCATTTTACAAAAGAAGAAACCAAAGCTTGTCAAGGTTAACCAGCTTGCCTGGGTTAACATGGCAAGTCAGCGGATAGCATAGAGGCAATATGACAACCTCAGCTCAACCACTATCCTATGCCAGCTCCTCTAAGGATTACATAAACTAGGAAAATAGAGAAAGCAGTGTGGGTAATGACAGTTGAGAAAGTTTCCATAAAAAGAGTGGGATTTAAGTCAGGCTCTAGAGAATAACAAAGAGTAGAACTAGAATTGGCCATCCTTAAGACCTGGGCTAAGAGTTGTCCGTTTCCTAAACGACATGTATTACTTCCCTTGTTTGATAAAATTTAAAATAAGTAGGATGTTATGAACACATTTCTTCGCTACAGCAAAATTTATGCAGAGGCAAGAAGAGTATTGTTCTGAAATTGCCAGAGCCTTTCTAATTCCAAGTTGACGAACCAACAAATCAATTTTCTTTAAGTCCCCTTTGTCATACAGTAGTTGAATTTTAAAGGACCACAAATTGATGTGTATTATATATTTATGCTTACTTCACAGAATCTGGAAGATCAATTTGGCATTTTGAATCTTTTGTTTATCTATAAAGTTTATTCTTGCCATACTTCACATGCATGACCACTATGATCAACACTCCGATTTCCTGGATGGATTTAACATCAAGAATGAACAACGTCTCTCTTCCCCCAACGCTTCCACCCTCTCCCCTGGTGCTCTCCGGCTCCCGTGAGCACGCTCTCTCTGCCCACATCCTCCTGCCCCTCCCCTCCTTCCCGCGCACGTTTCAGGTGGCTTTTCTCTGTTGCTGCTGTTTGCGTACTCCTTGAACTGACCGTATGGTTTCGGGCACTCATTCTTCTCTCTCGTTTCTCCTGTCTCTCTCTCACAGATACGTGTACATGTGGCATATCTGTGGTCAGCTGTGCTTGGTAAACTGAGTCTGGGCAAAGGCAACGGATTTTTGAGTTTGGTTAAGTGCAGTTAGAGGGTCAGTTTGGATGAAGAGGACGGGGAGGAGTAACGAAGGTCAAAGTATTACAATTCTGTCTGAGACAACACCAGGGCAGATGCCCAGCTTAGTACCGTTAGTACTGCTCCGTATCAGGCGGTGAAAAAGTTCACAAATTCATCTTCAAACATTTAAGAACCTGTTATATGTCACTGTTCTGCAGATATACAGACGGACACTGTGAGGTCTCGGCCTTTAAGGAGCTCACAAAAGGGAGTGCTGGAGAGCAAACAAACAATTCAGAGCACTGGCTCCAAGGGGACGCAAATTCCAGTTCTGTCACTCACTAGGTATGTGACCTTGGACCAGTTATCAGCTGACTCACGAACAGTGAGGAAACGGGAATCAAGCTGCCCGGACTTAAATCCCAGCTCTGTCACTTGGCCAAGCTCCTACTGTGACTTCTCCCTAACTAATCTGTAAAATGAAGAAGACAGTAGTATCTACTTTTTATAAACTGTGTGTTCAATGAAATAATACACATACTACGTGCTCTGGAAGGTCAGCCATTACTATCATGATCGTCGTAATTTAAACAAATGTTCTAACAGAAATATGTAAAAAACTGTAGAAGGCAGAGAGAGGACCAATGAACTGCCTTGTTAATTGCAAGACTTAACAAAGGCATCCCAGGCCAGGAGAAACGGGACCTGGGCTGCAAACGGCGAGGAGTCGCCAAGACCGGGAGCAAGAGCAGAGCAAAGCACACTACGGCGTCCTGAGGTCCGGGCAGCAGGTCCAGGGTGCAGAGGGTCTCTGGGGGACGCGACAAAAATGGACAGAAGGGGAGAAGGGCAGCCACAGTGCACCAGGAAGACCGTCTTGGATGTGGGCATTTTCTTTTAATTCACACAGAGCCAGCGTAGATGGAAGACACTGGAATGTACACGGCTGACGGTGCAGGGTATCTCACACCGTGATTCAGCACTTAATCTATACATCCAGCTAATACACTTGGTTTTTCAGTTTCAAAATCCCAGCATATTAGAAACATTACATTACAAATGCTAGAGTCTAGTATACTAATGGCAGAAGGGAGATCTGACAGCCTGAAAGTGAGACAGGAGAGAAAAATTAAACAAGCCAGACCTGGCCACAATAATCTGGATAAATCAATGTTATAACGACCAATAAATAGCCACTAGCTCTATTTATGTGATGATGATCTTCAGTCACTTAGAAATTGCTAATTATGTAGGGAATATTTTGTTAAAAATGTAGGAAAATGTGTAATGTAGCTTAACTGTTTTTAATGTAAATCTTGCATTAAAAAAAGATGTTTTATTACTTACGAGGGTAATTTTAGTTGTCTGGAAGATTCACTTACAGGGCATAACTCACACCCCACTGATGCTGTATAAACTCAGCATTGCTCTCTAATCTACTATATATATCCAAAGCACTTTGCAGAATGTATGTTATATAAAAATACCAGGGCCACGTTTATATAAACTGAAAATGATTAGAACTGTGAGTAAAAGCACAGTGTCTTTCAAAAAAATACAAGTAGACGTAGTTTGGGCTCATCATAAATACTATTACATGTCAAATAAAATTAGACCACAGGATACAAATCTTTTCATCTTTCCAACACTGTTAACAGTCACTTTTAAAAAAACTTACTACTAGTGTATTCTTAGTCATGATGAGCTCTCACAGGAAAAGCATCTATACAAATAGCAATTCAGTATGCTGACACCTAGGTTTCAGGATGTCAATAGAAATCTGAATGTCATCTCCTAGGGCTAAATCAATTCCTTTCAAAGATAAAAGGTATCATAAGGCAAACCATAATTTTAAGTAATTTATATAGGATATAAATAAACGTTGTTATTCACGTCTAAAAATCTGTTAAGTTCCAGGGGCCGTTTCAAGGGTATGGTGAGAATACCAGCACTGGAGGAACTCGGAACCTCCAGCTTTTATTATTTTTAAATTAAAAAAAATATTTATTTATTTATTTAGGCTGCATTGGGTCTTAGTTGCAGCACGCGGGATCTTCGTTGCAGCACGTGGGATCTTTTTTTTTTTTTTTTTTGGTTTTGTTGGGTCTTCGTTTCTGTGCAAGGGCTTTCTCTAGTTGTGGCAAGCGGGGGCCACTCTTCATCGCGGTGCGCGGGCCTCTCACTATCGTGGCCTCTCTTGTTCTGGAGCACAGGCTCCAGACGCGCAGGCTCAGTAGTTGTGGCTCACGGGCCTAGTTGCTCCGCGGCATGTGGGATCTTCCCAAACCAGGGCTCGAACCCGTGTCCCCTGCATTGGCAGGCAGATTCTCAACCTCTGCACCACCAGGGAAGCCCACGTGGGATCTTTAGTTGCGGCTTGTGGGATTTTTTTTTTTAATTGCAGAATGCGGACCCTTGGTTGCGGCATGCGTGTGGGACCTCGTTCCCCGACCAGGGATTGAACACAGGCCCTGGCATTGGGAGCGTGGAGTCTTACCCACTGGACTACCAGAGAAGTCCCGGAACCTCCAGCTTTTATAGGCTCTGCTACAAAAAACAAGTTTTCTTTTTCCCTTTGGATTTTTGGTTTTCACTCTCAATCTATATGATAATTCACTTGCAAATAAAATTTGGGAAGGTCTTTTCTCTATGCTAAAAAAAAAAAAGGTATAATGTACCTTCCTGAGTTAACTCTTAATAAAATCAAAGGGTCATTAAAAAAAACAAAAACAACAACAATAAAAAAAACCAGAACCATAAATTGATGAGAAAGCAGTAAGTAAAACTTCTTAAAATCTCCGTCCCAAAACCTGACAAAGAACCAGAATGAAAACCAGAAAGTAAGGACAGCCATGCTGATGCTAGCTCCTAACCTCCCACTCTAAACTTGTTCTAGAAAGATCTTCTATTGATAGAAACTGATAATGCTGACCCACCTGCACGACAGTACTAGGAATGAAAACTAGTTTCCTCCCCCAGAGTGTGATGGAACGAGAGGAGGAGATTCTGGAATCCCTTGCGGATGGGGCAGCCGGGCCTGGGTGTGTGCACCGCACGCCTCCGGGGGCCCCCTCACACTGGCATCATCGGACAGCTGTGGAGCAGACGGCAGGAAGGTGCGCTGCGGAAGGTGGCCTCCTCGAACCTGCAGGGGTAACGCTGTCACCGAGAGCTCCCAAGGGCAGGCACGTGCAGGCCAGAGAGGACCGTGGGGAGTCCCCCCGGAAACCCCCGTCACTCGCTGCCGTCACTCGAGGCCCAGCACGTGCCTCTTTCCCCTCCTGCGTCCCGTCAAAGGAGGGGTGGCATCGGCAGAGGATGCCGGGCACGGCCGGGCAGAGGAAAGTACTGCGTCCACAACCACGCTGACCACAAAGCCAGCAACCATGTCCGAGGGCATTTCTCCAAAGGGGCAGGCACCCCAAACAGGGGGACAGAGTGAATCGCAAAGGCCACCCCTGGGGATGCGCCAGCCCCCAGCGTGGCAGGAAGGCAGATGCCCAGAGGAGAGCCAGGACATAGGACACAGCCTCGCTGCCCCTCCGGTCCCTCAGGCAGCAGACTGACCGACAGTCCATGGAAACTGCGAACAGCCTGCTCTGCAGCTAATGTTCTGGTGTGAAGGCAAAGAGTGCTCCGTTCAAGACGGAAAGGGGTCAAGCTTATACATTCACACCGTCCTTGGCAAATAACATAGCTGGCTAGACCATCTGTTTAAAACCTGATGTTGGGCCTATCCAAATTCTCTGGGAAAATGAGGAGCAATAGGGAACAACAATGAAAATCAAATTCTGAAAGAAAGCAGAAAAAAAATCACAGAAAACAAAAGACGTGATCGATGGACTTTAAACATCAGAGAGCAAAGATAAGATGCAACATGACAGAGGCATCTGAAAGGGAGCCAGCCCAGCTACACAAAAGGAGCAGAGACGAAAGACGCCAGTATGAAATGAAAAGCTTTAAGAAACAGGAAAGACTAGAACCAACACTGCAGAAAATACACAAACTACTGATAGGAAAAAAAAATCACACAGAAGGCAGAAGAAAAGCACAGAGAAAAGCATTTAGGGAAAAGAATATCCACATGTGTGACAGACATCAAGGGTTCAACATGAAAACTGCTGTACTTCAGGAAGACAGAGAACAAATCAGCAATCATTTCAAAAACAGAGTGGGAAAACCTCACTGAAACCCTCAAAGACCTGAATTTACTACCCGATCTGCCACTGCCCTATGTGAATATACTCAGGTTTGAATAATCCTAGAACACCTTGGGGGAGATTGGTCAGTTTTAGTTCTTTCAGAAAACCTAAATAAGGCAGATGGTAGAAAATCTAAGTAAGGTTAGAACTATGATGCCCTTATTGCTGGATTCAACCTCTTAAAAGCTGTTCTCAGAGAAGATAAAACAAAAAAATAACACAGTAAATGATTAAGCAAGATGTAGTTCTAAGATAATTCTTAAAAGACACACATCACCCTTGTATAGTGAGGAAATGAAAGCAGCGTGAGGGGGTAACATACTCAAGCTATTCAACCCGAAAGGCTGGGGACAATTTTTTTTGCCCCTCTTCACTCCAACTTATTTATTGCAGTGCAGGAGAACTATTCCAGTAGGAATGGACTTAACGGTACCAATCTTAATGTCTACCTGAATGAGATATCCTAAGCTACTTGGACTCAACCCTGTCGGCCTCAGGAAGAAGAGGAGCCTACGGAATGTGCTTGTGGAGATCAAAGCGCTGCTG
Source organism: Balaenoptera physalus (assembly GCF_965194825.1). Classification (NCBI taxonomy): domain Eukaryota; kingdom Metazoa; phylum Chordata; class Mammalia; order Artiodactyla; family Balaenopteridae; genus Balaenoptera; species Balaenoptera physalus. The sequence continues at coordinate 80,346,242 of NC_138899.1, read as the reverse complement.
AGGGTCTGCTGGGGGCTCGGCCCCTGAACCTACCGGGACTGCGTGGAAAGTGATGGGAGCGGGGATGAGTCCCTCCCAGTACCACTCGATTTGCTTCTCAAACCTGCATCTAAAGCTAAATGTACGGGAAAGGAGGGGCAGAATAAAAGCTGGGATTGGAGCTATCCTCAACATGTGAGAACCGTCCACATGGTTCTGGTTAAATGTAAAATGCTCCATGGCTTTCAAGGATTACTTGTAATGCAGTAAAAAATGTGACAAAGGAATTAAGAGCAATGAGTGATATGAACTGGATAAAAGAGATCTTTGAAAGCTGATGACTTCTGTTAAAACATTTCACTAGTTTATTGCCTTTAAAGCAACAGGTGCTTCACCATTCTGTCTCTACTTTTTATCCATGAAGTGACAAATTGGAAAAAGTGTTCTGTTCTTTGTTGAACATTCTTTGGTCTCTACATTTCTCATGAAAAAAGTGGGAAAAGAAAAGGCCTTCCTTACAATGCTTTCAGTATGTCCAATAGATACACATTGCATCAGGCAAAATGTAGTAAAACCTATTCATTTGGGGGTTTTATCTTGGAATTTGCAGTAATCTGGATAAAATGTAATTGTTTTGTTGTCTTTGAACTTTCTGTGGTGTAATTAAAGAATATCTTTTCTTCTTAAAGAGAACTTTACAACTGGAAATTTTCAGTCATTAGACAGAACTTTTCCATTTCACTCTGAATCAGGGAGTTTTTATTGTACATGAAACAAAATACTACCAGAGTAAGTTAGAACTATTCACTGCATAAGCTATGCTTCATGATAAATTCTACAAAATGACAGAGTATTAGTGAGGGAGACAAAAGTCATTCCTGGGAAAACTGGGAGCTCTGGAAACTATTCTCTGTGGCTTCTGGATATCGTTTCATCTAGTGATGGACTAGACTAGACTTCCAGAGACGGGAAGAAAGCTAGTGTGGCTTTTCTTAGATGAGCACGGTAAAATGAAATGACATATGCCTCTCTCTATATGAATTTAAAAATAGCCCCTAGGACCACAGTAATCTGTCTGAAGAGGAGTGGCCACTGTCAGGGATGCTGCTGAGTAAAGAAAGAAGCATCTTCTCTTCCGGTAACAGCTTTCTCTCTCCAGATGAGATGGCTGAGCAGAATACTCATTTCCCTTCCTCCATAACTACTTTCAGGAGGTACATCATAACTACAGACATTTTTGTTTATGTTCTAACCAGAAAGTTTAAATTAGGTTTCAAGCGATTAAAAAAAAGACTAGAGCCCTGACTTAAAACCTCAGCACCTTCCTAAAGCTTCATCAGTATCGCTCACTGCAACCACAAGTAAGTAAAGCTTTTCCTGAGAAATGACGGGGTTGCTTTAGCCTACTGCCCGACTCGCAAGGGAAATACTACTCTGTGAACTCCTCCTACAACCATTCAACATCAACTTATTTAATAAATATTACATGTCTCCTATGACCAAGCACTGTATGAAGTGACACATGAACAGACACTCCCTTTCTAGTGGGGGGAGGCATAACACAAGTGGGTGAATGCTAGACAGAAGTATGAAAGGAGCACTAAGCATTTAGCAAACGTGAAAAGTCCCACAACAATAAATTCCAATCTCTGATAGTTACTTTCTCAATGTTACTTATCAACCATGACATTTTGACTTCTTTCTTTTCAAAATGAGAGATATGTACATGTACCCCAATGTTCATAGAAGCACTATTCACAACAGTCAAGACATGGGAGCAACCCAAGTGTCCATCGACAGATGAATGGATAAAGAAGATGTGGTATATATACACAATGGAATATTATTCAGCCATAAAAAAGAATGAAATAATGCCATTTGCAGAAACATGGATGGACCTAGAGATTATCATACTAAGTGAAGTAAGCCAGACAGAGACAGACAAATATCATATGACACCATTTATATGTGGAATCTTAAAAAAATGACACAAATGAACTTGTTTACAAAACAGAAACGGACTTCCTTGGTGGCGCAGTGGTTAGGAATCCACCTGCCAATGCCGGGCACACGGATTTGAGCTCTGGTCTGGGAAGATCCCACATGCCGCGGAGCAACTAAGCCTGTATGCCACAACTACTGAAGCCTGCGCGCCTAGAACCCATGCACTGCGACAAGAGAAGCCACCGTAATGAGAAGCCCGCGCACCGCAAGGAAGAGTAGCCCCTGTTCACCGCAACTAGAGAAAGCCCACATGCAGCAACAAAGACCCAACGCAGCCAAAAATAAATAAAAAACAAAACAAAAAACAACAACAAAAAAACAGACTCACAGACATAGAAAACGAACTTACAGTTGCAAAAGTGGAAAGGGGGCAGGGATAAATTAGGAGTATGGGATTAACAGATACACACCACTATATATAAAATACATAAACAACAAGGGTTTACTGTATAGCACAGGGAACTAAAAAAAAAAAGAGACAGAGATGCACCAAACTAATACTTTTCATTATTATATAATTAAATTTAAATAGAAGACTCCTAACAGGTCTGGTATCAGCAAATTTATCTCGGTTGTGATCTTTCTTCTTTGGGCAACTGAGAAGTACAGCAGAGCATAACAAGGAGCCTTTTGTAATATAAGCTATGATCTAATTTCAGGACCCTTACAAACCCATGCAAAAAAGTCTCCTCAAAACTGAGAACTTCAAGTATGCCTGGGGAAAGTGCTGCTATCAAAGGGCTGAGTCATAAACAGAGGCTACCACGAGGGTTAACAACATTTAGGATATTATATCCTACAACACACACAGTGTGGAGCGAAGAGGGGATGGATTAAAGGATGCCTTCTTGCCTTTCTCCCATCCCTCCACGGGCAACAGCTGCAGTCGGTAGCTGTATGTATTTTATAGTTTCGGATTCCAGAAGGAAAGTGATTCATCCGTACAGTATTTTGCACTGCTTTCCCCCCATGCTCCCACATTCTCCATGATCCGCTCAGGCTTCCATACCCCCAGCCCCCAGCAAAAGACTGTCCCCGCTACAGGCTTCCTCGGTTTACAGGAAGCACATAGTGAGGATGGCTTTTCAAAGCTTGTGGCTGAATACTGATGGCAGTCTGCCTCTCTACCACCAAGTCCCTTAAGCCCCACACCCTAACCCTACACAAAATGTGGTCAAAGACTGGAATTAGTTAAAAAACAACAAGAACAAAAAACCCCAAACAGCAACATGTTGCTTGCATACTAATTTTATCCCAAAAATAGAACAAATTTTTTGAAAACCTTCAGATAAATGGAAAAATAATGAAAGCTTGAATGAAGGGGCAGATATGCAATTTCCTATTAAAAACAGAAATTACATTTCTATTTTAAAATTCCATTGTTACTATCATTTTTATGAATTGGTCTTGTACGAAACAAATACGGTACTAATTTTAAATGTCAACCTTAGTTTTGGTCTTTGCTAACATAATTTTCCTGAAACTGACTGGGTTTGCTGGTGCGTCCTTAGCTTCAGTTTTCACCTTGCTACCTCTGATGAGCTTTAATAAACCTTTGCTGTACATCTTTCCAGAAGACAGATTAAATAACCACTTACCGCTTCTGATGGTAATTAAACCTCACGAAGCTAAGCGTGTGATAGTTAGCTGCTTCTGGCCCTTTCCTTTGTTAGGGTTCCGGTACTCCCTCTTCTGAGAGCCCTCCCCCAGCGCCCATTCCGGGTTAGGGTGTCCTAGAGCGAGCGTACAGGACTCAGTAAACGCTCATCAGAGCCCTGGAGACTCTGCACTGCACCTGTCTGCCCCCGGCATGCCTTCCTCTGGTTACTATGTTAAATGGTTAAAAAAGTGTGCCAGGAATGAGTGAATCTTTATGAATGGGAACCAATTCCAAACTTGAAGTGTGATATTAAAAAAATAACAATTTAAAAATAGATTTCAGTCCTTAAACCAATATGCGAAAGGGTTTTGTGCTTATGTATTTTAAACCCTATTAATAATTTATTAAAATATCTTTAGGTAGCTAGGTATGTACAAGTGCACCCACGTGTGCACACAATTATTTCCTCTTATTACAACCACAAATTACTGCATACTGTTAATTACTTTACATTTTAAAAATGCCTTCATAACAGGAGCACAGAGGCAAAGCTGCGGACAGGGGGTGGCAGTGTTAACTGTACCAAAAGGATATTGCTTATCTTGCACCTATTGCACAAGCCATGGAATCTCAGGAACAGATGCTCTGAAACTGCACTGCACCAGCTGCTGCGCACTTTCTGTCTGTAAATCTGAATGATCTGATGGATTTCAGGCCTTATATCATGTTTGGTTTGGGATGTAATGGATTTTTTCAGCTTCCGCTTGGAGTTCGTGGACATAACAATACAATATGTCTAAGATAAAGTTTTGATTAAAATGTATTTGTAGCAAATGAGCAGGGGATGAGCTGAACATTTTACCAAACATTGACAAAACACATAAAGATACTACTTTTACCAAAAAGGTACTAAGATGCATGTCATTTCTGTTGATGTTTATAAATTAAATCACCAGTAAATAAAGTAATACATAGATTACACGATACAAAAAGTAATGCACATATATGATTACATATTTTGGCAAACGAATTTATTGTTCAATAAAGCTCTGCTTTGTATCTATAAAACATGAACACAGAACAAATCATTTAAGACCTGGCAAGGACTTGCCAAAAACCTCCCTTTTTGCTTTTTCCTGATTCTTTGGACATATTTCAAGCTCATAAGACATCTATGCTCTCATTTAGTAATTTCTGAAGATACTTTAACAGTGAAGATTTTAAAAGATTCTATAATAGAATTTGCTATATAATGGCTGAAAAACCAAACAGACTGTGTGTGCTTGTTTGTTTGCTTTAAGGTAGCACCAAACATAACTAAAGTAAACCACCGCTAAATAAACAAGCTGAAGAGAATCCCCACTTTCCCACTTCTACTGCCAGCACTGCTAGTGTTCAGCCCCTTTTCCCTTCAACTTCACCACCCTTTTCTGCCTTTAACAACAGGTGGTATCCAACGAGGATACACGAGTTTCCACATCTAGCCTTCACGTACAGGGCAGAAGCAGGATAAAACTGTGCCAGTGAATCATATACTAAGTGAGCAGAATTGTTAGCATTTGCCCAGGCAACAGTGAGGCCTGTACCAAATACGAAGTTTCTGGGTGCGTGATTCAGAAAAATCCTTATCTTGACCCCTGAGAATTTTAGAATCTTATATGAGAAACAAAATCAGTGAAAACTTATGGTTTATGATAAGTTGTTACATACATATTTAAGGGTTGGCATGGACAGAATGAGCACTTGGGTAATCTTTCCCTTTTAAAATTTATTTGGTGGTGAATTTACTCCTGTGCTCTTTATAATCAAGAGAATAATCCTAGTTAAATCTTAACTAGGATTAGGGAAGAAAGTAGGGAAAAAGAAGGAACAGATATTTGTAGGCTAAAATAGAGCCTGAAGTTCTGAAATGATTCAGGCAACCCTAATCTCCAAACTTTAATTACTAGTGAAGTCCCAAAGAGTTACTCTGAATATTTAAAGACTTGGATGAACTTTGTTACTTTGTTTAGTGTAAAATTAGTTTCTAAATATTCATGGCTGTTGACTCTTTTAACTTATAATAAAAAAACTTTATATGGTTATTACCAATATTAAAAATGTTACTATGAAATCATAGTTTAGGCTCTGAGTTCCTGAATGACCCACCTCACTCGCATGCTAGAGGGTAAAGAAAATAAACATGAAGACACTTTCTTGGATAATGGATCTTTATGATTTAAAGGAGAGGGATATGGTAATAGACCAAGGCATCTGTGACATTTATAAAGGTGTAAACAGGATAAGCTAGTACAACAGGGCTAACAGAAGGCACACTGGGCTAGAAAAGAGAATGTACAGTCAGAACAGAAGTGAAGTACTGGTAAAAGGGAAGAGTAAATACCATAAAGTAAAGGTAAATACTGTAAATGATCTGATCTGAGGGTAATATCCAAAACCGAAGAGTAACACAGTGACAGGATCAAGACAGTTTACTTGAAAATAATTTTAGATATAACACCTGAAACATTTTGTAATGTAAAGAAGGACAAATATTAAGAACCTAGAAGGGACAAGAATATAACCTAAAAATTAGAGCAGAGCCTCATAACCCCACACTACAATGCTTCCTGGTGCTTGTGACTCCTGGAAATTATAGGTGAAAACACTGTATGAGCTTTTTGGGAGAGAGTACATAACTTTTATCATATTCTCAACCTATTCAAAGACTAAATGACAGGGGACTTCCCTGGCGGTCCAGTGGTTAAGAATCCGCCTTCCAATGCAGGGGACATGGGTTCGATCCCTGGTTGGGGAACTAAGATCCCACATGCTGCGGGGCAACTAAGCCCACGCGCTGCAAACTATAGAGCCCTCACACTCTGGAACCCGTGCGCCACAACTAGAGAGAAGCCCACGCGCTGCAATGAAGAGCCCACGCGCCACAACAAAAAGATCCCACATGCCACAACTAAGACCCAATGGAGCCAAAAATAAAAATAAATAAAATAAATACAAAAAAAGAATAAATGACAAAGATGAATCAGCAAACGTGAGTAGTAATATGGTAAAATACAATAACAATTAGTAAAAAAAAAAAAAAAAAGCTCCAATTCTAAGCACTGCTCGTGTTAGAACAGCGCAGAGTTAATTAACTCTAAATAACTGAGATGACCCATTCTCAACACATGGCTGTAGAGGGCTCTTAAAATTGAACAGAAAAAGTTTTCTCCAGCAGGACTAAATATAAAATGAGAAAACGATTAATTCCAAGTCCTTTAAAAATGTCTTACATTTTCCACCAGCTAAAGCATATTAATTAAAATAAAAAATACACAACTTCTGTGTAGCCAGAATAAAGCAAGTACTAAAGGACACCATCGTTGTATAAAAAATTCGAATAAAAGCTTGGTCTTAATAAAGTCTTATATGTGTATCTGCACAATTCTGATTTTCACATCACTTTCTCTTTTCGCTGATATGGGCTAAAGCCACGTAGGCTGCCTTCCCCAAACCAGGCACTGCCCTATATAAGCAAGCATAATAAATACTCACAGCCTCTAACAGAGAAACAACTAAAGAGCCATACAGACGAAAAGAGCCTGGAGAGCGAGGAGACAGGGGCAAGAGGTGGTCTCCAAGAGGGCAGCAACAGCTCACTGTCACTAGAACGACCTCTCTGGAACCACACTTCTTTCTTTTTTTTAAAAAATTTATTTATTTAATTTATTTTTTGGCTGCATTGGGTCTTCAGTGCTGTGCGCGGGCTTTCTCTAGTTGGGGCGAGCAGGGGCTACTCTTCGTTGCGGTGCGCGGGCTTCTCATTGCGGTGGCTTCTCTTGTTGTGGAGCACGGGCTCTAGGCGTGAGGGCTTCAGTAGTTGTGGCACATGGGCTCAGTAGTTGTGGCTTGTGGGCTCTAGAGCGCAGGCCGAGTAGTTGTGGCGCACGGGCTTAGTTGCTCTGTGGCATGTGGGATCTTCCCGGACCAGGGCTCGCACCTGTGTCCTCTGCATTGGCAGGTGGATTCTTTTTTTTTTTAACATCTTTAGTGGAGTATAATTGCTTTACAATGGTGTGTCAGTTTCTGCTTTATAACAAAGTGAATCAGTTATACATATACATATATCCCCATATCTCTTCCCTCTTGTATCTCCCTCCCACCCTCCCTATCCCACCCCTCTAGGTGGTCACAAAGCACCGAGCTGATCTCCCTGTGCTCTGCGGTTGCTTCCCACTAGCTAGCTATTTTACGTTTGGTAGTGTATATATGTCCATGCCACTCTCTCACTTTGTCACAGCTTACCCTTCCCCCTCCCCATATCCTCAAGTCCATTCTCTAGTAGGTCTGTGTCTTTATTCCCGTCTTGGCAGGCGGATTCTTAACCACTGCACCACCAGGGAAGTCCCCACACTTATTTCTTAACTTCACAGCCATTGGCTTTATTTCTATAACATGAGAGAACGATAGTTGTTAATACCTTAACATTGCCTTGCAAAGTTTTAAATAAGTTTTAATAAAAACCTTCTCACTCAAGATACAACACCCAAAACTTTAACAGTGACTAGTCTCTTCAAGTCATGAAGAGGCAAAATGGTTCTTATGTGTTTCTTTTTGCCACTTTTCCTAAATTTTCTATAATATACACATATCTCAATAAGAAAAAAGCCAACATAAGTAAGTAATCTTTAAGAATTAAGAAAGAGCCAACAGCTGGAACTCCCTTCCTAATATATTTCAAGAAATTTCAATAACCATAATAAAACAACATTTCTTTAGTGCTTTAAGGAGCAATCTTTTCATGACTGTAATTGAAGACAGATTTAATCACTGCCTAATGGCAGTACTAATAAAATACAAAGTCCTAATTTAAAAACAAAACAGTTGCAGTATTAAATAAAGTCAAGCTTCAGTTACAAATAAAATATGGTTAGTATTAAGTTTTTAAAAAAGAAAAGTGTGTCTGGCTCACAGGATAACCCTGTCGGCTCTCTGCTGCAGCAGTTCCTGGTTGAACGGCACTGTTCCCTTATCACCCACCACTCCCTCCTGCTGCACACTACAGTAGCTCACTCGGGGAGTCGGAGAGAGAACCACGAGACAAGCTGAGCCCTTCGCGTCATACCTCAGCGCCAGCGGGACTGTCACAGGAGGAGCGTTAGGAGGTGCTCCGCTGTTCACTGCGTCTCCTCGGCGGCTGCCGAAGCCACGCACTCAGAGCAGGATGTACCACAGGAGCAAGCTCCTGACCCTGACTTCAGCCCTGGAGCAAATCCAAGCATTCCAGAACTCCCCACCAATGTGGGTTTGAACACAGGCAGAAGCCCTACTAGGGATCTGCTTCTGATCTGAGCTGGCTCTTAATTGGTCAACTATGACCAAATTTAAACTGAAAAAGATTTTGTCTTTAAAACACCTAATAGTGTGATTTAATCTCTTGGTATTTATACATGGCACACGCTCAAAAACATAGAAACTAACCCATTTATAATTTCTTATTATGTATAATCTTCTAATTGTGCATACTAGCAAATGAGAAAAATGACTGATATCCCCAAATAGCAGATCGACTAAGCCAATCATATTTTACTTTGGATTATCTACTGATAAAACAATTTGTGAAAAAACACTGTGCTTTCCTATTTAAGGTTCATTTTGTCTAATTTTAAAAATGGTTTGCATGTCTAGGGCACACAGCAGCCAAGTGATGAGGACAGAGGAGGGAGCCGCCTGGAACTATGCTTGTGTAGCAGGAAACATGGAAGCTGCACGACTGCTAGCACAGGCACATCAATCATACAGCACGCACGTGGATAAAGTGAAGATTTTATAAGGCTGTATTTCTTAATGGAGAGTAATCACAACTTTTATTCTGCATTCCACACATTCATGAAACTTCCACAGATGTCAGTGAAAAGTTTCTATATAGACCAGGCTGTGCTTAAACACAGGATCCATTAAGTATTATTTCTATATTGAAATTATTTATAATCTGAAGCATTTAACAATCTTTTTTATGGAGAGCACATTAAGAGAAGATATCTGCTATGGCTTACCTTACCAAATATTTACCACTTTTTAAACTGTAAATTTTAAGTTCATACTGCTACTATTGATGGCTTAGGATATGTTTATGCACTGTTATAATTCATAAAACTCCAAAGCTCACAGTAACAAAACCATTAATTTGAATGCATTATCTCCCAGAACATATGCTTTATAGAATAAGAGTAAAGAGTAATTTTTTACTCAGGTTCAGCTAAATAAATATAATTGCAAAAGGACAGATTAAAAAATGCTTCTGCTTTTACATTACAATTTGTTTTTCTTCCCTTCTTGGCCCCCTTGTCTCCCCTCCCCAAAAATCACCTCCACAGATTTGCAGTAAGATATAGAAAGAGTGTCCTATCACACAAGGAAGGAAAGTAAGACAACCTCTCATTCATGCAGGACAAATAGCTATGCCAAAAGCACAAATTACATCTAATTAGAGGGTATAACTTTGTCATCTTTTTTTTCATAATCTGGCCATTTACACACTTTGATTTTTGACTTCCATTTGGGTTTATTAACATCAAAGCTTTGTCATCACTTATGTGTTTCTAGAGACATTTTTACCTGAGGCAATAAAGTATAAAAACTTCTCTGCATTCTTGCTTTACTGCTGCAAGAAAGCTTTAGTCTTCATTAGGCTTACAATGTTTCATGGTTATTAAACTTCTGTATGTTGCTATAAAGTTCATTGCCCTTGGCATACCAATTTTAAATGTACTATCATTAAACCCAATGCACTGCACACAAATACACTGCAACCAAGTAGACTCCAATATATTATTGTTTTACTCTTGCTAATGTCTTACTGATGTCCTTTCCTCCCCCTTTCACAAAAATAATGACCACAAATATACTCAGATAACTTGAAATAAAAGAAAGCAATGCCAACTTAATTTTATGAATTGTTTAGGGCTCTTATAGCAAATTAAAATAGTTCCATCTCATTAAATACATTATTTGAGCTTTTAAAATATTCATTGATATGCAATAGAAAAAGAGAGTCCTGCATCTAATGACACTTGCAAAATCGCTTTCCCAGTTAACATATTTCTGTTTGACTATTTAAACATGATGATCCACATTCTTTGCTTTTATTTATTTAAAATTTGTGACCACCATTTGTTTTAGTCAGGTTGTACTCACAAAATATGAGTTCAAAATGTGAATTTAAATAATATCAAAGAAACACCATATTTGATGTTCTCTTACTATTTTAGAATTTTAAAATTTAATGCCACGATGCAATATATTCTTCTCATTAAACTCATAATACCAAGGCTTCTTTTGCTTTAGACATTAAAAAAATTAATTAATTAATTAATTAATCTTTGGCTGCATTGGGTCTTCGTTGCTGTGCGCGGGCTTTCTCTAGTTGTGGCGAGCAGGGGCTACTCTTCGTTGTGGTGCGCGGGCTTCTCATTGTGGTGGCTTCTCTCGTTGCAGAGCATGGGCTCTAGGCGTGTGGGCTTCAGTAGTTGCAGCACGTGGGCTCAGTAGTTGTGGCTCGCGGGCTCTAGAGTGCAGGCTCAGTAGCTGTGGCACACGGGCTTAGCTGCTCCGCGGCATGTGGGATCTTCCCGGACCAGGGCTCGAACCTGTGTCCGCTGCATTGGAAGGCAGATTCTTAACCACTGCGCCACCAGGGAAGCCCAAGGCTTCTTAAAAATAATTCGTTAGATAGTATTTTTTAGCTACGTTGGAAAAACTCACCAAAAGCAAGCCATGAGAAGTTTGTGGCCAGTAGTCCTATATTCATCCTAACTACTGTCTCGAAGCTTTCGTTCTTCATGAATGCGTTAACCCGTCGCCCCCTCCCTCTCTTGGGTTTTCTCTCCGGCAGCAGTCATTACTGCTCTGACCCTTCTGACCCGCCCACGTTTCCCTGATTCTACCTCCTAGTTTTCCAGAGCAGCTCACCATCAGGGTCTCCTGTCTACAGCCAGCTGCTAGGGTTAACCATGCCCTCTGCTTTCACTCCTGTCAGGATGAAGGAGGAAAACTTGTTAGTCTCAAAGCCCAACCTTCTACCTGGGGTCTGACTCCAGGTAACCTCCTTCCTCAAAGACTTCCACCTATAATCACCCCCACAGAGCTGGACCAATTTTTGCCTCCTTATTATATCATTCTCCCAGCCAGTGTCTCTTTTAATACACTTTATAGCAACACTTCTAGAAAGAAGCATCTCTACTCGCTTTCTTTGCTTCCTTACTTCAGTCTCTCCTCAACACATTCCAATTAAATTTGCCCCCAGTATTTCACTGAAACGCCTTTTGTCAAGGTTACCAACAACTCCCCTGCTGCCACACCCAAAGCTCAACTGTCTGTCCTCACCCCCTCAGTAGCAACAGACTTAAGTGAGTTACAGATTCGAAGCAATCCTTATCAAAATCCCAATGACATTTTTTTATGGAAATAGAAAAAAAATCCTAAAATTCATATGGAACCACAGAAGACCCTGAAGAGTCAAAGCAATCGTGAGTGAGAAGAACAAATCTGGAGGCATCACACTTCCTGATGTCAAAATCTATTACAAAGCTACAGTAATAAAACCAGAAGTAGCAGGTGCTGAAAAGTATGGTACTGGCATAAAAACAGATATACAGACCAACGGAGCAGAAAAAGAGACCAGAAGTAAATTCATGCATTTACAGTCAACTGATCTTCAATAAGGATGTCTAGAGCACGCAATGGGTAAAGGATAGTCTCTTCAAAAAATGGTGTTGGGAAAACTGGACAGCCACATGCAGAAGAATGAACTGGACCCTCATCTCACACCTTATACAAAAATTAACTCAAAATGGGTTAAAGACTTAAATGTAAGAACCAAAACAGTAAAACTATGAGATGAAAATATAGGGAAAGCTTCTTGACATTGGTCTGGGCAATGATCTTTTTTTTTTTTTTTTTTTTTGGATATGACACCAAAAACACAGGGAACAAAAGCAAAAATTCTCAAGACTACATCAGACTAAAAAGCTTCTGCACAGCAAAGGAAACAATCAACAGAGTGAAAGACAACCTATGGAATGGGAGAAAATATTTGCAAACCATACATCTGATAAGAGGTTAATATCCAAAATATATAGGGAACTCAAGTTGATGGCAAAAAAACAAAAAACAAAACAAAAAGACCCTGATTAAAAAATGGGCAAAGGATCTGATTAGCATTTTTAAAAAGAAGACATACAAAAGACCAACAGATATATGAAACAGTGTTGACAATCACGAACCATCAGGGAAATGCAAATCAGAACCACAGTGAGGTATCACCTCCCACCTGTCAGAATGGCTATTATCAAAAAGACAAGAGATAAGTGCTGCTGAGGATGTGGAGAAAAGGCAACCTTCATGCACTGCTGGTGGGAGTGGAAACTGGTGAAGCCACTGTGGAAAATCCCTCAAAAAATTAACACTACAACTACCGTATGATCCAGCAGTCCTGCTTCTGGGTATGTACCTAAAGGAAGTGAAATCGCTATCTCTAGGAGACCTCTGCACTCCCAGGGCCACTGCAGCTTTATTCACAAGAGCCAAGCTATGGAAAGAGCCTGTTTGCCACCAGCAGATAATGGATAAAGACAATATCGATACACATCCTTACCCACAAGGTGGAACACTATCCAGCCTTGACAAAGGAAATTCTGCCGTTTGTAACAACATGGATGAACCTGGAGGACCTTATGCTCAGTGAAATAAGCCAGATACAGACAGACAGATACTACCTGGCTCACTCGTCTGTGACATCTGAAGAGTCAAGCTCACAGAAGAACGAAGTAGAATGGTGGGTGCCAGAGGCTGGGGCATGGGGAGCTGCTGATCAAAGGGTCGAAGTGTCAGTTACGCAGGATGACTAAGTCCTGGAGAGCTAATGGACAGCACGATGACTATACGTATGCACCATACATACAATACTATATCATATGCTTGAGGCCTACTGGGAGGGTAGATCCTAGGTGTTCTCACCAACCACACACACACACACACACACACACCCCCCCACAACGGTAACGTCATGAGGTGACGGATGCTAATTAGCTTGACTGTGTTGATGATCTTTGTTACACAAAGAAAACATCAAGTTGTACACCTTGAATATATACAGTACACCTCAATAAAACTGAAGGATAAACAAAACAAAAACCCCTTCCAGGAGTGCTGCTAAAAACCTGGGAAGGGGAGGGACTGCATTCTCCAGCCGCCTCTCTTGGGCATCGCTCCATCCGATGCCACCTCTGCTTAAACCACAGGAGCCGCGTGTAACTCTGCCCAAGCCCTGAGAATATACCAGACTTCAGACTGGGTGGGAGGAGGGGAGATCAGCAGGCTGTAAGAGAACACACCCTTTCCAGTCCCGCGCCCCTCTCTCCCTTCCGTTTCTGCGCCCAGACTTGCCTGTGTGCTCCAAATTCTCCTGCCCTCAGGCAAGCAGCCGGCCCTCACCGGTGGAGCCCGAGCCACACTCACGTCCTTAGGGGGCTGACTCTTCACGGGAAACACTGGCCATGCAAACCCAAACCATTCTCCCCCAAGAGGAATTCAGCCAGTTGTTAACAGACAGACCTTGTTGTATTTAAATCTTTAGTCAGTGTAATCAACACTACACAAAGTGTGTGCCATGCATTTAACTACAACATCAAAACATAGTGTCTATTAACATAGTTGGTTTTAGCCGTATGTCAGGATTATTTTCCAGATTTAAAAATAATTTAATTGGCTTGAGGCTTACAAGTTGAAGAATCTCAATAATTGGAATGAAAATGCAATTAATTTTATTCTAAAATTAATTTTGATATTTTAATGTGATAGCTCAGGACAAAAGCTTGCTGCATAAAGACAGATATAAACATTAAGAATATGAATTAAAAATTAAATCTCATACACAGTAATAGGTGAAATGGACCCACCTTTAAACTTCTGAGACAAAGGTATACCAATTATTGTTTCATCATAGATTTCATCAATTTATTTACCCATTCAATAAATACTTAGCACACCTACTATGCACAAGACTCTTTTCTAGGCTCTTGGGATATGGCAGAAAAGAGCAAGGTTTCTTATCTACTTAGGTTTCCTACTGGGAAAATGGCATGTCTCTATGACTCTAAGTATGTAATCGAGTATACATAGGACATTTAGTAACTGAGCTGATTCTGAACATTTCTAGAAACTGCCTGTCTATTATTTCTACAAAGACTAATCAAACCAAAGTTAGACAAGGTCACTTCATTACATAGTGCAGTTCATTTATTTACTCTTTGGATAAACATTTATTATGTGCCATTGTGTGACTGTGAATGTTTCAGGCACCAAGAATGAGATGAAAAAGACAAGAGGCCATTCTTCCGGGGGAGACAAAATAAACAAGTAGATAAAATAATTTCAGGGAGTGATAAGTTCTACAAAAGAAAAGAAAAATGAATTAAATGTTAAGAAACGCTTCCAAAGATTTATAAATACAAATATAAATAAACATATCAAAGGGAATCTGATACTTATGAATCAACAGAATAAAAAATTTGGATTTATGTAGAATAAAAAACATTTACACAGTATTATGGACTAGGTTATACAAAACAATTTTACCTTAAACATGGTGGACAAATTTTTCATTAAAAAGCAAACCAAAAAAATCCTATTATGAAGTCAGGGAAACATATATTCAATATCACATATAATTTGAAAATTAATATAAGGCCAAAAATTATAAAAATTTAGAGAATAAATGAAATACTCATTCAACAAATCAATAAGAACAAATAAAATATTATCACTGCTGTCACCTGCAAACTGTAATGCATTTAACTTTGGCTTTATGGTTTTCTCTTTACTTTTTCCCCCCCTCAGTTTTAGGCCTTATTTACAAGGATTTATAATATCAAAATGATTCAGAAAAGCTTTACTTTTAAGACTGATCTTCCACGCCATTGAGGATTTACTTAGTAATATGGAGATGTTTGTTTTCATCAGTTTTTGGTTTACCAATATATTATTTCTAGCTTGCAATAACAAAATACAGTAATAGCAAAAAAACTGTTACACAGTATTGAAATTCCTGCAGGAAGAAAATTATTTTGCCATTGCAACTTGAAAACTCTAGAGCTCCTGTTTCTCCATGAAATAACTTTCTATATTTTTTAATATATCAAGGTTTATTAAGAATGCAGCTATCCTTTTAAAGCAGAATGGACTGGAATAATAGAATAATTTTGTCTTCTCCCTTCTATCATTTCTTATCTGATTTTACTATGCCAGAATCAAATATAATAATACCTCAAGAGAGTAATACTAAAATCTAGAACAGTTTTCAAATACACTTAAGTGTTTCAGAGGAAGCAGCTTACATACAAGTAACTGACAGGCTGACACGCTCTAAAGCAAGTCACGCCCTAAAGGGTATCGGTAGGAGCAATATGTTGTTGCCCAGATGTAATCACTTGTTCAGGACTCCTGCAGGGATCCCCCGCTTCAGGCCACTTCGCTTTCACCGAAGTTCACCAAAGACCTACACAGTCCCCGCTTCCGCTAACCCAAAGAAACCTGAAGAAGATTTTCGCTTTTACGAAAACAGGCAAAAATCGACAGAAGTGCTCAGCCTTTGTTTTTCAGCGAGCCGTTACAGGGGCAGCGCACAGCCCAGGCAGCAAGGCGGCCCCGGGAACTACACTCAGCATCTCAGCATCAGATGCCAGAGCTCTGCACTGTGTCTGTGAGCACCTGTGCTGCATCTCCATTTACTTTGTGCTCCCCTTACCAAGACGTGTCCTAAGGTAACTGCTCCTTTGATTTACCCATTTCGGCTTACAAAAGGTTTCATAGGAATGCTCTACTTTTGGATAGTGGGGGAGAACCTGTATATTTTCTGAAACAATACAATTACATTTTACACAAGACTCCTGCAACTTAGACTCTGCAAATTTATCTTCTAAACTTCTTTCAAATTCATCCACTAATTTAGCCATCACCAACTCTCTCCTGAATTATTTCAACAGCTCCCGACCTCACTTTCAATCCATTCCCTTCACTAAAGTCTCCATACTCTTTCCAAAGGTCCAAGTCAAATCTGCAATATAGTAATATGTGTAATTCTTGATTTATGCCTTAAATAACATGATATGGTGGCATGTTTAATAAGCACTGTAATTTCAAAGAAGTGATACTTTGAGATATCTGTAACAACTGTATCAGAATAGGAAAAGATCTGAGGTTGAGCTTGTTATACTGTCGGTTACTGTTAATACTTCTGTAGCTAGTTGCTTACATTCACAATTGAAGAAAATGTTAAGTTACAGGTCAATGAAGACAAAAATGTAATCTTTTTCTATTTAAATTCAAAGACTCCCTGAGTTCTATGCTTGTGTTCTTGGGGGACCATGAAGGCTAAGAAGCCCTACGATGGCTCCCTGCTGTCCTCAGGATAAAAACTTCTTCATGACCCGATTCCCTGCCACCCCTCCCCGATCTGAGCCTCATCTTGTACAGCTCTCATCCTACTGAGTCCAACTCCTCCCTGCAGACCTTTGCAACATTGTTCCCTGGCGCGCAGTATTCCTCCCCTTCTCTTTGCCCAGCAAACTCCATTCATCCCACAGGCGTCAGTTTACAGGTCATTGCTCAGGAACCCAAGCTTGTGGGAGGGGCTCTTCCAGGTGCCCCCAGAGCACCCAGCACTTACCATCCCTATCGCCCTGTATTAAAATTGCCCCCGCACTAAACTGTAAGCACTTGAACCGTGTCTTGAATTCCCCACTCCTTGCATACTGCCTGGCACAGAGGTAGCACTTCAATAATTGTGGAAAGAAGAAAGAAAGAAAGAAGGGAAATGCCAACATATCTGCTGTTTCATGACCCTGAATTCTACCCTTAATTCCTGACTGACCCTCACAAATGCAAGCACTGGTCACAATGGAAATCTGAAAAGTGCATGAGTCAGTGAGTATAAATTCACTATTTTTATTGGAAAAATCACTTACTGTAATGACTAAAAATGAAGGACATTATCACTCTTATTAAGTCCGTGTCAGGAAGACTGTACCACCTTGCAATGTTAAGTAAAATAACTATATAATACATAAAAGTGTATCAAGAGCACATCTATCTCAGTAGTTCTCGACCATGCACACGTGACTCCAAAGCGGCGGTGGTGCTGACGGCTGGGGCGGCGGCGGGATTGACAGGCCCCCTCTTAGGGAAATGTTACCCCAGTCAGTGAGGTGGAGGGAGTTTTCAAACTACAGGCCCCTCAATTCCTGCTGGATTCAGCCACTGCTGCTGAGAGGAAGGTGAGGTCATCTTCAAGTCCACTGGGGTGGCAAAAGGACGAAAACCACTGTTTTAATAAAAGTGGTCCAACAGCAGATCAAGCAAATGCTGTGTCAACAGACCTTGTAAACCCATTGATAATACAATGGTTTCTGTATTACTTTAGCTGGTCTGAAAGTACCAAAGGTTGCAGAGAGGGAAGGGAGCTGGCAACACCACACTGGTGTAAAGTTTTAGTGTCCTGTCAGGAATTGAAAACACAAACAGGTTAGCAGTGGGCCACAAAACCACAGTGACACAGACAGACTGAACCCGGAATCTACAAATTGCTGAGGGGGTAAAACCGAAGCCATTTCTGGGCACACGGAGTGAACCCCTTTGAAAGAAGGTGTGTCTGAGTAGCGCTAGGTCAGAGCGTGACTCCAGATGGCTCTGCATGACAAAATTTAAAAATGTGGATTTTATCCTAGGAGCACGAGGCACTAATGGTTTCTGAAGAAGCATACGTTATGTGGTTAAAGCGATACTCTTGGGAAGACTAACTAAACAGGATGAATTAAGCGGTTGAGAGCAGAGGCAGAGAAACCAAAGATGGATAATACACTGAACTGCTTCACACAAAATGAACAAAAATACTATAAAACACCGTTAGATCCTTCCACCTGTAATCAGAAATGGTATGAGAATGAGGGGAGAGTTGTTGCCTGTTTTAACTTTGTGGCATCTTAATTTAACACAAGTAAAAATACTGTATGTCAATACTTAACTTTAATTCACAAGGCCTGCTTTCCTCTCTTTTGTTGTATCTGACCGTTGAGTTTTTCAGAACTCAAGGCACTTAGAAAAGCATAATGTAAATCTACCCAACAGGAAAAGAATACTGCTTTTAATTTTCAAAAATATTCACACACAAACTTAAAAGAATTAAAATGTCCTCTGAATATTTAAAAAGTAGTACTCTTTTTCCAATGTTCAAATGTTTTACGTGACAATTTGATACTGAACCAGGGAATATGACCTTTACTTTCAAACACGATAGTTTTAAAACAAACGTCTTTTGCGTGGTACTGAGTCCGCGGAAGCATGAAGGTTTACGACATGTGATACTGTTCCTGACAGTTGACCATCAAACCTGGCAAGCATCGACCAGCCGATTGCCTCTTTTATTATTGAAAAGGTCAACCTGTTAGGACAGCTGGACCACGGGGCGCAGCTGCGGGCCCGGGCGCACGGGACACGCCCCCACCGTCCCCGCGGGTCCGCGGCGCAGGCTGCCGGGGGCCGCCCCAGCCCCCCACTCCTCACCCGCACCCTCCACCCGCCGGGCGTCCGAGGACTGAGGGGCACGGCGGGGCTGCCTAACGGGGCCCGTCCCGTACCTGGGCTACCACGGTGAGCCCGCCCTGGGGCGCCGCCACGTTCACGCGGCCGTGGTACCACGTTGCTCCTGCTCCCGCCAGGGCCACGCCGACCACTGCCGCCGCCACGGGCCCGGAGCTTGGCCAGGCCCGCCGGCCGGCAGCCAACCCGCGCCGCAGCCTTCCGCCCCAGGCCGCCAACCGCGCGCCGCCCGCCGCCGCCGCCATTTTTGCGGAAGCGCTCAGTTGCTGCGTCCGCGTCGCTTCCCACGGCGGCCCGAGAACTCGCGCGCGGCCGCGGTGTCGCGAGACCCGGGCGGTCTCCGCCCCGCCCCCGAGCCCGCGCGCCGTGCTGCGGGCGGGGCGGGGGCGGGGCCTGGTCGGGGGCGGGGCGCAGTGGCCGGGAGAGAGTGGGCACGCCGCCGGGGATGGCACCAGGATCGCCGTGCCATGTGAGGAGGGCGTGTCCTGTGGGGCCAGGGCCGGGCGGGGGTCGAGGGCTTGGGGCCGGGGTCGTGCGAGGCGGCTGGCTGGCTGGCGCCGGGCGGCGGTCGCGGTGAGCCGGGAGCCACTTTCCCGGGGGGCGTGATCAAGGCGGTGCGACCGGGTCCCTGGTGCTGGGCGCTGACGGACACGCCCTGCGGGTCCTAGGAACCGGGTCGGCTCTGCATCCTACGGGCTGCGTTCCGAATCACTTAACCTGAGTCAGAAAGGTGCTCAAGCTCTACAGGCTTCCGCACAGGCCTCGAGGACACAACCTGGTTTTAAAAAATTGTATTCTATTGTCTCACTGTGGCAGCTAAGCAAACTTTTTAAAAAATGTGTTTTTCAATTGTGGTGAAATATACATAACACTATCATCTTAACCATATTTTAGCTCACAGTTCGGTGGCATCAACTACATTCACGTTGTTGTGCGACTATCACCACCATCATCTCCAGGACGTTTTTTGTCTCGCAAAACTGGCGAACTTAAAAAAAAAGCGTCTTCGCCGTCTTTTAAATCCTTCCAGTCCTTACATTCTCGTCTGCTCTTTGGTTTTTGCTGAATCACGTTCTCTCCCAGCCGTCTAACTTTGACGAAGTAGTTCGGTTTTTTTTTAAATAAGATTTTCTGTTTTTTAAAAATTTATTCTATTTATTTTTTATTTTTTTAAATTTTTGGCTGCATTGGGTCCTCGTTGCTGTGCACGTGCTTTCTCTAGTTGCAGCAAGCGGGGGCTACTCTTCGCTGCAGTGCGTGGGCTTCTCACTGCGGTGGCTTCTCTTGTTGCGGAGCACGGGCTCTAGGCGTGCGGGCTTCAGTAGTTGTGGCTCGCGGGCTCTAGGGCACAGGCTCAGTAGTTGTGGTGCATGGGCTTAGTTGCTCTGTGGCATGTGGGATCTTCCAGGACCAGGGATTGAACCTGTGAAGTAGTTTTTAATGAACTCAGCGAGTCAGTCTCTTTACTTCAGGCAATCACTATTTGCTGAGTGTTGGCTTTAAACTCTTCTAATAAAGTGTTTGATGGTGTCTATTATCCCACCTGGCCCCGAGTCAGATGCAGCAGCACACCTTCCCCATGTCTCTAGCATCAGGGACCCAGCTGTTTTCCCCAGCTCAGGCTTGGGCAACACCTCAGTCCTGGCCGTTCCACTGATTATAAGAAATGATTTAGCTGAGGCAGATGGCTTGGCTTTGTTTTGTAGTCTCTGATCCTCCATTCGCTGGTCTTTACTTTTCAGAGTAAATTTACTTAATAAACTTGGTTCAGCCTCTGAAATGTCCCTAAGGCATCAGAAGCTTTACTGGGGCATGCAGTAACTTACAGCCCATGTCAAAGGTGCCAAGAGTCCTCATCACATAATCACTGCCATCTTGAAGTTATGCAAAACAAACTAAAAACCGAAAACAAAGAACAAGTGCCACACTAAATCTGCTTTGACCACTTAAGCCCTTGGATCCTCTTGTCATGATCCGCCCTTCGTTCTTGCTCCCTTCCCTTAGCCAGCTTGTCTAAACTGATCTGCAGTTGGAGCTTCCTCACTTTTCCCAGCTGCTGGAACCACTTTCTGTGTCCTTCCCAGGCAGGAAGTAGAGGGACTCAGTGCACAGCTGTCTGATCCAGACCACAAGGTTTGCATCCTGCCTCTACTGAGATGATCACTGTGATCAGGGGCAAATTACCTAAACTCTCCGAGTCTGAATTTTCTCAACTGTAAACACTGTCTCAGGGTTTGGGGTTGGGGGATTACATGAGATGTCCCACAGGAAGTGACTAGTCAAGTGCCCTGTAGACTCACCGCAGATGTCAGCTTACCCTCTTCAAGATTTGGCTCACTGCTACCTTCTGATCACAAATGAGCTTGACCGAATGCCAGTGAGTCCAGAGGGCTGGCCTGTCTAACCCGAGATCTTCCTGCTCTTTCCTACCTGACTTGACCCCGTAGACCTCTGGTCCGTTTTCCACCTCTGCTGACTCTGGTAGCTCTCGGCATATGTCCTGCTTTTCTGGGTTAATGACATCTAGCTTGTTTCTGTCCCTGGGGATTATAGGGTTTCTAGGACATGTTTGTACATCCTGGATGTCTCACCTTAAAGCTTATTCTTTTTTTTTTTTTTTGGCATGCGGGATCTTGGTTCCCCGACCAGGGATCGAACCCATGCTCCCTGCATTAGGAGCACAGAGTCTTAGCCACTGGACCACCTGGAAAGTCCCAAAGCTTATTCTTGATTTCCAGGAACCACAGTTACAAAATGTAGTTGTGTGGTTGTGTGTATACATGCTGCCTAATTCACAGTTCCTCTACGCATTTAATGAAAGCTGGCATCTATCACGTAGTCATGGTTCCAAGCCCCAAATAGGGGCATATTCCTATTAGAGCATTTGGTGTCTTTAAAAACATTGTATTTCTCCCACAGTTTGACATCCTCGTGGGTGAGGATATCTTATTTTTCTGAGCACATTGCCCCGCACATATTAGACATTCAGTGAAGGAGTGAATATGTCACCAAGTGAGGACGGCACAGATGAAGCACTGCTGTGCCGATTTCCATTCTTTGGGCATCAAACATACAGAAATATTACTATTGTGTAATTTATTTTCCAAGACAGAAGCCTCATTTTTAGTTATTTTCTTTTGCTGAAAATCTTTGAACCTACTTGAAAAACTGTGCTTTGTAATTATTATTATTATTATTTTTTGCATTATGTGCCCAGGCCTCTAGAACTCTCATTAAGACTTAATGCATTCCAACTTTTCTTTTGCAGAGGAAACACATTCTTATAATAGAGCCAATCTCTAGCCGACTAACCATTCTAAGTATGAAATCTTCCCTGGCAGCTGCTGACATTTGTCTGAACACATTGAATGTATTGGTCTTTTTAGGCTCCGGCTTTGTTCATTTCTTCCTCACCAGCTGTAGAGAAAGTCCCTGGCTGGGATGTATTTTCAACCATGTAGTTTATAAACCAATCTCCAAATAAGGAACGGCTTCTAAAGCGATCAGATTTATGCTGTTTTAAATGGTGATTGGAGAAAGACAGAATATAAACACCGATCATTTCAAAGTATCATTCTTAATTCACTTACTCTGTGCTCATTTTCTGTAGGAGGGACAAAAGTTATATGGAAGAAAAACTGTGCTCAAGGGGCGTTACCTTCACTGGAGAGACCAAGCCTGAATTTCAAAACAACGCAGGATGGCATTGAACTATCGTACTGAACAGAGGAGGAAGAGTGTGGTGAGCTTGAATAGAGAGGAAGGCATCTAGGAAAGCAGGGAGATTTGATCTAGAACTTGGGAAGCCAGAAAGGTTTCTACAGGTAGAATCCTCCACGACTGGAGGAACACTAGGGTTGACAGCCTGGGCGCGAGGTAGATATGGTGGGTGTTTCCATGGCTTGGAGCAGAAGGGCTGGTTCAGGGCTGCCCTGGAGTAGCTTGAGGGCCACTAGAGGGTCATGCAATGATCTCCACCAATATATGGACCGGTTGTCAGCTCTCTTGACCCCTCTACACGTTTGTCTTTGGGGTATTCACGCCTCCTTTCTGGCATCCCCACCCACCTCGTGCCTGGTCTCCTCTGCAGCTCAGACCCTCTCTGCCCGGTGATTGTCTCCTACCTGTCCAGATTTTTTCCTGGCCTTTCTCGCCCACTGTCCCATGGGCTTCTCTAAATTATCTTCCTTCCTGCCTACAACCTGACTTTGATTTTCTCTGGGTTGCTGGTCTGGAACAAAAGAGATCACCTCGCTTTTCTTATTGAAGGCATTTATTCTATCGTATCTCCATTTAAAAAGATGAAGTTATTAACTCAAATGCATCTTTAATCCTAGCATGAGTGGGGAAGATAAAAAAAATTGCTATCCTGATTCTGAAAGGTTGTTTACTGTTATATTACAGATTAATGGGTGTTAAGATTGATTATCTTAGGTGGAGGAGAAAAAAATATGGAGGGTCTCAAAAGATAAATTAAAGATGTTGGACTCAGTCCTGTAGTAATAAACAGTATTTGAATGGACATTATAAAGAACTATTGCTTGGAATAGACAGAGGTTAATCTATATTTATGGTGGATAATTGTGTAGCAGAGGGTATGAATCATTCTCAGAGGCCCTAGATGAGTCAAAAGAATTGCTAATTATGTCTTTTTTGTGCAGTTTGGGGCCATGGGTAAAAATATCTGGGTATCGTGATTGATACCAGCATGTGTAGAAATAGGTCAAGATGAAATCTTCCTGACAGTGAAAAAGCAGTGCCAAGAGTTGCATTTTCAACGTCTTTCAGATCCTCCTCTGCTTCTCATTCCCTCCCCATCACCCAGCTCACGCGCTCGTCACTGCAGGCTTTGATGATCGCCGTCGTCTCTTACCACGGACTGTTGCTTCTACTCTTTTTCTCCTCTGAAGCAGCCCATAGATCTATGTCAGATCAATCTTCCTAAAACATTTCTTTCACCATACTTCCATTAGCTGTGCGATTTAACCTTCCTAAACCTCCGTCTCCTGGTTGGAAAATGAGGAGATTGCTTTCAGTTTATTTTTCCAGTTCTAAAATTCTCACTCTATGCCACTCCAGAGTGGCTTTTTTTTTTCCATTTGGCAAATAATACTGAGTGTGGAATCCATGCCATGCAGAGTGCCACCCCTTAGAGATGCAGACACAGCCCCCCGCCACGGTGCCCTGTCATGGGCAGGGGTCTCCACACGTTGGATTGTGCCCCTACGCTTAGAACTTGTGAAAGTGTGTTACCCCCATTTGTGTATGTTTTTTCCCAAATCTACACATTTACAACTAAATGTTAAAAATCACATAATAAAAACTTAAATGGTGAGATAAAAGATGAAATAGTATTTATAAAATTTAAATTTTATTATTTAAGGTGCAATGAATGTTTTGCTCTCTCTAAAACTGTTAATATTATTTTAGTGAGATCGGTGTGATTAAATTGGCTTCATTAACTTAGAAAATCTTTTTTTAAAATAATCTTTTAAAAAATTTATTTTGTTTATTTATTTTTGGCTGCGTTGGGTCTTTGCTGTTGCGCGCAGGCTTTCTCTAGTTGCAGCGAGTGGGGACTACTCTTTGTTGCGGTGCATGGGTTTCTCATTGCGGTGGCTTCTCTCGTCGTGGAGCACGGGCTCTAGGCACGCAGGCTTCAGTAGTTGTGGCACGTGGGCTCTAGAGCGCAGGCTCAGTAGTCGTGGTGCACAGGCTTAGTTACTCTGCGGCATATGGGATCTTCCTGGACCAGGGCTCAAACCTGTGTCCCCTGCATTGGCAGGTGGATTCTTAACCACTGCGCCACCAGGGAAGTCCCTGTTTTGTATTTCTTAATAATGTTTGTAATCCAATGAACACACAAAACTTCACCGAGAAAAAAATGCTAGGAAGTTAGGGGACACCAAGGAGTGGAGAGAAGAGTGAGTGAAAAGTCTTGTTGTACAAGCATGTGTCACACTTCCACATCCCTGGGAGAGGTGTCTGTGTGTGATGAAGTGCACTAACAAAAGCGTGATTGCACAACGTTTGAAGTTGCAAGCAGGATTTTCTCCAGAGAGCAGATTTATGAAACAGACTGTGCATGTCCGGGATGTTTGATTGTTTTCAAATCACTTATAATGTCTCCAAAGTTCTGTATATTCCACCAAGAAAGAAAATCAACACTTTTTTTCCTCTGCCCTTTTTCAACTGTAAACCATACATCTCAAGAAAATCAAAGATGGTGACTGAAGAAGAGTTAAGGAAGATGGCCTGTCTGTCCAGATGAGCAAGGGAAGACAGGGACAGGAATGAAAAACCTAATGAGATGTTCTTTGATCGCAAGATTTCAGCAGAAATTTCCAAGTCTATGATATGTGTTTATGTGATCAAGACACCCAGAATACCATAGATGTCTTCAACTGTGTAAAAAACTAAGGCGTTAAGTTAGTGCAAAAGCTTTACTACTTTCATTGTTTCACAATAAAAAAAATTTCAATTTCATTATGCTTTCCCTTCCCCCAAGGGTAGATCTGTTCTTTTTCTGTCTTCAGGCTACCACGCTATATGACCATGTGGCCTAAGGTGACTTGTCCAGTGGAGGCCGGCAGGGTGCAGGACGGTCATCTGACAACGGAATCTCAGGTCCCTCCAGAAGCTTCTCTCTCTAACTGTCTTGGTTTCCCGAGTTTCTTTTGTGCTCCAGGGACTCAGAAAGACACACGGAGATGGTCACCATTGAGTGGTTCCCCCGAGATGACGCTGATCCCAAGGTGCTGAGACTTGTTGCGGATCTGGCAGGGAGGGTGGGGTCTGGGGGACCCCTCCAGTAAATCACCGTGAGACAGCAGACTGATGGCTGGGCATGTTGCGGACCTGCTTGGCAGGCAGGGAGGTGACTCTGGTGGCCTTGAGGGATTCGATCTGGCTATGTCCTCCTGGCCGTGACCACAGTGACCTCTGCCAGTTGTGAGGCCTTCAGCTGCAACCTTTGGGTGCTGGGGGGAGGGTAGGGCCAGGACGCTGTTGACAGAGGCTAAGAGGAGCTGGGCGGAAGCCGGGTGGCTCTGAGAGCCAGCAGCCCTGGCCACGCCGGGGGACAGCTTCAGAACTTGAGCCGATAACCCGAGTGTGTGAAGAGAAGTGCAGGGCAGCACCCCGTTTGGGCGTGGGCTTCAGGACGGGGACGTCGGTTTGTGGAAGAGCTGGCACAGGGGGAGGGTGGGGCTGCTTCTGGGCTCCTTGGGGGAAGGGGTGACCGCGGAGGCCCGTCTTCAGGGAGACAACCACGGGGTGGGGGGCAGGCCTGCCGGTTCCCCCGGGCCCTCTGACCTTGCACACCAGCTCAAGTGGCTGATTTGCCGTTACTCTTTGGGGGTTCCCTGGGCCTCCTGGGGCGCCTGAGATGTTTTTCAGGGCTGGGCTGGCAGGGTCACTTGCCTCCAGCAGGAGGGCTGGGGTGGGAGACCCGTCCAGAGCCAGGGGGGCAAGTGAGAAGAGGCAGCAGGAAACAGAGGGTGTGAATGCTGAGCCCGGGCGGGGAGGCTTGGAGGCTGCTGTGTTTGCTCTGATTGCTGGGGTGGCGGCGAGGATGGCGGACTCTTGGCAGGGCTGCTGACTGGTGGCGTCTCTGTGGGCCAGTGGCTGCCCTCGGCTGCTTACACGCGGTCCCGCGTGGATGAGCTGTGAGCCCACGGCTGGGGTGGCGTGAAGACAGTGGGGAGCTCGCACGATCGGCGCTTCCGACCGCGTGGCCCGGACTCCCACCGTGACATTTACGTAGAATCCCACCTGTCACCAAGCCAGCCCGGCTCCGCGCCCCCGTGCCCAGAAAGCCAGCCCACCACCGCCGGGGGATGGGAAGGGCAGCTTTTATCGCAGAGCCAAGCAGGAGCAGGGGGGACACGGAACCACGTTCACAGGGACTGTGGGACTTTCCACCTTTTTGTTGGACTGAAATAAAACGACGCGTGGGAGCTTTAACATCACGCTCCTGCGTCATCCGTGGTGTATACCCTCTCCTTTGAGAACAGCAGGTCTGGTGCATCTTGGAGCAAGTCCAGCCTCCCAGCTTAGCGTTCCCAGTGGTGGGGAAGACAACCTCATAGATCCGCCAGACCCCAGTGTTTCCCTCTGTGGGGGGCACGCAGGCAGCTGCGTTGCGATGGCGTTGGGCCACCAGGTCCGGCCACGCTCCATCAGGGCAGCTGGTTCGCGTCTACTCTGGACTGAGCAGTTGAGAGCCAGTGAGCCATACTTTCTTGCTAAAAAAAATAAAAATAAATCACTCTTTTTGTGTTTCTTTAAATACCTCAAATACTTGTTGGTAAAGAAGTTGATATGAACACATTAAGAAATACGGAGACTTTTACTGCTATCTGTCCTATTTTTCAGTTAGAATATAGACTAGTTTGTAACAGGTTTTCTAGGTTTTTGGTAGCTTTCCTAATAACATATAATAAATATTTCTTGGTTGATTGATTAATAAAGATGTTGTTAGTATATGTGTTGATTTAAAAATGTTAAACTTAAAATGGAATCAGATGGGATAAATGGAACAGAAGTTAGGAAAAGGGATATTATAATATTAAATGATTAAAGATCAGACAAACTGTAGGTATATTTATATGGTGCACATGTATTTTGTGACATATATGCTTTTCTATATTTCAGTTCAAATGATCTCAGTGTGTATTGCAATCTTTTTGTAAGAAACATTTTGTTTCTCACTCAAATGTAGATATTGAGAAGCATAATAACTTATTCAGGCAGAAATGTAGTGTTTACAAATTTCATTAAATATCTTTCTATGAAGTAAAAGGAGAAAAGTAGTGAAATAGTACGTGGGACATTTTTTATTAATGTAAGAATTGTTTAAGTATATTTTCCCCTAGTGCAAATATCAAGAGCACAACGGCTGCAGAGAAACAGATACTGAAACGCTGCATTGTGATTTTTTTCAAAAAAGATGACGGCAATGATGAGTTTCATAGTGAGTGAAGACGAGGTCTGACAATAGCCGTATCTACCTGCCAATGTCAGGCAGAACAGCAGCTATGCTCAGCTGGGGTAACGGCCGCCAGGACACAAAGGAGGTGCTGCAGACACTTCCTTCATTCCTTGGACGGCCGTGATGTCCCCTGGGGTAGGCACTGAAAAATCGCCAAGGCTCTGGGTCCCTGTTAAGGGTAACTCCTTAAAGAGCTGCCTGCAGCATCAAAAAGATACACGATGTTTGAAAGCATGGTTTTCGTGGGTGAATTGCCAGAAGACAAATATATATGACTATGTAGTCTGTGTGTGTGTGTGCGTGTGTGTGTGTGTTACATTTGCTTATTTGTGAACAAACAAGTGTTTGTTTGAATTTGTTTGTGTGAAGTATCTTTTTGTATATGATAATATAATGCGTCCAGAGGGTGTCAGATTCAGGAATGAAGGATTACTTATCCATATATAATACAGTATATAAAGTAGTAAACTGTATAGTATAGATCTGAAGCATTCCTGGTAAAATAAAAAAGGTGCCCTTTGTTAAAATTTCACAGTGCTTCTTTCTTTGTGAAGCCTTATCAAAGTTCTAAGTCCTTTTTCTAGCATGTGTGAGATTCTTCAAAAATACTTTCCTCAGAGATCAAAATTCTAAATTTCAGATTGGGTTAAATACATTTTATAATTCATCCTGCAGCTGTCGGAGCTATAATGGGGTAAAATGAGAATTGCTTTTTAGGGCGTATTTCTCAACAGAGCAGTTTTGAAAATGAAACCAAATCTTCACGCTCCACTTGACATTGGAATTTAAAGTTATTTTTACAGGCTCCACTGCAGTCACTATGTGAAACATTAAAAAAGTTATTAGAATATAGTAAGTTAATAGTTAAAACAATTTTCTTCCAGCATCTTATTCGGTAAATAAAAAACAGCAATACAAATTATATCATGCTATCACCTTTAATGGGTTTTTGTTTTTATGCTTTAACCAAATAACACATTTTCTTGTGTTAAATGTTTCCTCCCTTTTAATTATAGCCAGATTCGCTGCCTCGGCAGGTAGAGCTTTTATTAACTTGAAAGTATGTTTGTTTTAAGTAAGGGCTGTGTGACAGACCCTTCAAGGGAAACCACATTTTCTCTGAAATGCAGAAATGCAGTGGTGTCTAAATATAGCCCCAAGTCCCTAGAACATTGAGGGACTGGAACATTTTCAGGTATCCCTACTGGGGACAGATCTGCTTTCGATTTTACAAAGTAGTGACTGTATGAAATCACTGAAGCTGGACCAAAAAAAAAAAAAAAAAAAAGGCTTCCAATTCATGGTAAATCCCAGGGAAGACAGACAAGCCACAGAGCGGGAGCGAGAAGACCTGGGTCCAGCCTCCTTTTTGTCTTTGATTTGGAAGGCCTCTGACCTTGGGCACCCCCGTGAAGTGGGGCACCACGTTTTTGTCTTATTCTCTGTACTCCTTCTGTGACCTCCCGCCCCTCCCAAGCGCCTGTCCCCGAAGGCTTGGCCCCCTGACGGCCAGCTAATCCGGGTAAGGGATCTGTGAATGGCCCCGTTCAGAGAAGGGGGCTTGCTGACCCTAATCCCCACGACTCTGAGAAATCAG
The DNA here is from genome assembly GCF_965194825.1 of Balaenoptera physalus. Taxonomy (NCBI): domain Eukaryota; kingdom Metazoa; phylum Chordata; class Mammalia; order Artiodactyla; family Balaenopteridae; genus Balaenoptera; species Balaenoptera physalus. The sequence continues at coordinate 80,316,437 of NC_138899.1, read as the reverse complement.
GCTCAAACTACAGCTTAAGGATGGAAGGATTTAGGTTCTTTTACAGTGGAGACTGTTAAATATCAGTCCCGTAGTAATTCCGGAAGGCTTATAAAATGAGAGAATTTCTCCTATGTCTGAGACAGCTTAACTCTTGACATTAACCTGGGCGGCCATGAAGATGTTGTGGTGAAGAGTAAATTCTGGGTGACCCTACTGGGCTTAGATGTGTGACTTCAGCGTCAAGCTCTTTAGATACAAGAGACCATTTGAGGTCCGATCACTACTCTTGTGAACTTCCAAAGAGACTGTGGGTCCCAGTTTGAGAGCAACAAGTAGAAAACCCTAGTTTCATATATTTAGATGAAGAGTAATGAAACAACAAAAACAAAATAACTGAAACCTAACAAAATGAATGGCTTGCCCAAAGTTCTAGCACAAAATAAGGATGGCATCAAGAATAAAAAATTCAGGTTTTCTAGTCTCAGTGGAGCACTCTTTTCACATCAATACACTACTTCTCAAATTTAAATTATGACAAATGAACTTATTTACAAAACAGAAACAGACTCACAGACATAGAAAACAAACTTACGGTTACCAAAGGGGGAAGGGGCTGGGAGAGCAGATAAATTAGGAGTTTGAGATTAACATACGCACTACTATATATAAAATAGATAATCAACAAGGACCTACTGTATAGCACAGGGAACTCTATTCAATATCTTGTGATAACCTATATGGGAAAAGAATCTGAAAAATAATACATATATATGTATAGCTGAATCACCTTGCCGTACACCTGAAACTAACACAACATTGTAAATCAACTATACGTCAATAAGAAAATAAAATAAAATTACGATTAATTAGTCAATTGATGAGCTTTTCACGAATGATTTAAATATCCCCCCAAATATAATACTGGCTGAAGACCAGCCGATTACCATTTTTCTTATAAGCACAAATATTTAGTGGCATCAGTGTGGACAATTCTAAATAGTTTAGATCAGTGCTTTTCAACTGTAATGTGTAAACAAATGACTGGGATGTCTTGTTAAAATGCAGGTCAATTTCTGCAGGAATGAGGTGGAACTTGCATTTCTAACAAGCTTCCTAGACATTCTGATGCAGCCTGACCAGCAGGGTTAAGACTGAGCACGGAAGACCCTACAACCCTCGGAAAGTTTCCTGCCTTTAGAGAACTCCCACTTATGGCAGTAGATGAGACAAATGAACAGAAGTAAGACAACAATAAATATAACTTGAATTCATCTGATTTTTAAAAAATGTGTATTATTTCTTTCTGAATGATAGATTTTTCCCAATTCGCTGAACGTCCCTCCTGGCCAGCTCCTTTTTTTACTTTTTATAGAGTGTCTAGAAAATCACTCTGTACATAGTAGCTGTTAAGAAATGCCAACTACCTGTCATCACAGGTCATTGCAAATACCAGATGGAAATTCCAAGAGGAACCGGATCATTCAGTCTCATGATAAAATTCCTTTCAGTAATGGATTATCCGAATGGCTGGATGGTGGGTTTCTTTGCAACTTCATCAACTCCCCCCAAACTCGCCCCTTCACAGGCAGAGCAGGGGCAGGCCGCCTCTTCACTGCCTGGGGACATTCTGCAGATCGCGAGGCCGGTAGGCAGAGTGTGTGCAGATAGATGGCTATTCACTGTCTCCTCGTTAGACCGGAGCTTCAGGGTGAGGAAGCAGGAGATGAAAGCCATGAAAAAGCCTGGGATTCTCTCAAAACTAGTCCAGAGCTGTGCTGTCCCGTATAGGAGACACTGGCCACTTGCGGCTGTTTAATTAGCATTCAATGAAAAATGTAAATTCAGTTCTGCAGTTGCTCTGGGTACATTTCAGGCGCACACATGGTTAGTGCGTACCGTGTGGGGTAGCGGTGCAGATACAGGACATTTTCGTCATCCCAGAAAGTTCTGTTGGACACAAGGGGCAAAAAAGGAATGAAAAGCTTGATTCGTGTGGTGGCTGGAAGTCATCAAAGAAACGTTCAACTAGACAGAGATTGCTCAATGACAGCATTTCAGCTGGAGAGCAGGGTAGTGGAATGGGGCAGCTTTAGTTTGGGGGGAAGGGAGAAGAAGGATAAAATTAGTTGCTCACATCGTAACCAATTATTTTGACTTTTTACATTTTTTTCCTGAGCAGTGGGTATGCACTACAGAACCCACCCACTTAGGACACATTTTCTTTCCCTGACCATATAGTGCTTTCTGCAGTGCGGTCGTGTATTGCTTTACCCGTAGTTTATGCTGTGTAAACTGCTCTTGACTTTGGGGGTCACCCCAGTCGTAAGCCCATGTTCCTGTGTAACTCCGATTAACTTGTGGAAGCTCTTTATGCTGGTGGGTCAGAGGTTTTGCCTTTATGTCTTACGACATTTTCTGATAATTCTCTCTCCATTCACTTCACTCATTCATTTGACGAGTGTTTATTAAATACCTCCTAGGTGCCAGGCATCTGTTAATTCTTCTTCTTTCTTCTCTTCTCTCAAGACAGCTTCTTTCTTCTGGTTGAGATTTTAAACAGTAATAAAATGAAATTTCCCAACCAGAACTTAATATGACAAAATCTGTTCTAAGTGGAGCAAACCACACTCTTTAGCAATCTGGGCAAGTGGATTAACTCTGATCTTAGGAGGAGAGAACTTTTATAGCGTTCTTCTCTGGTCTGAGATCCCCTCTGATGACTTAGCATCCTTAGGGCCTGTAGCAGTTTCCTAGGGCTGCCATAATAAATTACCACAAACTGGGGGGCTTCAAACATAAGAAACGCGTTCTCTCGTGCTTCTGGAGGCCAGAAGTCTGAAATCAAGGTGCCAGCAGGGCCGTGCTCCCTCTGAAGGCTCCAGGGAAGAATCCTTCTTGCCTCGTCCCACGTAGCGGCTGCTGGGAATCCTCAGCACTCCTGGGCTTACAGCTGCATCCTCCGACCTGTGCCTCCATCATCCCACGCTGTCTTCCGTCTGTGTGTGTCTGTGTGTCCGTGTCCAAACCTCCTTCTCTTTTCTATTACAAAGGCACCAGTCCCTGGGTTAGGGTCCATTTTAGTCCACTATGACCTCATCTTAACTTGATTACATCTGCAAGGACTATTTCCAAATAAGGTCACGTTCGCCAGGACTGGAGCATCTTTTCGGAGGACACAATTCACCCACAACAGTCCGTTTAAATATAGACACAGAGATGTATATACATGCAGGTCGTTGATTTTAGCCCCAGTAAAAGCAGCAAGGAAGCAGGACTCCAGGGAGAGCCTGAAGTTCGACAAGAGAAGAGGTAACATTGCTCTGACCCTTGGTCCTTCCAGCTTCTCTAGGGAGCAGATGGGACGAGCCGTGAAGAAGATCAAAGACTGCAGGGGACCAGAGGGCAGAGTGCTAAGCACACCGGACACTAAGTGGATTGTAAATCACTTCTGCCCCTTTCATTCTCTCCTACTACTCTTCCCTCTGCCCTCCTCTGTCCTCCCCTCCTTCCCTTTTCCATTCAGTCTCTCTGTCATCCCTTTTCTTTGAGCTCAAAAGCAAAGAAGAAATATATTATGTGACCAAAGAACTTCTGAGGGACACTAGCATATTCCCCATTAGGTTATAAGTGTTTAATCCAGCATTCGGAGGACAAATCATAGGGCAGGGTTTGTACATTTCATTACGTTTGCCGTCAACCAAGTTTTGGTGGAACTGATTTTCTCAACAATTTTCTCTTTTCTCTTGTCTTACTAATTTCCATAGCACACAGTAGCAACATACAGTATCTTGTTAATCAATACATGGACATAAAACATTTATAAAACAGGGCATCTTCTCTTAACATTTCCTAAAGAGCTGACTCATATTATAGCTTAATCTGCTCTGATTTTCATGAAACTTTTGTCCATTCCTATTACAAATATTTATAAAGCACCCACTATGAATAAAGGATTTTGCTAGAGTTTGTGGATGATGCAGAAATAACTAGGGCATAGTCCTGCTTTCAGGAAGTTTCCGGTTTGGTGGGAGAAAGACTCAGATATAAGTAACTATGATGTAAGGTAAAATGTGATAAATGCTGCAATCCAGGTTCAAATGTTTGGGGACAGAGGGGTTGATAATGTCTGGGAGGCCTTGGAAGAGGTCAGGCGTTTGTACTGGGAATTCAGGAATGGAGAGCGTGTCAGCTAGCAGCTGTTCCTTGAAGGACGTTGCCCTCGAAATACGTGGGCAAAGGTGTTGATTTGCACAGAGCGGGCAGGTCCCGGGGGAAGGAGCAACAGGAGGGTGTGGTGAGAGGGACGTGAAGTGGAAATAAGGCTGGAAAGAGGCCGAACGATCCAGAAGACAAGGGTTTTTCTTTGAATTCCAGATTGAAGGATTTGGACTTCATTCCATATTTAACGGAGAATCATCAAAGTGTCTCACTGGAGAACTAGAAGGCCAGTTGGGAAGCTGTTGAAATGGTCCACGAGTCAGGATGTAAAGATCTGACCTAGGAAAGGGGGGGAGGATGCGGAGAACAGGGGAAATCGAGGCATAGGTGGAAGTAGAATCATGAGAACGTGGCAGCGGACGGGTTGTTGACGAGGAGGGAAAACAAGGACGTGGTGAGGGGCCGTAGAGAGTCTCTTGTGGGCTCCTGGTACTTTTGAACCATTGATGTAGGGAAGTCCAGCAGGGGGTGAAAAATGCATGTTTGGAGTTGTGAAGAGCAGTCAGAGTCAGGGATGAATATTATTAACTAAAGAAAGGATTTTAGAGAGAAAGGTGATGCCCAGCCTTTCTATACTGTAGAAATACTGTAGGCTTAAAGTAAATTTATCCTGTCGGAAAAACACTTAGAAACAAGAGCATTATTATTTACTAAACATAACTGTGCCTAGAGAGGGAAAAATATATAAAATGGAAAAACACCAAAGGGATAAGAAAAGACTTAGGATCCTAGGGAAATAAGGGTTAGTCCTCCCCAGGGCCTAGTTAAAAAAATTATTTGTTGATTGAAGGGAGCCTTGTTATTGATTTTATAGTTTTGATTGGTTATTGAGTTTATGTTTTATGATGGGTCCCTGAAATGTTGTAGAATACGTATACGTAAAAGTATCACAACCTTAGTGTTTGGATGGGGCCGTCAGATAGAAAGCCGTGCGGGCAGCCCATGACCTGGAAAGTATTCTGCCTGCAATTCTTAAGTCCTTCTAGTCAATTAGAAAGCATTTCTAGTTTTACGTAATTTGAAGATGAATTTCCCAACAGTTATGAATGCCCAACAATGGAAGTGGCTTCTTCAGTAGGCCTTAAACTTCCCACTCGGGAAGTGTTTCAGGAAAACAACAGAGGACTGGCCCTCTGTTGAGGTTATTTCTAAAAGCGTTTTATTTGGATGGGAAGTTGGCCCTAATGACGGTCACCCTGAGACTGAGCTCTTGGCACTCCCCGCAGGGTCAGGGGTTGAAGGTCGAGTTGGGTGCTGCACTGTTAGGGACTGGGTCTTGCCCTCGGCCCAAGGACATTTCTGTTCAAAGGCTCACAGGAGACTAGGAATAACCTTGGTGCCTTTCATCTTTCCTCACAACTCTTATTTTCTAACCTTTTAACATTTTCAGTTCCCGGGTGTGGAGAATAAGACTGGAAACATGTTTTAACGGATGCTTTGTTTTGTTTGAATTTTGAAGGCAGCCACAAAGAGAAGCTTTATTTTTAAATTATATCTTTAACATTTTATCCCAAGCCAACTCTTGGAGTTTAAATGGAAAAATTAACAAAGTATGTCTATGTTATGATATTTGAAGACATGGTATCAGTACAAAATACCTTAAATTTCTGAATTGACTGTAACACTGACCATTTTGTCTATACATAAGTGGTACAGTTCATCACTTAACTTATTTGCTTTTTCACTTGAATTGTAATCTCTTTTCTGTACTTAGAATATATGCTTTGCTTACCATTATTACAAAATTAGTCAACCGAATATGGCAAATCTCAAATAAAAAATGGTAAATCTCGAATAAAAACAGACATAAAATACAACTACTTAGGATCTTCTCCCACTGCAGTAGTCTTTTTCTAAAATAATTAATTAATTAATTAATTAATTTTTGGCTGCATTGGGTCTTCGTTGCTGCACGCGGGCTTTCTCTAGTTGCAACGAGCTGGGGCTACTCTTTTTTGTGGTGTGCGGGCTTCTCATTGCGGTGGCTTCTCTTGTTGCGGAGCATGGGCTCTAGGTGCGCGGGCTTCAGTAGTTGTGGCGCACTGGCTTAGTTGCTCCGCGGCATGTGGGGTCTTCCCGGACCAGGGCTCGAACCCGTGCCCCCTGCATTGGCAGGCGGATTCTTAACCACTGTGCCACCAGAAGAGCCCTTAAATATTAATTTTTAAAAAAGATTTGTCACTTAATTCACTTTTTCTCTGTCTACTGGCTGGAAATTACACATTCTATTTTCACATTTGAAATCTTTCTATGCATACTTACTTTATCAACATTTAAAGTTAATATTTTAACCCCTTGTGAACAATTCAGGTCCTCAGAACACTTTAGCTTTGATCATTTTCTCCTAGTTTACACGTTATGTTCATCATCCTATCCTTTTCTTTACAAACCAGACATTATTATTGATTCAAAAAGCAAATATTTACTTAGATTTTCCTGCATTCTAAAGAAGTTATTTGTGCACCCTTCCTTCCTGCACCTCGGTCCCTCCTGAGACCATTTTCCTTTTTCCTGAATACACCTTTCAGAAGTTCCTCTAGTGTAGTTTATTACTGGTTAGCACTCATTTTTTAATTTATCAGAACATGTCTTAATTTTGAACTTTTTCTTGAAATTTAATTTTTCTGGGCATACAATTCAGTACATTTGAAGATATGTTGCTGCTTTCCTGCTTTGGTTATTGTTTCTGAGGCATCCACTCACAATCCAATTGTGGGCTCTTGGTGATGTGTCATTTTGTTCTGAAGATTCTCATTATCTGTTGTGAACAGTAGTTTACTAAAATGTGTGTAGCTGTGGATTAAAATTTTTTTTCTTGTTCAATACATGTTGTACTTCTACTACCTGTGAATTCATGTCTTTCTTTAGTTCTGGAAAGTTCTCAGTCATTATCTTTCCAACTACTGTCTCTTCTCCATTCTGACTAGTTTCTCCTTCTGTGAGAATTTTACTTTCCATTCTCCTATATCTATTAGTGCTTCTTTCAGATTTTCTACTTTCCTGTCCCTCTATGCTGCCTCCAAGTAGTTTTTTCAGATCAATCTTCTGGTTCATGATTTTCTCTTCAGCTATATTTTCTGCTATTTAATCCATCGAGGTTTAAACATTTCAACAATTATTATTTATTCATTACATTAAAAAAAATTTTGGTAAAATACATTTCAATAAAATTTACCACCTTCACCACTTTTAAGTGTACAGTTCAGTGGTATTAAACACAGTCACAGTGTTGTACAGCCAACACCACCACCTGATACCAAAGCCAGACAAAGACACAATCAAAAAAAGAAAACTACAGACGAATATACCTTATGAACATTAATGCAAAAATCCTCAACAAAATACTAGCAAACAGAATTCAGAAGCATATTAAAAGAATTACACATCAAGGTCAAGTAGGATTTATTCATGAAATGCAAGGATGGTTCAACATATGAAAGCTAATCAATGTAGTTTGCCACATCAACAGAATGAAGGGGAAAAAAAACCACATTATGATCTCAACTGATGCGAAAAAAATCATATGACAAAATTCAACACCTTTTCATGGTAAAAACACTGAATAAACTAGGAATAGAAGGAAACTATCTCAACATAATTAAAGCCATATATGAAAATCCCATAGCAAACCTCATACTCAACAGTAAAAGAAGGAAAGTGTTTCCTGTAAGATTAGGAACAAGGCAAGGATGTCATCTCACCCTTTCTACTCAGCAAAGTACTGGAAGTTCTGGCCAGAACAATTAGATAAGAAAAAGAAAGAAAAGGCATCCAAATGAGAAAGGAAGAAGTAAAATTAAGTCCATTTGCAGATGATATTGTCTTATATGTAGAAAACCCTAAAGATTTCACAGAAACCTGTTAGAACTAACAAATGAATTCAGTAGCAGGATATAAAGTCAACACACAAAAATCAGTTGCATTTCTGTGCATGAACAAAGAACAGTAGCACCAAAAGAATAAAATACTTTGGAATTAACCTAAGCAAAGAAGTGAAAGGCTATCTCCATGGGAGGCCTCTGCCTTTATGATGTAAAGGGAAGAGCGAGCATAGAGAATTATACACAAAACTCTGCTCCGTAAACTCTCCAGTGACACTTGTCATCCAGCTCACATTTATTGGGGGAGAGACCTGGGAATACAGTCTTCCATACGCCCGGGGAGGGGGGGAAGGAGGACCAGAGACTAGTTAGCCTTAGTGATGACTAACCATGCCTTAGTCCCATAAGCCCAGCACTGAAGCAAAAGTGGTGTTTCATGCAAAATTCATTTGTTCCGCAGTGAGTTGTCCTTTCAGACTCTTTAGCCTGTGATTCCACCGGGTTGGGAGGCCCCAGCACACTCTCAAGTGCGCTAAGACTTGAGAGCCACGCGATGTCACAAATCCTACTTTGAGTTTCCAAAAACTCAATTGACTAATTTTGATGAGGTGTATGGAATATGAGATAGTTCCTAATGTTATTTACTCAAGAGCAAATGCTTGAATTATTTAAATTTGATGAAATAGATTATAGTGGATATCAATTTAGGTAGAGAAAGCACAGAGTAGTATATATAAATATAAAGGAAGATATTGGGAAAAATACAGGTCAAACAGGACTGAGAAAGGTAAATGATTTTTGGAAAAAATTATAAGGCACACATGCTATCACTCACACTGCTCCTTTGAAGCAATTGAATATTCCAGATTCCTCTCTGATAAGTATTGATAATGGTACTTGGGTGAAATGATTATTTCTAGAAAGTTTAGGATGTGTAACAGTAGTGGAATTAGTTCTTGTTAATTCTTATTAGAATTGTTAATTTTGTTACTTCTTTCATTGACTGTTTTCTTTGTAACGTGTTATAATATGAAATTTTATATATATGTAAATCATATATATATATATATATATATATATATATATATATTTGTCTCTAGGCTCTAAAATAAGCTGAATTAAGAAGCATGATAAATCATGTCAAGATTAACAATGTTAATTGATATATTTTACTCCAAACTCCAGTAAGATTTAATAGGGTCTCTGTATCTAAGTCTAATATGAATTACAGAGTTTTGAATAATTGCTATTAAGTAGAAGAAACAATTTAAGTAGGAAAGAAATCTATTAGGTCACAACACTATTAAGGACACAACTATAGAATTACTAGTGTTTAAATCTATTTTCAGTATTTCAAAATTATATGTTGCATGAAAATGCTAAACTCGGAGAAGATTATTGTCTCTAGTTTCTCCGTGTGAGCAGCTGCCAAAGGCTAATGATTATAATTAATATGATTATTGTTAATAATAATAATTAATAGTAAAGTCTATCTTAAAATGTGATGCTTTAAAAAATAATATTGGAGAAAACAAGTGTACGTAATTTTTTCCTCAATAAAGTTTAAGATTGTAAAACTACATCACAATTATTGTTTCCTATAAAACACATCGTATTTTAACTGGGATTATTTCCTGTAGTCAAGATATTTAAAGAAAATACTTCTGAAAAACACATGAAACCCCTTGGGAAAAGAGGTGCCATCTGAATAGAGGAAAAGATATTATTATTCTAATATTTGTACTAATGACAAGGGTAAAAGACCCATTTGACCTTTGTATGTAATGATAGGAATGTTTGAATTCTCTGGAAGTTAATTTTATTGTTGAATGACTATTTAATTGAGCAGAAAATTAAAAACACTCTTTTTTCATGATAAATTTTGTTATGGGATTCTGCAAGTTTCTTATATACTAACAACAAAAAAAGTTTTTTTCTTAGAACTTAAGTGTGGTTAGTAATGGCCACACGGCTGGCAGGAGCCCTGGCTGTGAGGCCGTTCACTCTTCCCAGCAGCCGGAAGGGTAAGTCACCAAACTGGGTGCAAAGGGACCAAGGATCCAAGCGTGGGTGAGTCTGATTTCCACTCATCCTCCCTGACTCTGGGGCTGTGCTCCCCCACAGCGAGGAAGTCATGGAACCACCCTACGGATTTACTGCTCTTTTTAGAGTTGACCCTCCTGCAACTGACTAATTTTCAGTGGGGTCATAGCTGACTCGTGTACATACAATAAAAACAAGGCAAAATATTGGATACACAAATCTAGAGTTAAGAAAAGAAAAAGGTGAAATTTGAAATTTCTTGTTCAATTGTTAAAGGCATCATATAATTTTAGATTTGGGAGAAACATTTGAAATTTTTTATTAACTCTCTAATTTTACAAAGGAAGTAAATGAACACAGAGACTGGATGGTTTTTGTGCTGATCTTGCAATAACCCAGGCCTACCGACTCCTAGTTAGCGACTTTCCTCTAGATAAAGATTTTACTTTTTTTAAAAAACACCATCTTGTTACTAGGCTTTAATAATTTGCATTCTACAAACAGACTAGCAAACCTGAAGCCTATGGCGTCGGGTTGTGAATGACCAAACTCTTGTCTACTTCTTTCGTACCTTCAGCTTTCTCTTTTTTCTTATGTGTCTTTATGGATGTATTCGTGTGTAATGTGCATCCAGCTTCTCTAAATGGATGGTGACCGGAAGATGTGTTTCCTTCTTTTGACTGACAATAAAAAATCGCGATATGAAATTAATGCTCTACATGTCCATGACAGTGTCTTTGGAACATGTTTTGTCCCACGGGTGCCCCATTGGAAGGCAGAGGGAGGTCAGCTCCGTAGCTCGTGGTCACCAGCCTGATGGCTCGGGTGGCACTATTTTGGGGCGGGTCTACACCTCACATCTGGTCAGCCGTGGTGTCACTCTTCTGGGCTGTGTGGTAGGCAGGTTCTCCCACTGCCCGTGCTCTGTCCTCAGCTCGGACTCACGGACAGGAGGGAGAGGCCAAGCGTGTCTCACCCCTCCTCTGCCCGCTGGGCCACTGTGGGCCCATCAGCCACCGAGGGACCCTGGGTCCCTTTCGCTTCAGGTGTCACTGCTAATATCCGTCACCTCCTAACACCTCCATCCCAAGTGCATTTGACTCTGGAGTTGACTTTTTAAAAGACCAGTTCTCCAAGTCAAGTCCAAGAGCTGCCACTTATAACCTGACTGCTCTTCTCTCGGGTTGAGTTAAAACTTTTCCTTCCTTTCTCCCGGGATTGCCTGTGGCTCCAGTGAGATAATGTCAGGGGAGCCTTTGTAGTAAAGAGACGCATTGTTATTGTGTGTTTCTGTCATCAAAACTGATAGCTTATCTGGGCTTGAGCCTCTGGCACAGAGATTCTGATTTCAGTTGTCCCGGGGGTGGTCTGGGCACCACATTTTCAGAAGTTTCCAGGAGGTTCTAACAGTGAGACTCACACGGCACTTCCCATCAGTGGTTCTCCAAATGCAGTTCTCAGACCAACATCATCACCTGGAAACTTGTTAGAGGGGCACATTCTCTGGCCCCAGCCAGACCTGCTCCCTGGGGCTCTGGGGAGCCTGCCGCCCTCTCAAGGGGCGGGCAGGGGGTGGACGCTGCCCGACCCCCACTCCTTCCCCCCTGCTCCCCTGTGGCCGGAGGAAGGGAGCTTTGCCCTCGCAGGCCTGACCAGTCCTTCGTGCAGGTCCCACCTTCTAGCAGGCCAAATTCGGGCATCGGAACGGGGTTTATTTGTGTGACACCCAGTTTCCAAGCACCCAGCATGTGCCAGCAAGGCCTCCGAGTGCTACAGTCGAACGGGGAGAAGGCCGCTGCCCCCGCGGCACTGACGGGCTGAGGACGGGGCACCCACGGCTAACGCTCGCGAGCAGCTCTGGCCCTGCCGTGCCCTCCAAACGCAAGGACAGCCCTGTTACGTCTCTGAGGACAAGGATCCCGAGATTTACTCAGGTCAGGTTTTCTTTTCCACATAATGAAGGTTCCGTGAACGCACAGTGTTCGACAGGGGGGCCCTGTTTCTTCGATGTGCAGCAATAAGGCCAGGGCGGCTCCGGGGTGTCCCGAAAGGGTGGGCGCCTCTCCCAGCACAGGGGCTGCCAGCCCCGGGAGCTCTGGAGATGCACAGTGGGTCCGCTAAGGAGACTTTGGGAGGCAAGGCGCCTGATTACACAGCACATCAAGCTCCGATGTCCTTGCTTAGCAGGACGCGTGTTCATCTGAGCAGTAATTAGGAAGGTGAACGTCTTGGAAAACTTACCTGTGATTTGGGCCGTAGTCTGATGTGGACGAGCCATCCTGACGTGCAGTGTCGGCTCCGTCCACAAGGGGGCGCCTATATTCTTTGGTTTTATTTTCCACCTGGAAACCACCATTTATATTTTCACCCCCGCACAGGATAAACAGAAGAGTGACTTAGGTTTTGCTGTTTGCACAGCTGATTGCGTGTCACTTTTGACAGTTCTGTTACATTCCAAACAGTTGTGATTTTTTTCCATCGGGACTTTGGGATGTTAGTTTAGGACTCAGGAAATATGCATCCCTATAAACAAACAGTATCCCTATAAAATATGAGCTCTGTGCTATTTGGATTATCTGTGAAAATATCTCCTTCATTAGTGCCCATGAACAAGATCTGTCAGTAAAATAATAGTCTTCAAATTGTGCTGCTGCATATTGGAAAGAATACTGACATAACAGAGAAAGCAAGTTGATTCATTTAAGATAGTGAAACAATGGAATGATACATTTCCTCATGATTAGACAGTTACAGCTCTGGAGACATTCCATTAATAGGGTCAGATGTGAGTCACATGACACTTTTCAAATGGCACCCAGGTATAAGGAAGGGGCTGCAGGTGAGGACACAGGTGGACAAACACAAACTCCTTGACGTGGCCAGAAAGCTGGAAATTCAAAATTGTGGCTTTCGAACTCAGTGTGAAATTGCAACACAGATAGAGAACTAAGCAGCTCAGCGATGGAGGAAACAAGTTGAACTTGATGACACTGGACAAAAGCATGTGTACAGCAGTGCCTGAGGCCCAGGGGTCTCTGTCCAGTGGTCCAACACGTGGTACCTGGTGAAGATGCTGTTTTTAGAGCAGATGCATGCCATTTTCTGCTTTCCCGGGAAGTGTTTCCCTCTCTCCCTCTTGGCTTCCCTGCCTCACCTTTTACTCCTAAATTAATTTGACACAGGGAGGGGTTCGGGTTGGCTTTTTGTTTTGTACAGTTTTCTGCAAAGAGAAGAGACGTTAAAAGCTCTGCGACTCATGGCTTGCCGCCCTTGCTCTCAAGATGAGGAGCTGGGGGAAACTTCCTACCCTCCTCTGCATGCCCCGCACTTTCCCTGCAAGCGCTGGATGGCGACCAGCGCTCTGGGCCCCCGTTCCCAGCTGGTTAGGAGGAGGCCGGCGTCTGGGGCTGAGCTCTGAGGATGCGCTGACGAGATCATGGGTGAGGGGAGAGCTGTGGGCTCTGGGCGTCTGCGGCGGGACCCGGTCCATCATTATCTGGGCGTAATTGGAGTTGAGAGGGTAGGACCTCTAATGAGCTGCTTCGCTCCCTAATGGCCGGGGGCCTGGGAATTAGCGCGGCCGCTCTTCCGCATGAGTGAGCCCCGGCCCCCGGCCACCAGCGAGCCCCTCTGGGAAGTTCTCAGCAACTGCCTGATGGCAGCCCCGCTGATGGCGACAGTGACCGCGGGGCCTTTGCAATGAGGCCGTGGGCACCAGTTAGAGACGAGCCTCATGGAGTGACAGTGGCCCTTCAGCAACGAGTGCCCCAGCGCCAGTGGCTGGGGGTCCAGGGGTGCCTTTCCAGGCCCCAAGAGAGCCCAGACAGACAGACAGATGGACTCTAGCGTGTCTGCCCCCTCGTGCACTGACGGACCCCCGAGCTCTGCCTGCGGAGCCCTGCCCCTCCCCCAAAGGCATCGCTGCATCCCCACAAGCACAGAGCCTGTGCCCCCGGGCCTACTCCTCCATTTCCCTGCAACATTTCGTCAGGGGCAGTGGAGACAGGAGACGGGGATCCCACTTAAAGGACTTGCCCAGCTCAGCATCACGGGTTTAACGCCACAAGGGGACCGGACGGGGGCTTCCAGGCCTGGCAGTGAGGGCCACTGTCCTTTAAGGGACTGTTAGAGGGACCAGCCCCGCCCGGTCCCATCATCCTTGCCGACCCCAGCGTGACCCAGACTCGGGGAAGGGAGGAAGCAGGCCTCCCGCTCGGGGCCCCTCCAGGGCAGGGTCAGCTCGCCAGAGCCTCCTAAACCTCGCATCCTGGGCGCCTCACTTGCCCACCCCAGTCTCTCCCGGGAAGAGACCTTCAGTTCTAGTCACGGGCACTCTTTCTCGAAGTGAGTTCACTCATTTATCTTTACTGCACTTAACATCTTGATAAATTTGCCGTAACATGGACACATATACTACTTCCTCTGTGTAGAAAGACAGGAGTTGCATGAATTGCAAACTATTTTTAAATAGAGCAACTAAGAAAAAAAATTAGGACAGTATTTTTACTGGGTGGATTTGGAGATAAGCTGGGTTTTTTTTGTTATAGGAGTTTTTCTTGAGCGTAACTATTGACTCAAATCCAGACTTTTTTAGGGGGGGAAATGAAACATGTGAAGCTTTGAATTTGTTAGTTTTTTTGAATTTGCATGCGTGTGACAGGTGTTGATTTATCACCTTAGAAAAGCCAGGAGGAGAGAGAATGACAAGTACTTTTAGTGTACTACTAAGTTTTAAAGACAGTGGTTGCTATCATCTTTAGGGTGGTTGGTTTCAGCCGCAACACGCAGACACAAAAATTGCTCGTAAAATGTGATTTCACTAGAAGATGATTCCCGTTCAGTCGAAATGAGGAGCCAGGGCTGAATTCAGCTCACAAGTGCCCAATTTAACTTCTATTACTTGTGCCTGAAAATAGTTGCAGGTGCAAAAGGGGAGGGGACCTTTTAAGAACCGGCCTTCAGTGTGCTGGGTGCAGACGCTCAGTCCGGCTGGGTCCTGCAATGGTCCTTCTCTGCTTTGGCTGAGTCATTTTGGTGACTTGCAGCTTTAAGGGAGGGCAGGTACAAAGAAAAACAGACTTCACCTGATTTACAACAAGAGTTTTCTATTGACTGGTTTTATTCTTTTCATTGCAGAATTTAGAGAAAGCAAGCAGTTCACAAAGCACCTATTTCTGGTTTGAAACGCAACTTGTGGTTTCCCACTTGTTAAACATTTGCTGTATTTTAATACACTTTGCCTAAGAGTTGATAAAGTACTTATAAAGCAATGGTTGTTGGGGGAAATTCCCCAAGGAACTAATTTCTTGTTGTTGTTATTCTCCAAACAGAATGGGAGTTCGCCTGAGAGGGCAGTGATTTCCTGCCGTGATTTCTAAATCAGAAGTGGATTCAGGATATGAAGTTGCTTGTGTGTATGTGTGTGTGTGTGTGATCTTTGGGTGAAGAAGCAAATTCCTCACTTTGAAAGCTCAAACAAATGCTTTCCTCTGGAGAAATAGGAAAAAAAAAAAAATCCAGTGGGCTGGGTAAATATCCTTGACTCCACAGAACGGAGCTCGACCCACAATTAAGTGGTCCTGACGTGAGGTGACGGTCAGGTGCAGCCCTTGGTCCACAGAAAAACCCCAGCACGTGAGCAGAATGGTGGCCATGGGCAGTCATCAGGCCAGGAAAACAAGATGCAAGTACTCGGGGAAAATAAAGAGCCAGCAGTTTCTACACACCCATCAGGAGGTATGAATAACAGAGCGCATACATTTTTAAATGTAGCGCATTTTTGCTGCTCAATAAATGTATCATGGTAATCATCATCACATTTTTATTAGACACTGTGCACTTAGGAGCAAGCTTGGTGGTCTCCTTGGGTGTCTGCCAAGGTCTAATGGAGCCTTCAGGGTTGTTCAGATCCCTCATTTAGGGTTTTCTCTCCTTTCTGCAGGGTCTAAGGAACAACAGCAAACGTCCCTACAGTGAAGGGAAAGGAAGGGGGGGAGGAGCTCGTATTTTACCTGAGGGTCAATCTGCCCCAAAAGGTGAAGAGGAGATAATCACTCATAAAGGACGAGGGAGACGTTAGCCTTAGCTTCCTGCTCAAAAACTGGTTTCTGACCCGGTGTCAACATTCGCTGACCTATTGTGCCGGAGGGTATGCTTACTTAGCAAGGATGGCAAGGCTGGGGCTTGGCATGAAAACATCGCCTTCAAAGTCAGTGCTGTAACATCAAGGCCGCCGAGTATAAAATACCTCGAGTGGACGAGGAACGTTTTGTAAGCAGCTGCAGGTACTATCTTACAGAACGCGAAAGCTTCTCCTCTTGTGAAGTGTAGTCAGGCACCCTGCCGACCAGCACAGTGGTGCTGGGAGAGGGGAACTGAAGGCCTGGAAGGTAACAGGTCCTCTTGAGGAGGAGCAGCCCCTTCTGGGGACTTGGACGTGTGGGTGACGAAGCCTGACGTGCAGCGCTCACCCCCAGGTGGTTTTGGGAGCATGTCCTACTGCATGGGACGTGCAGAGAAAATGCAAGACATAGTGTAAGGTCGGAAATTGAGGACAATGAAAATGGGATGAGGAAATCGGCGGACATGAGGCTTATTGATGGCATTCAGATTACGAAGAATTGCTATCCGAAGAGGACAGTGACTGTCTCTGCTGAGGACAGAACGGAAGGAACAAGTCAACTGGGAAAGAAATCTAAACTTGAGGTTGTGGAGGGATAGAGTGTGATGCCAGCCGGGGAAAAGCAAGGAGATGAATCACACGTCGTACCTGGAACAGCCCTGACACATTGAACATAAAAGAACAACGAATCGCCTTAGAGAGATAAACAGCGAACCTGAACCACACACAGCTCTGCACGTTAGAGAGCCAGTGCGTTTTGTGTCTGACCTGCAGATGGAAATTCCCGGAAGGAACGCGCGTCATGACGTCCACGTGCGGGGCTGGGTCTCACTTCCAGGTGTGTTGTCTGTACCCACCCCCCGGCGCAGGTGTGTGTAATGTATATTTATATGCTTGTTTATTTACTTACTTATTGCAAGATGTACAGCCAGCATCTCCCAGAGGAGAACTGTGTGGGATGCTCTCGGGTGATTTCATTTCCGGAAAGGCGGCCAGGTACTGGGAGCGGCTGGGTTCATGGGGCGGGCATAGTTAGTGGAGGTTTGCAGGGGGTGACAGCGGGGCCTGGGGAGGCCGTCGCCCCTGCCTCTGTTCTCCCTCCACTCTTTTTTTTTTTTTAATTACTTAATTTATTTAATTTATTTATTTTTGGCTGCGTTGGGTCTTCGTTGCTGCACGTGGGCTTTCTCTAGTTGCGGCGAGCGAGGGCTACTCTGTTGCAGTGCGCGGGCTTCTCATTGCGGTGGCTTCTCTTGTTGCAGAGCACGGGCTCTAGGCGCGTGGACTTCAGTAGTTGTGGCACGTGGGCTCAGTAGTTGTGGCTCACGGGCTCTAGAGCGCAGGCTCAGTAGTAGTGGCGCAGGAGCTTAGTTGCTCTGCAGTATGTGGGATCTTCCTGGACCAGGGCTCGAACCCGTGTTCCCTGCATTGGCAGGCGGATTCTTAACCACTGTGCCACCAAGGAAGCCCTCTCCCTCCACTCTTGTTTCCATCACCAGTTGGCACCTGACAGCGTGATGGCGAGTCCCCTGAGGGCGGGGACATGCAGCCTTGAATTCCCAGCACGTCGCATGGGGCTGTGCGCTTAGCAGGACCTCAATCCGTGTTGATCGGCTAGAGTTGAATATCACGAACAGGTTAGGAAAGCCTCCTGGGGAGAAGGGTGACACCGCGAACGGTGCTAAAGGGGCAGGTGCTTTGGGCTGCACGACCCCGGGCGCACCTCTCACCTCTGAGCGTCATGTCCTGCGGTCCTGCGAGGAGGGGGTCCTGACTTCAGGTCAACGGATATTGCCTAGCATCGTCCGCAGAGGGAAAAACTGTTGGCAGCCCAAACACTCATCAATAGGAGAAATCGTTGAATTACAGCGCATCGATTCTACAGAAAATGAAGTGGCTGTGAGAAAAGAACGAGGTAAGTCTGCAGGTTCTGAAGAGGAGGGTGTCCATGGCTCAGCACTGATTTTTAAAAAGCAAGCTGCATATCATCTGTGTAATTTGTTCCCATTTAAAGAGACAACCTTAAACATATAGGTCGGTACTTAGAAAAGGTCTGGAAGGATACACATCAAGGACTAGATCTAGCCCGTGAGAGGAGGGGAGGGATTTTTAAAATTTTTACTTCGTATGCTTCTGGGTTGTCTGGAATTTTTTTACAGCAAGCCTGTATTCCTTTTGCAGTAATATTTATATTAGGTATATACACCTAGAAAAGGAGGGTCCCTCTCCTTCATGAGAACTGTTGTGTTTTAGTAGCCAAGAATAAATATATAACTAAGTATACATATGAAATCTTTACCATTTATTAATTTATTAACTACTTATTGATTGATTTATCCTTGGCTATCCACCCAGAGTCCCTTGGCTATGCTTTAAAAATGTGGATGTTTTGGGGGCTTCCCTGGTGGCGCAGTGGTTAAGAATCCGCCTGCCAATGCGGGGGACACGGGTTCGAGCCCTGGTCCGGGAAGATCCCACATGCCGGGGAGCAACTAAGCCCGTGTGCCACAACTACTGAGCCTGACGCTCTAGAGCCCGAGAACCACAACTACTAAAGCCCTCGAGCCTCAGAGCCCGTGCTCTGCAACAAGAGAAGCCACTGCAATGAGAAGCCCGCGCAACCCAACGAAGACCCAATGCAGCCAAATGTAAATAAATACATTAATTTTTTAAAAATGTGGATGTTTTGGTCCCACTCCAGACATATTGAATTGGAATCTCTATGGGTTGATCTCAGGAATGTACATTTTAAACAAAGATCCCAGGTAACTTCCAGGTAAAGTTCTGGAACCCCTGGTGCACAGACCTGGTTCAGTAGCGTCATCTTTATTTGGTGGCCACTTAGAGGAAGCTGTCTGCTGTGGGAAGGAAGGTCTTTTAATAAATTATTGAATTTGGTTTAAGAAAAATTAATTCATTAACCTCCCAATAGAGGTAATATATTTCAGTAACTGGTTTTGCAAAACTAAAGAAAAATTTTCTGATTATGTTGACTACTGTAGCTATAATAATGCTGTAGCTTCAGAGTTTGGGGCTAGCAGTACCTTTTTGTCTAAGGATCTTAACGTATTTTATAGACATTCTTCTTTGTTAGCAGATAGATGTATTATAAATTTATAACTGAATTCTGAAAGGCTGGTCCCTGACACTAAGTTAAACTCGATAATCTTTTTACTTTTTTGTGATTAACTTCAGAAATGACTTCAGTAAGACTCTCTCTGATAAAAAAAACCCTCTGTTTTAGACGTGGGAAAATGTAGTTGTGAAAACACTGCTTCTGAAATTGTAGGCCTGTTTTTTGGTATCGTAGTTTGCACGCCCAACACCCTTTTTTGCTTTTTGCTTTGGGCAGGTCTGAAAAAAGCAAGTCAAAAGTTTAAGTAAAAATCTAGACCAGCATTCTCACCAGAAGGGGAGGGAAATCCTAGCAGTTCATCTGAGATGAATCCCAAGCAACTATATTCTTTTGTCACCCGACACAGAAACCGCACACATCATCAGCAGGACCCAGACCGATGCCTGGGGTTTCCTCTGATGGTAACAATACTCTGCAGAGCACAAATCGGTCCCTTCTGTGTAACAAAAAAATAGGAATTTTTGTGTGTGTGTTAACAAAAAACAGGAATAGTGAAGCATTATTTTGCCATGATAGGTTTGTACTTTCCCCATGCTTTTTAATGGTCAGCATCAAATCTTAGTCTGATATTTAAATGCTTATTATTTTAAAGTGTCTGAAATCAAGGTTCCATCAGTAATTTAAGGTAAACTGAAATCACCGTCTTATTGTTCTTTATCACTCTTAGCGGGTCTTTGGATGAGATCATCACAAACTTTCCTTCCAATTACGTGACTCCATTTTACTGCTCTGGTAAGTGAGTACCTGCGAGCATTAAATAGATTTAAATTTCTAGGCCTGGATGAGTTATATATCAAGGTACAATAAGAATTCATGTCTATAATGGTAGAGCCTGTGCAATGGTATTTAAGAAACTTCCATGATACTAAGCAATCTTCTACTGCACTAAAAAATAATGGTTTATGTATATCAGTTTGTGGCTGAATTAGTCTATTTAACTGATTCCTTATTATTGGACATTTAAATTATTTCTATGTTTTCTTCCCGTTTCCTGGTGTCATTTTTTCCCTCAGTGGGTGTGATAGTTAATTTTATGTGCCAGAAATTTGGTCAAACATTATTCTGGGTGGGTGTTTCCGTGAAGGTTCTTTTGGATGAGGCTGACATTTATATCAGTAGCCCGAGTAAAGCTGATTGCCCTCCAAGATGAGGGTAGGCCTCATCCAATCAGTTGAAGGCCTGACTAGACCAACAGGCTGACTCCCCCCTCCTGAGTAAGAGAGAATTTTCCCACCTGACGGCCTTCAAACTAGGACGTAGGCTCTTCCTGGTTCTACAGCAGCTTCGAGCCTTTGGACAGCCCTGCAGATTTTGGACTTGCCAGCCTTCCTAATCGCAGGGGCCAGTTCCCTACAATAAATCTCCCTCTGTGTATGTCTTTAAATATATAATGCAATACTATTACATGTAATCAATCTCTCTTTCTCTCTCTCTCTCTATACGAACACACATATATCATACTGATTATATTTCTTTAGAGAATCCTGATTAATACAATGGGGAATGAAAAACCCACAGTTTTCAGTTTATTTTTAGCCTTTATTTTTTCCTCAATGACAAATATATTGAATTGTTAGCAGAAAATGTATTACACGTAAATTAGAATCACTGGGCCTGAGGATGCTACAGTTATGATCTAGAAAACTTCCTCTCCTTCCACATTTGAGGTGAAATGGATTTTGAAAGGAGCACGTGATATTTAATGTAGGTTCTGTTAAAGAATAAGTGAAGATTGAATAAATCACTTGAAATATGTTACTTAAAAAAATCAATAACATAAATTATGTTTCATGATAAACTAACAGCACTGTGGTGGACATCTCATACATGTGATCATATTTAAAGATTTAATACTACAATCAATAACAGTAACTTTCACTCAGAACATGTCTGTTTCAGCTAGTTTCAAAGCAGACATATTTTCTTCATCTTACTCTTTCAAAATCACTAAAAACTCTAATACGATTTTGAAGGGAAATGTCAGCAAAGTCTGGAAACTAGAAGTTAAGAAAATTTAGCAAGTTTATTTTCTTTATAGCCTTAGTTTTTGAGGAACTTGATTGGAATTTGTGGCAGGACTCATGCTAGACCAGGGTTTCTTAACCTTGGCACTAGTGGCATTTGGGTTGGATAATCCTTCATCATGGGGTCCTGTCCTGTCCCTTGTAGATGCACCTCTACCTGTAGATGCCGGCAGCACCCCTCCGCCTGCAATGGTGGCCACCAAACAGGTCTCCAGCTGTTGCCTAAAGTCCCCGGGGGCAGAATGGCCGCAGCGTAGACACGTGTGACGTGAGCAAGGCTGGTTATGTGAATAAGTAAGGGACCACAGCCTCCAGTAAGCTCAAACAGGAGACTGCCCAATAAAAAGGTAAAAATAAAGGTTAATGGATCACAGAACCTTTGGAGCCTGCAGTGTTGGCTCCTGGCACGTGATGTGAGGTTAGTAGGAAGTGGCTTTTGCCGTTCGTGAACTTTTCTGGTTCCTCTCTACCTTGGTTTCGCCAGGATCAAAGCAATGGCCTTTGTTTTTACCCAGAATAAGAACACCGTCCAGTGACAGAGCTTTTATACCCGTGTAGTAACAACACCGTGTTTGATTAACGATGGTTCAGCTACGTGGAAAGCTCCCGAACAACCAAGTGTTGTGTCCAGTTGGCCTTGGGAAGGAAGACAGGGGTTTAGCAAGGACCTTGCTTCCTGAGAGCCCTGTTTCTGGTGGGGTCTGAAATGAGCTGAGACACCAGCGGCTTTAAGTAAATGAAGAAGTAGGAGAAGATAAAGGAGCGCAAAGTTGGGTGCCTGTGGAGGGTGGGGGGGGTCAGTGTGAGTGTCCACCTGGAGAGGCCGCAGCCCCCAGTTATCCAACCAACAGTCCTGCAGGCTTGCTCTCAGGTATTTGTAGGTGGTGTTAACATCTGGATCAGATGGCTTTAAGTAGATGAGATTATCCTAGGTGATCTGGTGGGCCTGATCCAATCAATTTAACCTTAGAAGCAGAAGTGAGGTTTCCCTGAAGTAGAAGAAATTCCTCCTGCCCCAGAGTTTCCAGGCTGCAGGCCTGCCCTGCAGAGTTTGAACTTGCCAAGCCAGCCCCCACAATGCCTTGCGATCCTCCTGGGCCCTCCCCCTCCCTCCCCCTCCCCTCCCTCCCCCTCCCTCCCCCTCCCCTCCCCTCCCCCTCCCACTCTCTCTCTCTCTTTCTCTGTTTCCCTGGAAGCCTAATGAACAAGCTGATTTACAATAAGAGAACTACCACCATTGTTATTGTCAAGGGACATATTGAGGACAGAACCCTATCTCATTTATTTTGTTTCCTTCTGGACTCTGGCCCACAGGCTCTCAATAAATGATGAATTGAATGAAATTATTATTAGCAAGTACACAAACAGCTCTGGAGTATATAAAACAATATTTTGAATGTCTCTGCTAGGAAGTTGGTAATTTTTATGAGAAAGGGCATCATTTAGCTTTCAAAATTCAAAAACAACTTTTTTCATTATGTAAGTAACATTAAGCACACGATTGAGAGCCTGTGAACTAGAACACAAACACGCGGCAAGTTCACGATCGTAACAAGCAGGGCCTGGCATTCCGTGTGTCCGCCAGGCTTCCCTCCCGAGCCCCTACCCCATTCAAACGTGGCTTTGTATGGTGGGGATCATACTGTATTAAGAGGTTTTTTGTTTTTTTGCTTTTCCCTTTGTTATTACTTAGTCGTCATAAATATCATTTCCTCTTTCTTTTTCCTTTGTTGAAAATAGCTTTAGTGTTTATGTAAAATTAATTTCTGCTCATTAATAAGACGTGCTTTTATTGAGCCTCTTTTAGGTATCAGGCATTTTACATGGTCTCTCTGTTTTTATTCTCAAAACAAGTATGGGGCAAATATCATTATCATCCTCTCTGTACAGATGAGGAAATTGGTCTTAGGACCATTAAAGAGCTTGTCTCGTCTGCCAGGTGGCAGGGTTCTGAACTGTCCTCTTTCTACTTTGCTATAGTGTCTTGTTTTGCCTATTTTACTTTATCTTTCCTTTTGTGGATACAGGGGTTTACGAATTGTGGGGGGACATCCCTTTGCATACTGTTCTGCGGAAAAGAGTACGTCAGAGATTCAGGATCTGATACCATAGTTTGTCATATAGCGTAAGTGGTTTTCTACAACTTAGCAAAGGGGAGCAGACCTTTCTTTAGGTGCTTGAATATTGATGTTTTACTTCAATTTATGTTTTCAAATTTAGTTCACATTCCAATAATTTTTACAGAGGAAAAAGCCATAGTTTTTAGGTCTTGGGTTAGTCACTGGTAACTATCCCATTCGAAATCCACGTAATCACATACGTACTTGAAACCGACAGAAAAAGAGCTACATGAGCATCCAACCCAATTGGAATGATAGCAAGTAAAATAAATAAGTAAAATTCAGCTATCGTTAAAGAAATGTTCGAAGATTAAGAATGGGCACTGTCAGATGGATCTCCTTGTGGTTTTTCACGTGAGAACTGACTCAAAATATAGCATTCTCTCCATATTAGGGTATACTTAGAAATACTAAGAACTTTTTATTGTCCTTTCCCTGTGTGTATTAATATATTGAAGTAAATGATGCCATACTAAAGGAAACACCCCAAATACGGGCGGTTGATTAAAATACGTACATGAACAAATTACAGCACTATGGAGAAGGGAACATCACCACTGCTGGTGTTTAAAACATGCTTTCAGAGAAAAAACAAATACCGTATGCTAACGCACATATAAGGAATCTAAAAAAACGGTACCGATGAACCTACTGACAGGGCAGGAATAAAGACGCAGACGTAGAGAATGGACTTGAGGACACAGGGTGGGAAGGGGAAGCTGGGACGAAGTGAGAGAGTGGCATGGACATATATACACTACCAAATGTAAAATAGATAGCTAGTGGGAAGCAGCCGCATAGCACAGGGAGATCAGCTCGGTGCTTTGTGACCACCTAGAGGGGTGGGATAGGGAGGGTGGCAGGGAGACGCAAGATGGGGGGCTATGGGGATATATGTATATGTATAGCTGGTTCACTTTGTTATATAGCAGAAACTAATACACCATTGTAAAGCAATTATACTCCAAAAAGATATACTAAAAAAAATGATTACAGAAAGAAAAAAAAAAACACTTTCACTTCCTTTGCCCTCAAGTTGCTCCTGTATATTGCAAATAAGAACGCCTCACCAACATTAACTGTCTACCGTGATGTAGTGTGCTGGGTGTCTCTGTATTTTCTTACTTTTCTTTGAGCCCATGCTATTTAATTATTCTTGATAAATGCTCACACACCACTTGATACTAACGATGTCTTCTGGGTCTGGCTAGTTCATGAATAAGACTCCCTCTCTTTTCCCCTCTGATTTTGTTGTTGTTGTTGTTGGGTTTTAATTGCATTAGTGTGAGGGGAGAAGTTTTGGGCAGAGAGACTTTCTGCAGTTCGTTGAGAGGCTACTGCAGAAATCCTGCTCACCACCATGCTGAGGACCAGCTCGGCCAAACAGCAGCCGCTGTGCCCCAGGGAAAGGGCTTTGCTGAACTGGCCAAGATATCTACAAGAAGATGCTTACAGATGCTGTGCTTTCCACTCTCTTGCAAGGTTAGCTTGGTAAAGTTCTCTAGAGAGATTGTAAGGATAAACATATTCTCTCTGTTTTATAATATCGAGAAGCCAGCATAGTTATCTAGAGGTGAGTTTACATACCAACATAATTCATAAAATTAATGTGCCAGGAGGTTCATACAGGGTACAATTTTACTGCCATATCTATATCCTTAGACAAATTTGGAATGTAATTTTTGATTTTGTGTTTTCTCTGTTCAGTAACTCAGTGGAAAATGCTGGTTGAGGTGATTGTTTCATAAATGTTGTAAAGCCGCCTTTCTGAAGACCTAAGAAGGTAATTCACTGATGACCTTAACCCTCACCTTGAACCTGTCTGCATTCATGCAGTCTTATAAAGCGAAGGCTGGCAAGTCTAAGTTAGTTGTTGAAGGCCATGCTTTTAGCCTGGTGAATAACCTCTCATTTATTTTTATGTCCTTAAATTAGCATCAGTGCAGACAAGCTAGGTCTCGCAAGAACTTGGACAAGCCCTCTTGGCTTTTCTCATGGACAGTCATGCCCAGGGGGTAGGACTTCAGTGACTCCTCTGAGGCAGGTGCCCTGGTTTATCCATGTCCCAGACTTGGGAAAAGGTTCAGTTGAGATAGTGGATGTGTAAGATCTTTGAAAACTGGAAGACACTATGAAATAGACGGTAGAGTCCTTGACATAATAATTCACCACTATTTTTGGATAGCAGGTGGTTGGTTGAGGCAGGCCAGTTGTCCTACTGCAGCTAGGAAAAACTGGAGAAATTACAAAAACGATATCTTTAAAGACACAGAACGTTGTGGAAGAAACTAGATGGAACAAAAATTACAGAGCAGGGACATTGTTCCAAGGTAAGCAGGTGATTTATATATATGTATTTTTTATAAATTTATTTATTTATTTTTGGCTGTGTTGGGTCTTCGTTGCTGCGCGCCAGCTTTCTCTAGTTGTGGCGAGCGGGGCTACTCTTCGTTGCGGTGTGCGGGCTTCTCACTGCAGTGGCTTCTCTTGTTGCGGAGCATGGGCTCTAAGCGCGTGGGCTTCAGTAGTTGTGGCACGTGGGCTCTAGAGCGCAGGCTCAGTAGTTGTGGTGCACGGGCTTAGTTGCTCCGCGGCATGTGGGATCTTCCCGGGCTAGGGCTCGAACCCGTGTCCCCTGCATTGGCAGGCAGATTCTTAACCACTGCACCACCAGGGAAGCCCTAAGCTGGTGATTGACAGCTGTTTTTGGCCCCGGAGTACTCGTTGATTTTGGACACAGGTTGAGGCTCAGACTTGGCTCAGGCAGAGGGTCCTTGTGAAGGAAAGAGAAACTGGCAAAGCTTTAACCCCCATGGGGCTAGTGGGACAAACTGGAAACTTGAGGGGCTTCAGACTCAGAAACTCTCTGGGGCCAGGAGGTTGGAGAGCTGGTTTTAATACCTCTGAAGGGTAGAGAGAGATTTCCCATAATCTTTCAGGGTTGAGGAAACTGATACCCACCAGCCTCCCTTTCAGAAGCATGGGGTCAGGGGGCTACACCGAGGAGCAGGGGTGAACCACAGGTCCAGAGTCTGACTAAAAGTGCAACCCAGCACCAACCCAACTCAATTCCTGGTTGGATTCAGGTGATCAGCCCCTCACCCAGTCTTTCCAAAAGAATGGAATTCAGCATTGTCAAGATCCTCCCATTTTTTATATATAACATCTGGCCTACAATCAACAACATCTAGACATGCAAAGAAGCAAGAAAATATAAATGATGATAAAGAGATAAAAACCAGACAGCGGCAGCAGACCACATGCTAAAACTAATGGAGTTAATAGATAAGAACTTTAAAATAATATTCAAGAATATATATATATACACACACATGTATATAGGGGGATGGAAATAACAGATGAAAGTATGGAAAATTTCACCAGAGAATGGGAATCTATTAAAACAAAATCAAACGGACATTTTAGAACTGACAAAACCACTACCTGAAATTAAGCACTTAGTGAGTGGTTTAATAGCAGAATGGACTCAGTAGAAAATGGGATTAGTGAATTGGAAGAGAGACCATTAGAAAATACTCAAACTGAAGTACAAAGAGAAAAGGAATGGGAAACAAAACAAAAAATGTCTAACACACACATACCTGTAGTCCCAGCAAAGAGAGAATAGGGAAGAAGCAATATTTAAAAACATGACCAAGAGTTTTCCAAAACTGGAGGTCATCAATGAGAGATTTAAGAAGCTCAGTAAATCCCAAGCAGAGTAAACACACACAAAATTGTGTCTAAGCACAACATATTAATGCTTCTGAAAAGCCAAAGACAAAAAGAAAAATATTAAAAGCATCTCGAGATAGAAGACACATTACCTGCTAAGTATCGACAATAAGACTTACAGATGACTTCCCCACTGAAATTACAGAAGCTATAAGACAATAAAATAAAAGGACTGTGAACCAGGAGTTCTATACCCAGTGAAAATATCTGAAAAGATGAGAGTGCAATGAACACATTTTCCAACAAACAAAAACTGAAGGAATTTGTGACCTATAGGCTTCACTGAAAGAAAAACCACAGAGAGTTATTTAGGCAGAAGGAAAACGTTCCCAGATGAAAGCAGGGAAATGCAGGAGAAAATAAAGGAAAAGAAAAATGTAAATGAATATAGACTGTATAAAAATAAAAGAGAGGAAGAATCCTGTCTTTTTTGTATGCATGTCCCAAACAAACTCTAGTACAATGTCTTGTACAAAATATGTACTCAATAATATTTTTCTGGATATTTTCTCCTACTCTAAAAAATTCTGATCTAATTGGAAAAGCAATTCTTTAATGAAGTATGAAGTTTTTGCTGGCAGATAGATAGTAGAAGTTAGATGCCCTTACTTTCTTTGTTAATAATTTTCTCTTTACCCTTCTTTTCTTTTTCACTCATCCTTCACCACATTTGATACATGGCTTCTAGAAATTTAAGTCACACCTCTAATACTATTTTCTTCTTAATATAATCCATGCTTTTATAGTTTTTCTATTCTTCCTATGTCTTATGTTTTTAGGTACTTGTTATAAAAATGGTAACTTGATAATTACCGGTTGAATCACGAAGAAGCACAGGACAGTGAGGCAGATAGATGTTCCATTAAGCCCAGCATCCTGTTAAAGAGCCAAGGTGGAAAAAATGGAGCAGAGAATATGGACAGATGACTCAGTGGGTTCCTGGTTACAAATTAAGCTTAAGGTGGGGACAAGTGGGAGTGGAGAAACCAGGGGGAAAATACAGTCTTGGGAAAGAATAAGGAGTTACAGGAAGTATTGGGAAAGATAAAGACTGATTATAATGAGAGTTCATAAAATTCCAGAGGACTTTGATTGTGTTTTTAAACACCGCTCAGCGTCTGTTATGTTTGAAAAGTGAAGTAACTGCACTGTGTTGTCCACTGTGTGGACCCTTTCGAGGGAATCATTATCAGTCACAATGGTTGTTCATCACACCTGGAATGACGCCCAGCTCCTCAGCAAGGTTTCCCAGGTTCCATAGGATCCGGCCCATCTCTCCTTCTCCTGACACGACTCCAGCCTGCACTTACGCTGCTGCTGCCATTGACCTTCCGTCCCGCAGTCATTTCACTCTCATTCTTGCTGTGGACCCTGTACAGCTGGAATTCTTCTCACTCAGGTCTTAGCAAGGCCAGCTCCTTTTTTGTCATTTTCTTAGAAAGAAGAGCTTCCAGGCACCTCTGCAGGACTCTTATTTTCTGATAGCACACGATACTCTCTAGAATTACCTTCTTTACTTGTTTGTTGTCTGCTTCTCTGCATGGAATGTAAGCTTCACGACAGCAAGGGCCTTGTCTATTTTGTTTATTGTAAACATATTGGCCAGTAATAATTATTGTGACAAAAACTAATGATAGTGGGTGATAGAAGCGTTGTTTTAGGTAGAGTGACCAAGGAACTTCTCCCTAAGAGGATGGCAATTCCATGGAGACCTCCACAAAGCCACGGGGTGTTTGAGAAAAGTTTTCCGAGCAGAATGTCAGCCAGAAGATGGGAACGTACTCGGCATTTTAGGGAAACTCAAGGAGCCAGCTTTCGGGAAGCAGAGGGACCGTGTGGGAAGTAGGAGATGATGTCGGGAAAAAGTCGGGGCTCAGGCGCTCACAGGTGTTGCAGGTAATTAGGTGTAAGGGCGATGGGAGAGTGACAGGATCTGACGTGTTGATGTGGCCTGGATGACACGCTGATGCAGAGGAACCGGAGGGGCAGGCGTTGCAGCACGTGGAGGAGATGCTGGTGTGAAGCCAAAGTGGCATCAGTGAAGACGGTGACAGGTGGCTGGGTTTGGGGTGTGTCTTGAAAGTAGAACTGTTAGGGTTTGGATGAAGAGTGACTTGCATTTGGGGTCTGAGCAGCTGAGTGAATGCCGGTGCCTCGGACTGAGACAGGAGAGACCCGGGCGCCCGGATTTCCGGGGGAAGTGGTAGTGTTGGGTGTTGGAGGCCCCCTGGACAGTCAGGCGGAGGTGGCAGGGAGGGGGCTGGTTACACATTATTGTTTAGGGGAGAGGGGGGTCCAGAGAGGTAATTCGGGACGTCTCAGTTACTGGACTGTATTTAGAGATTTGGGAGGAGATGAAATCGTCTAGGAAGGGAGTATAGAGAACGGCTCGGGGACTGAGCCTCTGGACGCTCCAAGTGTATGCAAGCCGAGCGCGATTAGCTCTGTCAGGTCCCGCAGGGTCAGTGCCGAAGGCCGAGAGCCTCATTCATTTCAGGAGAATTTGGGTGGCACCAATGAGACCAATGAGTAGTGATTGGCTACTTGTTTCTAACCATCCTTAGAGAATACTAGGAACGTTCCATCAACTATAAAGGAAGAAGCAAATATTGAAGAGGCCTTTAGAGAAAAAGGGAAGCTTTTTTTCACCTAATTGGTCGAATGGAAGAATCCCCAAGTTAGCTATTTAAAAGAACCCCCCCGCCCCAGTTTTAAGTTATTGTTAAATTTCACGAGATATTAAAGGAGAAGAAAACTCAAGATTTGGTGTTGTAAGGTCTATGTTAGAATCCTGCTCCCTCACTTAGCTGTGTGACTTCAGTCAGGTGTCTTAACCTCTCTGAGCCTCAGTTTCCTCCACCTTAACAGACAGATAATAATGTCTGAGTCACACTGTAATGAAGTTTAAATGAAATAATGTATGTGAAGTTCTTTCTGTAAATATATATCTCTATAAATATTAACTTTCTATAAATATATTTGATACATATTATTGTTTTGTTGTTGTTGTTACTGTTTGACCTCCATCTGTATTCTAAAAGTTAGGGAAATAGGCAAGAAAAGTTAAAATGGGCTACACTGGAGTGACCAAAATGAAAGTGAAGAAAAATGGAGTTAAAGAGGCAAACAAGAAGGGGAGACCACATGAGGAAGCTGGCAGCTTGCTGGCCGCAAGGATGCACTCGGAGTGGGAGATGGGCAGCAAAGTGATGTCATGTTGGGACAACTGTAAGTGAAGAAAGTCCTGGGCTTTGTCAGCCACGTTTTGTGACAGGAGACATAGGGACAGGCAGGAAGGCAAGATGGGCAGGAAGAGAGCTGAGCATAGCTAAGGAAAGACAGGCACTGCAGTGGAGAAACAGCGAAGAGAAGCAACCCACAGAGCTGCCCTGGAGCCGGAGGAGTTAGACGTTGTCACGTTTTCAGAGATGTGTCAGTTCATGCTCCTGGGGTCGTGTGTGGGAACGTGGTCCCTAATCACAGCATCTTCTACGGTTTCTCCCAAGATCTTTGCATCAGGCACTGTGCTTCCACTCCTTTGAAGGAGGGAAATGTAATTATTAAAAAAATTAAACCAGGCTTATGCCTTTGTAAATAGATACTACATTCTTGTGGTTCAAAAAGGTAAGAAGTGTATATAGTGAGAATTCTCCCTCCTACCCCTTATCCCTCAGCTATACAATTTCTTTTCCTGGAGGCAACCAAAGAGATTGCATGTATTTATAGAGATATTAATTACATGTATAAATAGAAAAGCTTTCTTTTTAGGACACAAATGATGGCATAACATATATACTGTTTTGCACTGTAGTTTTTTCCTTAACAATATTCTTTGGAGATTAGTTCATATCAGTATACAAAAAGCTTCCCTTTTTTTTTTTCCTTTAACAAACTGCTCAAGATTTTACTTTATGGATTTATTATAATTCATGTGACCAGTCATTCATGATGGACATTCTTGATGGGCTGTTTCCAATCTTTTGCTACCACGAATAGTGCTTCAGTGAGGAATCTTCTAGACACACGATTCTGCACATGTGCCCATAGATAGCTAAGATAAATTTCCAGAAGAGAGATTGTTGAGTCAAAGGACGTGGGTATTTGTAATTTTAGTAAATATTACTGAAGTGCCCTTCATAAACGCTGTCTCAATTTCATCTCCACAGTAATGTATGAAAGTGCCTGAATCCCCCAAACTCTAACACCAGTTCATATTATTTTTAATATTTGTCAAATTTATAGGTAAGAAATGGTATATCAGCACAGTTTTATTTTTTGTTCCTTTTTTGTTATGAATGGAGTTGAGCATATTTACTAATGTTTAAGAACCATTTGCATTTCTTTTTCTGTAAACTGACTATTTTATCCTGTTGTTAGTATTTTTTTTTCTTTCAACACTTTAAATATTTCATTCCACTCTTTCCTTGCTCGCATGGTTTCTGAAGACAAGTCCGATGTAATTCTTACCCTTGTTCTTCTATAGATAGGGTTTTTTTCCCCTCTCTGGCCCTTTTCAAGATTTTCTCTTTGTCTTTGGTTGTCTACATTGTAGACATGGAATATGATATGTTGAATATGATATACAGCATAGATTTTTTGGTATTTTTCTTACTTAGTATCCCTGAGCTTCCTAGATCTGTGGCTTAGAGTCTGTCATCAATTTTGGAGATGTCTTAACTGTTATCAATTCAAATATTTCTTCTGTTTTTATTTTTTTTCTTCTCTCTTTCTTCTCCTTCCGATCTTCCCATTATGTGTATGTTACACCTTTTGTAATTGTCCCACAGTTATTGGCTATTCTGTTCCACTGTTCCTTTCTCTCTTTTAATCTTTGCATTTCAGTTTGAGAAATTTCTATTAACATATGTTCACACTCACTGGTTCCTTACTTGGCTGTGTCCAGTCTATGGATGAGTCCATCAAAGGCATTCTTCATTCTGTTAGAGTGTTTTTGACGTCTAGTATTTCCTTTAGAGTCTTTCCTTTAGTCTTGATCTCTCTGCTTACGTTACCCATCTATTCTTGCATGCTGTCCACTTTTTCCAGTAGAGCCCTTAGCATATGGATCATGGTTATTTCAAATTCCTGGTGTGAAAATTCCAAAATCTCCGTCATATATGAGTCTGTCTAAGTCTGGTTCTGATGCTTGCTTGTCTCTTCATACTCTGGTTTATTTGTGTTTTTAAGCTTTTAGCATGCCTTGTAATTTTTTGTTGAAAGCTAGTTTGATGTATTGGGTAAAAATTACTGAGGTAGATAGTCCTTTAGTGTGAGGTTTTAAGTTTATCTGGCTAGGAGCTAGTCTGTTTTTACTGTTTGCAGTAGCTATGGTGTCAAGGGCTAAAATTTCTTCTGGTGTCCTTGTTTCTGTCTCCCCTGTTGTCTTTGGGTTTCCCTGGAGACTCCTTAAATAGGGTCTGCGTCTTGCAGTTCTTTTAGCTCTAATCCCTGTTATTACACGGAAGCCCTGTGGATGTGGTGGTGAGGTGGGGACACGGAAATGTTCTGTGGTCCTATGACTAGGTCTCCGTCTTTCAGTGAGCCTGGGTCCGGTGTTTCCCTTCCCCACATTGAAGGCTGGAGTGGGCTGGAGTTGGATATTCCCCTCCCCCCAGGTGGGTTGGGTCCTGGTAAAATAGCTCCCCTTGAAGGCAGCCTTTGTTAAAGAGAACAGAGAACTCTGGGCATGTTTCAAAATGATTACTTCCTCCCTCTTCCTGAAGGAAGCAGGAGGGGATTTTTCTCAGAAATCCTCAGTGAGAACCTGATGGGGCTTCTGGAGGTAAATCAATCTCAGGAGAGTGTGAGAACCGGTCTAAGACTGGGCCTCTTCTGGGCTTTTCAGCTTGTCCACACTGAGCTCCCAGCAATTCATCAGTTACACTTTAAAGTGTTCCTACTGATACTGGTTCCAGCTGTGGGCTTCTGCTCCAGTAAGAATGCTCTGTATCTGTCTGTCTTATCTCTCCAGTTTCCAGACCAGCAGTTTATCCTGTGACCTCAATTCTTTGATGGATCTAAGAAGTGTTGTTGACTTTCAGTCTGTTCAACTTTTTTCTTTTTGTGAGGAGAGGGGACCTCCAAGTTCTGCATGTCAGACTGGAAACCAGAAGTCATATTTTTCTTACTGATTTGTAGGAGCTCTTAATATATTAGGGAAATTAGTCCTTTATCTTGATATGAGATGCCCATTTTTTTCTATTTTGTCATTTATCTCTTAAATTTGTGTTTTCCCCCACACAGTTAAACAAATGTTTTGTGTGTGGTTGAATTTATCACTACTCTCTTTTAGATGTTTTGATTATGTGATACAATTACTAAGGCCTTCACAACTCAGATTATAAAGGAATTCTTCCATTATTTCTTTTAGTACTTGTTATGGCTTTATTTTTTATATTTAAATATTTGTTCCATTTAGGTTTTACCCTCATGCAGAGTGTGAAGAATAGGTACTACTGCTTTTTTTCTAGTTGTCTATTCAGTTGTTTCAAAAACCATTTACTCAATAGTTCATTTTCCCCCCCATTGATTATCATGTATTAAATTCCAATATGTGTTTGAGTCTATTTCTAAAATTCCTATTCTGTGTTATTGCTTTATCTCTTTATTCATATGCTAATATGAATAAGTCATAGGATAATACTACTCTGTTTTAATTAGTACAGCTTTAAAATACTTAAAATATTGTATGGCTAGTTACCCTTTTATTTTTCTTGTCAATTTCAAACATTTTTTTTTCTCAATTTAAATTTAATTTTGTATATTAACTTTAGCAGTCGGTTCTTCTAATAAAAAAACACGTATTGGTGTTTTTATTATGATGATGTTAAGTGTTTTTTAGATTAATTTAGGAATGGTTGCATATTTATGAAATTGAGTTTTTCTATCCAAGAACATTGTGTGGCTTTCCATTTGTTCATGTTTTCTTTTGTGTCCCTAGAGAGCTTTAAACACATTTATTCATATAAATCTTGCACATTTTTGTTAATTTTTTTCCCTAGAAATCTTATCTTTCTTTTCCTACTGTGTGGTCTTTATTTCTTAATTATGCATTTTAACTGGTTGTTTATACATGTATATAAGCTGTTTATTCCTATATGTTTATTTTATGGAAACATGCTGTTTCTAAATGTTTAGAAGCATACGTGCAGTATAACAGAGGGCAGCTGGGGGTCTGCACCGTGGGGCTCTGAGGTCTATGGACTTGGCCCCGGGGCACTGTGCCTCCTACTTAACCTTTATAAGCCAGTTTCCTCATGTGTAAAATGGGACAATAGCAGTACCTACTTTGTAAGGTAGTTTTGAGGATTAAAAAGATGAAGCACGAAAGCACTTAGTTGAACCTCTGGAGCACAGTAAGCCATAGATTAATGTTGGCTACAGTGGTTCTGTCCTCTTAACCACTGAAGCTCAAACCCAGTCAGACATGGGGGTCAGAC
Organism: Balaenoptera physalus; assembly: GCF_965194825.1. Lineage (NCBI taxonomy): Eukaryota > Metazoa > Chordata > Mammalia > Artiodactyla > Balaenopteridae > Balaenoptera > Balaenoptera physalus. The sequence continues at coordinate 80,281,798 of NC_138899.1, read as the reverse complement.
ATGGGGGTCAGACTGGGAACAGACTTGAACCTCCCAACCAGTGTTCCCACCCACCACTCCTCAGAGTTCCCACACCAAAGCCCGCCAGTAGACGAAAGGTTGTAGGGTGGGAGGATGGGGGGAGTGGACACAGAAGGACCCTCACCTGGTTGTTGCAGGAAAGGAAGGAAAGCATTCTGTGGTGGTCTGCATTTGGGGGGTCCAGGGAAGTCAAAGGAGGAGACACATGCTAATGACGTAGTGGAGGCGGACAGGACACTCTTCCCAAATGGTCACCTTGGATCTGTAGAGACTCGGTAGCTTCCAGGCCGTTTTTACACACATGCATCCTAGACCCGTCTTTGCGTCTGCTCAGCAGTTCCGTGAGGGGCGAACGGGAAATCACAGGGAGTGGGTGGGATGGGGGAAGCCGGGTCCAGACGTGCAGACCCCTAATCCAAGTGCGCATTCCCCTCCGGATCTCTCTTCACTTCCCTTGTTACTTCTCCTATTTGGGTCTCAGTCTCAAATTATCAGCAGGAAAGACAGGTGACAAACTGGAAAAAGGAGAAACAAGAGGGATTAATATGCTGGGAAGAGGTAGCCTAAGGGACCGTTGGGGTTCAAATCAATAATACCATTTGCTAAATACCCCATGGGCAGCAGAAATCCACGGAGCTATATTAGGAGTATTGTACTAATAGCTACCGTGTCTTAAGTGTCTATTGTGTGCTGCCTCTTTCATGGGCATTTTTTCTTTTATTCCTAACAACAGTCTTCCAAGGCGGTGTTATTAAGCCAATTACACCACCTGTCTCTAGGAAGCAAGGCCTCAGTCCTCTTGGAGCTTAGCGTCTGTGTACTAACTGAAGAGTATTTGTGAGCAGAGCTCTCGACCACGGCGGGGCTGGGCGAGATCTTGAGGGAGTCAGCCCTGGGCAGTGGTTGAGGTCCAGAGAAACGGGATGTGATCGGTGAAAGGAAGGATACCGTGCCTGTTACTGGAAGAGGAAAGCTCGACCCAAGAGAAGCAGGGGGAGAAGCCTGATGGGCAAGTTCAAGGGGCGAGCGAGCAGCACAGGCTTCCTGCAGCTGGAGTTGGAGCCGCGAGGAAACGCGGGCTAGGCAACTGCAGTGGGCAAGAGGCGCCCGAGGAGGCGGCTTCCAGCCGGGAAAGTGCTCCATCAGCTCCCAGCCCGCTCGCCCACTGCTGCATCGCTTTTAAAGGGACAGTCACCGGGCTGCCGAGGCTTCGGAAGCGGAAATGGTCTCTGCTCACTGGCTGACGGTCTAAATTCAGACCGAAAGAATGTGCTTGGAGACAGCTGGTGGAAACTGTCCCAGGCCTGTCTTCAGTGGACATGTCCACGTGCTGCTCGTCTTGCCCTGTCAAGCGTCCCTCTCTCTCCATCGTTCCCTCTGTCCTCCTGCCTGTCTTTCTTCATTAGGCTTTACAAAAAAGTAGCCAACCCCGCGCCTTGTACCCAAGCGGTCCAGTAACGCCTGCGTGATGAATGCGAGCTACTCGGGTGCTTTATGAGAAGTGACACTTCCTCCCCAGCTTCTTGTATCTGCCACTGAGCAGTTAAGGTTAAAGCCCACCGCCGACGTGACTGCTGTAAATACCACGGGGCAGGGCTCTGGAGCTCACTAAACGCGTAAGCGAGACGCACGAGGCAGCCCCGGACGCCCCATGACCCGGGACTGCGGCAAAGGGTGTGGGAACGGAGAGGGAGGGCACTGCGCCCCCTCCTTCCTCCCGGCGGGCCAAGCACACCTTCCCGCCCGGGGGGCAGGGGCAGGTCGCTCCAGGTCGCCGGCACCTCCGGCGCCCGAGAAATCTGCAAATTCATTGCTCCCTTTCATCTTCCGGCGAAAGCCTTCCGTCCCGAGTAGGGCCAGCCCCGTCCTTCGCCGCCAGCCTCGAGCTGACCGCCGAGGCGGATCCGACTTCTCCCCATAAAAAGGCTCCGGTTCCCTTTCCCCGCGCAGGGGTCCTAGGCTGCTTTCGACTTTGCTTCTCACTCGCACGTCCCGCGGTCTGGAGCGGTGCTCAGTCTCGGCAACTTTCACCAGCTCGCCCCGAGAGTCGGGCCCTTTCTAAGACAATGTGAACAAAGAGGAGCAGGGGCGAGCGGGGCGCGCGGGCAGGCTGGGGGCGAGCGTCGGGGCGCCGCGCTCCAGCCGGCCCCGCGGGGATCGGGCGCAGAGAGCGCCGGGCGGCTCCCGGGCGGCTCGTTTCTTTGTCCCGGCCGCGGGCTGGGCGCGAAGGCCGCCGGCCGCGAGCAGAACCGCGACCCGGGCTCGGGGCTCAGGCTTCCACATGCGCCCCGCGGGGGCAGAGCAGGAAGCAGCGGCCGCGACCCCGGGCGCCCCCCGCGCCGGGCTCCCCCGGTTCGGCGGCGGCTTCGGGCCGTGGGGGACTCGGGTCCTCGCCTCTCGCGTCCCCGAGGGCGGGCCCTGCTGGCCCTTGGAGCGCGGTTCGGGGTAGGGAGCCCCCGGCGCGCGCTCCTGCACCCGGACTCTCCGCAGACGCGCGCCAGGCGAGCTCGGGGACAGAGGCGGTGCTCTGGCGCCCCCCAGCCGGCCGCACCGCGGGGCGGGACTTAAACGCAGCGCCGGCCCGAGATGCCCAGGAAGCCCCGAACCAGACCGGGAGCGCGGCCACAGCGGCCTGTGTGTGCGCGTGGGAGGGGGCTGGGCGCACACCCCCGTCTCACCTGCCGCACAGCTTGCGCCTGTGTGTCTGCAGGAGGAAGGAGAGAGGAACTGCGGTGTCCGTTCAAGCTCATTAGAGCAACCCCCTTCCCTCCAACTCTCAGCTAAGTTTTATTTCATAACGCAAAGCAGCATCTGAGCCCAAGTGAAAACTAGTCTCCCGATTTCAGTCTGCACCTCCGCCACCGCAGCGAGCGAGGGTTCGGTTCCCGGCTTCGACTCCGCAGGAGAGCGGCCGCCCTGAAGGCCCGGGGCTCCGGCCTTCCGCTCCCTTTGTGAGGCCCGGGCTTGGGGCGCCCCCGGTCCCGCGCTCGGGCACGCGGCGCGGGGCCTGCCGCAGCGCGGCGGGCGTGGCGGGCGCTAGGACCGCGGGGAGCGCGGGCGGCGCGGCGCTACCTTAAACCCAGCCCAATGCCGCTGCCTGCGCCACTCTGCGCGCCGCGGGGCTGCGCAGGAGGAGCGCTCGCCGGCCACCTCGCCCCGCGCCCGCGGCGACACCTGTTCGCGGCCGCCGGCGGCACGCGGGTCCCGCCGCGGCGCCCCTCGCTCCCGCCGCCGCCCGCCGCCCGCGCTAAGCCAATGGACGCCTGCCGAGCCCCTGGAGAATTCTGGATACCAGCTTTGGACGCCTAAAGTTTTTCCTTCTTTTTGTTTTATTACCATTATTCTCATTTTTGGAGGGAGGACGGGGGCAGATTTGTCGCCGCCACCAACGTGAGATTTTTTTTTTTCCCCTTGAAGGATTCCTGCTGATATCTGCAGAGTCGGTTAGAGTGAAAACGGCGCATGCCTTCCTGGATCCGTAAATTCTGACGTAGCCCGTGCATCTTAAAAACCCCTATAATAACGCCTAGGCATTTAAGTTGCTATGGTCATTCTGATCTCAAACCAAATGGAGAAACTACGGATTTTTTTTCCTTATTACGGTCGGATGGGATGAAGACCTTCCTGCCTGCTGAGAGCCGGGGAATCTATCTGTAGAGATACATAGATACGTTTATCAATATGTCAGTGTGTGAGTATAAAGTGGTGGCTTCTTAGACTATCCGTGGTTTGACCTTGAACCTGTGCCAGTGAAACAGCAGATGACTTTTATTTATCCATTTAATGGATTGAAGAAAAGGACCTTTTTTCTCTCTCTGGAACTGCAGTAAGGGAGGGGAGTTGGATATACCTCGCCTAATAGCTCCTGGGTTGGCACCATCATTATTGTTTATCGCTGTGCTCCGAAAGCCGAGTCTTCTGATGGCTCCCCTAGGTGAAGTTGGGAACTATTTCGGTGTGCAGGATGCGGCACCGTTTGGGAATGTGCCCGTGTTGCCGGCGGACAGCCCGGTTTTGTTAAGTGACCACCTGGGTCAGTCCGAAGCAGGGGGGCTTCCCAGGGGACCTGCAGTCACGGACTTGGATCATTTAAAGGGGATTCTCAGGCGGAGGCAGCTCTACTGCAGGACTGGATTTCACTTAGAAATCTTCCCCAATGGTACTATCCAGGGAACCAGGAAAGACCACAGCCGATTTGGTAGGTACACCATTAACCCTTTACTGTCCATGCTGGCATGTTCGGATTGTAACTACCGAGAAGGTGGCTGGGCGGGGGATGCGAGAAGGGGTCTCTCCCTCTTTCTGTCTCGGTCTGTCTCTGTCTTGCTAGCTCAAGGGGCGGGGGTGGGGGGAGGGAAGCCTCCGGAATTGCAGATCTGCCGCTGGCACTGATGCGGGTCTACATTGAAAGGCTTTTTTTTTTTTTTTCTTTGTAAAGGAGGGCATGATTTATAAATACAACACAAGCCCCTAGTTCTTTTGCATCAGATACACGGGAAGATCGGGTTTAGGAAGTTTCTTTTGAATGGACTGATTGCACGAGTTTAAAGCTTTCATGATTAACTACTGAGAACTTAAAATGCATTTTCCTGAAGGCAATGTTTATCATCTTGTGTCAAATGAAGTTTTTGCCCCTTCCCTTTTTTCCTCCAATAAGTATCCTGCTTGAATTTTAAATTAAGCGTATTGCTTATTCCCACCGTGAGGGTCTGGAACCCTTTAGGCGAAGGTTGCTGATTGTTCTGTTGGGAAGAGGACTAAAGTCGTATTTTAGACTCTGGGCTGCAGGGTCAGAGGCGCTGGGGGAAAATGACTCGGGAAGGGGCAGGGCGCTCACCAGGGGCGTTTGTCCTTCCAGCCACGAGTTAGTCCCTGTGCTCTGTCATTTCCATGGCGTGCAGCCCTGTGTGGCTCTGGTGTGAGTGTGTGCGCCCGTGCAAAAGCTGCGAGCTAATTTTAAAGGGCATTCCGAGGATTTCATTTCCCGAGGAGGGTATTTGTGACTCAGCATGGATGGCTGCAGACCCGAGGGCTGGTGACTGCCCCCTTTAATGAGTGCACACACGTGCCTGCTGGGCCACCCTGAGCCCGACAGCAGCGACTCGGCGAGCACAGTCCCGGGGTGGGGGGAACTGATGGTGCAGGGGCGGCTCGGGTTCTTTCCTTACTTACCAAAAAAAAAAAAAAAAAAAGGAGGGGGGGCGTTTGGGCAACCAGACTGTTGGAAGGAGTTAACTTATTGAGTAAACCCACCTGACAACACTTAAACTAGGTCGTAAAAACAAAGTCCTGTGGTGATTTCTCTTCCTCAAGCTTTAACGCCAGATGTTGAACACGATCTAAACTATCTGTGTAGGTTCGTGGGCCGCAGACGATGCCGGAGGTGAGGACGGTTCGGGCCTGAGACGGGGCTGGTCCCGGATGCACGAGCCCCGGGATTTTCTGCCTCGGCTCACCCCGCACCGAACCTACCGGCGTGAACGGCGGGCTGCCTCCCTTCTCTGCTTTGCAGCTCTCAGTTACGGAAGCGTAGCCCCGAGAAGCGGAGGCAGCTCTGGCCGCTGAGGAGCGGGGACGAAACTTTCCTAAAGTGCTCTCTGCAGCCGCTCCCGGGGCTGCTGCAGGACCCGGGGCGGCCGGGGGCGGGGGCGCCGAGCCCAGACGGGTCCCCGGCGCGCCGGCCGGCAGGTGCCACTCGGCGGCCGCCGGCCAACTCCGCGCGGTCCTAGACGCGCTCGGGTTCGGCGGCTTGCCCCCGCCCCGCGCGCCCTCGGCTGCGGGGACCGCTGTGTCCCGGGCGCCCGGCCGGCTGGCGCGCTCCGGCCGCGCTTAGGAGTCGGGCTCCTTTTGCCCGAGCCGTGTCCCTTCGCGCTCGCCGCGTGTGAGCGCGGGTCCAGCGGATCCAGCCGCCGCCCGGGCAGCGCGGCCGCGCGCGGGGTGGGAGCTGCCGGAGGCGCGCGCGGCGGGGGACTCGGTGGCGGGGCCGAGGCCTCTGAGCCCCGTCCCGTCTCGGACCCTTCTCCCTCCTTCGACGCTCACAGCCGGGTCTCGGGAGCGGTGGGCTCGCGACGCCGGAGGTGGGTCGGGCCGGCCGGCAGGGCGGGAGCCGCGGGAAAGGGAGGGGGACAAAGGGCGGCGCAGGCGGCGGGGGCCGCGTGCCATTGTTACCGCTCCCGAGCGGGGCCCGGCGCCCCTCTCCGCGCCCTGCGTGGCCGGGCCCCGGCCCCGGGAGCCCGCGGTGGGCGCCCGAGAGCGGCCGGAGGCCTGGTGTGCAGCCGAGCCCGGGCCGGGAGCGCCCGGGACCCGCGCAGAGAGACGGGGAGGCTCCGGTTGGGGCTCCTCCACCCCGCCCCCACCGTGGGTTTTTTTTTTTTTTTTAAACGCAGTCACCTTTCGTGTAGGACGTTTGCTACACGCAGCCGAGTCATTAGGAATCCGGTGACTCCGCCACGGGGACAGCGAGGGACCAGGGTGGATGGAGGGGACCGGGGACAGGAAAGCGGGGAGCCGAGAGGCGCGCTCTGGGGTCAGCCGGCAAGGACGCTGGCACGGTGGCTGAACAGAGACCGTAAAACAAAAACCCGGCCTCGGCACCCCACCTCCAACCCCGGAGGTGACACGTCCACTCCTTGTCCGCACGGCGCTGCCGGCGGGCTGGTAGGCGCAGTGCTGGGTGGGAGGCCGGGCAGCGGAAGCCCCGGCCGGGGGTGGGGTGGCGTGGGGGCCCGGCCCGAGCTCGGGGGTCGGCTGGGAGCTGGCGGCGGGGGAGGGGCGCGCCCGGCGCTCGCCGCGCCCTCACCCGGGTTTGGATGCGGCTGAGTGGGTGGTGTGCGCAGTGGGGGCGGGGAAGGAGGGCGAGGCGGGAGGCTTATTTCAGCTTCCATCCGGTGGCAGGGAGGAGCGCCCCCGGGGTGACAGCAGTGCCGCGGTCTCCCGCTGCGGCAGGTCCCAATATTAGCAACCTCTGCAGCGCGGCGCGGCCGAGCCTCCCACCCTGACTCCCGGCCCCGCCCGGGGTGCCGGAGGCGACGGGTGGGCGCTAGGACCCGGGACGGGGCTGCGGCCGTCGCACCTGGCGCTCCCGCCCCCGCCCCCGCCCGCCTCACCTTGGGCCCTCCCCCTCCCCCGCGTGCGCCCCCCTCCTCGCCCGCTGCGCTCTGGGGACTTCGAAGGCACCCCCGGTTTTTTTTTCCGAATCCATAGGAAAGAGTAGCTGTGGGTAGGGGCGAGGGGGATTTGCACCCTGATTAAAACAGAAGGTGCCTTTTCTACCTGAAACGGAAAGGCAGGAGGAAGCGTGCGGGGAAAATGACGTGCCACCCCCCGCAGCCGCAGGTGACCGCAGCTGCTGGCAAGCGTGGCGGTGGCACTGCGGCGGCGGTGCGGGTCGTGGGCGGGGGACCTTACTGCTGTCCCAGCAGGAGCTGCGCGGTGACAACTTAGGTAGGACCTAGAGGGAGCTCTTCGTTTTCCTTTCGGGGGTGCTGGCGTGGAGCTGAGGCCCAGCCTGGAGAAAGGGAACCGGGACTCGTATCTCTGGGTGATAGGCCAGGGGAGCCAGACGGTTCGTTTCCTTTTTTTTTTTTTTTTTTCCTCTTTAGAGCACTTGCTAGACGGAAAAAGTGAGCAGAAAATCAATTGAGGAAATGTTAATGTGGAATAATAAAGAAGTGAGCGTCGGGCCTGATCCGTTATTTGACTTGGCACGAGGAGCCTGAGCGGGATGACCCCGGCCGGCCTGGTGCGGAGATGCCTGCGTCCCTGCCGGGCGTCTTCCGGCCCGAGTGCAGCTCCGCCAGGCCGCCTGCATCAGGACCAGGGCTCCCGGCTGGGGCTGCCGGGTCCAGGGGTCAGGTGAAGTTGTACCAGAGCGGAGAAACATGATAACAGTACGCTTTAAAAAGAAAGAGGTTCAAAAAAATCTTACTTCCAGGGTTTCGCACTTGAAACAATGCCGTTCTGGGTGTCTGGCTCTTCAATATCTCAGTAAGGGAAAGGCTGCCTATTTAAGGAGCTGTTTTCAGGATAGGTTCAGATTCTCGAAAAATCGGTGGGGTTATGGCTCCCATTCAGCTAGTCATTTCCCACATGAACTCTGGGATTTGCTCAAGTTGCTGCAGACTCGGACTTGCTGGGATTGGGGCTCTGAGCTGATTGATTAGGCAACCCTGGTGCGGGATTCTCCCGGCCAGCAGGGAGCTCTGGTGGGGGGGGCGGGGGGCGGGCCGGTTAATCTATTTTCGAAAACCTCGTGTCAGGCCTCTCTCCACAGTCTGCACACATTCTTGTCCTCTGAAGAATGCAGCTCTGTTAAGTGTTGGGGGCTTTTAGGCTGGAGGGTTGTTTAACACGGGCCAGAGTGGAGCTGCTCCGGCCGGCCCTCCCACTTCCCATGGCCAGCGTGGAGGTGAGGCCCATGCAGAGGGGCTCTTGGGAGCTGGGCCGGCTTTGGGGTCATGGTCCACGTGAACAGAGCTTGGGGGCTGAGCGCTACTACCTAGTGAGTCCGGAGCGACGACGATGGTCTGCTGAGGTCATTTTCCTGAAGTGGTCCCAGGAACTGACCTGGCCTCTTGCGGACCACAGATGACCGTGGACCCCACCAGACCCCGTCAGGCTTCCTGGGCCCAGTGAGTCCATCCTCGCTGGAACTGTTGCCTGCCGTGGAAGGGAATCGCCAGATGCCAGTCGTCACTGACCTCATGCTTCCCAGGCCACTTCATCACTGCCCATTGCTGTGGCCCTTCTGAACTGCCTAAGAGAGATGGGCCCCCCCACCGGGACACATGTGAGGGCCACACCTTAATTTCAGGCACAGCCCCACCGTTCCCTCCCTCCCTTTCCCTTTTCTTTTCCTCGCTCTTTCCTTCCTTCCGTTCCTCTCCTGTCGATGGTGAAGCCTGTCACCGTTTCTACACAGAAGCCTTCTCCTGGGCTTTTCCTGAGCCTCACGCCCACGTGAACAGACACTGGGGGAGTGGCCCCGCTCGAATCAGTGAGGCTGGGATCACTTGCTCGGCAGTGGCTCAGGCCCAGGGAGAGGTTCGCTGAGCTGGTTGTGGTTCTGGAGTTCACGGTGGACACGATGGTGGCAGGAATGATCGGAGCTGCAGTCTGCGGGGGGGGGGGCGGGGGGGCGGGAGCTGGTTGCCAGCTTGCCAGGTCTTTCCGGCCTCGCAGCTTCGGCCCTCTCTGCACGTGAGGGCACGGCTGTGACTCAGACCTTCTGAGTTCTGCTTGTCCTCGGATCATGAAGTGGCCTCATAAAAAGCTGGGCTGCTCGTTCGAGGTCTCTGCTTCTCAAGGAGCTGCAGAGATAGGGGTGCTGGTTTGAGATGATGAAACCTTTTCCACCTGGGGTCCCTAGATGTAGTTCCTTCTCATGTGGAGCGCCCCTCGAAGGCCTGTCTCGGCCCAAATCCTTTTAGGAAGGCCCTCTGACTCTCCTCGTCCAGCCTGAGCGAGCCGCCCACCCTCAGATACTGAGCGTACCCTGAACACCTGCCTCTCACCGCATTTCCCACATCGTTACTACATTTGTCTGGTTATTTGTCCTTCCTCCCACTAGACAGGAAGCTCTTTGAGGGTGTAGGCTAGACCTTGTTCATCTTCATACCCTCAGCAAAGGGCATGGTGCTTGGCTTACAACCCAGTCACTCCTTAGTTTGCTGATTGAATGAGTGAGTGCATATCTTGCTGATGCCAGAAAGAGATAACAAGATCGATATCTTACTACTTTCATTTCCAAAATGTATAATAATCATTTCGGACCTTAAGTCCTTTAAAAAGAAAAAACCTATGTGCACAAAAAACAATGTGTGAATAGTCTGCACACACAGGAGGTGCCCACCTTCCCAAGTTCTGTGTGATAAGAGCACGGTCCCAGGAACTCATTTCCTCTGCTCTAGTCCTGTGCGCTGGGCCTGCAGAGTCTCACCTAGTTAACATCTTCCAGTCACTAGTGAGGGAATAACTATGTAAAAGTGGTACAGAAATCACGGACCCGTGAGAAAAGGTAAAAGTGATGGGAAGGTGTACCTAGTCAGTAAGGACCTAGGCTTTGGAGTCTGATTGCTTGGGGGCAAGTTATCCTTGAACCTAGTGTCCCCACGTGTCATCTGGAGATTAGCATATGGTAATGCCTAGGGCTGTTCTGAGGGCTAAATGACATCAGGCCTCTCACTGGGCACAGACTAGATGCTCAAGGAGTCCAGCTGTTACGATTGTCGCTGTTGATATCATTACTCCTGATGTTCTGCTGACCAGCCAGTTACATGGTTTTGTGAGATCACATGCACTTATTTTTTCTTAGGTCTGATGGGCAATGTCAGTTAATAGTCTCAGAGCTGCCTTCTGTTTAGGGAAAAGAGAAAGATCATCAGATACCCTCTTAGAAGGTGCAAGTATTGTTTAGTTTTATGACTTTCAGTTTTATTGACATGGTGTATTAAATCGGTCAGATGCAAAGGGGCCAAATGTTTTCATTTTACAATGAAAGTTGGACATTAATGAATTCCTTATACTATTCCAGGAAAACTATGACTTATATTGTGTGTTTTCAGGTAGCTAAGAAGAGATTCACATGTGTGTGACTCCTATAGTAGTAAAATGCTACAATGTAAGTTATTTTTAATCATAAGAGTTAGATGTAGTATAATGAAATAAAATGATTCATCAATAAGGGCGTGCATCCCACAAGAAATGACTCTCATGGAACTACTGCCTTATTTGTCTTTCCATTTGGTTTGTGAGGTAGGGATGGCTGGTAATGAACTTATTTCAGATATATTTTTCACTAGAGAGTCACAGGTTATCAGATCCAGAACACAATTTGTAACTTCTCTTTATATTTATCCATACACTATTTCACATTCTGTTAAAACACATAGTTTTGCAGGTCCAGATAGACATTCTGTAAACTGTAAGCTCAAAATATTTGTTGCATGTTGTGCTTATAACAGAATTAGGAATACCTCTTTATAAGAAATCTCTTTCCCTTTGTCCATCACCTTGGAACCTTTGCTTTATTAGATTTATGTAGTTCATATCTTCTTGTGATTGCAACACAGTCTATTTCGTGAGAGTTGCAAAATTAATTGTTTACAAATACATGTAAGTGCTTTTCTATGAGTCACATCAGACTGACTCTAGCCCAGTGTTACCCTTAGTTTCTTTCTAAACTCTTAAATGTAAGTAAATTTTTTAATATTTGGAGATATTTTTAAAACAACTCAATATTTGGTATGTGTTGATACAAGGTTTACACAAAGTGTAGCACTTTTAGACAAAATGGAGAAAATGGCTGAGCATGAGTGATACTAGCATCGTCCCAAATGTACCATTGGGTAATCATGTTAAAACAACAATATGGTTATAGAACCTGGAGCTGCTGTTGTATGACCATAAAACTCTGGGTTTATGCCCAGCTTAGGTATTGTTATTCTTAGTGAGGTAAGCAAGGTGAAAGAAGGAAATAAAAGAAGATCGTTATGTTGATTTGATTTTGGGATATAGTATTCCATGCCTATTTTAAATTAAGAGCATTTTTGGAATCAGCATTTTTTCCCCCCAGAATATTGTGTTATCTTAATTGCTTAACTATCTCTTTGGGGCTTAGATAAGCACAGTGAAAATCAATACTTTGTTTAAGCAGAAGTATTTGGGATATGTGTGGGCTTTTTAGTTTTCCAGATGGAGCTCAATACAGTTATACAATAGAGAGCTGGATAACTTTCGGTGTAAACCAAACAAGTCTTTGGTTGGCATCTCCTGTTCTTATTATGAGGGGCATAGAGCCTTCTCTGAATAGAACTTTTTTTTTTCCAATCCATGGCCATACACAGATACTTAATTTCACATTGTTAAAGTGGAAGTAAGTTTTCTCTTACATTATACTCTTTCAAGTTAATTAGAACATGTGCATTGGTTTACTGACATGTCACTTCTTACCATATCTATGTAAATGCTAGCTTTTTTACTTAAAAAATATTTTGTTATGTGTTGTGTTGATAAGTATTTTTGTCTCGTTACTGTAAGATAAAATTTAGTTGAAAAATCAATTCTTTGGGGCAGTGGTTTTAAGAGAAGACACTTCTCGGGTCAAGGTGCGGCTGTCCTCTTAGATGCTCCCAGGGATGTGGACGCTCCAGGGGAGATGCTCCCAGGGATGTGGACGCTCCAGGGGAGATGCTCCCAGGGATGTGGGCGTTCCGGGGGAGATGCTCCCAGGGATGTGGACGCTCCGGGGGAGATGCTCCCAGGGATGTGGACGCTCCGGGGGAGATGCTCCCAGGGATGTGGACGCTCCAGGGGAGATGATCTGTGCTCTGACCTGTCTCCCTCTGCTGTTGGTCTCACAGGCATCCTGGAGTTTATCAGTATAGCGGTGGGCCTGGTCAGCATTCGAGGCGTGGACAGCGGACTCTACCTCGGCATGAATGAGAAGGGGGAGCTGTACGGATCAGTAAGTACCATGAGAGAGAGACCTTGCCAGCCTTCCTGACTCACGTTTGCTGGGAACTGCTCTTTCTCTAGCTTATAAATAGAAATGAAACAGTGGTGGGAAGGGGAGTGTAGGTTTTCACTTTTTGAAGAAAACCACTTCATTTTTATTAATAGATATCAGCCCTGGATCTTCACGAGACCAAAGTTTCTAAGCAAATGCTTTATTTATATGCCAAGCCATTTTCATTGTGAAGGAAATAAAAAATTCACAACTGTGAAAAATCCCATCTTCTTGTATTGAATGGGAGTTATTTTTGAAACAAATTGAAATGATCTTCTTCCAAGCTTTGCCAAGCATTGTAATTAAAACTAGAAATAGACCATGCAGTGAGTATAAACCCTTTCTCTGAGCTACATAAGATTTTCATTATGTAGAGAGAGAAGGGAGATGGAAATTATTGTCAGATATTCTTGTATGTGAATAAGAATATAAAAATATAATAATTATTTGCAAGTGTTATGAGTTTCTTTCTTCCCCTGTCTTACTTCCCATCTCTACTGGGTCGTAAGCTCCTTGGGTGAGGCAAAGAAGAGCGCTCACTGTAGCCTCCCAGGCAGGGTTCTAGGTGCCAGGGTTGGGGGGGCAGAAATGAACGAGAGTCCCCCACTTCTGCTTTGAGAGGAGGGGAAGACTTTGTATCTCTTTACTGCACAGTAGGAACTTGACACATTTTTGCTAAAGGTATGAGTGTGAATACTAGGTTATCAGTTACTGTATATAACTTGAGTTTTCAACAAAAGATTTGTAGTGAAGTCAGCCTTTAGTTTCTTGTTGCCATTATTGGTGGTCAAATGGGGATTTAATCCATATTATCTGCAATATGAGAACTTTGGCTAGAATCTACAAAAAGTTGAAAATTAAAAGAAGCTCAGAATGGGAGAAGTTCTGGAGTCCTCTGTTGGCAGAAATGAAGGGCATTTTTATGTAGAATCAGGAGAAATTTTTTCTAGATATCCTTTTTTTTATCCATATACTGGTAAATACACACACACATGAGTGCGCGCACACACACACACACACACACACACACACACACACACACACACACGAGGGTTGGGAGTGGTATCCAACTTTTACTCAGAAACTCCAGGAGACAATAAATGGTATAGTTTGAATATAACACCCACATTTTTCATGACACAAGGATGGTTTTTCTGCTTTGGTAAAATTTGAATGTAGATTGATTGATTTTGTTAGACATTTGTCTTTTTAAAAAAGTGCTTCCTCGAGAGAATGGATTATTTTAAAATAGGTTTTTAAGCATAGGATTGAGTTTAGTTTTTTAAACACAGTTCTTGGTCTAGATGAAGTTATTTACTTTCTAAATTATCTTCGTCAACGCTTTTAAGTGCAAAGATTCAAGATGTAAGGAAGCTTTTAGATTTTTAAAACATGAAGTGATGTTCTCCTTTTGTCACCCCTCACTTTTTCCTTCACTTTTAGGTCCATAACGTGGATTTAATTAAGTCAGTCATAGTTGGGCTCAGTAGAAGGCTTTCTGTGTTGGGTCGCAGTCTGACCTTCTGTGGGTGGGGTGGAAGGGACTGTAGTTTATCACCGTGGTCTCCAGATTTTTTGAGTGTGGATCTCAACACTGCATCTTAAAGTATTTGAAAATTGCATATGTAACACGTAGTTCATCTATGTTACGTTATTTTATAAAACACGCCTTAAGGCAGAGTGTTCTGAAGGCAGCGACGAGTGAGTAGACAGAGGCCATGCTGCTTGACCTCAGCTCTCGGGCCACGCCGACAGCCGATGGCCTTGCGTCCCTGGCGCAGGGGCGCTTCCGGGGGCCGCCTGCCCCCTCCCTGCTGCCGCCCGCCTCCCTGTGGCCCCATCTGAGCCCCGCTGACAACGGGGCGGCAGCCAGGCCGGGAGGCCGTCTCCTAGGAGGCAGGGAAGCCGGACTGGAGGCGCTGCTGCCTGATTTAGGGCCTTTCAAGCTCCGCCTGCACCCAGCAGAGGTGGGACAGGCCCCTCTCCCTCTCGTCCCTTCTCACCTGAGGGCCCTGCTGGGAGGCCAGCGGGACCAGGACCGCTTCCCGCCGTGGGAAAGCGTCTCAGGCGGCTCGCGTCCACGCTCGTCCCCTTCCCCACCCTGATGGGAGGGTCCCTTCCCGCTCGGATCCCTCAGGCCTCTGCAGGCCGAGCCCCCTTCTTGCTGCATCCTCTCCCCGAACCACGCTGCTGGCCCGCTTTGCAGTGTCGTCTCTGCCCCTGTCCCTGTGCGGGCCGCGCCCGCCTCGTTGCTCTTCTCCGGACACTTGCGGTCTGATGGGCCGCGCGGTCAGGCCCCCCTCCCCCCCGCCCTGCCGTCCCCTCCCCCCTGTGCCCGCGGAGGCAGCCTTCTTTCTTTCAGATTCCGTGAAGATGCTGCCTTTTCTGCAAAACCTTCCCTACACCCCTAACTCGGACCCTAGTTTCTGGTCAGCATTTCTTGTGTTGTCCTCTGGGCCCCGGGGATGCTTTGTGTTTCCGTCATCACGCGAGGAATGTACACTTCCGGTGTGGCCGTGTGGCCGTGTCCCCAGCGTGTCGAGGGCCTGGGCTGCAGCTTCCTTTTGAATGTCGCCCCACCCCCCGCCCTGCCACGCCCCGCCCCGCCCCGCCCTGCCACAGCCCGGGCCCTGCGCATGTTGGGTTGAAGCCGATTGAACGTCGTGGTTCATTCGTGGCTTCACTGGCCCTGGAGGTGCAGCCCTTGAGGTCAGCGTGTCCCTAGGGCCCTGCTGGAGGGAGGGGTCCCTCCCTGCCACCCCCGTGCTGAGCTGGGCTGTCCCCAGGGGGAGTGGCCGAGGCTGGAGAAGGTGGTGTCTGGGGGAGCACGGGGACGGGCGTCAGGACGTCATTGGGTGCCTTGCCTGCTCCTCCCATCCGCGAAACCAAGGGCTGGACTTAGGTGGCCCGAATGGCTCCTGCTCTGGATCTCAGGACTCTCCAGGCTTCGCTCCCGAGTCTTGCCTGCCTGGCCCACAGGGTGCTCTACGCGCATGATGTTACGCGGCAGGACCGTCTGTTCCGAGCAGCCGGCCCGGTTCGCCCGTGGCCCGTACCTCATGCAGGTGTGCGGAGGCGTGGGGGAGACCATCTCCTTGGTGGCCAGGAGCCACTTTCCACTGCGTTTGTGGTTGTCATCCTGGCGTGGCAGTGAGAATGGGGGGGACACCCACATGTCCCCTTTTCATCCTGATGAGATGGAGAGAAGGAAAGAGAGAAACGGGCAACGATACTGTTATTAAATACGCTGGAAACTAGCCCGAGGAGTTTGCTTGTATGAAGTTGTGTGAAGCTCAGTAAAGTGCAAAAGGTGTGTTTCTAAGCATTGGGGAAAACTTGAAAAGACTGATCTTATTGGGAAAGAAGGTAAATAGCTTTGGGGAAATAGCCATCACTTTTATAAAGTAAGTGAATGTGTAAATGTAGCAAAAATTAATGTAAAATGTATTTGGGGATTATTTTTCTCTTTTCATCTATGTAGATCTTTTGTTTCCAAGTTTACATTAGGATTAGATCTAAAAGGCCAGAGGTGAATGGTGTAATATTTCTTCAGAAAAATATGTGGGATTGTGACATCCTATTAGATTGTGGAAATAGGAAAAACTCTATTGCTGATGTGTATCATTATATGATTTAAGGGAAACCTGAGTCGTTCTACTTCTGGGATGGAGTTTGATTACTGTATTCATGTGTTCATTCATCCATGCCGCCATTCGTTTGCTCATTTGTTCACAAACATTTATACCTACTATGTGCCCAGCATTGTGCTAAGTGCATGACAGTGCAACAAATATCTCAAAATCTGGTAGGAAAAACACAAATAATTCAGCACAATGTGAAATGCACTGTATTAGAGGAATCACAAGTATCTTGGGAGTCCAGAAGAGTGTTTAAATAACTGCTTGAGGAAATTGGATGGTAGTGCTTAATTGGGTCTTGAGGGATGAATAGGAGTCTCAGAAAAGGGGGGGGCAGACAAGGAAGGGCAGGCACATAATGCTTCAAATATAAAGATTAGAATATCCTGCCTGGGTGAAATTTAGGGAGGGTATTAGATCTCTCACATACACACTCATTTGGGTGCACACTTGGGCAGAGGATTAAAGTATTAGAGTATTAGTTTACATTTGTCACTTTCGTTCTTATCAAAGAGACTAGAAGTAAGGCTCAGTTACTTTTAGGGTCTTAATCTTAATTATCTGAGTATCATCAAGATACTTCAATGTGTCAAGAATAATTGACTGTAATAAATATCTCTTTAAAAAAGAATGCCTTGAAAAAAAATTAACCTGTTTCAAGGAGCCTGCATTTAATGAGAGATATTGACCTTTTCATTAAAAAAAGGTAGCACAATCACTGAAGTTGTAATGATACAGGAAAGCAGAGCATGGGATCTGTAAACGTGGTGAAAAGGATGACATGGACTTCTGGTTTGTATCCCTTTTAGCACTTACTGTATTCTGTCCGGAGCTTTCATTCCCCGTTGGTCTTTCCCGCTGGATTCAGTTCTTAGGAGCCCGACTCCATCTTTGCCGTCTGTCTGTTTCCTGCAGGCCCGCTCTGCACGAGCAGTTGGCACACAGGGTTCGTCACCCCAGCTGCTCAGCCGGGCATGCCCTCGTGCACAGTGCTACCCAGGACGTCGCTGTCACCTGACCGTCCTGGGCTTCCACACGCGGGACCCTGCTTAACTGTCACGGCTGAAGGGGAGGGGGTGGGGTGACTCGCTCCGGGGCCGGAGCGCGGGGGCCGGTGGGCCAGAGCGAGGACTCAGGCCAGCTCTGTGGGGCCTGGCCACCGCTGACAGAGGTGCTGCTGTTGGTTGTTCTGTTTCCAGAGACACAGCTGGGCCCGATTGGGTTTATGTGCGTGCATGTAATCAGTAACCAAGGTGTGATGGATTTGGACCGTGTTTCCAGTGCACAGGAACTTAAAAAAGCCCAAAACACTGGGGCAGTTGTCTCTACTGGGTGGACGTGTGTGAGCCAGAGCAGTCCCTTGTGCGGTGTTTCCACGTGTGCGGTGTTTCCACGTGTGCGGCGTTTCCACGTATGCGGCGTTTCCACGTGTGCGGTGTTTCCACATCTGGTGTTTCCACGTGTGCGGTGTTTCCACCGTGGGGACAGCAGCAGGGGGCCTGAAGGACCACCCGTCCCAGGATGAAGGAGTATGTCCACCTCTGTAACAGGAAAACGGTGAAGTATCTCAGATCCTCAGAACCCCATTTGCCTTAGATTATTTTTATTATCTTATTTGAATATGTACAAACACGAACCCCCCTTATGTCTCTTTGGCAACTGCAATTCAAAACATATTTATATTAAAATTCACACTGGACTATAAGACCAATAGACTGTGAAGCAGCAGGGTGGGTCTGATGTGATGGCTGAGATGCCGCTGCAGTGTCCGGGCTTTGAGCTCGGCACACCTGTCCCCCAGGGCTCCTGGGGGAGGAGGTCCTCCCCCCATGTCTTCCGGTGCGAATTACTGGGAAGCCAGGTGTCACCTGGCCTTCACCGACGTTCCAAGGATGTCGTTTCTCTTCCCAGTAGCCCTGATGGTGAGAGTAGTACTGCTTAGCGCTGAAGGTAACTTTAGACACACGCACATTCTTGGGCGGCAGTACGTGGTTATGCGCGGTCATCTGGAGGGTCTAGAGTGGCCTTAAAATGATCCCTTTACTTTTTCATGAAATGAAGGGTCAGAGAAAACACTCTTCCAGGAAGCTTGTTGCCCCCAGATTTGATCCTTTATCCTCCTGGGATCCGTAGGTGCCAGTTGTGAAAACGCCTGGGGCTGGGAGGCCCTGGCAGGGAGGGTCCCTGTTGTTTGCATTAGGTGCTGCGGCGCCCTTATGAGGGGCTTTGGAACAAGCAGAGTGAACGTGTGTGTTACGGAACAGGACACCGTACCCGATGGCCTGTCCACACTGGACTTAGCGGTTTGTCGTTGTGCTGTGTCAGTTCAGATGACTTTGACGGTGGACGGTCAGGCGTGTCCTGTACATCGAGTCTCCAAGGAATGTCATTCCTGTAAAGGAAATGAAAAGGGTCATTTGTGCAGTAATCTCCTTGATGGCAGGCGTGCTGTGGAAGTGGGCGGTTTTAAATAGATACTTCGGGTGATAGAGCAAGGCCTTCAATTGCTAGTGTACGTTGCCAGCGTTCAGAGGATCAAGTGGTGACTTTGAAGACAGGAGGGCAGCGCCTCAGAAGAGCATCTTCTGCTGTGTGAGCTGATTTCGCTCATAGAGTGTCCTGGTTCTAGAGGTGATGGGAGTGAGAGTTTAGTGGCTTAGCGACTGAGTCAAGGTAACACAGAGAGTACGTAAGGACTCACTATTTGAACATAGGTGAATTAGTAAATCTTGCCTGATACAAATGCATGAGTGGCCATCCGTTTTTGTGAATAAAAGATATATATATATATATATATTTTTTTTTTTTTGTCAGAAATAACCCCGTATTAGAGCAAGATTGTAGTCTCCCCTTCACAGATAGGACTTTGAAACAATTGTTTCTTTCTAGTAGCCAAGTTTCTATTTAGTGGTTCATTTGTTTCATTAGCATCTATACTCTGGGCCGTTAATTAGTGGGAAATTGGCTTTTAAAAAACGTATCTGCTTATTTATTTAAGTTTAGTTACGTTTCCGTTGTTAAGCAGCGGAGCTGCCTCCCCTGACGGTCTGAGGTGCGTGGAAAACCTCGCAAGTCAGTGGTGGCTGGAGTCACTCAGCACAGGTCTTCGCGGGCTTCGGGAAGGACCCGGTTTAATGGTCGAAGCTCACGGGCGGGGCCCAGTAGACCCATGTGGGAGGAAAGGCTCCAGGACCCGTGGCTGCGCTCAGTGCGTAGGGAGGGTCTTTCTTTAGGGTCCGGGGTCTCCGGGCCGAACCCTCCCTGAGCTCCTGCTCCGGTCTGCCCCTCCCTGCACCCCGCGCACATCGCGGCTCTCTGCAGAGGGTCGTCTGTCGGGCACGCAGAGCCAGGCCGCTGCTTGGATGCTGGGGACGCGGGGCTTCCACTTCTCCTTCCGGTCGCCACCTCCCCGCACGCTCCCCGCCACACTCGGCTCCCCTCGCTTGCACACTCGTTTGCTTTCGCAAAGCCAGGGGACGTGACCGTGTCACTGCTCACACGGGCCGGCCCTTCCGTAGGTGCCAGGAGTACAGTTGGCCCTCGTGACTGCAGGCTGCGTGCGCGCACGTTTGTCTGCTGGCTGCAGCTGGTGCGTGACCCCGCAGTCGTGTCGCTTGCACGCCTGCACAGAGAAGCAGGAGCCGTGTCTCGAGGGGGCAGCTCCTGGCTGAGGCCCCGTGAGGGCAGCTCCCACTGAGCAAGCGCCCCCTCTGCCACGGGTCTCACGTTTCTGTGCTTTTGGTGGTGGTTTTGCTGGTTAGAATGCCCCCGGGGCCGAGTGCTGAGATGCTGTTCGGTGTCCCAAGTGCAGGAGGCTGGGCGAGCCTCACGGAGGGTACGTGCACCTCAGAGGGGCCTCCGTCGGCCTGAGTCACTGCCTGCGTCCACGGCTAATAAACCAACGCTATTAACTTGAAACAGAAACAGACGTAAAACAAGGTCATGTATTGATTGGTTGACAAAAACGTCATGAGCAGAGGCTCACGGGACCCTCACCCTGTGTTTCCCCGGGAGCCGTGGTTCAGGGCCCCGATCCACACACAACACCCCGTGCAGGTAAGTGCTGTTTTCTCCTGGGGTGACCTTGCAGCTTTGGGGCGCCATCAGACGTGCAAACCAAGGCTTATAATTTGGTGTGATTGGTGTTGTGACAGAATTGTGTACAGAAAGGCCTTGGGGAGCATGGGGGAGGGGCTTCATCCCTGGCCTGGGAGGAGACGTCAGGATTACTCACAGAGGAGGTGGAGAAAAGTAGGCAGGTGGTCCCGCGGAGGGAAAGGCTGGCGTGAAAGCAGCTTCAGGGCTGCAGGCTTTGGAGCCGTGGCTGCCGGGCGGAGCCTGAGTCTGCCATCTTTACTCCCCCTCCACCCCCAGCGGTCCTGCCTCTGCTTCTGTTTCTCTCAGCTGCTGCCAGAGGCCACGACACTGACATTTGGAGGGTCCTCCACTGTCATCATCGTTGCCATCCGGGGGTGCTGCAGCCTTGCTCCTCCGTGTCCGGCCCGGGAGACGCCCCCTCCCAGAGAAAGCCCCACCCGCTCGCCCCGGGGCCGCGCCCCCCCTGCCCCCTGCCAGGACTGGCTCGTCCGCTGCGTGTCCGTCGACCTGGGCACCCCGCAGCATCCTTGCAGGCGGCTGAGAAGAGTGTCTGCCTTCCCAGCACCCCGCCGCCGAGGCTCCCCAAGGACGGATAGGTTCTGGCTTGGAGTGGAGCCCCGCAAAGGGCTCCATGAACGCTTACAATCCTGACATAAATGCATCCCCTCCTTCCTCAATCTTTTGTTGTTGTGATTTTTCAGAGAGCTCTCCGCTGCAGTCTGCTTTTCCTTTGTGGGGAACCGCCCACTGCTCAGTGCAGTGTTCTGAGCTCGGACTTGCCAAGGTCATGCCAAGGGCACCCTCCCCGGTGCGCGCTGGGCTGGCTCTGCCGTGGCCGGGAGTGGCTTTGTCCGTGTAGCTGCCACACTGCCCTGAACGTGGGCACACGCTTGCCCAGCCCGAGGCTCCTCCCTGCCCTCCCTCCCTCCCTCCCTCTCTTCCATTTTCCCTGTGAATCGCTGTGTGGCAGGTCGTTTTCTCTGGACCCTCTGGGGTGGCTTGTATTCCTTTTCTTTCTCTCCCTGTCTTTTGAGTAGATTTTCAGTTTGCTGTGTTTCGATGGAAGGTTCAAGCCTGTACTTGCATCCTGAAGAGTTTGAACTTGGAGGTGCGGCGTGGAGTAGGGGCAACGCAGGGCCTGAGACGCTAGCTCCGTGGCTCGTGGGCTGTGCAGCCTTGGGCACCCTCCTCAGACTGGCTGGGCCGGGCCTCGGGACCAGGGTAATGAGGACAGTGGAGACGGCGCTCAGGATGCAGCCAGCGCTGTCCTGGCCCCCGGGGGCTGTGCAGCTGCTCCTTCGCCTCCGTCAGGGGTAAGTGTGGCCCCAGAAGGAGACGCCTGCGTGGAGGCGCACGGAAATGGTGCTTCTCGCAAGTCTGAATTCCGAAGTTAAGATTCAGGACACAGTCTGTGACAGTAAAGAAACATGTCCCTTCAGATCGAACTATGGCGCCCCTTGCATTATACTTGAAAACGTTAACCATAAAGCTTTATTTGTTGAGGTTAATTTTATACACCTTCTTCTCAAATGCAGCACATTACTATTTCACCCACTTAATTAAATGAAAAAGTTGGACTGCTTATTAAGGGCTTCGTTCCCATCATGGTGATGGTGAGCATGATTTCTCATGCCCACGTGTTGGTGAAGTCACTAGGCTGTGGCAGCACCGCAGTGGCCACCCCCGGGCTCGGTGTTTCAGGGTGAAGGTGCTGCTTTGGAAGCGGCCCACGTTGGTGTATGGCTCTGGTGCCTCGGGGGAGCAGGCAGACTGGCCAATGGCATTAGCTCGGATTCGTCCTGGAAGTGGGCCGTTCGCAGAGGGGCCCCGAGAGAATGGGACAGCCACCCGCGTGTGAGGAAGGGACAGCAGTACCGGTCACTTTCCACAAGCGTGGGGCCATTTCTCCAGCACGAGGCGGGGGCTGGGAGGAAGAGTTTGGTTCCAGAGAAATCTGGGCTGATGCGAGTCCAGCTGGAGCTGGTGGCGGGCAGGTGGGGGCCCCGGGGAGCCGAGAGGTGCCAGAGACACGCATGTGCTCGTGAGCCCACTCGGGGTTTCTCTGTGCGCCTCGGAGGGGGGTATGGCTGGGTGCCTGAGAAATTCCGGAGCCCTGGTGTCGCTTCTCTTAGGCGTTGCCTTTTATCTGCCTTGTGCACACGTCCAACTTTGCCTCCAGCTCCGGGCGCTCTATGACTTTGATAACTTCTTGTTTTCCTACAGGATTTGGTTTTTCTTCCCAGTAAGTCCTCTTCGGGCAGCTGATGGCGTAGGGTTTGTTGGTCAGGCAGACGTTCATTTGTGAGCCGTGTTTTTTGAGGCCAACACCGGGGGACATCCTGTCGGTCTCCCAGGGAGGGAAGGAGGGGCCCCTTGTGCCGAAGCCGTGTCTTCTTCTCCGTCCTTTCTTCCCCGAAACAGCAGCTTCCCCGCTTGGCTGCTTCTGGAAGCATTACTTAGCTCTCCGTCTCTGCAGAGGTAACGGAGGCGGCACATTTGGGCGTGTTTCTTCCCTTATTTTCCAGCAACACTGCAGCTTCTTTTCCATTTCCTGGTCAGTGCGTCCTTCCCGAGTCATTGTGGGTGGCTAGGCCTCCGTACTGGATGCTCCAAGGCCGGATCATTCGGCCTTAGACTCGGAGAGACCCTGGACATCCCTGAGTCCAATCCCCTCTCATCACAGAGCAGGCGCTTGAGGCCCAGGGTGGCTAATCAACCCCATTGTGTGTGTGTCTGTAGGAGGTTGACATTCCTTTACCATAGAAATTCCGTGAAACTTTTAGTTCTTCAGAAATTGCCTTTGCGCTTACTTTGCCACTATCTTTGTTAATCTTTCAGTTTCTCTAATTTTATTTCTGCACTCAAGGCCTGAATTCAGCCTGCTTTGTCTACCTTAGAAGATCTCTGGTACGTGTTTCTGCTTCAATTCTCCCTCCTGCGGTGCACCTGCTGATTATCCTGCAGACAAGGTGGTTGGGTTCCATTGTCTCTGCCTGGTGTCCTTAATAATAGGAGTTATTTCCGTCATTCCGCCTCCCAGCCTTGAAGCTCTCCACTTCTCCTCCATGGTCTGTCCTTCTACTTTCAGTTTTTACAAAGAGTAATAAATATTTAGCTTGAAGTTTTTTCAGCTTTTGCAAATCTCTGATGTGCATTTTAAGTGGTCACTGAATGACTTACTTCTCTTATCAGATGATCATTTATGATAAGAAATGTTACCTGTGCTCTAAGACCCTAAGAGAAACTTCACGAACTTTTCCTGTAGGGCTCTCGGCAGAAGCACCAAATGTGCATAGTCTACCCACTGGCAGAAGCAAAAATATTTCATAAAGTGAATATTAAACTTCTCCGTTTGAATTATGTTCAACCTTGGGCAGGATTTTCTTTCCCCTGTGGGGCTCCATCTCTGAACATGTATTGCAAGTTTATGAGCTCACTTGATTTGCTAAACAAATGTCTGTTTCTAGGGTGGCTGCTAAGGACAGCCTCTAAGTTGTCTGGTCTGCCCTGCGGTACACGCGGCAGGCTCTGTCCTTGGCTGTGTGGTGGGTACCACGTGGCTGGTGAGCCCACGCCACAGGAGATGTCGGTGTGTCCCTCCAGATTCAGACTGGGCCCTACCTTCGAGTCCACAGGTACACCTAAGTACGCAGCTTCTGGAGCGAAGCTGAATTCTGTTTTGCTTTGTCTGGTTTGGTGGGGGAGGAGTGGAGAGAACGTAGGAATTCTTACTTTTTTGTGTATTTGATGAGACAAACGCTGCCCGCCCACTTGCTTCGTTTGTGTACGTTGACCAGACACAACTGATTCAACTGTTCCCACAATTCCAGTGGCAGTTTTGATGGCCAGGATCATGGGTGTAAAAGCAGGCCCGTCGGGAATGGTAGGGATTTTAAAGAGGTTTTGAAAAATGGGCCTTGAGGGAGGCGTGTTGAGGGCTTAAGGGGGCTGGATCTGAATGGAGCGTCTAATAAAATGAGAAATAGTGCCTTCCTGCCTGTTCTGTGTGTTTGTTGCTTTCTGTTTGGGGACTTCTCCCAGGAGAGAAGCGTTAAAATACCTAGCTTCTTATTAATGATCCTTTCGTCATTATATTTAATCACCCAGATCCTTGCAACAATTCCCATTAAGACTTTACTGCTAGATTATTAATGAGGAAGGTACATCTCTACGAGTAATTGTAGTTAAGGGAGGTTTAAATACCATGACTGGGGTAAACGGTAGGCAGAGAACGAGCGAGTACATCAAATCAGTAACTTATAAAAGGTTCGGGAACTCTATCAAGGCAGTTTCTGACCTTGGGATTTATGTGTTGTGAGTTTATGCAGGGAGTTCAAACAACCCATTGAGTTGAACACAAGCAACCATTTGGATGGTATGGTTAAAGCTACACCATATGTTTATATGTATAAAAATGGAAATCATGTTTTAAAATAGCAGCATAAGTCTATACATTTTCAATGAGGACTCTTGAATCTCAAATTTTGAAAACTTCTGATTTCAGTTTTTAAATGGGTACAGATAGGAATCAGGCATGGTAACGCCCATGTGGATTACACATTTTCCAATTGTCAAATAGTTAAGATTAGTGTCCATATGAGTTTATGTCATATAACATTCCTAAACATTCTCTGGGGTATACTATAATTTTCACATTATTATCTCATACTTTGGTTTTAATAGGATTGGTAAAAGTTTTGAAGTTTTAATTTCAGTTTTTCCCACTGCTCAGAATTTGATGATATAAAATGAAAAGGGGTTTCCATAGTTGCTGACATTCACCAGATTTTGTTCCAAAGCATGGGCTTTAGGAGACTTTTGAATTAAATCCACATTCTCCACCCAAGCTGAGTGACATAATCCAGCAGTTCAAAGATAGGTATGCCATAAACAGCTATAGTTAAATAATCCCCCCAAAAATATTAAAACATGGAAATACAATAAAAGAAGAATTGATCACTTTATAGTGGAATACTCTATAAACTGTCTGCATTGGAAACATGTGGTGAGTTTTAAAACATCTGAGTTCTATAATTCTAAAGTGTATAGTTTATTTGAAGGCAGGAACTGTTTTTTCTCCTCTGTGTATATATAAGAATACAGCTTAATATATTTTTTTGCTGTCCCAATTTGCATTCACTTTCTTATTTTTAATTTAGAGAAATCACTTTGGAGTACAAATATGTAACATAAATATATTCACCTCAACTAAATATTTTATTGCTAAGTACTAAAGTCTAATCATAAAGAGATTAATTCTGTAACTCTTGCTGCTTTGTCTACCTTTGTCTGAAACAAAAATCACACATTAACATAAACCCAAATAGCAAGAAGAAATTATTTGAAAGCATATACATGGTATAGAAAGGTATCAGGGTATTTAATTTTTATGATCATTTAAATTAAAAAAATGTTTTAAGGTCTGCAGGTTTATCTGAGTGGCGTTATACCCCTCGTGTAATAATTACGGGAGCTGAACTGGATCAGGGGTTTTGCAATGTAATGTCTGCACGGCCTCATTTCACTAGTTAACTGAGGTTATCCAACCCTCCCGTGAAGGAGGGGACTGAACTCTTAACCATTACAAAAGCTGCTGTCTGTAGATGACACTATTCTACGTGGAACAGTTCACTTCGTTTTCCACGTTGCCTAGAGCGTTATATTGTGTGTGTAAACGATGTTACAGCAGCCTCATAAGGGGAACAGAGCTATGTTTGCTGAGCAGTGAAAAGGTTAGTTCAGTTTCTTACCTGGTTCAACTTTTTTAAAAGGGTTTTTTTTTTTTTTTTTTTTTTTTCGCAAACTGACAATACCCCCAAAACATGTGAATTGAGGCTTATCTTCAATACTGGACTCATTAGTGTTTCAGGCTTAACGTGCAGCGTCCTTCCCACTGCAGAATTCTGTGCATCCGCTCTGTTTTCTCTCCACCTCCACCCGTTCCACCTGCAAAATGAACAGTGTTTTTAAAAAATTGCATTTTGAGGTAAAGAAGAAAGGCAGCACATGTGATTGTCAGAATCAGAGGGGCTGCACCGAGTTCCAGAGCGTGGTCCATGGAGCCCCCCGCCCGGCCCTTTGGAAGGGGCCTCGGAAGTCCCTGGACGGACGGGGGTTCTGGAGGACCCCTCCGTTAGTGAGAAGTGGAAGGTGCGGGGTCTGGGGCAGGTGACCTCCCTTCCGGGCTCCCCTGTCCCGGGCATTTTCCGGGGAAAGTTGCAATACCTGTTGGCTGAGGTTGGCTCCAGTTCTGAGAGGTTCTGACGTCAGCAGTGTCCACAGCACCCATGGTGACTGGGGGCATGTCCTGGGCTCCGGGTGCCGATCCCCGGCCACACACCTGTGATGGCCTCGCCTCAGGTGCTGACACTCACCTGCTCCAGGTGAGGCTGCCGGAGCAGGGGCTGTGGCTCCAAGGCCAGGCCCCTCATGGTGTGCAGGCCCTGAGGTGGCCATGTCTCCTTCTGATCCGTGAAAGGCCATCGCCCTGCAGGTGCGACTTGTATACAAAGCAGATGGAAGCTGGGCCATACCTTGGGGTCCAGAAGGAGGAGGGAGAGCCTTAATTTTTAAGCAAAGTATCTGTCAGGTAAAGTGATTTCCTGCTGAGAAAAAGAAAGCTTAGTTTGAATTCGTTTTTCATCTCCTTGGTAGAACTGAAGGCTCTACAATTCCATACTTTGGTCCACCTTTATTAAGTAGAAAATAAATGAACATCGCTTGTTTAGAAAATTTACTTAATCACTGCAAACTCAAACTAGATATTTTAAGCCAGGAATAATCTTGTCTGTGGGGAGAATATTTATTGTACAGATGGAAGTAAAGTCTGAAATAGCTGTTAAAGTCTTTTAACACACTATTTTTATTTTGTCCGCTTTAATGGAGATGAAACAGAAATCACGTTCAGCCTGGTCTCTCCAGCAGAGGGGGTTTCCTCTAGGTTTGCTCGTGGAGGGAGGTGAGGGGCTTCTCTGCTAGCACCCTGGGGAGGGGAGCTGCAGGTGCCACTCGCCCCCTGCAACGCACCTTGTCCCTATAAACCCAGCATCAGCTGTCCAGAGTTTCCCCATCATCTGTCCTGCTCGATGCTTTTGGTTGCTGTTGTTCCTTTCCCTTGTTTCAGCTCACTTAGCAGAGACTGGTCCAAGGAGATAAGAGTCTGTTACCAACCTGCTCAGTACATTTTGATCACCTAGAGCAGCGGTCCCCAACCTTTTTGGCACCAGGGACCAGTCTCGTGGAAGACAGTTTTTCCACGGATTAGGCGGGGGGATGGTTCAGGAGGTGATGCGAGCGATGGGGGAGGATGGGGGACGGCAGATGAAGCTTCGCTCGCCGCCCAGCGCTCACCTCCTGCTGTGCAGCCTGGTTCCTAACAGGCCGCGGACCAGTACCGGTATCGGTCGGTGGCCGGGGGTTGGGGACCCCTGACCTAGAAGAGCAGCTCCCAGGAGGTGGAGGTCCCCTGTGTTTCTGGGTGGTTTAAGCCTTCCGTGAACGGCGGAGTGATGTGGGGAAGCCAGCTCACGCTGGCCGCTGGTTTTCAGCATCCTCAGCTTGACACGCCCCCCGTCCCCACCCTCACTCTCCCGACGTGACCACGGCAGCTGGAGATGATGCCTTCTGCCCGGCTGGCTGTGAATCAGTGCACTAAGTTGTGTCCTCAAGGGTGTAACTGTGCGTGGACATGTATTTGTAGGTTTTCTTATTTACGTAAGGGGCCAGGTGGGCAAGAGCAAGGGGAATGTTTTCAAAAGTCATTTTAGTGTTTATTTTTTAACACTGCCATCTGGGAAGGTGCTGATCTTAAAGTTTCAACGTGGTGAGAAGAACAAGAAGCTGGTCCACCCCACTGCCTCACTTCTCCAGGCGCAGCTAGAAGCACGTGTTTGTGCCTGGAATGAGTTCACGGTTTCGGGTGTGACGTGTGCATCGCTTCTGGTCCTTACTGCCCTCGAGACACGCGGCTGCAGGGGCCCTAGGTTATGGGGTTCCAGGGAACCCAGGCTTTCCTAAAGCTCTGGTGGAGGGCGAAGTGTAATACATTTATGAAAATGTGGAACCTTTCTGCTTTTAAACTGGGGGGGAGTGTGTGGTGGTTCTTCTAAGTTCAAGGAAGCAGGAGGGCTAGGATGTTTGTCTTTACGTCTTTGTACTCAGGAAGACCCAGTCCTGATAGAAAGCATCGTATCTCAAAATGTGGACCAAAGAGTGGCTGCATCAGAATTCCACAAGACCTGTTCAAAATGCGTATTTCCAGACTTTCCGGATCAGAATTTTAAAAGGTTGGGGATTGGAAATTTACACTTAAAAAAAGCATCCCAAAGTGATTCTTCTGCACGCTGAAGTTTGAAAACCACTCTTCTAGTGTAATGAATAACCTCCACTGCTTCAAAGGGCAGAAAATCTCTGACGTCACTGGTGATGTTGGTCTGTGTGGCGAGGACTTTCTGAAAAATACGCTGAAGATGAAGCAGTGCTCTGAGACTCTTTCTTCGAAGAGACCCTCCCCCCAGGATGGTCACCATCCTAATTGCTGTGGTGAAAATAGGAACAGCTCATGGCGTTAGCTGCCTTTGCCTGCTGACTCATTCAGATAATTGGCATGTGGAAAAGTTTAACTAGAAAAAATTAGACTCTTTTGTGCTTTAATCATTATGAAAAAAAATTAGGAGGTAGTTAAATTTATAGAGGTAAGCAGTTTTTGCAAAGTGCACTTTAAGTGGGTTAAAATTGGTATTTTGTCACCAGTTATGTTATGTAGCAATTGCTTTCAGTACGGAAAGTAGCTAATTTTTGCAAAATATTTGCTTTTGTTTTTCAACAGGAAAAACTAACCCAAGAGTGTGTATTCAGAGAACAGTTTGAAGAAAACTGGTATAACACGTACTCCTCGAATCTGTACAAACACGTGGACACTGGAAGGCGGTTCTATGTCGCGTTAAATAAGGACGGGACCCCCAGAGAAGGAACGAGGACTAAACGGCACCAGAAATTCACACATTTTTTACCCAGACCAGTGGACCCCGACAAAGTACCCGAACTCTATAAGGGTATCCTAAGCCAAAGTTGACAAAGACCGTTTCTTCACTTGAGCCCTTAAAAAAGTAACCACTATAAAGGTTTCACGCGGTGGGTTCTTATTGATTTGCTGTGTCATCACATCAGCTCCACTGTTGCCAAACTTTGTCGCATGCATAGTCTGACGGAGGCGTGGAGGGGACATGCTGATTTTGTTCTCCAGGCTCGTCCTCTCTCGGGACCCCCTGCCCGCTGCTGCTGGGTGGGTGGAGAGCAGAGGGCAGGAGGCCGCAGGGTGAGGGGGTGAGTGGGGCTGCGGAGAGGAGGGAGCAGAGAGGACCAGCCGATGCATGTGGGGATAGATGCGCTTTCCCGTCCGGTCTCTTGTCCTTCATCCTCATCAGCAGAGCTGCCACACCTGGACGCATCGGGATCTGGCTGGCGGCCCGAGGCGGGCCCCGCTGCATTTTCACAGGCAGGAGGGTGCGGTCTGACCGACAGGACTTTCTCGGTTCATTGTCACGGCTGTCATCCCAGTGAATTTAAAGCAAAGACCTCTCAGTTAAAAAAAAAAAAAGAAAAAAAAAAAAGAAAAAAAGTTAAATTTATTTATAGAAATTCCAAAGGCAACATTTTATTTATTTTATATATTTATTTATTCTATAGAGTTTATTTTTAATGAAATATGTACAGGCCAGATAGGCACTTTGGAAGCTTTAGGCTCTGTAGGCATTAAATGGCAACGTCGGCTACAAACCTGTGGCATATTCATGCAGCGAACGTGGCGTGCGTGGATGCGAGACACTCAGATGGCCCTAGTGTCCTAAAGGCGACAATCGCTTTTGTGCCCGTGTTATTGTAAACTGATGCATACCGTTCATGACACTGAGTGTCCACTCTTCAGACTGCTTGTTCCATAGCTTATCCCAGAGGATTAAAGATAAACTGGGTCTCAAACTTTTATTCTGTGTCTGTAATATTTCCTCTCTCATAAGTGACTTCCTCCCTCATTGTAATAACTTCACGGTTGGAAAATATAAGGGTTGGTATATATTCTACTTGTCTAAATGTATCGCAGAATATACCAAAGCTAAACAATAACAGTGCTTTTATTTTAGTCGATCTCCAGAACAACATATCAAACATTGTACTGGATTAGAATTCTCAAAAAGGAAAAAAAAAAAAAAAAAAACTTACTTGGCATAGATTTTTCTTTTTTTTTAGGGGGCAAGAATCAGAGTCAGACAACAGGGTAATTCTTATAAACTTTTTATTTGTGCACTTGGCTCTCAAATATGAAATTACACAAGTACCATAGGGGTTATTGTAACATCTTTTATAGAAAATTGCTTTCGGTGTGACCTGTCATAATACCTGGTAAAAGCACCCTTCAAGTAAAACTTGCAAAATGAAACTAATAAATCTCCATCAATCATGACAATGAGGAAGAAAGTATATATTTGTTGACTGTGTTTTGTTTTTTAAAATGGTCTTCACAAGCACTCAATTTTTTTAGAGGGGAGGTTACTCTGTAGATTATCTTTTACAAGGCTTTTATAACATTTTATGCTGAAAAGCATAAGAATACATATTTCTTTAGTAGCAATAATTTTGAAACTTGCCCTTGGGCAAGGGAGACTATTTCTTACTATATACTAAGGAGAAAAGAGCCAAATTCTTAAAGCAATATTTAAGAAAAAGAAATTTATAACAAATTCTCATACCACATATAACACTTTCTAGCCATTTGTGTGGGAAATTGAAAGTGACAGTTAAAAAATGTGTTGGGATTTATGTAACTAATTTTAAAATTTCGTATTCCAACTTTGTTTTGCTCTGATGCACATTCTCTATGAAAAATAAAAGTATGCCACTGGTGAGTCAAAGCTGTTTCGAAGTAGAAGCACATGGCTGATTGTCATGAGCGCAGGGGGCCCATCTCTGGTCCAAAGGGCAGAATGGACAGGGCCTCCTGTTGATGTGCATTAAAGAAAAACTAAGTCCAACATTTGGAATTAAGAAATATGCTGGGGGGGAGGGGACAGAAGCAATGTAAAATAGCTGATTTGTGGTAAAAGTCAATGTCCTCTTCATTTATTTTCTTGTTTTTTTTTTTTTTAAACTTTCTTAACAGAAACTGCATTTAATTCCAAGAGGTAGTATTCTTATTTATTATTTAACCCTTTGCTGCTGCTAAAATGTGCACATATTCAGGCTTTAGTTTTTCCAAAAGGCATTTAATATTGTTGGCTGAAAAACATTAAACATCTGATCACAGGGAAGAATCAAGTTTCTAGGATGTCATAGGTACAATATTTAGCACCGAAGAAATTGATTTTAGGAAATAGCCAAAAGTAATCTTAAAGTAGCATGAGATGCTAGATTAATCAGCCTAAAAGAAAGAAAACGATTTGTGAAAAAGACTAAACTCTCCATGCATTCCTAGAAAATGCTACTTTAATGTCGACTTTTGGAGTTATTTTGTTTTGGTTACTTTTTTTTTTGAAAAAAGAAAAACAAAATGTTATATGCTTTTGGCAATTGATATGATAAACTGTAATGGTCTGTAAATAAATAAATACTGACTTATGCAATTTCTGTACATAAGTGTTCTGGGAGAGTAGATGGCTCAGGGTTTTGGTGCAGGCGCTGTCCTGCTGGGCCGCAGAGCAAGTCGCCCCAGCTCCTGGCTTTGCAACTGGTTCTTGTCATAAGGGACCCAAGGCCGTGGGTGGCTGCTCAAGCCTCTGTGGAATGATGGGTCCAGTTTTCACAAACACAAGCCTGGCCAGCCAAACCACTATGTCGTTTGTGCCAACACTGCACCTTGGTCACAGACTTAACAGGCATGGACTGACCCACCCCCCCCCCATCTGTCATGCGAATGTCCCCAGGCGGTGCCGACGTGCCAGGTACCTTGGGGCACCTGTCCCTGCCAGGTCCTGTTCTGTGGATAAGTGGACGGCTTCCGTTTATGGTTTTCATTCGATTTCATCTCATTAACACAACATTGTGTTATTTACTTGATAATCTGTAATTGTATGTAAATACATACAGGATTATGTAATTTGTGTAAATACATAATTACAGACTTTGGAAAACTGGTATTTTTTACTTGATGTCCATGTTGGAGCTGCTTCCGATTCTGTGCCTACATGAACCGATGGAATTTTAAAAACACGATCTCCTTGCTCTTACAGCTGAGCTGTTGAGTGTGTGTTGAGGGACGAGGGGGTGTGGCGATGATGGGGGGCACAGACGCATCCGGATGTCCTGTCTTTTCTGTAAGCGTTAGATGAGGGAGCACGGAAGCTTCTGGGGTAAAGATTTATGAACTTGCATCAAGCAAAACGCAGTGTGTACGCACGTTGACGTGGATGGTGAGCGGACAGAGGCATATTGTCCGAGGTCAAGTTCTGTTTGCTGCATCGTTTGACCTCGAAATGTGCCGGATTTAGATCCACTGTTTGTGGTCACTTGCATGAAAGAGCAATGAAGCGGCGGGGGTCAGGGAATACACCAGATGGATTCAAAAGATGCGTTCGCCAAGCCCCTGTGTCTGCGTGTGTGTGCGTGTGTGTGTATGTGTGAGACACGCGACGTAATACCCACGGGCATCCATAGACATTTCACGTTTGAAAATTGACACTTTATTGTTACAGGTGGGGTGGGAGGAATTACGTGTCGCTCAGTCAGTAGCCCCGCGTCCCGGGCTTCGGGTGTGGCGGGCGGGCCTGACTGCGGGCCGGAGCCGCGCCCCACGTGGCTCCCCGCTCCGCCTGCCCCGCGCCTCGGCAGCCGCCTCCCTTAGGTCTTCAGAAGAATTTTTCTTGTAACCTCTTCTTCAGCGGGGGGAGCGTGCAGAAATGAGAAACGGCCTCTTCTATAATTTTCTCTGGAAAGAAATGGTAACGAGTGTTCTTCACGTGTGTGTGTTCTACGTCTCGGCGATGCACCAGCTCGTACTCGGCAGGTTGGTGGACGCCGGCTGTAAGGTCGGACGGTGTTGTGACAGCCACCAGCGAGGCAAGGAGAACACCAAGGAGAGGCCTCTTTGCTACTTTGGTTGATCGTCAGAGAGAAAATTCATACGTAGGTTTCTCATTTCTCTCCAACTGTATTCTGGCACATATCTTGGAAAACATTTTTAAAACAACTTTAATTAAAACAAGTGGTAGGCATCCCTGATATCTCAGTACCTCTTGGCCAGATGTGCTGGTAGCTGGCTCTTGTTTTTTCCCATCCCCTTCTGAAGAGCCTTCTGTTTGTGGTTTTGGTGATGATTCCTGTTGTTATTAGTGGACTTAGCTGGGAACATTTGATCCTGGGAACGGAAGAGTTAGAAGACAGTGTGTAAAGGGGACATTCAGAGCTGAGCAGCTGAGTCTGCCCTCCTCACACAGTGGAAGCGCAAGCGTTACTGACAACGTTCGTGGCCCGGCTTGGAGACACTTATCGTAAACACACTCACGCAGGCTTTTTCCTAAGCATTTTGTGGGATGTGCAAAGCATTCTGTAAACTCCACCTGGCTGTTGCCTCTCGCTTCTAGTGTCTGCGGGTGTACAGGGTTGGTCCATGACAGCTTTGGGAGATTTCTGTTTCCGATTCATAAAAAGAGGGCTTTTCCTAGTCCGTGAAGATGTTAGAATTATAGCTGCTCTTTCAGAAGGAAGTGGTACTCCAAACATCTCTTCACTCCATGGCTGACCAAATCCTGCCCCCTCCCTCCCTTCCTGTTTTTCTTTGCCTCACTCCTTCCCTCCTTCCTCTGTCGTATTGTGGAGCTGGCATCAGCAATAAAAGGGCAGGCATGGTCTCTGATGGTACACGGAACTTAAACCACAGGCATCCTGAGGTGCTGTGATGGACCCTGGGATGGGAGGGTGCCGGGGGCCGTGGGACATCCGTGCATCCCATGTGGACTTTTGAGGGCCTGCGGTCGTCACGTCTGAGCTGAGATGCAAGCGAGCAGGAGGTACGAGAGAGAGAGCTTATAGTCACTGGCTTTCTAACCGTGTCAAGATTAAGTGCTTTGTTCTTGGCGAATCGGGGCTCATTGGATCTTTTCCTGATGCTTCCTGGATGCCTGTGATGGACCCTGAGGACGTGAAAAGTGCCGGCTGATGGGCCAGCATCGGTCATGGCTTTGGTTCCTGGAGATGAAGGGGACCAGTCTTTAGTCAGACCATCTCTGCTGCCCTGTGCCTACTGGGGCCACGCTCAGAATGCTCTTTGGCTACTTTTGGTTGCTATTCAGAGGAATGTGACTCTACTAGTTTTTGTTAATATTACTCACTTTAATTTTCCCCCTCCACATTTACCTCGTGTCACAGGCAAAATTCACAACAGAATAGCAATGAAAATATAGGGTAACAAAAGAGGTGAAAAGATAATCTTTAAAATATCCACTTCATTCTTTCAATAAATATGTATTGAGCAGCTGCTATATGACATGGAACAGTGCTAAGGATATTGTAGAGGAAAAAAAGACAATATTTTGATCTTGCTACTTAATACCAGGCTGGGTTCTATGTCAATTGTTATATCAACATGCAGTTTAAGATACTGTAGGACTGGGATGCCCACGTTATAAGGCAATTAGGATAATGTTGACAATTTTCCATGGATTTCACCTGTCTTCAGCCATGTATTCAATTTACATGAATATGTAAGAACCCAGTTAGATGCAGACCCATTCAAGTCCTATTGTTTTAAGTAGGGCAGCGTTTTCTTTTTTTAATTTTGTTTACTTTTTAAAATATTCTTTTCCATAACGGTTTATCACAGGATACTGAATATAGTTCCCTGTGCTCTACAGGAGGACCTTGTTGTTTATCCATCCTGAATATAATAGTTTGCATCTGCTAACCCCAACCTCCCACTCCATCCCTCCCCCACCCCCGGGACAGTGTTTTAAAAATGTGTCCTCAAATTTGATGATACAGATTCTTTCGGTAGATGATCTCCTCCTTGGCAGTAAATGAGTTTCTTTTGAAATAGAGGCCGTCCCATTTTTCCTTCCTTGGGAAAATCCAAAGGAAAAGGCACCGGAATTCCAAAA
This sequence comes from Balaenoptera physalus, assembly GCF_965194825.1. Taxonomy (NCBI): domain Eukaryota; kingdom Metazoa; phylum Chordata; class Mammalia; order Artiodactyla; family Balaenopteridae; genus Balaenoptera; species Balaenoptera physalus. The sequence goes on along the minus strand of NC_138899.1, from coordinate 80,246,453 downwards.
GTTTATCAATTACACATTTGGCTGTCTTTTAAGGATACCAGGACTCTGAAGCTACAGGAACCAATGAAGCTTTGGAAAATACCTCATCTCCCTTACATCCCACCTCACTGAAATATAAATGGGCGTGTAACAGTAGCTTTTATACCATAGAGATGAAATTATGCATCTCGGTTAGAGGGATAAAACTTTTCATTTTGTCTTCACCAGAATTAAAAATCTGTAGTTAATCAGCTTCTGGCTTCCCCTGTGGCTTTGGTTTCCTCTTCTAGTTGTAGGGGTGCCCTGGCTTCCCACTCTCTTGGGTCTTCCCCTCTTTGTCCTACATTTGACAAGTAGAGATGCTTCGGTGCCTGTTACAGAATAAGTAGAACAGGTGCGATGTGATGGGTGGTCTTTAGAATTTCTCCAGAAGAGTTTTATGATGTTGAGTTTGGTTTAGGGAACGAGGGCTAATTGAATTAGAGCAGCATTCAAAGCAGGACATATTGGCAAGAAAAGAAATTCTCTGTCCTTCAGGAGATATGCCGTGACTGTCCCTGGATGGAGAAAACCTAAGGGCAGAACATTTCCCTGACGCTGCCATTCACCCAATGTCGTGCCATCAAGAGATCAATTTGAGTTATGAATGCTACTTTGGTAGATGGATGCAAAGTTTGAAATCAGACTATTTCTTCTGATCTGCTTCAAAGAAGCAATTTAAAATTTTGTGGTGACTCTAATGTGCCTATACCCATGCTTCCTGTTTCTTCCTCTGGCATATTTCCTATCCAAGAAGGCTGGATTCTACTATTCTCATCTCAGAGCTTTCATTTGGTTCCAGATGCAAAGTGCTATTTCTTTTAAAATGTAGATTATTAACAATGCTTCCTGCTGAAGTACATGAATTAACCTGCCTGAAAATACAGTCTAGTCACATCGAGTCCTTTTCTGTGAGCCATTGCGCCATTCTGCATTCCACGTGGTCCTAAACGTGTTCCCAAATGCATCAGTTCCTTGAGATGGCCAGACTGCTCTCAAACGAGCTGTTCTGTTTCCTAATTAGCTGGTTGCTATAGACACTTGGGTCATGTTTTTTTTCAAATAGTAGGAGCTCAAATTATAGGAAAACTAAAAATAAAATAGAAAGAATAAATATTATTATTGTAGTTGGGATAAATAAAAGTTATTTTTTTGTAGTCATGGGTCACATTTGATGCTTTAAATTTTTTTAAACCGTTTAAAATTGGTCAACTATTGAGTTTTATTCTTAGGGAAACCCATGATTTTTCAACATGTCTATATAATACCCAGTGGATTATTTAGAACCTGACCAAAACTTAAGTGAAGGGAACTTTTCCCTGAAGCTCATTAATTTATTAAGCAAGCAAATATTGATATATACCATATTCTGGGGATTATAAAGTAAAACAGAATTGTTAAAATTTGTTTTCATATGCAATGTGAATATGTATTGACTCACTTAGCTTGTGCCTACCTCTTGTGAAAGTGTCATGATTTTATTGTCATAATTTTCTTCTTGTCTCCTTTATATAAAATATCACTTCTCCTTGGAGAAGACGACTGGGATGTGGTTTAAAGCAGAGTGTCATCTCTTTAAAGCAGGTACTTTACACTATAATGGACTTGCGCCATCTGGAGATTTTCTTTTGGTTCCCCTTCCACTGGATGCTTATCATTGTTCTCAAAGGAATTCCCTCTTGGTTTGACTTCAAACTGAAAAATGTCTCTGAAAAATAAAACATGCATAAAGTCAATATGATGTAATTTAGCGTACTTTTTGGTCATGTTTTATAATGATTAGTCTCTATTTGTAGTTCAGAACAGTAGTTAAGTTTCCAAATTCCTGTGTGACTGTTTTTATCTCAGAAACATGTGATGGCTTGTCATGAAGCTATCTTATTGGGGAACCACACCCGATGGTTCTGAGCACACTCAAGGAACTATATTAAGGAGCATGTGACAAATGTATGCACAATTTATAAATACATTTGATTAGTAATTGCTCTCTAGAAAGGGGCTATGTAGTGATTAGTACATGAATATAAGAAGATTACCTGAGGACAGGAAAGAACCACCCTAAAGGATGAGCGGTAACAGTACTGGGCGCTCCCAAAGGGTGAGGAGCAGTGCCTCTTCCTACCAGACAGACTAGAAAACCTCAAGATTCATAGAGCATTAGGTGGAGAACACAGAAGGGTCTTACCTCAATTGTGGAGAATAATTCGCCTTAGACTAAACACTGTTCCAATTCTACCCAACATATTTTAAAAGAAACACCAAAAAGGACCAAACTATTTTCAAGTAAAATTAGCTTTATCCCAGAACAAAACTCCATAATATTTATGGGAATGAAGAATACCAAGCAACCAGCAAGATAAAATACACAATGTTTGGCATCCAATCAAAAATCACCAGACATGCAAAGAGGCAGGAAGATACAACCCAAAACGAGGATAAAAAAGCATTCAATTCAACCTGACCCAGAACTGACAGAGATGTTAGAATGAGCAGAAAAATACATTGAAACAGTTATTAATATATTCTGTATTTTAAAATAGTGTGAGACAAGAAAAGATACAAGAAAAAATTCAATTTTGACTTCTAGAGATGAAAAGTACAATGTGTGAGATGAAAAATACATTGGATAGGATTAATGGCAGTTTGGACATTGCAGAAGAAAAGATGCATATACTCAAAATCACAGTAATAGAAACTATCTAAAATGGAAGACAGAGAGAACATGGAATTAAGAAAAATTGAGCAGAGCATTAGAGAGTTGTGGGAAAACTTCAAGAAGCTTAATACCCATGTAACTGGAGTCCCCAAAAAAGAAGAGAGAGGAGACAAAAAATTTAAATAAATAATGACCAGAAAGTTTCTAAACTTGATAAAAACTATAAATACAAAGACCCAAGATGCTCACTGCACCTAAAACATAAGAAACATGAAAAAAATAACCTATACCAAGGCACATCATAATCAAATTGCTGACAAACAGTGGTAAGAGAAAATCTTAAAAGCAGCCAGTTAAAAAAGAAAAAACCATATATTACATACAGAGGAACAAAGTTAAGAATGACAGAAGATTTCTTGTCAGAAATGATGTGAACAAGAAGACAATGAAGTAATACCTTTAAAGTACCGAAAAAACAAATCTGTCAAACTGGAATTATATATCCACCAATGATGTATTTTATTTATTTATTTTTAAAATTTATTTATTTATTCATTTATTTAAGTTTTGGCTGCATTGGGTCTTCGCTGCTGCACGTGAGTTTTCTCTAGTTGCTGAGATCGGAGGCTACTCTTTGTTGTGGTGCGCGGGCTTCTCATTGCATTGGCTTCTCTTGTTGCAGAGCACGGGTTCTAGGTGCACGGGCTTCAGTAGTTGTGGCACATGGGCGCAGTAGTTGTGGCTCGTGGGCTCTAGAGCACAGGCTCAGTAGCTGTGGCGCATGGGCTTAGTTGCTCTGTGGCATGTGGGATCTTCCTGGACCAGGGCTCGAACCTGTGTCCCCTGCATTGGCAGGCGGATTCTTAACCACTGTGCCACCAGGGAAGCCCCAGTGATATATTTTAAAAACAAGGGTGAAGTGAAGACTTTTTCTGGCATACACAGGCTGTAAGAATTCATCATCAGCTGGCTCATACTATAAGAAATGTTAAAATTATAAGTATTAATTGTTAATGTTAAAACCTTAAAATCCTTCAGGCAGAAGGAAAAAGATACCACATGGAAATAGGAATCCATACAAAAGAATGAAGAGCACCAGAAATGATAACTACATGAGTAAATATAAGATTTTTTCTTACTTAAATCTCTTTAAAAGATGATGGACTGTTTAAGCAAAAACAATAAGAATGCACTGTGAGATTTATCACATTTGTAATAGTAAAACATATGACAATAATGACACAAACTTGGAAGTGGAGAAATGGAAGTACATTATTGTAAGGTTCTTATACTATAGGTGGAGTGGTATAACACCACAATAAGTTGAAGATGTGTGGTATAAACTCTAGACCAATCACTAAGATAATAAAATGAAGAGTTATAACGAGATGATAGATTTAAACCTGTCTATACTAAAAGTAACATTAAAAGTAAATGGTCTAGGGAATTCCCTGGTGGTCCAGTGGTTAGGACTCAGTGCTTTCATTGTTGGGGCCCAGGTTCAATCCCTGGTCGGGGAGCTAAGATCTCACAAGCTGTGCAGTGTGGCCAAAAGAAAAAAAAAGTAAATGGCCTAAACACCACAAGATAGAGATAGATTGGATTAAAAAAGCATGATCCAACTGTATACTCTCTACAAGAAACACACTTTAAATATAAAAACACAAATAGGTTAAAAGTAAAAAGATGAGAAAATATATACTTTGATAATATTCTACAAAAAAAAAGCTGGAGTGGCTATATTAATATCAGGCAAACGTAATTGCACAGCAAAAAATGTTACCAGGGATAAAGAAGCTAATTTCTTAATGATAAAGGGGTCAGTTCATTAAAAGAACAGAAAAATCCAAACTGTGTGCCTAATAAACAGAGCTTCAATATACATGAAGTGAAATGTGATAAAACTGCAAGGAGAAATAGTCAAATTCACAATTATAATTTAAGATTTCAAGAACCTTCTTTCAATAATTGATAGAACAAGTAGACAGAAAATCATTAAGAATATAGAATGTTTAAACAATACTTCCAACCAGTTTGACTTAATTGACATTTTAATTTTATTATTATATTTTAATTTAATTTAAGTTTTTTAAAGATTTTTTTTTGATGTGGACCATTTTCAAAATCTCCATTGAATTTGTTACAATATTGCTTCCATTTCACGCCTTGGTTTCTCGGCTGCGAGGCATGTGGGATTCTAGCTCCCCAACCAGGGATCAAACCCACATGCCTCACTTTGGAATGTGAAGTCCCACCACTGGACCCCCTGGGAAGTCCCCCTAATTGACATTTTTAGAACAGTCCACCTAATGATAGCAGAATATATATTCTTTTCAAGTGCACAAGGAACATTTACCAAGATATTCTAAGTCATATAATTAATCTCAATAGATTTAAAAGGATTCAAGTCATACAAAGTATGTTTTCTAACCAAAATAGAATCCAACTAGCAGAAAGTTCTCTGGATAATCCACAAATACTGAAAACTAAACAACATACTTCTAAATGTTCTAACTTTGAACCCATGGTTCAAAGAAGAAGTCAAGTGAAATTATAAAGTAGTTTGAACTAAATAAAAATTAAAATACAACAGATCAAAAACTGTGGAACACTGCTAAGTTAATACTTAGGGAGAAATTGATATTTACTAAATTCCTTTATTAGAAAAGAAGAAAGTTCTCAAATCAATGATCTGAACTTCTATTTTAAGAAACTAGAAAAAGAAGAGAAAATTTAGCCTAAAGTGAGAAGAACAAAAGACATATAAAGATCAGAGCAGAAATTAATGAAATAGAAAATATAAAAACAATAGGAAAAAATTAATGAAACAACAACAAAAAAAACCTGTTTTTTTTGACAAGATCAATGAAATTGATAAACCTTTAGGCAAACTGATCAGGAAAAAAGTAAGAAGACACAAGATATAGATATAAAAATGGAGAGGTTACAGTACTACAGATTCTACAGATGTTAAAATAAAATAAGGGGATACTAGGAACAATTGATGCTACGGTTTAATATTGAATAAATTAAAACGTTTATATTAAATGGACAAATTACTTGAAAAACATAAACTGCCAAACACCAAAGCTTACTCAAAAAGAAGTAGATAATAACATGAATAGCCCTATTTCTGCTAATAGGGTTAATATTATTGCTATTAATATTTAAATGTTAAATATTAACATTAATATAATGATATAGATATTAATATTAATTACAAAACTAATAAATGAATTTGCAGTTAAAAACCTTCCCACAAATAAAAACTCTAGACTCAGAAGCATCACTGGTAAATTCTATCAAATGTTTAAAGAAAAAGAAATATCATTTTAAGATAAACTCAGAAAATTGAAGAGAAGCAAATATTTTAAAACTCATCTTATAAATTAAGCCAGAGAAAGACTTCACAAGAAGAGAAAATGACCAATCGATATCCATCATGAACATGGATTTAAAAATTCTAAATATAATTTTAGCAAACTGAATCCAACTATATGTAAAAAAAGGATAGTATGCCATGTCCAAGAGGGATTTATTCCAAGAATGCAAGGTTGACTTGCCAATTGAAAATCAATTAATGTACCCTTTGACCAACATTTCCTCAGTTCCCCCACCCCCCCTTTTCTGGTAACTACGATTCTACTCTCTGTTTTTATGAAGTCAGCTCTTTTGGATTCTACATATAAGTGATATCATACAGTATTTGTCTTTCTTTGTCTGCCTTATCACATTTAACATAATGCCCTCAAGGTTCATCCGTGTTGTCGAAAATGGCAAGATGTCCTTCTTTTTCATGGCTGAATAATATTCCAGTGTGTGTGTGTGTGTGTGTGTGTGTGTGTGTGTGTGTGTGTGTGTGTGTATGTATCACATCTTCTTTATCCATTCATCCATTGATGGACACTTGGGTTGTTGTTATATCCTGGCTTTTGTGAATAATGCTGCAATAAACATGGGAGTGCAAATACCTTTTTGATATCCTGTTTTCATTTCCTTTGGACATATACTAGAAGTGGGGTTGCTGGATCATATGGTAGTTATATTTTTATTTTTTTGAGGAACCTCCATACTGTTTTCCATAGTGGCTGAACCAATTTACATTCCCACCAATACTGCACAAGTGTTCCCTTTTCTCCACATTTTTGGGCAACACTTGTTATCTCTCATCTTTTTGATAACAACCATTCTAACAGGTGTGAGGTGATATCTCATTATGGCTTAGATTTGCATTTCCCTGATGATTAGTGATGTTGAGCATCTTGCCATCTGTTGGCCATTTGTATGTCTTCTTTGGAAAAATGTCTATTCAATTCCTCTGCCCATTTTTTAACCAGATTGTTTGTCTTTTTGTTATTGAGTGGTATGAGTTCTTTGTATATTTTGGAAATTAACCTCTTATCAGAAATGTTGGTCAAGGGGTACAAAGTGGAAGTTCGAAGATGAATAAGTTCTGGATAGTTAATTCACGGCTTTGTGATTATAGTTAATACGACTGTAACTCATATTTTGAAGTTGCTAAGAGACTTGATCTTAAATATTCTCACCACGAAAAAAAAGAAATGATAATTATGTGATGGATGGAGGTGTCAGCTAACACTACGGAGGTAATCATATTGCAATATATAAATGTATCTGATCAACACATTGTACACCTTAAATTTACAATGTTATATGTCAATTATATCTCAATTTAAAAAACATCTTTACAGTTTGGGCAATGAGCCAAATAAAACAAGATGAAATTTAAAAGGGTAAATATAACAATATGAACTTAGATCTAAAAAACTGTGAAAGACTAGAATGGGAGAAACATGGCTTACTAGGAGCATATCTATGTAATTTACTGGACAATAAATTCAGTATTAATCAACAGTATGATGTAAACAAAATAGTTAGAATGCATTAATAAAAGCATGTTTTCTGAAACAAAAAAAATCAATTAATGTAATTCATCTATTACCAAGCAAAAAAGAAAAGCAAATTATCATCTCAATAAACTCAGAAAAAGCATTTGATAAAATTAAAATAATTCCTGGCAAAACCCTCAGCAAATTAGTAATAGAAAGATACTTCCTCAATCTGATAAAAGGTGTCGACAAAATAACTACGTGAACATCTTACTTATGAAAGACTGAGTGCTTTAGTCCAAACTCAGGAACAAGGCAGGCTGTCCACACTTACCACTTCTGTTCAACGTTGTCCTGGAGATCCTAGGCAGAAAGAAGTGAAAGGCACCCAGATTGGAAAGAAAGAAGAACTGTCTTTTTTTTTTTTTTGCAGATGACATGATCATTTATACAGAAAATTTGATGATATATACAGAAAAGCCACTAGAGTTAAAAAAATGAGTTTAAGTTGCAGGATGGAAGAGCAATATACAAAAATCTGTTGTATTTCTACATATTCTTAATGAACAATCAGATATTGAAATAAAAATAACATTTAATAGGATACAAATGTTTAGGGATAAATATGACAAAGTATATTCAAGGTCAATTCACTGCAAACTACGAAACATGGCTGAGATAAATAAAGGAAGTCCTAAATGGAGAAATACACCATGTTTATATATTGTTGAGATGTAAATTTCCTGTGTATTGCTCTATTGATCAAAGTTAATCCCAATCAGAATTTCTCAGTTTTTGTTTTAGAAATTAACAAACTGATTCTAAAACTCACATGGAAATGGAGAGGAGCTAGACTATCCAGAACCACTCTGACAAGGAACACGGTTGGAGGACTGACGCCATTTGAACTCAAGGTGTATAAAGCTACAGTGATTAAGACTGTGCAGTTGGCATAAAGATAGACAAGTCCATCACTGGAACAGAATACAGAGTCCGTAAATAGACCCATACCTCAGTAGACACCCAATTAAAAATGATATTTATTACTCTCTATTTTATCTTAAAAAGCAAATACTCATACAGGAAATGTAATATAGCAGCAGCAGCACCGAAAAAGATCTGACGCGCTGCATTCATTATTTTAATCTTTATACTTCTAAAAAATTGACTTTATTTTTTTAGAGCAGTTTTAGGTTCAGAGCTTTCCCATATACCCCCGTCCACATAACGTCATAATACCCAAAGTCTGTAATTCCCGTTACAGCTCACTCTTGGTGTTTTCCATTTTACGGGTTTGGACAAATGTATAATGACATGCATTCATCATTACGGTGTAACATAGAGTATTTTCATTGCCGTAAAAATCTTCTGTCCTCCACCCCTCAAACCTTTAGCAACCACTGATCTTTTTACTGTCTCCATAGTTTCGTTTTCCTGGAAGTTGAAATCATACAATATGTAGCCCTTTCAGATTGACTTCTTTCACTCAGTAATATACATTCAAGATTCTTCCAAGTCTTTTCATGGCTTGATACCTCATTTCTTTTTAGTGCTAAAATTCCATTGCCTGGATGGACGACAGCTTATGTATCCATTGACCCACTGAAGGACATCTTGGTTGCTTCCAAGTTTTGGCAGTTATGAATAAAACTGCTATAAACATCCCCATGCAGGTTTTTGGGTGGACATCAGTTTTCATCTCTTTTGGGTAAATATCGAGGAGTAAGATTGCTAGAGCACATGGTAAGAGTATGTTTAGTTTTGTAAGAAACTGTCAGACTGCACTATTGTGCGTTCCCACCAGCAAGGAATGAGGGTTACAGTTGCTCCACACCCTCACCAACATGGACAACTAATTTCTGACAACAATACAAAGGGAATTCAGTGGAGAAAGCACAGCATTTCAACAAATGGTATGAACAATTGGATATATCCATATGCAAAAAATTCAAATCCATACCTTGTACCATATATGGAAATTAACTCAAAATGGATTATAGACCTAAAAATCAAACCAAAAACTATAAAACTGGGACTTCCCTGGTAGAGCAGTGGTTAAGAATCCACCTGCCAATGCAGGGGACATGGGTTTGAGCCCTGGTCCAGGAGGATCCCACATGCCGCGGAGCAACTAAGCCCGTGCGCCACAACTACTGAGTCTGCGCTCTAGAGCCCACGAGCCACAACTACTGAGCCAGCGAGCCACAACTTCTGAAGCCTGCGTGCCTAGAGCCTGTGCTCCGCAACACGAGAAGCCACCGCAATGAGAAGCCCACGCACAGCAACAAAGAGTAGCCCCCGCTCGTCACAACTAGAGAAGGCCTGTGTGCAGCAACGAAGACCCAACACAGCCAAATAAAACTTCTAGAATCAAACAGACGAGAAAATATTTGTGAACTTGGGTAAAGATTTCTCAGTTACAACACAGAAAGAACACAATCTCTTTCAAAGACACCATTAAGAGAATGAAAAGAAAAGCCACAGACTGACAGAACATATTTGCAAATTATGTCCAGACTTCTCTGTCCAAGGACCTAGATCCAGAATGTATACAGAACTCTCAAAACTCAAGAAAATGGGCAAAATATTTGAACAGACAATTCACCAAGGAATATGCAAATGGCAAATAAGTTAAAAGATACTAAAAAGATAAAAGATACTAAAAAGCAAAAAAAGATACTAAAGAGATACTCAACATCATTGCCCATCAGGGAGATGGGAAATAAAACCACAATGAGATACCATTACATACCTCTTAAAATGGCTAAAATTAAAAAAATTGACCCTTCTAAATGTTGGTGAGCATTTGGAGGAACTGGAATGCTCACACATAGGTGGCAGGGTGTAAAGTTGTAAACCTTCTTTGGAAAACATTTTGTCAGTTTCTTAAAAAGTTACACACGTGTCAACTTTAGGGTCCAGCCATTCCACTCCTATGTATGTGCCCAATAGAGATACAAAGGCATATGCAGCTTTTAAAATAATAGCCAAACACTGGGAAGAACCCAAATGTACCCTCCAGGTGAATGAATGAACTCTGATACGCCCGGACAATAGAATACTGCTCGACTATAAAGGTGAGTGAATTACTGAAACACTCTGCAGCATGGATGAATCTCAGAATAATTGTGCTGAATGAAAGAAGCTAGACAAAAGAGTACGTACTGTATGTTTCCATCTGAATAAAATGCTAGAAAATTAGATCCAACACACAGCCATAGAAAGTAGATCAGAGGTTTCCCGGAGATGAGCAGGACAGGCAGGGGTGGGAGGAGGGACGACCAAGGGCCATGAGGAGACCTTTGGGTGATGGATTTGTTAATGATCTTGATTTACTGAGTGTGCAGATACGTCAAACTTATCACATTCTACGTTTCTGTGCAGTTTATGGCATGGCAATTATACCACAGTGAAAAAATTTAGAAGCATTCTATAAAATATTTAGTCTATTTATATAAAGAGCTATCCTGTAGCTGAAATGAGATGATGGGGGTAGTGTGATCCTGGCACGTCAGTCTGCTCCCCTTACTTACAGCCACAGCCTGACGCCTTTCCGTCTGCTAAACAGCAGGGAAAGGAACACCCAGAGGCAGGGAAACAGTATGAGGATATTTGTCCCTGATCACCGTTTTCTAAAACTCCGTTTCTGGACTGGGGTGATCTTCCAGAGAGAGGCAGATGAATCTGGGGGCAGGGGAGAGCAGCTCTTGATGGGTGATGGCCCAGAGAGCCCTCTCCCCCAATTCCAAACTAAACCTCCGTGTGGGGACAGCACACCGTCGGCAGGAGAGAGTGGCTTGACTTACAACATACAATGAAGGAGGCGTGCAAGCAAAACGAGAAAACAACAGCAAGACAATCGAGACTTATATGTAGTGTCAGATAGAATACCTTTTTGGGCTTGCTTTGTAATGATTAGTTCTGTATGTTTAGTTCAGAACTAAAGGAGTTAAGTTTCAAAATTCCTGTTTAGCTCTTTTTATCTGGTGACAACTTGTCACGAGGCTAAATTGGGAACCACACCTGATGGCTCTGAGCACACTCAGGGAGCTCTGTTAAGGGCCGTGTGACAAATGTACGCACAAACCCCTTCGATTCGCTACTGCTCTCTAGAAAGGGCTGAGCATTTGAAGCAAATGCCAGAATGCCTACTACGCTGTGACGTTCACGAGAGATTAGAGGGAGGAATTAATACAACGTGTAATCCAGTGACTGAATCACCCATTCTTGGGACCGTAGGACTTTATATTGACGATAGATACAAAGGTCAAGACCATAGGATTTCAGATTAATGGTCTGAAAACAAGTTACATATAAAGGAGAGGAGGTCCAATCAAAGCTTTGTTTCTACAAGTAGAATGAGAACTTCGCTTTTGGAGGGCAGCAAAGAAGCCAGCTATGGTTTGTCTCAACAGAAATTAGGCCAGTTTCTGCCTACATTGAAGGGGAATCTACTGGACTTAGAAATTACACATTCCCACTGTGCTGCTTAACTGTTTAAAGAGGGATTGAACCCATGGAAATAGTAATTGTTTATACTGCTGTTAATTCGCATTTGGGAGATGCCAGCTTATAAAGAATATTTATTTGCATCTTCACATGGGATGGAAGATCAATGAGGCTGATTGACATTTTCAAAAGAGTGGAAGTTACATGAGTGTCATTTGTCTGCATTGATTAAATACCCATTCTCCACCAAGCCGTTTAGCACAGGTTTACAAGCATATGCTTTGCAGTCTGGTGGCCTGAATTTGAATCCTGGGACATGACCATGTTTCTCGTTGTGCTTTTGCTTGGTCCTCTAGCCCTGCCTCTGTAAGGGTTGTTGTCAGGATGAAATAAGTGAAGTTTGTGAAGCGTTTTGAATAGTGCCTGGCACACAGTAAGCATGCAGCGGGGTTTGGCTGTCCTTCCACACCTTACATTTGAATCCTTAAAATTCAAATGTAGAGGAACTAATTATCTCTGTTTCACAGAAAACAAACTAGCTAGTTCACGCTGGTCCCGTGAGTGAACCTAGGCTCTCTGACCTTGGCCTCAGCTTTCCTCCTCATACTGTATTACAGCACGGGAACGGTGCTGCCCACCAGGAGTTCTACTTTTTGGAAACTCCCACCTAGCATTTTCCTTCATTCGCGGTGGGTTTCCGTGTGCACCTCCTGACTCTGCTTGGGCAGCCCGAACACGAAATCTATGGTCCTTTCAGGCTGCAGGGCATCCCGGGCAGCAAAGCAGAGGGCGAGTGTGAGCTCACCTACCTTTGCCGCACTCCAGGGAGGTGAAGCCATGGCCCAGAACTAGCTGCTGCTGCTTCTGCTTCGACATCTTCTCCTCCTCCTCCTTCTTCTTTGGAACTGGAAACAAATGGGAGCTAGAGAGATGAAGTGACTTGATTTGGTTCAGTCTCCACTGGGAGTGAGGAGCAGTCTGCCTTAGAAGACCAGTGATCTAATTGTCACTTTATTTACCCCAAAACATGGCTTCTCTTTCGGTTTATTTTATCTTCATGCAGAGGAGACCTGGCAGGTAGTGGTCCAGGAGCCCCGAGACGTACCTGCCTCGGCTGCCCCTGTCACTGGGCTCGATGGGGGAAGACCGTGGGCTATGATTCCTGGTCAACACGTTCAGCAGCAGGTTTCTCTCCTGCCAGCTACCTCAACATCCCTTGTAGCTGGGCTGGACCACCCAATTGATTTCTAGCCATGAAACAAGAGCAGAAGAGATTTATGGCATTTTTAGACCTGGCGTCAAACACCACACATCACTCCCCCATCTCTCTCCTTCCCACATGACCTTGAGACTCACCTTTGACCATGTAGACAAGCCCAGTGTCTGAGGGGCTGGTGGGAAAGCGCCTTAAACATCCTCCTCTGGGCTGTTCCGTAGAAGCAAGCGCATCAGTGACCCTCTGTCGTTGGGCCTCTTTGCCTCACCTCTACATCCCCTATCGGGGCAGGGTCTTAGTTGCCCACCTTCAGCAGCTTCCTGCTGGGTATTTTAAGCGAGTAACAAATCCTAAAGACAAAACCAGAAAATAGCCCGTAAGTTGTGCTACCATCTACGTTCATGGAGTGAGACGAATTTGTCTCGTGGAAAATGGCTTTGCAATCTTTCGTAATTCCACCGTGTATTTTCCACTCCCGAACAACCGTTTGAGCAAAGCCACCTTGTCAGTGACTGTTGGCTAGGTACACTGCTGGGCTTTCTCCCTGGTTGGGAATTTTGTGGTTTATCGCTAGAGGCCACACCTGCATTTTAGGAATGACTTTTGAAACCATTTCAGAGATTACCCAGAGAAGACGAAAAACACGTATAAGGAATCTAGCACTAGGAAAAGTGTGGTGGTGGAGGTATATGGGATTGTCTTAGTATTACATCCGCCAGACATAATAACAACTCAGCTCAGAGGGCTCTGTAGCTCCTTATGACACCAGTTTCAGAAGATGCACAAACCACATTCTCCCACCTCTATAACTCAACAGCGGGCTTCTGTTTTATTGCTGTATGGTGGTGCTTGAACTGCGACCGCAAGGTTCCCCTGATAACTGGTCTGTCTGGAGTTAGCGAAAGAGGACATGGAAGGAGACACCACTGGGCAGTAGGGGAGGCTGTATAAGGAGACAGGGCCCAAGGGGAGCTGCAGCTTCAGGGACCAAGTCGGCTCAGGGAGGCAGGAGGAACGGGCACCAGGGAAACTCAGGAGCCTTTTCTGTGCTTTCCTGCACCTGCCTCAACTGTGCGACCGACCTTATTTAGGGGGTTTCTGGAGAGCATGGCCAGATGTTCCCTGCCCTTGCCTCCTTGCTGGGCGGAAGATAATCTGAATGGCCTCTGCTCCGGATCACTCTCTGAAATTTTAATTTACCACCATGCGATACCAAACGTCTCCCTGGGGCTGGCAGCTCGTGTTTCCAACTCCCTGTTGGATGCCTCTGTCTGATGGCTCATTGTGACTTCAAACTCAGCACATAGGTTCACAGGGAACCTATTATTTTAGCCCGAATCCTGCTCTGCTCCCTGTGAGCACCGTCTCAAAGGTGACACCACCACCCATGCTGGCGGGCTCCTGAGTGGTGCTGGGCTCTATCCACAGTGCCCCCCTCGCGCCCCCCATGTGCCTGGAGCCCGGGGGCAGCAGCAGCTCTCTGGAGTCAATCGAGAAATGGGTTCCCTCTGCTTGCTTTCTCCCTGAAATGTATTTACTGTTTTATTTTGGGTGTTAATGGGGGAATTGGGATTCCACAGATGGACTTTGGGCTTTGAAGTTGACTTTTCCAGAAACAAGTTTATGCATCAAGGGCTGTCTGGACTTTGCCTCCAAATTTCATAACCACGGCTCATCAACACTGGCTAAATGGACAGAGAAAATCCTGCCCTCACCACAAATCTTGGCAGACCGGTGCCCGTAGCTTTGTCGGATGAACTGCTGCAGGGAAATCTGGGGCGTGGCTGGGTACCCCCAGGAGGCGGCCCCGAGGGGTGGGATGCTCGGCAGGTGGCCTGTGTGGTTTCGATCTTGGGTTACTTAAGTTAAAGCCTCAGTCTCTGCCTTTGTAAATAGCAAAACGGCCCCTGGAAAGCTCAGTAAAACCCTGAGCAGTTTTGGCTGAACCATGAACTGGGTGACCCGGGGCAGGTCACTCTACCTAATCAGCAAACGAGGTGCTGAGTTACGCACAGGTTACAACCAGGTGTGAGCAGTGGAGCAGATACCTTTTAATTCAAAATTTAAAAACTCAGAAAGTGTTCGTGTGCATGTGGGACTGTGCTGGGCCCCGTGTGGATCTCAGGAAAGGCCTCTCAGGACGGTTGAGGATTATTCACTTTTTTGTTATAGTGGATCAGAGTGGCTTCGAGGTTTTCCATGTGAGAATGTCCTTCTCATGTAGCTGCTCTCTGACAGGCATTTTCACGGTGGAGAGACAGGGATGGACATACACTAGCGTGCTGGAAATTGTGCAAAAACATAGGCGTACACGGGAGCTGGTTTGGAGAAAAAATTGAGAATCATTGAAATGTAAGATTTTTTAAAGAAAATTTTAGTGAAGTATAGTTGGTTTACAATATTGTGTTAATTTCTGCCGTACAGCAAAGTGACTCAGTTATTCATATATATATTCTTTTTCATATTTTTTCTGTTATGGTTTATCACAGGATATGAATATCGTTCCCTGTGCTATACAGTAGGACCTTGTTGTTTATCCATCCTATAGGAAATATAAGATTTTTAATGGCCCTTTTAATCTTAAAATTCTATATCTTACAATCCACAGCAATGATCCTGCTAGGCCTTTGGTGCCTTAACATTATTGTTACTACATATCATTTTTGGTAATAAATGCTTTCTTTCATTTATTTCTTTGCAAACTGGTCATTCACCCCGCTTTCATTCGGCTGATATTTATGGGACGATGGCTATGAGGTGGGCATTGCCTCAGGTGCTGGGAGTCACCGGTGAGCGAACCTGGTGTGTTTCCACTCTGCTAAGCTTACCGTCTGTTGGGACAGAGGGTGACAGCCTAGGGCTATAGCAGTTGGGGTAGGAGTCACACAGGGTGAACTGGAAACCAGTAGGACTTAGAGAAGTAGGACTTCCTCCTGCCAGATTGGAACATTACTTCATGGTATCTTTAATTTCTCTGTCTCCGTCTCTCTGCCTTTTAAAAAAAAAAATGCCCACACAGCTTTCTGTACGTTCTTCATAAACTGTCCTTTCCTCCGTGCTACCCTCCTTTCTGGCTGTGCCTCCTGGTACCAGCTAAAGAGGGTTCCTGCGGCTGTTTGCATGCCTCCATTATTTATAGGCTGCTATGTTTTCCCTGGGCTCCTCACCAGTCACCACCCAGACGTGCTGTACATAGTTAGTTATTTTAATCTTTCCCAGTAAATCAATTCTCCCTACCTCCCCATCATTTTTATTACTCGGCTCTGAACTCCCTTCAGCTTTTCTGCATCTTTATGGTATTGAAGTGCCCGGAATTTAATGTAATTTTCCAGGTGGGTTTGGGAAAGGCTATTAAAGAGGGACTCTCACCTCTGTTCTCTGCTGATGAAACCATTGGGAACAAAGCCCAAAACTGCATTAGCCGTTTAGCTGCTGCATCAGCTTTACTAACTCATATCTCATTTTCTTTTCACCATCACCCTGCCTCGGCAGCTGCTGACTGGACAGAATGGGCTTTGGTGTTCCTATGATGCTTTTAGTCAGGCATCAGCACCAAAAATCGGAGGAAGAAAGAGAGAGAACAGAGCCCCAGAGAGCAGGTGTCGTAGTGTGATGAATGACAGTGACAGGACCTGCCACGGGCAGGGGGACAGTGTGCGTGCTGGGGCTGCAGGACTTGTGTGTGTGTGTCTCGCATTCGAGACACATTCCGCTCACGTCACACATTCTTGCTCACGTCATTCTGGCGAGTAGGCTGAGGAACAGGCCCAGAAACGCTGGGTAAGTAGCGGGAAGTCACCCAGCACAGCTGGGTTTGAGTCGGGGCAGCTGGACCACAAAGCCTTTGCTCTGGGGAATTGGCGCCTCTTATGAGGGGACGCGGGGCAGGTGGGGTGACGGTGCCGCCTGGAGCCTGAGGCACCGGGGCCGGGTGCCGGACCCAAGTCCCGTCTCCGCGTTACTCACCGAGGAGTCCCTGCCCGGGCCTCTTCCACATCCTCATCAAGCGTGGAGGAGAGAGGACCACAGATCTTTCAGCAAGTAAGTGGAGGTTAAGTTCCTGGCCGTAGTGGACACTCAGAAAGCATCACCTCCCCCTACTCCGCTCCATCACCTGGAAAGCAGCTTCTGGACCAGAGTCAGGACACAAAGCACAGCCAGGTGGGCCCCGCAGAGCAGACCTTTCAGAACCGTCATCTGAAGGCGAGAACCAGCCAACTGCTGAGGATGTTTCTAGGAGGAACTGGACCTGCGGCCTCTTAATGGCCCATCGCCGACCTCAGCAGCGGTACTGCTTCTTGACGCCTCACTTTTGTTTCCTCCTCCTTTCTAGGTCAAAGTTGAAATGGAGTAATTCGACTTTATTCCTCCTGATGCTTATGTAAACCTTGATCAGGGGTCAATGAAACATGGAGTTTCATGGGGGAAATGCGGGTGCAAACGGCGTATTTAGTGTGCAGAAGTATGGCGTTTTTTGAGAAAAGGCGGAGTCTGTGCTCTGAAACCACGGCTGCGCTGGAAGAGTGTCGCTGTGCTGCCCCTCCCTCCACCTGTTAGCCCTCGAAGGCCCATCCGCAGGGCGGCCTGGTGCTGTGGGAAAGGCCTGCCAGTTGGGCTCATGCAGATCTGGGTCCCAGGCATTGCCATTACTCAGTTTTATAAAATCGGGCAAGTCATTTAATTTATTTGAGCCTGATTTGTCTCATCTTTAAGTTAGGATTTCTAGCAGTGAGTTGTTGCAAGGTATGAATGAGATAATAGTCGTGCTTGGTGGGCTTGGTGTCCCGGAGCTGCTCCACAGGTGTTAGCTTTCACTTCTTCTTGTCTCTACCTCTTATTCCCCTTGAGAGCCCCTGAGCATGTGGTTTGCCAGGTGACCCACATGACAGTGAATACTTCTAACTTATCTACTGTATGTTCAGAACGGTATGATGTATACCATCCTCCCCACCACCAGCACCATCACCACCAGCACCACTAACACTACCACCACCACCATCACCATCACCACCATCACCATCACCATCATCACCATCAACCCACTATCATCATGCCACTGTCACCATCACTGCCACCATCACCATCACCACCATCATCACAGCACCATCGCCACCACCACCATCACCATCAACACCACCACCACCATCACCACCATCACTACCATCACCACCATCACCATCACCACCAGCAACAACAGCACCAGCAAAATCACTACCATCAACAATACTATCACCATCACCTCCATCACCATCACCATCACCACTATCACCACCACCACCATCACCAGCACCACTATCACCACCAGCATCACCATCACCATCACTATTATCACCATCACAACCATCAGCATCACCATCAGCATCACTACCACCACCATCACCACCATTACTATTATCACCGTCACCACCAGAATCACCTCCGCCACCATCATCACTATCAGCATCGCTACTAACACCACCACCACCACCATCACCACCAGCGTCACCAGCCCTGCCATCACCACCTCCAGCATCACCACCACCATCACCACCAGCGTCACCAGCCCTGCCATCAGCACCCCCAGCAGGGCTCACTGGGCACTCACAGTGTGCCAGGTACTATGCTAAGCACGTTGCAGACGTGTTCTCATTTATTCTTCAAAACCACCCTTAAAGTAGGTACTGCGGTTATTCCAGATTTAAAAACAAGAATACTGATGCTTAGAGAGGTTAAGTAACTTATTCAAGGTCGTACAGGACGTGAGAGATAAAAGACACACATGAGGCATGAGCCCCGCCCCGAGGAAGTGTATGATCAGTGGGAAGCAAAATTAAAGCATATGCAAAACTAGTGACCTTCAGAGACATTCTGCATTAAGTGCCAGATTGCACGGTTCAGGCCGGAAATGCTGCAGATGTTCAGGGAACAGCGGCTGGTGAAGCTCGCTGTGTGTGTATGGTTCTTCTGTTTTATGGGATTAACACTTATTCAGATTCCCTTCGGTACTGTACGGATACACGCGGGAAACAGGAATCTCTGTCATTCAGACTTCATAAGAATCCAGGAAACGCTCTGCACGCTGGTTCTTAGGGAAAGCAGAAATTGAGTTAGACTGGGCCCCATAGAAACCGGGCTCGGGAAGCTGCCCTGGACCCAAGTCTGCTCTGGTAACAGGGCTGCCTCGTGGGCTGGCCGCTGCAGGACTTCCGGCTCCTTCTGTAAGGCTCTGCTGTTAACGAAACTTGCCCACTTGCTGATGTCTGCACCCCTGCTCCTATAAGTACTCTCTCTCTCTCCTGTCCAGACTTCGAAGAGCGGGGCTCTCATGGCTCTGCCTGCTCCTCCTCATCCTTCTCTAAGCAGAGCTTCTGCACCTGCCCCCGTCGAGCTCAGCAGCCACCGGCCAGCCTATGACTGTCGGCCTAGGTTAGGAGCCCATTCTCATCCAATCAGCTTTGGCCAGAGAGTCTTAGTCATACAGAACCTGGTCACCCAGGGGGCAGCAGGAGCCCCCCGGGAGGGCTGTGTCGCCAGGACTGGGTCACACAGGTGTCTGTCACGGGAGCTCTGGCGTGGCCATCCCCTTCCCTGGCCTGTTGACTGCAGCCGAGGAAGCCTCCATGGAGGGGTGGGACCTGGTGGGCTGGACCTTTAGGAGAGGCACAGAGGGTGGACTGAAGTGAGCTTCTGGCAGCAGAGGACACAGGAGAGGACCAACCACGTCCTCCCGCTCGGGGGCCTTGTGAGCGGAGCAGAAACATTTGGACAAGTTTGGAGGCCCTAGGGCGCCATCTGGGGTGTGGGAAACGGTGCTGAAGAAGGACCAGAGTCGGGGATTCCCGTCAGGAGGTGGCTACCCTCTTCCGGAAGTGTGGCCAGAGACAGGAAAACCGAAACTCCTCTCCGGGGAGATTCTATTTTTTTATGCTTAGGCACCTTTTAGGATTTCTAGCCCTTTCGCAGACTCAGGCAATTAACATGTTCACATGACACTCTGTTTATAAGATAACTCACACAGTCCGGTTTGAACAACAGCAAAAGACCTAAATGAACTCAAATCATAGAGTAGGTTGGTAATGAGTCACAGGTTGTTTTAAAAACAGCTATTTTGTTTACTGAATCCACCTGCTTGCTAGATTCCTGAGCCAAACTTCCATACCTCTTGCTCTCATATTTTCTCTCCTGTATTTTCTGTTTTCAGACTTTTTAAGAACTCTACTCTCAGTTTCTACAGAGGCCACCTCGATTTTTATTCTTTAATTTTTATGTCTTCTTATGAGCTGCTGCCAGAACACTCCCAGCTCTCGACCTGCTCCCCTGTGGTCCCTCCAGGAAACACACTGCACCCAATGCATAAGAGAGCTTGATTAGCTTTTATTCAAGAAAATCCTTCTGAGTCTAAAAGCTTCCTTAGTAGACAAGATTTAGAAACGAGACTAACAGACGACACACCACGATGCTTGTGCTTCCTCTCAAGTAACATGAACCATTTGATTTTCCATTGTGTTTTGAACACATTCAGCATATTACAAAAAAATGTGAGAACCTTCGTAAGATACTTCCTAGATTTAGAGAGGTGAAAAATAAATGTGTGAAAAATAGATGTGTAAAATGTGAAAAGAATGCGTCTGAGACTCGGTGAGTTACGATGGGTCACAAGAACCTCTTGAGTCATGTGTTCACATGGGAAGCAAACCAGTGGGAGCCTTAATTCTAGGCCAAACCCTGACCTTGATCCTAAGCTGAATGCTACCTAACCCCACAGCTAACCTAATCTTAACCCAAGCTTATCCTCTTTCTCTTGTCCACGCAGCTGATTACTCAAGTCTTTTAATATCATAGTAGAAACGATTCATGTTTGAGATGACTTCCTAGTTGCCTTATTTTGGGCTGCCATTAACAAAATACCACAGACTGGATGGTCTAAACAACAAGCATTTAGTTCTCACAGTTTTGAAGGCTGAGAGTCCAAGATCAAGGTGCTGGCAGATTGGCGTCTGGGAAGCAGATGGCTGACCTCTGATTCTCACTGTGTCCTCACGTGGCAGAGAGAGCAGAGGGGAAGCAAGCTCTCTGCCGTCTCTTCTTCTAAGGGCACCAATCCCACCATGAGGGCCCCACTCTCATGACCTCATCACCTCCTGACCCCGTCACACTGGGGGTTGAGATTTCAGCATATGAGTTTGGGGAGGACACAGAAACACAGTCTATGATGCCAGCTGCTGCCCTGCCTTCCCAGGGACCTCATTCCGGTCTGCCAGGCCTCTTAGGCCAGCCTTGTGTCTCTGCCTCTGGTCCCACCCTCTTCCGTCCTTCCCTGTTGAAGCTGTTTGTCTTTCTAAGATGAAAATCTCATGCCAGTTTTCTGTTTAGCAGTTTCTCTCCTCTACCTGGAACGTGCTTTTTTTCCTTCTTTGCCTGGCAAAGACGTAGCTCATATGTCATCTTTGTGACTTCTTTTGTGACACCACCAAAAATTTTTGTTGCTGTGTCCTCGTAGACTCCTGTTAGCACTTTGTCCAGGAATAAGACTGTGGTCTGGCGTTGGGAGGAGATAAAACTAGGGCATGTGAGGGTCAGTGCTGGTAACAGGCGAGAAGGAAATGTCCCATCCATGGTCTCCCAGTAGGGCTCTGGGAGATTGTTGAAGACCAAGAGCTATGGTTCCTGAGCGATTCAGGTGAGAGCCAGGAGGCCCCACGGGTGTTGGGGGGCTGGGACAAGGAACGTGTGCCTGGCTGAAGGGCCGATAAGATTGGTTCTCTCCCTGGGCTCTTTTCTCTGTCTGGATCAGCTCCGGATCTGAGGCCACAGGTCAAATCTGCTTGCTGACTGCTTTTGGAAATAAAGTTTTATTGGGGGACAGACATGCTCATTTGTTTGTGTGTTGTCCACTGCCGCTTTCACACTCTAACAACGGCAGCAAGTCGCTGTGACAGAGACCATGTGGCCTGCAAAGACCAAGCATATTTACTCTCTGGCCCTTGGCAGAGAAAGTCTGCTGACCCCAGGCCTGAGACATCTCAGAGGCACAGTCCTGTGGTGCAGGCTCTTTAAGCAGTCACTTCTTGTTCCCAGTAAACAAAAGAGGAAGTAAAAGATGAAACAAATGTTAATAAAAATAAAGATGAAGTTAAAAGTAACACATAAAAAGAAAGAAAAAAAAAAGCAGTAAAAACAAAGGACTGGTTAAAAAACAACAGACCCAAGGTCCACGCCAAGGTCTTTGTCTGAAAGTGCCTGGAAAATGCTCTGTGTCTGTAGTGAGAGCGCAGTCACCGGGACCGGAGGCCTCGAGGGGTGAGAGCGCCACGGGCAGGCTGGCCTTCGGGCCGTGCGGGCAACTTGTTTCGTAACTTAGGGAGACCGAGCCCCCTCCATCCCCCAGTCCCTTGCCCTTCCTCCCTGCTCAGCCCTGTCCTCAGCGGGCAGGAATCTCTGGCACCCGGCCTGTGACACGGACACTCTCCTGCCTTCCTGTCTGTGGTCCCCTGGGTGCTAACCTGTGAGCTTAGGAAATCCAGGATGTACAGTGGGGAGGACGGAGGCCGGGCCAAGAAGCCTCTCTTTTCAGAGGTGGTGCAGATCAGCCGAAGGGCCGTGCACTTCCTCACGGAACGTATGTCGCCCAGGAGAGAGGCGAACATGGGCTCATTGGAAGGGAGCCTCTGGTCCCTGCGGGCGCAGTCTCAGAAGCTGGGGGTCAGGGAGAGAGGGCATTTCTGTCTCCTTTCCCAGCTCCCTTCTTTCCTGTTTGTGGTCAAACGTCCTCCTTTGCGGAAGGTCTCTGGTGACAAGGGGTAAAGGGGGGTCTCAGGTGAGCAGCTCACAGGCACACAGCCCGGCCCCCAGATAAGCTGGTGTGTGGCTTGCATCCAACAGGGCCGTATGTCACCTAACCCTAACCTGGACCTCTGCCGAGCCAAGCGATCCCTGCTGTCATTCAGAGACGGGTTCCAGAAGAAAAATCCAGGGCTTGTGGACCTTAGGTGCAGCGGAGGCTACACCCAAGTCAGAAGGTGCAAAACGCGCTCCTGGTCCAGTAGAAAAGACAACGGCCTGTTAATCGGCGGTGACTTCAGGACCGTCCTCGGGAAGGACAGGCAGAGGGAGAGCCAGCGGCAAAGTGCGGTGACTCGATGCGAGTCCTCGGTCCCTAGACTTGGGGGTGACGTGGCTCTGCGGGGTGACGTGGAGATGGCTCTGTCTGCTGGTGCCTCAAGCAGCACGTCCAGCTCACACGCAGAGAGCCTCCCCACGACCCCACCGCTGTCCCCAGCATCCCAAGGCCTGTGAGGGGACTCCCTCTGCCCACACCTTTAGCCCATTTGTTCTTCTCTCGCTGGTGACTTTCCTCCTCAAGTCAATGAAACGCATTGTGTCACAGACCCACTGTTCACAGGTATCGGGCAGCGACGTTTGGGCACACAGCTGGCTGTGTGTGCGCGCACGTGTGTACTGTATTAGGATAAGTGTGATGCAAGAGGAAGTGAGAGAGGAATAAGTAAGAAGCTGATGGGATTTAGAGAGAGAAATCATGTGCTATTTGGGGGATGAAGAATGATTTGATGGAAGTGAAATATGAGATTTGAGAGGGTCTTGGGAGAGGGATAGAATTTCATCAAGAGAAAAGCCATCCAGATGAAGCAGGAGAAAGGGCAGAGGTAGGAAAGCAGATGCATTTCGGGGAACAGCACGTAGCTTAGTTGGGATGATGGCTGGGATATGGTTTGGGGAGTGGGAAGAGGTATGTTAGGTGGGATCGGTGTCAGCAAGGATGAGGTTTGGCTGAGAGTGACAGAAAACCAAGGGGAGCGATGGCTTAAACAAGATGAACACACTTGGAGCCCAGTGGTCCCCAGGGCTGGCACAGTGCCACATTGTGTCCCAGACCCATATTCCTCATGTTAGTGCACAGTGTAGGCCCTTAGCTGATGGTCCCAGATGGCAGCATCATGTTCTAGAGTCAGGATGCAGGAACGGACAAAGAGGAAGGGGTGAGGGGCATGTGTTCATCTCTTAGAGGAGGTTCCCAGAGACGACTACCAGGACTTCACACTCATTCTGTTGTTGAGAACTTGTCATGTGCCCACACCTAGCTGCAAGGGATGCTGGGAAATATACTCTGGTTTAGGGGCCCATGTTCCTGGCAAACCACCAGGGGTCCTGCTGCCACAGGAGGAGGAGAGAACAGCTGTTAAAGGACAACTGGTTGTACCCGCCCCAGGTCACTGGGGACCTCAGATGCCGGGCTGAGAAGCGCATATGGAACTTCAGAGACTATCGGAGGCTGTGAAGCTTGGAGGAGGGGAGTTACCTGAAAAGGAGCGTTTTTAGGAAGATTAACCAGCCCGTGGCGCGTAGATGGAATGAGGTGGAGATGAAGCGAAGTTGGGAGGCCAGTGAGTCTACAGCAATGTCGCCGCAGAGAATTCATGGTGACAAGGGGATAAAAGGAGGATTTAGATTCAAGACCCGCTGCAAAGGTAACAGAGCAGAGCTGGCCAGCTGAGAGAAAAGGGAAGAAAACGTCGACGAGGATGTGGAGGCTTCACACCCGGGCGCTCGGGCGAGTGGGGTTGGTGATGTCTGCATTACAGACCACTGAGAGGAGCTGGTTTGGGGGAGGCTACGGTGGGTCCGAATATGTTACTTCTGAGGGTCCAGAGAGGCTTTCAAATGAGGCTTAAAACGAGCCGGTGGACTTGTGGGTCTGGAATTATGCGTAAATAGTTGCTCACAGGTCACGTCTGGCTTCCAGGTGTGGCTTGTTTGCCCTGTATGGGTTTCACCCGCACCATGAAAAAATGAATTAGTTGTTCATTAATTGCTTATAAAAATCTGCACTTCTGACTTCTTCTGAAAAATCTTAAGATTTGGAGTACCAAGCGCTCATTCTCCCAAGACAGCAGTCAGCTGCGGTTGGGAGTGAGTGTGTGCTCCCACTTTGCTGCAGTCCCCACGGCTCCCTACTGCCCCCCTGGCCAGCCTGTCAGAGTTATTTACACCACCCACCTGGCCCCTGTAGGTACTGGGGTGTTCAGCCCCTATTCTGGGGTTTGGAGAAGATGTCAGGGCCACAGATGCAGATTTGGGAGCTATGATTTGAGGGACATGAGTCGAGGCGTGGACATGAGTGAGACTCACGAGGGGGAGAGAGTCGAAGGTGAAGCAGCGGGGGGTGGGGGGAGCCCACGTGTGTGTATCAGGAGGACAAGGGCCCGTGACGGAGGCTGGGGATTCGAAGGTCTGCAGAGTTTCAGTGCAGCGGGAGGGCCCAAGTCACGTGCAAGTGCTGCTTGATGTTTGTAATAATTTGAGTTCATCTGCACAAAGACATTGGGGTGCGGAGGACGGTGGGGCACACCTGGGACTGGCCTTGCTCTAAATTTCTCCCTCGCCTGGTGAGAGCCCAGGTCGGGGCTAGGCAGGAGGCGAGCAGGCTGTCCTCCAGGGAGGAGGGGGTGTCTTGAGTTCCACACCTACTCAGGGCCAGGTGCCCATTTAATCCTCACGACAACCTTGGTGGTGGGCCTTGTTATTTGCATTTCTACAGATGAAGAAACTAAAGCTTACAGAGGTTTGAGCTGTGCTCAAATGACGGAAAGAGTGACAGAGCTTAGAGTGAGGATTTGAACGTGGTCTCTCTCTTCCCCGTTCTTCTCACACAACAGCCACTTACCCCGCCTAGGGTGGTTCTCAGGCACTTAATCCCCGCCTGGGTCACCCCTCCAGTGGGTGGGAGACCTTTCTCGCTGCTTCTCAGCACTGTTCTGGCCAGCAGTCGCGTCTTGCTCTGAAATGGTTAAAGGACATTAAGTTTTAAAGAGAAAATAACTTGTTTTGAATCTTGTCATATTGCTCAATACGTGAAAGGCCTTTGCTTTGTCCCAATTACACTAACCTCTCCTAGGGCTCAATTTATTTCTGAAAATTGTGTGTCGTGAATAACATACACATTATCACCATGAAAAACGAAAATGATCTGTGTTCCGTGATCAGTCAATCAGTGGTCTGGACTTAGTTCGTTATCATCTTCCAGTACAGGTCAGAGCACTGACCAAAGCGCATTTCATGAGAGGGGGACAGAGTCACAATACCTCCTCATAAGACGTGAGGCCCTCCAAACACATTTGAATGAATGAAGGGGCTCTCGTGGAAAACCACAGCTCTGCACTTGTCCATCTACCCTGCATCCTCTGGCTTCGGGGAGATGAAGACGGAGTTCAGAGTCAACATTCTCAAAATACCCCCATTTCCCTTACCTTTTTTCCCTTTGGGGAATCATCAACATCTAGCGTAATAAGACCTAATATTTCTTGAGCACTTACTACATGCCAGATACCACAGTAAGTGCCTTGACTGACATTTCCTTGTTTTATTTTCACAACAACTCCTCCTGGTAGGCATGCTTATTATTTACACTTTACCGATGAAGAAACAGAGAGGCTGAGAGGCCTGGAGGATTCTGCCCAAGGCCACACTGTCAGCCGCGGAGCTGGAATTAGATGGACTCTTCCCTGTGTCACCGTGTGCCCACACAGGATCAGCTGGCCCACAAGGGTCCATGGGGCAGAATCAACTAGTGTGATTATCAACCAGTCTTCCCTCCAAGGCAGGACGGCACCCTGGAGAGATCCGCTTCTCACCTGCGCTGGCTCGTTCTCCGCGGGAAGATGTCCCTTCACCTCCATTTGCAAAATGGGGGACTTCAAACCAACGATGGATCCTAATTTCTGACCCCAGAACCAGGCTGCCTGGTCTGACAGATGACTGTTCTCTGACTTGTGCCACTACTTATATGGAAAATTTTGCCAAGAGTGAACATGAAAATCTACTTGCTTCCATGTTTAATGACTTGGCGATTAAAAAGAACAAAATGAAAAAAAAATTGAGATCGTCCTGGAAAACCTGGGGAGCCTGCCTGCTCAGAGAGCTCTTCCATCTCTGTAATTCTAGGAAGGGTTTTGTCAGGCTGGACCGGGCCCAGATTGCTGCACAATCCTAAATGCAGATGGCTTCTCCCTGGGGAAGTGGCAACCTCAGTAATGGACCCCTCGTGTTAACAAGAAACATAAGGTGGGGATGGGCAGGGGGCTTAACAAGGTATTTATCACAGCGATTGTGCCCAGGGGTTTCTCACCGTGATTGCTTCATAAATTTTAGTAATCTTTCCTCCTCTGATTTATATGGCTTTTCTAAAGGGCATTGTTCGCCAGCGCATTAACGCGATGCTAAATTTAGCTGGAAAGCACCCAATCTCTGATGCTCCGGTGCCCAGTGGAAGGCAGGCACCTGCCAGTCAATAACCTACTTTTGTTCCAGTCTTCCTTGCTCGAATAGATCATGTCGTAGAGCCTATTTATATCTGGAAAACGTGCTGAAAGTTGTCAGAAACCCTTCCTGCTGCAGCGAGCCGGCCCTCCCCGGAGCCGCCGAGGGTAAGTGTGCGGCCAGGCGTTCTTCCCAGCAGCCGGCACCGAGTGACCTTGATGCGCGCCATCCTTCCTTTGAAAACAAAAACACCAACTTGGAATTTTAATTAAAAGGCATCGAGTGGGCTCTCAGGCTGGCAGCGTTGGCTGAACCGCTGTTGATCGCAGTGTGGATTGGAGGTCACCGTTGTGAGGACCTTAGGAAGGTTAATTTATCAGGGGAAACACGGCCGCTGAATGCATCTCCTGGTTCACCAGGAAGCGGAGGCTCAGAAGGAGAACTTTTTTTGGTTCATAATAGAGATGCGGTTAAGAGTGAAGGGAAATCTAGGAGGACAGCGCCAGCCGAAGGGAGGGAGTAAGGGACCCGACAGACTGCATCCCTCGGTGGGTACCACGTGGAGCCCGTGCATCTAACCCGCAGCGCTGGGCACCGACTGGTGGCGGATCAAACTGCTCCGATTCCGGGCTCAGCGCGGCTCTTGGAGCGCCGATGGTTCAGCTGGCCCATAAAATGACTTAAGTCTGCTTGAGTGGGTTGTTTTGCATTGAGAAAGTTATTTAAAGCCTTTTAAAAAATGGCATTATTGGAGCCTGTTATTGGTTTACATTACTTTGTGAGGAAGCACACGTTGTTTATTGCAATAAAGCTCTCCCGATTCTAAGATTAAAAAACCCTCTCAATGATGGGATCAGCCCCATCCGGATCTCCAGACGCCAAACACCTGAGTGGGGGGGGGGGCACGCACCTGGGGGCCCACAGCTGGGCGGGGCTCCCCAGCCTGGGTGGCGGAGGGCTTCCAGAGCATCTGATACAGGCTCGACCTGGGCTTGCCAGGGCGCTCTTCTTCAGTGAGTCTGACTCTGTGCCGGAAGGGGTTTCCCAGAAGATTCCCATGACCAAGATAGTCGGGGAGCTCTTGGTTAAGAAATTCTGGAAATGCAGTCCAGTCGTGGGAACACATGCCTGGGATTTTCAGAAGAGAGGAAGCAGGCCTCTGATGAGTCCACGTTACCTCTCTCCTGCTTCTCCTGTGAAGATATCGGGAACGTCCCAGGACAAGACAGCAGTGGCTGAGTGGGGCTTGCTCTGTGCCCGGTTGTTGGGATGCTTCAGGCACCACGCCCCTTGGTCCTAAGAGTCCTTGGGCAGACGTTAGCACCTCCACTTTATAAATGGGGAACCAGGCTTGGAGCTGTCAGGCCTGTGCCCAGGGCACACAGCCGGGTCCTGGAAGGAGGGAGGGACCCCGGCTGGCCCCTCCTTCCCCCCCTCGGTTTCCTCTTTGGCTGATCGCGCAGCCTCACCTCTTATTCACCATCTGTAGTCACAGAGCTGAATCCCCTTCTCCACCCCCCGCCCCACTTCTGTGGCTGGGACCCCCGCATCCCATCCTCTGCTGTTCACAGCACCAAGGTCCGATTCCAAGCTGAGGTTCAGCACAAGGTTTGCCAGACTCCATGGCGATGTGGGCTGGTGTCCTACACTCCCTGATGGACCCCAGAGCTGGAGGGGAGAAGGGGGCAGCGCCACAGAGCTACCACTGCAGGTGTCAAGGAGACGGGCAGGGTGATGGGATGGGGGAGGCCTGATTTATAGGGTTTGCTGATTTCCATGGTGTACCTACTCTCATCATGGCTGATCTCAAACTACCCTCAGCTTAACAACTGCCTTTGAAAGTTCCTGGACATTTGACCACTGAAAATTGCCTACCAGCCCTTAAGAGTGTGCCCGGTGTCTGTGGGCCAGTGTCCATGCCACGCTGGCCCCCCTGCCCGGGGGTCTCACCCTGCGTTGTCTCTCACACCCCTTTGTGGTGGCCTTGGTCCCACTCCTGCCGACGGTCTGATGCACCTCTGTGTGTCTTGCAGACATGGTGCCAGGTGACAACCTGCACACAGGAGGTCTTCAGCAGCTACTGCCCGAGGGGCTGGACCTGAGCATCCATCTGGGCCAACAGCTGAAGCTACACACTTGGGCGGAGCGCAGGGACTGTGGGCCTGAGGGCACTGGAGTCACCTGTGAAGCCACAGTTCTGGGGGGTCCTGGGGGTGAAGATGGGTGCGGGGTGGAGCCGAGGCCAGCAGAGCGAGCGGAGACAGAGGGGCCTCCTGGAGCCCAGGCTCTGCCCGAGTGGGGCTGGGGTGGGTGACGAGCAGAGCCAGGTGCAGGATGGAGCAGCTGCGGCCTCACGGCAGGGACAGTGTTTGTACACTGCGTGGAAGGACCGAGAAGTGCGCACTGGAATTTTTAGCCTCTTCTCCCTCTTGCACACCGTGTCCACAAACTTCCTTGAACAGGACACTGGTCACGCAGAGGTGGCGTCTCTTGTTTAACTGTGCTCTAGTGATGTTTAACCCTCCCGTGCTCAGCGTGTGCTCATCCCCCCGCTGGCTGGTCCCTAGGAGCCTGGGGACCTCCAGAATTCAGCTCCATCCCTCCAGCCGGAGCCTCTCGGTCCTGGGCTCCGTGGGGATTAGCTCTCCGTGGGATCTTCCTGCCCCCGATTTCAGCTCCTGCCATCTGCCCTTCACCCTGTACGATGTTTTCTCTGATGCAAATCTGATCATCGCCTTGAATCACATCTCCCCTGTCTTCAGGTTGGAGTCTGGACTCGGTGAGGCATCTGAGTTCCCTGACCTGAACCTGGAGTCGTCTCTCGGTTGGTCTCCATCCCCGTGCACCGCCCCCCGAGCTCCAGCCCTGCCCACGACCCTGCTTCGCTTCCCTGGAGGCAGCCTGGCTCCCACCAGCCCCGCCTCAGTTCTGCTCCTGGACACGTTCCCCTTGCCCCCCTTCCCAGCTCCCCTGGGCTCTGAAGCCCCTCACGCTTGCCTCTGAGCGCCAAGTGCAGCAGCTCCGTGGCGAACGTGTCTTGTCCACTCTGACGCCAACGACTCCACAGAACGCCCAATGTGCAACAGACACAAAAATATGCGTTTTAAGGGAATTGCCTCAAGTGGATTATTCACCTTTTGCATGTTTGCTTTAATCACAGCAAATCAGAGCCCAGTCTCAACAGCTCTCCTTAAGGATCATGGAGCGGGTGTGACGGGGTCACGGAGAATGCTCACGGCACCTCTGGCCCACCTCCCTACCCGCCAGGACCAAAGCACTGATAATTGACTGCTCTGATAACTGACTGTACAGCATTCTGCTATCAGCTCTAAGTGGAAGGCAGACAACACAGGTACCCAGTCGGCTTTGCCAGCAGCCTGGCCCGGGCCGTGGACAGGCAAGATGGTGACCAGCCCCCGACACCTCCAGGAGCCCACGTGTGTCTGGTGCATCCTGGCATCGAGTACGCGTGTCTGGTTGTAGAGTGCGGTTCCTGACAGCCTCGTCCCGTGACTCCGCACGGCATCAACCAGGGAAACCAACATCTGTGCTGTTGTGTAACTGGCTTTCATCTTGCCCCCAACAGAAGGTGGGTCATTGACATGTGGGCAGAGCACAGCCTGCGTGATGCCTGTGCCTGGAAAGGACATGATTTAAGTCCTGCCGTGGCACTCTGACACCAGAGGCCACAGTGCCCTGACGTGGGTGGCAATGTGAAAAGGACAAGCGGCAGCCTTCTGGGAGAACTTGGCCCTTTGCCTGAAGTGTCAGTGTTGATTTCTATGATTGAAGATGCAATGAGTCCACAACAATAATGCCCACGGCAGCCTCCGTGGAAGCCGGGCGGAGGGGCTGTCTGCTCTCATTCTCCACCAATTTCACAAACGCTGACCCCTGTGCATTTAGATGAGCAAACAAACAGACCGAGGGCCTCTGCAACTCGGTGTTTCTTGGTCACAACTGGCGACTTCCTGTTTTGGGCCAGCTTCTTTTTCACCTGGCAACGTACTCCTTGGATTCTACCGAGTTTGGGGAGAACATTGCTATTCTATTTTTATATATGTGAGTAAATCATATTACATTTCAAATGGGGCATTTAATAAAGCTTTTCAATAAATAGCAATTTTAAGTAGGCTACTGAGAATATAATGAATATATATTCCAAGACCTAGCCCTTCCTCTGTAATCCCCAAGGAGACGTATTAGTGCTTTGGTTTATCCAGAAGTCTTGACCAAAACGCACTTCATAGTCTCAAGACTTTTTGCCTTCATTCATTGATATCGGAGGAAATCACTGGCTCATACACTTATTAGGTTTCGAGTTACACGATCATACAGAGGAGTGATGCTAAGTACTGGAACGACAGAAGTCAGTTCCATCAGATATCAGCTTGTCACCAGGGACCGTGGTGGTGATGCTCTAGAGGAATAACTCGTGTGTCTTAAACTCGGATTATGTGACAACAGCTTCCATGTATTATCTCATTTAATCCTACCAGGTCCTTCCGGTTATCACGTCCATTTTACAGATGAGGAAACTGAGGCTTATGTACGTTGTGTAAGATCACTTGGTGAGTGACAGAGCCAGGATTTGAACAAGGTCATTTCACTCCAGAGCCTGAGAAAACACTCATCGCAAGCGCAGGCAGAGCTACAGACTCAGGTCCACAGTCTAGACAAACTGCACCTCGATGGGAAAGGCCTCTGTTCTGGGTTCGATCTTCAGGTAAAATGAGATGCCTTTATTTGTTCCATGGGTTCTTTGTGACCCTGTGTCCATCCTGGAAAGTGCACTGTGCTGCTGGAAAGCTGGGCAGGCTGGCCTGCAGTGT
Source organism: Balaenoptera physalus (assembly GCF_965194825.1). Taxonomy (NCBI): domain Eukaryota; kingdom Metazoa; phylum Chordata; class Mammalia; order Artiodactyla; family Balaenopteridae; genus Balaenoptera; species Balaenoptera physalus. The sequence continues at coordinate 80,214,179 of NC_138899.1, read as the reverse complement.
GGAGCCTGTGGCCCTGTGTGCGTCCCACAGGGAGAGTTCTGTGCATCTTACCGCCTGCCCACACCCACTTCTTCCCCCTCCTGCACCCTCAGATCAAACCAGGAGTGCAGGAACCCAGCCTGTCGGGGCGCCACGTGGCCATGGTGGCCTCGTGCCTTAATGGGCCATTAATGAATCTGTTATCCAAGGTCCTGGATGCTCTGATATTCACGAGCCATGAAACTCACAGGAACGATTATGGGTTGAATGGTGTCCCCCCAAAATGTGTTGAAATCCTAACCCCTGGCACTTATGGATGTGACCTTATTTGGAAATGGGGTCTCTGCAGAGGCAATCTAGCTAAAACAAGGTTATACTGGATCAGGCGGGCCCTAATCCAATGACTGGTGTCCTTTAACAAGAGGGAAATTTGGACGCAGCCCCACGGAGACAGAGGCGGAGACTGGAGTGCTGTGTCTAAAAGCTGAGGAACAACCTCTCACCAGAAGCCAGGAGAGAGGCGGCGAGGGGCCTTCTCTAGCACCTTCAGGGGAGCAGGCCCTGCCCACACATTGTGTTCTGGCTTCCAGACCCTGGAACCACGAGGTACGTACCCTTGCTGTGCTAAGGCACTGTTTGTGGCACTTTGTCATGGTGGCTGGAGCAAACTACAGTAATATGGGGACCTTGGTTAAAATACATATTCCTTCCCCCCCTGCCCCCAGTTTCTGAGGGCATTTATGGGGGTTTTTAATAAAGAGCCAGCTGATGCTGATGTGGAGGGTCACGGGGAGTAAGCCCGGCCCAGAGGGTGCACTGGACTGACTTACATCCATCACCTTCACCGTTAAAACTACAGTGTTTTGTAAGTTTATTTCATAGAACAAAAAAGATGCTTGTTTGTCACTGTAAATGATAAATAAAGAAAAAGAAAAAAAAAAAGCCTGCCGCTGGTTTTGTAAGAGAGGGTGTAAAAGGAAAGTGTCTTGAGACGTGTTCCGGATAAGGCCTTGCTATCTGCACACCTGTCTGGGCTCTGAGGCCAGCGTTCGGGTTCACACCTGTCTTATCTTTATTACTTTCTTTATCTTTAACATTTGAATGTTGACCCAATACAGGGCGGGGCAGGGGTGGGCGGGGGGTGGACATTGTTTTGAACCCAGTGGCGTTGGAAATATTTTTATATAACTTCAAGCTTGCCTTCTGGCCTTCTGCCCCCCGAATCCACCAGAGCCAGAGGGAGCTCCCTGAGCCCGAGCCTGATGCTGCCTTGCTCTGCTTGGCCCCCTGCCTCAGCACCTGCTCTTCAAGACCAAGTTCAAGCTTTTTAACTTGGCGGGGGGCTCTTTGCAACTCGGGTCCATTTTTCTCTGCAGCCAGTGTCCCCAAGTTCATCACTTGATCTTCTACACCCCTCTCCCCCCACCCTCTACCCTGGCCAATTTACTGCCTAACTCTTCCTCTGGTGTGCTCAGTTTAGAAGTCGTTTCCTGTGGAAAGCGTCTTAACCCTCCAAGGCTGGGTTAGGGCCCCTGCGATGTGCTTCTATAGAGTCCCTGTAGCACGTGTCATGCTGGATGGACACTGTAGGCTTACTCCTGTCACTTCCTCTCCAAGTTCGTATGTTGAGATCCTAGCACCCACCATGATGCTGTTAGGAGGTGGGCCTTTGGGAGGTGATGAGGTCGTGGGAGAGTGGAGCCCTTGTGAATCGGATTAGTGTCCTTATGAAAGAGACCCCATAGATGTCCCTCGCTTTTCCACCATGTGAGGACACGGCCAGAAGTCTGTGACCTGGAAGAGGGCCCTTACCCGACCGTGCCGGCACCCTGATCTCAGACTTCCAGCCTCTAGAGCAATAAATTCCTGTTGTTTATAAGCCACCCAGTCTGTGGTACTTTGTTAGAGCAGCCGGATGGACTGGGACAAGGCCTAGCCCTGGATGTGATGGTACCAGGAGGTGGGGCCTGAGGGAGGTGATGAGGTTGAGATGAGGTCATGAGGATGGGGCCCCCATGCGGGGATCAGTGCCCTTAAAAAAGTGAGACAGACCAGAGCTGCTTCTCTTCACTCTCTGCAAGCCCAGAAGAGACCTCTTACCAGAACTGGACCGGCTGGCACCCTGGACCTGGGCTTCTCATCCTCCAGGACTGTGGGAAGTGTCTGTTGCTTAAGCTGCCCCATCTGTGGTATTTGTAGCAGCTGAGCTGATAAGACACTATGGTTTCTCTAATGACAGGGAAAGTGTTTACCCCAGTACCTGACACATTGTCTGACACACAAGAGGTGCTCAGTGGATGTTTTTTGAGTTGATGGCTGTGAAACAAACGTTCTCAGTGCTACCACTCAGCCTTCACTCCCGGCCCATGGTCAGCCACAGAGGCCTGCATCTCCTTTTCCTCTTCCCCTCACTAGGGTTTGTGATCAGTGCTGAGAAAGTCACACGGTCGTGATGACAAGTCAGCACCAGCCCCACACTCCAACCTCGGTGCTTCTCACACTGCTCTGACTCAAGAATTGTGGGCATTGAGGCTGTTCCCCACTCAGCAACGCCAACCTTCTATCCCGTTCCATTCTCATCACACACCCGAGAGAGGCCTGGCCACCCAAGGGGACCTCCGTCACATCTCCTAACTCCTTGCTGTCCTTCTCCTGCTTTCCACATCCAAAGGGATGGGTTGCTTCCACCTCTTGGCTACTGTGAGTAGTGCTGCTATGAGCACGGGTGCCCAAATATTTCTTTGCGACTGTGCTTTAATGCTTTTGGATATATACCCAGAAGTGGGATTGCTGGATCATATGGTAGTCTTATTTTTTGAAGGACTTCTATATTGTTTTCCATAGCTGTTGTACCAGTTGTTGACTTTGTATACTGCAATTTTACTGAATTTGTTTATTAGTTCTAACAGTTTTTTGGTGGATTCATTAGAGTTTTCTGTAAATAATATCACATCATCTCCAAATAAAGACAGTTTCACTGTCTTTATTTCTTTTTGTTCTATTTCTTTTTCTTGCCTAATTGCTCTGGCTAGGACTTACAATACTATGTTGAATAAAAGTGATTATGGTGGGCACCCTTGTTCCTGATCATAGAGGGAAAATTTTCAGTTTTTCACTGTTGAATATTATGTTAGCTATGGGTTTGTCATATATAGCCTTTATGATGTTGAGGTACATTCCTTCTGCACCCAGTATGCTGAGAATTTTTTTTATCATAAATGGATGTTGAATTTTGTCAAATGTTTTTTCTGCATCAGTTGAGATGATGATATGATTTTTATCCTTCTATTTTGTTAACGTGTTGTATCACATTGATTTGCAAACGTTGAACCATCCTTGCATCCCTGAAATAAATCCCACTTGATCATGGTGTATGATTCTTCTAATACACTTTAGAGTTTGGTTTGCTAATATTTGGTTGAGTAGTTTTGCATCTAAGTTCATCAGAGATGTTGGCCTGTAATTTTCTTTTCTTGTGGTGTTCTCTGGCTTCGGTATCAGGGTAATGCTGGCCTCATAAAATGATTTTGGAAGTGGTCCCTCCTATTCTACTTTTTGGAAGAGTTTGACAAAGATTGGTGTTAATTATTCTTTAAATGTTTGGTAGAACTCACCAGTGAAGCCATCTGGTCCTGGACTTTTGTATTTTGGGAGGTTTTTGATTACTGCTTCAAGCTCCTTTCTAGTAATTGGTCTATTCAGATTTTCTATTTCTTCATGATTCAGCCTTGGTAGATTGTATGTCTCTAGGAATTTATTCATTTCTTCTAGTTTATCTGATTTATTTGCATATAATGTTCATAGTAGTTTCTTATTATCCCTAGTGTTTTTGTGTTATCAGCTGTAATATTTCCTCTTACATTTCTGATTTTATTTGTTTGAGCTTTCTCTGTTTTTTTCTTAGTGAGTCTAGCTAAAGGTCTGTCAATTTTATTTATCTTTTCATAAAACCAGCTCTTAGTTTCATTGATGTTTTCTACTGTCGTTTTAGTCTCTATTTCATTTATTTCCACTCTGATCTTTGTTATTTCATTCCTTCTACTAATTTTGGACTTCATTTTTTTCTTCTTTTTCTAGTTCCTTGAGGTATGAAGTTAGGTGGTTTATTTGAGATCTTTCTTATTTCCTAATGTATGTGTTTATTCCTATAAACTTCCCTCTTAGAACTTCTTATTGCATCCATAAGTTTTGGTATGTTGTATTTCTGTTTTCATTTGTCTCAAAATATTTTGAAATTTATATTTTAAAATATTTTTCTATTAAAAAATAAAAAAATTGTATTTTGATTTCTTCCTTAACCATTGGTTGTTCAATAGCATGTTCTTTAATCTCCACATATTTTAAAATTTTTGTTTTTTTCTTATAATTGATTTCTAATTTCATACCATTATGGTTGGAAATGATGCTTGATACTATTTCAATCTTCTTAAATTTATTATGACTTGTATTGTGGCCTAACATATGATATATCTTGGAGTATATTCAACATGCACTTGAGAAGAATGTGTATTCTGTTGTTTTTTAAAGGAATGTTCTATAAATGTCTGTTAAGTTCATCTGATCTCATGGTTGTTAAAGCCCAATATTTCCATATTGATTTTCTGTCTCGATGATTTATCTACTGATGAAAGTGGGATATTAAAGTCTCCTACTATTATTGTATTGTTATTTATTTCCTCCTTTAGGTCTGTTACTATTTGCTTTATATATTTGAGTGCTCCTATGTTGGGTGCATAAATATTTATAAATGTTATATCCTCTTGTTGGATTGACCCCTTTATCATTATATAGTGCCCTTCCTTGTCTCTTATTATAGTCTTTGTCTTAAAGTCTATTTTATCTGATATAAATATAGCCAACCCTGCTTTCTTTTGCTTTCCATTTGCATGGAATATGTTCTTACATCCCTTCACTTTCAGTCTGTGTGTGTCCCTAAAGCTGAAGTGAGCCTCTTGTAGGCAGCCTATAGTTGAGTCTCCTGACTGCACAATTGACAGCCCAATTCAGACTCTCTTGGGGCCAGCAGGGAACCATACCTCTGACAATGGACAATTTCAAATCTGCTTTGATGCTACTAAAGTACACACATTGATATTGACTAATTTTTCCAGTTAAGCTCCAGAAGTTATTTGCAATATATCATGATGAGGCACCTATCTCCTTGATATGCCTGTGTGCTCCTGTTCCCTGGGACAGTCAGAGCATGGGACTGGTGCCTGCATACACCTCATCACTCTGAGAAGCAGAGCTGCCATTGATTTTGCCTTGATATGCCTTGAAGTGTTGGATCTGCCTCCTCACTCCTCTGCTTGAAATGTCTTCCCCACAGGTCTATACTTTCATCATCGAGTATTCATTTGTTTGTGTCTTGAAAGCTTATTGTGTCTTCACACAGTATGTTAAGTCATCTCAAGCCAGGATGGAAAACATTTGGGCCATGTCTCCCAAGTTTCATGTGGCTCTTTTAAGGGCAGCCTACACCTCCCTCATCTCTGTGTTTCTGAGGTGGTGAAACATGACAGGAAGAGCACAGGAATATGGTTGAGAGAACTGGATTCTAATTCTTGGGCTACTGGGAATACACTGTGTGACCTTCAGGAGTTATTTAGCTTTTTTTGGCTTCTATTTTCTCATTTTAAGTGAAAATGAATGACGAGAAGTCTTGAGAGCTTTCATCTGTTGAATGCTCACTGTACCAGACTCTATATTACACGTTTTCCCTGCATTTTTCCTTTTGATCTTCACAGAAACTCTTTTTGAAGACTAGTTGTTTTTATTCCTATTTTATGGCTGAAGAAATTGAAGCTCAGAGAATTAAGTTATATGCTGGTAAGTGACAGAGCTGGGTCAAAACTCAGCCTTATCCATTAAGTTGTATGATTAGGTCACCGCTAAGGTTCTTTCCATTTATAATATTCTATGAATATAGATGTAGAAGATCTACAGCAATCTCTGTGCTCTTGTGGTTAATAATATTTGAGCTTCAGAGTTACATAAATATAAGGACTAAAGACAAAATCATTAATATTTATTGTTAGGCACCTTATGTACCTCTTTTTTAGACAATGTCTCTTTTAATACCAGTCTCCATTTCTTCTGGAATTCCAGTTAGATATTGGACATTTTCATTTTACCTCCATTTATTTAAATCTCTTTTTTCTTTCTCTGTTGCATTCTGTGTAATATCCTCAGGTTTATCTTCGGTTTACTAATTCTTCCTTCAACTTTGTCTAATAATGTGTTAAACTCATCCACTGAGACATTTTAATTTCATTGACTATACTTTTTATTACTATAAACTCTATTTGCTTTTTAAGTCTGTGTCTCCCTTTTTTCAAGAGTGTCTTATTTCTTACATTTTTATTATTTTTTCTTAAATCATTAATTTTTTTTTTTAGTTGCTAAACAATAGTTCTATTATCAGAAGTTCTAAAGAATTGAATCCTGCTGTTTATTTCATCTGCCGACTCTCATTGCTGGTGGTTTCTTGCTTCTTGTGCTGTACATGAACCCGAGTTTGAGAATTATGTCCCTCCAGAAAGGTTCTGCATGGTTTTCTAGGTGATCCAGGATCTCATCTTGGGTAGCACAATCTCCCCGAACTTGTGTGAGATCTGGCCTGAGGTTTTGAATTCTCAGAGGGGGAAAACTATCAGAGATAGAAAGTCTTTCTCTTTCTCTGCCTGTGCTGGGGGTGAATTTTCCCTAGTTCACTGTTTCCTTGATTCTTCAAGAGTTGTGTCTTTATGTGGGAGATTCCATTCCACCTCCTGGTCCCTCTGGGGAACTAAGGTTGTTACCCCCTTCTCCCTGGAGTTGTCAGTGTGGGCTCACACAGTTCTCACTCTGGTTTTCAGTTTCATTTCTGGTCTTTGGGGAGTTCCAATTTTTTTTTTTTTTTTTTTTTTTTTTGAGAACCCAGCTAGGCATTTAAAAGGAATCTCATGGTTTATGTAGTATCTTAAATTGTGTTATAGTGGGAAAGTTTCCAGGTTATTAAATCTTCAATATTGTTGGAAATGGAAGTTCTCCATGTATTAACTATAAACATAATAATAGTTCTTCAAGGCAAGCATGGTTATCTCCAGTTTGCAAATAATAAAGTGCTTAAGAGAGGTTTAATGACTTGCCCAGCATCACATGGCTGGTAAACAAAGGAGTCCAGACCTGTCTTTCTCCAGCCACTGCTCTTCCCAATACACACGGGCTGGGAGCCTGGGGTGGGGAGCCAGCCTTGGGTGGGAGGAAACTGGCCGCAAAGAAGGCTGGGATCTTGCTAGTGCACACTGTCCCTGCTTCCCGCGTTTCCTAGCACCAGTTCTGAAGCCCTAATCATTTCAGGGCTGTAGGATTGGGGTACCAAAAATGTGTCCTCAAGTGATAAACACAATATGCTCGGGAGGTAGAGGCAGAGAGAAATGGTTCTTCCTTAGCTTTGTGTTTGCTGATTCCCTTGTCTCTTGAGAAGAAGGTGCAGGGATAATCTGAGCAGGACAGCGCAGGGAAGTCTGCCTGAGGGTCACCTGAGGAGACAGATGGTGGCCGAGGCAGAGAGGCCAGGTCATGCTGTGTGGGCAGTGGTGCCCACATCTCCTCCCTCAGGCTGAGGTTCGCCCCCATCAGCCCTGCAGGTCAATCTGCAGCACAGCTCAGGAAATCCAACACCGGGTGCTGAAAGTGAATCCCTCAGCTCCATTTTCAGCGACTTCTTCTGCTCCTTGTGTTTCAGTTTCCCAAGGGCCTTAACTCCAATTAAGCCATCAGCTGGTGAAAGTATTAGGTTCAAGCAGCGCTAAGTGATTCTGGGCACCAGGCGAGCAGGGCAGAGTGAACAACCACCGTGGCCCCTCCTCTCTCTGGTGGCGCTGCTAAACGGACAATAACATGGCGATGTTAAAAAGGCATAAACCCACCAGGTCAAAAGGAAAAGGAGAGCAGGTAGCACATGTTTGCATTTGAATGTATTGTGAGGAGGTTTACAGAACTAGAGGAGAATTTGGAACTGAGTTAATAAGAACATAGAAATGAAAGAAAATGAAAAACAGATAAGCAAATTCTTGTGTCAGCTAGGAAAAGAAATGATTGTATAACATGAATGAGCTGTGAATAGGATTTTCAGAGATATAATAATGTAATCCCTGAATACTGGTCAAACTAAATTGGAAACTTTTGGAAAGATAATGTATGTATGTGTACGTAGGGCTGGGGTGAGAGTCAACAGATAATCCCTAAAATTGAAGTAGCAATATATGCAAGTTATTTAGAGACATGGATGCAAATGTGAAAATAATTAGCTAAAAGATTTGAAAGTGGTTGCCTTTGGGGAGCGAAAAATGGGGCAGGAGCTTTCATGGTTTTTTTCTTCACAAGACTTGTAGAACAATTTGACATTGAACTAAAGCACATGTGTAATTTTGATAAAAATCAAACAAAATAAAAATCAGTATGCAATTTCATAATAGAAAGTATTTCATTTTTAAAAAGTAAATTAAATAAATTAAGTGACTCTGAGCCTTATCTGAAATCAAAATATCTGATGGAAATCTTGGTGTGAAGCCCCAGGGGAACTGTCCTGCCCCCAGCACAGGCTGCTGGGCCCCTTGCCTATTTCCACATGTGGGCCTCAGGCTGCAGTGGCTTCTGACCAGGCCTGGCTCTTGGTCCTGTCCTTATGCTGCTGTCTTCTCTGCTGTGCCCTTGCTTCTGGGGTCTTCCAGGTTCTGGACCTGCTGCCTGGTCATTTTTAAAAAACTAATTAATTAATTAAGTATTTTAAATTGAAGTAGAGTTGATTTACAATATTAGTTTCAGGTGCACAGCATAGTGATTCAGTATTTTTATAGATTATACTCCACTTAAAGTTATTGCAAAATAATGGCTATAATTCCCTGAGCTCTACAATATATCCTTTTTGGTTATCTTATACATAGTAGTTTATACCTCTTGATACCTTATCCCATCTTGCCCCTCCCCTCTTCCCTCTCCACACTGGTAACCACTAGTTCGTTTTCTATATCTGTGAGCCTGTTCCTGTTTTGTGTGTGTGTGTGTGTGTGTGTGTGTGTGTGTGTGTGTATACACATATATATTCCTTTTTTTTAGATTACACATATAAGTGATATCATACAGTATTTGTCTTTGACTTATTTCACTAAGCATAGTGTTTTCTAGTTCACCCACATTGCTTCAAATGGCAGAATTTCATTTTTTTTTATGGCTAATATTCCATTATCTATATATACCACATCTTTATCCAATTGTCTGTTGATGGACACTTGGGTTACTTCCCCATCTTGGCTATTATAAATTATGCTGCTATGAACGCTGGGGTGCATGTATCTTTTCGAATTAGTCTTTTCATTTATTTTGGATATGTACCCAGGAGTGGAATTGCTGGATCACATGGTAGTTCTATTTTTCATGTTTTGAGGAATCTCCATACTCTTTTTTCACAGTGTCTGTATCAATTTACATTCCCACCAACATTGTATGAGGGTTCCCTTTTCTCTGCATCCTCTCCAACATTTGTCATTTGTGTTCTTTTTGATGATAGCCATTCTGACAGATGTGAGGTGACATCTCATTGAAGTTTTGATTTGCATTTCTCTAATAATTAGCAATGTTGAGTATCTTTTCAATGTGCCTGTTGGCCATCTGTATGTCTTCTCTGGAAAAGTGTCTGTTCAGGTCTTCTGCCTATTTTTTAATTGGTTTGTTTTTTTCAATGTTGAGTTGTATGAACTGTTTATATATTTTGGATATTAACCCCTTGTTGGTCACATCATTTGCAAATATTTTCTCCCATTCATTAGATTGGCTTCATTTTGTTGATGGTTTCCTTTGCTGTGCAAAAGCTTTTAAGTTTAATTAGGTCCCATTTGTTTATTTTTGCTTTTATTTCTTTTGCCTTAGGCGACAGATCCAAAAACACATTGCTATGATTTATGTCAAAGAGTGTTCTGTGTATGTTCTCTTCCAGCAGTTTTATGGTGTTATGTCTTACATTTAGGTCTTTAATCCATGTTGAGTTTATTTTTGTACATGGTGTGAGAAAATGTTCTAATCTCATTCTTTTACATGTAGCTGTCCAGTTTTCCCAGCACCACTTGTTGAAGAGACTGTCTTTTCTCCATTGTATATTCTTGCCTCCTTTGTTGTAGATTAATTGACCATAGGTGTGTGGGATTTTTTCTGGGTTCTCTCTTCTAGTCCATTGATCTATGTGTCTGTTTTTGTGCCAGTAACATGCTGTTCTGATGACTGTAGTTTCGTAGTATAGTCTAAAGTCTGGGAGCCTGCTTCCGCCAGCTTTTGGCTCATCTCTGAATTTCCTGGTCCTAGCTTTCCATCCTGTTTATTTTACTTCATTGTCCAAGGCTATTGCTCAAAAGCAAATACAAATGACTTCCTCATCTTCGTTATCAAAAAACATGTATCAACTCTCCAAAATCTGAATATTAACCAGTATTTTCATCAGGTAAATCACACAAAAAGTGACAGTTAGACTTACTTTTACTGAAATGTCATTCTTGTAGTGTGAGATAATGGGAATGCCCTTACCTGCCTCTGATGGATGGTCTCATCTCAGTGAAGTCTGCTCCTGGTTTACAGCACTATGGCATTTATTACAATTCCTTACTTACCATTAAGTTAATTTCAAAGGCATTTTGTATGTACACATTTTGTGTGTCTCTACCTGAAACTCGACCTTCTGGAGACCTGGTGTAAGGCTCTTCTCCATAGTGAAGACCCTCCCCACCAGGTACTTCCTTACATACAATCCTGATATTATTCTCTGGTTGTCTCAAGAATATCAGCGTGTTTTGTTTTTCTAGGGTGATTGCAAAGTCCTCTAGAACAGATTTTTTTTCATTGAGTCCTTTCTTTTTTGTGGAATATAGCCCTATTTCAGGGACATAGTAGGCTCTGGGGAAAAATGGATACCTTAAAATAGACTTTCACTTTTACTAAAAACTTAATAAAGATGTTAATAACTTTTAGCTTGATGAATCTCCAAACGTGACACTTATTTAAAGGTTCAAGGTGAGAAAACTGTTATATATCACCCTCATCACTGTTTAGCATTTAATGACACTATAGCCTAAGTTGGAATTTGTTTCTCGCAGGCCAGAGACACAGAGGGAATCTCACATTCTTAACTTATCTGGTGAAAAAAATGCAGCAGTAAAAATACTGGCCCAGATTTGGAATCCAGAATTGGAAGTTCCAAGATGATAGATTATTTCCCCTTTTATGATAGTTTTAAACCTAACCATTGTCATGAATAAAATGACTTTAGTTTTTATGACTGACAGTATAAATATTACATCACCTTATCAATTCAAAGGACTTTGTGGACTATTGTCTATTTTTAGGCAAATATTCCAGTCATTTTCACTCACAGTCACTATCAAAAGCCAATACTTATGTCATAATTGTTACGTTTCTTTGTACCTATGTTTACCTTTGTCTCATGTTCCTAACTAGTTGTTGATTTCCTTAAAGGCTGGAGTTGATGTGTGACTGGTGGTGGCACTTAGTTTTTTTCTTTTTTCTCTATTTAGTAAACACTTCTCTGGGCCTTTTAAAAAAGCTTTACAAATGTTAATTTATTTAATCTCCATAGCTTCCTATGAGGTAGGTATCCTGTCATATCCCCATTTTACAGATGAGGAAACTGAAGCACAGAGATATTAAGTAATCCACACAAGCCATAAGTGATACGGCTGCGATTGTAACCCAGGAGGTCTGGCTCTAGAATCTGTGCTCTTAACCGATATGCTGTGCTGCGCCTCAAAAATTTTTGCTGTTGATGATTTAAATTGAACAGAATTTTAACACTATGGGGGAAGGGGGAGGAAGAAAATGTTCTTCCCTCTCTCAAAAGAGGGCTGGAATATAGGTATAGGATTATACAATGTTTAGTTGTGGCACTCATGGAATTTAGCTCACAGTAAACATGTATTTGATTTCTAGCTCTTTGCAAAATGCAAACAAGCTTTGTACTTGTTTGTCTTAGGGTTATGTCTTGGCGTACTCTCCCAGATGGTCAGATGAGGACTTGGAAGTTGCAGAAGTAACAGTTTAATTGAAAGGCTGTAAAATTAATAGAGTCTTTCTTCAGTGCCTTCTATCTGTCTATCTCCCTCTGGTTGAGTGGGGATTAGAAGTTGGACTAATACGAGAAAAATAGGAGTCTGTTAAGTGTCATATCTGATGCTGGCAGCATCCTGCTCTGAATGGGGTTACAGAGATTGCATAACTAACAGAGATAGGGTTTAGGGTAGGAAAAGGAGGATTAAAAAGAAATGCCAAGTTGTGTTTTTATGTGGAGGGTAGAGTTCATTTTAAATTTAGAACTATTCGTGGAGATCTGTAAATTTTTGTTGTCCTCCAGCACCCAAGAACCAGAATTACAGTTATCAAAACGTAAGTGAAACAACCGTGATTTTTTTTTTTTTTTAGTAAAATGGACCCTGACAATATATATAATTTTTCTCGCATGTGTCTGACTATTTAGTTGCAGAGAAAGTAAACGTGATAAAACGCTAAATAGAAGGGGGCATTTTTGAAAGAACTAATTGTTAACAGGTTGTTTAATTATGAAGATTATATCCTTGAAAAAAAGAAAAACTACTCACATTTCTAACTCCAGATCCTCTTCTTTACCGTTGTCATATAAGCAGCTGCTTGTTATTCCATCTGGTTAAGGTGTCGGAACTACAGAACTAGCAGACAGCTTTACGGTGGACCCAATCAACTCTTTGTGAAAAATCTAAATGTGTTTTAGTTCAGACTTTTGGATGTGGGACCAGATTCTAACCACCAGGGTAGAACGTGGCCCAAGCATCTGGTCCAAGTGTCCTTGCAGAAGCGAGGGGGCAGGAGCAGTGAGACTTTCATCTAGATCTCGTCAAAGAGGTAGGTTTTAAATTAACTGGAGTCCTCTTTCTGACTGGGCATCAGGGAGATGGGGCTGACGTGAGTCGCAGAGGCTCACACCTCACACTGTGTTAATCTGTAGAGGCTTTGGGGCTCTTCCACACGTCACTGGATCCTGGGTGATCCAGAGTTGAGCCACGGGATCCGGTGCCAAGGACTTGGAATAGAAAAGCCACGGGCTGTCTCGGTAGGACGTTTTAACCACGAGACCAACCAGGCTGTACACTCCTTACAGATCCAGCCAGAGGCAGGCCCTCTTCTCTGGGGAAAGCTTTGATGCCGGAACGTGGCAGTCATCGTTTACCTAATATTCTTCCTGGTCTAGGTTTCCCTGGACGGCTTCGTTCTCCTGGCCTACACCTTGATCTTCAGGAAACTTCACTTAAATGAAAGCGCATGCAGTTTGGAGTCAGGCAGGCCTGAATCCAAATCTTGTCACCGTCAACATTAGCTGTGTGCTTGGGGCAAACTGTCCTTTCTGGCCACTGATGCCTTCGTCTGTAAAGTGCAGTCAGAAAAGAAACACACGGAATTAATGAGGATGAACTAGCCCCTGTGTGCGTGGCCTGGTGCTTCTCGGTGCCTCACAAGCGTCGGGCTCCTCCGCAGCCCCCGAGCCCCGCCGCGGGCGGGCCCCTGAGACCGCAGGTGTGCGCGCGGCCCCGGGGCTCGCAACACCGGAAACAGCCCAAACACGAAGGCAGGAGCCATGTGTTTAGGAGAAGAACGCAGGCCAGGCCGCAGAGCGGGCATCAGCCCCAACCTGTGGCCTGAGGGAGGGCCCTCATCTGCTGGCGGGAGAGGCGGGGGCGCGGCAATTCAAGCGCCGCTGGCGCCTCCCCCACAGACTCAGACACTTTGGGAAGGGCGGCCCGGAGGACAAGGTGTGTGCGCATGCGCGCGTGCCTGTGCACGTGCACGTCCGTGCGTATGCGTGCACGCGCACGTGCACTCTGGGCGTGTCCACGGTGGTGGGGCCAGTACTGGAACCGGAAGAGGAGGCAGGTACTTGTGAAGCAGGGCGCGGAGCCTGGGTGGCTGATGGCGGACGGGTGCGCACTAAGGTTCTCGGCGTGAGGGGGCTTCCAGGTGGCCGCCGGGAGCCTGGGGACGGCGCCCCTGCCGTGTCCGCGCACAGGACTGACTCCGGGACGACGGCCCCTCCCTCCCATGAGGTGGGACAGGGCCTCGCGGGCGGCACGGGGGTGCGGCGAGCTCTGTGCACGGGACGCCTTGACTTCCACAGAGAGAGGGGACCCCGGGTGCGTGTGCGCGACCTCAAAGAGCCAGTCTGTCGGCTTCGTTACCTTTGAAGCCGAGCGTCGAGTGTTCCTTTGTCCTGCTCTTCCGAGTGTCTGACTGGTCTGAGGTGTGAGACTGACACCGCCCTCCGAGATGCGCTTCTACCCGGGGTGTTAGCGGGCGAAGCGAGCGGCCACACTCGACCCCAAGGTTCGGGAGGGCATGAAGCCACCAGCCCTAAGAAGATGGGTCTCCTTCTCAGGCACAGTTGCTTCACTGCTTTTTCAAGACAGATGCCACAGCATGTCTTTTTCATTTCCCCAGACGCCCTGGTTTCTCCTCCGAGCCTGCTGGAGGGAAGAAGGGGGAAGAGAGCGAGACGCGAGGTGTGCGGAGGGGAAGGACCCAGGAAACGGATTCTTGGCAACCTCGGCCATCGGATAAGCAGCGTCAGGTTATAAATTTAAGTTTCAGTTACCCCTTCACCTGGGCTTTTGTTTGCTCTTGATTTTTATCCACGGCACATTGATAATATTCTTGGTTGAGATGTGGGACTTTCTCGGACTCAACACCACGGTCGTAAAACAACCTTTCAAAATGTCCTTTTTTCAAAAAAAAAAAAAATGTGGAAACAAAAAAACACACCCAGATAAACAGAGAAGTACAGATGCTGCAGCAGAGTGGCCATAAGCAGGTTGACGAAGCCGCTTTCTCAATGAATACATGAGGTATTAAAACCCAGGACTTAAGAGAAGAGCACAGATTGACCACTAATGGTGTCGCTCTGAGAGCTCACAACCCCCTCTGATAACATAGCCGAATTTAAAAAGCCATTGTAAACGTAGGAGGAAAGAGAAATAAATATGCGTGAATATTTGAAGCAGAGTCAAGCCGGCAGTAGCACCAGCCAAGAACAACTGGTCGCCCAGAGCCAAGGGAGCAGGGCCGGCCAGGGGAGACCTGCACCGGCGGCCCGCAGCTCCCGTCTCAGAATGTGAGTCTCCCACAGGACGCCCGTGGGAGAGCGGAGGTGTCGCTCCTTGAGCGGGATGGTTACCCCCTTCCATCTCACTGCCTGTCCCCCAACATCCTAGCACCTAGAGCGCAGACTCCAGCGCAGCGCAGGAGAAAACTGTGCCAGAAAAGAGTTTTCGCTTTTACTTCCCGAGAAGGAAATTTTAAAAAGAATATCCTTGTATTGGGTCCTCAGATTTCTCTTATAGAGGAGCACACGAAGATTTGAATGCCCTGGGGACGATGTCTTCCTTCCGCTCAGCCTTCCTTCCCCAGCGGGGCCAGCCCCGGGCCGCAGGCGTGTCCCTGCCGCCCTCACCATGTGGCCTGGGGAGCACGAGGTTCCCGTGGGACAGGGAGGCAGCCTCCTCAGGGCTGGGGAGCACGGGGGGGAATGGCTGCCCGTGTGCTCTGGCTTCCACACGTTTTTCCTTCCAACAGCTGAACTGTGTTTATTCCGATTGATCTGCACCCCATCTCCAAATTGTTTCAGTTGGGTTTCCTTGGTCTTTCTATTTGCAAGGTTGCAAGTTGCTGACGTGGGGTTAGCGGAAGGTGAATGCCACCTTCTAGAACCTTTGTCAGATCAGCCCAGCACATCTCTCTGCTTTTCATAAGTTAATTGCTAACTTGCAAGGAAAAAACACTGTTTCTTACTTTCTGGTCTCTTATCACACATGCTGAGCACGGCTTGGTTAAGCAGTAACTCTGGCTATGCAGGTAAACAGAATTCCCCGCCCTACCCCCTCTTCTCCATACGAGTCTGAGAACTGGGGGGAAGAGTCAGCAGCTATTAATAACTCGCTTAACTGGAAGTGATTCAGTTTCATTAATACATCTTGAGAACATTTACATCGCAAAGGACAGAGTGTTTACAAGGCCTGAGAAGGTTTTATGGAAAAGCAGCTTTATGAGCCCTGGGGGCACTTTCCTGCCAGCGCCGACTTTCACAACAGTGGGCTATCACTTCAGTGAAAACCTCAAGCTTTTGCTGAAGTTGGCCCTCACTCTGGCTTTTCGGAGGTTCTATAAACGGCCGGCACCTCGAGAGCCAGAAGTGGTTTTGGGACTTGGTAGAGGGTGAGTTTGAATGCCATCCAGGCCTCAGAGGCAGAGTGAAGGAGTGATGGCCATGCTATGGCTTCCTCCACACGAGCGGGTGGAGGAACTGGGCCACCTATGTAGTGTGATTTGGAAGTTGCCAGGAAAGCAGCCCCCTGACTGAGAAGTAGGCGTCTCTCCTCAAAGACCTACCTCAGAGCCTGAAATTTAGACCAGGAGATCTCTGCATTTTGGTTTGGGCATGGTCTTCAAAACATCTCCTGTGAAGTGCAAAAATTCCACTTGCGAGAGGAGGGTATTAACACAGCAGCACCCAGACCATGTACTAAGAGTCACCTGCAAGGTCCTAAAGGTAGGGCCTCACGAAGTGCTGCCACCGCCCAGCTGGCTTGTGACCAGGGCCTGGGCCCTCCCTGCCTCTTCAGGCCCACGCCACCTGCAGGTCCCTGCCACCTGCAGGTCCCCATGAGCGCCCGTGCAGAGAGCCACTGCTTCTGTTGCCTGGAGCTCGTGTTTCTTGTGGTGGCTCTGAGATTTCTGCAGCAGTGCTTACGTTCAGGATTGATT
Source organism: Balaenoptera physalus (assembly GCF_965194825.1). Classification (NCBI taxonomy): domain Eukaryota; kingdom Metazoa; phylum Chordata; class Mammalia; order Artiodactyla; family Balaenopteridae; genus Balaenoptera; species Balaenoptera physalus. Next base: position 80,197,373 of record NC_138899.1, on the reverse strand, counting down.
TAGGATCTTTAGCCGGGAACAATACAAGATCTTCCCCTCCATGGCCACGAGAAATTCAAATGCGTTCTAAACTGCAAAGCAGACATAGTGACCAATGAACTCAGCACTGAGTTTCACTGTGGGAACTAGCTTTTTTGCACTTTTGGAAATAGGAAATGTGAAATCTTTCAAATCTTGTCTTTCTTGGTTCCTGTTTGCTAGTACCCTGAGCGTGTGCTTACCCTGCCTACCCGGCGGCCTGGCTCCTTCTTCACTCCCAGGATCCAGTTACTACCCGGAGCCAGCCCACCCAAACGCATTCCGTCTCTAAGCGGCAGACTCACCTCTGCGGTTGCCCAGCAATTACGTCCGCTCACGTGTCCCGAGGCATCTCCACGTCAACAGGTCTGAAACAGAACTCATGATCTTTGCCTCCAGATTTGCTCCTCTTCCCGTTTCCCCATTGCACTGAATTCATTCAGTTGCTCAAGGCAGAAATCTTAACGCCCTCCTCTTGGTCACCCCGTATCCAGGAGCTCCGTGAGTTTCCCGTCTCTCCCTTCCATCGGCTGTGACTTTACCCCCGCTGCGCCGCCCACGCCACGCCGTTCGCTCCCGCCTGCTTTCCTGCGGCAGCCGCCTCGCTGAGCCTCCTGCCTCTGATCCTTTGGTCTCGGACACTCACCGTGCGCCCTGCAGCCCGCGAGACCCTCCTGCCCTGACCCGCCACCCGTCTGCCTTGCCAGCCTGCGTGCATTCCTGGGCTTAGGCTCGCTCACGGGGTCTCCAAGCCTGCGGGATCCGGCTGGGCTTTCTACTCCAGCCCGTACCCGCCCACCTCCCGCCTCCAGTTCTGGCCCCTGCCATAGGAAACGGCTGTAAATGCCCACAGCACAGAAACTGCTTCCCTTCGGGCCTGTGCGCACGCGGCCGCAGCCACCGGGAGCGGCCTGTCCGCTTTGTGCCCGCCTGATGGAACCTGCTGCGGCCCTTCCTGGGCAGCTCGAACCCGCACGCTGTCCCTCCCAGCCCGGGCACCGCACCGTGGCCGCCGACTGGGGCGTGCTGACGTCATCTGCGCGGCCCCCAGCACGCTGCCTGCTGCACGGCCAAGGCTCAGTAAGTGGATCGCGGGGTTCTCTTTTCAAGGTTGGAGGGCACTGTGGTTGGCGCTGAGGTTACGGGCTTCGAGGCGGCGGTGCTGCTTCTGAGCTGTGAAGGTGGGGCGTGGTGGGTCGGGCGCAGGCGGGGCCATAACCGTAGCAACGGCCGGCGTACAGCGATGTGTCCGCTGCTTTGGGGCATCTCAGGGTTACCCTCGACGCCGACAAGGAAGCTGAGGCCTCCCAGGTGAAGCGTGGAGGCCAAGGGCACCCAGAAGGTGTGGGGGGAGGTGGCGGCGGGGTGGCACGGCCCGGCTTCCTGCTCCCGGCGCTGCCTCGGCTGGCCTGTGTGGCGTTGGCTAAGTGCAGGAGGGTTCCTGACGACGCCCACTGTTGATTTGTGCAGCGGCCACCCTGTTCGAGTTACTTTGCTCTGATGTGTATGATAAAGTTTTATTTGCGTCGGTGGGAAGGAGCCTATTGGGTGCGCGTGCTTTGCAGGGCGCAGGAAGCAGGGGAGTGTGACGTCGAGTTGCTGGGTTGAGTCGTGGAGAGAGTAGCATTTGCTGTTTCGAATTTCATGGCCTGTTTTTCCAAATGATCACCTCAAAAGTCAATGAATTAGTTCATTCCTTCACCAGATGTTTATTAAATAGGATGCAAGATGCTGTTCTGTACTCTGAGTATCAGACGGTCTTAATCTAGCCGCGAGAGAGGAGGCGGGCCACCCTCCACCAGCGCAGAGCAGAAGCTGGGGCCGCGGGCATGGGTCTGGGAGGAGTGGGGTGTGCTGAGACTGAGGCCATTTCTCGCTGTGGTGACTGGAGTGGGCGGCATGTGACCTGGCTGCCCGCAGTGGGGCGTGTAAGCTGTTCGATGTAAGCATGGCAACGAGCCTATGGCCCTCCCCGGGGCCATAAAGCAGGCACTCCATCAGTATTTACTGAGTTGGTTTTTAATCTCAGGTGCAGCATGCAGCCATACAGCTGAATAGAGGAATTGTGTTTATGGCTGAGTCTGGTACAGTGTATTTCATTAGTACAATTACGGTGAAAAACAATTCATGTGTTATTTGCCTCACTTCTAAAATGCTTGTATATCTTAATTATAAGGTCAGGATTTTTAACCTGGAGATCTCAGATGCACCTAATCTTTAGACCCGGATATTGAATGCAAAAATTTGTACGTATATGTAACTGTTTATTTTTCTGCTTAGCGCTTTCATGAGATTCTTAAGGGAATATGTAGGAATTTTATTGTTGAAAGAGGTATATTCCACAGAGGGATAAAGCTGAACTTATTTATTGATTTCTTATGTAAAATCAACACATTCTTTTCTTGTAAGTATTAACAAGAAAATTATTTACATGTAACTTTTTAATTTTTAAATTTTTGTTGAAGTATAGTTGATGTACAGTATTAGATTAGCTTCAGGTAATGTTGTAACTTTTTGAATGTTATAATTTGTAATAGATAATGGGTCTAGAATATGTCATTGTGGCTTGGAATGTGAGAAAAGTTCAAGTGCTTAAGAAAAGATTTGGAAATCAGTGATATATTATCCAAATTTAATGATCAAGGCACACCAAAATCCTTAGCTGTATTCCATGCATGTGCCAGAAATATAAAATCAACAAAGGATCTCCCAGACTCTAGTTACTGGACCCTAGTGACTTTATGAATGTTCAGGGCAGGCTTTGAGATCCCGTGAGTATACCTGCGTTTGGTGCGGGCACCACCCTTTTAGGGAAGGTGGCAGAATGAGGTGAGTGAGCTGGCAGCCAGCTGGGATGGGAAGCTGTCTGCGGTTGGACACTGTCTCGGTGCGGGTTCTTCCAGAGGTGGATTCTTAGATAAGGATCCCAGCGCAAGTAGTTTCCCTGGGAGGTGATCCCAGGAGACCCAGGAAGGCAGTGAGCCCAGGGAGGAAAGCACCTTCTCAGGCAGGTGCCACTGAGGGCCTCTGGGCGTTATTCCTGCCGGGAACTCTGGGGCCAGTGCCGGTCCTGTGCCTCTGCGGAACCCTGCCTGGGGCGGGGAAACAGATGTTTCCCCACTGACTCGTGCTCCGTCTGTCGGTTGAGAGCCACTCCTGGGAGCGGGGCGGACTCCCCAGCACAGCTGGCCTGCTCGGAGAGAGGGGCGAAGTCCTCGGGAGGGTTACAGGGGTTGGCAGGTGGGGATTTGGGCCGGCCTGTAGGAAAACGGTAAATGCTGAGGACATAGGAGCAGGACACCCACGTTTCTGCTATAGACCCCTTCTACTCTGCTGGCCAGGCCACTGGACGGTGCTTGGGGTCGGCAGACCCCAATTTCTCCGCTGTCCACCGCCTTTGCACAGTGTCAGAAGTCCGGCTACCACCCACAGGTTCCTACAGAGGCTCCAGCTCTCAGTCTGGGGCCCTCAGCTCTGAGGTTGTAGGCAGTGTTTCACGTGGTGCGCTAACCGGAGAGATTAGGGTGGCAGTAGTGGGTTAATATTAGACGTGATTAAGGCAAAGAAGTGTGCCTTTTCTCTGCTTTGAAGAGCTTTAGACTAAAGTAGCTGGCTTATCAGCGTGCTTAGGAGCTGTGGTATCACAGGATAGACATCCCCCCTCCCTCCCTCCCTCCCTCCTCCCCCCTGCTCTTTATTTTCATTCACTCTTTCTCTTTCTAAGAACTTCCACGCAGAAAGCCTTCTCTTCTTTCGATGTACTGTTTTCCTCATCCTGTCTTTTCTGTCCTGAACTTCTGAGCTCAGGGACCGTATTTTGTTGATCTTTGTGGTACTCATGCTCAGCAGAGTTCCTGGCACGTATGGTGGGTCTTGAGAAAACGTTTGTTGAATGAACGCGTCTTTTTGATGTACTGAGGTGGGGCAGGACAGGGCACCGTCCGGAGCACTCTGGCCCTCGTGCGGCAGTTTCTACCTGCGCTCTGGAGCCCCTTCTGGAGCCCCTTCCCTCTGCACACAAAGGGAGACACAGGTCTCCAGACTCGAAAGGATGCTGATGTCCTCTTGGGGTTTAGCAACGTAAAATAGTCTTTCAAAACTAAACCTTTTTCTACTGAGAATTGGCAGAAAACCCTGGTAAGTGGAAAACTGACGAGTTTTCTGTAGTTGCTGTCTAAAGAAATTTTCTCTCTTTGTAATTGTTTAAATTCAGCTCTGGAACTTCTTACTGACTGTGAAATTAAATGCCATTTTCCCCGCCACCATCCAGGCCTACCCCAGAAGTGTCTCTTGTTAGGCTCCTAACTGCTGCTGGTACTGGTACTTTTCTTTTCCTGTTGTCTGTAAACTCATATTTATTATTATCTTTTGAGTCTCTGACAAAGGTAATACATATACATTGTAGAAAACTTAGCAAAAGATTTGAGAGTATGAAAATAATTTCATCATTCAGGGTAAAACCTCTTAACATACTGGTAGAAAAACTTTTTATGGATATAATGCAGATAATGTTTTGTTTTATAACAAGCTGAGAATATTTGTTCTAGTTTCTATTTAATTAACAGGCAGGGGTATCTGAGAAGGGGTTTTGTTGGGACCATTTCCCATTGAAACCTCTCTACAGTTTCTTTTCCTGCCTTCATTTAGGTGAAGAGTTTTACAAATGAAGTGGCACGAGATACAATTTGTTGAAGCAAAATTTTTACAATGCTTAAAAAATTCACTGTGTAGAATAAATATTTTCTTTTTCACATGCCACCTAGCTGCTGAAATTTGGACTAATCCTTCTAGTTTCAGATTGGAAACCGGCACGCGACAGTAGTAAACTCCTCCCTTGAGGGTTTGCTTATTTCGTTTATTTCCCCCAAATTAATTTTACTGTGGTAGGCTAGAATAACTTGTCACTGAACATTTGGGTTTATGTGGTGAGGTCCAGCCAATGAAAGCAGGAGGTGGAATGCAGCTGTACTTGAAGGTTGACATAGAAGGGATTGAAAAGCATCTGTGAGTGGTTGGAAGAAGTCTTTAGAGGACATGGACCATTTATTCAGACAGCAGGCTCGGTCAGCGTGAGGGGACAGTGCTTTCAGCCACCTGAATATCATGGCTTCTGGTAGATTCCATGATTACACAAATACTTGTTACAGGATAAATGCAACTGCCCTAGTTGGGTTACTGCATCCTTGCCAAAAAGTCGATGTACAGGAAGAGTCAATTTGGGTTAGTTTACTCTTACTGACAAACACAGAGGCTACATGAACGGCCAGGGAAGTGGCCAGTGCGGCTGGACTGGAGGTGCTTGTGCATCAGGCAACACCTGGGATTTTAGAACAACAGCCACGCCAGCACCTCCACAGCAGCATTTATCAGAAAATAAAAACAGGGCGGTATGTTTCACATTTCCCATGGGCTTGCTAAAATATAACTAAATATACAGACAGTTAGAAACTCCTTCTGCAAAGCTCACCCCCCCCGCCCCCCCCCCAAACCCCTCTAGATTGACCTTGAATGCTTCCCTGTAAGCAGCTGCTAATACGTGAGCACACGGTGTGTTTAGAGCTTGGTTTCTAAATATTATGCCCACTAAATAAACCAACATTCCTTGGAGAAATGGCTGGATTCAGGGCCAGGAGGAGAAAGAACAAGATGAGTCTGGCTTATCTCACTAAGTCAGAAGGTGAGGAAGCGCTCACACGGTGATAGGACACCACACAGGAGCGCAGACAGGCCAGGGGCTCTCGCTGCAAACGAGGGACAGTCTGAGTGGCAAAACGAAAGATGACAGGAATAGGCTGTAATTCACTGAATTGTATGAGAATCCCCAGGTTCACGGTGCTAATAAGTAGGTAAATGGAGAATAAAAGAAAGCTCTTCCTTAAAGCAGAATGTCATGTAGAAAGAATAGAGTTAGAAAATCACCGCTTTGTAACTGTCAGAGTAAAGGTCTATTCAGGGTGGAATCACTAATGGATGCTGAAACTGTTGGTTGACAGTTTCTCGGGAGGAGCCGGATATTTACATTGTCTCAAAGTCTTCCTCACAGACTGCTTACTAATTGCAAAGGTAAGAATGGCAACTTTATAGTGAAGAAACCTGGGAGACCCATATTAACAAATCAAGGATTCAAAGCAAAGTTTCTGTCACCAAATCAACAGGGCAAACTATTTAACACACAGGTCCTGTTGTGATGCCTCTTCTACCTAACATTTCTGCCCAAATGCATAACCTACATCTAATTCAAATCGAGGGACAACTGACCTGAAATCTTCAAAAGTGCCAGTGTCACAAAAGACCAGCAAAGTGGAGGAAATGTTCCAGAATAAAGGAGATTCAGGACACAGGACCACTAAGTGCAACGCATGAGTTCTGGATCGGGTAAAACAGATGGAAAAGACATCGTTGGGACAGTTGGTGAAATCTGATACGGACTGTGGAGTAGATAACCCTATCAAATCAAAGCTCACTTTTCTGAATATTTGTTTATTGTAATACAGGAGAATGTTCTCGTCTTTGGAAAATGCATGATGAAGGATTCTGGGGTGACGAGGCAGGAGATCATCAGCTAACCCTCAAAAGGTTCAGAAAGAATGTAATTATATATGATATTGTACAGTATATGTAAAATATGTAAAACATGTTGTATATAGAAAGGGTATGATAAAGCAAAGTGTTAAAGTTGTGAATCTGAATAAAGGGCGTATGGAAGTTCTTTGTACTATTTTTGCAACTCTTATAAGATTATTTCAAGATGAAAAGTTAGAAGGAAAAAAGTTACTAATTTTGCCACAGTTGGGGTGGAGGTGGGCCGGAAAGTCAAATCCACATCTCCGTCCGTTTCTTCTGTTCTCTGTGTTCCGTGGTTTCCTCTAGCGCCAGTCTGCCTCCGCGCCCTGCGGCCGGGCTCCCAGACCCCAGACAGCAGTGACAGCCCCTGCCCGTCCTGTCCCTTCGTCCTATCTGCCTTTAGTTTGGCTGCTTTGGCAGCCCTCCCTCCTGCCAGCCAGCAGGTGAGAAGAGCCCCGCCTGCTCCCTCTCCCCCACCACTTGCTGTTCATGTTTCCCGCCCCAGGCTGTGGACCCCTGGAGCTGGGCTTAGACAGTCCAGCTCTTAGGTCTTGGTCCTCCTCTTCCGGACCACTGCTTGAGGGGACAGGCCTTTCATTTCCCCCTCAGGAAACGCCGTCATTTCGGTGGGACGGGATTGGTTTCTTCAGGAATCACCAGACAGATCGTACCATGGGCTTCCTCAAAGTGCCCCAACGCTGAGGTGCGTGGCAGGACTTTGAAGCTCCCAAGGCCGCCGGAGCTGGCAGAGCCTTTGCTATTGAGCAGTCCTCCTCGCCCCCTTCAGGTGTGGCCCCTCGTAGGCCATCACATGCCTGCCGCTCCTTCATCTGTGGGATGTGAGATCAGCTAGGTTAAAGCAACTTCGAAAGATGATCCTGGGATTGGTAATAACTCTTTCACGTTAAGGGAATTTGATCATCTTGGCATTAAGACAATTTCTGAAAATACTGTAACTAAGCAAAACCCGGGAAATGCCAAGTTTTGGTTTATGCACCTGATGGTCTGTGGTTCTCATGCTGGGATTTCCTTGTCCTTTTTTTTTTTTTTAAACTTGTGCTGGGAAGGGGAATTTGAGCCTTTAAGTCTTGGTTAAATTTAAGCGTAGTTATTTTATCTGGTAGCAGGGGTGTGGCTATTACCTCAGTTACTCTTTCCATTAAGGCCGAGTGTCCAGGACTGGACACTGGATGACGGTGCAGGACCCATTGCAGCTTCTGTTCATGACGTGGGGTGTTAACTATGTTACCAGACACTTAGCTTTCATACTTTGCATCTACGTCAGCTGCTGTAGCCTACTTGCGGAAGATCCTTCATTCCAGCGGTGTTGAAAATGGAGTGCTTTTGTCTGCATCAGGCAGGGGAACAGCGTCCGGGGAAAGCTGCTGATGGGTTGGAGCTCTCATTCGCTTCCTCAAACCTCCTGCTGCCCCATTTTATTTAGAATACTAATAACTAAGTAGTTATTTTTCCAAGGAGAAGAGTTCTGCTTCTTTTGTCCTTAACCAAAATAGGGACCAGTTGCTGAAAGTTGTATTGGTATTTGCACATGCCCAGCTTTCGAACTCAATGTTATGGTAAAAAAAAAAAAAGAAAAAGTGAGACAAACAGCCTTTTAAAGCAAACACGACCATTGTAAGCCACTTGACTTTGATAATTTCTTCTTTTTCCGTATAGCCTTGACCTTGGCTGAGACAGCATGATTTACAACATGAGTGAACGTCTAGAGGGCAGAAACTATGTCATACATGTTCTGAGCTTGCCACTTCCTGTTCTAAGATATAAATCATGTAACATTTGTAGTTAATTAGGATGTTTAGGTATATGATTAGTTGCTTTGTATAACTAGTTTTTAGAATATGTTTATAGAATGTATCTTTGCTATATTTTGATTTTAAAATTATCCTTTAAAAATTAATTTATAAACAAAAGTAATACATGTACAAGGTCTAAAAAACAGTGCACATTGGGACCTATAAAAAGAAGCAGTGGTCCTGGGCCCATCCTTCCTCATCCTTTGTCCCTTTACTCAGGCCCGACTTCTTTTATCTCTTCTAGCTGTTTCTTCTGTTAGTTATGGCCAGTCCCTAAATATTGGTTTATACTGTTATTTCTCTAGTCTGATGGGACAGATGAGGAGTTACCTATCCTCATCAGCATTTCTCCCAATATCTCGATACAGTCAACCCACATTTTGAGTCCCTTCATTGCTGGATTACTCTGTCACTGTAGGGAGTGTAAGTATAGCTTGATTTCTTGTTGCATTAAGTGCTGGGAGTATGTCAGCTTCTAACTGGGCACTCAGCCCCGGGACAAGTTACATACCTTTTAGGGACAGTGGAAAATGAAAATGCAGCACCCCTTGTTTAAAAAGTATTATGAATATCATGGTGATGACAGAGAGCGTTAGACCAAGCTTGGGGCCCTTCTGGTGGGGTCTCTGTGGGGCTGCAGGGGTGGCACATCCTGACGTTGCTTCTCTTTCCCTTCAGCTCTCTTTCTTCCCTTAACTTCTGTCATTTCTTTCTTACTTTTAAAATATCAAGAGTAATAACAGTTTTGTCCTGTAACCATATATATCTCATCCATTCATTCTCTATAGTTTAAGTATCCAAGTAGAAAAATAATATATGGTTTATTGTTGTGACTATGCAAATATTATTCATTGCAGAACCAAGTAAACCAAGTATTTTCTTTCTTGTACATCCTTTTGTTTTTCCTGGAGTTTATAATTGCTTTTACTTTTGTCTTGTCCTTTTGCTGTATCACATTCTCAGTTGTAACCAAGTTTGCCCAGTCTGTCTAATCAGCTGTTCAATCTGTCTTTCCCCAGAGGCCTCTTCCAGTCCTGAACAAAGGGCCTCCCTCCTCTCTCTGGACTTAACTCTCTCCAGGCCTGTTGCCTGGCTGGTGTACTGGGACTTTTCTTTATTTCTTCCCTGGTTTAGTTTCACTGCTTCCTAGATTCTGAGATTTTATCCTTGGTTGATCCTTTGCTCTAGGCCCTCCTCAAATAGCTTTTTGATGTGAGTGCAGGAAGAAATTTCTGAGTCCTTCCAGTTCTGAAGATGTTGATAATTTATCCTCTCAATTTGCAGTTATGAATAGAGCTCTAGGTAGAAAGTAACTTCTCTCAGAGTTTTGAGAGGATCTCTGATTGTCACTGGCATCCACTGTTATTGATGAGAAGGCCACCTGATGCGTTTTGTTTTACACTGTGGTAGTTTTTTGTTTTACACTGTGGTTGATTTTTCTCCCTGAAGACAATTTCCTTGCATTCTTGGTATTCTGAATTTCACAATGTTGCCCCCAGGTGTGGCACAGGTGTGGGTCCTTTCTCACCCATTATTATGCTAGGCATGTGGGAGCATTTTAAACCTGGAGATTGCTATATTTTAATCTTTGGAAAATTCTCTTGAATACATTATTTGATAATTTCTTCCCCTTTGTTTTTCTCTTTTTGAAAGTTCTATTAATTGGATCTTGGACCTCTTGGACTAATTCTATATACTTCTTGAATATCATCTCAACTTTGTCTCTCCTTAAGAGACACAGTTCTCATTTTTAGGAGGTTTTCCCAATTTATCCTCCACTCTTTTTATTAATTTATCATGTTTTTCATCCCTAAAAGTTTCATTTTTCTCTAATTTTTCTACTCATTGCATTGTTTTTGCTTTATAAATATATACCATCTATAATGATTATACAAATTGGAGTATTCAAATTATTCCTGAATACTCCATAGTATTTTTTCCTATTTATCCTGGTATTTTTTTTTTTCCCATGATGGAGGCTTATGTGTTGGTGATTCCTGACTGACCTTTGAATTTTGAGGTGAGGCACTAAAAACCTGATGATGAGCTCTATATACTTAAATAGGGTTTGTGAATTGGTGGGGTTTGATTTAGGGTGATAGGTGGTGACAGTACTTTTTACTGGGACTTCTATATACTAGAATGTATATATAGGTCTTTCTTCTGTAGCAGTTAGATGTTTTAGGGTAAAGTGTTAGATTTTGGGTTTTTTTGCCTGGAGGTATTTTCCTGGTTGGAAATCGAAGTGTGTGGAATTGATGCCTTCTTACAATAACTTTCAATTACTTCCTCATTTTCTTCCCCAGAGCCCTCCCTGCCCCTCTGCTTTCCTGGCTTGGTTGCCCTGCTTCCTAGGCGCTGTCCATCGTGGCTCTGATACTTCTAGGTACCGAGTCTCTGGGGTTCCACCTGGAGGACAGCCCTCCTGAGCTCCCTGGAACCGTCCTGCTCCATCAGCTCTTCTCTGTAGCTTCTCCTGTAAATTCGCCGACCTCTCTTCCCCCCTCCTTCTCTGCATCATTGTTGGTTTATCACCACTTCATTTCTTTGCTGTCATTTAAGTGAGGTCTTGGAGGAGGAGGATGCTGTCTATATGCTCTGAGGAAGATTTGCCTTCATCTTTTCTTAAACCACCCGTGGCTTCTGTGTGTGCCGAGGACGGCAGTGCCCAGTGCGTACCAGCTGTGTACATGCAAACACCATCCATTCTTGTCACACCTGTCACTTGCAGAGTCGGAGAAAAACCAGTGTAAATTTTACATAGGAAAACCGTAGTTTTCTAAATACCCATGTGTGTGTCTCTGTATCTGTGTGTCTGTCTATGGTTACGTAGGTAGCCCCTCCTGCGGGGACATGGTTCAAATGTGCAGAGCCTGTTAACAGAGCTCAGAGAGGATGGGCATGTGGTCGCCTTGGGGATGGATTGGAGGAGCTTTTGTTCTTCTTCTTCTTAATCAGCAGAAGGTTTAAAAATTTTAAATTAAAAAAGTGGCTTTAGGCTGCTCCATATTCTCCAGGTCATCAGGCCTCATATCTTTTTGTTATTTTAAAACATACTTACGAACTGATTGAGATCCACCTTTATTCAATCATGTAAATAGATTGTTTGGTAAAGTTCATATTTTTTCTCTCCAGGGTTTGGGGCAAATACTGCAAAAGTAATGTGTAAAATGAAGGAATTGGTTAAGCTGCCAGCACATGCTTGTAGCACTTGTTATGTTATTACTGTAGCAGTTACACTGGTGATTTACACCCGCTTAACCACAGCTCCTTCTCGGGGGAGATCCTCCTAAGCATAAGTTTGGACACCAGCCTGGGAGGCGTCTCTCAGCTTTCAGAGACCTTGTTCACACCTCGCAGAGGCTTCTGTCTGTAGCGTTTCAGTACTTTTCAGGGAGAGATCTTTACATCCAAGGAAAGCAAAGTGGCCAGCAGCTCTTCACGGCCTCTCTCCACCTCTTTCCTGATTGCCTGGCAGACAGTGGTGACATTGGGCAAATATTTCTGAGCGTTTGGTGCACATATTGGGACACTGGTACACTAGCCTCATGGTGGGACCCTGAGGGAGGTGGCTGTGAATTTGGAAATGTGCGAACCACAGTAATGTCCATGGGCCCTTGGTCTGAATACTGAATGTGGAGAACAACAGGCCTATTGAATACTGAGTGGGAGAAAATGGAATTAATCTAGAGGAGTTTAATTTGGCTAATTAAAAGATCTGTTAGGGGTTGTAGCATGATTTGTTTATTTATTTTTATTAATTTTTTAAGCAAGCACATAGCACTAGCTAGGTGTCGGGCAGTATGCAGACGTCTCCTTGAATCATCATCGTTTGATATGATGTGTCCTGATCTACCATCTACAGAGGAGGAAACCAAGGCTCAGAGAGGCTACAGGACGGTTCCCTGGGGTCCTCCCGAGGTGGAGTTGAGCCTGTGGGTCTCAGGAGCCCCGTCGCTGCAGGACATCTTGCCTGCCCCACTGTCTCTGTCTGCGACCTTTGATTGACGTGCCCTTTTGCCTGGAGCACCCTCTTTTACTCGCTGAAATTCAGTTCCCCCGTTGAGTCCCAGCATCAACGCCAGCAGCACGACATCGGCCCACGTTGCAGAGCCTCAGTCATGGCTGTTTTCTACCTTTCTCTCTCCGGGAGAACCTCTCAGCTCCCAGCTTGGTGTTCCCTTCCTCCCTTGGGTTCCTGTTCCCTTGCGGGCACCGCTGTCTGGGTGTACGTCCGTGTCCCCCGCCGGCATGCAAGCCGTCTGAGATCATCAGCTGCGTTGACGTCCTTTCTCTCCCATCCCCACGGGCTGACATGGTGTCTGCTGCCTGTCGGACCCTGGGATCTTGAGGAGAATCCAGTGGGCCCACAATGAGGCAGGACTGGCCACCCAAGTGTGCGGTTGGTTTCTGACACTGTAGGATCACTTAATGTCTAGCTGTAGAGACATCATTCCTGCCTGGTTTTTTTTTTTTTTTTTTTTTTAAATCACTCAGTTTTCTGGGGAAGATAGAAGACTCCATAAAAACTACAAGATTGCTCAGAAAAAAAAAAGAATGTTTTCTAGGTTCTTAGATATTTGAAGGCAGGAACCATATGTTGCTCTCCAGGCCCCACTCAGCAGCTACACACTGCTTTGCAGTACAGTTTGGACCATTGAAGGCCTGTTGGGTGGCGAGCCAGGGGTGAAGACGTGCCTGTGTGGCGTGGAGCTGCCCTCCTCACGCTGACCTCCTGACTCTGGGATTCCTGAGGCTTTAACTAGAGTTCTTTCTTTTTCCCCCTCTTTTTATGTTTGCGTGAATTCTCTCCAGTGTTTCATCTTCACTTCCTGCAGCAATTTTCATTCTTCTCCTTTGCTGTAATTGCTGGGTATTAAAAGACTGTGTGACTGTGTTGTGAAACAAAATTGTATTGTATTGTATGAATATTCTTATCCTGGGGTTTTCCTTTTCTGTGATGATGTGAGAAATCTCTTTTTTACCGCCTGTGAAGTCTCTGAAGGGATTTTCGCAGCTAATTTGGGATAATAAAGGCATCCTTACTGTAATGCAGCTCTTCTTTTTAGGAATATGTATCTATATTTCAGTCACTTCCGTATAAATTTGCCTGAACTGAATGAAATTCCCTGCAGAAGGGCTTTAAAGCGTTAATGTGTTTGCATGCCTCTTCCCAGCCCTGCCACCACCCACCCATCCTCCCGGCGACCCTACAACTCAGCCTTGACGTGTGTCACACCAGACAGCTCCTTGGGTGCTCTGAGGCTTGTTCACTGTGGTAAAAATGAAAGAGACGGAGGAATTAGAGGTCAAAACACTGTCAAGGAGAATAGAAAACTGTTTGGCTTGAAGGTCGTCTTCTTTTTGACTGAGAGTGTAAAAGGCAGTGGGAACCAGAAGGGTGAGCAGTGCTTTACTTGGGTGATGCTTTGCTTGGCTGTTTGAAATAAATGTCCATTAAATGCACAAAACACGCCTGCCAGCCCCCTGGACACTGGCGGCCTCCTGTTTGTGTCCTTTACGAGAGAGGCACGTGGACTGACTGTGACGGGTCTTTGCCCAGCCCCACCCCCGCCACCCCCCCCCGCACCTGCTTCTGCTGCTTCCCCTGCTCCCACGCACACCCCCGCCCCAGGGACATCCCTGCCATCTTCAGGGCACTTTCCTTTTAAAGAAAATGATTTTTTTCCTTGTGTGATGGTTGGTTCTGTGTCAGCTTGGCTAGTCTGTGGCACCCAGTTGGTTGGTCGGGGCAAAGCATTTGAAAAAGAATAGATACATGTACGTGTATAACTGAATCACTTTGCTGTACGCCTGAAACTAACACAACACTGTTTATCAACTATACTCCAATATAAAATAAAAAGTTAAAAAAAAACACCTAGCCCAGGTATTTTACGATGTGACTGACATCTCACGTCAGTTGACTTTAAGTGAAGGAGATGGTCCTGGACAGTGTTGTCCGGCCTCATCAGTCAGTCCAAGGCCTGAAGAGCAAACACTGAGGTTTCCTGGAGAAGAAGGGCTGCAGCCTCCGGACCGGAGCATCTCCTCCTGCCTGAGTATCCAGCTGCCGGGCTTCCCTGCAGATTCCAGGCTTGTCCCATAAACGCACGATTGCATGAGCCAGTTCTTTAAGCTAACTCTCCCCCCTCTCTCTGAATATTTACGTCATCTGTATCTATATCTGTGTCTGTATCTGTATCCCTATTTGTTCTGTTTCTCTGGGGTCCCCTGATAACACCGTATTTCAGATGTCTAGACACACAGCCTCACTACTTGGATACCGTAGCAGGAAAGTGTTCTTCATCAGTGTGGGTTATACTTATCACTGAAGAATAATCTTTAAAGCTCTGAGTCAGCAGCATATTCACTGCCCCAGCTGGTCACAGAACTTCTCCCCCAGGTTGTCCCCTGCACACCTGGCCACGCTCTGTCACTTTCTCCTCAGCGGTTGTTCTGGGGGCCGCCCGCGTGCATAGCACTCTCTTCCTGTTTACTGTTCACGTTTCCTTGGCCCCGTTACAGAGACCAGAAAACAGGTGACCTTACAATTAGCGGGGTGAGGAAGGGGGATTGGCCATTTCCTTGCTGCTTCTACTTTTTGCCTGAGGGTTGTTTATTGCAGTGAATGGATTTGCAGAGTGAAAGTTTGAAAAACACGGAACATGTTCTCCAGGTGTCCTTCCTTTTAAATGAATATGTCCTAAGAAAATGTGAACCTTGCAGAATTGATCAGGGAGAACATACATTGTAGCTCCCCAGACGGGAAGTCTTGAGGGGGCCTGTCACGAGAGGTGGCCCTCCCTCCTGGTGAAGGCTGACTGGAGGAGGGGCTTCTGCACGGCCACATGGAAAGGGTCAGAAGGGCACCAGAAGACCAGGGCTGGGAGTGGGACGTTGGGGCTCAGAGGTGATGTACGCGTTGGTCAGACGGAGACGCTCAGGTCAGAAGGGGTTTCCTGGGCCAGCCTGGCCACTCTGCTGGAGCTGGTGGGGACAGAGCCTGGGGCTCTTAGACCCCGCTCAGCGCTCCGTCCAGATGGGACACTGAGGCTCATCAAGGCTTCCACTGAACAGCAAAGGAGATTTGGGGTAAATAGCTATGTTTTAAACATAAAGTTAATGAAAAATCAGATTTTATTTCAAGAAACTTTGTTTTCAGCTTCTCCGGCACACGCCTGGTCTACAAAGTGAGAGAGGCTTTCCGCCCCGCCCAAGAATTCTAGGCTTTTCTGGCTTATACGTCACTGTCACGTCACCTTTTAGTTACCTTCTTGGCCTTCTTGGCATACTTCTGAGCGCAAAACCGTTCTTTTCTCTCAACTTCTGTTCGTTTGCTTACATCTCGCCAGCAATCTTGTGACTGACTGAGTCTCTCTGAATTCCTGTCTGGAGAACAGGGACTGAGATTCATGACTTACTTCACTTCTCACGGAAGCTCTTCCCATCCTGTCGAGCTGAGTGAGTGTCGGCTTGGCTCATCCCCTTGAATGAGTGGTAGGAGTTTGGGGGTCAGAAAGCCTTGTCTTTCCCCCAGCCCCATCCTTTCCCAGTGGTGGAACCTTAGACAAACCAATTCTCAGCTTCTCAGTTTTCTTATCTGTAAAACAGGACAAACGTCTGTTGTGAAGATTCAGTAGGAAGACAGGTATAAAATAGGAGATGGTTAATTATTGGAGACTGTTATTATTCTTTATCACGGGCCATTGATTTGTTTTCCAGGCAAGAAAACCACATCCACATTATATCTGTTCTAAAGAATTTTTACCTCTTCTTCCTTTTACCTTTCTTCTCCCTTTGATTTCATAAGAACAAGTGCAGATAGAAAGCCAGAACTGCTTTAGTGTTGTTATATTATTGAGTCTGAGGAGAAAATCTTTTGGAACTTTAAATAAAATTAAATTTAAGGGTCTTTACCATTTGTGAGTGTCACCATGGAGACAAAAATGTGTGGTCACCATGGCGACCTTTATCAACATTCTCGTCTGAAATTCTTACATATAAAATTAGGCATGGCTGCCGCTATGAAAAGACAGAGTATAAATAAGTGAACTCTCGTGATGACAGTGCCTGCCCGATTTGGTGTCACGGCGCAGTTCTAAAAATGTCATTAATGGTAAGTTGACACCCTGTGGATTCTCACAGAGCCGACTTTTGGCTGTGCCCTTCTGCCTCTGAGCTGGCAGAACGTTCTTAGATGGGGTTGTTCCTTGTTTCGTCTTTAGTCTCCTGCCTCATTTGAGGCAGCCTTTCTGTGTCTTTGCTTTTTATGTCTGCCTCCGGTGCTTCCTGTGGCTTCCTTGAAGGATACTCCATGAGTTCCGTTGTGTTTGTAAAAGAAATAGATCACATGATTTTATAATACCTCTCATATACAGTTGATAGTAGTACTTTTGTTTTAGATCATTGCTTTCGAAAAGAGGTGAGCGTTCTTCTATAACATGCTGAGATGCATCTCATAACCTGCCACACGTTATGTGTCTAAAATGAATCTGTATTTAGAAGTAAATGATTCCCAAATGTGTGACAGGCCATTAGTTTATCCAAACGGCATAAAAATACCCACAGTGTGTACTAAAGTGGAGGCACCCAAGTTCATCAACTATTAGATTCCCTGGTGCAGGACGGTCTCCCAGGGGTGGGGATGGCCTCCTTCAGACTCAGGGAGAGTTGGTTGTGTTGATGGAGACCGTCCAGGGCAGGACAGTGAGTGACAACCAGCGGTAAGGAGACAGGGAGGGCGAGGGACGTGCAGGCTGAGCCCTGTTGGGCAGCTCTGGGGCGCATACTCACTTGTTTTCAGATCTTCCCTGCTTTCAGAATACTACCCCAGATTTGAATGAGATAGGAACCTCAGAACACTCTTAAATACAAACATTTTGTAATCAGGTTTAAAATTTCAAAACAGAGTGGGCAAGTCTTCAGGTACATCTTTTCAAACGTTTTCTGGCAGTTGTCAAAAGACGCTGTGTTTGAATGGAAAAATGAACTCTAGATTATTGGTTTTGTGAGTAAAATGACTGCCCAAACCCAGGATCCCCCAGAGGGATGATTGTAAGCTCTTTGTGGTGCACCCCGGAGGGAACGGCAGGCTTCCCCTCGTGGTACACTGATCAGACTCTGGGATTCTTC
The DNA here is from genome assembly GCF_965194825.1 of Balaenoptera physalus. NCBI lineage: Eukaryota > Metazoa > Chordata > Mammalia > Artiodactyla > Balaenopteridae > Balaenoptera > Balaenoptera physalus. The sequence continues at coordinate 80,179,842 of NC_138899.1, read as the reverse complement.
TGGCGGTGACATCTCTTTGCTGAACTGAATGCCTTCTGCAAATCCAAGGACATCTTGAGCCAAACCTGGTCCTTAGGGTCTGGGGATTGTTTCCCTGGGCAAAATGTTGACCTCTATTTCTAAGAAAAAAGTCTTTGAAAAACTCTTTGGACGTTGAAATAGCTCTACAAAATAACATTTTGGGGCTTTAAAGTATAAACTAACCAGAAACACATGAGTTCAGTTTCCCACAGATCACAGAGGGTTTTGCCTAAGAGAAAAATGCATGTCAAAACACATCTCGGGTAAACAGTTTAAGGTGGTAATCTGGTTGCACAAGTAGGTCAAGGACTGGGGAAGGTGACATGCAAATTTGCACCCAGGTGGAGCGTGGAGAGCATATCAGCATCAGCTCACAGCTGCCGGGAGACAGGACGCCAGCAACGTAGTGATGGGTGAGAGGGTGGCCCTCGGCTTCTCTGTCCTTCTACTGGCGGCTGAGCTATCTGGTGTGAGCCTTGATTTGGAATACTTACAGAGGAAATAAGACCGAATTACTGAATGTTCCAACGATAGATTTATCACGGCAGCGGATTTCTGCTGCTCTGCACTTACCCTGCTCGTTAACCTGTTGCTCGCCATGGTCACCTGCACCGGTGGGTTGATAAGAGGCACTGACAACCAGCACATGTGAGCAGAGCTTCTGAACTGCATCAGGATCCTGGAAAACACGGCCAGGGCTTAGAAATATCCTGTACTTGATATTCTTGGCGTTGTAATTTGTCTTACTTGTGAAGCAAGTTTTTTCTAAGGAAGGTCCTTGATGAAATGATCACAGCATGTGAATTAATAGAATCCAAATGAATTTATAAATGTATAAAGTGAGTATAAAAACATTCATTTGACTTGCATTTAGGTTGTGAGGTTTGTTGGGAATTTCTTGGAATCTTCTTGACTCCTGGGTGAGGGCTCTTCTGAGAAGCTGGAGGGGAAGGGAGGGATGGGTATTAAGTATCTTCTGTGCGTCATGCATTGTGCTTTTAAATGTGTCCTCTTTTAAATGCTCACAGGCGTCCTTTAAGAAGGCTGATTATCTTTATTATCTAAGTGGGTGAGGAAGCTGAGGCTGGAGACATTAAGGTCATTTGACCACAAGCAACAGTGATGATCACTGCTCCATTCTGCATTGAGCAGTGTCATCCAGGACTGGAAAATGCTCTGCTGGATCAATTTGTAGTTTATCACATTTGCAAGATTCACTGTCCCTCTTGTCCAAGGCTGACAGCTGGGACGGGAATTGAAGAGGCATAAATTAGAAGGCCAAAGACCAATCCTCGTTCCTAGTTAAAAAAAATTTAGAGAAACCCACAGACTTAAAAAATATTCCTTTATCACGTGAGCCCTGGTGTTGGTAAAAACGCTCGGAGTCTCAGGAAGCTTGGCTTGTGATCCACATAGCACCAGGGGCAGCCTGCACGAGTCAAGTCCCCAGTCTGCCTGTAACAGAATAAGTAACGTCATAACAAATAATAACAGAATGAGTAACGATGAAACAAGTAACATCATAACAAATAATTACAGAATAAGTAATGATGAAATAAGTAACGTCATAACAAATAATTATAGACTAAGTAACAATGAAATGAATAAAATGATAAAGGTAAATAAACTTTATGTACATGTTGACACTTAGGGAGAGGCATTTATGAGGATGATCTATTACTATGTAGTCAGTCACTGTTAGGGCACAGATGGTATCCTGAGTCGACAAAGCTTTTTCCCCGCCCAGTCCTCCAAGGAGGCTGGTCCAGTTGTCCTTCTGGTGCCCCGGTGGTGAGTGTGGTACTGTGTCCTTGGAGTCTGGCAGCAGTGACAGTGCAGCCTGTGCTCAGCGATGGAAATTTCTCCAAGTGCTGTTTTTAAGAGTCACCGTGAATTCATGCATTTGGTATGTGGCTGTTTGGGCAACAAGGAGCGTCTTTCCCTCACGTGATGGAAGCTGGAGCATTCGCTGGTTAATATTAACGACCTTCTCTAACCGAAGTGGGATGTGGTGGGTGGGGTCTGGGAACTCGTGGAAATCACAGGCCCTGTGCATGTTGAAAATCACAGAGAACTGGTCCTCTCGCTCATAGTCGTGGCCACAGAGAAGGGAGAGGTGGAGGTTCTGGCCCTCAACAGCTGCTTTCAGGCTCTGTGACCACACGTGATGCACCATATGCTGAAAAGGATGCTTCAGGATGATCTTCTCTTTTTCACCTTGAAATATTTGAGTTTCAGTATTTTTTTTAGGGGCCCAGGTTAGGTTCTTAAGGCTCAATTTGTCATTTTTTTTTTCAGAGTAAACAATGCTGTTGAATTGTATGAGAAAACAAGATGCTTAGAAGGAACTCTTTTCACTACTCAACTGATTTTTCAAAACCAAAATTCAGCCTTGGGCTTCTGTACCGGTTCCAGGAAGCAGTGGCAGGAGGCAGCAGAGCACGGTGGTTTCTGGACAGTGCCCTCGTCTGTGGTTCCTTTGGCCGTGCTGCTCTCTGGGACCAGCTTTTCGACCTAGTATTTTAAGGACTGAGGGCCCTGAAGGGGAGCACTGTTGTGGGGAGGACTTTCCCTTACTTTGCCGTCTGTTTTTCCAAGATACGTATCGGTATTTAAGGAGTCTAGTCATAATGCATAAATGTCATAGCTCTTGTACATTTAATTTATTCTCCTGAAGATGGGGCTTTGTATTCCCTCCCCCCTCCCCCTGAAGCGAGGTCTTAACCCTCTCAGATCTCAGAGTTCAGGAGACTTTTCCACGCGTCTTGTCTGAATCGACCGCTCTGCCTACTTCCGTGGTCAATTCTGGCTGCTCGTTTGCACAGGGGAGTGGGGGTGACCTCCTGCCCGGAGCGTGTAAATCACGTCTTTCAGCACTGGTTAGGTGAACATCTGGGGTGTGCTGGGCAGGTGCGTGGCACAGGTGGCCCTGGGGCTAGAGGGCTGGACAAAGCAGAGGGGTAGCCTACGGGGGTGCAGACATTGAACGTGCGATGGAAACCTTGATGACTGTTCGGACACGGAGGGCCGGGGGCTCCAGGACGTGGCCAGGACTGGCCGGGGGAGGGCTTGCCGAGGAAGAGGTGAGTGTTCTGAGGCTAAAGCAGCTGCCGGGTGAGGGGGGTGGTGGAGGCTCAGGGGCTGGAGAGGCAGGATGTGGCTGGGAGGCGCTGGGTGCGTCCTGGGGGCAGTGCACTCACGGGTGCCCTCCTGCTGAGGGTCAGCCCCCAAGAGCAGCAGTGCCCACTCCATACTTGCGGACAAGTGAGCTTCAGTTGGGGGCTTAATCAGTAGCTTATGGAACAGTTAGCTTCCAATCCAGGCACCAGAAAATTTGATCTGAAGTCTGTGTAATGATTATAATCCTGACGGTGGCAGCATTTTGAATCAGCTAATTCCTGGTTTTGAGGACAGTTGAGTGTATAGACTCAAATGTCTCAAGGTTTGAAAAGAGAATCTCAAAAGCCATTTGGCCCTCTCTCCACCCGATGTTAATATTATCATTTAGCACCTCCGGGGAGGTGGCACTTGTGGGACACGGTAAATGAGGGCAAACTTAGGGTCAGATACAAAGTCATGGGAAATTTCTGACTCTGGGGTTATGGGTTTGGGACAGAATGCCACAGGCATGGAGTTCTTTCTAAGCATATCCCGTCAGAGGGCACCTCTCTGGTGCGGTCAAATGCGCACGTGCGTAAGGTGTGTCTGCCAGGCTTCTTCACTGGAAGTGTGACTGTTTTCCCCTTTCTGCACTCTGTTCTTTGGAATCAAGTCACTAAGTCCAGCCCACATTCAAGAAGAGGGGAGTTAAGGTCCAGCCTTTTCTCTCCAGGGCCTTTCATATCCCAAGCCTTCCCCCCAACTCCAATATCTTATAAATCGTTAGGAGAGAAAGCTACTCCCTCATGGGCTGGATGAGTCATTCTATCTATCTATCTGTCTGTCTATCATCTATATCTATTGTCTATCATCTATCTATTATCTGTCATTTGTCTATCTGTTATCTATCATCTATTATTGATCTATAGCTATCATTTATTTATTATTATTGATCTCTATCATTTATTGGTCTATCATTATTATCTATCTGTGAAACAAGAATAACAGAGCAGTTTGGGACAGCTAATAAGAGTCTAGGAACATTATGTTCTGAAAAGAAAATCACTGAGGCCGAGCAGTCCAAGAGTCCTTCACGTTAATCAGGAAGAGTGCGTAAAGATTTCTCTTCCAATTTAATCCTTTTGTGGACCCCGGCAGGAAACAGGCAAAGACTCATATGAGGACAGATTTCCCCACAGTCACTCACATGTTGTTTAGATTCACATTCTGCTCGGCACATTGGGTTTTTAATAAATATATAGGACAAGTTGTATTAATCAAATAAGAATTTCTTATTAGAAAGAACTTCTTTTCTCAATTGAATTTGGTTATAAAATATTTAAATAAAGCAAACAGAGAAGTACAGGCAAAAACATAACATTTTGCCCTATCTTTTTAAAAGGAAATAAAAATAGAGGTACAGTTGAATGCCCACCACAGTACTGGCCCAGCCTCTGGCTGTAATTTCTCACCCTTCCTCCAGAGGAAATCATTATCCTGAAGCAGGCATGTACTATTTACATCTGCGTTTTAGTACCTTCCCTGCAAAGCAAATCCTCTTTTCATCTCTGCTATGTAAGTATGTATAAAATTAAAATAATATATGGTATTTTGGGGGTATTTAAAAATCATGCAAACAGTATCCTACTGTACAGCTTATATTTAGCACTATTTTGCCTCTCATAATTATACATCTGAGACCTAGTCCTGTAGGTATGTGTAGAACTAGTTAATTCATTTTCTGTTTATGTTTATTTGTTTATTTTTTGTTATTTTGGGTAAACTTTATTTTTTTTTAAACTTTTTATTTTATGTTGGAGTATAGTTGAGTCACAATATTGTGTTAGTTTCTGGTGTACAACAAATTGATTCAGTTATATGTATACATGTATCTATTCTTTTTCAAATTCTTTTCCCAATTAGATTGTTACAGAATATTGAGCAGAGTTCCCTGTGCTATACAGTAGGTCCTTGTTATAGTTATCCATTTTAAATATAGCGAGTTAATTCATTTTAAATGTTCTCCATCTTGCTATTGTATGAATAAGTTAGAATTTATTTATCCATTCCCAATTGATTTTCCACTGTATCAAGGTATATTTAAGTTGTTTCCAGTATTTTCCCTATTAAAATGCTGCAAAAACCCATTCCTGTCCACATCTCCTTGTGCAGCATGCCTGGAACTTCTCCGGGGTGCGTCCCCAGCGCGGAGCTGGTGGTGGTCTGACGTCACGAGGTGTTGCCGGGCCGCTGCTCCGTGTGGCCACGCCGGTGGATGCTCCTGTCCTCTGACACACACAGGGGCGGGGGTCTCCCTGCCCCATGCTCCAGCCCTCACGGGGTGTTTCCAGACTTCAGATGTTTGCTTATGTGGAATTATGTTTTGCTTCATTTTTCATTTTCCTGATTACTAGTGATGTGATATATATATTTTCCCGACAATTTAGATTCCCTCTTCTGGGCGTTGTCTGTTGATATCTTTGCCTATTTTTATTTTCCCTCTTGACTTTTTCTTATTTGCTCGTGGGAGATATTTATATATAATGCATACTAAGCCTTTCTTGGCAATCTGTATCGTAAGTATCTTCACTCAGTGTGATTTTCCAATAGAGGACAAACCAAGCAGTTTGTGGAAAAAAGATTTTTTGCCTCATCAGGAGACTTGGGCGTTTGTTCTGGTTTGGCTACCAACTTGCTATTTGGCCTTGGGCGGGTCACGTAATTTTCCTGGACCTTGGCTTCCTTACCTCTAAAGTGGTATAATTTGATCCCAGAACCTCAGATCTCTTCTAGATACACAGTCATATCAGAGTTAAACAAAATTAAATGGAGGGAAAGCTCTTTCCATATTAAGGGGAAAGTCTGCATGCTGGAATATTTGAAAACAGATTAAATTTTTGCTGGTTTAAGAACATAGATAACTGGGATTATGTGGATAAAGTTGGCTAACAGGGACTTCCCTGGTGGCGCAGTGGTTAAGAATCCACCTGCCAATGCAGGGGACATGGGTTCGAGCCCTGGCCCGGGAAGATCCCACATGCTGAGGAGCAACGAAGCCCGTGTGCCGCAACTACTGAGCGTGTGCTCTAGAGCCTGTGATCCACAACTACAGAGCCCGCGTGCCACAACTACTGAGCCTACGCTCTAGATCCTTCGCGCCCCAGCTACTGAAGCCTGCGTGCCTAGAGCCTTTGCTCCATAACAAGAGAAGCCACCGCAATGAGAAGCCCGCGCACCGCAATGAAGAGCAGCTACCGCTCGCCGCAACTAGAGAAAGCCCGTGCGCATCAACGAAGACCCAATGCAGCCAAAAAAAAAAAAAAAAAAAAAAAGTTGGCTAACATTTGGATAACACTTCAGTTTTCAAGAGTACTTCCGCATACTTGATTTATTTCTCATAAACTTGACTTGCAGGATCTTGTTTTTGTCGTCAAATATGGCATCACGCTTCAGGTGCCGGGCCAGGCAGCGTGTCTGTCCGCTCTGCCGCGGGACTCCCAGTGCCTCGAATGGGGCTGCGCGTGGAAGACTCGGGGTGAGTGGGTTGTCGAATGCCTGAGAGACGGGTGATCCGCTCATTGGTGTTAATAAACAACCCAGCACTTACCTGTCAAGGCAGTTCTGAAGAACGTTCTGCATTTCCCCTCTTAGGTGTCCTAGCATTCTGCCCAGTCTCGTTTACTCTCCTAGTAAAAGGATAACGTTGGTTTTCTTAAAATGTACCTGTAGAGTCTGAATTAATGAATTTTTATTATGACTCAGAGTGAGAATTGTTTTAATTTGTTGATGCTTTTATATTTTGTAAAGGGCATGACAGTGGTCATAATGATTAACAAAATCACTTATTACTTTTCTTCCCTTTGGCCCAAAAAAGCAGCTAGAGACACACACTCTCTTTAATAAGCATATCCATCTCATACCATGGCTGTGACAATGAGCTTCATTTTAGGAAAATGAGTGTGAGTTTATTTTGTCTCCTCACGGCTGCTCTGGTGCTTGACCTGGAACAGAAGCCACCTGTCACCGCCATCAGCTCTCTGGTTCGTGCGGCTCGTCTGTGAGGCTGTTGGGCTCCTCCAGGACCAGGGCTTGTTGGGCGTGCTCGGTGTTCCGTGTGCCTGTAGTGGAGCCTGGGATCGTCTGTCTGCTGACACGTCCTGCTGTTCCTTACGAGGTGCTGAGCGCAGGGGCGGGCAGGGCCTCCCTCATTCCTGCTGGATCCCCTGACCCCTCTGCCTCGTCCTCGGGAAGTCGGGCGCCCGGGCAGCCCTGGCGCGGGTGTCTGTGACCACAAGACGCACCTCCATCGCTGCCTGAGAGAACTCAGTTTTCCCCAGGAAGGAGGGAAAGGTGCTTTTCCTTCCCCATTTCTAGATTCTCTCTCCTTTGGGTTTTTTCCCACGAGAGAACACTCTGCCGGTCATATTGAGGAAATGTTTCCCGGGCATCGGGAGAGGGGCCCTGGACTGGGTTAGTGGGTCAGGGACGCCCCGGGGAGAGATGCCGAAACAGAGCAGCAACTGGAGGAACCGTCCGGATGCTGAACCGAGCTGCCCGAGGAGCAAATCCCCATCTCTGGCTCCTCGGGCACAGGCCAAGTCAGTACAATGACTGGGAGGCAGAATCAGGACCAGGAGAGAGGAGGGAGGCGGCCCAGGGGTGGCCTCTGTTGAGCCTTCTGGGCCCCTGGGCTCTCGGAAGGCTCGTGCGACGTCCACCCCGGCTGTCGGGGTCCCGGGTCACGGCTCCTCGGTGATGGCCACCTCCGCCTGCACGTGGCCAAGAGCCGTCTTCACCAGCGGGTCCCCCGGCTCCCGGCGGGGAGGGCCGGTAGAGGCGGCAGTCAGCCTGTGGAGGTGGGCTGAAATGCATTTAAGAAGTCACGGTCCAGTGAGCACGTTTCAGAAGGCCCTCGTACAGGAAATGTTTCCCTGTCAATGTGATAATTGCTGAGGGAATGTTTGGCATTGCCTAGAAATACCAGGAGCTCTAGCTTTACAGGGCAAGTCTAAGGCTTATAACAAGGTTAACTGAATGCGGGGAGGGCCTTGGGGCTTCACATAGATCACTGGCTTCGTGTATCTGAGTGACCTTTCCCTTGTTTTATGTTCATGCTCCGGGCAGAGACGGGCTGGCTGAGACCAGGGAACTAGGGGGCACAGCGAGCGCTCTTCCCTCTGGCGTTGTGAGTGGTCAGTGGGCTTTTTCCGCTGCAGGGGGCCAAGGACTAGGGAGAAGCCCTTGCAAGTGTCCTTACACGGGCTGGCCGGGCCTGGGCTCCGGGGGGCTCCGACTTCAGGAGGTAGGTTCGGGGCAGCCGGTCCTGTCCAAGGCGGGCAGGGCCCACGGCACCCCTCCAGCCCGGTTCCCTCCTCTCTGCCCTGCCCTTGCCTGTGTCCTCCGTGGCTCCCTGGCCCCTCTGACCCCTCCGTGCTGGGCTCCCAGCCACCTCGGCTCTAGCTCCACTGCACCCTGTAACAAGCCTCCAGAGGCCCCGGGGCAGAGCAGCTGAGGTGGGAGCCACGGCTGCCAGGGGGCGGCCCCTCCCGCAGTCTGGCGCCTCGCTCCTTCCCCTGCTGCTCTGCTCACGTCTCAGCCACCGCCGAGTCCCGTGAGTAAGCTCTTCCCCATGCCGCCGTCGCCCTGCCTTCTCTGCTCCCCCTGGGCCCGCAGCGCCCTCCCTATGGCCTGTCTGTCCTCTACGTGGCTTAGCTTTGACCATGGGCTTGCTCTCCTCAGAAGGGCTTCCTTGGCCCCTGCTGCCCCGTGACTGAGTCCCCAAGTCCTCAGGGCCCCGCGTCCAGGCTTGGGCCCGTGCCACTTCCAGCCCCAGCCCCGGGCCCCACCCTGTCCCAGGCCCTGAAGGTCTTCGCTTCTGTGCACGCTGCTGCCTCCCGGGATGGCCCTTGCTCCTCGGCTCGTTCCGCTGTGAGGTCCTGTTCACCCTGCTGGTTTACAGAAAGGAAGGTTCCTTCGTGGAACTTGTTTGCCGCCCTGAAACTCTGGAAGGGACGCCTCCTCTCCTCCTTTCTGTAAGGCTCCTCCACCCACACGCGTCCCTACCCCCTGCCCTGTTCGGTCACCTGCGGGGACACAGGGGAATGCAGCGTGGGGCGCCTGCTCTCAAGGAGCTCACCCAATGGCTGTATCAGAACTTGGCTTCTCCAAGTCCATTTTTAGAACCTTTTGTCTCAATGGAATGAGAAAAAGTAAAAATAGCCCAAGCAGGCATTTCAGAGGTGTCTTAAATTATTCTCCACTAGTTTTTCTTCGTATGGTGTGAATATCTTTAGCTTCTGTAGAGGGACAAAGAAAAGAAAAGAAAATTTCTGGCGGCCGTGAGTTCTATTTATACCCAGTGGTACATTATATTTCCATAGAAATAGCTCGGGAGGCTGGAAGCCTGTTTTCGTGGAAACGCAGCTCTTCTTGCGGCTGTTGACTGCCTTTCTGTGCATCAGCAGAGGGGGGTGGGAGGGACGCTTCCCCTCCCCCCGGGCATCCCCTGAAGCCGCCACATCTTGCCCGCCCCCCATGCTGGCTTCTTGGAGAAATGACCAACGTGACCAGGCTCAGGCCTGTGACAGTCAACAGCACACACGTGGTGACAGGGCCTCGAGAGGTGACACCTGTGTCGCTGTGCTGTGTTCTGCCACCACATGGGGCCTGTCCCCCTCCACTCCAGCACCGCCTGCCTTTGGCCTCGAGAGCCTGGCGGGAGTTCGAAGGTCGCCTCTCTGTTTTCTCATGGAACCGTTTCCCCCTGTTTGTTCCGTGATGGTGCTTTGGGCAACAAAATACAAAATATCAACTCAGAGTGAATGGACTCCTTTCTGACGGAAACGTAGTGAGAGTTTCTGCTGGACGGAGGAGGAGGGGCGCAGGGTGGGCCTGCGGTTTTGCAGCCTGAACAGGGACAGGACTGGCTTCCGTTCCGTAGGAGCAGGGGGGCAGCGGAGCCTGGCCAGCCACGTCCCAGGAGCAGGGCAGGGCTCACCCGACGCAGGCCGTTTGGCGGGCTTAGCTTCCCGTCATTCCTGCTGTGAAGATAGCTGCTGGTGTTCATTGTACGGTGGTTTCACCTCTTTCCTCCTCTCCCCTCCTGATCACTTCCTGGCGGGGCTGGGAGTTGGAGGGGACCATGGCTGGGGACCACCGCCAGCTTCTGTGGAGCCATATGATGCCATTCGGCGTAACTATTTCTTATTCAGGATGAAAGGTTCTGGAAAGGATAAAAAGTGAGCAGGTGGTCTATGGTTTCAAGCAGGACCGAGGCCTGGACTGAGGGGAGATGTGCTGCGTCCCGAGAGAGGTTGAGAAAGTCTTTGTTCAGGAGCAGGAGGGCCGGAGTGGGCTTCCTGGAGGAGCGGCTCCTGAGGGGGGCCTCGCCGGCTGCCGGGACGAATGAGCCCAGGGAAAGGGGTAAAAGAGGCCAGCAGGGGCAGGAAGGGATGGCCGTGTTCAGGGGATGGGCTGGTGTCATGCTGATGCCGCACGGGAGTGTCTCGGCTGCAATCTTGTTGCAGTCAGTGCACGAGCCAGATCCTGCGATGCCCGCCCTGCTGAGGCCGCCTCAGGCCTCCGCCCCCTCCCTCCTTCCCCCATGAGCCCAGGGAGACAGGAGGTGCTTCCTAAGGCGCGATTCTGCTCTAGAGTTTTTGGATTCCAAAGGACAGGAGTCAGCTAGGGGCTCCGTCCAGTGGTCTATGCACGTAGTCGAAGAGTCTGCTTGCACTGGGCAGGGGATGGAAGGGAGGGGAGATGGGACAGAGGGGGCTCGGGGACGGTGGGTGCGGGAGCAGAGGGAGATGGGGTGACCAGGGTGGATTCCAAGCCCGGCTGCCTGGGGAGACGGTGGTGCAGGGGGCTCAGAGAAGGAGCTGGTTTTGTGGGAGGGTGAACCCAGCCTCAGACACGCTGCTTTGGGCCCAGGTGGACGCGGCTCCCAGGGTGTCACAGGTGCTTCAGGAGGACGGTCAGGCTGCAGGGGAAGGCCTGCAGCGTCTGTGCGCATGGTGTGTTGGGGCCCTGGAGGAGGGTGGAGAGGGAAGAGCAGAGACGGGGGGAGAGGGAGGGAGGGGCCGGGGCCGAGGGGGACCCTCAGTGGTGTCAGGTGCCGCCTCCAAGGAGACGGGGCCCGGTGGGGGGTTCAGAGGAGATAGAAAAGACCCCCAAGGGTGATGGGGTCCCAGATGGTTTTCTTCTTATATTAGATCTGGGGTCACTGAGATTCAGGGAAAGCCGAGAGAGAGAGAAAGGGAGGGAAGAGATGGAGAGAGAGAAGAAACCAGTGCTGTGAGACGCAGGCAGAGATGAGTGTCGGAACCCTCAGGAGACCTTCTTGTCCTCATTTTACAGTTCTTCTGACATCTCGGGGGTCCTGGTGTCCCCAGTGGTGATGAAGGTCTCTGCTTGGGTATCCTGTACTGAGAGCAGACAAGGTGAGGTTTAGGAGTAGCCTCAACTTGCTCCCCAAGAGAGACAGGATGCGGGCTCAGAGCTCCCTGGCGTCGGGGGTCGGGTACCGGGAACGGTCATCAATGAGAGAAGAAAGCCCCAAACTCAGCAAACCCCAGGGCAACCTTTGACTGTCTGGCCACGTAACCAAACCGCTGACAGCAGCGTCCCAGCAGTGCTTCGTTTTGTTTTCAGGGCTAAGACGTGGGAAGCCACCGAAGTCAGCCCGAAGGTGAGGGCAGTGGAGCCCAGCCGTGCCCAGTCTCTGGCCTCTGGGCCTCGGCTCTGCGGCAGGTCGTGACGGGGGAGGCCTCCCAGGCCCACGGTGCCAGCGCGGGGTCCGCCTGGGCTCCTGGGCTCAGGCTCCGGGCTTGGGTTTCGGGAGTGGGGACCTCTGGTGGGTGGTTGGCAGGCAGCCCAGGTTCTGGAATGTGTGCTCTGCCTGGTGGGCTAGCAGCCTGGCATCAGGTTCCTGCTGGGACTGCAGGGGAACAAAAGGCAAGTGGCTCCAGGGCTAAGTAGCTGGTGAAAGCCCTGGGCGGGGCAGGGGGCCCAGGCTCGCCCCTCTGCCTCTGGGGAGGCTGCTGGAACACTCGCTGGCCTGGGGGTCCTGCAGGCCAAATGGTGCAGCAGGAATTGGAGCCAGAGGGGAGGAATCGACCTGTGACTTGGGCCAGAGGGTGGCCAGCGGTGACCCAGTCCACGACAGGGCCCTGGGTGCAGCCGTCGTGCTGCCCTGGCCCCCCGGTTGCGTGCCCACGGATAGCTGTGTGCAGAGACCCTCCTGGCCCGCGCCAGCCGTGTTCGGGCTGAGGCACTGCCATGACTTCATTTCTCACGGAAGAAGTGCTCTGTTTGCACCATTTGCTTTCACGTGTTTAATGTTTTAGTGGGGGTGGGCTGAAATGAGGGCCAGGCTGTGGAAGGCTTCAGGGTTCCTGGGACACCAGCCAAATTCTTGGGGGAACGTGTGTCTGGATTTTGTGGAATCTTAGGTTTGAGAGAGTCAAAAGGTCTTGAATATTTGACAGGAAAAATGAGAGTGATTTTTCATTCAAAATCATCCAACTCAACTCAGGACAACTCAGATTTACATGAAGTTGAATTAAGAATGCTATTTATTTAACAAAAGTGTTTACGACAGGAATCTTTGAATAGGAAGTCTTTCCCAAAGGCTGTGAAACACAAGAAGGTGTTTAACTTACAGCTTTTAAGGTGTTCATCTAGTTTAGAAGACGAGAGCCGCCTTTCATCTGGATCGGGGTCGTTGGGCGAAGCTCTCGAAGTGGGTAGAGGGAACGTGTTGGTTAATTGGGTTTTATAACACGAAACCTCACTTCTCTCCTTCGGCAGCCCTCTTGCACTTGTTCCCAAATCAGTATTTTTCTCTCATTAAGTGGCTCCCTCAAGATTCAAGTCTCAGGCCCTACTTCGGAGGCCTCGGTAGGGCTATCGCTGAGGAAGTAGATGTCTAAAATATTTCCCCCCAAAGTTCTTCAAAACCAAAGAAACATTGGTTGAAGGTGATCATTATTTTTCTAAAAGGATGGAAGGATCACTGCTTATTCGTGCGTCTGGGAAGGTCTGCCCGTTGCAGAGGCTCGCGGTTCCAGCGCGGTGGTCGTGCAGCCCTCGGCCTGGGAGGGTTTCCGGGCCGCCGCCCCTCCCCGTCCCCACCCCGGGCGGCTGATTCTGGCTTTGGCAGGGTCCCCCGGGGGTTTGTAAGCACAGAGCCTGGGAACAAGTCGGTACCACTCTGTCGTGAGCCTGAGCTCCCCTCTTTGTTCTGTCACGAACGCTGTCTCCCTCTCTCCCCCGCCCCGTCTACCTGACTGTTCATCCACGCAGAGGTCCTGGACCACCCTTGGGACACCTAGATTTTTCTCTGTGAAGCGTGCGAGGTGATTTGACAGCTGGAGACCTTCCTGTTAACAGCCATTATAATAAAACATTCCCTCAAACCAAATTCGACAATTATTAACATGTTTAGACAGAAAGCGATGTTTACTAAGGCATTCTTCCCGGGGCTTAACATATCCTGTGAAGAGGGTGCGGGGCGGAGAGGGGCGGGTGGAAGCCGGGGCCCTACCTGCGCGGTGAAGGCAGAGCTGGAGGCGTCGGTAGGCGGAGGCCGAGGCCGAGGCCGCGTGACAAGGGTGGCGGGTCGGTGACAGCCCTCTCGCTGGGGATGCGGAGCCCAGCCCGCCCCTGCCCCGCGGCTCTGGTGGCACAGCGCCGTCCGGGAGGCGAGACCCGGGCCGGGGGCCGGGGGGACAGGCCCCGCTCTGCCGCCGCCCGCGCAGCCCGGTGAGTCCTCACTGCCTCGTGGCAGCCGTCGCGGCTGGCGTCCGCGTCCTTCGGGCTGTGAGTGTTTGCGTGCGATGGGGCCGCGCCTGGCCAGGCCGGCCCTTCTGTGCTCTCCCGAGGCGCCCGTGCCGAGGCCCAGGGCCTCCCAGCCTCCACGGAGCCTCCCTGCAGCCGGGGGCGCGCGGTGGGCCGGGGCCGCCCCTGGGCGGAGGCGGGAGGCGGTGTCTCCCCTTCGGCGCGCGGTTCGGCGGCAGACACACGTCTACGCAAACACGAACACTTTCTTTCTTAAAAAACCGAAGTGTGTGAAAGGCACGGCGTGGGGAGCAGAGGAGGGGGCGCCCCGCTCTTCCTGAGGCCAGGGGGCGCGAGCCCGTCAGAGGACCTTCTCAGGGCGACAAGTGACAGTTTGTTAAGCGTTTACGGTGTGCCAGGCCCAATTCTAAGGGCGCACGTGCTCGTTCACGTCATCGCCACAGTAGCGGCGAGTTTATCGCCGCGCTTTCTAGGGGACGAAGCTGAGGCCTGCGAGCCGGCGACTTGCGCAGCTGGCGCGGGCGGGGCGTGGATCCGGCAAGCGGGCGTGGCCCCTGAGCCCCGGGGCCCAGGCTCAGGAGGAGGGGACACACAGCCCCGGGGGGGAGGGCCCCCGCGCGGCCCGCACGCCGCACGCCTGCAGCGGGACCTCGGAACGGAGCTTACGGGAGGGGGCAGGGCTGGGGTGCGACCTCAGGCTCTAAGGAACTTACTGTTCCTCTCTAGGTGACAGTTATGGAAGGATTTTAAACATTGAGGTAAAATATCCGGAACACAACGTTTAACCGTTTTAACCACCTGAGTGCAGCATCCAGTGGCAGGAAGTGCGTCCATACTGTACTCCCATCGCCACCGTTCATCTCCAGAATTTCACCCTCTTCCCAAACTGAAACTCCGACCCCACTGAACAATAATTTCCCGTTTGCCCCTCCCACCAGCCCCTGGCACCCCCATTCTATGAACTTGGCTGCTCTAGGGACCTCACGTGAGTGGAATCACACAGTGTGTGTCGTTCTGTGTCTGGCTTATTTCACGTAACATGATGTCTCAAGGTTCACGCGTGTTGTAGTGCATGCCAGAGTTTCCTTCCTTTTTAAGGCTGAAAAATATTCCACTGAACGCATGGAACACACTTAGTTTATCCGTTCATCTGTCTGTGAACACTTGGGTTGCTTCCACCTTGTGAGTTGAGGGACTTTAATTTGGGAAATGATGTGTCAGGTTTACATTTCAGGGGCACAGAGGGCACACCTGGCTGCCAGTGCCAAGCAGACAAAGCCGAGGCCACCTCTCTCTCACATTCCCTGCTCCAAGGGACTCTATTTGCAGAAATGTCTATAAAAGGTGGAAAGTAATCTTACACCTTAAGAGTTGAAGTAAAGGGGATTAAATGAAAAGGGAAGATGAAATGATACGATGTACCTGAAAATACACATGAGCCGTAAAGCACGGTACGTATATCAGCTCTTATTCTCCTCATTTTTTCTGTGTTTCTGGGCGAATTGCTTCTGAGTTCAGAATCTAGCCTTGACCAGTATCTCGGCAGCTTCATTACAGTAAAGTTCCCTCTTCAAAGCTCCCGAAATCCAGGTTTCCTACAGCTGTCTCCATTACTCAAGTGAGTTTATGTGAAATATTTGAAGTTCACTTTGTACAATGCCTCTTTTTCCAGTTTAAAGGTACCCGTGTGTCTCAGGTGGATCTGTGTCCTAGATTACCTTAGGACTTTGCTTGAGTGTAGAAAGACTAGAATCCCTGACCACATGAAAATATTTCATTGTGAAAAATGTCAAACCCACAAAAGCAGGGGGAATAGAGAGTATAGTGAGCACTGGCATGTCCATCACCCACATTTGACAGTTAGGATACTTTGCTGCTTTGCTTACACTCTCCATTTATAAAATTAAAAGAATATCTGGAACCTCATTTCATTTTACTCCCGCATACTCCAGACTGCATCTCTAAGAAGTATGGACATTTCTTCTATAACACAAGGCCATTTGCACACCTGAAAATTAGCATTACCTGCATAACTAAATTACCCTGATCGGCTCAAAAACGTCTCCTTACACTTGGTTGTTCCACTGGGGCTGCATGTCTTAGCTCGGCCTGCTGTAACAAAACACCAGAGACGGGCTGGCTTAAACAACAGACGGTCACTTCTCACAGTTCTGGAGGCTGGGAAGTCCAAGATCAAGGTGCTGACCGATTCGGGGGTCGGGGGGGGGATGGTCTGGTGAGACCCTCCCCCAGGCTTGCAGACAGCCGCTTTCTTGCCGTGTCCTCCCGTGGCAGAGAGAGGGCTCTGGTCTCTGTCTCTTCTTATAAGGGCACTAATCCCGTCGTGGGGCTCCACCTTCACCGTCTCATCTAAACCCTACTGCCTCCCAAAGACCCCTCCTCCAGGTACCATCACACTGGGGATTAGGGCTTCAACATATGGACAGGGTTGGTTGGGATGCAGGCCTTCAGTCCATAGCACCTGTCACACGTTGCACTCATTTATAATGTCTTTCTTGAGTCTTTTCACACCCCTTCATGAATTCTTGCAGAAACTGGGCCAGCTGCCCTGCAGAATGTCCTCTATTCTGGCTTTGTCTACTGGCCTCTTTGTTCAGTCTTCGAACTTGCCCTCTACCTGCCATGTTACCTGCAAGTGGAGGTTGGCTCTAGAGGATCGATTCCGTTCAGGCTCATCATTTTTGGCAAGAATATTTCACAGGTGTTTCTGTTTGCTTCCTGTCGCCTGTGCTGGGAGTCCCCCGACCTCTGGTCATCCCATCTCAGTGCTGCTGAGAACCATTATGGATTCAGAGTAATCTTTAAAAATAAGTAGCAAAAAATTATTTTTCTTCTTATTCCAAATTAAGACATATTAATTGTAAAAGATTTACAACATATATTTATTTATTTTCTTTTTGGCTGCATTGGGTCTTTGTTGCCGCATGTGGGCTTTCTCTAGTTGTGGCGAGCGGGGGCTACTCTACATTGTGGTGCACGGGCTTCTCATTGCGGTGGCTTTTCTTGTGTGGAGCACGGGCTCTAGGCGTGCGGGCTTCAGTAGTTGTGGCACGTGGGCTCAGTAGTTGTGGCTCACAGGCTCTAGAGCACAGGCTCAGTAGTTGTGGCGCACGGGCTTAGTTCCTCCGCGGCATGTGGGATCTTCCCAGGCCGGGGATTGAACCCATGTCCCCTGCATTGGCAGGCGGGTTCTTAACCACTGTGCCACCAGGCAAGGCCCAAGATTTACAACATATAGATAAGCAAAAGAAATAAAACCATCTTAACATCCTAGCCCTAGAAAACTGCCATTGAAATTTTGGTGCGGAAACTTATAGTATTTCTTCACAATATAATTATATCACGGCCATCTCCTTCCAGTTACTGTGAATATCTCTTAATGTCGTGAAATGTTCCCTTACTATGTCTTTGGCTGTCTAGTCCTCGAATGGTGGAGTCGGAATTTATTTAATTAATGTACTACTTCTGTACAAGTTGTGAAAGTTGCAAATCCACTGTCCAAGACGCTCATTCAGATTTGGCCCCAAAGCCCTCTGAGAGCAGAGGGCCGCGGCATGTCCATGTCCCTCCTGGGACTGCTGCTGTCTCTGCTGGGGGCCCAGGCGGCTGGGGGCTGGGAAGGGCGGGGGTGCTGCTGGGGGCGGGCTGCAGGCTGGGTGCCGTCTGAGAGCGCTCCTGAAGTGCTGCAACACGTCTTCTGTGTCTTGCTCGACGCCCTGTCTCGTTCTGGCACTCAGGGCCCCACCCCGCAGTCACAGCTCATTCCCTGGGCGCCTCCTGGGGGCTTCTTGGAAATCCGGAGCTTCAGGTACGCCCAGCCGGGCTGGATCAGAACCTGCATTTTAATCACATGCCCCGGGGTGCAGTGGGAGAGTCACTTTCGAAAGCTCTTTTACCCAACGAATGCCTGGAAAAGCCAGTCCATTCGTGAAAAGAAAGATCCACGTGGCAGGAGCATGCTAAGGTCAGCCGTGGGTGGAGAAGAGCTTAGTAGCCGGCCAGCTCGGGATGCCACCTTTCCACGGATGCAGAGCAAGCCGTGCTGAGCCTGTGAGGCAGTCGGGGGCCGGGAGCCGGGCTCTGCAGTTGGGATTCAAGCTTAGCCACTGTGTGGCTTCAGCACGTCACAAGGGGTCCCGTCTTCGGCTTCCTCCTCAGCGTAATGGAGACCGTACTTTCTTATTTCAAAGGGATGGTCTGAGGTGTAAATAAAGTCATGTGTATGAAGCAGGAGCGCAGTGCCTGGCACAGTGTAAGTGCTCAGCCAGCCAGGGTTATTAATTGCCACAAAATGCTTCTTGATGAAGCGGTGCTGAGAGCAAAGGTTAATTGATAAATATTACTTTGGGGAATGCCAGGATGGTGAGCTTTTTTCCTCCTAACTTCAGCTAAAGAAGAAGTCACCGATCCATTCTAACAGCTGGTTCCACGTAGAGAAGGTGATAAACCGTGTGGGGTTGGACACATCCACGTTACACTTGAACAGCCACCCACTGTGTGCCATCTGCTGTCTTATTCTTTAACCAAATGAGAAAAGAACAGCCCAACTTCCTCTCACTCTTTTTAAAAAGGTCTTTCTCTTCAGTCCAGGCTGAGGCTGAAATGTGCTTTGATTCCAGAGAGATTGTATTTAGAAAGTACCTTCATCTTGAAGAAGTTCTGGCCGGTTCAGTTCTGTTACATTCCCAGGGGAGTCACCATGGGGTACGCACCTGACCGTGCTTTCTGAAGTCGATGAAATGAAACCAGCACCAGAGGCAGCGTGGACTTTTCCAGCTCCTAAAATAAATACTTGTAAAGCAAGCTCGGTGGCATGAAGACCATGGTGACGGAGGGTTAAGACGTGATAACATGATTCTTAAAGATGGATCTATCTCCTAACAATCAGACATCGGATTCTTAGCCCGGGACTGAGCCAGGATGGGTCAAGTACTCAGGAGTTAAGTACTCTCCCACGCGGGACAGCACTCTCTGGGCGGGGGGCATATTTAGCTCCAGTGAAAGGCATCAACCCTGTGATCTATAAAAATAAGTTTACCTGTGTGAATAACCCCTACATTCACATAGCACCGTGTCCTCACTATTTTGCACCTTCTTAGTTTTCTGTACTTCCGGGCTAATACTTCAAACTCATCTTCTTAGCAACATTCCAACTCCTTCCCATCCTATGACTCTCCCCTCCCTCCAAAGAGAAGATAGCACCGTCCGCTTTCCTTGAACCCCCAGCTTGACGACCCTCAGGACTGCACACTGTCTCCTGATGTGCAGACCACGGACCGGCGTTTATTTCCTAAGGAGGCAGCTGTCAATCCTTCACCCCTTTGTCCTTGAGTGACTGTATTTTCAAAATCAGTTTGTGATCTTCATTGTCACGAGCTTGGAAGTATTTAGGAATAACTTCCGCAGCCCTCAGGAAACGGCGCGGAAGCTGCAGCGCTGATTTTTCCCGGAGCTGAGTCAGTGCAGCATGGGGAGGGCTCCGGCCTGCCTTCAGGGCGGCCCTGCTGGGAGGCCCCGGTCGTTGTTTGGCCCCTTGGTCTGAGGACCTGGGAGCAGGAATTTTTCTTAAATATCACTCAGCTGCAAACATTTTTGTTTTGGGCGTTTATAATGAAAGCCATGAGCTGGGGAAAGTCACTATTTTATTTTTAGACTTGCTGGTTACAAACAGGACGACTCCAGCTCTGCTGACGTTCGGTTGCCTGGTTAGTAATAACGCTGTGCTGTGCAAACATGGTTCGCCCCAAGGTCCTCTGGCACCGTGGGCCCCTTGCTTTTTAAAAATTGTGGTAAAATGTACATGACATAAAATTTACCGTTTTCACCGTTGTAAAGTATGTAGTCCAGTGGCGTTCAGCACGTTCGCAGTGGGGCAGCCATCACCACCGTCATCCCCAGAATGTTCCTCATCTCCCCACAGAGCCGCGGTCCCCACTAACCCTACCTCTCCATTCACGGCTCCCCTGCCGTGGCGACCACCCTCCTACCCTCTGTCTCTGTGAATTTGACTCTCTTAGGTACTTCACACAGGGTCACACAGTGTCCGTCCCTCCGTGTCTGGCCCATTTCGCTCAGCATAATGTCCTCAGGGTTCATCCATGGTGTGGCCTGTGTCAGGACTCCCTTACTCGTTAGGGCCGGACGACATTCCACCGCATGTTCATACCACATTCTGTTTATCCATTCATTGGCTGATGGGCACTTTGGTTGCTTCCACTCTTTGGCTCTTGCGAATACTGCTGCTGTGAACACGGGTGTACAATTATCTGTTCGAATTCCTGCTTTCACTTCTTTTGAATATATACCCAGAAGTGGGTTTTCTGGATTATATGGTAATTCTGTTATATCTTTGAGGAAACTCCATGCTGTTTCCACAGTGGCTGCACCATTTTACATTCCTACCAACGGTGCACGAGGGTTCCAGTCTCTTCACATCCTTCCCAACACTTGTTGTTTCCTGTATTTTCTTCTTTAATAGTAGCCATGCTAGTGAGTGTGAAGTCGCATCTCATTGTGGTTTTGATTTGCATTTACCTAAAGACCAGCGATGCTGAGCATCTTTCCACAAGCTTATTGGCCGTTTGTGTATCTTCTTCTGAGCGGGTCCTTTGCCCGTTGTTGAATCAGGTGGTTGTTGCTGTTGTTAGTTGCCTTTTGGGACCCGAGAGAGAGAACGACTCCGTCAGTTTGCCGTCCAGTATCTCCTGACCTCTGTGAGTGCAGCGTCGTCCTCAGCTGGTGCTGAGTTCCGTTCAGATGGCAGCCGTCAGGTAACAGGACGGGGTATTTTCTGGCAGACTGGCTTCACCAGGTAACTGGGCTTTACCAAGCGGTGTTACAGGGGCTGCACACCGGATCGTGGGAAGCAAGGGAGCCAGTGGGCCCCCAGTAAATCAGCGAGGAAAGCTCTCTGATCAGAACATCCCCTCTTGCACTGGCGCACCAGCCCAATGCTCCTCGCTTCAGTCTTCAGATCTCGTCGAACTACTGGGAGGAGCGTCGCCCCTGGAACAAAACACACTTTGGCACTTAGGGCTTTTCCACATAAAAGCTTACATTCCTTTTTTTTCAACATTGCTTTGAAACTGGGGACTTAACATGATTTAGGCTCGCGAAAAGCCATCGCTAACATGCACTCTTCTTCAACCACGACACGGACCTTCACTCCGTGCGTTCTCTAAACACAGATAATTGCCATGGTAACCACAGAGTTTCACGACTCTCACACGTACACTTGCACCTTCCTTAAAGAAACACAGAGCACAACAATGTAGAATTAAAACAGTAAATCATTTGAATGTTTTTTATTTGTTGTTACATAGTTGTCAGAATCTAGAGAAGAGCTGGACCTTGTCATCCGCTATCAATTGTACTTGGAGAAAGTAGCCATTTGGCCGGGCCCTTTGACATCTTGCCAGAAAGTAGGGTGCTGTTTGTAACATGTAAGGAATGACCGATGGGTTTCTAGCTTGTCAGGGTCAGGGACTTTCAAAGCAGAAAAGGTCATTAAGAACACCAAGTACTGAATAATACAGATTTTTACATGACACATTCACTGGGCCAACTACCTTCAGTTACATTGCAGTTATGATACCCATACGTCGGTAAAAGTTTGCACAAACATGCTTTTTGGGTAGTATCTAATTCTGTCTTTGGTTGTATTTGGAAACATGCACGACATTCTTGCTGTGCTTTCAAAAGCCTCTCTCTTTTGTGGCGATGTAAACAAGTCTTTTACTGCCCTGTGAATACCTGATGAGTAGTCAGCAGAGTGGAACCCACGTGAAGCCTTCATCAAGAGACATCTCCAAGTGGCTTCTGGCTAACTGCAGCCTCTGGGTCACGGGGACCCAGCAAAGTCAAGGCCCACAGGCTGAAGGTAAGGAATTACACATGCTTTTAGCAAGCCACCCACCCTCAGTTTTGAATGTTTCACAACGTTTTGTCCACGTATGAAAAGAACTATCTTTCTGTAACTCTGCGTGTGATGAGGACTGGCTTTCCTTCTCGCTAATGGAACGTAGCTCTGATTTCTCCATCATTAACTGCTCTGTCTCTGGAATACAAATGTTTTGATGAGAGAGAAGAAAGGACCCTCTTCTGTTTGATTGTTTTCTTTTAAATTAAAAGTAGTAATAAATCTAACTCAACCAAAATAACTGCTGAACATTTCATATTAACATAGCAGTGAAGATGAACTTGGGCAGCGCATGATAAATGTCTCTGTGTGCTTAGATTGGAATGCCTCCAAACCCTTCAACTCCCACACCAATTTGGAAAGGCCTACCTGAGGTTTTTATATCCTTAGCCTGAAGATTCATTTTTCATTTACAAGATAGAGCCCCTGCGTTTCAAGGACAACTATGCTATACTTCTGTAGAAAGTACACAGAGATAATGTTGGAATGAGGAACTTTTTTTAAACCCAGTGAGTATATTATTTGCCTTCCAAATCTGTCATGTGCCTGCTTTTCTATGTTTTCTATAATTTGATTATAACTCTATAACTTTATAAGCTTAAATTATATGAAATAAATAAAGAAATAAGAAATAAATCAGTTGGCAGTGTCTTTATTAAACATGTACCTACTGTGTGTGGGATTAGGAACAGATGTGGCATCATTCCAACCGCCCCCCCCACCCCCCGCTTTCTTATCAAGGAAGATGGCGCATAGAATGCCAGTGTCAGACAGCTGCTCTCTGAGCCCGGCCGGCCAGGTGAATGCTCTCTGCTCTCCCTGCACTGGCTGGGAGGCAGGGGTGCGACCTGAATAGGTGCATGAAAAATGGGTAGAATTTGGAGGAAGACCAAGTGATGATGTGAGAATTCAGATGTTGATGGACCTCTGTTTGAAATAATCATTATTTATTTCATTTCTGTGTGCAAAAGCACCCCAGATGCTGGACGATGTAAAGGGTTTATCTTCACGGAGTTTATAGTTTACCGTAGTTGGGAGTGAAGAGAGGGCTGGTTGGTGCAGACCTGGGGAATCAGGTCTTCCTCAATGCTCACACTGACTGAACCTGCCTGCCTCAGGGACTTGCCTAGAACACCTGCCTGCTGGAGGATCCCTCCTCACCCGCAGACCTCAGTTCAAACGTTGCTTCTTCAGGACTACGTTCCCTGATGTCTCTGGAGAGGTTAAAAGTCAGCCCCCGTAAGCATGCGTAATCCCTCGTATTGCCCTTTGTAGTGGCGGTCCCAACTTTATTTTATTTTTATTTTTATTTTTTTTTATTGCGGTATAATTGGCACACAATGTTATATCATATTAGCTTTGGGTGTTCAACACAGTGATTCAGTGTTTGTATACACTGTGAAATGATCACGGTGCGTCTAGTTAACACTCGTCACCACGCATAGTTGCAGAATTTGTCCTCTTTCAGTGAGAACGTGTAAGATCTACTCTCTTAGAAACTCTCAAATATGCAGACAGTGTTATTAGCTATTGATATAGTCGCCACGCTGCACATCACATCCCCAGGACTCATTTTATAATTGGTACCTTTTAAAGTCGGTACCTTTTGACCCTTTACCTGTTTTGCCCACTGCTCACAACTTGACTTTTATTTGTGTGATTGTTTAAGGATCTCTGAAACTCCTAGTAGCCTGGGAGCTCCATGAAGGCAGTTGTTGAGCCCTGTGGCCCTAGGATCCAGTACCTAGTACCTGGCACAAAGTAGAAGCTCATCAGTGTTTGGTGAAGCAGCCAGATGGATTCCTGGCGGGTGCTGTTTGAGTGTGGTTTACCTCTGAATGATTCTCACGCCTGTTCCCTTTCTGTAACTCCATGGGGTCCCCTTTATTCACTGCTCATCACCGTTTTGTCGTGGACAATTCCTAAAGCCTCCTAAATGGTTTTGTTGTCCACATTTTGCCCTTTTTTATGTAAACAGCTGCTGTTACAGCCGGAGTAAGCCTCAGAAATGCCCATGTGGCCATGCTGCTCTCCGCAAAGGGCACAGCATCCCCGGTGCCGTGGGGATCTGCCTTCCTTCGCCCAGAGCTCCTGACCCCGACCCATCGCGCCCTTGGCAGACTCCCTTCAGCTTCCCGAGCCCTCCCAGGTGTCTCACTCTTCCCTCACTTTGCACACGTCGTTCCTCTAGGCAGGGATACCTTTGTCCCCTGTCTTTTATCTGGAAACGTCATACTCATTCTCAAGACCCAACCCAAATGGCTCCCTCCATTAGGACCCCTCCAGTCAACCCAGTGGTCCCTGTGCTGTCAGCTGTGCGGGTGGAGAGCTCTGCCCTCTGCTCTTACCACGCTGTGCCAGTGACTACTTCACACGTCTGTCGCGCTTGCTGGATTGCGCTCCTGGAGGGCACAGAGCATGCTACTCGTGTAATTATCCCCATTTTGTCTCCATCGTTTAATAACAGTGTCTGTCACTTAATAAATATTCGGAATGAATAAAAAGTTCTCTTGTTAGTCTTATCCACGTCTTAGGAATTTACTAAATTTTTTCCAGGAATGTCAGCTCCTCTTCTAAGTAAGATCTCAAGCTTTTGGAGTCAGAAATAGTATCTTACATTCTCCTTATGTATCACTTTGTGCTAATTGTACATAATAAGAACATACTAAACATTCATGATTGAGCACTAGAAAGTCAGTCCTTTTAACATATATATTTTTTGTATATAAAAAATAATTTTGGCTTATAGTAATATTGCTAAAAAATATATCAAGAACTATATTTAAAAAAAAATTAAAAAAAAGAACTATATTTATCACATAGTCTTGTGAAAATGTCATTTTAAATAATATATCTCCAATCCTTTTTTTGATAGGTTCCTCCATTCACATTAATGTACAGAATTACAAGTGAGGTTTTTGAAAGTTTTATTTTTGAAACAATTCATTTAAATTAATAAAATTTCCTGTGCAAGTTCATATTTTTTTTTCTAAAATGTGAATTAGAGATTCAGTAACAGATCATTGTCATAAACATTGAGATTTCATATCAGGGTAATGCTGGCCTCATAAAATGAGTTTGGATGTGCTTCTTCCCCTCCTATCTTTTAGAAGAGTTCGAGAAGTATCATTATTAATTCTCTAAATGTTTGGTAGAATTCACTAGTGAAGCCATCTGGTCCTGGACTTTCTTTGTTGGGAGGTTTTTAATTACTGCTTCTATCTCCTTATTAGTAATTGGTTTATTCAGATTTTTCTATTTCTTTGTGATTCAGTCTAGGTAGGTTGTATCTTTCTATGAATGTATCCATTTCTTCTAGGTTGTCCAATTTGTTGGCATTCATTGTTCATAATAGTGTCTTATGATTCTTTGTATTTCTCGGTATCAGTTATAATGTCTCTCATTTCTGATTTTATTTATTTGAATCTACTTTCTTTTTTTTCTAAGTTAAGTCCAGCTAAATGTCTGCCAATTTTATCTTAAAAAAGAAAAACTCTTAGTTTCACTGATCTTTTCTATTGCCTTTTTAGTCTCTATTTCATTTATCTGATCTGATCTTTGTTATTTCCTTCTTTCTGTTAACTTGGGGCTTTGTTTGTTCTTCTTTTTCTAGTTCTTTGAGGTATGAAGTTAGGTGGTTTATTTTATCGCTATTAATGCCCTCTTAAAACTGCTTTGCTGCACCCCATAAGTTACGGTATGTTGTGTTTCCATTTTCATTTGTCTCAAGGTATTTTTTGATTTCTCTTTTGATTTCCTTTTTGGCCCATTAGTTGTTCAGTAGTATGTTGTTTAATCTCCACGTATTTGTGAATTTTCTAGCTTGCTTCTGGTAACTGATTTCTAGTTTTATACCACTGTGATCAAAGAAGGTGCTTGATGTGATTTCAGTCTTCTCAAATTTATTGAATATTTTTTTGGTGGCCTAACATACATTCTATCCTGGAGAATGTCTCATGTGCGCTTGAGAAGAATGTGTGTCCTACTGCTCTTGGATGGAATATTCTGTATATATCTGTTAAGTCCATTTGGTCTAATGTGTAGTTTAAGTCCAATGTTTCCTTACTGACTTTCTGTCTGGATGACAGTTCATTGTTGAAAGTGTGGTAGTAAAGTGCCCTAGTGTTATTGTATTGCTGTCTATTTCTCTCTTCAATTCTGTTAATATTTATAAATTTAGGTGCTCTGATGTTGGGTGCATAAATGTCTAGAAATGTTTCCTTTCTCTTTCTCTTTTGCATACCTAGTATAGGTTTTGCTTTGTGGTTACCATGAGGCTTATATAAAATATCTTATAAAGGTCTATTTTAAGTGGAAAACAAATTAATTTCAAATGCATACAAAAGCTCTACATTTTTACACCACCCCTTTTTATGTTTTCCATGCTACAGTTTACATCTATTTATATTATATATCCATTAACAAATTATCATAGTTATAACTATTTTTAATACTTTTATAATTTAACCTTTTAAAAATAATTAATTAATTAATTAATTAATTTATGGCTGCGTTGGGTCTTTGTTGCTGTGCGTGGGCTTTTTCTAGTTGCGGTGAGTGGGGGCTACTCTTCATTGCAGTGCGTGGGCTTCTCATTGTGGTGACTTCTCTTGTTGCGGAGCACGGGCTCTAGGTGCTCGGGCTTCAGCAGTTGTGGCGTGTGGGCTCAGTAGTTGGGGCTTGAAGGCTCTAGAGCACAGGCTCAGTAGTTGTGGCGCACAGGCTTAGTTGCTCCGCAGCATGTGGGATCTTCCCAGACCAGGGCTCGAAGCCGTGTCCCCTGCATTGGCAGGTGGATTCTTAACTACTGCACCACCAGGGAAGCCCTGAAATTTAACCTTTATACACAAGGTATAAGTGATTTAGTCACCACTATTACAACATTAGAGTATTCTGAATTTAACTATATATTTACCTTTTCCAGTGAATTTTATACTTTCATATGTTTCCACGTTACTAATTAGTGTCCTTTTGTTTCAGGTTGAAGATGTTCCTTTAACATTTCTTGTTAGGCCAGTAGTGGTGATGAACTCAATCTTTTGTTTGTCCAGAAAACTCTTTATTTCTCCTTCGATACTGATGGAAAATTTTGCCAGGTAGAGTATCCTTGGCTAGCAGTTTTTTCTTTCAGCACTTTTAATATATCATGCCGCTCACTCCCTCTGGCCTGCAAATTTTCTGTCTAAAAATCTGCTAATGGTCTTATGGAGATTCCCTTGTATGTTGCTTTTCTCTTGCTGCTTTTAAGATTCTCTCTTTGTCTTTAACTTTTAACTATTTAGTTATAACGTGCCTTGGTGTGGATCTCTTTAGATTCATCTTACTTGGGACTTTCTGGGCTTCCTGGATCCGGATGTCTGCTTTTGTCCCCCCAGACTCAGGAACTTTTCAGCCATTATTTCTCTGAGCAAACGTTCTGTCTCTTTCTCTCTTCTCCTCCTGTGACCCCTGTACTATGTATAGTCATTCATCCACTTGATGGCATACCATGAGTCCCTTAAGCTGTCTTCACTCTTTCTCACTTTTCTCTTTTGATCTTCTGCTGGATGAATTCCACTGCTTTGTTTTCAAGTTTGCTAATGCTTTCTCCTGCTAGATCTAGTCTGACTTTGAGCCTTTCCTTTGAATTTTTCAGTGTGTTTATTGTACTTTCCAGCTCTATGATTTCTGTTTGGTGCTTTTTAATATTTTTAATCTCTTTGTTGAAATTCTTGCTTTGTTCACGCACTGCTCTCCTGACCTCGGTGGACGTCTTTTATGACCATTGTTTGAACTGTCTGTCAGGTAAATTACTTATCTCCATTTCATTAGGATTGTTTTCTGGGGATTTATCTTGTTCTTTTTTTTTTGGAACATACTCCCCTGTTTCTTCATTTTCCTTGACCCTCTGTGTTGGTTTCTCTACATTAGACAAAACAGTAACCTCAGTCTTGCCCTCAGTCCGCCCTCACGTAGGAGATGAACATCAACAGTCAGCCCTGCTCGAGCTCCTTGCTGCCCCTCAAACCTTAGTGATTGTCCATGCTGCTGTCTTGGTTCTTAGCAGCTCCCAGCAGCTGAGGCTGTGCCACGACCATCAGTGTCCCAAAGGGGAGGACCACAGTCAGCATCTAGAAGCAGGCTGATTAGAAGCAGGACCTTCTGGCTGCAGCTGGGAAAGTGTGCAGTTAAACTACTTTTAGGGGAAAACTGGGAAATGGGCATTTTTGCCTTCTTCGTCTGTGCCGAGCCTGGGTGTAGAGCCACTGGGTATATAGCAGAAGTAAAGACTGCCTCTTTGTTGGCTACAGTCATGTGGAATTTGTGACTGCAAGGCTTGGCTATCAGAGCTGCGTGATGTGGGGACCTGTCCTTTGGGTGGCAGCTGTAAAAACTGGGGCTCCAGACACATGTACAATCTGTTTCTAGAGGGGTGCTGGTGACCTGGTTTTGTTGTTGGAGTGAGCTGGAGGACGAAGGTGGCGGCGGGGCCCGCTGGCTTCCCTGGGCTCTGGGAAGGATTGCAGCCGTGCCCTAGATGCATGCTAACTCATTCATGGATGAAGCCCCATTGGCTTTCAGAGCTACATGTCTCGGTGGCCCATCCCTTGGGTGGGAGCCTTAAAAGCTGGGCAGTAGATGTTGGGTGGAGCATCTCCTCAGGGAGATGCTGGGAGTTGGAGATCTCTCCCAATCTTTTGGTGCCATACGGGGGTGGGGTTCATGGTGAGAGTACGTCTCAGCCTTTCCTGTCCTTTTCCATGTGGGTTATCTTCTCACTCACCATGTGTGGGAGTCATTCTGGATTTCTCTCAATGGAATTGCTCCATGTGTTAGCTGTATATTTGGTGCACCTGTGGGAACTGGGACTGTTTATTTTTTGAACCTGATTGAAGCACTTTATGATTATCCCGTAGTGTATTTGATGTTGGTTTTGGTCATTTGTTCCAGTCTATTGAGATCTTCTAAATCTTGATCCTGTTATACAACGTATTGTATAGGGTCACCCATTGGCTTGAATATTGTGTTTTCTGTATTTTTTAAACCTGAAATGTTCAAGTCAGGCCCATGAACTAAAACTTTAGCATATTGTTGGCAATTCAAATTGACCTCACTTTGTTAATTAACAGTCTTTGGCAGTTCAGGCAGCTAGAAATCTACAAAGCTTTATTTTTATCTTTTAATTTTTATCCCCACCCACAAAATATATCACAAGAGACTTCACTGAATACCTGATTGAAATTAAGATTCCAAGTGAATATAGCTTTCCCTTTTCTCCCACCCTGGTACCTTAGCCAGTGAGTCACAATGGGGTTAATTTGTCGAGTTTTGCTTTTGGTGAATCAGTGTTGTTCCCAGTGATTGCCGCCTCCTTTTGAAAGTGTTTACAACCCTGTGTTTAATAGTTTATTTAAAAATTTTTCTGGAGATTGACATAAGCTCTTAAATGATAATTTTTAGCCATTTTCCTTGAACCTTTTCCTGTGTTTGGAAGTCACGACATTTGCTTGTCTCTAAGCCTTTGGCACCTCTCCTGTTCTCTCTGAAGTTGAAATACAGTGATTCTGTCATCATACTTGCACATTCTTTTAGTATTTTGAGGGTAATCCATTTGGACGTAGAGACTTGAATTCATTTAAAACAGCAGGTTATGTGTCTTACTGTTGTTATTTATTTTGGCTTTTAATTCCTTGAAGCATTTTCATGTTAGCCTTTCAATGTTAAGACCTTCCTCCATGAGGGCTCAGAAACATATCTGCTTTATTCATCACTGTTTCCACAGTGCCTGACCCACAATAGGCTCTGAATAAACACGTGTTAGATGATTGAATGAAAGTTGAATTACACAGGGACTCTGCTTACTAGACTGGTAACCCTGTGAAGACTGCTACAGGCGTGGATCCCTTGTAATTTTGTGGATATTCTCTTTGCCTCAATCATGTATTACTTTATTTTTTGTTTTTTTCTATATTTTTGGTTTTTTACTTTAAAAAATAAATTGGTTCCCCCCAAAATCCTGATAATACCTTAAAATGCAAACTTTACTTCTAAAACCAGCTTATTTTCATTAATAATAATGTTAAATGTTCATTTCCAGTTAGAATATTCTCATTAAATATGTTCTTAAGGTTTAAATAATATTTTCCCTGACAAAATCTGGATCTGTGACATTAAAAAAATTCACCAAAAATGATTGTAATATGCTTCTAGTCATGTGCCTTTAAGTTGCTGGCAGTCAACAAGAAATATCATCCTAAAATATCATCCTAAAATCAGATGCTCTGCTCAGTCTTATGTAGCCTCATTCTTTGCTTATATGAATGGCAATACTTACTGGTTTTTATATAGATGAAGAATATCACTTTGATTCAAAGTGATTTACAACGATACTTTCTTTATTAGTACCTGCGTCCTTAAACCATTGGCAAGATGGAAGACACAATCATTACAGGTTGAAACTCAGGAGAACCTATACTTAAACTTCGAGATTTGCACCTGAAAAAAGCCACTGTCTGGAATAGTCAGATAAAATAAAAGATGGTTATAAATGTTAGTGGTAATATTGATGTTCCACCTGCCGAGGATGCCTGTCGTGGGGTAGGGTAGGATGGGGACTTATCCGTGATGAGTCCTACAACATGCCAATGGGGAATACCTTTAGGATTTCCTCTTACCTCATTTCATTAAAAACAAATCCCTGTGCTTTCAAGTATTGGCTCCACAGCCTTGGCCAGCGGGTGGAGAACTGAGTAGAGGCCAGGTGAGTGACACACAGCACCATGGAGATGAAGAGAAAGAAATGGGTATAAACTGGGAATACTCTGAATTTCATGTCAAAATAAGACGGCGAGGTGGAGAGAAAGTCAGGACGAAGGACGAGAACAAAAGAGATGGAGCGGCCCATACTCAGCAGAGGCGGCTCGAGGGCCTGGGCTTTGGAAAAGGCGGTGGCTGCATCTTCTTCTCCCTCAGCGATTCCTGGAAATCGGCCTCCACTGAAGCTCCATCCCCCGGGGAGGCAGGGAGAGGCCTGAATGCCTAGGGAAGGCCGGCCGGCGCAGTCGCCACCTGTTCGCCCCCTTTCTTGGTGGATATGGGGTTCAGCTGAGCAAAAGAGGCCACCCCGAAGCTGAGGGGTTGTTGCAGAGGACAATGTCCTGTAGCCCAAACTGGACAGGACCTGGAGATAAGCTGACCTCCAAACGGCAGGAGCATCTCTCCTCTCGGGCACGTGGTTCCCAAAGCCTGCGGTACAAATTCTTACATTACTTCTACTTCAGAACCCCATCCTTCTAAGAGGGCACAGGGCAGGGGAACTGCCTGAGGCTCGGCTGAAGATGGTGCTGGCTTGGAAGTGAGGTGTTTCAGGTCGTTTCCAGGCCATGGTACCTCTGTTTCTGAGTCAGCCCTTCTACGTTTACATCGGCCTCTGAACCTGGGAGACTTGGCTCTTTCGGAAGCATCTGTTCAGGTGTGTGTTTCTTTCCTTAACATGTCAGTGCAATTAAAAAGGTATGATTTTGTGCCATTCTTGTGTTGTAATATTAATTTGAAATTTAAGTTTTGTTTTGTAATTTTTATGGGGTCCTATTCTAGCCTAGCGTTCCTCTCCTCACCATTTTGGTGCAAGTCAGACCACCATCGGCCCAGGGTGCTGAAAGTCTGGCTGCGTCGTCCGTTGCCCCCAGCCTTGGTGTCCAGCCAGCGGGAGCAGGCTGTTCTGCTTCCAGCTACATTTCCCGCTCCAGCCCTCGTGGTGCAGAGTTTCCAGGAGCAGCACAAGACCTCTGGGAAGGAGCAGTTGAATTGGAGCAGGTAGATCGAAGCAGAAGTTGTGGCAGGTGTGAAATCAGGACGTGGCAAAGGGAGGTTTTTCACAGATTGTTGAAAAGGCTGATGCTTTGTGGAAACATCAGAATTTGACAAGCCCCCCAAAGTTACACATTCTAAGAACAATATCATAAAATGGGGTTTTCTTGCAGGCAATTTCAGGTAATTTTCCTGAAGGTGTTTGGGATAGGAAGACAGGGATTTCCATTATGAGCATTTCTGCTCACATTTAACAGCACAGGAAGCTTGTGGAGGATTTTCTCTCCTGTGTATTGTTCTCTCCTCTTCACTCCTAAAAATAAGCATTTGCTGTTTCTCTGTTCAGCTCGAATGACTTGTTTCGTTAGAAACGAACGTCACACAGAGGCAGTCTCTGTGGTAGCATCCATGCTATGCGGGGAGCCCAGTTCACTTAGGTTACTCACAGCAGCACCTTTTGTGTGTGAAGCACGGTTGCAGAAATCGTTAGTTAACTATATACTTAACTGTATTTGAGATGACGGTCAACAGAAGTGACACAGCAGCTCCCTATTAAAGTGAGCAGGGTTGTGTGCTGTCGCGCTTCCTAGAGTGCTGGTCAACAGTGGACGGGGGGCCTCTGGGGCGGCCGCAGGCAGACCCCGCGGATTCAGGCTCTACTCACAGTGTCCCACCGGCACCTCCTCTGTCAGAGGACCTTGGAGAGACGCTCCTTTTGGTCTCAGTGGTTTGAAATGCGCTCGGAGACATTTAAGCCCCGCTATTCAACCAATGTGCATAGCAAAAGTAACTGATCAAGTCTTTATCAGAGGGGCAGGCAGCCCCCTGCTCTGGTGGGGAAGGTTCCGTGGGGTGAGGGGAAGACCGCTGGACCACAGTCAGGGCATGGATTTGAGACTTCGAACCAACTCACTCAATCTTTCTGGACCTCCTTTTCCGCTTCTGGACGAGCTCCGTAAGGTGCCCTGCGCCTCCGAAGGTCACGATTGTACGATTTCTTGGCTTAATCAGCGTTTATGAGGCCGTGTGGCACACACACTCACGCTCCTCCAGGTCAGCGGAGCTGTTGGGGGGAAGGGTGTCCGTCTGCGCGTCTCACCTGTAGCCAGTGGAGGGCAGGACCGTGCCTGCTGCCCCGTGTCCCCCATCCAAGGACAGGCCCCCCGTGGACACCTGTGGCGTGAGGGAGGGGTAGCTCACAGCTGCGGGGCAGAAGCTGCGCTGCTGGAGGAGCCCCTGTGTCGGTGGGCGGGCTGCTTGCTCTGGCCGGAAGGTGCTCTTGCTTGGTCTTTTTTTAAAGATGGACCTTTGCTGGCTGAAGACGCAGTTGCAAAGCGGATGTTAATCTGAAAGTAACAAAGGGTGAGTTTTAGAGGCTGCGGACCTCTCAGGGCCCACCTGTTTCTCCTTCGTGGGGAGAGGGAGAGCCTTCCTTACTCCCAGTGCACTGATGTCCTCTTGTTATTCTCTCCACACTTTAGAAGAGGTTGAGTTTTATCTAAACTAAGTCTGCCTCCCATAAGGTTTTAATGGCAGCCCGAGTGGAGTCCTTATCATTCTTCACTGAAATCTGTGACCTCTTTAAAAGTTCAGTTGAAATGTCTGTGTTCCTGGGTCTGCCTTGAACTTCTGTCACGCTTGTGGGTATAGCCCCTCTCCTGTGTGACCAACCCCAGGTGACCCAGGTGGGGCCGTCCTCTCCGCAAAACCCTCTGCTCCAGGGTGGGTGCCACTTGTATATTGATCTCATCTGCTCTCTAGGCCCTTGCCCTGCCCCTTCCCCACATGGGTCCCTAATAGGTCTTTGCTGAACCTGTGAATGAACCACTTGCAGGAAAGTTTAGAGATGGAGTTAGCTGTATACTATAATCCCAGGAAAGTCATCGACTTGTACAGGTGGCAGGGATCTGAGAGGCCGTGCCACCCAAGTGATTCATTTTATAGCCTGGCTTCGTTTCGTAGAACACCCTCTCGGTGGGGCGGATTCTGGGATTTCGACTCGGCCGCGGAGACTCAGAGTCAGCTGCACCAGGGACTGCAGCTGCAGACAAGGTGCTTTGTTCAGGGAGCAGAGCTGCAGCCCCGCCATCCGTGTGGGGTGGGCAGCAGCAGTCAGGGCCTTGGTCAGGGTCGGGCCTCGGTCTTAGAGCCCCTTTCCTCCTCTGCCTCCACTCCTCCACTTCACGGCTTACTGCGCCGTTGTCTGGTCTCCTGTGTCAAATAAAGCACCTTTCATATTGAGTACAGAAGGCGCAGTGTTGAGTTTGTCTAGTCCAAAGTGCTGAACAAGCAGTAACCCACCGACTGCCCTTGACCCAACGCTGCACACCTGGTTTAAACAGCACAGTTATCTGAGATAACCACGCCAGGCGGCAGCCGGGAGAGCGACACCGAGCTCAGGACCTGCTTGGGTGTGGTGCATACTGACGTTTCTCCTGATGGTAAAGGGCTTAAACCCCGGCTGCCCACAGTTCAGAAGTCTTCCGGAGGGCTGATTAGGGCAAAGTGCATGAAATAGGAAATGACTGAGTGCCTTTTAGGAGGTGAGGGCTTTTGATGATGGACTGTCTGAAAGATTTCAAAATCGGGATATCCAAAGATTTTATTACCAAAGTAGAATTAAGCAACAAATTCTTGAGACTCTCCATAAATCAAAAATTACCCCCCCCCAACAAAATAAAAATATCTGGCTGAGTTTTGGGGAGTGAAGATATTAATTTATCTAAATGACATGTTGACTGTAGCTCGCTCTCAGGAGACCGGTTTTCCGTCTTGCATCTGAGATGTCCGCTCATGCCTCCTTCCTGCCTTTGGAATTTGTAACACATTATAAAAGGTCCATTCCAATTCTATCACAAGGAATGGAATTTGAGGAGTTCACAGTTATTTCAGCTCTTTAAACTTATAAAAACATTTTAGTAAAAGAAGTACTGTACTCTCTGCTTAAGAGAGTTTTTAAAAAAATTCAAAAATTATAATTACAGTGGAAATTTAACAGTTCCCCCAAATTCTTGTCTCTAATTTATGTACAACTTCTAGCAAGTTACTTCAGTTCTGTGGGCTTCATTTCCTTGTCTGTAAAACGGAACGTGTTTGATGAGCTTCAGTGCTAATGCTTCTTTGTTTTGATCATGTATTCAATATCTGTTACTTCAACACTGGCTTAAAAAATAGCTGAAGGAAATTGAAGGTGGCATACTGGTCCCAAAACTTTGAATTTTTGTGTATTATCCATATTTTAATTCGTGAGGCTTTAGGAGAGGTCGTGGCAACATGTTTTGACCATGTTTCCTGTCTCTTTGCTGTGTGTGTGTGTGTGTGTGTGTGTGTGTGTGTGTGTGTGTACCTTCCACCTGGTAGGAAGTGACACATTCCATGCACCTGAGGGCTTGAAATGTCTCTTACAGTCTTTGCTGTTTAAATACAGCAAAGACTCTAAGTTTAATAGGAAATATTAAAAAAAGGCTCAGGGTGGTGATATTTTCAAAATTAATGAACACTGTCATTTTAGTCCTATTTTTGTCCAATAAGTAAAATGTAAAGGTATGATTGTTACCTAAGATAAATGGAATTTTCCATCCATATCTGTTGAATAGTCTCTGGGGGAATTCAATAAACATTGCAGCTCCTCGTGAAAGGCTGATGGGCTCCTGGTGTTGAGGGTCCAGGATGGTTCTGTGACAGGGAGACGCAGGGCTGGCACCAGAGGCCCTCAGTGGCGAAGAGAGAATTCTTGATGATCCCCTTTGGGCAGCAGCGTGTCAATCAAAATGAAAACACTTCTGAATTTGAACACGACAAAGTTCTGATTTCTCTTCCTCATTTCTCCTATGCTTTGAAAAATATTCAACTATCAAGTCATTTCAGAAATTATTGTTTTGATGTGTAGGTGCCACTGCCTTGCCTTGAGACATGTTCAGAGCTAGGGTCCACGGGCCGTGGTGGGGGCAGTGTGGTCCAGCCGTCGCAAGGACAGATGTTCTCATGGGTCAGGGTTACTGGGTTAGAGACCACCCGTTAGATGTTTCTGCATTCGTGCAGGTCTTGTAAACCATCAGGAAGATGCAGAGCCTACTTTAGTTCTGGCACATACTTAGGTTCTCATTTATATAGCATTTTTCTACCTAAGAATGTTGATAAGTCAAGGAATGATGCCAGTGTTTACGAAGTGCACATGTGATAATATCAATATACAGAAATGCCCGTGGATGTTGATAAATCTTCAAACGAGGATTACACACATTTGGAAGCACAGTGTCTCTTTTCACCATGTAATAGCAGATGGTTTGTTCTGCTTTTCTCTTTGTGCAAGCAGATTTTTTCAAAGTCTTGTTAGTTAAAATTTTCATACCTTTCACTCCTTCAGCATAGGTTTCCTTATTTTGTTTGCATAAAGTTATACATAACATTCTAATTGTGGAAATAAAACGACAGCTTGAAACACATTGAAACATCTCGCTGTAAATGACTAAAGTGGTGGAGAATCTGGAAAAAACCTTGTATTCAATTTCCACTTAAAAAATTATTGTTTAACATTATGTAGCACAGCTATATGACACAAATATGAATCTACTATGGGTCAAATCATGTTTTCTGAGACTAGCTACAGTAAAAGCCTCTCATAAAATTATTACAAGGAATGACCTTAAGTGAATGCCTTGCTTGTTGAGTCAGCAAAAATCTTATTTCATAACATGAAAGTTGGTAAGACTTCCACTATACATGGCAAGGTCAGTGTTTCCAAATCTCTAAATTTAAGATAATTTGAGGCTAATGGGAAAGGTATCCTGCAAAATAGCACGAAACATATTAGAATGTATTTAAGTGCGTTAAATCAGAATAGAGCGTTTTAGCATGCTTATGGAATTACATGCCACCTCGTCAGGGCAGCGTCTCAGAGAGTTCATATTTAAGCTTGCCTGGGATTAGTTTTTCACATGTTATTCAAAAATAGGTTTCAGTAGCTTAGTAAGGTTTGAGGAGAAAAAGTGAATTCAGTTTTAAAGTTATGCCAAGATGGAAAACATACTTTGATTCAATATGAAAAATAGCCAGAATTCTTTTCAGTGTGTTTGCATAACAAAAATAGCTGGTGCTATGAATTTCGTTTTTGCCAAAATTGTGGCATTCATCAGGGAAAGAAAAGGCACACGAACCATTTATGTGGATAAATGCATGCTCCAAGTTGCGAGGTCTTTTGGTGAGGGAAGCTGCATTAGGCATTTGTCTTTGCCCAGCTGAGATTTTGCATCTCTGTGAGGTTGTGTTATCTAAAAGAGCTCTTTACTGTGATTGTCTTGAATTTGGAGACGCTGAGGTCGTTTTGTTTTGGACGCTAATGATTTTTGTCTCTTTTTATCTGTATTGTATTTATTTAGACGCTATATTTAGATTTTTTTTTTTCCTGCGCCTTTTATGGGAAAGGCAGTCCCTGCAGTTCAGTCGAGTAACCACACAGCTGGTGGAGTTAAGGGATTCTCCTGCTCTTATTTGCCGGTTGATTTCTCGTGATTTCTGAGGATCCGTGAGATGGTTGCGAAGGCAGCCTGCCGTCTGCTCGGTTAGGACCATGGCCTTTCCGAGGATGCCTGTCTTGAGGAGTGTCGTGACTTCCTCTGGCCTCCTTTGGACCCTTGGGCTTCGCCAGTAGCTTGCGGCGGTGTCCTGGTTTCGGGGGTATAGCGGGATGATTCTGAACCGCCTTCTTCAGGCCGGGACGCCGTGGTGACGACGTTTGGAGACACGTGTCTCCAGTGCGCCGACAGCGGCAGGGGGCCCAGGGCTCGTGTCTCCGGCGCCCCCCTCCCTCCACGCTCTTCTCTGAGTCCCGCCCACTCCACTCGCCCTGTCGCTCGGGACCATCGGGGACTTGCTTGCGTCAGGGCCGTTCCTCATCCTTAGGCGCTTACGCAGGCCCGGGAGGGGTCAGGTGCTGTGTGAGTCGTGGTCCCCACGCCCCGGGAGCTCGGCGTGGTGGCGGCAGGTGCCCGGGGTGCCCGCGGTGCCGCCGCAGGGCCGGTGGGGAAGGCGGAGGTCTGGTTGTTACGCAGCTCGGCGCGGGCCTCTGCCTGGTGCGGAAGGAGTACGAGCGCTTGAGTCGGGAAGCTGCCGCATAAGTGAACAACAGCTTTGTCGAACTATTCAGGAAAAGAAATTGAGGCAAAAAGTATAACATCTGGTAGGAAACATGATAGGAAAACAGTTATACCAGTTTAGGGCATTTTGTCTGTGGGACCACGTGTCTGTTCTGTAAAGCTGGTGCTTCTTGGGAACCTTTAGAGTGTTACTGCATGGCCCCTTATCTCTAAAGGAAAGTTCTTATTAAAGTATTTACACCACAAGGTTGAATCAAAATAAGGAGGTTGCTTTCTGGTCAAGTCGTGGTGCAGTTGCTCGAAGAACCTGAGGCCACATTGTCAGCAGATCCTCTTCTTAAAGGTGTTGGGATGTGGGAAGTTGTTGTGTGTGTGAGGCCAGCCTCGATACAATTATCGAGTTATCCTAAGCTGTAACAGCAGGTAATAATTTTAGTATTTCAAAGCTCCTTTGCTGGCTTCTGAACCGATTGGGGAGGTTTACTGGTTATTTATTCCTTTATTTTGTAGGTATAAAGATTAAAAAAAACCCATAACAACATAATACCCAAACTCCCCCAGTCCAACCCTGCCTTTGGATGGAAAAAGCAAAACAAAAATACTCCTCAAAATGTTTCCCAAATACTTTGACTTTGCCTGAATTGGTGCATGGCACCAGAAGACTTTAGTTCAGGATTTTGGAAACAAGCTTTAAACTCTTCAACAAAAATGGATCCTTACATTGTATATTTGTGTGAAAATTCTCTTATCTCTATGATCTTATAACCACATAACTATTGTCTTAGTTCTTTACCACTGTGCATTATGGCTGTACAAATTGTGCCATTCTCTAAATGCTTCTTGTTTTAAACACTCCAATGTCTTGCATTGTTTTTGAAGAATATTATCTAGTTTATCTATGAAACTGCTTACAGAGTTCCTTTTCTTTCTGTCCCCTTAGAGAGACCTTCAAACCTTCATTTCCGTGTTCTAGATCCATCCCTTTCATTTGGTGTTTCACTGACTAAAAAAAAAATACCCCTAGTTTCTGCCGTCACTGGCTTAGCTACATGGATTAAATCCTATTCTAGCATATTTGTCTCCTGAAGTGATCTTCCCCATGTAGATCACAGTATATACTGTAATAAATAACCTTGACCAGACTGTTCCTGGGTGTGTACGTATCCTTCCCCTTGTCCGTCTTGAGTAATGAATGGTGAAGTGCGTACGAGAGAAAGAGATTTAATTTTTTGAACACACTGACTTTGATCAAAGGTAATGTTTATTTAGCCTGTTTGTTGCTAACTCTGAGGGGAGGAACTACAAACCCAATCTTTGCTGATTTTTTAAATTGAAAAAAGAAAAGCAAATTAAACTGACAGGCTGCCGAGAGGCTACAGGTTTTATCCGAGTAGCTGGTTGGGTGTACGGGTCTGGAGCGTGGAGCAAGACCGGGGAGAGGCAGCCGTGGGTGGACAGGGCCGCCGGCTGCAGCCACGGTGGTGGCCGAGGTTCAGGGTCGGCCCTTTCTTCTCGCTGCCTGGTGACCTCGGCCATGTCACATAACTCAGTCAGTGTCCTTAGCTGTCAAGTGAGAGAAACTGTCCTCGACGTGAGGCTTAGAAGAGATGGCCTTTGCATAATACCGACACAACGCCTGGCAGCAGGAGTCCCTCCTCCCGAGATCCCGTCGCCCTAAATGGTTCCTCTTTGGGGGCTCTTAACGCCTTTCTACCTTGTAGTTGATTTTGTACTTAGTGCCAGCTCTTCAAAGACGAGGTCTGTGTCAGATTCATCTTTGTTCCTGCTACAGCTTCTAGTAGAGAAAATACTCTGTGACTATTTGTCGAATGACTGTATAGTGAGTGATCCCATGTAAGTATGGTTTAAATATTTTCCTTGTCCCTGGTAGGAATTTTAAGATACGATGTCTGATGCTGGCTGACCTGGATGTGTGCTATGAACATGGAAGTGTGTCATGTCACAGATCTGAACATCGTGAGTATAGCTTGGAACAACCTTGGATGGCTGCAGGTAGAAACTTTATATAGCCTCAAAGCTAGAATCTGGCCAAATCTTAAAATAACCAATGAGTTTGTCCCAGATGGAGTTCCTAAGTGCTCTGCAATAGAGCCATCAAGGGCCCCAAGTCTTTGTGAAATAGGTTTAAGAAAGTATATGATTTCCCCACCAGTGAGTGATCAAGGAGGTCCATTTTTTTTTTTTTATTTTAATCGAAATAAGTCATTCCGTGTTCAAGTGCTTTAAAATTTTATTCTGGTCTTTGAAATTCCTAGGCACCTGGTGGGCTGTCCACACGTTGTCTTCTACCTAGAGTCCACCAGAGGTTCAAAGAACCGTGCTTTGCTGGGCTTTGATCTCAAAGGAGAGCTGTGTAGACATGGCCAACCTGAGTGCCCCACCTAGGCCCCGGGGACCTTGAAGAACATTGCACCCATTTGATTGTTTGTGGTCCTTGGAACACCTCGCACGTTTAGATGTGTCAGTTGACTACATCTTTACATCTGTGACTAAATCAATCACAGATTTACTTCCAAGACTAATATTTTTATCTTATTTACTTAAATGTTAATTATATTTAGTTTGTGTGGTGCTCCCCCACCCCCCCAAAAGGGGAGCTCAGATGAAAGTAAATGTAATCCTTACTCAGATGTCAACCGTATCTCGTTTTTTTTAATGGAATGAACTGCTCTGATACCTTCCCAGGTATGTACTGCATACAGCTCCAAGTCATCTTGGAGACGCACAAAACAGAACAGGTCTGCATGCTTCCCTTTTACAACCACTTTCTCTACAATTGTAATAATCTACTCTGTCTTCTCATCATTTTCCTGAGTTCATATTAAGTTCTAGTAAACGGCCGTGTAAAATAAAGATCAAGGACTTTTTGAAATGATTGAGAGTATAAATAACATGCCTCAAATGCTGCAGAGAAGGTATTTCTGCACACTGAAAGAAAATGAATTCATTGTAACTGCTATTAGAGAGGGAAAGATTAGCATCTTGCCCTGTTGAGCACTGCCTTTGCCGAGACCTCGGTGGAGAGGCCAGTTTTGAGCCATCCTGGGTCGCCATCTTGGATGCCATGATTTCAATATGGGGGTGATTTGGCCGCAATGACAGCTCCACAAACTCTCTAGCTGGTGCTCCCACCTTTCAGAAGACACTATTTTTTTTTTAGGTGTATACATGGATTTTTATTCTGTTTATCTCAACTCATTTTTTCATGTGTATATTTCTTTTTTTTTTAACATCTTTATTGGAATATGATTGCTTTACAATGGTGTGTTAGTTTCTGCTTTATAACAAAGTGAATCAGCTATACATGTACATATATCCCCATATCTCCTCCCTCTAGCGTCTCCCTTCCACTCTCCCTATCCCACCCCTCTAGGTGGACACAAAGCACTGAGCTGAGCTCCCTGTGCTATGCAGCTGCTTCCCACTAGCTATCTATTTTACATTTGGTAGTGTATATATGTCCATGCCACTCTCTCACTTCGTCCTAGCTTACCCTTCCCCCTCCCGTGTCCTCAAGTCCATTCTCTATGTCTGCGTCTTTATTCCTTCCTGCCTCTGGGTTCCTCAGAACCTTTTTTTTTTTTTTTTAGATTCCATATATGTGTGTTAGCATACAGTATTTGTTTTTCTGTTTCTGACTTATTTCACTCTGTATGACAGACTCTAGGTCCATCCACCTCACTACAAATAACTCAATTTCGTTTCTTTTTATGGCTGAGTAATATTCCATTGTATATATGTGCCACATCTTCTTTATCCATTCATCTGTCGATGGACACTTAGGTTGCTTCCATGTCCTGGCTATTGTAAATAGAGCTGCAATGAACATTGTGGTACAGGACCCTTTTTGAATTATGGTTTTCCCAGGGTATATGCCCAGCAGTGGGATTGCTGGGTCATATGGTAGTTCTATTTTTAGTTTTTTAAGGAACCTCCATACTGTTCTCCATAGTGGCTGTATCAATTTACATTCCCACCAATAGTGCAGGAGGGTTCCCTTTTCTCCTCACCCTCTCCAGCATTTATTGTTTGTAGATTTTTCAATGATGGCCATTCTGGCTGGTGTGAGGTGATACCCTCATTGTAGTTTTGATTTGCATTTCTCTAATGATGAGTGATGTTGAGCATCCTTTCATGTGTTTGTTGGCAATCTGTATATCTTCTTTGGAGAAATGTCTATTTAGGTTTTCTGCCCTTTTTTGGATTGGGTTTTTTTTTTTTTTGATATTGAGCTGCATGAGCTGCTTGTAAATTTTGGAGATTAATCCTTTGTCAGTTGCTTCGTTTGCAAATATTTTCTCCCATTCTGAGGGTTGTCTTTTCGTCTTGTTTATGGTTTCATTTGCTGTGCAAAAGCTTTTAAATTTCATTAGGTCCCATTTGTTTATTTTTGTTTTTATTTCCATTTCTCTAGGAGGTGGGTCAAAAAGGATCTTGCTATGATTTATGTCATAGAGTGTTCTGCCTATGTTTTCCTCTAAGAGTTTTATAGTGTCTGGCCTTACATTTAGGTCTTTAATCCATTTTGAGTTTATTCTTGTATATGGTGTTAGGGAGTGTTCTAATTTCATTCTTTTACATGTAGCTGTCCAGTTTTCCCAGCACCACTTATTGAAGAGGCTGTCTTTTCTCCATTGTATATTCTTGCCTTCTTTGTAAAAAATAACCATATGTGCCTGGGTTTATCTCTGGGCTTTCTGTCCTGTTCCATTGATGTATATTTCTGTTTTTGTGCCAGTACCATACTGTCTTGATTATTGTAGGTTTGTAGTATAGTCTGAAGTCTGGGAGCTTGATTCCTCCAGCTCCGTTTTCCTTTCTCAAGATTGCTTTGGCTATTCGGGGTCTTTTGTGTTTCCATACAAATTGTGAAATTTTTTGTTCTAGTTCTGTGAAAAATGTCATTCGTAGTTTGTTAGGGATTGCATTGAATCTGTAGATTGCTTTGGGTAGTAGAGTCATTTTCACAATGTTGATTCTTCCAATCCAAGAACATGGTATATCTCTTCATCTATTTGTATCATCTTTAATTTCTTTCATCAGTGTCTTATAGTTTTCTGCATACAGGTCTTTGTCTCCTTAGGTAGGTTCGTTCCTAGGTATTTTATTCTTTTTGTTGCAGTGGTAAATGGGAGTGTTTCCTTAATTTCTCTTTCAGATTTTTCGTCATTATTGTATAGGAATGCAAGAGATTTCTGTGCATTAATTTTGTATCCTGCTACTTTTACCAAATTCATTGATTAGCTCTAGTAGTTTTCTGGTAGCATCTTTAGAATTCTCTATGTATAGTATCATGTCATCTGCAAACAGTGACAGCTTTACTTCTTCTTCTCTGATTTGGATTCCTTTTATTTCTTTTTCTTCTCTGATTGCTGAAGACACTATATTTTAAATACAGGTCCTTGAAAACATTTTACTCGGAAGCCATCCGTTTTCTGGGTTAAGTTGCAAGGGGACCATTTTTTCTGTAAGCGTAACTAAAATGGTAAATAGAAAGGAGTTTGGGGAGCATGCCACGTAGTCGGTAAGGGTGTTAACTGTGCCTACTTGGGCTTTATTTTTATTTTGTTTTCATTTTCAAACCAAGAAAAAGATGAAAAGAAGTTGGTAATGGAAAGTAACCTCAAGTTCCCAGAAATGAACTGCATTTTTATATTCTTGCTCCTTCTTTTTCAATTGTTTTCGTCTCAAACCTGTTTTTTCACGTGATTAAGTGAAAATGAGTGGTGTAGTTCATTAGCTTAGCCAGTAGAGGGGAATGATGCCTATACCCGCTCATTACCGTGTGCAACTACTTCTCCGAACCCCTTTCTCATGCTCCAGTGTGGTAATAGTGCAGCCTTGCAAATAAGCGCTATCCAGGGACGCCAGGGCCAATGACGTGGGGAGGTGACCTTCATTTTTTGAATCGTGTTCCTATAACTCCCTTGTTTCATGGCTGTTTCTGACATCAGTTTCTGCGTCTCTGCCACTATATCTTTGTCCTCCTCTCTGTGTGTTTGTCTGCTGGCAAATTCTTGGTGTGTCCAGTTGGCCTTCTCTGTGCCCATTAAACCTAACAACCTCATAGGTACCTCTTTTCCAGAACACCGATTTTCACAAAGATTCTGTTCATAGAGGGAAATTACTGGAGTATTATCATTTGTTAAACCACCTATTCATCCTAGATGTGTAAGCCAGAACTTCCATTCCTGGCTGAGGCAAGTCCACAAACAATTTCCTAGACTGTGAAGCCCAGGCCACCCTAATTTTGTAGGGTTTATCTATCACCTGTATAGGTGTCATTGTCCTAACTTTAAAGCTCAACAAACTTGTGGGAGAAAAGTCTTAAGAGTGTGAAATCCTGTATCTCATTTCTAATGCTCTGACTTTGCTTCTACTTTTCACCAATGTGTGTGCTTGAGTGAATAGCTTGATTTTGACTCTACCTAAGGGGAGCCCTTTTCCATTACTAGGTCATTGTAGTGTTCAGTAAGGACTCGCCAGGCTGAATGTTTGCTCAAAGTGCTTTCTCCTAAAGGCAGAGTTAGGAGAATTTGTGAATTATAGCCCATAATAAAATTTGGCACTGGATTCCATCTTTTACTTAATAAGCCTGTATGTAAATTTGGATTAATGTGTGATAAAAATTGGCTTAGGATTATATAGAGTCTCCCTCCAACAAACTAATCTGTTGAGACAGTAAGCATACATGTTTCATTTGATTGGTGAATAACAGTATATATCATTTCTAATTTTGAAAACTAGTCTTCAAGAATCCTCCATTTCTATAGATGATATCAAGAGGGGTCAAATAACGTCCAAGTGGAATTTATCCCTGGGATGCAAGGTTGGTTTAACTTATGAGAATTAATCAATGTGATACACCACATTAACAGAATGAAAGATAAAAACCACATGATCATCTCCATAGAAACAGAAAAAGCATTTGACAAAGTTTAACATCCGTTCGTGACAAAAC
The DNA here is from genome assembly GCF_965194825.1 of Balaenoptera physalus. NCBI lineage: Eukaryota > Metazoa > Chordata > Mammalia > Artiodactyla > Balaenopteridae > Balaenoptera > Balaenoptera physalus. The sequence continues at coordinate 80,135,117 of NC_138899.1, read as the reverse complement.
TATCAACAAAATATGTGTAAAGGAAAACTTCCTCAACGTAATAAAGGCCTTTTGTGAAAAGCCCACAGCTAACATCAAAATCAACAGGGAAAAACTGAAAGCTTTTCTTCTAAGATTAGATATAAGACAAAGATGCCCACTCTCATCATTTCTGTTTAACGTAGTATTGGAAGTACTAGCCAGAGCAATCAGACAAGAAAAAAAGACATCCACATTGGAAAGGAAAAAGTAAAATTATCCGTTTGTAGATGACTTGATCATGTATGTAGAAAACCCTAAAACTCCACAAGAAAACTGCTAGAACTAATAAATGAATTCAGTAAAGTTGCAGGATAGGAAGTCAACACATAAAAATCAGTTGCATTTCTTTACACCAACAACAATCTATCAAAAAGGGAAAGCAAGAAAATAATCTCATTTATGATAGCATCAAAAAAAACACTTAGGAGTAAATATAACCAAGAGGTAAAAGACCTGTACACTGAAAATGAGGAAATATTGATGAAAGAAATTGAAGAAGTGACAAATAACTGAAATGATACCCCATGTTCATGGATTGGAAAAATTAACATTGTTAAAAATGTTCATTCTATCCAAAACTATATACAGAGTCAATGCAATTTCTATCAAAATTCCAATGGAATTTTTCACAAAAATAGAAAAAAAATTCTAAAATTCATGTGGAACCACAAAAGACCCTGAGTATCCAAAGTAATCTTGAGAAAGAACAGAGTTGGAGACATCACACTCCTGATTTCAAATTATGTTACAAAGCTATAGTAATCAAAACATTATGATACTGGCATAAAAACAGGCATATGGACCAGTAGAACATAATAGAGTATCCAGAAATAAGCCCAAGCATATATGGTCAACTAATTTTTGATAAGATCTCTAAGTATACACAATTGGGAAAGGATGGTCTCTTCAATAAATGGTGTTGGGAAAATTGGACAGCCACATGCAGAAGAATGAAATAGGATCCTTATCTTTTACCATGCACAAAAATCAACTCAAAATGGATTAAAGACTTAAACATAAGACCGGAAACCGTATCATTCCTAGAAGAAAACATAGGGAAAAAGCTCCTTGACATTGGCCTTGGCAATGATGTTTTGGATATGACACCAAAAGCAAAGGCAACAAAAGCAAAACAAGTGTGACTACATGAAACTAAAAAACTTCTGTGCAGGAAAAGAAACCATCAGCAAAATGAAGAGGCAGCCTATGGACTGGGAGAAAATATTGCAAACCACATATCTGATAAGTGGTTAATCTCCAAAATATATAAGGAACTCATACAACTCAATTACAAAAAAAACAAGCCAACTGAAAAATGGGCAAAGGACATGAATAGACATTTTTCCAAAGAAGACATACAGATGGCCAACAGGTACATGAAAAAGTGCTCAACATCACTTATCAGGGAAATGAAATCAAAACCATAATGAGATATCACCTGACACCTGTTAGGATGGCTGTTACCAAAAAAGTGAGATAAGTGTGGCCTAAGATGTGGAGAAAAGGGAACCTTTTGGTGGGAGTGTAAATTGGTGCAGTCACTATGGAAAACAGTATGGAAGTTCCTCAAAAAACTAGAAATAGAACTGCCATATTATTCAGCAATCTTCTGGGAATGTACCCAAAGGAAATGAAATCAGTGTCTTGAAGAGATATCTGAGTCTCCATGTTTATTGCAGCATTATTTGCAGTAGCCAAGATATGGAAATAACCTAAGTATCCATTGATGGATGAATGGATAAAGAAGATGTGGTGTATATACATATACCATGGAATGTTACTCAGCCTTACAAACAGACATCCTGCCATTTTTGTCAACATGGATGAACCTGGAGGACATTATGAGAAGTGAAATAAGCCAGACCCGGACAGGAAAAAGCTGCATGATCCCATTTATATGTGGAATCTAAAAAAGTCAAATATGGGAGCAGAGAGTGGCAAGACTGTTACCAGTGTGGGGCGGGGGAGAATGGGGGTTCTTGGCCGAAGGGTACAAAGTGACGGTTGTGTAGGAGGAACGAATCTAGAGATCTAAAGCACCACATGGTGACTGTACTTAATAAGACTATTAAATCCTGGAAATTTGCTAAGAGGGTAGATTCCAGGTGTTCCCATCACACACACACACACACACACACAGTAACCATGTGATGGGATGTTAAGCAGCTTGACTGTGGTCATTGTTGCACTGTGTGTATGTGCATCACATCAGCATGTTGTACACCCTAAATACACGCAGTCGTATTAGAAAATAAGATAACAATTAAAAGAGGGGTCAGATGTCATAAATAGAAGATGTACATGAAGATTTGGTTTAGAGCAAACTTTGGCATGTTCTCGTGTTACGTTCAGGCTCGTGGTATGGGAAGGCTGTCTGGGAAGAGGAGGAAGCGGGTCACACTGAGTTATAAGGGATTCAACACCACAGGGAAAGGATAGCCAGCGGGTGGAGCGCCAGCTGTGTGCCAACACCGCGGTCCCCGCGCCTTATCGCGGACTCCTGAGGACAGGGCAGGGGGTGGGGGTGGGGTGGGGGGCAGTGAGAAAACGGGGGCTGGGAAAGGCTAGGTCGATCCTCCTTCCTCATGCTGCTGGTAAGTGACAGGGCCCGGTCCCCACCCTCCTTGGTCCGACACCACCGGAGCCACTTTCTCACACCAGGCGGCCTTCCAAGCTCTACCAGAGTTATTGTGATGCTTATGTGGGTGGCATTGCTTGTCTGAATAAGCTGTTCTTTTTGAACTTTCCTCTCTGAGCAATGTTCTTTTGTTACGTGTCATTTTGTGATTTAGGTCAGGAAAAAATATCAAATAGGAATTGCAAGTAACATTAGTTGATTTCATTTTCGGCTTGAAAGTCAAGGTGGATTCTTTCACTACGAGATCATATCCCATGTGTTCCATTGGGCCAAGGTTCTCCAAGTTGCTGGAGATCCGGGTCTGCCCTGGAAGGGAAGGAAGCTCTCTGGGAGTCAGGGGTGCAGCGGAGAGGGGTACGGGGAAGGCTCCCAGGAGGGGCTTTCACTCCCCCAAACAGAGAGAAGAGACCTCCTACGATTACTGGGGTGGGTCCAGGTTTGAGGACTCCTGCTTGGCAAGGTAGACGAAAGAATGTGTTTATTAGGAACTGGCCGTGGAGCATAAATGGATGTTGAAATAGACCAGAACCAGGCGAAGCAGCCCACCAGCAGATAGCCATAAAAATAAGGTTACACAACAGAACACATCCTTGCCCTGCCCGTCCGACTCTGAACTTGGGGTCAGGCCCTCGGCCTGAACCTCGCTTCCCAGCTGGTGTTTGCTTCTCTCACACAGACTCCTCGGCTTCTCTCCCCAGCCCAGGCTAAGCCAAGGTGTCATGTCTCACCATCTCGTTTATAATACTTATTTCATATTATTTGTGTGTGGGACGGCTGCCTTTGAGTTTTTCTAGACAAGATACAGGCTCCGTTTTGACACACTGGACTTCCTGGGAGGACGACGGAGTGGGAAAGGAATTGCCTGAATGTTCTGTGGAATTCTCATCTAAGAGACCCCAACCCCACACTCCTCCCCTCTTCCTCCCCCAAATAATTAATTAACCTCTTTGAAGACTGTCTTGACTCTAGCTGCTTCCAAACCTTCTTCCGAGAAGAATGAAGATTTCCTTGTTCTCTAGGTTGGGCCCTGTCGCTGAGTCCAGACACAAGAGAAATGGCTAAGACTCAGATCACGTAGGGTGGCCAGACTGCACATTACAGATGCAATGCAAAGAGGCAGCTCAGGACTTGCTTCGCCAAAATTAGTCAAGGCTCCTACAAGTTTCCCCTTCCTGCAGGATCTTTGTATGGGTGGGCCAAAAGGGGAGATAGAAGTTTGCTTTAATATCAAGAGGATTCAAGTACGTTTCTGATTCCCTATCCTTTTCTATGGCGTGTAGAACGTTTGGGAGTTTTTAAAGCTCCCTACCATAATGCGAGTAGAGCCTTAAATATAATAATGTCATTAAGTCCTTATGATTTTATGAGATAGAGGTAGTTATGAAGAAAATAACTGTTAAGTTCATGAGGCCTTCCCCATGATAGTGGCCTTTAAGGTCTCGAATACACTGCTTTATAGTATAAAGATAACACCTGGTCACTTAGTCTTTTTCAATCAGCAGTAGTAACTTAGGGGTATGAAACTGAGCACAGAGGCTTCCTGAGTACAGCATTTCATTATTATTATTGGCCTTTTGAAGGACTCTTTACAAATTCAAAGTCAGAGTTAGCCCTGGAGAAGTATGTTAGAATTGCAGGGGAAATGAAGGAAGGAAAAGAAATATGAACTTTGTTTTCTGTACGTGTGAAGATTTAGGCACAGTAAATACAGCAGGTCATGCGATTCAGACCCAATTTACTGTTCTAACTTTTTAGCAGAAAAAGTGAGAAGAGGAGGAGGAATAATAATTTTCCTATATATTTTATGGCAGCTATAAATGTCTTCATAAATAGGGCACCTGTTCAAAGGAATTTTTTCTTGTATGTAATGCTAGAGTGATTAAGCCAATGGAAAAACCTAGGAAGAATAAAATTCCAAGATTTGATACTTTCTGGGGAGGAGGTTGGAAAGGCAGTGATCTTTTTAATTTTATTCTCTTGCAATTTTGCTACTCACTGAAAACCGTTTTCTAGTAATGAGAAACACACTAGGAAAAAGGAGTGATGTTTTAGTCTACTTGCTGATATTCCTACCCAACTATCCAGGCTTACAGAACCTCTAATAAAACATCTGTCATGACTGATCTGTGTGTGCCTCAGTGATTCCTCTTGGTGCATCACAGGTGTAGAGCATTTATCAGGGCCATAGTTTTCTTGGGAGTGAAGTTCAGTGGAATAGGAAATTGGAGTTTCTAAGTTTGTATTGGGTCAGATACGTTTTTTATTCATTTAGGTCCCTTATGTGGAGAACCATGCAAAAATCCTTTTAGAATTCAGACTTTGGAAAATATGTTGAAACCTTCAAACTAGTAAGATATTTCCTTTCCTCTCTCTCACCCTTCCTCCCATCCATCCATCCGTCCATCCATCCATCCATGCATCCATCCGTCTGAGGTAATGGGATCCATGTTACTGCTTGAGTTACTGTTTGGCTTAGTCTAGCTGATAGAAATCTTAGAGGTAAGTTATATGCTCACCTTCCATAACAAAAATAGTACTTATAATAGCTAAGATGTTTTGAGTACTCACTAGGCCTCTTTCAAGGTGCTAAGGAAACACTTCACATAATCCTTTCGTTTAATCCTTGTTACTGCCCTACAAAGTAGGTAGCAGCATAATCCTTATTTAACAGCTGAGAGAGCTGCGGTTTACTGAGGCGTTGGCTTGTGCGGGTGACAGCTAGTTAGTGGTGGGGCCTGTGTTCCCGTCCAGGCAGCCTAGCCCGAATGCTGTGCTTGTAACACTGCGTGGTACCTGCCCCAGCCTGGGTCTTCTGTCACAATATCTTCGTTCATAGTCTGGTTCTTATTCTTCTTTAATAGGTCAATTATAAGAGGGTCATTTGCTGTCAAGTGCTTCAAAGTTGCTATTAAATCAGATGTGACATAAGTGATTAAAAGAAATATAAATACGTAAATTCAGTGCTTATTTCATCCGACTGGCGTCCTCCCCCTTTTTTATTTTTGAAGGACCGTCTCCTCTCCTTAGCATGAATTTCTACATGGAGCTGAATTCCTCCTTCCTCTTATCTATAATCATTTAGGTTTTTAAAACAATCATTTTGAATGATAAGGCATTTCCGTCATGAAGCGTAAACGTTTTAATAGATGCCTGTGTAACCACCACCAAGATAAAAGCGTTGTTAACATATAGACACACACGTTTCAGATTTCTCACTAAAAATAAATAAAATGTAAAGATATATTTAAAGCCACCTTCTTCCTTCTCCTCCTTCTTCCTCCTGCCTTTCACAGAGGAAATGACCACACTGAAATCACCGCTGACATCCTGGCATTAATTATTTTCCATGCAGTTTTTTGTGACTTTCCCCTAAGTATATATCCACATAAATATATGCTATTAATATGCTTTAAAATGTGCATAAATGATACTATATTATTTGGCAACTCATTTTCACTCCATATAATGTTTTTGAGATATAACTATATAAAAGTAATCCATTTATTTAAACTGCTATATAATATTCCATAATATTAATAAGCTACCTTTTATCCATTTCCCTCCGGTGGACTGACGGTTTTGCTGTTGCTGTCCACACTGCACAAACATTCCTGTGTTTCTGATAGGACACTTGTGTGAGGGCATTGAGGGTTGGTAATGAGATGGAAGTTGCATCAGGCAACATGTGGTCATCCTTAACGCTGACCTGGCCAAATGGCTAAGAAGTTGAACCAATTTACACTCTGGCAAGTGGTCTTCCCATGTTCCTCTCAACACTGTGTGGGATCAGACCTACTAAGTTTTGTCAATCAGACGGAGGTAGGTGTTATCTCTTTATTGTAACATGCATTTCCCTGATTACTAGAGAGGGCTTGAAACATTTATTTTTTGGGCATTTGGGATTCCTCCTCTCTGAATCCCTTTTTTATATAATTTGCTTATTGCTGAGTTAATTTCATATTGACTGGTCGTATTCTTATATACCTTGGATAAAAAATCTTTTGTCAGTTACTCGGTTTGGATTGTAAATCTCTTTCTCTTGTGGATTAGCTCTTCACTTTGATTGTAGTATCTTTTGTCATACAGACAGAAGTTTTAATTTTAATGCCATCAAATGCATTAATCTTTTCCTTTATGATTTTTTTTTGAGTTTTGTTAAGTAAATTCTTCCATGCTGCAAATCATAAAGATAATCTCTTAAGCATTTGTACGTTTTTTTTGTTTCTCACATTTAGTACTTTAACCCATTTTCAAGTTCTTTCTGGAACTTATATTAGATCCTTGCTGAAAGAACAGATAAAAGAAGTACTTCGAAATGGAGAATAACACAGGAGGGAATGATTGATAGTAAACTGCTTTAAGCTTTCTAATATAAATTGGATCTATTCATTTAATTCTTTTTCATAATTTCCATATTTTATATCTCTGTGTGATGCATTATTGATAATTTCCTCAGATCTTCTAATTTAATAATTTTTTGTTAACCTGTACATAATCTTCAGTTGGACCTATTGAATTTTATATTCTGATAACTGCATTTACTTGTGGAAGTTTTCGTTGGCTCCTCTAAGTATTGCCTATTCTTTTATTAAGGTTATACGACGTTCTTTGACATCTTAAGTCTATTTAAATATGCCCGTGTGACAGTCTCTGTAAAATTGTTTTGTTATCTGCTGTTCTAGGGATTCCATTGGTCTGTTTGCTCTTTGTGCTGACTCTTGCTGCTGCTGGATTCTTTCTTCATGTGTTTTGTAGTTTTGGGCTGTGAGCTCATCTTTAGCAGAAATTTAGCTGTTGGAATCCTGTTGGGTTTGAGGTTGGGGGCCATTCCCAGAATACAGTTTTATGACTATTTTTGTGAGAAGTACTGAAGATGGTCCAGGACTAATCTCTGTTATTTATCAGCTTGTGGGGTTCCTAGACCATGTTGGTGGGTCATTTTAAACCCCACACACTAGTGTTTTGTCATCTGGGATTTATAATTTCAGGGTTATTGTTTTTGTGTTCCCCCCGGAGCCCAGGCTGAGATAGACAAGAATCCCAGTCCTCGTGGGAGGGTCCTTGTCTATCTGTTCACTGAGAACACAGTCCTGGGGGGTCTGGAGCTCTGCAGCAAGTTTGGTTTGAGCTCCCACCTTGACTGGGACCAGTGCCCGTTGCTGTGGTTGTGAAAACCCGGCCCCAAGGATACCAACACCTCACCCCCGCCGGCACCTTGGGTGCAGGATCAGCTCTGCGATTTCAGCCGTCTCTTTATATTTGGTGCCTTGAAGTTTCTCCTTTCTTCAAGCTCAGCTCTAATAGATTTGTTTTTACTACTTAATCTACCAGTTTTGGGTACTTGTGGTGAAATAATGTTCAGGTTATCTGAGTCACTGTTGTCTGGAACAGGAGCTTGAAGCTTTCACACTGTGTTCAGGGAGTGGAGACCCCACAGACCCCTGTAGACCCCGGCCACTTCCAGCCTTAGGAAGGGATTTTCCAGGGTTTCTGGATTCTGGCTCTTCTGGGGAAACTGCCCTGTCTGCTTACTGAGGGCTTGTCTCATCTTGCTCATCAAATGTCTTTGGGTCCCATTTACCCTTGATGAACTGTAACGAAGAAAATCCAGCCCTCTCTACTCTAATACCCTCTCTTCAAGTGGTGAACCCCGCGTCTGTCTGTTTTCCCCTTGTGATCTGCCATTAAGATGTCATTTCCCTTTCATATTTCTTTAGTCTCAAATCAGCTTCTAAAATCTCAACATTTCTTTTAAAGATACCTCTCCTGTCTTACTTTATTTTGATTTCATTATTAAAAAACACTCCCCATCTGATAATAAGACTAAACCTGCTTTTCAAGCCCATCTAGTTTCTCTTTGATTATTCAAGCGGACTGAATTCCTAGGTGCAGAGTATTCTGGGCACCAGCCTTTTAAAATGCAGCCTTCATATTTGGGTTTGCAGTCATCTTATCAAGTTATTTCTTTATCTCAAATCAAGATTGTGGCATATTCTCTTTTTAATAAATGCTTCTGTCGTTCAGAACTGTTCAATGGCCACCTGCTGTACACAAGGTATTTTTCTAGACCCTTGGGAGGCACCTGCAAACAAAACAATTCTCCTTTTCTGTCATTATTAATAAAACTTTATGATCCTCCTGAGGATGAAGCCGCAGTTCATGTCTCTGAAATCTAAAGTCAGATCCTAACACAATTCATAAAACTGGCTGTGCCGATCTGAGAGCTTATGGGTGTGGGCAGCTTTGCCCAGCTGCTGGACAGCCGGGCTCAGGCCCTGAATTCAGGCAGTGGGTTCGGGAGCCCTGCCGTCAGAATCAGCCTGCAGCCCGACATCCGTGGGCTCTGCAGCTCGACGTCCTGTGTCCCAGCCTCCCGCCCCTGGGGGTGGCCAGGTTGTTCCCTCCTTTAACGCTTAAAGGCCTCTGGACAGGAGGGGCCTCTTCTTTCCGTAAGGAAATCCTGGCCTGTGCGGAGCCCGTGCCCCAGCCTGCTTTCCAAGGCTCCCGCCTTTCCCGCTGGTGCAGGTCCCAAGTGGCTGGTATCTGCTGAATTCCAGCCTCTTAGGAGACAGGAGCTACAGACATGGGCAGCGGCTGGCATCCCCCACGACCGGCGCTGACTGTGGCCGCCCGCCTTGGGGGCTGCTGTCTCCGCGGTGTAGAATTTTGTTTTCCAAATGCTGGCCTTGGTGCACCTGGTAAGGTCCGCAGTCCGTGCAACCAGGTGTTGGGAGCTTAGGGAGTCAGTGCCCCGGCCCTCCTCCTCCGCTGAGTGTGAGCGCCTGGGAGAGAGGGAGGGGCGGCCAGGGTGGCGCCGGGGCGGGTGGACGGCGGGGCTGTTACGGTCTCCCTGAACCCCTGCCGGTGCGGCTGGGGGAGGGGGCACCCCTGGCCGCGGGGGGCAGGCGCGGGGGCCCTCAGGCCAGGCCGGGGGGCGGGCCGTGGGCTCCGACCCCTTCCGCCCTGGAGGAGGGAGAGAAGGGGGAGAGCGGCACGAGTGTTGCCCTCATGCAGTTCCTACCCCAGAAACACGGGGAGCGCGCTTGTGTCGGGGGAAACGTTCCCCTAGCAGCAACCCTCCTGGTGTAGTTCTTGGGATCTGAGGGTCAGCGTCTGTCTGGCTGTCTGTCTCTTCCACCGTTTGGACTGGATCCTGTGTAATTCTCATTTTCCTCCGTGTCCTGTGCATGTTAGAGGGACACAGATGTTGACTGAAGGAAGGCCTGTCTTCCCCGTGGAACCAAGGAGAAGATGCAGCCCTGGGCCTGGTGGTGGATCACACAGCGCGGCCGTTAGGACAGATGGACGCTTCACCTGCCGTCCTCTCAGGGCATTGTCCTACCTCTAGTTGTTGAAGGAAGTTGGAAAGGAACTTCGTAAAGATGTTACACGTCAATTCACGCATTTCTTAGCTCTCGCATAGAAGAGGCAATTAAAGCCCTGGAAAATGTAAACCGGGACAAGGCTTATGATGACACCGACTTCCTACTTAACTCAAAACAAACACTCGGTAACATAAATATATTAAAAAAGAACTTTACCCCCTAGTTCATCTTGTAATGGTGTTTCCAACAGTAATGAAAGGTTTTGGTTTTTTTTTTTTAGCTTAGTCCATTTAAATAGTGTTGCAGTTGTGACCTTTATTTTGAGATGTTGACGCCCAGGTATTGGTGGCAGGGCCTGTGTTCCTCCCGCCAGGCCTTCCAGGGCTGCGGCTCCCAGGAGCAGGTGAAGAAGCAGAGGCTCCGGAGGAGAAGCACCTTCCCGTTTCACAGCCCGCGAACTGCAGGGTCGGGTTCCAACCCGCGCGCCTGACCCCGAAGCGGGGGCACATCTAAGGGAAGCGTGTCCCTGGGCCAGAAGCTCGGGCCCTGGGCAGCTTCACCTGAGCTTTCAAAGTGAGCCGGCTTCATCCTAATTACAGCTGCAACAAAATATTTGCTCTTGGCCGTGTGGAGATAATATAATTAATAATAGTTTTATTATTTCAAACTTGGGGAGCATCAGTGGCTGCTACCCATTTTTAAGACTGACGTCACGATGTGTTGGACAGTTTTTGATTCTCTCATAGAACTGAAACCAGGACACGGGTTGGGTTGAAATCTCTCGGAGAAAATACAACACAGAATAATGTAAATTTTCGGTGATGTCATAGACGCTAAAATAGTTCCTGGTCGATACAGTGACTCTTGGTGTATTTTGTTCCTAAGAGCTCCAGGCTCTGGTTTAGATTTACCAAAATCACAGCCTCCACTCTTGAAATTCTCTGTTTGCAGAAACTTGCATTTTAGGAGAATTTTCAAAAATTTCTCATTTTCCTTTTTCCCAAGTGTTTCCAGCCTTCCCTGGCCTCCGACACACGTTGCCTACAGCAGAGATTTACACGCGTTCTTCGGAGCATATTAAGTTATTCCAACAGTAACTCCTGGCAGTCCCGTTGAGGTCCATTTTCCTGCGTTGGCTAATACACACCAAGTCATGTTTATCGTTTTAACACCATTGAATTTAATAGAACTCTTAATTTTGCTTAAGTTTTGTATTCATCTGGATCTATATTTCTCCCAATTGTGAATCAGAGGGTAGATTTTTACTTTTCTATTTATTCTGCTGATTAGATAACTTTCTGAAGTAAAAATTTGAAACACCACTGAGTAGCTTTATGTGTCAGTAAATTAGCCAAGACAAGCAGCTAAAACCCCGTTGCTAAAGCTCTATTCAGACCAAGCACTACTCTCTGCTGGGCCTGCGTCATGGGATTCGCAACAGAATCACACTGGGTGAGGACTGTAGCAGATTGTCAGGGGAAAATCGAGAAAGTGAAAACTTCTGAAAATGGAGCTGATAAGAGTTCAAAACTATGGGAAGATTTCTCGGCCTCCCTTAAGAATAATAATAAAAATGATGATTCCAGAAATTTTGTAAGTTTGCAATAACCTGCTTACGACTGAGCGTCTCCTGGCGGTGTTATCACCCCTGTTCCTTAGAGACAGTTTATGGAGGTGGTTTTATGATACATTCCTGAAAAGCCTCCAGATTTCAAATATGCAGTATAAACCACCTTATGAAAACTGCAGTTTTATAAATAGTACCACACCTACCTCAGATTAAATAGGATTTCCACATTTTAGCGTGGCCAGCGTACGGGAAGAGATGGACGCAGAAAACACACGAGCGGGTCAGTGTGTCAGGATCTGTCCGGGTTATTTAAGTGAGAAGGTCTTGAACTTGCTGGCCTCACAATTCCTTTACGCTCTCAAAAATGATTGGAGATCCCAGACAGCCTTCGTCGACGTGAGCTGTAGCAGTCAACATTGACCGTCTCACAAATTGAAATTCAGAAGAATTTAGGTCACAAGAATATATACAAGAATGCATCCCAGGAGCCTTCAGAGCGTAGGGGCCAGCACCTGCCGCGTAGCCTCTGGAAAAACCCATCGTACGTCCGAGAAGAACGAGACGGGAGGCACATGGAGCCGACCGTCGTCACCAGCATAGTTTTGACCTTGTAGACCCCCTGAGAGGGTCCCCAGATCACACTTTGAGAACCGCTGGATTAAATGATTTGATGTTATGATTTAACGTTTATCCACGCCTTGTAGGAACTTAATTAGTAATAGGCGGTGAATTATTTCAAACCATACTTTCTGATGCCGCTGTTAGGATCAGCCAACTTCTGTGTGATACCCTGTTCTCTGAGTTTCTGCCTGTGAGATCGTGGGCAAGTCCCTTACGCACTCAGAGCCTTCGTTTCCTGAGTGAAACTGGGGCTCGTGGGGTTACTGTGAGGATACCCAGCACGCGACAGGTATCCAGCCCATGGTGGTTACAGTGGAAGAAAAGAAACGGAACAGAGACCCAGGTCAGTGCAGGCTGGGGGGCTCCTGCCACCCCCTCCCAAGGAGGAGGTTTCCTGATCACTGTGGGATGAAGCAGAGAATTCTCCCCAGGAAGGACGGCTGCAAGGAAGAAAGAGAGGCTGCATTTCAACCCTCCCCTCCCCCGCCCGACTCTTTCCCTATAGTGTGTTTATCTTTAAGAGCTTTGATCTGAAATGGGTAATTCCTTGCACTTCCGAAGTCCAGGCTTGTTTGCTTCCCTATATTTACACTCACTTTGTTGTTTTGTTAGATGGAGTTTTACTGCTATTCATACAGGACACCTTCCATCAGGCTCAGCTCAGATGCCTCAGAACTATCCCAGCTCTGTTGTAGCAACATTCCTGCCTCAAACTCGCCCTTGATTGTGGAGCCAGTGTTCGATACGATTCTTTTCTGTGAGTTGCACCGTATCCCTGGTCATTTTCTGCGTGTCTAGGTTTGGTGTCCTGGGGCCCAGGGGGAAGTGGGCGAGGGCCCCTTTGACTGGGATTCCCTTTAAGGGCAGCCGAGGGGGTGCTGCAGGTGGAGCCGGTGGGAGCTGCAGGTGAAGAGGGCGGTGGGAGGCCCTCCCCGCTGGGTGAGGAGTGGGCATCGTCGCCCAGGGACCTGGGAGGAAGGGCCACTCTGAGCCTCTGACAAGGGCCGCTGGGCTGTCACAGCAGATGGTTTGACAGTGATTCTCCTGCAGTGGTCTCGCATGACCCTTGCTGGGCTTTTCTGAAACCCGCAAGAAAATCTCCTCACCCTTCAGTCCCTTAGTTACGGACTCTCGCTCGTACTTCTTTGCTTATTTCACGCGGTCAGTCGTTATCTGTGGAGCTCCTGCGGTGTGGCGGGCTGTGCTGAGCCCGAGGGCGACTGGTGCGCCGTGAGCCCGATTTCCGGCTCTGGTGGAGGAGAGGTGGCCCTGTCAGCCCCAGACACGGGGATTTAGGAAGACAAACCAATCATGGGAGCAAGACGGTAATTTCAGCTTGGAACATCTATTTTGAGATGGTGGTAGGATATCTACATGAAAGATTCATAGTAACCCTTCCTGTAAGTCGTTTTTGAAGTCCTGGATATCAGGACAGCACAGTGTCTGAGCAACTTTGGGGTCCCGCAGGCCTGGATGTTCATGCCAAGTCCCCCATTTACAAGTCGAGCGGAGTGGGTACGCTTCTTAGCACATTGGCGGGTCAGTGTCCTCTGTGAAGTTGGGGTTCTTAATAACTAAACTGATTGGCTGGTGTGTGGGTTACAGGGTCGGCTGTCTGTGCTGGGAGCAGTTCTTGGAGCCTTGTGTGTTGGTTCAACACTTCACGTCAGCCAGTTTATGTGGCTTCAGCTGGACCAGCGGGGCCCCTGATCTGAGAGCAACAGCGAGCGTGACAAAGCAGTAGTGAGGTTCAGGCAGAGGGTCCACTCCTGAGCATGCAGGGCTCAGAGACGGAACAGAAGATGGGGGCCCCGTCCGGAAGCCCAGGTCACGTTTAGAATTCACCCAGGCTCGGGTTTGAATCCCCACCTCTGTTGCTTGCCTGCCGTGTGGGTTTGGCCAGGTGACCTAAACTCTCTGTGCCTCCACTTGATCATCCACAAACGTGCGGATAACAGCCTCCCCTCCCTCGTGGGCTGCTGTGGGAGTTCAGTGAGGTGGTGAACCTCAGGGGCTCAGCAGAGGGACCGGCGAACATCGGGCGCCCAGGAAACGACGCGGTTCCCACCTCTTCCCCGCGCTGCCGGCCACACACTCCTTAGAGCTCAGCAACTTACCCCAAGGCCAGAATCTGAGTGCTGACCTCCGGCAGGGCGGCGGGCGTGCACGGGGCTGCGAGCCTCTGCGTGGGCCCTGGTAGCCTCTGATTTTCACGTACGTGATCGCTCAGATAATTCCCACCTCTTGTTTATAAGGCTCTTAGCTATACACGAATCCCCGCTGGGCGCCCGCTTCTCCTTCTCTGTGCAAGCTGCTGAGTCCCGTCACAGCACAAGGCAGGGGGAGGGGACGCCCCGCCAGGACTAGGAATCCAAGTGTCTGTCCCCCTCTTCCGTCTGCGACCCTCCTGTCGGCTTCATCTTCTTGCTTCTCAGGGCGTCTAAACTGCATTCCACCCACCGGGTGAAGGCCAGTGTCTTCCTGTGGCCTGAGAAGGAAGCCTGTTTCTCACCTGTGCTTGCTGAGGGGTGATTCGTGAGCGCGTTCTGGTTCCCCTGAGCGACTGTCCCTGCCCAAGGTCCCCACTCACACCTCGCTTAATCAGGCCACGCTGGGCCCTGGCCACCAGCCTTGGTGCCGTGATTGGCAGTGAATGATAGATACCAACTCCCGAGTCAGATCAACCTAAAGCCAGCTTGAAGATACCTAATCATGGATGCAGAGGTCACCTTGGAGACACGTCCTCATTGTGGAAATCTTACTCACCCCCCTGCCCCGAGATCACTCTCCCTGCTTCCATGCATGTGTTGGTGTCTCGTAACCAAAGCTACACTTTGTCCCGCGCTAGGCTCCGTGACCAGGCACCAGGGGGATGTCATACCCCCGTGGTCACGAGAGCCTGGGCGTGCAGGGGGGCTCGCCGGAGGTGCTCCTGGCTGTCCCGGTGCCTGGCGGACCCTCCGTCAAAGCCGTCGTGTTGAGGAAACAAAGGCAGCTCTCAACGGCAGCTCTGCGATGCTCAGTCCTGGGCAAGGGAATTGAATATGCCGTCTCTCTCTCCTGGAAACGAAGTGATGTGAAGTGAGAGGTCTCAGCACAGGGGCGTGATGACACCACACTCACCGCCTGGGGATGAACAAAGCCGGCGCGTGGATTCTGCAGACCCGCGGTTACGCGTGAAGGGCTGGCTGGTGGCCCCGGAGGGGACGTGCCCGGCCGAGCTGGAGCCCCGTCAGTGCACAGGCCGGGAGCGGGCCGGAGCGCCACCGTCTGGCTGTGCAGGGGCGTCGCTGCAGGCGGGGGCTTCTGCGCCAGCCTGCACACGCGGGGCCCGCCCAGGTCGGGTGCTCTCCACCTGTTCTACGTGCCCACTTTGCTTGCGATGCAGTCGGCAAGGCCACTTCTGCTGAACCTACGGTGCTTTCGTAGTTACAGGACAGGAAGCTTTCTGAAGCTGCCTGGCAGAATGACTGAAGCACCTTGTGTAAATCTAGTAGGACTTTTTTCCGTGTTGGGGAAAATGGAAAGCAAGGGGGTTGGGAAAGGAGGAGACAGGACAGAGCGGGGTGAGTGGCTCCAGGCTGCTAAGGTCTTGGCCCAGGAGAAGACTGGGGAAGGAGTCAGTGCACTTTTGCACATGTGCATCGTCTGGATTTGCTTAGTGCCAACCAGGGCGTTTCTAACAAGGGCTCTGGGGGAACACCACCTGGTCTAAGGTCCAGTCGGGGTGGCACTGCTCGCCCGTCTCCAAGGCCTTGGACACAGTGCCAGACTTCCTCCAGGGACAGACCTGGGTTTGTGTCCTGGCTTACGGAGGTTTAGGCCTGGCCGCTTTCCAAGTCAGGTTCCTCATCGATAAAATGAAGATGGTCATCGTCCCTGCCTCGTGGGGCTGTTTCGGGGTTAAGTGAAATAATGTGGGTGTAACGCCCGGCTCGGCACGTGGTCATCCTCCAGCAAATAGTAGTTATTGTATTAATTACCGGTAAGGTCGGTGATTCTGCGTAGGGAGTGTGAGAGGGAGACAAGGTGAGTTGGAGGTCACCTGAGGGGTGGGAACCCCGTGGGGCTCCAGATTTCAGAGGCGGCAGTGGGTTCAGGTGTGCACATGGTGAGTTCGGGACGTCAGGGAGAATCTTCGTTGAATCAGAAGTTAAGACAGGGAGCAGTCTTGGAAACGGGACCTGCAGGTACTGTGCCCACGGGCGGCCCTTTATGTCAGTGTGGTGTCGCCCGAGAGCCACCTCCCACCCGGCCCCCTCCAGGTGGCCTGTTCCCCTCCGTCCCGCACAGCCCCGTGCGTGTGATTCCAGGGCCCGGTCCTACCCTTGTTGTGCACGACTCCGCCTGGTTGTGATGTGCGTGGCGGTATTGACACGTATGGACTAATGAACCCTACCGTGCTGTAACATCGGTGACCTCAGGTGTGCGTGCGGAGCACGGGATGCAGACTCCGCGCCTCCCCTGACCTCTGGTGGCCTTGGTCTGCCCCTCTGTGGGAGGAGGGCTTTGACTAGACACTTCCCCACAGCCCTCTCGTGACCCACCATTTCTTCCGTGGTCGGCTTGGGTCCCCTCAGCCGCGGGTCCCGCATTCCACTCACTGGGTTGTTCGGGACACCCGCAGAGGCCTGCTCTGTGGCCACGTGGGCTGGATGCCGTGTCTGGGGCAAGAGGAGCCTGAGCCTGCTTGGCCGGGTCTGAGCAGGTGAGCGCACGGCTCCCCAGCCTGTGCCGCCGTCCGGCACGGGGACACGGCAGCTGCCAGGCGAGCGCGGCAGAGGGCTCTCAGCCTCGCTCTTCTCTTTCCCTTTCTTCGTTTGGCTGCGCCAGGGGCGGAGCAGACCTGCCTAGGAGGTGTTTCCCACCTGGACCTGCTATCAGACACCATCACTGCGGCTGTGCTTGGCTCACATATGGGGGCCCCAGCCAGCGGCATCCAGGGTTGGTCCCCGCAGGACGCAGGCACCTTGGAGGCCACTGAGCGAGGTCGTGTCCCATGGCTGCTTGTCCGTGGCTCCGTCTAATACAGACAGCAGTCCGTCTGTTAGAGCTGCTTCTCTTTCCCGGACGACAGAAGCGGGGGCACACATCTTGCTTTGATGGAAACGCGGGCTGCTGTTTACCTGTCCCCGAGGTGCCGTGTGGCTGTGTTTATACAACGTCAGTACAGAGACGCCAAGGGCAGAGGAGTGCGCAGCTCTTGGGTCCCTTTCAGCCAGCGAATAGAGGCCAGGTTGTGACGCAGACGCTTTAATATGGTCCCATTGTAGGGTTGGAACATGATTTCTGCTTATTCTAATTTGTTCATGGTAATATGTAAAAGCAATATAGATGCCTCAGCTTTTCAGGCTTATGAATAAAGAGCACAGATATTCCGCATGAGAACATGCCCAGCGTTCTTTTATGGGATGGAAGGGGGTCCCTTTGCCCACATATATTAAAGTGTGCACCTGCCTTCAATAAGCCCAAGTCAGCATATGTAGCTGAACTGCGTGCCAAATGTGCCTTGTAAACCGATAATAAAAAGAACAGACGTGTTTCTGGGCAAAGGAAAAAGTGAAGAGGTTCAGCAGAGATTTGTGAGCTGAAAACAATCGGTAGAGCCAATGAAATACTCTGAAAGATTCTGTATAATTGTAGTAGTTTTCAGATTTCAGCATTTCAGAAAATAACCATTGCCTTCGTGTGGAGTAAGATTTACTAAATGCTCGGCACCATTAGAAGCTGTGATGTCACATGGTATTTGCTACTGAAAAATACAACCTGCTCTTTCTGCCATCACGGAAAACCCAGCAAGCCCGCCCGGTCCGATCATCCATTTAAGGCTTATTAAGAAGACTCGCTGTGGTCAGTGGCTGGTTCCCTGTTACCCGTTTCCTCCACCTGACTCAGAGCTCCCGCTGGAGACCACGGACCCACGGGTGGTGTGATCCACATCTCTGATTACTCAGTGAACAGTTACTGGTGTGTGTGTGTGTGTGTGTGTGTGTGTGTGCACTTACGTAGATGGTGAGGCCTAGAGTCAGAGGGGCACAGCCCTCTGGGAAAGTGGATTTGTAGGACAATCTGCAATCTTCTGGGACTAGGAGGAGAGAAGGTGAAGAAGCATCAGCGCCTGGGGAGCTGTTTCTGGTGGCCGAGCATCGGGCGGGTTCATGCAGTGCACCCCGGCGGTGGGGGGGGGGCACTGGAAGTCTTTCTGAGAGAACAGAGAGTGAACGGAGGCCTGGTGTAACTGACGGAAGCAGAACAAAACGACCTGTAATTCACCTACTTTTTGTTGGACTCGGTGGATCCCTGTTGTCTGTAAGCGGTTCCCTTACCACCCACTGACGAGTCGGGGCGGCCTTCATGCCAGCGCCTCCGACCTCAGCTCTCGTCGTCCTGTCCTGATGTCACTGCGGAAGCTTCCCGGGGAGTCCGGGCTGCCTTGCTGGTCACCGGTGTTCATCACTGTTTATGACCTCCAGCTGCAGTTTACGTCCAGGTCCAGGTGGTACCAGGTCCAGATTGTTGGGGACTGGACTCCAACGCGGAATTCTAAATGACTGTTTCCTGTTTTCATTTTCCCATCAGGAGGATGTTATTGGCCCTTCGGGGGCTGAGTCACCTTCCCACGGCACATTGGTGTGTAAATGGGGCCTCCACAGGGCAGACGGGAGGGGAAAGTTTTAGGACATTTAGTAAAAACTGTCTTTTGGTGTCAAAGTGGAGGGGACAGTCCTAAATGCATGTGGACACACTGACCCAGAGGTGGCTGTCTTAGTGCCGGGCCTTTCCAGCAAATCCAGCTACTGACACTCGAAATCCACGGGAGTGTGTCCTTTGTCTCCAGGGACAGGAGAGGCGGCCCCAAGCCTGCCAGGCCCTCGGGGGCTGCCCCCAAGCCTCGCCGGGTGGTGACCGGTGCCGGCCATGGTTAAAGCCGGTCCGAGCGCATGAGGAAGAAGGTTCTGGAAGCTGCAGCTGGGGACAGGATGGGGCGACAGGAGGGTGCTGGGCGAGACCTGGGCTCCGTCCTGCTGCTGGACCCGGGCCGAACGGGCTGACCTCTGGCAGCTTTGCTTCCCCACCTGCAAAATAGGAGTCAGAGTAGCAGGGACCCTGCCAGTTTGGTTTTTTTTAATATCTATTTATTTATTCATTTATTATCTTTGGCTGCATTGGGTCTTAGGTGCGGCACGCTGGCTTAGTTGCTCTGCGGCACGTGGGATCTTAGTTCCCTGACCCGGGATCCAACCCGCATCCCCTGCATTGGAAGGCGGATTCTTTACCACTGGACCACCAGGGAAGTCCCCAGTCTGGTTTTTAAGTTAATTAATTTTCTTCGAGTTTTATGGAGCTATAACTGACACACAGCACTGTGTAAGTTTTAGATGTACAGCATAATGATCTGACCTGAATACACGATGAAATGATGACCACGGTAAGTCTAGTGAACATCCGTCATCTCATATAGATGCAACATTAAAGAAATAGAAAAACATTTTTTTCCCTGTGATGAGAACCCTTAGGATTTAGTTTCTGAACAGCTTTCCTGCATAACGGATAGCAGTGTTAATTATATTCGTCATGCTGCACGTCACATCCCTAGTACTTGTTTATCTTATAACTGGAAGGTTGCACCTTTTGACCACCTTCATCCAATCCCATCTCCCCTCACC
Source organism: Balaenoptera physalus (assembly GCF_965194825.1). Lineage (NCBI taxonomy): Eukaryota > Metazoa > Chordata > Mammalia > Artiodactyla > Balaenopteridae > Balaenoptera > Balaenoptera physalus. The sequence continues at coordinate 80,115,275 of NC_138899.1, read as the reverse complement.
CCCTGCCTCTGTAGCCGCAAATCTGATGTCTTATTCTATGAGTTTGTTGGTTTTCCAAGTATAATTGACCTATAACACTGTTAGTTCCTGGTGCACAGTGTAGTGATTTGATACTTCTATACATTTAAAAATGATAACCACGATTAATTCAATTACCATCTGTCACCATACAAAGATGTTACATGATTATTGACTATATTCCCCATGCTGTACGTTTCATACCCATGATTCACTTATTTTGCAGCTGGAAGTTTGTCCCTCTTCATCCCCCTCACCTATTTCTTTCCCCTCCCCACCCCTTTCCCGTTTGGCAACCACCTGTTTGTTCCCTGTATCTGTGACTCTTTCTGTTTTGTCACGTTTGTTCATTTGTTTCATTTTTTTAGATTCCACATGTAAGTGAATTCATACAGTACTTGTCTTTCTCTGTCTGGCTTCACTTAGCACAGTGCCCTCTAGGTCCATCCACGTTGTTGTAAATGGCAAGATTCCATTCTTCTTTTATGGCTGGTATATGTATATACCACAGCCTCTTTATCCATTCATCTAGTGATGGGCATTTGGGTTGTGTCCTTATCTTGGCTATTGTGAATGATGCTGCAGTGAGCTTTGGGGTGCATATATCTTTTCTAATTAGTGTTTTTGTTTCCTTTGCATATATACCCAGGGGTGGAATTGCTGGATCATATGGTAGTTCTCTTTTTAATTTTTCTGCGGACTCTCTATATACTGTTCTCCATAACGGCTGCATCCATTTACATCTCCACCAGCAGTGCACAGGGGCTCCCTTTTCTCCACACCCTCTCCAGCACTTGTTATTTGTTGTCTTTTTGATAATAGCCATTCTGACAGGTGTGAGGTGATACCTCCTTGTGGTTTTGGTTTGCATTTCCCTGATGATTAGTGATGTTGAGCATCTTTTCATGTACTTGTTGGCCATCTGTATGTCTTCCCTGGAAGAATGTCTATTCAGGTCTTCTGCCCATTTTTCAATTGGGTCGTTTGTTTTTTTGCTACTGAGTTATATGAGTTCTGTGTCTATTTTAGATATTAACCCCTATCAGATATATCATTTGCAAATATCTTCTCCCGTTCAGGTTGCCTTTTCGTTTCATTGATAGTTTCCTTCACTCTGCAAAAGCTTTTTAGTTTGATGTAGTCCCATTTGTTTATTTTTACTTCTGTTTCCCTTGCCTTAGGAGACGGGTCCAAAGAATATTACTACGACTGATGTCAAAAAACTGCCTATGTTTTCTTCTAGGAGCTTTATGGTTTCAGGTCTTACATTTAAGTCTTTAATCCATTTTGAATTAATTTTTGTGCATGGTATGAGAGAGTAGTCCAGTTTGATTCTTTTACACGTAGCTATCCAGTTTTCCCAGCACCATTTATTGACGAGGCTGTCTTTTCCCCATCGTATAGTCTTGCCGCCTTTGTCATGGATTAATTGCCCCTACAGGTCTGTTTTAAAGATGAAGTCAGCGCCTCTGGCGTCTTCCCAGCTGCTAGTTTCAATTTACCTGGTAACTGGGCAATAAGGATTGGGTTCCAGGCTTGACAGGAGAGCTCATTCTCAGAGTTCTGGCTCTGTGGCACTCAGGGAGCTTCTTGCTACCGTGTCTGTTGCTGGCCCCACCTTGGGTGATACACCGCGTAGACAGGCAGTAAGGACAGGAGCACAGAGGTGACTACTATGGATTGGTCAGCAGCAGGTATTTGTACGCCTTCAGCCCAGCTCTTTGTGACGATGCCATTCACGAGTGAGGTCCCTGAATAAATGTCGATTGTGCACCTGTGATCAGGTGGGATTCGGTGAGCAAAGCAAAGCCCTTGACATCAGGGAGTTTACATCGTAGTGTGTGAATAGATAAATAAACACGTGAGCTGTCAGAGAGCAGTGATCACGGCAGAGGACAGCCCAGACGGGAGAGGGTGGGAGTCTTGGAGAAGGGGTGTGAGGGGCCAGGTCACATGGGGCAGGTGGGGGGAGGCCGCCCGGCCAGGAAACGTTGGGGCGGAGGCAGGAAGTCAGCCACGCAGGCGTCTGTGGGAAGAGCATGCCCGGCAGAGGGAACGGCGAGGACGGGGCCCTGAGGCTTCTGCAAAGCCTCAAGAATGAGATGGGTGGGAGCAGAGAGAGCTGGTGGGGCAGGGGGCTGGGCGGGGCGGTGGGGGGGGAGGGCCAATCACGGAGTGGCGGCCTGGGGGCTCCGGCTGTGTCTGGGCAGGACGGAAGCTGTTGGAGGGTTCTGAGCAGATCAAGCCGAGAGGTCTGTTAGGACGCGGTTGTGACTCTCCAGGCGAGAGGTGACGGGGGCTGGGATCGGGGTGACGGAAGTGAAGACGGCGGAAAGTGACCAGCTTTGGGGTATGTTTAGGATACAATCTGAGTGCAGAACTGCTGGTGGGTGGATGTGAGTGCGAGAGGAGCGCGGTGTGAATGGCTGTGTGGCGTCTGGTCTGAGTGCCGCGGTGGCTGTGCTGCCAGTTCTGGGGCGGGAACGTGGGCTCGCGTGCTTGGTTCTGGACGAGGTAGGGCTGAGGGGCGATGGGAGAGGCCAGGGCAGGGGGCCAGCTGGCCATCTGAGTATCCCAGAGGCGTCAGCGAACAGAGTTACATCTTCTTCAGTATTTGAGGAGTGAATTTGGGCTTAGACTGGGGATAAGGGGCTGCACTGATTTTGCCAAATTCCCTAACCTTCGTGCTGTTTATCATCCAATCTCCTCTCCGATTCTAGAGGTTTCCTTCCTGCGCACCCACCGTTCTGACCGCTGAGAGGAGGGAGAGGGGAACGAGCAGGCGGAAAAAGACCCTGGACCCCTAGTAACTGCTCAGGGGTGTGCGTGGGGGTAGAGATCGCAGGGGGGGCCGGGGGAGGGGCAACCAGAGGTTGAGTGACCACGAAGAAAGAGCAGTGTCCTGCGTCAGCCTCGGCAGCTCCAAGCATTAGAAAGGAGAGACGGAATGAGCAGCCGATTTTAGGGCTGACTGTGAGGGTCCGAAAGTGGGAGTTAGAATAAGCCTTCTCATGGTGTCTGTTACAAGGCTGTTATGTTATCCTGGAGCTGGGGCGTTTCTAAATTTCTCCTAGTTGGTTTTCAGCTGGTCATATAAATGTAAGAAAAATAATGAGCAAAGTGATGACAGGCTGAAGACAGATTCACCAAGGCAGGGGTGCTGCCCACAGGCGGTTAAGCGCAGAGGTGGGCAGAGCATGGTGCAGCGGGGCAGGTTGCGATCTGTACACAGTTTTGCAGGATGGCATTTTCCGTCTTAACCCAGGGACTGTGTTAGCTGGTGTGACACGGGAGGAGACTCTTCCGGGCTCACTGGGCTCTTCAGTTGCATGAAGAGGGACAGAAGATGTCAGTCTGCAGCACCCCCTGTGGAGAGGGATGCTGAGATCTGAAACGTAACCACGTCCTGGCTCGATGGAAGTCTGTGAAAACCAGCGTACTTGCGTGCAGTGGCTGGGGATCTTGTCCTTCGGTGGTGGCGGTGGTGATGGTGTGTCTGCATAAGGGGAGAGTCCAGGAACACTGAGGTCTGCCTGGGGTGGTGGAGGAATGGTCCTCACTTGGAGAGTAAGACTGAAGACGTTAAGAGACACAAACAGAACTGAGCCGCCTGCCAGCAGTCTCCCCGAATTGAAGCCGTATGGACCGCAACTTTTCAAAAACAGGAATCCAGAGAATTTTCCAGATCATTAAAGCCCCAACTGCAAATCCACGGCTCATAATATTACCATCGGGTTCTGATGATAGATTGCTTTTTACACATCAGTGGGGAAAGGCTTACTGGAATACAGAAGAAGAAGGTCACTGGACGTTGGTTTTGAATCAGCACAGGTCTTCTGTCTTCTGAGACTTGACCGAACAATTCCAAATGTGTGGATAGATTTCCTGGACAATTCACACACACCCCGTTACATCTTATAATTTATAAAACTCAAAGACATTTAAAATGTAGGTTCTTGCAGACCTGTGGCTCTCCTGGAAGCCTTCTCTGAAACAAGAGCCGGCGTTGCTGGGCATCACTGGTTCTCGCTGAGGATGGAGTGGCGACGGGGGTGCCATGGGGCTGCCGTCCGCCTCATTTATGCCCTTTGCCATCCACGTCTTGTGCATGTGCCTTTATGTGTGTGTCTTGGTGAAGCTTTACGGTGAAGGAACGTGTGAGATTAGTTAGGCAGTCCAAGGCAGAATAATTTTTATTTGCAGTGGCATTACACTCCTGATATATCTCTGAGTCTGAATAATATGGAAACAGTGAGAACACAGGCAAAAGAATCGTACCAGTGGACTGGAGAGTATTGGATTTGTAGGAAGGAGACCTTGTAAGATTTTCCTGTTTGCCTTTAAAGAAAGAATCTGTCTATAAACGTAGAAAGGTATAGCTCTCCAGATGTTTTTAAACAATTGGTTATGTATTAAAAATGTAAGCTACTGTTTTGGTCTTTGAAATGGGAAATAAAATGACTTCTGGTTGTTTCTGAAGCCACAACAGGATAGACATATGTTTCCAATGACCGTGGTCTAGCAGGCATTAAGTTCTAACTATAAATTATTTGTTGCAAATTGAGAATGAGTTGTCTGAAAGAGGTAAAAGGAATTTGGTGCTGTGTATCGTGCTCCCAAAGTTCCAGACTTGGATTTGCACACCCAAAGCCTAAGGTTTTCATACTAAAATTTCTAGCGTTGTCCCAAAGGCTGAAAGAAGTCCCGTGATTGAGGAACGCGCAGTGGAAAGAGCTGGGTGAGTGTGGCATCGTGGGCCACCCAGAGCACTGGGTGTTGGGGAGAGGGCTCCGGGTGCTGGGAAGGTCGACCACAGCCTCCGGCTTCAAACCAAGCATCTTGCCTTACGCTCAAAACGAAGAAACAGTGAGTGCGATTTAGTTCTGCCCCAGTCAATTTGGAACCTGCGTCGCTTATGGTTTGACTCAGCCTTTGCACACAGATACTGTGTGTGTGAGTGTTTAACCCAACGTGTGGCTCAGAATGGCCAGAGGATCTAGACAGTCCTGTCCTAAAGTCACATTAATTCCTTTTTTGTTTCAACGAGGTGAGAGTTAACTTCATTCTCTTCCTTCTTATGTTTAAGACTCATTCATTTGCTCCCAGACGTGAATCCCTAGTTGGTAGTTGGCATGTTAAGCGGGTTTGTCTTAAGAAAAGCATTTTTCTTCTTTTAAATTTTTGGCTTTTACAACTCTCAAAATGGACCCCCAAATTCCCTAATGTTCTAGACAAAGCAAAAAATTGTAATTGTTTTTTACATCACTACATAAATCTCCAGAGCATTTTTCAGTATGCTTTAGACGGCCAGCTAAATAGTTTCTCTTTCTTTTCATTCCTCTGTGATGAAAAAGTAAATAAGTAACCTAAATTTAAACAACAGCAGCCACCCAAAATAATTATATCTGTCAGTCATCTTTATTCACAAATAAAGGCCGTGTATAGGAGGCAGATTTTAAGGAAGAATGAAATAAGTGCTATCTTGGTTGATTAGCTACAAAATTGATAAAAGGCTAAGGCAAATTAGAATCGAATTTTAAAGAATTTATTTCATTTTTCCAATTACATAAAAATTCAAAACAGACCCATATACTTGGTGGATTCGATTTTCCTGCGGCTGCGATGCAGCTGGTATTTTGGAGCGGAGGCTGAGGAAGTCTTGAAGCAACCTGATGAGATTTCCTGGCTAGGATACGCCCCAGGCTGCCCCCCTCAAGGCACTTTTGGCGTTTCCATTCGAGACACAGGCTGTCTGGAACGAATGACTCTACCACAGATTTCTGTCTGAGCCGCACGGCTGGGCCGGTGGCTTGGCGGGGCCCGGGTGCCTTGCAGGTGCCTGCGGGCTGCCTTCAAATATGCACATGTGATGTGAGGTGGGACAGGGCAGGAGTGACCTTTAAAGTGGGAAAGGCCAGGAAGTCCCAGGTTCTGCCCTGAGGGGACACAGAGGAGCACGGGGGCCCCAGGGCTGAGGCATCCCCCTCTCAAATGCGGCTTCTGGAAGATGCCATGGGAGGGGCAGCTCCTGGCTACCGCCCCCCTTGGGGTGCAGAGCAGCCTCTGCCTGTGGGTGTCGGACGTGGCGCCCCGAGGGGAAAACTGGGGACCGGAGCGAAGCTGAGGCTTTTTCAAGAACGTGCTGGTGGCCGGACAGGGACCCGGTGCCGGACTCCCCACCCGCGTGCAGGTGGCATCCCAGCTCCCACGGGGGAGGGACGAGAGGGGAAACCAGTGACGGTGCTGTTCTTCCTCAGGGCACGGCGTGGGCGTGCGGGATCCGGGCCGGTGATGCCCGGGGGAGCCTGGACCAGCCCCGACGCCACGGCGCCTTGTCCGCTGTCACGTGGCCACCGCTCTCCCCGCGCTTCCGGCCCTCCCTCCCGCCCTCCCTCTCCTGCTGCTCCCAGAACCCCAGAGTATGCTTCGCCTGCCTCTTGTTTCCTATCTCCTTAGTCGTCAAACCCGCCAGGGCCACCCTGGCACACACGTCCTACCGAATCAGAGCAAGGAAGGTCCTCCCTCTGGCGGGTGGCAGCCGAGGCCCTGAGTCCTGAGGCTCTGTCTTCCCCTCAGGGTGGCCGCCGATTCTGGATCCGGGGATCTGGGGAAGTTTTGTGGGCCCAGACGTGGAAGAAGGCTGCCCACGTGCTCCTACAGCTCGGGGCGGGGGTTCTTCTGTGAGCCGCCGCGTCTTCTGCCCGCCTGGGGTTCCCTGAACAAAGACGGGAGGGCGCTGGGTGACCAGCGTCCCTGGGACGCGCCCTGACTTTCATTAGATCCTTGACACCAGCCAGGTGCCATTTCCAGGGCTGCTTGAGACTCACTGCTGAGGCTTCGGGCCAGCGCATGGGATTCTGAGAAGGTGTCAGGAACACACATGGCATGGAGGTTGCTGGGACCCCCCAGGAAGGGTGTGGAGCGGCACACAGCACCCGAACGGACCGCGGAGCCCTTGGAATTCTCCTCTTTGTGCTGTGCTGTCCGAGGCCGCCTGCGATTGCAGTCACAGAGGCCAGCTGTGCGTTGTCATCACAAACAGAGCAGGCTGAGTGCAGGGTGGCCGGGACAGGCGCCGAGGCCACTGCAGATGTATGTGCGGCACTGACCACACGCTGGTTGGGTGGCAACAAGGGAGCCTGGGGTTGGGCGTGACCACCTAGCTCATGGGAGTGCTGGCCAGGGTGTCAGTAGACTTCCTGAAATATCAAAACTTTGAGAGGTCAAAAGCCCAAATTGGGTTTTCATCTGACTTTGTGTGGGTGACTCTGGGGCACCAGAATAGTGAGGGCTGAGATTGAGTGAATGGTGAAGTGCCCATTCCTCAAAGTCTCTAGAATCCAAATCTGAAGAGCGTGCGGAATTCATTGCGGTACACGGTGGCTCATTTGCTCAGATTGCAGTCTAGGTATTGAAGGATTGGCAGTGCGCTCTCAAAGAGGCCGGAGAAACAGAACAAGCAGCTGCTTTGGGGAGAACAGGCAGAGTTTAGCCTCTGCTTCTCTTACTTTTGACCATCCCTGAGGACCCAGGAAAACATCTAGTTCCCAAGGCTTGCTGGGCAGAGGGGGAGAGATGTCAGGAATTCCTTGGAGTCCTTCTGAATGGAGTGTGTGTTTTTTCCCTGCTAACAAATCCTTCCCAGGTGGAGGGGGGGAGAGATGTAGCTACAGATGCACAGGTGTCTAAAGCCTGCCCCAAGAGGCAGTGAAGTGAAGGAGGGAGAGAGAAGCGAACACTTCCTTATCACGGTCGCTGACAGGCAGGAGAGGGGAGGAACGCCAGTGTGAGTCCTGGGATTGTGCAAGGTTTTCGAGAAGCCTGCGTCACAGGTCAGGGGAAGGAATAAGTTCCAAGAAGCGACGGGCGGGCAGCTGGTGAAGGTCAGGTGTGTGCCCAGGCTGACCCAGCCCCTCTGGCACCCGGGCGGGCTCATCCCGGGCGGCTCCCAGCTGTACCCGCAGGAGGCCTGAGTGGTCCCCGCTACGGCGATGATGCCGAGGCGCTGTTGGAAACACCGATCGCAAGTGTTCCTACAGCGCTCGGTTCAGCGAGGCAGTGCACTCAGCTCTCCACAGGAGAGCTCGGCCGTGCGACAGAGGTGAGGGAGCAGGTGCACCTGGGGCCATGCGACAGAGGTGAGGGAGCAGGTGCATCTGGGGCGCAAATCCCGAAGCCGGGCTGACAGCCGCCCCTCCGCCACGGGTGGGAGCGGACGCCCGGCTTGCTTCTGCTTCGCGGTTATGAACTGCCCTTCACCTGCTCTGTTCAAGAAGCCACTCTCTGCAGAACGTTGATTCAAAGACGCGGTCAGCCCTTCCTTGACCTTCACTGCTGTTTTTTTGACTTTAGAAGTCTCCACCCCTTTTTAACGTTACTTAAAAAAATATTTTAAAAATGTTATTAAAAAAAAACCCCCACCATGCCATGATTCTCCTGAAGTTTTTATCCAGAGTAGAGAGCTGACGGCACAGTGAATCAGAATCTGTCTGCACTTCGATGCGGGGTGGTCCAGGTGAGGAAAGAAAATTTATGGAGGTGGCCGGCAAGGCCACAGGTCAAAGACAAGAGGAAAAATCAAGAAGTTTTCTATATTTATGACCAGTAATTAAAATTGCAATCAAATGTGCAGAAGCGGTAGAATGAGGAGGTAATAGGCTTTAATCATATCAAGAACGGTGAGTAAAAGTGGAAAGAAAAACCTGTATTTACTTTTGCAGCAAAAAAAGTCAGCACCCTATAGGGTTAAGGAAATGAGCACCTGCACATTTAAATACAGTTTACTAAACTGTCTTCTTGTTTCTAGTTCTTCAGAAACCTTAAGAATATCTTCAGAAATTCAATCAATCGGCTCTTTATTTTTTTTAAAGAAAATTTTCTTTTTGTCTTTGGTATTCTTAAATTTCATTCTGATGCGATTATCCTGTGGCATCCACATGGAATCTGGGGTAGGGCCAGCAGTCTGTGTTTTAAAAGCCCTCCTGGCGATTCTGATGTAGAGTAAGTGAGGCGCAGTGCCTTAGATTAATTTTCCACGTTCAGCCACAGGATAGATTCTGGCTTGCGGGTGTACTGGGGGTGCCCTAGACCAGAAGTTCTCAGGGTGTGGCTCCTGGAAACCCAGACCCACCAAATCAGAAAGTCTGGGGCTGGAACCCAGTAATCGGTTCAAACATCCTTCAGGCGGTTCCGGGCACGCTGCCGTTTGAGAACCTCTGTTCTAGACCATTGGTTCTCAGAATCCTATGCGCTTAAGGACCCCTGGGGATCTTGTTAGAATGCAGGCTGTGTTCTGCAGGTCTGGGGCGGGGCTCCAGTGTCTGCTTTTCTGTTGCGTTTCCAGGTGCTGCCAATGTTACTGATCTATGGACCACCCTCAGAGCAGCCAGGTTGTGAAATATTATGGTCCCTAGAAATACACATCTTCTGTGTAAATGGAGAAAGAGGCATTCGAATTAAAATGTCACTCTCCTGTCTTGACAGTGAGCCAGGCCTAAAATAAATTATCTTCTCCAGTAAACCTGATGACACTGTGAGTTCCTGAATGTAAAAGCCTGAGGATATAGCTTTGGTTGTTTGATTTCCCTTTGACATGCAGTAGGCACTTAATAAACGCTACGGAGAGAACAAATGGGGACCTCCCCCAGGTTTCCCAAGGGACTGATGCGCGGGCAGTCCGGAGCATCATTCTGCTGAATCCTTTTTAGCTACAAGAATGTCCTGGAGCAGGAAAGAGGCCTGTGCCCATACGGATGACCCCAGGGGCCCCAGGAAGGAGCTGGCAGTTCTCAGCATTGGAGTCTCTCTGAGACGCTTTTGCTGCTGTCAACACTTGGCTCATTTCCCCCTTTGGCTTAACTTCACCCTTTTAATCAACTTTCATTGTTAGGTGGCTCTGTGCACTCAGCACTAGTCATTTTTGCTAAATCCTGTCTCTTCCTCCGATGCCTCTTTTGACGGCAGCTGAGGCAGGGCGGGGGCAGGCTTGTTGGCAAGGAGGGGAGTGAGGGCCACTCCCCTGCCTTCCGGCTGGTGGCCTCTCTCCCCCTGCCCTCCATGCCCACACCTCGCTTCCTCCTTTGTTTTTTTTGTTTTTGTTTTTAACATCTTTAGTGGAGTATAATTGCATTACAATGCTGTGTTAGTTTCTACTTTATAACAAAGTGAATCAGCTATACATATACATATGTTCCCATATCTCCTCCCTCTTGCATCTCCCTCCCTATCCCACCCCTCTAGGTGGTCACAAAGCACCGAGCTGATCTCCCTGTGTTATGCGGCTGCTTCCCACTAGCTACCTATTTTACATTTGGTAGTGTATATATGTCCGTGCCACTCTCTCACCCTGTCACATCTTACCCCTCCCCCTCCCCATATCCGCAAGTCCATTCTCTAGTAGGTCTGTGTCGATCTTTTCCTCTGCAGACGTCTCCCCCCACCTTCCGCCCCCTTTCACAGGCTCGTAGTTCGCAGGAGATGCCAGTCCTCGCCCTTGAAAGGCTTACAACCCAGGGGTTCTCTCCGGTTGAGAAGATCTAGGCTGTTGGTCCTCCACCTTCTGTGAATCTTGGGAAAGAACGGGTGTGGGCGAGTCTACTAACCGGCAGGTTTACACATGCTCGCAGGATGCCCGGTGGTTTGCAAACGTCAGCTGTGCCTTCAGCCAAATCCCGGGCCCCCGATGGTCTGGGTCACTCAGGCAGCAGCTGGAACCCTCTCCCGCTCAGCTCCAACCTCGCCGAGGTGCCGTCCGGAGGTGCTCCTGGCGCCTCTGTGGGTCCTCTTGGGACGGCCCCCTGCTTTCCTGCAGCTGCGATCTGTGCAACAGCTCTGGGCTTGCAAGCTTCTGTGACCTTTGTCAAATCAGTGTTCTTTCCTGTGCGTGTAGCCCTGTAAGACCTTATAAAAAATGTAAAAGGAAGGTATCAAAGTTTCATCCTTCTGTTTTTTTAGGACAGCAAAATGTTTGATTCCACAAGAGGACCAGTAAATAATACCCAGAGGGGGAAATTAGGAAATAGATTTTGTTCCTTCCCCCTACAAAAAAAAGCGAAGGTGGCATTGCCCTCTTTGAGAAGCTGAGCAAACCAGAAGCAGGCCTGTTAAGGTTAACCCTAAATGTTCTGCCCTGAGACCATCCCAGCTGGGTGTTGAATCTCACGCCCTCCCCGCTGTGCAGCCTCAGTGCCACGCGGCCGGAACGGCTCCTGCCAGGCGCTCAGCGCAGGGCCCCAGCCCCTCCGAGAGCTCCTCACTTGTTGCCGTATTTTCTGTAATGCGTCTGCAAAGCTTTGACATCGGTGCTCCAGTGAGGAACAGAATTCAATTTCACAAGTAGAAAAATACGCAAAGGAATGTCCGGCAGTCAAATCAATCTGCTTTCAGATTTGCGGAATTGGTTTTGAAAATGTGATATGTGGACTTTCATTACTTTGTAAATACACGCTATCAAATTTACGGCTAGATTCAGGCATGTAATGTGGTTAAATCATGGTTACTTTGTGGATCATAACTTCCCTGCATGGGTTCTAAATCTTTATCTTGCACTAGCCTGGATTTTTCCTCCTTTTGTCCTGAATCATTCTTTCACAGAGTGAAAAGTGCTGGTGCATCTCTTTGGCCAGGATGGGCACGCAGGTCTTTGCAGAGAGAACAGGACTGATCCTCTGGCTTAAACATCCTCTGCAGTGTGGGCTGGCAGGGGTGGCCCCCTGAGGCCGCAGGAGCTGCATTTCAGTCTGATCGTCGGGGTCGGGGTGGGGAGAGTCGAGGACAGGCCTGGGACGACGAAGGCTCCGTGCCATCTGCGCGGCCGCTGCCTCGAGGCTGCCTGCCTCTCGCCTGGCTCTGTTGGGAACACAGGGCCCAGCCTGGGACCCGCTGGGGCTCCGGCCGAGTGGGGGGCTTTCCACCGTGTTGCCCACTCGGGACCCTCCTCCAGGGCCTGCTTCTGTTCTTTTGAGCTGCTCTGGGCCACTAGCCCTGAATTTGAACACAGTGAAAAGGCAGGAAAAATTTGCCCCCGAGAACTCTTAAAGGGACATCAGATCAGGGTCCCTCCCCACCTCCCCGAGGACGCCGGCACTCTCGGCACGAGCAGAGGAGGCGGAAGTGGCTTCACCCGTTAAAGATGGGGCTGCAGAAAGGAAACTGGCCCCCTCCCTGCGGGGGACGCCAGCCTCTCCAAGCGCAGGTAATCACTCATGACTGGCTGCGTTTTAGTTTGCTTCTTGGTGTGCCAAAGTCAAGGTGAACTCCAAGACAGTGGCAAATGCCAGATGGGAAGAGGTATTTCTCACTTGGCCGTGTGTCCACTCAAAGGAGCTTTGAGGGTCCTTGCCTGGTGCCCACCTCGTCTCCCATGCCCAGACCCTTCTTGTGTGGCCCTGCGATCACTCCACCTCTTATCAGGAATGCACATGCAGGGGCTGGAGGTCGGTTACCCCTCTTTGCTGTCTGTCTAATGCAGCAGAACTTTGAGATCGAAGCTGTGCTGCTAATTCAGGTCTTAGAGCACTTTGGACCGTATCACATGGAGGTTGTGGCTTTCGTTTCTTCTGAGGATGCTTGAATTTAAAGTGATAACCCAGTGATTTTTTTCTTTGAAGAAATGCCTTAAAGGATAGGACATTTCTACATTTGCTTGCACCCGAGGACAATTCTTTGATAACGTTTTAACGTTGACAATGTTTTGGCTTCATCTGAGCTTAAGGGAGAGTGGCTAAGAAACAGATTTATATAACAAACCCCCAAAATTTAGTGCTGCTAATTCATGCACCAGTGATTTCCTCTCCTCCAGTTCACAAACGATTTTTTGGAGAGTCATTCCCCAGAAGTTACAGTCTGGGCGTTCATCTGCCTCTTCTGACTGTCTCCTTCATCTGTGCGCACGGGGGGGCCCCTCACAGGGAGAGGACGGCACTTCTCCGGGTGAGGTGGGTGACCAGGCCTCAGAAGGAGGCGCACACGTTGCCTCTCTCGGGAAGCAGGTCTTGTGACTGTGAAGATGCCCGGTTGTCAAGGAGATGGAGCAGGGAAGCCAGTCTCCTGGGTGCAGCCTCGGTTGGTCAGACTTTGGGTGGAAGCGGTGGGTTTTCTCAGGTTCCCATTGCTGTCATCCTCTCTCCTTCCCCCTCTGAGGTCATTCTTGTGGGAGATTTGCTCCCCAGCCCCTGCTTCTCCTGAACACATCTCGGCTCGACTGGAAAGCCATGCTCTGTATTCTGGAGAGTTTATCTTCCTCAAAACACAAGGTTGGCATCTCTTGCTCAGAGCCATCCAGGTACAGGGAGCTCGGCCCCCGTAGGATGCTGACTTCTGGCTGGCTCCACGCCTGCATCTCAGAGGCCCTTGTGGCCATACGTGCGACACTTCGCAGCTGCAGGGCTCGGATGCCAGTCGCTGGGATGTGTTTTCCCAGCAGCGGTGGCAGCGTGGGGACCTGTGTGGACCGAACTCACTCACTGGCTTCTCCACTGGCCCTTCTGCAAAACTCTTGACAGGCTGACGTTTGCCTGCTGCTTTGCCGGATGCTGTTGTGTTTGACTTGCTTTCCATGGCACAGACTTTACTGGCTCTGGGTGTCAAGCTCCTGTACAAACTTCTGCCCGGGCACGTGCGAGTCTGTGGACCCATGTCTGTGATGAGGCCTCGCCCTGTCTCCTGGTCCCTGGTCTGTCTGGTGTGGAGGGGCGTCCAGGAATCCCTGGGACCCGGCGCGCCGACTTCTCCTCCTGGGCCGGGAGAGGGTGGGCTGGGCTAGAGGCAGGGATAGGACGTCTTTCTGCAGGGATTGGGGGTGGCAAGGAAGGGGTGGGCTCCCTCCTTCTCATGTTAGCTGTGCAGACGGCCAAGCGTGCTTCCTAAAACCAGGTGGGTCCTCGATTGCCCAGCAGGGCAGCCTGGGAACACGGGCTCACAGGGCAGACGGGAGTGGGGAGGCGGGAGAGGGGACGTCCTTCTGGAGCCACAGGGCGCCCGCGTGGTGCACGAGGTCGGCCCTGCTCCCCTGGGCTGGCCGAGTGTCGGGTTATTGGCCGACCGTGCATGGATGCCAGCCAGGAGCTCACAGAGTCTTCTCTGCCCCGGGCCCCCAGGACTCATCTCATGTTGTCCCTAGTGGACGAGGAGGAGAAATCGAGCTCCAGGAGTCCCTGTGCTGGGAAGGCGGCCTGGGCGAGTTTCAGTGTGGCTGGACTTCTCCTCTGTCCGCAGCCCCACGTCTCCCCTCCGTCCCTTCACGTAGTCCCTTCTGGCCCCTGAGGTTCTCACCGTGCACCCTCCCTCCTTCCCCTCGGGACCTCCACTCACGTGAGCACACGTCTTCTTTTCTTTGTGCCAGACCAGCCCCAACTTACCTCCCAGATCTCAGCTTCCACGTCACCTCCTCCAGGGAGCCTTCCCCGATGCCCAGGCCTAGGGAAGGTGGCCCTGCCAAGTTCCCATAGAAACCTGTACCTCTCCCGAGTAGAGACCGCCTCTGGCTGCACCCTGCGGTACGTCCCTGACTCCCTTCCTGCTTGTTAAACTTGGCTCAGAGCGGACTTCTAGACAGTGATTGGAATACGATAGGCTTTTTTTTTTTTTTTTTGGTGATGATCTATTTATTTATTTATTTATTTATTATTTATTTATTTATTTATTTATGGCTGTGTTGGGTCTTCGTTTCTGTGCAAGGGCTTTCTCTAGTTATGGCAAGTGGGGGCCACTCTTCATCGCGGTGCGCCGGCCTCTCACTATTGCGGCCTCTCTTGTTGTGGAGCACAAGCTCCAGATGCGCAGGCTCAGTAATTGTGGCTCATGGGCCTAGTTGCTCTGTGGCATGTGGGATCTTCCCAGACCAGGACTTGAACCCGTGTCCCCTGCATTGGCAGGCAGACTCTCAACCACTGCGCCACCAGGGAAGCCCCACGATAGGCTTTTAAATGAATATTTGTTGCGTGCCTGAATGTGGGTTTAGGCTCTATTGACCCTTCCCTAGACTCACGTCATACCCAAAACATCTCAAAGGAGAGGGTTCTTATAGCTAAAAGTTGTAATAATAATTGCTGCCATTTTCTGAGCACGTACTATGTGCAGGAAACCGAATCAGAGCCTTTACGTATGTTATATATCAACACAGCAGCCCTGCAAAGTAGGGGTCCCGCTTTCTGTTTTTCATATGATGTTTTGTGGTTGATGAAACTTCTCTCCTGGCCAAACAGAGAAGAGCAGAGGCATGGTAGCACGATCGTTTGCCCTGGCTTTGGCCCTGACCTAGCTTGTCAGCCCTGCTGGTGACCTAGTATGTCAGGCAGGACATGGCAGGTCAGGCTGCAACAGAACAATAGCAACAACCAAAGAGACCTCTGCAGCTCAGTGGCTTTAAACAAAAAATCTGTTTCTTATCCACACTTGGTATCTGTCTCATGCAGGCGGGACACTGCTTATTGCAGCCGCTCAGGGACCCAAGATGGCGGTGCAGGCACCAGTTCAAACAGGGGTTCCGGAAGAAGATTGAGCACTTTACACAGGAAATCAGATGTTCAGTCCCTTCTGTCCTAACTCATTGGCTCTGTTTAGCCTCTTGGTCTTAACCTAAAACAGAGGCTTGACAGGCTGGTCCCCTCTGTCTCCAGAGGGAGGAGAGAATTACCAGGACACCTCGCATCACGTTCTCTTGGGCACCAGTGGGAAGGGTGGCTCATCCGAGGCCGCAGAGCTGCTGTTTCCCATGGGCCTTTCTCACCTCCAGCCAGCTCAGGTACTACTCTCAGCAGCCTCTCAGCCCAGATGAAAGTCATGGATGTAGGCTGAAAGGCAAAAAAATACTTTAACATCTTGTCAGTTCGTTTCCCTTCCTTTAAGCCACACCAAAGTGGACTTAGGACAGCAAATCTCTTGGTTGTCAGAGTCATCAGCCTGAAGTGCAGTAGGAGAGGAGCATTCCTGCTTCTGCTGACCTGCGGCCCTGCTGGCTTCCCAGCCCTGGGCTCGTCTGCCAGGGTCAGCATGTGTGGCTTCTGTGTCACCGTCTCCGTTACTTATAAAAAACCTCAGCGCTACTGTGGGGTGAGGGGTCCCGGAGCCCCCATGTTTCTGCACCGGCGAGCCTGGCATTGTGGGGAGGATGGGGCAGGCTGACTTACTTCTGGAGGATCCTGTCTGCTTTTGTTAGATATTCCGTTATCAATTAATTAATTAATTTTTGGCTGCATTGAGTCTTCGTAGCTGTGCACGGGCTTTCTCTAGTTGCGGTGAGTGGGGGCTACTCTTCATTGCGGTGCATGGGCTTCTCATTGCTGTGGCTTCTCTTGTTGCAGAGCACGGGCTCTAGGCATACGGGCTCAGTAGTTGTGGCTCGCAGGCTCAGTAGTTGTGGCTCGTGGGCTCTAGAGCACAGGCTCAGTAGCTGTGGCGCACGGGTTTAGTTGCTCCGTGGCACGTGGGATCTTCCCGGACCAGGGCTTGAACCCGTGTCCCCTGCATTGGCAGGTGGATTCTTAACCACTGCACCACCAGGGAAATCCCGTGCTTTTGTTTAGATATTTTGAATGCTGAACATTTTAATACCGATATACTTAGTAAGTCAGCCAGGAGTTAGGGATGCAGAAGCGGTGAGCCTAACACCTGCCCTCAGGAAACCTCACTCCAGTGAAAGGTTAGAAAACAAGCAGGTGGAAGGGAATGATTTAGAGGCTAATTATTATATAATAATGATAATTATTATTATCATTTCTAAGCAAGCAGTATAAACCTGGGGGTTGTGTACACAGTAAAGATATCGCCCTTTTCTGTGAATCCTTAGCCCTCCTTCCGTAAATGTACAAGAAGACCCTTATGAATTCATTTGTAAGATCAAAATGTTCAGTGCAGCCGAGGTGCTGCTGCGGGGAACCCTTTTGGTGTCCTGACCCCTGGGCGTCTGGGGCAGAGGAGGGGCTCCAGGACAGGTCTGAGCGAATAAACCCAGAATTCAGGTTAGGGCTAGAACCAAATATGCCGATCACTACTGACTGAATGCTCCTGCAAGGAAAAGAAAGACGAGAAAGAAAGGTGGCCTCTGTACTGTATGTGGGTGGGTCTTAAATACACCTGTACAGGTAACTACACTCATTATGTTTAGGCGCGTGTGTGCCTGTGTGTGTACACATAACACCTCAGCCAGTGAGATGAAACTCCACCTTGACACCAGTCACTTCACGAGGAAGGTCTGCCCCGTAGGACAGGGCACCTTTAATGACCCCAGAGTCCCCGGACAAGGGAGCGGGCACATGGGAATCGCACCAAGTTGCAGGTTTGCCTTGTGTCTGGGGCCCCGTGGGCCTTGCAGGCAGGGGCAGCGCACAAGTCCTCACAGCTCTGGGGACCACCTATGCGGCCGGCCGGCTCTAATTTTAGCTTGAACAAACAGATGACCTGTGGCTACCTAAAAATTGTCCTTAAAATTCAATTTAAGAGCAACTTAAACCTTTTGTTCAGGAGGCATGCAAAACCTACGTGGATCTCGTGCCTGGAAGAAATCAGCCTGGCGTGTCTGTTACCCTGACGGGCTTCTGCCCCGGCTCAACCGAGTGCAGCACAGGCGGCCGCCACCCCCCTCGTCCCCCCCTCCTTTCAGGATCACTGGGGGTGCCGTGCGTGTGGGCCGGGGGTCGTGACGGGCTCGCGCTGCAGAGGGGCGGGTCGTCGTGTTTCCCGGAGCCCCTTACGGAGAGGGTGAATCAGTCCTGAGCCTCCGTCACCGATGGGGACAAATACAGGGCGAGGCCAAAGCCGGCGTGAAGTCTCACCGTTTTGGCCGGGACCACGCTGATAAGGGCTCTTCTCTCTGAACAGTGCCCTACTGTTTACAGGTCACCGTCTACTCTAAGGCTTACACAGAAGAATAACAGATGATCCTTCCTTTATCCTTGGAGGATCTGCTGAGAAGATCAGCGCTGAGCGCATATTGTATCCTCTTTGCTTAGTTTAGACGGCGAGTGCAGACGTGGGCTTAGAGGTGATGCCCCTCTGCTTAGGGCGGGGCTGAATGGAAGAGACCCCCCCCCCCACTCCGCCCCGTCCCCAGACCTTTCTGCCTTGGTTTCCCAGGCAGAGGGAGAGTGTCTGGGGAGACACGGGAAAAACAAGCTGCAGGGAGGCATGTGCCCGAGACTCCCCTAAACTGTAGCGATGAGCAAGCAACCCTCGCGTGTGTGAGCCTGGGGCTGAGACCCTCCGGCTGCCGCGACAGATGGTGTCGTGAAACCAAGCACGAAGGTGGGGCTCCTCCACCCTGTGACCTGGGTTCCTCTGCGGCCGCTGCCTCCACGGGGTGTAAAGAGCTTTCTCTGGGTTAGATGCCGCTCATCCTGCATCGCTGTGCGGGTCGAAGGGAAACTCAGGGGGCGGTGGGTGTGAGAACAGCCTGTGCCGTGTCGCCTTCTGGTGTCACCGTGCTCGCGGACACCCTTCCTACGGGCCCCTCCCCGCAAGAGGGCAGGAGAGACTCCAGTTTGGGGGGGAGAATATATATTTTTTTAATTTAAATTTTATTTTATTTGTTCTTTTTATACAGCAGATTCTTATTAGTCATCTATTTTATACAAATTAGTGTATACGTGTCAATTCCAATCTCCCCAGTCATCCCACCACCCATCGCCCCATCCCCCTGCTTTCCCCCCTTGGTGTCTCCATACGTTTGTTCTCTACATCTGTGTCTCTATTTCTGCCTTGCAAACCGGTTCATCTGTACCATTTTTCTAGCTTGGGGGAGAATATTAAAAAAACAAACAAACACTCAGAGGATTGATCACAGAAGCAGGCCCCTGAGGCTGTCATTCCGTACGCCCTTTCCCAAACGCGGCTCCCGGACCCTGGAAACGGCCCCGGCGGGGAATCGGCTCCCGTTTTCCTCAGAGGAGGGACCCGCACGTGGTTCTGGAGGAGGGCCAGGCTTGGGAGCACCTGTGAACCGTGGCCGCTGGTGGCGCTCCGGGCATCTGAGCCCCTTCCACCTCTGCCCGTGGGGAAGCAGCACGCGCGGGTGAGCTCAGACTTTACCCGGCACAGGTCAGCGGTGCCAAGCTTCACTGTGGATTAAAACACAGAAGAGCTGGTTAAATCTGGGCATTCCCAGGCCCTGTGTCAGTGATGCTGGGCTAGTAAGACTCACGGGAACCCAGGAATCTGCATGTTTACAAGCCCTCCGGTGATTCTGAGGACGGTGGACCCAGGATTACACTTTGGGGATTAATAGTTTATGTTTCCAGGGTGACAAGGGACAAATACCTGACGCATAAGGCAGGTTCACATGGAGGGAACGCTGGGCGAGCCCTGTCTGTCTGCCAGCTTGCGGGTGAGTGGTGTCACCTGGGCCTCTCTGGCTCAGCCGCTGTCCTCACTGCTGGGCTCCCTGGGTGAGTCACCGTCTGCAGAGCCCCGACCCAGACGTCAGCTGGGTTAGACCGGCCACAAGGTCAGCCCCAACATGACGCCTTGGTGAGGAGCACGGCCAGGCAGGGTGGCCGGTGTCACACCGTCCAGGGTTGCAGGGTGGAGGAGTTAGGGACCAGGGCTGGGAAGCCCGCGGGCAGCTCCCAGGGGTCCCAGGAGAGAGAGGGGGCCGGGGTGGAGGGTTGAGGAAAATGGCAGAGGAAGGTTCAGGGTGCCCGCCTGGAGGGTCCAGAGGCCCCAGGGTTTCCGGCTCGGGTGACTGGTGCTCAGAGAGCCCGGGCGGGTGAGGACACGGGGGGCTGGCGGCACTTCCGGGTTTGGGGGTGACACGGTGAAGCTGACCCAGCTTCCCCCCGGCCCGTGCCGGCCCCTCAGGCAAGTCCCACGTCACCGAGTCCACGTGGTCCAGGAGGAAGAAGTGTGTCTTCCTGCCCCTCCGCCTCCTGGGCCCGGGTCAGTCGTGGTTCCGGCATTTTGGACACCATTTGACAAAACCTGTTGTCAAGATTCACGGTAACAAAAGACCTGACAGCAAGGATGTTTTTGATTCTGAGGAAATCCCAAGTTGTACATTAGCGCTAGTTTGTTTGCTCACCAGGGAGAGATCTGATGGCACGTCTCATTTTGATTCAGATATGATGACGTCACGCAGAGCACGTGTGTGGTCAGTCCCGGCCCCCGGGCAGGGGGAGCTTCCAGAGCCGTGTCCTCCGTGGCTGTGGCCCCTCCTCCTTCTCCGTAGACTTAGTGGGTGTGTGTCACATTTTAGCGACATATCTTCCCAGGGCTCCTTCAATCCTGAGGTTCTCGTGTACGGTTCTAGGCGGGCTGTGATTTCAGCTAACAAGAAAGACAAAGCAAACCGAGAGATGCTCCTCGGTTCTTGAATCTCAGGGTTACGTTTAGCTGGAGGTGATTATTTTCACTCTTTGAGAATACGAATATATGAATAGTATTTGGGGTTTGTTTTCCCCAAGGGTACAAGGAAAGCTTTATGGCTAGGACATTAAAATACCTGACTTAATGTGGATTCTGCCGTCTTGGGCTCTTCGTGTCCCAGGTGTTGGGGCTTCTGACATGACCCAGTGACGCTGCCCCTTAGCAAGCCCGGTCTCCGAGTTTCCCTCCATCCACCTCCACCTGTGTCAGCCGAACCATCGCCTAAGACTTGGCTCAGGTGATACGTCTCCCCCGAAACCTCTAGCTGGAAATGATCCCTCCCCCTCCCCAGGACAATTCTCCCACAGTCTGTTTCTTCTCATGTCCTCCTCCTCCTCTTTTCCTCGTTTTTCTGGCACGTTTCACTCACTGATTTTTGTCACAGTTAATCTTCTGGTTCTGATGTAAGCCCCTTAGATCAGGAACTGTGTTTATTCTTTACATATTTCCCAAGCTTAATGACTTGCCTTGTGGTCACTGATACATAAAAATTGTTGGCTGACTCACCAGTGAATCTCCATTCACTTACTAACTCAGCAGTGACTTACTGGGAGGGTCGGGGGCTGGAGGACACATTTTGCCCAATGCGCTGGGCGGGCTCCTATGACGCCCTGGTCCCCCCATCCCATCCCGGCCCTGCTTGATGTTGACGGTGGTTTGGGTGCTGGCTCGACTGCCCCTAAGTCTCGTGTGGTGCCCGTCTACACCTCCAGGGCAGCTGTTCTGGATGGTCCTGTGGTTTCCCGGCCTCGATGGCCAGAATAAGCATGATTCTCGGGGAAGGTGGAGCTTGCTCCGTGATAGGTTACGTACCTGCCGCCCGGGGCGAGAGGGCGGTAACTCAGTGTGATGAGCGTTACTGACAAACACACGCGTTTCATGAGGGTGTCAGTGCTCAGAGCCAGGGTAGCAAACTACTTCTTGGTGAAGCTTCAAAGCCTGGCTTTGATGCTAAGAACAGGGCAAAATGATGTAGTGCAGGTTGTCAGAGCAGTCGTTTCAATGACATCTTGATAATTTTCCCATCATCAATATTTTTCTTCTTTTTTTTTTCTTAAATAAAGCTTTCTTCTTTTTTTAAAAATATCTTTATTGCAGTATAATTATTTTACAATGCTAAGTTAGTTTCTGCTTTATAACAGTGAATCAGCTATACATATACGTACATCCCTATATCTCCTCCCTCTTGCGTCTCCCTCCCACCCTCCCTATCCCACTCCTCTAGGTGAACACAAAGCACCGAGCTGATCTCCCTGTGCTATGTGGCTGCTTCCCACTAGCTATATGTTTTACATTTGGTAGTGTATATATGTCCATGCCACTCTCTCACTTCGTCCCAGCTTACCCTCCCCCCTCCTCGTGTCCTCAAATCCATTCTCTATGTCTGCGTCTTTATTCCTGTCCTGCCCCTAGGTTCTTCAGAATCATTTTTTTTTAAGATTCCATATATATGTGTTAGCATACAGTATTTGTTTTTCTCTTTCTGACTTATTTCACTCTGTATGACAGACTCTAGGTCCATCTGCCTCACTACAAATAACTCAATTTCGTTTCTTTTTATGGCTGAGTAATATTCCATTGTATGTATGTGCCACATCTTCTTTATCCATTTATCTGTCGATGGACGCTTAGGTTGCTTCCATGTCCTGGCTATTGTAAATAGAGCTGCAATGAACATTGTGGTACAGGACTCTTTTTGAATTATGGTTTTCTCAGAGTATATGCCCAGCAGTGGGATTGCTGGGTCGTATGGTAGTTCTAGTTTTAGTGTTTTAAGGAACCTCCATACTGTTCTCCATAGAGGCTGTATCAGTTTACATTCCCACCAACAGTGCAAGAGGGTTCCCTTTTCTCCACACCCTCTCCAGCATTTATGGTTTGTAGATTTTTTGATGGTGGTCACTCTGACTGGTGTGAGGTGATACCTCATTGTAGTTTTGATTTGCATTTCTCTAATGATTAGTGATGTTGAGCATCCTTTCATGCCTTTGTTGGCAATCTGTATATCTTCCTTGGAGAGATGTCTGTTTAGGTCTTCTGCCGATTTTTGGATTGGGTTGTTTGGTTTTTTTGATACTGAGCTGCATGAGCTGCTTGTAAACTTTGGAGATTAATCCTTTGTCAGTTGCTTCATTTGCAAATATTTTCTCCCATTCTGAGGGTTGTCTTTTGGTCTTGTTTATGGTTTCATTTGCTGTGCAAAAGCTTTTAAGTTTCATTAGGTCCCATTTGTTTATTTTTGTTTTTAGTTCCATTTCTCTAGGAGTTGGGTCAAAAAGGATCTTGCTGTGATTTATGTTTCTGCCTGTGTTTTCCTCAGAGTTTTATAGTGTCTGGCCTTACGTTTAGGTCTTTAATCCATTTTGAGTTTATTCTTGTGTATGGTGTTAGGGAGTGTTCTAATGTCATTCTTTTACATGAAGCTGTCCAGTTTTCCCAACACCACTTACTGAAGAGGCTGTCTTTTCTCCATTGTATATTCTTGCCTCCTTTATCAAAAATAAGGTGACCTTATGTGCGTGGGTTTATCTCTGGGCTTTCTATCCTGTTCCATTGATCTATATTTCTGTTTTTGTGCCAGTACCATACTGTCTTGATTATTGTAGCTTTGTAGTATAGTCTGAAGCCCGGGAGCCTGATTGCTCCAGCTCCGTTTTTCTTTCTCAAGATTGATTTGGCTATTCGGGGTCTTAGGTGTTTCCATACAAATTGTGAAATTTTTTGTTCTAGTTCTGTGAAAAATGCCATTGGTAGTTTGATAGGGATTGCACTGAATCTGTAGATTGCTTTGGGTAGTAGAGTCATTTTCACAATGTTGATTCTTCCAATCCAAGAACATGGTATATCTCTCCATCTGTTTGTATCATCTTTAATTTCTTTCATCAGTGTCATAGTTTTCTGCATACAGGTCTTTTGTCTCCTTAGGTAGGTTTATTCCTAGGTATTTTATTCTTTTTGTTGCAGTGGTAAATGGGAGTGTTTCCTTAATTTCTCTTTCAGATTTTTCGTTGTTAGTGTATAGGAATGCAAGAGATTTCTGTGCATTAATTTTGTATCCTGCTACTTTACCAAATTCATTGAGTAGCTCTAGTAGTTTTCTGGTAGCATCTTTAGGATTCTCTATGTATAGTATCATGTCATCTGCAAACAGTGACAGTTTTACTTCTTCTTCTCCAATTTGTATTGCTTTTATTTCTTTTTCTTCTCTGATTGCCGTGGCTAGGACTTCCAAAACTATGTTGAGTAATAGCGGTGAGAGTGGACATCCTTATCTTATTCCTGATCTTAGAGGAAATGGTTTCAGCTTTTCACCACTGAGAATGATGTTTGCTGTGATTTTGTCATATATGGTCTTTATTATGTTGAGGTAGTTTCCCTCTATGCCCACTTTCTGGAGAGTTTTTATCATAAATAGGTGTTGAATTTTGTCAAAAGCTTTTTCTGCATCTATTGAGATGATCATATGGTTTTTCTTCTTCAGTTTGTTAATATGTTTTATCACATTGATTGATTTGCATGTATTGAAGAACCCTTGCATTCCTGGGATAAACCCCACTTGATCATGGTGTATGATCCTTTTAATGTGCTGTTGGATTCTGTTTGCTAGTATTATGTTGAGGATTTTTGCATCTATGTTCATCAGTGATATTGGCCTGAAGTTTTCTTTCTTTGAGACATCTTTGTCTGGTTTTGGTATCAGGGTGATGGTGACCTTGTAGAATGAGTTTGGGAGTGTTCCTCCCTCTGCTATATTTTGGAAGAGTTTGAGAAGCATAGGTGTTAGCTTTTCTCTAAATGTTTGATAGAATTCGCCTGTGAAGCCATCTGGTCCTGAGCTTTTGTTTGTTGGAAGATTTTTAATCACAGTCACAATTTCAGTGCTTGTGATTGGTCTGTTTATATTTTCTATTTCTTCCTGGTTCAGTCTCAGAAGATTGTGCTTTTCTAAGAATTTGTCCATTTCTTCCATGTTGTCCATTTTATTGGCATATAGTTGCTTGTAGTAATCTCTCATGATACTTTGTATTTCTGCAGTGTCAGTTGTTACTTCTTTTTCACTTCTAATCCTATTGATTTGAGTCTTCTCCCTTTTTTTCTTGATGAGTCTGGCTAATGGTTTATCAATTTTGTTTATCTTCTCAAAGAACCAGCTTTTAGTTTTATTGATTTTTGCTATTGTTTCCTTCATTTCTTTTTCATTTATTTCTGATTGGATCTTTATGATTTCTTTCCTTCTGCTAACTTTGGGGTTTTTGTTGTTGTTCTTCTTCTTTCTCTAATTGCTTTAGGTGTAAGGTTAGGTTGTTTATTTATTTATTTATTTTTAAATATTTATTTATTTATTTTTGGCTGCATTGGGTCTTTGTTGCTGTGTGTGGGCTTTCTCTAGTTGCGGCGAGCGGAGGCTATTCTTCGTTGTGGTGTGTGCGGGCTTCTCAGTGTGGTGGCTTCTCTTGTTGCAGAGCACGGGCGCTAGGTGCACGGGCTTCAGTAGTTGGACTTGCGGGCTCTAGAGTGCAGGCTCAGTAGTTGTGGCACATGGGCTTAGTTGCTCCGCTGCATGTGGGATCTTCCCGGATGAGGGACCGAATCCCTGTCCCCTGCATTGGCAGGTGGATTCTTAACCACTGCGCCACCAGGGAAGTCCGGTTAGGTTGTTTATTCGAGATGTTTCTTTTTTCTTGTGGTAAGATTGTATTGCTATAAACCTCCCTCTTAGAACTGCTTTTGCTGCATCCCATAAGTTTTGGGCAGTTGTGTTTTCATTGTCATTTGTTTGTAGGTATTTTTTGATTTCCTCCTTGATTTCTTCAGTGATCTCTTGGTTATTTAGTAGTGTATTGTTTCGCCTCCACGTATTTGTATTTTTTACAGATTTTTTTCCTGTAATTGATATCTCGTCTCATAGCGTTGTGGTCGGAAAAGATACTTGATATGACTTCAATTTTCTTAAATTTACCAAGGCTTGATTTGTGACCCAAGATATGATCTATCCTGGAGAATGTTTCATGGACACTTGAGAAGAAAGTGTATTCTGTTGTTTTTGGATGGAATGTCCTATAAATATCAATTAAATCCATCTTGTTTAATATGTCCTTTAAAGTTTGTGTTTCCTTATTTATTTTCATTTTGGATGGTCTGTCCATTGGTGAAAGTGGGGTGTTAAAGTCCCTTACTATGATTGTGTTACTGTCGATTTCCCCTTTTATGGCTGTTAGCATTTGCCTTATGTACTGAGGTGCTCCTTTGTTGGGTTCATAAATATTTACAATTGTTATATCTTCTTCTTGGATTGATCCCTTAGTCATTATGTGGTGTGCTTCTTTGTCTCTTATAACAGTCTTTATTTGAAAGTCTATTTTGTCTGATATGAGAATTGTTACTCCAGCTTTCTTTTGATTTCCATTTGCATGGAATATCTTTTTCTAACCCTCACTTTCAGTCTGTATGTGTCCCTAGGTCTGAAGTGGGTCTCTTGTAGACAGCATATATATGGGTCTTGTTTTTGTATCCATTCCACCAGTCTATGTCTTTTGGTTGGAGCATTTAATCCATTTGCATTTAAGGAAGTTATCGATATGTGCCTATTACCATTTTCTTAATTGTTTTGGGTTTGTTATTGTAGGTCTTTTCCTTCTCTTGTGTTTCTTGCCTAGAGAAGTTCCTTTAGAATTTGTTGTAAAGCTGGTTTGGTGGTGCTGAATTCTCTTAGCTTTTGCTTGTTTGTAAAGGTTTTAATTTCTCTGACGAATCTGAATGAGATCCTTGCTGGGTAGAGTAATCTTGGTTGTAGGTTTTTCCCTTTCATCACTTTAAATATGTCCTGCCACTCCCTTCTGGCTTGCAGAGTTTCTGCTGAAAGATCAGCTGTTAACCTTATGGGGATTCCCTTGTATATTATTTGTTGTTTTTCCCTTGCTGCTTTTAATATTTTTTCTTTGTATTTAATTTTTGATAGTTTGATTAATATGTGTCTTGGTGTGTTTCTCCTTGGATTTATCCTGTATGGGACTCTCTGTGCTTCCTGGACTTGATTGACTATTTCCTTTCCCCTATTAGGGAAGTTTTCAATTATAATCTCTTCAAATATTTTCTCAGTCCCTTTCTTTTCTCTTCTTCTTCTGGGACCCCTATAATTCGAATGTTGATGCGTTTAATGTTGTCCCAGAGGTCTCTGAGACTGTCCTCAATTCTTTTCATTCTTTTTTCTTTTTTCTGCTCTGTGGTAGTTATTTCCACTATTTTATCTTCCAGGTCACTTATCCGTTGTTCTGCTATTGATTCCTTCTAGAGAATTTTTAATTTCATTTATTGTGTTGTTCATTATTGTTTGTTTGTTCTTTAGTTCTTCTAGGTCCTTGTTAAACGTTTCTTGTATTTTCTCCATTCTATTTCCAAGATTTTGGATCATCTTTACTATCATTACTCTGAATTCTATTTCAGGTAGACTGCCTGTTTCCTCTTCATTTGTTAGGTCTGGTGGGTTTTTACCTTGCTCCTTCATCTGCTGTGTGTTTCTCTGTCTTCTCATTTTGCTTATCTTACTGTATTTGGGGTCTCCTTTTCACAGGCTGCAGGTTTGTTGTTCCCATTGTTTTTGGTGTCTTCTCCCAGTGGCTAAGGTTGGTTCAGTGGTTTGTGTAGGCTTCCTGGTGGAGGGGACTGGTGCCTGTGTTCTGGTGGATGAGGCTGGATCTGGTCTTTCTGGTGGGCAGGACCACGTCTGGTGGTTTGTTTTGGGGTGTCTCTGACCTTATTATGATTTTAGGCAGCCTCTCTGCTAATGTGTGAGGTTGTGTTCCTGTCTTGCTAGTTGTTTGGCATAGGGTGTCCCTCACTGTAGCTTGCTTGTCATTGAGTGGAGCTGGGTCTTAGCATTGAGATGGAGATCTCTGGGAGAGCTTTCACCGTTTGATATTACATGGAACCGGGATGTCTCTGGTGGACCACTGTCCTGAACTCGGCTCTCCCACCTCAGAGGCATAGGCCTGATACCCGGCTGGAGCACAGAGACCCTGTCAGCCACACGGCTCAGAAGAAAAGGAAGAAAAAAAGAAAGAAAGAAAGAAAGAAAAAAAAAGTTATTAAAATTAAAAATTAAAAAAAATTATTAAAAATAAAAAAATAAAAAGTAATAAAAAAAGAGAATAAAATGAAAGAAAGAAAGAAAGAAGAGAGCAACCAAACCAAAAAACAAATCCACCAATGATAACAAGCGCTAAAAACTATACTAAAAAAAAAAAATTGGACAGACAGAACCCTAGGACAAATGGTAAAAGCAAAACTATACAGACAAAATCACACAAAGAAGCATATACATACACACTCACAAAAAGAGAAAAAGGAAAAATATATATATCTTATATATATATAAAAGGAAGAGTGCAACCAAATCAATAAACAAATCTACCAATGATAATAAATTCTAAATAATAAACTAAGATAAACATAAGACCAGAAACAAATTAGATGCAGAAAGCAAACCCTGGTCTATAGTTGCTGCCAAAGTCCACCGCATCAATTTTGGGATGATTCGTTGTCTATTCAGGTATTCCAGAGATGCAGGGTACATCAAGTTGATTGTGGAGATTTAATCCGCTGCTCCTGAGGCTGCTGGGAAGTTTGAGGACTTCTGCCAGCGTTCAGTAGGTGTTCTGTAGGAGTTGTTCCACGTGTAGATGTATTTCTGATGTATTTGTGGGGAGGAAGGTGATCTCCACGTCTTACTCCTCCACCATCTTGAAGGTCTCAAGGTTTGTTCTAAAAGGAAGCTTTATATCATCTTGTAAGGGAAAAGGTAGCACCTTACAGCACAAACACGCGGCTCCCAGGTGGATCATTGTTTCCAGATAACACCCGGCGGCCCCAGATCCACACTGGGAAACACTCACCTGGCTAAGGAGCCCCGGGTGGAGAGAGGCCTTTCTGCCCACAAAGTTGGGTGGTTTGGGGAACGTTACTTAGGTCTTTGAGTTTCCATTTCCTCATCAGAGAAAAGGGGACGGTGAAGCCTTCCTTCGGAGTTGCTGCATCACAACAGGCAAAGTAAGCAAAGTCATACTGAGCCCCACGCCTGGCAACAAAGGTACAGAGGGGAGATAATTCAAAGACTTCTTTGTTTTTCCCAGTGAGCAAGTGTAGTGAGAATTTTTATCAGGGAAGGTGACCAGCCAGCCCTGAAAGTGCTGTCACAGATCCACTGTCGTTGAACCGGAATCTCATGTCTTTGGACTGGAGCCATTTCACACGTGAGGGTGGGGAGAGTCTGTGAAGGTTGGTGCCTTCCTCCCTGTAGCCCAGATCTGGTATCAGGAGCTCGGGAATAAGCTCTTCCAACTCACACGGCTGCTTCCCTTCCTGACGTCTTTCGTCAGCACCTGCTTATTCCTGGGCCCATGGCCTCCACCCCAGGCTCTTCTGCAGCCTCAGGATGCCGGCGTCTCCTCACCTGATCATGGGGGGGCCTTCCGTAGCTGGAGGAAGGGTCTGAGGCGTGCCACCACCTGGGCCCAGGGGTGGGGTGCCTTCCGGGGCCTCTGGCTCTGGCCACCTTGGAGCCCTTGCCCTGTCCCTGGTGTGGGCCACGTCCCCTGCCCCCAGTGACCTTCAGGAGCCGGGAGGCAGTCACCGCAGGACCTGCGGTCCTTCTGCTGGTCGTGGTGTCACCAGAGCAACCAAGGAAAAGAGGGCAGTGCACGCTTACCGAGGCCGGAGAGACAGTGCCGGGCACTGGTCGTTCACATCGCAGGGCAGCAGCCAGACGCTTTATCGTGGGCAGCTGGGCGTTTAAAGCAGACACTCCAGTGGCCACATTGTTTCCCCAAGTCCTCCCACTACACTGAGAGGCTGGTGAGCTCACAGGAAATGGAGAGCCTGCCTCTCCCAGGCCGGCTACGAAGCCGAGTGACAAGCACCTCCCAATTCAACCGCCGGGAGTGCATTTGTAAGTCACTTAATTGGAACTCAGAACTCATTTATCTTATACCTTTTAATAATTATTTTATGACGGTTTTAATGAAGGTCAGACACTGGACAAGGCTAGAAAACTCTTTAGCTCATGTTGTAACTCATTTTGCAATGCAAAGTAAAGGAGATACAGTGTTTGCTGTCTTTGTAATTAAATTACAAGAAGTCAGCAATGAAAACAGTGTAGCATGTTTGGATTGCTGTCTAGTGCTTTAGAAAAGTGGGTCTGCACTTAGGGCAGCCTGGGGCTCTTTGCTTGTGAAGATACGGTTTCCCGGCCAATTTTTCAGGCCTGTAGAGTAAATGGGACAGCTCATGCATAAGCGGCTGACATAGAACGAGGCAGAGGTAGGATTTCACAAATGTGAACTTCCCACCAGTTTTCAGGAGGAAGTAAATGTTATACTATAGACAGAATTCCAGAAAGAACTTATGTTAAGTTGGCTGACAAAAAATGCGGATTACAAAGGTGGTAGCTACTATACTAGTCTATCTATCTATCTATCTGTCTATCATCTATATGTCTATTAGTCTATTGATGGATTGATCTCTTTACACACACATACACAAATATAAATACAGATAATTAAACTTGGGATAGCAATTTTTCTCCTAGTTGAAAGGGACTGTTTTAAATTTTAAAAGTTTCCTGTCAAGTAATTAAAAACATGAGAAAACTGTGGACCCGTGACCTCCAGGTTTGTCTTTCTAATCTCTTCCTGTGCGTCTCCACATGATGGCTCAAAATCCACTTATAAAAGCATTACCTTTATATTTGCTCCTCTTAATATTTTTCATCTTGGTTAATGGGTGATGACATCATACTCAGTTTTCTTCTTTCTTATATCACGTCCTCTTGGTTGGTGTCCTGCTTCCTAAACGCACTTGGTTCTGCCCCCTCTCTGCCCCCTCCCCTTCCAAAGCCGTATCTGTACAAGTGAAAGGTAAGAAATTCGTCACTTAGAAGGGGAAGTGGATTCTCCATTTCTTAAGGTAACTTCCTATAACAAATCTTAGGGTAACCCGTCAATTAAAGGCTTGGAGGGGAGCTCTGAAAACAGTGCTAAGTTTTCCTGTGGAAAAGGTACATCTGGGCACCTCTCCTTCATGCTGCCCTGGTCTGAAAGGGGCTTCAGCTGCCCCTTTGAAGCTGTGAAAACCGTGATTTAAAATAGATTATCTAATTGCAATTCCATATTTTGAGGTTTTTCCCAGGAAAATGAATATTTATACTTATTTAGTGTATATTTTATTTCTGGTTCCCATCTCCGTGTAAGTCCTACTTTTCTTCTGTCAGCGGTCTCTACTTTCTAAGGGCTTCCCTTCTTGTTTTCTTTAGGTAATCCTTGAAATCTCATGATTTTCACTGTGCTTAATTTTTATCGATTGCAATGTAACATTCCTAGGAATGTTTTCTTCTCTTAGGTTTGGCTGAAGGGCTCAATGCATCTAAATAAACCTGGTTTTGGATTAAACAGTTTCTTAATGTTTCTACTTGTGTCCTCAGAATTCTTAGTCCCCTAACTATTAATAAGGTCCCATTAACTATTGTATCCTGAAGAGTTTGCCTGGTCTTTGTCCCAGGGTCCAGGGAGGGAGCCACTAACCGGAACCCTATGCCCTTGGAATTTCCTAGTGGTCAGGGTGCCTTTGTTATTCACGTGGATCCCTCAGACCACACCTGAGTTTATGCTAATGAGGTGACTCGGGGCAGGTTCCTAAATAGTTTTAGGATGGAGTCTGGTGGGCCATAACGACGAACCTTGTGATTCGGGGCTTGGGGCTTTGATGCAGCCTGACCTCCTGACCTCTGGGGAGGGATGGCGGTGGGGCAGGTTGGGTTCAGTCAATCATCCTATGTCACGAGACTCTCCCCAAACTCTGGACACTTGAGTGAGCTTCCTGGTTGGTGGTGCACGTGGAGGACACACCCTGAGGGTGTGTTTGGGACCCTCTGAGACTGCGCCCTGTGCGTCTCTTCACTTAGCTGGTCCAGATTTGCATCCTTTATAATACCTGTCAGCATGAGCACAGCATTTTCCTGAGTTCTGTTACGTCACTGCAGCGGATGGCCAGACCGGACGGGGTGGAGGGAGCCGGTTGGTCAGAAGAGCGGGTGGCCTCGGAACCCCCCGCCTCGGGAGTGAGGGGAGGGCAGTCTGGGGTGGTGTCCGAGCCCCAGTCTGTGCCGCTGTGGATCCCGGGTGGCCGGCATCAGGACTACACGGCGCTCAGTAGCCTTCGCGCGGTCAGGGCTCACCCGAGAGCGACGTGTGGAGATCTGAATGTGAGAGGGGTTTCGGAGGCCGAGAGGCCCACCAGCTGCCGTCTGCTCGCCCGAGGACCCTGAAAGCCAGGGCTGCGGTTCCGTCTGAGGCTGGGGGTCTGAGAGCTGGAGGGGGAACCGCTGCTGTAGGTCCCGGATTCCCAAGCCTGAGAGCCAGGAGCCCCGATGTCAAAGGCGGGAGGAGACGCAGGCCTCGGCCCTTGTGTTCTTTCCAGGCCCTCAGTGGATCGGACGAGGCCCCGTGTTGGGGAGGGGGGTCGTCTTTACCGAGTCCACTGCCTCAAACGCCCCTCCCTTCCTGGGACACCCTCACCGACAGCCCCAGAAATGTAGCCCCGCGGAGGCGATACATGGAACTGAGCCCAGGCGTCCCGTCCTAACGTCTCCTGCTTTGGCCACGGGCTCGGGGTCAGCGTCCTTCCTCCCCGCACCTGTCCAGGTGGGCTTCTGTCCTGCCTCTTCTTAGAATCCCGCCTGTCGCTCCCTCCCGCGTTGCCCCTCCCCACCTCTCAACTCCCGCCACGTAGGAGATAGATGTTTATTTGGAGAATATATACTGATTTCCTAGCAGATTGTAAGAGACATGGAGGCCCTGACCTCGGGCTTCCTATTCAGGAGCATCCGCTTCTCTGCTCTGCACAGTGAGGAAAGCTTGCGACTTGATACCCGCAGAAGACTTGAACAGCAGTGGATGGAAACGACTCACACGCTTACACGCTGTGGACCATCGCCTGTGCCCACTCAAGGGGGGGGGAAATCAAGGGGGGATCACGGGCTCCAGGTTTGGGGCGACCTGGAAGGTCATGTGGTCAGACGCTTGTGTGGCTCAGTCGTGACCCTGTAAATATTTGCTGAGTGAATAAAGAGGAAGAAGGCAGCCCCTGAGAGGGAGGGACTGACTTGCCCTGAGTCCCAAAGCTACGAATATTTATTAAACCGATGCACCCAGATGAGCCAGGGCAGCAGTGGGATCAGGCCCTCTTCTCCTGCGTGACACCCTTCAGCAGCCGCCCCCCTCGCCGTCCCCCTCACCGCCCCGTCACTGAGTCTTTTCTGGGGCTGACAAAGTTGAAATGGTCTTAAATCTCGGAGAGGCAGTGGTTTTCTACTCACTCTTTCTGAAATATAAATGCTTTACCTCAGATCAAGCAGGTGAACTCTATGAAGCCACTTAACTTCTTAATGAACACTTCCTCTTAGAAGGCTTATTTTACAGAGAATGAACTAAAATTCGATCTCTAACCCTAGTGTCCAGGATGAAAGGGAAGTAGAAAAAGGCAACGTCTAAGGTCTGCTCCTACCACGTGAAAATCCTGTTATTTCTGTTAAGATGCCTGTTTATTTACTTCTGAATAATGGCACAAAGGCACTAGTTTTCTAAGTAGTGAGTATTATTGCCTCGTAAGACATTTTGAATATTTCAGAGTGTGATATTAATAGCCTTTTTGCCAGTTTTCCAGATGAGCAGTGCTCCTGGTGGTGCACATGGTGATTCACTCAGGGAAAACTGTGGGCGACCCTGGCTTCCCTTTAGGACGTAAGCAGAATTCTTTACTTGGCATCTTTTAACTGGAACCCACCAGGGCTGGCTTGGAAGAGCTCAGAAGTCATTTCCACGTGGGTAGCTGCAGAGCATGCGTAGGAGACGGGGGAAGAAAACACTATCTGACAAGGTTTTGGTCTTTGCTTAGGAATGAAGCCAGCATCCGGGGGTGGTCTCCAAGCACCCGTGGCCGTGGGAATCTCGTCTGCAAGGTGCCCTCCTGATGCTTTCCCGCTCTGCATGCAGCTGTCGCATCGCTGCAGGTGAGAGCGACCTCAGCCCCCCTTGGAGGCAGCCCTTGCCTGAGCGCTTTCCGAAGCCGGTGGGGATCTCAGGAAGGGGCTCGAGGTTGAGGAGGATTCTTCGGAAGGGAGGGGAGGGTGTCGCCTCCCATGCTCGGGCTCCTGTGACAGAACCATCACGGGAGCAGCTCTGGGTTGACCTGTGTGACTTTGGCGGGTCCTTGGTCCCACACAAACCCTTGCTCTGCATCCACTCAGGCTTTGTGTAAGGACCGAACGAGATGACGCGTGTAGAGACTCGGAGCCCAGTGCACAGGAAGTGCTCGGCGGTCTTTGCGAGTTAACCTACGCCAGAAGAGGAACAGTCGCTACCCACGGGGCCCATTCTATAGGGGCCAGGACACAGCGTGCGTCAGGGCTGTGACGGAGTGAGCCCCGCAGACGGTTCAGACGGGACGTGGTCCAGCTGCTAAAGGTGATGATCTTGGGCTGGTGGTGTGTGGGTCTCCGACCAGGATGACTCAGACCAGTTGTCGTTGCTTGTGTGTCAGCTGGGTATCTGCACGCCTGCAGAGGAAACCTCAGGCTGTGTGGGTGAAGGAGGGGAGAAAAGGAGAATTTCTTTCTCTCCATGTTCCCATATGTGAGGGGGAAACTGGGCTTCTAGAGTTTTAGTGGAAACTCCCAGGCCCAGGTCTTTACTCCAATACGCTGCTGTTTATTTTGGTCAAAATGAGCTATTCCTTTAGTGCATCCTTGTGTTAAGTGCTTATTGACTTCCTAGAGAAACCTTATGGATTTGTTTAAAGATGATTCCAAAGTATTGGGGTGCTTTTAAAGTATGCTGTTGTGCTTTAGAAGAAAAGATTGTGTAACCCAAGGCAACTCGTTGGAGTTCAGTGAGTACTGATGGGATAACGCAGCGTGAGCATCAAAGGCCCTCAGTTTACAGCGGGCTCGGTGGGCGATCAGCTCATCTACAGGACCTCCAGTGTTTGGCTGGGGGAGGAGGTCTGGAAGTGGATGGTGAAGGGCGCTACCTGGGCTGTCCAAGGAAGCCCCCCGCCCCCGGCCTGCTCTCTGTCCTGGGCTGTAAGGACACAGACCCCTGGGTGGCGGGGCAGTTCAGCCTCGTCTTCAGCTCTGTCTCTGGGACACACGGTTCTGAGAAATCGTACATATGGTAATCACACTCAAAGCACACTGGGCTTCCCCTCCCCGCTCAGGGCCTTCCCTGCAGGGCCGGTGCGGTCGTGCTATGCTCCGCCGGGTGCACGGTACCCGTTTGCAGAGCCCACGACAGGATTGTTAAGCCAAACGCCAGCAGAAACAAGCTGCAGACACGTTTCCAGGCACGCGTTCGGCAGCACTTTGCAGTTAAGTGCGGCTGGTGGGCCAGCTGCGGAGGTTTTGGAGGCACGGTGACACGCTTGTCCTTTTGTCCCTGAGACCCTTCCAGTTGGGGCCTCCGTGACCCCTGCTAAACAGAGGCTCAGGTGACAGGAGTTCTAGGGCCACACCGCCGGGCAGCGGCAAAGCCAGGCCAGAGCCTCAAGCATCTGTGTGTCTGACTTGTAAGCGGTCCGAGGACATGGGGGCTGCAGGTCAGGGCGCGTCCAGCTGAAGCCCCTCCCGCCCGGCCTTGTTCTTCCTTAAGGAGAGGCCCGGAGTGAGCGTCTCTGGGGAGTGCTCAGCATTTCCAGCACCCGGGCACTGGGTCGGCGTCTGCAGGACGGAAGACTGGCCGAGAGCACGCCCCCTGTGTGCATCTCCTGCTTAATCGGAGAGGGTGCTTCCCCAGGGCTCTCGTGGGATGACATTGCCCCAGCGGCTGCTCACATCCGGGGCCAGCTCAGCGGGGCTGGGGCAGCGGAGCCGGGTGTGTGAGCTGGGCCAGGGGGTCCCTGCTGTCGGGGGGCCGTGTCGGGGGGCCGTCATTCCTGGTGGGGCTGGGAGGGCTCCTTCCCGGACGTGCTGTACCCTCTGCCCTGAGAACACCTACAGGTAAGGCTCTACAGCCTGGGACAGAGCTTGGACCACCTGGGGGGATGGCTTTTGTGCTCTTTTGGTGACCATAACAATCATTTTTAAACGAGGTCATTAGTGGTGATGAATTGTTGAACCATTGAAACAAATGGGGAAAAAAAATAAACATCACCTTCTAACTAGGGAGAACATGAGAGTTAATAATCACTTGTGGTAACAGTTGCTGGCACTGACCGGACTCCGTGCCAAGAGCTTTCCTTAAAGGCCCCAGTGTCTTCCCGACACTGAAGAGTAGCCCGTTTTGTGGCTGGGCCGACTGAGGCCCCCCCAGGCTCGGCACACACAGCGTGCCACCGTCAGACCTCTGCACTCTGGGCACCTCACCTCCACTTTCCCTGTGCTCCGAGGAGAGAGCCTTTGTCTGGGGACCACAAAGCCCCCCATGTCCCCTCAGTGTCCCTGAGGGGCCTCTGTCCTCTGGTCTGTTTCCCGACTGTGACTCTTGGGTCCTGTGGATGCCATCATCTCTCTCTCTCTCTCTCTATTTGATTGAATATTTTACTGTAAAAAAGCAATTTCATGGATTGACTGATTGATTGAAGTATAGTTGATTTACGATATTATATTAGTTTCAGAGGTACAACATAGTGATTAAAACAATTTTTTTTAAAGAAGATTTGTTTAATTAATTAATGAATTAATTTTTGGGCTGTGCCGGGCACATGTGGGATCTCAGTTCCCTAACCAGCAATCGAACCCACACCCCCTGCATTGGGAGCACAGAGTCTTAACCACTGGACTGCCAGGGACGTCGCCCCAACATAGTGATTTGATATTTTTATAGATTACGCACCATACGAAGTCATCCCGATATTGCTGACTCCATTTCCCTTGCCGTACATTACGTCCCTGTGACTTACTTATTTTGTAACTGGAGGTTTGTGCCTCTCAATACCCTTCACCTCTTTTGTCCGTCTCTCCACTCCCTGCTCTCTGGTGGCCGTGAGTTTGTTCTCTGTATCTGTTTCTGTTTTATTCTGTTACATTTGTTTTGTTGTTTAGATTCCACATGGAAGTGAAAGCACACAGTGTTTGTCTTCCTCTGTCTGACTCGTTTCACTGAGCATCATGCTTCAGGTCCATTCATGTTGTCAGAAATGTCACCCCTGCTCCCTTGACCCCCAGAGTGCCGCCTGCAGTACTGCCACGGGAGCAGGTGTTCGGGAGGCCTGTTCTTGCTCCTGACTGCATCCCTCTTCGGCTCCGACGCTTTTGCCATCGACTTGGGCCCCCCTTTTCCTTTAAACTGGGACTTTGGTTTTCCACTCTCTAGCAGGATAAAGTATCTGGAAGTTTTGCGCTTCGTTTTGTCTTTGACAGACTCACCCTCTTAGATGTTTCCTTCCCTGACTAGCCTCTGCTGGAAACGCAGCTGCACAGATGTCTGTTTTCTTGTCCAAAGCCTCCAGGGTCACAGGCGACCCTTTCTCCTCCTGTCGGCTCCTATACCCAAAAGTGACCATGGAACCCAAACTTGTCCCCGTCTGTCCTGCCTGGGACACCGTCTTGACTGGTGTCTCTATTGGTGTGCAGACCTGGTATTTATTTCTATCTCATTCTTTACCATTCCACGTGCCATGAAGGCCCCAGATGGAGCTGAAGCTGGGGTTACAGACATGTCTGGGCATCTGATGAACTGCAAGCCCAGCATCCGTGTGGTTGGCAGGGTCTTTGTTTGTGAAACGATGACTGGGGAACCGGAAGAGGTCCGATGAGCCGATGACATCTCCCTGGAGACTGGCCCCTGACCTGCACCAGCCTCACGCTGCACCAGAGCTGCCGGCAGAGGTAAAGGAGCAAGAGTCTGGGAGTCTTCAGGCACAAGAAGCCCCAGGGTGACCAAATGTGACCCAGAGTCAGGAAAAGGGCCCCTGTCACTTCTGCATGGAGCACTGCGTGGCTTTAGGGCGTGCAGCGCACAGAGTGGGACTCAGGGCGACTTGCTGAAGGAAGGAAGGAAGAAAGGAAGGAAGGATGGATGGAAGGAAGGATGGAAGGAAGGAAGGAAGGATGGATGGATGGAAGGAAAGAAGGACGGAAGGAAGGAAGAAAGGAAGGATGGATGGATGGAAGGAAGGAAGGATGGATGGATGGAAGGAAGGAAGGATGGAAGGAAGGAAGAAAGGAAGGAAGGATGGATGGATGGAAGGAAGGATGGAAGGAAGGAAGGATGGAAGGAAGGAAGGATGGAAGGAAGGAAGGATGGAAGGAAGGAAGGAAGGATGGAAGGAAGGAAGGATGGAAGGATGGAAGGAAGGATGAATGGATGGAAGGAAGGATGGAAGGAAGGATGGAAGGAAGGAAGGATGGATGGATGGAAGGAAGGATGGAGGGAAGGATGGAAGGAAGGAAGGATGGAAGGAAGGAAGGATGGAAGGAAGGAAGGATGGAAGGAATGATGGAAGGAAGGATGGAAGGAAGGATGGAAGGAAGGAAGGATGGAAGGAAGGAAGGAAGAAAGGAAGGAACATTTGACACTCTGGAGGCCTAAGCATCACCTCCAGGATGTGCAGTGTCGAGAGCCTCAGAGGACCGTGCCTGTCGCAGACTTCTGAGCTGTCCTGCTGAGTCCTGGGTCCAGATCTCAAAGGCCTTCAGGGAGCGCCTGGGCATGTTCGCCCCAAGGGAAGTCTGAGGGGAAGGAGGGGGCTGCCAGGTGCAGAGCAGGAATGTCAGGGAAGAATACAGGCTGGGAGGGCCCAGAGGTGGGAGCTGAGGCACGTGACCGCCGAGGTCACAAGCTCCAAGGGTCCCATTCAACTGGGTGGAACCCTCCACCCCGACCTGCAGAGCTGGCATTACCTGGGGACCCTCATTCTGGTGGCACAGGGGCCTCAGAGGCCCCGCGATGGTGCCTTGTTTGTGCCTGGAGGCTGGGGAGCCCCGAGCAGGCTCACTGCTCACCCAGATGTTAAACCTCTTTAAGGGAAGGCGTTCAGCTTACGCAGCTCTGTTTGCCCCGCAGTGCAGGGCACGGCGTCTTTCACTGGAAACTTTTCAACAATTATTGATTGATTAACCACTGTTGTCTACTTTGGTCTTAACAGACGGGTACGGACACAGTTGTATTTGTACCAGTGTATTTGGGTGGTGGCAAAGCTTCCCCTGACTCACCCGTGCCCCATGGCAGCACAGAGGGGTGGGGCTGAGAGGCAGGGCTGGGTGCCTCGGGCCTGAACCACGTCCCGTGCTGCAGCCTCCGACCTGGCGGAGTCTCTTGAGGGCTGTGCGCTCAGGTCCGCGCAGCTCCCAGAGCACCGCTTGGTGCGTGAGAAGAGGTCGGACGGGCTCCTGTTATGTGACCTTTCACAGCCGTCCCCCAGCTCCTCCCACGTTGCCTGCTTGGCGCTCTCGGATCATCTTTGCCTTCAGAAATGGAGGAGGGGAGCCCGTGCGGGCGGGACGGTGGGGCGCACGTCGGGGGTGCAGGCTGACCCCCTGCAGACCCGCGTGGTCCAGGGGGCAGAGGTGAGGGCTCGCGGCTCCTGCCCTGGAACAGCTCACAGTCGAATCCCCGTCGATGGTTATACTTGGCTCGTTTCCTCCGGTGTAGATTCACACGCACTTAGATCCCCTTTAAAATGGAAATACGTCTGAATAATTTGTCGGCACATCATTGCATGCGTTAGCTCAATCCGATTCCTTTCCTTGTTAACGCAGTGGTGTGACGGCACGGGGAACTTCGGCGAGGAAGAGAGCATAGCACTAATTTTGGAAGACAGGAACTCATGACCCTAGGATAGAGGGACTCGGAAAAGCATGCAGAGGACCGAGAGGTCAAAGTTCACCTGTTCTCCAGAGTTTGCCCAGGACCTCCTCTGCCCCCAGCAGTTCATGGAAGGAGGGGACACTCTTCCCCTCCCCCAGCGTCCCCCTCTGCTTCCCAGTGAGTCTCTGTTCTTGAGACCCAGAACCTTTAATAGAAGAAGTCTCCCACTCTGTGGGCTCAGTAAGCTTTTGCTGTGTCTCCCCCCAGACAACTCAGTCATTCACTCCAGCCCACTGAGGCAGCTCCAGGCACCCTCCCCCAGCCCGCTCCCTCCTCCCTGCCTGACGTCCTGTGTCCAGACAAAGGGGCCTCGTGGCTGGGGTGCTGGCGAGTGGGTAGAAGCTCGCGGATGACTGACGTCCTCCTCTTGCTGGGCGAGGGGAACAGGGCTTGTAGAGGGATTTCCTCTCCCTCGTGGCTTGTGTGAGGGCCCGGGGCTTTCTGCCACTTGGCGGGCTCCCTGCCCACCTAAGAAGTCCTTGGTCTGGGCAGCCTGGGCCGGTTCTGCTCCAGGTCTTGGGGACAGGTATGTGTCTTTCCTTTGCTGCTCTCTTCTGAAAAGGAGGGACACCTTTGAGCAGAAACCCACGTGTTGGAGAACTAACCCCCAGCAGCTTGGGATGTGACCGTATCTGGAGAGAGGCCCTTTCAGAGGTGATCCAGGTAAAAAGGTTGTTAGGTGAGCCCTAATCTGATAGCTGGTGTCCTTATAAGGAGAGACGATTAGGATACAGACACACACAGGGGACGACTGTGTGAGGACACAGGGGGAGGGGCCCCCATCCCCAGGCCACGGGGCAAGGCCTCGGAGGACGCGCCCGGCCGACTTTCTCAATCTGGGGGTTCCAGCTTCCAGGACTGGGAGACAATGTTTCTGCTGTTTGAGCCCCCAGCATGTGGTGCTTTGTTACGAGCAAAGCGTCCTCACTGACCCTCCAAAGCCCAGGGTCGGTCAGAAGTCAGCAGCCTCCAGCCAGGCTCTGGCCTCGTTGGTTATGGTTCAGTCCCTGTGGCCCACGTGTGGTCCAGTGTAAGTCACCAGGCCGGGGTGACCTGTAGTAGCAGACGGGCTTGTCCTGCTGCCTCCTGGCTCTGCCCCAGCAGGCTGACCGAGACCGCTCAGGGGGATGATGGGTCAAGGACTGGGATTCTGGCCAAGTGCCTTCCCAGCTCCTCACCACCAACACTAACCGTCAGCTACAGCTTGGCGTTCATGGGAAAATACGTTCTCAGTTCCCAGGAACTATTTACAAGTGCATTTTTGGATCGCAGCTTGTTTAGATTGAGGACTGCTCTTTGTACATTTCTTACCAACATTCAAAGGGAATATACTTTTTATTGACACACTGTAGAGCTCAACCTTTCTACCGATGTGGCCCCGTCTTTCCATACTTAGTACTAATTGTTGTACTTGTTGGTCAGACTGAGTACATGATTTCAGAGGAGTTTGCAGATATAAATAATAGACTTGAGAAATCTTTCTCTTTCAAAGTACTGAAAATCCCTGACAATGAAGGAGGATGGAAATTTTTATTCTCGGTATTTGAGATGCTGTCTCCTATTTATATGGAAATACTCAGCTTGGAAACACTGAAATGCTGGTGAGAGAAAATGATGCTTTTCTTAATGACTTGCCATGAAATGTCCTGTTCTCTTGCGGCATCTTTAGTATCATATAAAGGAGATTGAATACTATGCACTTCTTTAAACATACATTAAACAGGTTTAATAAACACTGGTTAAAGGCTGACAAGCAGGTTGATATTGTTAACCAGCTCGTAACTAACAAATCCTGCTTCTGGTTTCACAAAAATGATTGAACAAACATTTATTGAATGCCTACTCCTCTCCGAGCACTGAGCTGGGATGAGTGAATGTAGTGCCTGCCTTTAAGGAACCGACAGTTTAGTAGGTCTGATTCACAGTCACTCAGAAATTTCCCTCTCACACCTATTAGTTCTAGAAATGAAAGGAGATAATCGTATAAAGGGCTTGGCCCAATGCTCAGCGTATAATCCAGTGTTCCATAAATGTTCATTACAATTGTCATTATTAGGAAAAATAGCAAAGGAAATAGAATGATGTACTTTGCTGTCCCTGGATTGGCTTCGTCCTTAGTCATCCTCAGGGCTCTCTGCCTGCAAAGCGATGGTAATTACTATAGGCATCTGCAAACGCCTTCCCGGGTGTCTGGTGACTGTGGCATCACCTCTGCTACCC
This sequence comes from Balaenoptera physalus, assembly GCF_965194825.1. NCBI lineage: Eukaryota > Metazoa > Chordata > Mammalia > Artiodactyla > Balaenopteridae > Balaenoptera > Balaenoptera physalus. Next base: position 80,073,828 of record NC_138899.1, on the reverse strand, counting down.
AGGGATAAAAATACACAGTCGCCTCTCCTGGGTGGCCTTGCGTTTTGCAGTTCAGACCTAGTAGCTCTGCCAACATCCTCACCTTTTCTGGCTTCTGGACTCGGTTTGGATTTTCTGGGCACCCTACTCCCTCACCCGCGATAGCGAAGTTATTCAGTCCTCTTTTAAACAGATTCCGGTCCCGGGATCTGGGACTTCTGGATGTTGTTCCACTTATATTTTTGCAGCTTATGGCCCCGCATTTATGGGGAAGAGTGAACAATTACAGCTTAATGCTGAGGCCCAGATGAAGGTCGGGAAGTGACAGGATGGCGACAAGAATATCCGGGGCACTGTCCCCGTGGCCTCTCTGGGCCATTACGGGGCCAGGACAGCTCAGAGGGCTTTGGGGGACGGCTGTGTTGTAGGAGTAAATTCCATCCTGTTTAAAAATGTCCTCTCCCTGCGACTCCAGAAGCTGACCGACCCCTTGAGTGGACAGGGCATGACCTCACCCAGGCTCTCCAAGGCGCCCACACCAGGTGTCCAGCTCCCAGCGCCCTTGCTGCCACGGCCGGGGTTTCTGCAGCAGCTGGGCGACGTCAGGGCCCATCGTGTGCCCGTGTGGGAGCCATTCTTCACCGTCACCTCTGTCGCTGAGGGCAGATGTGGACCCCGAAACTTCAGCGCATCTTGACTGCGGTGGGCGTGGGACTCTTTATAAAGTCTGCACTTCAGTGGCAGACAAATCTCACTTTCCAAACAGCTCCCCTGGGCAAGCCCCCTCGTAGAGTCAAGGGCCCCGCTTGCCTTTTCCTCTAGCACAGGAGCTCCTTAATTGAATATGTTTTTTGTTCTCCAAGAGAGGGGAGAATTTTTATCTTTTGTGCATTCTGAGGACCATACTTCTTTATCAAAGGAAGCAGGCTACTCTCATTGGTCTGGGGTGCCCAGCGGTCCCTGTTCCCGTATTTCTTTTCTTCCAACCCCTCAGTCCAATGTCCTTTTTCCTGTGTTTTAGGTCTTAGTGCCCCTTGTTCGAAAGACTAGTTTGCTCTAATGGGAGCAGTTGGTTAGAGCTGGACCCTGGGACAGTGCCTGCAACTGCACACTCCAGGCTCACCCCGAATGCGGCCCCTCATCCCGGGAACTCCACACGCTCAGGGGGCACGCCACAGAAGAGCTTTGCTCTCACCCCTTTGGCCAAGACTGTACAGACTCGCCAATAGGGCCTTCTTTGCAGAGGGCGGGGTCCAGGATGGGCTCGCCCAGCGCTCATATGGGCAGGGGCTGCGGCCACGTTAGGCGGAGGCAGTGAAGAGGAGAGGTGCCCCCCTGCGTCCAGGCCCACTTCTGTCTGGAGGCTGCGTGTTTCAGAGAGAGGAGCTTCCAGGGGCAGGAGGCTGGCTTTGCCTCATGAGAAATCAGCCTTTACTGTGCTGGGACAGGGATCCGGGGATCTGCCTTGTTGGAAGTTAATATTAGTTTCGCAGACTAATGAGCACATTCCGCTACACACCAAACAAAAACCTAAGAACACCTTTACAGCAAGTTTTGTAAAGTTTTGGATGATGCATTCCTGCTCAGAGAAGGTAGATGTAAATTTGTGTGTGTTTTCACAGGGAGGGCAATACTTTTTCTCCATTGTGAGGTGAATGTCAAAGTTGGAGAAATCAGCCATTTGTGAATTAATATGTTTATAAACTGGTAAGAAGATGGTGCAGCATCTGAAAGTACGATTTTGGATCAAGTTTAAACAGGCTGTAGTCACCGCAGTGAGCCTGTAGCAGGGTCACCTCATTACCCCCGAGATATTTCACACGTAAATAGAAATGGTACCCGTGCCCTGACTTCACCTTCACACTGCTTGTACTTGAGAATCCACAGGAAGTTGGGAGGTGTGTGGCACACCTGTAGGATGTGTCAGAGAGAATGTTGGCTTTGCAGCTCCAACTCCGAGCTGGGGGACAAGACAGACAGGACAAGACGTGAGGTGGGGTGTCTTTTCTACCCATTCCTACCTGACACTTGTGGAGCCACCAGTAGTCCAAGGAGGCTAAAAGGAGTTCCTCACTCAAAACGTCATCAGAACTGTTCCCTGTTTGGACTCGAGGGTGTAGACACCCCAGCAGCGAGAGGTTCGGGCCATAGCCCTACTTCTGCTGAGTTCCGAGAGCTCCTGTGACCGTGTACAGTGACCACCAGTTACAGGCAGGCGCGGCGCCGCTTCCCGGAGATGCTTCCAAGAACTTTAATTCTTGGAATTAAAGGTGTCAAGGATGTGGCAGCACAGAGTCAAGGAATTCAACTGGTGGATAATTTAAAACATTCACATTGTATCAAAACACACACACGGAATATCATGCATTAAAACACAAACATTTTGGAGTTTGAGATTAACATATACACACTACTATCAATATATATAAAATAGATAATCAACAGGGACCTACCGTACAGCACAGGGAACTCTACTCAATATTCTGTAATAACTTATATGGGAAAAGAATCTGAAAAAGATTGGCTATATGTGTATGTGTACTGACTCACTGTGCTGCACACCTGAAATAACACAACACTGTAAATCAACTATACCCCAATATAAAATAAAAATTAAGTTAAAAAAAAAACACAATCGTTTTGCATGAATGTTGAAATTAAAACACTCACTTCAGTGACAGTTTTTTGCTTGCCATCAGCCCACGTACAGTTCTGTCCCCAGACTTCCGGGACTATTCACTCAAGGTTCTTTGTTCTCAGGAGACCTTGATGGACGTATTTGAGAAGCTCCGAGTGTTAGGACAGTCTCAAATGTCCTCACTCCGATTTTTATCTGAGCCGTATTTGTCTCCGTGCTGTATAGAGCTTTAAGAAGAGAAACTTGATATTTTAAAAATTCTGTCGATTTACTTGGGAGAGCTCTTCAGATACCTATTGAACAGTTAAAAATAAAGGAGCTCTCACTGATGTTATAAAATGATCATTGCAATTGATCAAATGTGTTTCAAGGCCTGAGGAAAAGGTCATTTTTCCCTGGAATAAAGATATTGTTTGTATGTGAATGGATTTAAGTCAGAGGAGGGCTGTTTGCAGAAGCTGGTTTTCTGCAAGTAACTTTGGGGATGGAAGGTTTGAAGTCTGGACTACATAGGTGAGGAATCACTGCGGGGCGGAGAGCTTTCCTGGGAAGCTCTTTTCATCCAACCCAAGGAAACCAGCATCTTTGCTGGAGGGGTGTGTTTTCTTCTCCGATATTCTAACGCCAGGCCTCTGGGCCCCTCGGAGTGGAGCCAGAGAAGGTGGGGTGCCCCTGATCCCATTTTGGGGCACCAGGCCTGTTGAGCAGTTTACTAACAGAACCTCGCGTTTATGTAAAAATTAACACTTTACGAAGTACTTTGCTATGCATTAGAGTCAGAATTTTAGACCCGGAGGGAATGTTGAGGCGCCTCTATATTAAGAGTGTTGAGAACAGGGAGGTCCCTGGATCCTTTGTTTTGGGAACGAAGGCCACGAGGCCCAGAGCAGCGGGCTGTGCGGGGCTCGCTTGGGGGTCCAGACCTTTCGGTCCAGCGGGCTGTCTCCCGGACCCCAGCGCCCCACCGTGCAGATGCGGCTTTGCCCCTGGGGTGACGGACGCACTGCTGGTGGCCTTACTGGCGGCATGGCCCTTCCAACAACCCTTTGAGGGAGGAGGGGTGGGCGCATCTCTAAGTTACAGAGAAAGAAATCGGGGCTCAGAAAGCGTGACATTTTGTTCAGGCCACACGACTGGTGAGTGACAAGCCCAGGAGAGAGTGCAGCTGTCCCCCTGGAGATCTTCCTGTCTCACTGCCTGGAAATGCGGCCCCAGCCCAGCCCGGGGCCCGCTGACCCCTCGGGGTGGCTGGGAGCCCCTCCTGCAGGTGAGGGCGGCTTTGATCCCAGACCACGGACAAAGAGTTTAAGGAAGAAATAATGACTGGGATCTGTTATTTGTCCAACAAAAGAGCAGTTTCCTCGCGATGTCGGTTGAGGCTAGTGGGTTTTGCTATGGCCTTTGCAGGAGGAAGGAGCAGATTGTGTCACTTGTCACCTTTGGCCCACTTCTTGGCACCTGCTGACTTTGAGAAAAACTTGTCTGAAGATGAGGATTAATGTAATGGCTGATTCCATTACTTCTGTACTTTTTGGATGAAATTTGATCGTTCGGCCTCACATTCCTTCTCCTCACCTGCTCTGGAAAGAAATTGAATTCTTTGAAAGAAAATGCAGTCCAGACCAGAACACACACAGAACCAGCCTCAGCCGTCCTCTTAGACGTCATGGGCTCCCCGTGGCCACAGATGCGTCTCTTCTGGTTTGTTTACACTGCACAGTTTATTCCATTAAGGGCCAGTTTCAGGTGCTTGGTGGGACCCAGATGGCTGGAGGCCGGCTGCCTTGAACACGAGACAGTGAACAGTCCCTGGACTGACTTCCTCAGGACAGGAAACTCCGCTGGGGCAGGGCTCGCTCGCCTCGAAACCTGGGGGTTGTTCCTCCACCCCAGCCCAGGGTCTGTCTGCTAATCTGGCTCCCAGGAGGCGGGGGGCTCTGGAGGCCCCCTCTGCTGCCTCTCCTCACGCCTGACCTCAACAGAGAAAATTTCATCCACATAGCGGTGCCCCGTTCTCCCCACCACCTTTTAATTTATTTAATTTTTAGAGTTTTACTTTTATTTTTTAAACTAACGTATGGTAAATGACACTTCTTTTGGCATATAGTTCTAGAAAATGTAACACACGTATAGCTACCATGAAAACCAGAATGCAGGTCAGTCCCATGGCTTCTCCTCTCTGTGTATCGCTCTGTATTCATACTTTACCCCCACAGTGAACTCCTGATAACCATTGATCTTCTTCATGACCCTGTAGTTTTGAGGACATTATACAGATGTCCAAATGAAATGATACAACTTACAGACTTTTGAGACTGGCTTTTTCACTTAGCATAACCTTTGAGTTTCATACAGTTTGTCCTGTACATCAATAGTTCTTTCTTTTTTATAGATGAGTAGTATTCCTTTGTCTGGATGTACCACAATTTTAAAAAAAATCCATTAGCTCATTGAAGGGCATTTTAGTTGTTTCCATCTTTAGGTGATTTTTTCAATAGAGCTCCTATAGATGTTCATGCACGGGTTTTTGTGTGAACATAGTTTTCATTTCTCCAGAGTAAACCCACCACCTTTTTAAAAATAGCTCTTTGTCCAGGTTTTCTTCTTTAGCGCTTTTTAATATGTACACAACCCATGATTGATACTCTTTGCTTTATGAACATCTAGTTACATGATTCTGAAGTACAAGAGATGAATCTGCTTCATCTGGCAGTTCAGCAGACGAGTGGCGAGGAAATGAGGAAGGTTGAGTGACCCGTGCAAGGACCCCGGACCCATGATGTTGCGGCACGGGGGGTCCCGGCGCGATTCGGCCCAGAACCACCTCCGGCTCCGGCCCTGGCTCTGGCCCTGGCCCAGCCGTGTGCTCAGAGCCCACAGCCGCAGGTCACCCCCCAGGACACACTCAAGCTCCTCTCCTCAGTGGCTCTAGCCCGCTGGAATCCCTCCGTTTCTGAATTTCTTTGCACTTACAGTCCGTGTCAAATGAATTAACACTGAAAGGTTCTCGTGTTGCCCAGGGGTCCTGGTCTTCTCCCCCTCGGCCAGCCCGAAGTGTCCACGGGGAGGGATCTCGTCATTCGCTCCTGGGTTCAGGGTAAAGCAGGGCCGGCACATGCAGCAAATACATTGATGGATTAATTGCTTGATTAACACGGACATCTTAGCTACCGTCCCCACTTTAAATCCAGTGAGATGTTGTTTTATTTAGTGGGACCTGGTGGATATGCTGTGTCCTGTGATGGCTGGCTACCCAAATCTGCCTGGTAATGTCGACCGGCCTTGCTGGCCACCTCATGATGGCGGCAGCCCCCTCGCCGCCCGCTGCTGCCGTGGTCCAGGCTCCAGGGCCTCTGGACCAGCTGCAGCCGCTGGTCTGTCACACGCATGTGCCCCGTGCTCCCGCCCACATACCGGGCAGTCCTCTGAAGGTCTGCTCAGTGCCACCTCCCGAGCGGGCACAGGATTTGCTGTTTCCTCTGTGCCCACAGGCGTTCGCAGCCCATCCTGTGAGTGTAGAACTTGCCTCCTGTGTCACGGTCACTCGTTTACACATCCTCCTCCTCCACTGCCCTTGTGGGTCCTAACCTCCAGGACCCGTCTCGTGTGTCCTTGCACCAGCCCTGGCCCGAAAGCAGTGCCTCGAAATAGCTGCTGATGGACGTGGTTTAACTTGTGTTGCCAGAGGTGGGAGCAGGAGGGCCACAGCGGTTCTGAGCACACACTGCCCTCCGGCCCGAGGACCTCTCTAAGATTACAAGACCCCGCCATGTCTTCAGGGGACTTTCCATCTATCGGGAAGCAGCTTAGAGGCAGGTTTACCACGAGGCACCTCACTTGCCCAGGCCCCTTCTGAGGTCCTGTGCTTAATTTTCAACTTGTAAGTTTGTATTCTTTTCCTTAAAAAGAGCTCATAAAAATGTAGAATTTTAGGGCTGCAGAAGTGGGATCTGCTCCCGGCGTTCTCAGGATCTGCCCCAGGAGAGCACCGGAGCTTTGTCCCTCCCCGAGCTGCAGGGTGGCTGGGCCTCACGGGGGCAGGGAATTGGGGGTCTCCTCCTGACGCAGAATTCTTCACGGGGCGAGATGAGACAAGGAATGATTTAGGAGGAAGTGTGGTACTCACCCTCAGTGACATCTGCCTCGAAGAGGTGGGAATGCATCTGGAGCCGACTCTAATTTAATCAACGAGCCACGCACAACGTGTTTAAAGTGTTTACGTGCTTTTCAAAGTTCTTTGGTGTTTGTTACTGGGCTCAGTCCTCCCACGTGCCCTGGAAGGTGGGTGTCACATCTGTCAGCTGACGAGGACCCCGAGGCAGGTCAGGAGCTCATGCGAGGTCCCGGGGCAGCCAGGGTCACGGCTGAGAAAGGACTTCAGTGTCATGATCATCTACACGTTGTCTCTTTCTTCATGAGCTTCCGGGAGAAAAAGCGTCCTAAACCACGTGTGCAGGAGAGGACGGACTTCTTTCTCCCCAGAAGGCTTCCGTGCTGGTGAACGGGGGCGCTGGTCTTTCAGGGCTGGGGGAGGTGATCAGACAGGAAGGGGGAAAGAAGGAAAGAGGGGCGGCCTGTGCGTGTTGTGTGTGGTGTGTGTGTTATGAGCGGGATGTGTGTGCACAAGGGTGTGTCTCTGCGTGTATTTATGTGTGCATGCACGTGTGTGTACAGGTGTCGGGAAGTTTGTGCTACCTTGGGAGATATAATTAGGCAAGAAGGTCATGGACCCACTTACATGAGATCCACAGACGGAAATTCTGGGGAAGGAAGGAAGCAAAGGGCATCGAGGGTGATGTTGCTGTGATTCCTTGGCCCGTTTGGTGGGTTATTCGGAATTTAGGATGGAAAGAGGCAGCTGGAGCTGAGATATTTTCAGTATTTAGCACACATTCAACCCTTTGTTTCCTAATTCGGTGCCCCCTCCCCAAACACACGGAAACCCTCTCCCCTCACTTTGTGCCAGGGTTGCTGTGACCAGGTTGCCTCTGGAGACTTGTTGGAAGTTCACGCCTGCATTTTTCTAGCGGCTCCAAAGCCCTTTAGAAATGCTTCCGATGAATCTTCCCAATCTGTCCCTGAAACAGATAGGACACGCGGTGTCTGCAAGTGTCCCGTGGGGCTGGCGAGGCCGTGGTGACTGTGGTGACCCTCGTCCCCACCCAACACACACACACATGTACGTGTCGAGGCTCCGGGCAGGACTGGGGCTCCACAGACTGCGGCGGCCTCTTTCCTGTGGTCGTTTTACATTTTGGGTGTCACACTGCAGTCACGTGTGGCAGCTATTTCTTCATCCTGGTTCTATTCCATTAACTGCTGTTTAAAACGGTAATGAAATCGCAGAAGAGACTGGTAAATCCTGCTTCTGATGTATCTTCGTGGAAACATCACGCAAGTTAGGAACGTTTTTGAGCAGAACTGCAGAGCCTCAAGTGAGCTTTCTGACCACCCCGTCGCTGACAGCTAATCCATGCTTTAACCGCCCAGCGTCTGGTTCATACACAGCGTATGTGGGCACATTTTCATACACGGAGTTGGGGTCAGCACAGCCCAGAGCCTGAGCTCTGGGGCACGTGGCCTTGCCACGCTGGGTCCCAGAGCAAGGCGACTGGTGCCGTTTTTAGGTCTGGGCGCAGGTGGAGGTCTGGGGGTGGAGCCACAGGCCTGGAGCCACAGAAGGTGAGTGGAGACGGCGGTTGAATCAGATGGATTAGGGAGATGAGAGAGGGAGAAAGATGAGAGGCAGGGGATTAGCAGAGAAGAAGTGTCAACTCCGCAGGAGAAGCTCGGGTTTTATGGAATGTGCCCCGTGTAAAAAATAGCCGCATTTTGATGTCTCTTCCAGGCTTTTCATAGTTAGACAGCTGCAGAGGGAGAGAAAAATGCGGGCCCTAAACAGGAGCCGTGTTTTCAGAAGACGTGAGACCTGTGTCCTTTTCATGATATCACACAACTCCGAGACCTGGCCGGTCGCCAGCTGCATCCGCCTTCCCTGTGGCTTTACAGGGGCAGCACCCTGTTTGCAGAGGGCACCCCACACCTGCCGAGACACACAGACGGACGTGGACGTGAGACCTTGCCTCACCTTTGAGACGTGGAGTTGGTCCATGTAGCTGTGGCTCTTGATGTTGAAGTACAGCTAAGTGTGCGGGTGCGCACACACACAGACACACATGCATGGACACAGACACATACACACAGGTACACATAGACACACACATGCACACACAGACACACATGCATAAACACAGACACATGCATGCACACACACACAGACACATGCATGGACACACACATACACAGGTACACACATACACACACAGACACATGCACACACAGACACACATGCATAAACACAGACATGCATGCATGCACACAGACATACACAATGAACACAGATACAGGTACACACAGACACACATGCACACACACAGACACACATACAGACACATGCATAAACACACAGACACGCATGCATGCACACACACAATGAACACAGAGGTACAGACACACACATGCACACACACAGGTACACACATACACATGCACACACAGACAGACAGACACACAGGTACACACATACACATACACACACATGCACACACAGACACACAATGAACACAGACACACAGGCACACATATGTACACAGGCACACACAGACACACACAGGCACACACACAGACATACATGCACACACAGACACACAAGACACACATGCATGCACACACACAGACACACAATGAACAATGGACACACCACACACACATTCCAGAGATGGTTTAGAAACATGAAAGTCTGGCTCTGTCCTTGGGTGCTGTTAAAGTATTTAAACACAAGGCAATGCGCATTTACAAACAAAAGGACTGTCACTTTGATGGCTGCACAGGGGAAGGTGTGCTTGTCCGCCACCAAATTGCTCCATTTCCGTACAGTTAATCTTGTGAGCTTCTGTTCACGTTTCATTCTGATTCCCACTTTGCAGAGACTTGCTTTTGCTATTTGGACAGGTGAAAGCATCCACCACACAGTTCTGTTAAAATAATAGCTTGTTTGTGTGAGGAGGGAAGCATCTTAGCGTGTATCAGTTACTCTTAACGTCTGTTCTGATGGCTCTTTATTTATGGAATATTGGCATATTTTTATCTGTCAGGCTGTCAGTTGTTTTCGGAGGAGAGGGATTTAGAGGAAAATGAGTGATGGGCACAGCCATGGACAGCCAATTCTAAACTAAATATTCTTTTCTTGATCTTACCATTTTATTTTTTAAGAAGAGAAATTAGCGTGAGTTCATTTAATATCTTGCAAGGTTCAAGCCAGAAATAACTCCATAATCCTACAGTATGGCTCCGATTTAACGCTCCTCATTAAGCCTTCAAACAGCTCTTTAAACACATGTGCCTGTATTTTAGTTTTCCCTTTCATGTTTCTCTAGGCGTTTGACTTTGGGGTCTGTCTATTGCATATGCCTTTTCTTCTAAATTCCCCTTAAAGCTCATCTCTTTTGGGGAGTCCTTCCAGGGCTGATGTGCAAACAGCATTCGTATTTTTATGCTGGGCATTGAGGGCATCTGTCATCCTTGTTTTATTCTGGACAAGGGGGACGCGACGACAGTGGGTGTGGCTTTTATCCAAAATGTAAAATAGTTTTGCAAACCTCCATGTGGAAACCATCCACACCATGCTGGGAGGACAGCTGGGGGTGGGAGGTCCTTTGCGTGTCACGGGTCCCTTGTTTATTATGATAACCCTTCCGTCACTAGGACTGTGGTGGCTCTCGGGTCAGCCCAGCCTTAAATCTGCATCCAGCGGTGAACTTGAGTTTTGATGCGTATTTTATGAGACACACTTCAGGTGCTCTGAGCCTAAAATCTCATGAAAACCACTTCTCTGATCTCTTCCGTATTTCCTGCTTCCAAGGGTGTAATGAGATTTATTTCTGACTTCAGAGGCCGTTAGAGCTTTGGTTGTGGTCACAACTCGGGTTGGCTGGAGCCGCTGCAGGGTCCACCGGGCCAGGCGTTGGCCCAGCTTCATCCGCGGTCCCCAGCCCGCCTGTCCATCCCCAGTGGAGCCCTTGTTTGTTCCTCCGTCCTCGGGTCCAGCAGGCACGCGCTGAGACCCCGCTGGGAAGCAGGTGTCCACGGGCCTGGAGTGGGGAGGGGACGGGGTCCTGCTCTCAGGATCTCACGGGCTGGGCGCCGGTCACAGGAGCGACTGGTTCCTCCCCCCGCAGCAGGGCAACATGGGGACGCGCCCCTGAGGAGGAGCCGTGGGCGGGGGAGGCGGGGAGGGAGCCCGTGCTGAGGGGCGGCCTGAGCATGGCCTCCGCGAGCCCCGATGGCAGCTGGTGTTTAAAGTCTCAGGGACTTTTGGTGTCACGGGACCTGTGGCTGAAAGGGCGTGTGTGGGATGTTGTCCTTCGCGTCTCAGCATCTGTGGCGCAGGGAAGGGTCAGGGCTAGGCACTCCCCCAGCACGACTGCGAGGAGATGCCCAGTGGCTTCTGTTCCGGAACCTTCTGTCTCCTGTAGTCAACGCTCTGCTTTTGCCGCACTTGAGTAACAGGTGTCCGGGAAAGTCTTTTAAAGTCTAGACCTGCTCCGAGGAGGGCAGGGTAGGGTGCAGGTGCTCCTGAGTTGATGCCCCCGGCTGCAGTGGGTGAGGCCCTAGTGCTGGTGCAGACGCAGGGGAAGGGTCCCTACTTCACACTCACGTGGTGCAGGACTGCCGGGATCCCAGCCCTCGTGACTGGGGAAGCGTTTGTGATCAAGGTGCTGGAAGACACTGCAGTGTTAGATGTCGCATGTCACTAAAATGTCGACCGACCTGGAGGGACGCGGAAGTGATCGGTGTGTCAGGTGAGGCGGCCGAATCCCGGCTGAGTCACACGGCTCTGTCCCTATTCCTAATTTCAGGGTGACACAGGGCCGGGTCTCGAGGATGCCCTGGGCTCCGTCAGGAGGGGTAGGTCCCTCAGGGCAGAGGCACCAGAACAGGTGGAGGTCTTTTTCAGTCAAAAGACCGAAGAAATCGTATAATTTTCTCCTTGCTGTTTTGGCACTGGATAGAGACTGGTTGGGATTTATCATTCACCATAACAATTTTTGGGTACGGTTTTGTAAGAAAATTCTTGCTTTGGTTTCTAATGAGACCCTGTGGCCTCAAGAAATCTGGAGAGATTTTGTGGTTTGGTTTGACTTTCGTAAAAAGACCAACAAACCTCTGGAACACAATTTGATTCTGTGTTTTAGGTTTGCCGTGTAGCTTCTGACAACCACAAAGCTCTCAAGCTTTCAAATTTATATTGACTGAAGGAGGGAGAATTTCTTCAAATTCAGAGAAGCTCATGAGCACTGCAGGAATCTCACACAGTGTCCTGTTGGCCCACTGCGGGTCACATGCCTCTTTTTAGTCATAAGAGTTGGAAGGATGAGTCACCTATAATTTCACGTTTTTTGAAAGTTTTCCTGAGAAGTCATCCTTAAGTATCTCGTCCTTAATTCTGTATCATATTTTATTGCATTTATATTTTGGGTTAAACAGGCCTCATAAATGGCTTAGCCAACTGGAATGGATTCTTTACCCAAAAGGACTTTAATGTCTGATGAAAATTGTATTTTCTCGGGAAAAAAGAGAAGATGAGTTTTTCCTGGTATTTCTTCAAAGCTTTGTTTTGCAGTCTGAACCAGCAGTTGGGCATGAAATTTTGTGAGGGTTATTTAAAAGACTTTAGTTACCGTTTGCCCACATGGCTCCTTCCTTACTCCCTCCTATAATTATCCTATTTGTTGGAACCAAGATGTGCTGAAACATGGCAGGGGATGTTTCTCCAGCATGCAGACTGGAAGTGGTGTGCAATCGAGACCTAAAATTAAGTGTGCTGGTACAATTGTCAGCCCAGAATTTATGGATTTGGGGATTGGGAAGCGGTATTCCAAGGAATATCTAAGGAAGTGGTGTCTAGGGGATAGTTCGACAATCTGGAGCTTTCCTTCCTAGGCAGACAGAGTGATTGTTTAGAGCATGGCTTCTGTGGACTCTGGATTTGGAGCTGCTCTTAGCCCCCATGTGATCATGGCTGGTTTCCTTAGCCCGTCACACCCCTGCCTTCCAACGGTGGGGCGGGTACCAACATTTGGCTCGTAGGATTAACAAGAGGATTCCCTGAAGTCAAGCTGAATTCACAGAACTTTACAGGGTTCATCACAGTTCCTGGAATAGTGAGCGTGCTGAATTAATGTCATTATTATAAATAGTGCTACTAATGACTTTCTGTCCAGCCTGGTTCTTTATCTGCTAAATTTAAATAAATGCTGAGTAAGTTGGTGAATTATTGTTAATGGAGCCATTTACAGGCCCAGGACTGTGCCGTTTCTAACAAGTGCTACCCACGGCCATGAGTAGATGGGTCTAGTACCGGGTGGAGACAGAATCAGAAGAAAGTGGTTGTAATAAAGTAACGACCTATGGGGGCGGTTCATGATGGTGCTGTAGGAAGAGCCTGAACCCACCTCCCCTCCCACAGACACAGTGCCTGTGGATCAGTTCCGTCTGAAAGGAACCTGAGAACCAGCTGAGCACCTGCTCCAGGACAGAGGATGAAAGCCCATGGGGAGACGGGCAGGGGAGGCAGGGGGACCTAGTGGCGCACAGCGGTGGGGGGGGGGTGTCTCACCGGACCAGGCTTCTCCCGCAGGATTGAGGGGCAGGGCCCCCATCGGACACCTGGCCTCTGGGATCTGCACCAGAGCTAAGCCCCCAACGTGTCCGGCTCAGGAAACCAATGTGGCTGACGTCCAAGTGTCCCAAAGTGCCCAGGACACCGAGAGCCCCCTCTTAAGGGCTCACATGTGGTCTCACTCGCCTAAGACCAGTGAAATAACAGGGGTTGGAAAAGCTCCCAGACTGTACGTGAAGGAACATCATCTGTGAATCTGAGAGTGTCGGCGGAGGGGTGGGGACAGTGAAAATGTCCCCTGGAGACCCAGGCACTGGCAGACACCATTACTGTGCCCTGTGTAAGCTGCCAGCACAGGCGGGCCAGCTGGATGCAGGGGTGAGGGAGCGGGTGCTGTCCTGTCACGTTGCTGAAGGGGCGAGCACCAGCCAGTACCCCCCTCTGGGGCTGGGGGTGGGGCGCGAGCAGTCCTGGCATCCCCGGGCCCTGACCTGAAGCCACGTGTGTGCAGACAAGGGGCTCTCACGGCTCAGCCAGCCCCGCCCCTACACTCTCCAGCTGCCTAAAGCCAGTGGGTGTGGACAGTCCACACGGGGCCACCCCTTGATCACCTGTCCCCGGTGGCCGGCAGGGCTGGCGTCCCTGAGCTCCCTGGGGCTGTAACAACCATGAAAACGGCTCTTGTCCGGCCACCACCCCTGGGGCCCAGAAAGCCGACTGAAACACAACCCCAGTCTTCCTGTGAAAAAGGCCTATTTACTTAGCCTGGAGCTTCACCCTGAAGGACAGGCCTCATGTTTCCCTCACATCCAGATGCTAAGGAGGTGACCCCAGGGAAAGTACGAGGGGTCACTATCCCTGTGCACCCCCTTGGCTTCCCTACAGCTCAGTGAGCTCCCCAGAAAGGAACCTGTACACTCGTCAGGAGCCTTGAGTTTTCCAGCTCTTTCCCAGGGGACACCTCTGGATCTCGTGGTCTGGAGGCCAACAGGAATTATGATTGTTGCCCCACAGGGCTATATATCTATATCTATATCTGTATCTGTATCTATATCTATATCTATATCTATATCTATATCTGTATCTATAGCCTTTAAAAGCTCCTGCCTGAGGGTCTGGCATCCAGTCAACCTGAGAGTAGGAGCTAAGTGAGATTCCTACCCTTGGAACACTGGCAGGTCTCAACACACCCTCAACAACAGGGATTATTAAGACTAAATCAGGCGGTATAGACAACAGCAAAGGTTTGAGAGACAACTGAGAGCTAGGGCAGGGCTGAGTGAGAAGGATCATTGCGTACACAAGGCCGCTCCTCCAAGACTGAGAGAGTAGCTGCTTCCCCTAATACACAGAAGCAAACACAGAGAGCCAAGCAAAATGAGGAAACAGAGAAACGTGTTCCAAATGAAAGAACAAAAGGATAAGACATACCTCAGAAAAAGCCCTTAAGGATATGGAGATAAGTCATTTACCTGATAGGGAATTCAAGGTAATGGTCATAAAGATGCTCAACAAAGTTGGGAGAAGAACGGATGAACACAGTGAGAGCTTCAACGAAGAGTTAGACAGTGTAAGAAAGAAACAATCAGAGTCGAGGACTATAATAATCAAAATGAAAAATATGTTAGAAGGAATCAACAACACATTAGATGATACGGAAGAGCGAATCAGTGATCTGGCAGACAGAGTAGTGGAAATCACCCAAGCTGAACAGCAAAAAGAAAAAGGAATAAAAACAAATGAGGATAGTTTAAGGGAGCTCTGGGATAACATCAAGCATACTAACACTCCCATTATAGGGTCCTAGAAGGAGAAGAAAGAGAAAGGGGTAGAGAACTTACTTGAAGAAATAATGGCTGAAAACTTTCCTAACCTGGGGAAGGAAACAAACATCCAAATCCAGGAAGCACAGAGAGTCCCAAATAGAGACACATTATAATTAAAACGTCAAAAGTTAAAGAGAAAATTTAAAAAGCAGCAGGAGAAAAACAACTAGTTACCTATTAGGGAACCCCCCACAAGGCTATCAGTGTATTTTTCAGTAGAAACTTTGCAGGCCAGAAGGGAGTGACAAGATATATTCAAAGTGCTGGAAAAAACCAAACAAACAAAAGAACAAAACTTTGCAACCAAGAATGCTCTGTCTAGCAAGGTTATTATCAGAATTGAAGGAGGGATAGTTTCCCAGACAAGCAAAAACTAAAGAAGTTCATCACCACTAAACTGGCCTTACAAGAAATGTTAAAGGGACTTCTTTAAGAGGAAGAGAAAAGGCCATAACTAGAAATAAGAAAATATCTGAAAGAAAAAAAAAGCTCACTGGTAAAGGCAAACATCTGGTGAAGTTGATGTTATCAAGCACATATAAAGCTGGTATGAAGGTTAAAAGACAAAAGTAGTAAAAGCAACTATAAATAAAATAAATAATGAATGAATATACAAAATAAAAAGTTGTAAAGTATGTGGAGGGTGGAGTAAAAATGTGGTGCTTTTAGAATGCATTTGAACTTAAGTGATCATCAGCTTTGAAATAGACTGCTTTATATACAGATTGTTACATAAGAGCCTCACGGCAACCACAAACTAAAAGTCTATACTTGATACACAAATGAAATGGAAATACAGCTTTCCAAAATCAATGGGACGCAGCAAAAGCAGTTCTAAAAGGGAAGTTTATAGCCATAAAGGCCTACCTGAAGAAACAAGAAAAATTTCAAGTAAACAATCTAACTTCATATCTTAAGGAACTAGAAAAGGAAGAACAAACAAAACCCAAAGAAGGTAGAAGAAAGGAAATAATAAGGATCACAGCAGAAAGAAATCAAATAGAGACAAAAAAAGGAAAAAGAAAAGATCAATGAAACTAAGAGCTAGTTCTTTGGAGAGAGAAACAAAATTGACAAATCTTCAGTCAAACTCACCATGAAAAAAAAGAAAGGGCCCAAATAAAATAAAAAATGAAAGAGGAGAAGTAACAATCTCAACTGATACCAAGAAATAAAAGGATCATAAGATACTAGTCTGAACGATGAAATGCCAACAAATTGGACAACCTAGGAGAAATGGATAAATTCCTAGAAACATACAGTCTTCCAAGACTGAATAATAAAGAAGTGGGAAATCTGAATTTACCAATCACTGGTAATAAAAATGAATAAGTAATTAAAAGCTCCCCCAAGCAACTTTAGAACCAGATGGCTTTACTTGTGAAGTCTAGCAAACATTTAAAGAAAAGTTAATACCTATCCTTCTTAAATTATTCCAACAATTGAAGAGGAAGGAATACTTCCAAACTCATTTTACATTTTACTCATTTTACAAACTCATTTTACAAGGCCAGCATTACCCTGATACCAAAACCAGACAAAGATACCACAAAAAAAGAAAATTACAGGCCAGTATCATTGATGAACATAGATGCAGAAATCCTCAACGAGATATGAGCTCATCTGTATGAGTTCAATACAGATGGTAACTAGACTTATCGCTGTGACCATTTTGAAATGTATATAAATCCGACATCACTATGATGCACGCCTGAAACTAGTATGAGGCTGTGTGTCAATTATTCTTCAATAAAAAATAATGAGTTGCAATGTGATGTGAGCTGGCCTCTTTATATGCGTTACTGGAATAAACTTTATGGAAGGAACATAAGTCATTAGGGGCATGGATGCGCTTCTGCTGAGGGAGGACGGGGCGTGGCCTCCCCAGATAAGGTGCCCTTACCTGCCTTTGAGGGCGGGGCCTCCATTTCAAGGAAGCCCTCTGAGTCTCCGAGGCAGATGCCTGGGCTCGAGAGGGTTCGATAGGCCCTTCACACGTGGTATTTTGAGTAGTTAGTAAAAGTAAGTATTTAGTTGTTAATGAAATTAAGTCGGCTAGTGCGGTGGGTGGTGTGCTGTAGACCCCCAGCAAATTATGGGCAGAAGGGACCAGGTGTCGCAGGGGCTGTGGAAGAGCCTGGGGAAAACCACCAAGATGCGTGTTTCCGGAGGTGATGGGAAATGCGTGGACCTACTCACTTAAAAAATGTTCTAAGTAAGTTAGTAGTAAACTGACCGAAGTGACTGATCCCTTTTCAGTTGATCTCTTCCAAGGATGCAGAGCCCAGGTGACTTGTCACTGGGCCATCCCATTGCTCCTCGGTCTGGCTCTGGTCCTTGCAAACCACATGACCCCAGGCAGGTACCTAATCTCTCCAGACAGTGTGCAGAGCACGCTTCCAGGAGCGCAGGGAGGCGGCACGTAAGACGTTTGTATCCTGTGACGTGCTTGGGAAAAATTCACGCTGCTGTATCATGGTTTTTCCGGAAGACCACAGGCAGTGACTCCGTTACTTTCGTGGCCGAGTCTGGTGGCACCTGGTGGCACCGGTCCAAGGGTCTCAGGGTTCCTGAGGGTGATGCACTCAATTTTGCTCCAGAGCTCCCCATCCGAGCTTACCATTGACGGATTGCTTTGAAAATGTATCCCGCAGGCTGTGAGAAAGGGTGGCTGGGTCAGCACAAAACCGCCGTGGCTCCCGCGGGGTCCGCCCACAGCGCGTGAAGCGCCAGCTTCACTTAGGAGCGGAAAGTGGACCCAGAGTCCTACGGGCTTAGCACGCCTCTTCCAGAGCCAAGGTCTCCCGGGGCTCAGCCTGCACCGCAGGGTGGGTTTGCCCACTTCACTGGTTTACAGCTTTGGAGTAGAACTGGTCTTAGTAGTGAAAGAACCGGTCCACCTCCAGGCGGTCCTGCTGGAATCTGCTGCAGTTCCTGGCTCGTCCACAGCTGGAGGGCTTGGAGGAGCCCTGCTGGGTCGGCCAGGTGTCTGCTCAGGGCTGAGGTGACCCAGGGTAGGGATGGTTCCGGCCCACCCCTCTGCTGTACGTCAGAACCGGCACAGGGATTTTTAGGAAGGAGATTTCCCGGCCTGAGTTCTGGAGATTCTGCTCGGCGGGGGCAGAGAGGGCAGCGTGAGGAAGGCTCTCTTCTCTCCTGCGGGGAGAGGCTGTCTGCATTTATGCACCGTGGGCCTTGCGGACCTTGCCTGGTTTTGCTGGGTATTTATTTATTTCTGGCCGCACACAGGAGTGAGTGCTGCTGGTGTTCCGTGGGTCGAGCAGGGGCCCGGCCCATGCACTGACCTTCAGGCTCCTCCCCTGCTTCTAGGCAGCTGGGTTTGGAACATTCCGACCTCTAGAATTTTAAAATGTGAGCGCCCACGTAAACCGCCGAGACTGTGCCCGTCACGGCGGGGCCCTGGGAGGACCCCCAGGCCCGAGCCGCCCCCCAGGGTCTGTGGAGGCATCCTAGAGATGCCCGGGCCGTACAGTGAAACCGGGAGCCTCGTGATGGCTGTGGTCGTCTGAGAATTGCCGTTTTTTGGGTGTTGGCAGGAGAGAACTCCCTCCACCCTGCGATGGACCCCCTCACCTGGGCCCCGTGCACTGCCCTCCCCGCCCGCTGGGGCTTGAGGTCCTGCCCTTGGTGGGAGTGGGCCCTGCGGGGGCGTTGGCGGCTGCCGCATGGGCTCCCGAGATGCGTGGAGAACAGGAGCAGGAGAGAGGGACTGCCGTGCGTTGTGATCTCCTTCCTCCAAGTCCTGCCCCATAAGTGATCTGAGCACGCACTTGGAGCCCCCTTGACGGCAGCTGCTGCGGGACCTCTGCACGTGGCCCTGCCCCACAGCCGCGGGAGAACACGGGCGTGGAGGCCTCGCCACCCGCCTCGTGCTGCCGAACCCCCGGCCGGCAGCAGCTTGCTCCCTTACACGTGAAGGTGACCCTTGATGGGACAGCCAAGGCCTCGGACCAGCAAACCCAGACGGCCCGTTGAAGGAACTGCCCGCCAGCCCGGGGCGTGCGCTGGATTCCACGGCACACAGCTTCGCGGGCAGCGATGGACGGTGGGCAGGACCCTCCTACTCCCCAGCGGATGTGACCACACCGGCAGCACAGAGTCAGCAGGCAAACGGTCGGGAAGGGAGGCCGGGGGCCGAAAAGTCAGGCCCTTTGAAGTGATACGTTCTTAACAAACCCCAACGCTTCCCTGGACCACACGATACATTTTCACAGGAAGGATATACAGGTTTTTGGTTTTTTAAACAGGATTTTAAAAAATAGGTTATCTTTAAGGTGAAAAGGTCAGCTCTAGGCAGAAATAGTAACTTATAGTTTCCCTAGTTTTATTCAGCAAATGGATTACTGTGAAAATATCATCCCTGTGTCAAGATAGGTGTTTAAGATACGCACTTGATTCCACAAACCTCTCCTCCTGACTTTTCTCCATCCCCTGTTGCCCTGTCTGTCCTCTCTGCCCCCTCCCCCAAGCCCTGGGGCAAGATTCACCTTGGTCACTCCTCCCTGTGACTGTGTCAGGAGCGTCCTCCAGGGACCAGCTTGCAGGACACGCGCTCAGGGCCCCTCCTCTGTCCACCCAGCCGCCAGCCGTCTCCACCTCCGGCATGTCCCCCACCCCTCTGTTACAAGGGTCTTAACCATCACAGGACAGTTTATTCTGGGAACGTCCACCTGCCGTACATGCTGGCGAACCGAAGCAAGCAGACGTTGGCTGTCGGATCTGGGGGCTCCCGGGGCCCAGCGAGGCGTCTGACGGGGAGCGAGTACCCTGGTGTCCCTGCCGAGGGACAGCGGGATTCGTGCGGCCCAGCAGGAATGGGAGCAGGCGGCCTTCCTTATTATCCCGTGAGACCCAAACGCGTGAAGTCTTGAATCCTAAAAGGATGACAAGTGGATGGCAGTTCCTAGAATAACTCCCGCCTTGAGAAGACAAGGGCATCGCACAGTCACGGGCGACTCAGAAAATAGCACGCGTTGGACACAAAACCCTGAAAGTGTGCATTTTAGGCACGCTTAACTATTTGTGGATGAGGAGGCCAGGACCAACGGGAGAAGTGACTTACCAGGTGTCACCAGCTGCCTGGGAGGGCGGGTGGTGCCTTCTCTGGCTCCCAGCCCTGAGCGCAGGTCCAAGGTCCATGGCAGGGCTGCCCTGGTAGAGGACAGACTTCAAACACCAGAATGTATTCACACATGGCCCAGGACTTCTCTGCTTCAGGGTTTACTTCTTAAAGAAAGTCAGTGATCTGGGTACGCATTGCAAATGAGCCAAACCCGGCAATCGGCAATCGGGCGGTGGGACCAGTGGAAGCTGGCTGGGGGCTGTCTTTCAGGTCCCCTGTGCTCCGAACGGCAGCAGCATTCCTGAGGGTTCCGCTGAGCAGGGAGCACCTCTGTGGGGCTTCCATCCGTCATGGGCAACTCCAGAATCCACATTGATTTTGCTGTTCCTAACATAAACGGAGCCTCTTGCTGTTGTTTGAGGATTTGTAACGAGCAATAAAATACAAGTAGACGTTCAATTTACTTAGAGCTTATACATGTCAGCACCTAACTAAATAAAAAAGAGGAGGAAAAATAAACTGACGATGATTAATATCACTAATGATTTGTTTTGCTTATTTTCTAAAGTAGTAACTTGATCCTCTCTGTTGAAAGTAAGGCAGAGAAATGATAGCAGGAAGCTCCCAGGCAACTAAGCTGCCGTCCTCTCTTGTTTGCCACTGTTGGGGAAAATCTGATTATCTGTGGAGTTAAATGTGCAAATATTAATTTTCAGTCATCAAGAAAAATGTAAATGAGGTTATGATATATTAGTAAAGATAAACATGTCTGCTTGAACCGTGATTATTTGTATGACCTGACTTGCTGTCGATGTCGTGCCTGGTGGGATGCTGGTTTCCTGCCATCTGTGGTCACAAACTGTAACGTCATTCATTAGCTCCGTCTCCTACGAGAGAAGTCCTCAGAGCATGTTTAATGTTGGCAAATTTTGCTTTTTGCGTGAGCAAATCAAGAATGATACCAGGGCTGGAGCCTGGCAGGGATTTGGGGAGTTGATTGAGACAATTAAGCTTTCGCTTTTAGATAAGAACCTAGAAAAACCCACCGGCATCCACGCTTTCCTTGTTCAGATACTTAAGATTAGTGGGTTCTCCTTAAGACCTCAGTGTGGCATCCTTGGCATCATTTTCTTTCTTCTCACATTGCCCTTGAGAGCAAAATGTTTCTGGCATTATCTCCCCTTTTCTGGAACTCCTCTGGTTTGATGATGACTTGGAGTGTTGAACTGCACTTTGCAAAATTTGCCCCAGAAACTCGAGTATCCCTGCAAAATCAGGTCCAGATGGTGCCAATTAAATGGTGTCACAATGTCCAAATGCAGCTTTGAGTTGCAGATTTGGGCTGTAAAGGAATTGGCATCAAGGTGCAAAGGAAGGCAGAGTGAGTGCTTCAGAATGGCGCTCCCTTGTGAATTGTGTCACTGGCGCTGGCTTGAAAGAGCCACTTGGTGTCTGAGCGTTTGCGTGGGACTCCCTTCCAGCCGGGGCAGATTGTTGTCGCCGAGAGTGCCCGAGTGTGTCCTGTCATCTTGAGGGAGAGTGGTTGGCTGATTACTTCTGACGGTGGTGGTGGTGGAGGGGCTTGTGATGAAACATGGTGACGATGGTGAGATTGCAAACCAGGCTCCCCGGGACGAGTGGGGCCCGGGGTCCTCACTGCTGTGCCCTGCGAGGCTGCGGCAGCTTCTTCCATACCCAGGGGACACGGGAAGATCTCATTCTTCTTCCCTTATTATTGGCTCCTTAAGGCTGCTGAATAAAAACAGGTCGTTGAAAACTACCATGTTAATTTGAAGATGCCTGTGATGCTGTAAAGCAGATAGCAGCAACATGTGCACCGTGGGACCCACCGCCTGGCTTTTTAAATATTTTTTATAGTGGGAAAGATTCATCTTTATTTCATTTGGCTAAAAAAACCCAGAAAATCAATATAAAACTCAGCGTTGGTTCAAACAAAACAAAAATTAATAGTCAAAACCAGATATATATTTTTTTTTTTGGTCTGGGAGAATGGAGTAGATGGTGAAGATCCGTTTATAAATGGCAGACTGTCTCCTGAACGTCTTTCAGGTACATTCGAATACCATTCAGACCCTGGTTGTGGTGTCTTGTGAGTTTACAGTTCTCTGGGTTACAAGGTTCTACGTTCCATTGGTCACCTATGGTTTAGAAGAACAAAACCATTGCAATTTTTTTTTTTTAACTTTTGGGTTTATTTATTTATTTATTTATTTATGGCTGTGTTGGGTCTTCGTTTCTGTGCGAGGGCTTTCTCTAGTTGCGGCAAGTGGGGGCCACTCTTCATCGCAGTGTGCGGGCCTCTCATTATCGCGGCCTCTCTTGTTGCGGAGCATAGGCTCCAGACGCGCAGGCTCAGTAATTGTGGCTCATGGGCCTAGTTGCTCCGCGGCATGTGGGATCTTCCCAGACCAGGGCTCGAACCTATGTCCCCTGCATTGGCAGGTGGATTCTCAACCACTGCGCCACCAGGGAAGCCCGCCATTGCAATTTAGTACTCATAATTTAGCACTGAAGAGCTGAGGGTTGAAATGAAGTTTAAATGAAATACCGATACGTGGGGCTTGGTCTTTCTTTGGAGTTTTTAACCATTTCCCTTGAATTCTACTCTGGGTAGTTCATCAGGGCCTAGTCGGATGGGGTGGATTCTGAAGGTGAAGTGAGGGGAGGGCGGGAACAAAGTAGGAGCACCAGAGCTTTGGCCCTGTCCACGGGGATGCCTTGGCTGCTTTGTGTAGAGGGAGAGGTGGTGGACAGGGGTCATCTGAGGTGTGGAGAAGAGTCTGGGCTGAACCTGAGTCTCTGAGGGACACCATAGTTGACGTCTGAGTCTTAGTTCCTCCAACTGTGAAACAAGAAAACTTGTGTAGATGCTACTTACCTTCTAAGATATTGTTAAAGTCAACAAAATTAATATAATAATACACTGTAAGCTAGAAGCCCCAGGGAAATAGAGGTGTCATAGTAAATTGAAAGAATGAGCATCCATCTAGCTCATGGAAGGCTGATGGGCTTTTGTCTTGTGTCCACCTTTGGGTCCAAAGTTGGCCATGAAATGTATCCCCTAAAAGTGACCCAGGTGGTGTGAAAGTGGGTCACTTTCCTCGGGGGTTACCATCTCACATTTATGAATTTCTCTAAATAGTGAAGAGAGAAAGGTGTAACAAGAGATAACCAATTTTATTAAAGAAGCGTCAAGAAGACATAACTTAAGAAAATGATTTTAGTTTTAATTTCTTCAAGCCCAAGCTGCTTGGTCTGTCCCAGAAAAACAGGCCTCATCATTTCAAAACAATGGGTTCAGAGAAAGTGCATGATGCCATTCGTCCTGGAGCATTGCAATCTGGGCTCATGTGAAAAATCTGTGTGTTTTGTCATGAAGACTGGAGGTTTTATATAATCCTGTGAGTACACTTAGTTAGCTTTGGAAGACCCAGGAAATCTGTGTTTATTGTGAAGTCTGATTACCTATTGAACAAAGAAGAAAAGAGAATTTGGAAGTGATTGTTTTGGAAAGCACAGAAAATACCCATTTTCTTGCCAGAGTTTTTATCTGAAAGTGGAAAAAACAGGGTTTAGAATGTCTATTTGTGAAACAAGGAAGCTTTTAGCTCTGGCATCTATTTAAGAGGAGATTCTGAATTTAAACATTTGTTCTGCTGGGTCTCAGAGGTCTCCTGATGTTGGAAGGATTTTAGCTATAAAAATATTTTTAACAGGTCTTGTTATTTAGTCATAAAATAGTGGAGGTTGTACACAACATTCATTTAGAAATAGTTTTTTTAGTAGATCATGGGGAGCCGACTTGATGATTCATTTTAAGTCTAGATGTTTGAAATTTAGGCAACGACTTCCGTGAGGAAGGTTGTTGAAACTGATCTCGCGGTTCTCGCGGGCCGAGTAGAGCGCGGACACGGGTCTGCTTGCAGGTGAGATGGGGTGAGAGTTCCCCTCAGCACCTACATTTTAGATGCTCAGCGTCATAGAAGAGACCCCGATCGTTGCATTTACAGGGTCTGCTGCTTCTCTCCCTTCTTTTTCCTCCTTCCCTCGCTCTCTTCAGGCTGGGGCGGGGGTCCCTCTGTTTTCGACGTATCCACATGTGTCCCCGTAACGTTTTCCTTACGACTGTCCACTTTTACCCAAGAAGAGCATCTCTCAGAGTTGGAGGCATACGTCACCCATCAGAGACAGTTTGATTTCTTCTTCTTCTTTGCAGATCACTTCCCTGAATGCTCACCGTTCAGCTCCTGTTTTCCTAGCCCCGGTTCTCTGACATACTTCACCTTGACAGTATTTAAAACTTCCCTACTAGTTCCCTTTGCCCTTTGGAGACTTTTACCTCCTTTTTTGTATTTTCATGGATGTAGGTTGCATGATGAAGAGAACTTATAAATTCTCTGTTACTTATTAGCTGTGTCCTTTTGCAAATGTTACCTAACTGCTTTGACCTCAATTTTTTTCCCAGTTTGATTGAGATATATTTGACATACAACATTGTATGAGTTTAAGGTGTACAGCATAATGATTGGATGTACGTCTATGTTGCAAGATGATCACCACAGTACATTTACTTAATATCTGTTACCTCACATAGTTGTAAATTTTGTTTTTTCTTGTGTTGAGTGAGCCTCAATTTCATCATTTGCAAAATGTAAGAATCATATGCACCTCATGGGGACTTGAGAAATAAAATGATTGAGGTGCAGTGGCCCCTGGTGCATTTATGGACTCTATGTTTGTTTGTTTTTTAATTAATTAATTTATTTTTGGCTGTGTTAGGTCTTCGTTTCTGTGCGAGGGCTTTCTCTAGTTGCGGCAAGCGGGGGCCACTCTTCATCTCGGTGCGCAGGCCTCTCACTGTCGCGGCCTGTTGTTGCGGAGCACAGGCTCCAGACACGCAGGCTCAGTAGTTGTGGCTCACGGGCCCATTTGCTCCGCGGCATGTGGGATTTTCCCAGACCAGGGCTCGAACCCGTGTCCCCTGCATTGGCAGGCAGATTCTCAACCACTGCGCCACCAGGGAAGCCCTGGACTCTGTTTAAAGACGAATGCGTGGACGACTTGCAGTGAGCATGTGACAGATTTCCTTAGACCATCGGTTGGCTTCCCACGTCATACGTTTTGGTCCTTAGTTCAGGTGTTTTCTACTAGAAAACGGCCGCTTTGTGGTGTCTGCTGAACAGGCTCAGGCTCTGTGCCAAACCCTGCTTTGTTCGTCCCTCGAGCCTCACGTTACCACCGTGTAAGTGGGGAGAAGATGCTCTTAGTCTTACTCTTTCTCTGGAACAAGAGAAATACATCATCAGTCATTGTAAATTTCAGTCCTGGATCTCCAGTGCAAAACGCTAAGTGTCAGAGCTACCATCCTAGCTTTAACGATCTCTAAGAAATGTCGAAGAAAAGGGACCTTCTCGACGACCATCCCCTTCTCGCTCTGCCTGGCCTTCTCTTGGGCAGTGTGCATGGGGCTGGGAGGGGACACACCACAGCTCATGACGTTTCAGGTAGCATAAGTGTAGGTTGCTATCACAACGGTCATCCTCACCAACGCGTACGTTCAGGTGGCTGATGGGTTTAGACCTTGTGCTTCTCCTGCTGAGTGGGGTTGGAGTGGAGATGCAGGTGATGGGGAGGGTTAGGATATAACACACTCTGGTTTAGCTTTTCACAGAACTGAAATTGCTTAGTCGGTGATTATTTTGTATCCCACTTGCTGATTGAAGAATGACCAAGAGGCTATAGGCAAAAGGGTCCAGCTCCAAAATGCTCCCGCATGAATTTTCTCGGAGACTATCTTTAACCCCATGCACCCTGCACTGAACATCTTATAGGCTTTATAGTAAAAAGAGCATGTATAAATGTACATATATGTGGGGAAACCTTCGCTTAAAGGTCTTGTCTTTAAAGTCATCAGAAAAGAAATAGTGGAGAAAGGCTTTATTAAGTTTACAAACATTTGCTGAGCTCCCATCATGTCGAAAGCACTGGGGTAAGTGCTAAAGATAGAAAATCAACTATACTTCAATAAAGTTAAAAAATAAAAAAGAAAGAATAAAAAAGGCAGGGTGTCTCTGCCCTCAGGAAGTCTGCAGACATTTGAGAAGACAAACAATTACATTAAATGTGATAAAGGATCCAATAGAGAAAAACCAAAAGTGTCGTAGGGATTCCCGGAGAGACTCAAGGCGGCGGCAGCGGCGGGGGTAGGGGTGAGGCCGAGCCTGGTCCAGCACCGGAAGGGGACGCTGCACTGCTGCGGCACGTGCGGGAAGTGCTCCGTCAGTGAGAGCGCCTTCAGGCACCAGCGACCCTCGCTTTACATCCCAGTGTCCGTAATGGAAAGACGCACCATATAAAACGGGTGCAGAAAGCTTTACGCTGCAGCACATTCCTGATTGAACATTAAAGGGCTACAGCAGGAGGGCAGTAAGAAGTGTGAAGAATGCAGGGTCTCCATTAGCCCAAACTTCTGTGTTCAATCATTAATAAACAGAGAGCGAGTTTCCTCCCTCTGCCAGGCTCTGTTCTGAGACCAGGGATACAGGCGGGAGCAAGATGGTGTTACCGCCCTTGAGAGGACTTTCAGTTTCTGCTGGGAGGGGACAGACAACAGACACACACGCAGATAAATAATGCAGTGTGAGTTTAGATATTGATGAGCATAACAGAGCTGGAGAGCGGCTAAGGAGGAGCTGAACGTGGCTGTGCTCAGTAGGGGGTCAGAGAAGGCTCTCAGA
This sequence comes from Balaenoptera physalus, assembly GCF_965194825.1. NCBI lineage: Eukaryota > Metazoa > Chordata > Mammalia > Artiodactyla > Balaenopteridae > Balaenoptera > Balaenoptera physalus. The sequence goes on along the minus strand of NC_138899.1, from coordinate 80,046,863 downwards.
GGGAGAGGTATGTGATGAGAGCAAAGCAGCACGTGCAAAGGTCCTGGGGCAGGGACGGGCCCAGAATGTCTGCATGACGGAAAGGACGACAGTGCTTGCTGGAGCTGAGGGCTCCAGGTGGGGAATGGGGGGCAGTGGGGCTGGGGCACAGAGGTCAGCGTCAGAAGCCAGACCAGCTCTCCCAGAGGGGAGACCCCACACAGCGATTATGGGGGAATAGCCAAGCGATACCAGTATCAGAAGAACCACTGTTACAAAGACAAAACACTGTATCTGAGGACGGTGGGAAGCCTCAGCCATCACTCATGCTTGTGTAGCCGTCGGAGACTTCAGCCTCTCTGAATAAAAACACAGAGGGGACTACCGGGGAGGGTCTCCCCCCTCCATTGGAAGAGCCACATTAGGGGAGAATGCTGTGGTCGCAGTAAACATGGGGAGCCTTCCGGGTGAGTTTATCACGGGGCAGTCCTCAGGGATTTACACAGGGAGAGCAACCCCGGGACTGTACCGAGTGTGCAGCAAGATGTGAGACGCTGAATTCTGTGCTCTCGATGCAGTCACGGGCGGTACTTTACAGGTGCCTTTAGAGTTGCTGTTTAAAAGAGGAGAAAGCAAGCGTGGTCGTCCGGGGTTAAAAAGGGCCTGGGGCAGACGAGCAAATGTCCCATGAGTCTTTCCAGAATGTTGCTGGACAGCATTTCCTGTCTGAGAAAGCAGGACTTGGGAAGACGAGGAGACTCCAGTGCTGTGAGACATGGTCGCTGTCTGTCCGTCTGCCTGCACCCCTGAGCGGGGATGGCGGACACCAGCCAGAGCCCGCCGTCCACACGCAGGGCACAGCTGCGGTAACCATCCTCACTGCGGAAAGGTCTCTGCTCCTGCAAACTCGTATTCCTGCAGATCACTTGATTGCTCTTTGCAGGGGCTTCCGGAAAGGCCCATCAGCTCTTCCGTAAGGAGCGTCAGCTGAGAGTTCACCCTCCCCCCAAACCTTTGTCTTGCCCCATCAACCTTCAGCTCCCAGGTCGTGATCTCTGCCCGCTCCTAGCCAAGCCTCCTGCACTGGAAGAGCCGCTTTACACCGAACTCCACCATGCCCATGAGATCCAGCCTTGCTCTTCTCCTGAGACATTCCCAGCCCTGCTGGGGGGAGGGAGTCCTCCCCAGCAGTGGTGGGCAACCAGCAAGGCTCTCCTGTCCCCAGGTGCGTACTGGTGTCGGCGGTGGCGCTGATGTGCCAGAGTCCGAGGTGGGGGGACTGACCAAGACCAGCGAGACAAAGCCTGAGAGCTTTCCTCCCGGGGCTTGAGGCAGATTAAAACGTAACAAAATTAAGAGAATGAAAAGACAAACCGCAGAGTGGGGGAAAATGTCTGCAAAATTCATATCTGATAGAGGACTGGTGTCCAAAATACGCAAAGAACTCTTCAAACTCAACCGTAAGAAACCAACCCAATTAAAAAATGGGCAAAAGATCTGAACGGACACCAAAGAAGGTATACAAATAACAAGCATCTGAAAAGATGTTTAACATCACACGTCTTTAGGGAAACGCAAAGTAAGACAACAAGATACCACTCCACCCCGATGAGAAGGGTCCAAATCTGGAACACTGACACCACCAAACGCTGCTGAGGGTGTGGAGCAGGAGGAACGCTCATTCACTGCTGGTGGGAACGCAGAATGGCGCAGCCGCTTCCGAGGACGGCGTGACAATTTCTGACAGAGCTAAACGTATCCTTACCGTACAACCCAGAATTACACTTCTTTGTGTCTACCCAGATGAGCTGAAAACTTATGTCCACACAAAATCCTGCACACACATGTTTATAGCAGTCTTATCCCTAATTGCCCCAGACTGGAAGCAACCAAGATGTCCTTCAACAGGTGAGCGGATAAACTGTGATACTTGCAGACAACGGCATTTTATTCGGTGATAAAGAAGAAATGAGCGACACTGAGAAAATTTAACGCAAGATGCTAATAACAGGGGAAGCGCAATGGTGGGAGGGGTGATGGGGTACGTGAGGACCTTTCGTGCTTTCTCCTCCATTCTTCTGTAAACCTGAAACTGTTGGAAAAAGTAAAATTTATTAATTAGAAAAATAACAAAACACAACCCCAGACAATTATAATAAGACGAGATTAAGTCATTTGGTAGAGGTAGGCCCCGACCGAGTACAGTGGAAAATAACAAAACAGCCTCCTGGCCGAGCCCTGGGGGAGGGGAACACCATCATGGGGGAGGAGCTGGATAGGGGAGTGGACCCCTGGGCAGAGTCCTGAAGGGCGAGAGTGGATTAGAGAGGGCAGTTTAGGCCAAGGAAGGGGGCACTTGATGCTAGGGTGTAGGGTGGGCGTCTTCAAGGAGCAAGGAGGGGAGACGGGAGGGCGCAGCTAAGGAGAGAAGGGGCTGCCTTTGCGTGGAGAGGAGTGTCTTGGTTGGGGAGAGGTGGGGAGAGGTGGGGAGAGGGCAGAGCAGGGGCAGCAGGACTAATTAGGAGCTGGTGCAGGGCCCGAGGGACGGGGGCCCACCAGTCGCCCTTCTCCTGGATGCACGGGCCGGTGCACAGAGAGGGGGATAGGGGCCAGATGAGCAGGGACGGGCGGGGCCCGTGCTTTCTGTAACTGGACTTGACACAGTCCCAGCTTTCTCTTCTGCCACATCTCCACGGGCACAGAAACATCCTTTCTGAACCCCAAAGAGGAATAGATGATCTGATAACTATAAAAAATATTTGACGTGTTGGGTTGCCCCGAAAATCTGTGTTGTGTGGTCTGTTTTAAAGAGTCAGAGGAGTGAACATTTCTCTTTATTACCTTTCAGGAATGAAGATTTCATTCTGAGCTCTTGTGGAAAGAGTAGGAAAAAAGAGTTCAAAAAAAAAGAAAAGAAAGGTCTAGATTATGTTTCATTTGTATAGTCAAAGACTCCAGAGCGGCATAACAGCGTGACTTTTCAAAGTGCATAATGACCCTCTTCATTAGTTTTAGCAACTTGTTAGAGTATTTTGGAGGCAGGATTTTCTGTGAATAGGGAGCAGACACGTATAGAAAAGAGGTCCCCTCGCTGACAGCATGATAATAGCTCCGTCCCGTTATAGAACAGACAGCCACACAACACAAGTTAGTTCAAAGTCACTTGGTATTCAGAGAAATTTACTGTAATTCCTCACAAAAAAGGACCTTTGAAAATTACATTTAACATACTGTATCCCTGTAATCCTTCATGTTTTTGGCCTTCCTATAATTTGTGCTGAAGTCGTTATCCGTTAAAAGCAAATTTTAAAATATAAGATCAACGTTTTCAAGGTATAAAAAAAAAAGACAATCTAGGTCAGCTCATGTGTTCCCCTCCCTCCCTCCTTTCTCTCTAACTTTTCCTCCATGTTTGCTGCTCCTTCCCAGGAAGCTTTAGCTCAGCGGCCATCACCATGCAGGCCTTTGCATCCATCCACACCACGAACGGCGGCTGGGGGTCTCCCAGGGGTCCCCACGGCCAAGGCTCCTCCGAGGGGCGAGGGCTGGGCCCCTCTCGGCCTAGAGCAGCTCCGCCTTGATCTCTTTGTGGTTGGGGGCGTCTCTGTGTGATCTGAGTTGGAGATAGGGCTCCTGGCTCGAACGAAACAAAAGGAAAGGCTGAAAACCCGTGATCTTGATTAAACTGGCAGACAGACCAGCTCATGTATGTATGTGTCCTCTGTCTCTTGTGGCCCTGATTCTTGTTGTCCTCAGAGGCCACGTAGATTAGGATGCCATTGGCTAAAACCCCTGCTGCCCCAGACTCTCACTGTCTGCTCCTGAAACTCTGGAATCAGAGACTTCAGGCTGCATTGATCACTAGCTCTCTGACCCGGGAGCTGAATAGGCTTTTACTAATAAATCACGTCGTACTCCTCATCTTATGCAGGAAGCAACGACTTCTTCCTCTTACAGAGTGTGGACCTGGAAAACTCACGGAGCAAAGTGAGCCTGCGGTCGCCTGTCACTGGGCACGATGCTTTACTGCCCTAGGGCAGGTGTGTGTGCACGTGTGAGTGTGCGTGCGTGTGCATGCATGTGCATGCACGCAGGTGTGTGTGCATGTGTCCAGGTGTCTCTGTGTGCACGTGTGTGCGTATGTGTGTAGGTGTTTTCTTAGATTCCTGTTTGAGACATTAGGATAGAAATATTATGGAAAGTTAAAAGCCCAGAAAGTGTCCTGTCTGAATATCTCGTCCAGATTTGGCAGATAAGAAGGCTGATCAATTTCCCATTGAACTTTTCTCTGGTTTAATTTTTTCCAAAAGTCCAGCATGGGATTCCGAGCACATGGGGGTGAGTGGAAGTGGAGGAGCCTGAGGAAGCCGTGCCCTGGGAAGGGCTTTGCCTCCTGACGTATCAAGACTCAGATTCACACTTTGACGCTCTCTAGTTGGTGACCTCTGGGGAGATTTTAATCTCTCGACACTTCGGTTTCCTTCTCGGTAAAATGGGGATCACGAGGCCTCACCCTTTTGGCACGTCGGGAGGGGAAGGTGAGGGGGCGGAAGCGGGGATGATTGTGAGCCGAGGGCTCTGCTGGGGCGGGGATCGCTGTCAGCGCTGCTTAGTCCGTGGTGTCTGGGGCAGCACCCAGGACACGGGAAGTGCGCAGAAATGTTTGTAAGAGGCATACTTTGTGTGTGTGTCATACTAGCAAAATAGTAACAGAACCCCGAGATGAGATTGGATTGAGCTTTCCCATCCGTTTTCCACTCCCCTGTACGCGTGGGTGTGGGGAGACCGCAGATCAGGAATGCACTGGGTGACGGTCCATCCGCGGTGGGACAAGGCAGAGACATGGTGGGCTGGGGCCTGCTTAAACTAGCCACCTTCCAGTCCTACCCTCGCCAAGGAATCTCCTAGTAACGGCGTAGAGAAGGGCTTGCACAAGTGTGGCCGCACATTCGCGAAGCATCCATTTGGCTTGAGGGGAAAATAAAACCAGAGCGCGTGTCTTCGTGCGGCTTGTGGGCAGAGGTTCCTCCCCTGGACAGGGCAGCACGCGGCTCTGCCCTTGGACAGAGGGAACCAGACGGGGAGCTGGCGCCCCAGGTACGCGCCCCGGAGAGCGAGGTCTGACGCTGAACTCTGAGCGCTCCTGAAGTCCTCGGTTGGGGTCTTTATGACCTCTGATGGCTATTCCAGTAATTGTGGGAGGTCCCCTGATTCAAAGAGAGTGAAGTGAGGCCGCATTAAGAAAGGGCGGTACTCCCAGCTGCGGTCAGGGGGCCTCGGAAAGGCCTGAGGAGCCTCACGCAGGGCCCGCTGTCTCGGAAAAGTGAGGCATGACATTTAATGTTGTAGAAAAGCTGGACTGCACTTTCGTTCCCAGGAGACTTCTCCAAACACTTCAGCTGCGTCAGCATCAACTGACTCGTAAGGACGCTGCTCTGTCGTCCTGGGCTTCACAGCCGAGCCTGAGGCGCTTTGCTGCTGTCAGAGCCGAGGCGAAGGGCCGAGTGAAAGGCGGGCTTCCGGAAGGGAAGGACCAGCTTCGGCATCACTCAGCATCTCTCTTCGTTTGTCTTTGTGAAACTCTAAACCGTCTAGATTTGCATGTCGATGAAGTCAGGAAGATTATCGTTAGAAGAACAAAACACCAGCAAAAACCCTTTCTTTGCTGGTGAAATTAGTGTAGAAAATTAACAGTTTTCTCCAGAAGCGATTTGTTCCCTGTGTAAAATCAGCCCCCAGATCGCCTTGTGTGGCCTGCTTCCCACAGCCTGTGTCGGGAGGGGATGGAGCGGTAGAAGGAACCACTTGGATTTCTGTCTGTCCGCCTCGTGCCTCCCCGCCCTGGGCCCCCTCCCTTCATTCAGGTCATTCCTTTCAAAACACTTCAAGAGAGGGGAGGACCTACCAGTTATGGCATCTGAGAACATTGTAGAAAACTGTAGTCCCGGAGGACACAGAGAAGCTATAGAACCAGGGGATCAGGCTTTTAGTTCCGAGCTGCCGTTAAGTAGCTGTGCAGCTTTGGGGAAAAAAGCAACTTGACTGTATTGAAAAACTACTCTGTGTCATGTACTTTACATGTACTTTCTTAGTTAATCCTCACAAGATACCCATGAGGGGGGTAGTTCCATACTTATTTTGAAGACAAAGAGACTGAAATTCAGAGTGAGTATGTGAGTTTTTCTAAGCTAACGTCAGTAATACGTAAAGGAAAAGAAAACCAGGGGGGCTGTGGTTTCACGGGAAGCCTTGATGGGCCACCCTGGGAGAATGGCTTGGGGTCTGGATACAGGCCGGATACTGACTTGTCACAAGTTGGGGGACCCTAATGTCATCCAGGGCACAGAGGCCAGGAGTCCCAGTGGACGCCCTGCAGTGGCCAGGACAGCCCTCACACCACAAGTTCTCTGGTCTAAATGCCAAGGTTGAAAAACCTCGTTTCATGTATGGAATTCCATAGGTTAATTTACGGAATTCAGTTGGTGGAAGATTCAAAGAATCGGGGAAAGCGGGGCTCTTCCTGGTAGTTTGGGTCTGTAGGAAACGAGGGCTTCTCTACCTTGTGAGCAGATGCCCCTTCCCCACCTCACTCCCAGCACCCCTCCCAGCACAGCAGGATGGGGACCCAGCTGGACGGATGGGAGGCCACTTGGCTTCGGTGTAGGAAACAGTCAGAATCGGGCTGCGGGAATGGAAGCCCAGGGAGATGGTGGGGTGAATGGTGGGAGCCTTAGGTTCCAGCTGGCCACCCACCATTTTGGAGGACCAGCCTGGAGGTCTTGGAGCCAAGAGCCCCCTTCCAACCATTTCCTGTTTCCCCAGTGAGCTGAAAGCACCTACCCGCTCAAGCAATGCTTTTCAGTCCCCAGAGGGGACTGAACCCGCCCCCCAGGCATTGGCATTTCGTGGTGCTGGGCCGGGGTGCTGTGCCCCCCGGGTGTCTGCACTGCTTCTTCCCTCACAACATACACCTTTCTGCTTGAAAGTCACCCTCTCAGAAAATCCTTCCTGACCTTAAAACAGGCTTCACCCCCTTCATACCTTCTGTTCCTCCTTCAAACTGCATGATTTATATCTTCACAGCTCCTTCTGAGACTTGAAATGGTTGTTTACTTGTTGACCTGTTTGTCTGCATCTCTCGTTAGAATTTAAGTTTCGTGGGAGCAAACACTTTGCTTGTCTCGGCCAGTGCTTTAGGCAGTATTGCAGTACCTTGATCAGTATTCGATACTTTTTTTTTCCAAAGGAAGGAATGAATGCCTGTGTGTGTGTGTGTGTGTGTGTGTGTGTGTGTATACACCTGTAGAGCAGGGAGCTGCACAGTTCCAGGGCACTGCAGACCAGGCCACCGGGGGCACAGTTTTGAAAGATCTTTCATCACTTGAACTCACGGAACCCTTGTAGGGATTATCCATAAAGGATTACAAGTTCTCGATTATATCCCCTCTAAGGGTTGAGAGTAGTGACCAAGTTACGAAGGCAGCACGGATCGAGCCCTCTGACTGCCTGGCCGGGTCACTCTTTGTTTAATTTACTGTGAGCACCGGATGAGCCAGCATTTCATCTGGAGTTTAACAAAAACTCTACTCAGACCATCTGCTTCAGAAACAATAAATAAATAGAAAATACAGATTTAAAAATAATTAGGAAGACAGCCCATTGGCCCATCAGTCACCCATTTGGGAAAGACACTGATAGCCGTGTTATTCTCAAACTATCTCAGTTATTCCTAATTGATCAAAATACCCTGATGTTTATAGCAAATGAGAGAATGACTCAGAATGAAATGAAGTCAGCGAAATGCCAGAAGTTTTTACATCCAAAACAGAGACATGGCCCATATGTTCAGAAATACTTTTGTCCTTAGGAAATGTTTATGAAAAAAAAGTGGATAGGCACTTCCTCAGAAAGAGACTCAACTAATAGTAACACAGTTCAGATAACAGAAGCACTTTCCTATTAAGCTCACATTGCCTTTTACTTACTGATTGTCCACGATCGCGTTTGAGAAACCATTCAGACAGCAAATGCAAAAAGTTGCCCTCATGGCATATTCGTTTCACCTGCAAAAATTTCAAAAAGTTGAAAGTTCTCAGAAAGTTTTTCATGGTATCACCCATGTATTGTTTTGATAAATAAGCACGACACGTGATAAATAAGGCCATTGCCTCATAATATACAAAATATATCCACACATGTTTATAAACAACTATAAATCTAAAATCGGCACTCCACACAATCCCATAAAATCATATTGGCGTGTATAATCATTTGATCGTTTTTCAAAGTAAGAAGACACTTAGGTGGTAAAAAATATGGTAAAAGAATATGGACTAAGGAGATGGTGGGTGTGCCGTGGAGGCCTTGAGGGGCAGGACAGAGGGGACCACCGACTGCCTGGGAGAACAAGTGCAGGAGGCTTGATTAGCGGGAAGTTCGGATCCCGTCTTGTGGACACATTTCGGTGGTGGTGGCTTATCATGAGGGCGGGCATCATGTAGTTTATCATCTGGATTGGGGCATTTGCGGGAGTACCAGAGGGCCTTGTGAGTAGTGACTCTGGGACAGCGGGTGTGCGTTGGAGCTGTTCCTAGGCGCTCCTGTCACCTCTGTGGGGCGGCTGTTTCCACAACAATTGTTCGTAACCGTGTCACCACTGCCTGGGAGGGTCCCCTCTTCCTGGCGAAACTCCCGCTCCTGAATGCCGCTGGACCCGAAGATGTGCTTCTCGCAAGTAGGATCTGGAAGGGCTAGACTGTCACTCTGCGATGAGGTTACAGAGCGCGTGCCTTTCGGCCCCTCCCCGCCCCTGGCTTCCTCCTGGGTCCCCTCCCTGGGAAGCGGGCTCCTGCCTTGTGAGCTGCCCTACGGAGAGGCCCACAGGGCAGGGAACCCTGTCTCTGCCAACTTGGAAGCCAGCCCCCATGAGGTGACACAACCCAGCCAACGCCTACATCACGAGGACCCCACTGAGCTCGTCCACAGGAACGGGAGATGGTAAATGTTTGCTTTTCTAAATCCCGAAGTTTCAGCGTCCTCTGTTACATAGCGAGAGGGAACGATGCAGAGACCTTAAGATGCGGTGTCCTAAGTGACTTTTTCCCAGGGCTGAGAGTCAAGATGTTTAAGCACCAGCACAGCACAGGCACCAGGCCATCGGGTGGACGTGAGGGGCCCATTGTCCCCTACTTCTCCTTGAGCAGAAGCCTCCTGTTTTGAAAGGAGGTCCGAGGAGGGTCTCAGCCTGGGAGGACAGGCGCAAAGCTGTCTGCCGGAATCAGGTCAGTACTGGGAGTGAAGAAAGTGGCTGCATTTAAGAGCACACGAGGCGGCTGACGGCCTGGGAGTGGAGACGGGCTGCAGAGGACGGCCCCTGGGGTTCCAAGTCCACGGACATTTCCTTTGCCCACACAGTGGTGGCCAGTGCAGAGGCCTGAATGTGAGCACATGTCGACATTTGAATGCTGGGAAGTATCCTGTGAAAACCCAGCTTCTCATGAAGGATTGCAAGATGCAGCCCCAGGACCGCCCAGCACCCCTGCGCTCGGGGCTGAAAGGCCCGGCTGCCCCCAGGACTGGTGCACACGCAGCGGTGGGTGCCTTGCCCTCGGGCTGGCTGACGGCAGGGCAGGCGGCCCTGGTTTCCCTTGCTCCCCACCTCCCTGCCCCTCATCCTCTGGGCAGGCCTTGGCTCTGGTGGTGTTTTATCCTGGAGTTCCCACTGCGGGCCAGGTCTGTGGACGGAGCCCTCTCAGGAGACCGGTATGGGTCAGCCGTTCGGGGTCAGAGCAGCCGCCGTTTTCAGTTTCCATGGAGAGCGGGCAGTATGGGGCCCCCGGGGGTGATGCTGGGAGCAGGGCCACCCCGATGTGTGTGCATTCTCGCTCCCCCTGAAGGAAAATAGAAGCTGAGTTTGTGTCTCTGCAAGCCTCCTTCAATTTTCTGTCCTCTGACCGTGGTTCCCTTGAATTTAATTGAATTTAGACTTTTAGAAAATGGGGAAGGAAAGACAAACAAAAGCAAACTGCATTGAGAATCCCATCACCAGCGATCTGTGGCTTTCCGGGTGTCCTGAAACAAATTTTCTTTAGCCAAGGTGTGTAGAATTCAGCTCAAAATTTATGGTGAAATGGCCTCAAAATTATTTGAAGTTCACACAGCAGGATAATGAATTAGGAAGAAAAAGAACATAATCCATTTCTCTCTCTCTCTTCTTTCCCCTTTCTCTTTTTCTTTCTTTTTTTCCCTTCCTTCTGACCTAGCTTCTGAGATTGTGAAACTGTTGCATTGGTAGTTTTTTCTCCCCCAAGAGGTGCTCCTCAGAGGGTTTTAGACACATCAGGGTTCTATTATAAGTGGCTGCCTTTCACCATGTGGAAAGATTGAAATTGAATTTATTTTTGTGTGCTCTGTGCCTGATGTGTTTAAAGGTGCAGAGGGCACCCTGGGGCCCCGAGGTGAGTGCATGAAATGACAACAATTAAATGAGATCCAACTGAAAAAGTAGGAGCTGAAAGAACACAACCCAGCACTGGGAAAGGAACCCAAGCTCCTGCCAGGGCTGGAGGGGCCCGGAGGGGACAGCAGTCACCTGCGTGGGTTCCAGAGCCGGTCATGCCCGGGGTGCTAAGCCTCACCTACCTGTTCTGTGCATTGGGGGAAATAATTAGATCCAGACGTGGGATGTTGTGAAGAGGAAGGGAACAGTCCAGTAAAGTCCAGCGTGCAGAGCACAGGTCGGTGCCACCCCGGCACTGGTTTCCCAGTAGAGCTGCCGGTGCTCGCCTTTGCCTCTGTGCCGCGGACTCCTGTGCCGCGTGAGAGCCGATCCCTTTGTCTCGGCCACGCCGTCCAGCTGGATTACAGAGATCTGCTGGTTCCACGTTGGCACTCAGTTTTACCGGCCAGTCTTTAACTTTCAACCTCGTATCTGTGCTCAGCATGGCGCTAAGTGACAGGGCCTGTTGCCATCGGCTCCTTCAGGGTGCAGGTCCAGAGCCCTCGAGGTGGCAGGACAAGCACTCCAGGTATCTTGTGCCTGTGAAAACGGAGGCTTAACGAAGAAGTTAAGCGAGGATTTGAATTCACGTCTGTGTTCGTTTGTATGGAAAAAGGAGAATTGTTCTAAAATAATTTTGTTTTGTTTTGTTTTTTAGTTCTGTAAAATTTATTGTACTGACGTAGAGTTGATTTACAGTGTTGTGTTAGTTTCTGCTGTACAGCGAAGTGATTCAGCTGTACGTAGGTACACATTTTTTTCCCTATTCTCCATTCTGTTGTTTTGTTCTGTAAGTTTCAGGTGTGCAGCACTATAATTGGACACCTGTATGCACTGCAGAGATGCACACACGTCACGGCCATGTTGAGTCATTTTCCGTCATGAAGTAGTTTTTGCAGTTGCGTCTGCAGCTTTATTCAGAACGTTCTGGCCTGCAGGAAGGGGGCGCCCTGCTGAGTGGCTCGGTTGGGTGGTTGTCATCCGTTGAACCCATGCAAGGGGGCGCGAGCTTTCCACCCCCCAGCCCGAAGCCCCCATACTGTCCCGTCCGGGTGGGTAGTTTGCTGTTAACCCTTCGGTGGCTGCAGCTGCTGACTCTCCTTCCTCATCTGTTACAGATGTCTCCAGGAGGAGAGCTTATGGTGGATGGCAGCAGTGATTTTAACGGCTAATTGAAAAATCATGGGCTTTTCAAGCTCAGAAAGGCTTTCACAAAGATTGATGGGGCCCACGGATGTGAGGCTTACCTTCCCCGCTCTGTGTGGGACCCCGTCTGTCCTGAGGGTGTGAAGTAGGCCGGTCACCGCCCCCTGTCCCCACTGCCCCTCGCTCTCCCTCTCTGTCTGTTAAATGGCTGGATGTCATTGACTGTTGGAATGCGGGCTCAGTGATTTCCCTTCTCTTTTCAGTTGTAAACTTGGGAGATGATAAGAGGGCCTGGGATATCTTGAGGTGGCTTTTTTTCTGTGGGTGGAAATGTGGCTGTGATTTATTCCACATCATGGGAAATATACCTATACCTTCTTTCCTGAAGTGGTAAAGAGACCCTTTAAACAAAGAAATGGCATGGTGACACATGGGTGGTGATGTCACCAACACCTAATAAATAAACAATAGTATTTTACGTGTTGTGCAATGTTTCTGCTTCCCCAGATCCTTGCAGCTGTGGCATAAGCTGCTTCTGGAAGAAAGCCGATGTGAATGTGGGTGAACATCCATTAAGGATTGGGAATTTAGAGCTTTCTCCGTAACTGTCACTCTGGTATGGAAAGCTCCCAGGGGGTCCTCAATCTCCCCATAGACTAGGTTAGTACTTCTCACACTTTAGAATTTCATGCAGCAGTAAAATTTCCAAAAACAACAGAATCCTGACATGTTTGTCAACTTTTAATTTTGCTAAAAACTAAGAACATTAGAAACATTTTAGAAAAACCAAGCTAAAATCACATCAACAAATAGTCCCTCTTTGACCTATAACCACTGAATGTTTCATAAAAGAAATAAAATTTCAACACCAAAATACTTGAAAAGCTTAGGTCCCTAATTTTTAAATAAATGAGTCTTTAAAATATACTACAGTTTGCATTAAGAAAAGTTTACTGCATTTTTCTCATTTTATTGTGGCCTCATCTACTTTTTTAAACCTCTAACAAAGGTGGAACCAAAATACATGATTGATTAAACTCTGCCTGGGTAAATATAGGAAAAAACCCACCTACCGAACGTTGCTCTGTCTGGCTGGTAAAGCCAAAGAGGTGATTTTTAATTTTTCTTTTTGTTTATGTGTGTGTATTCTAAAATTTGTAAAAACAAACAAACAAACAAAAAACACTTAATGTTATTACTAATAATAGAATTACATAAACTATGTTAGATCCTCAAACCAGATTTTCTGAGGCAGGGCGGCCGTCAAGTCTGGGGTGTTAATACAAGGGTCAGACACCAGGCTCCTCCCGAGCGTGTACCCTTAGCAGCCGGCGGTAGTGGGTCCCCTGCCTTGTGGTGACTGGGGGGGGAGAGGTCACTGTCTTGGCCTTTCCTGCTTCTCCCACCCCCTCGCCCCCAGTTCCAGCCCCTCCTCCCAGGTTCCCGAGAGCTTCCTCTTGATACCCCACGGTCCTGCTGTCTCGTGCTTGCTTTTTTTTTTTTTTAATTATTTATTTATTTATTATTTATTTTTGGCTGTGTTGGGTCTTCGTTTCTGTGCGAGGGCTTCCTCCAGTTGTGGCAAGCGGGAGCCACTCTTCATCGCGGTGCGCGGGCCTCTCACTATCGCGGCCTCTCTTGTTGCGGAGCACAGGCTCCAGACGCGCAGGCTCAGTAGTTGTGGCTCACGGGTCTAGTTGCTCCGCGGCATGTGGGATCTTCCCAGACCAGGGCTCGAACCCATGTCCCCTGCATTGGCAGGCAGATTCTCAACCACTGCGCCACCAGGGAAGCCCTGTCTCATGCTTTTCGTCTGTGTGGCGTTTCAGCTTCTCTGTCCTCTGCTGGCTGGTCTGCATCCTCTTGTTCTGTCTCCAGGTGAACTTCCTGAAAAGGGAAGATGCTGGTTCGGCCTAATGTGAATCCCGCCGCCGTGAACAGAGGCTCGTGCAGGGCCCCACGGAGGCCGTCCCAGCTGCCTGGCTGGCTGCTTTGGGGCCGGAGTCCGGCCCCTGGAAAGACCCGGGAGGCAGGCGACGAGGTGGAGCTCGCCTGAGCTCTGGGCTCTGGGGGAGACAGCCCAGGTTACGAAAGCCCCCCCCCCCCCGTGGCGTCCCCAGCAGTGGCCACCCACAAAGACCACCTGCTCTCGTGCGCGGTCCGGTGAGACCCAGCTCACCCCTCCACGTGTGGCTTCTGGGACTCGCGATCACGCTCTCGTTTATTCCCCTCGATGAGACCCCCACGTTTCCCATGAGTGCGCGTCCTCTCTGTGGCAGCGGCCTAGTAGAGTCGCCCCTGAACTGGCTCGTGCACTTTGTCTTTGGCATAAGAAGTTTTTCTCCATTTCTATTCATGAGTAAACTGAAACGCGCCCCAAACCACACGTTCGAAAATGGCTGGGGTTTGGTTTCAACGGTAGCTGTGGAACAAGGCTCCGAAGCCGGGGCGTCAGGTGGGCATCGCGGGCTGGTGGAGGCTTGCCCAGGAAGGGGCTCCGAGCGCCGTGCGCTCCTGCGGGCCAGTCCCCACTTGCCGATGAGGTCCTCCTGTGTCACAGACACGGAAGCCGACGCTCTTTTCCCCTGCAGCTTTGTGTCCCTTCAGAAGCAAGCACTCGGGATTCTCCCAGAAGCACCTGCGCCGCTCACCATTCTTACACTGAGTGCCGGAGTCTTGGCGAGAAGCTGGAAGAATCCAGACGTGAAAATAGGCAGCAGGCTTGTTATTGACGTGAGCCTGATGGGTTGCGTGTTCGCCGCTGTCCAGAGGACTTACAGCTGTGACTCTGGAAAGCTCTGGTCTCTCTGGTTATGGCCCAATGGCAGAAAGAATTGCTTTTTCACCGCCTTCTCAGGCTACAACCCTGGACGATTATGCACAGTTTGCTTGTCTAGGAGACGCTGCCCCGGAACTTGTGTCTTGAATAAAACAGATGTGTGCAGCCCACGTCCAAGTGTGTTGCAGAGACCACCAGCCCTGCTGGGCAGGGGGCTTCTGGCGCCTGTGACGGCGTGGCCGGGATGGCAGGGGCTGCTCTGGGTGGGACCTTTCTCTGCTTCAGGTGCCACGTCTGTGTGACAGAAAGTCTGACCCCAAAGGTATTTTGGGATCCTGAGTAAAATTTAAATAAATTCATGATCTACATACTCTGCACGTTACGAAATTCTCCAAATTTACTTCCTTACAGAATTTTCCCCTTAATTTGCAATATCAAACAACCCTGGCGTCTATAAAGAACCAGTGAAGACCTTCATGGATTAAGTTTTGCTGCTCTCGTGTTCATCGGGCAGGGGAGGGGCAGCGTGGAGGGGCCGGTGACTGGCACTGCTTACACAACCCAGGCTGTCAGCAGGCACTTTCGTCCTGGTTTTAAAAAAAGACACGCGCACACCTCACAATAGGTGATGATTCTAGAAAATGCTTATTTTCTTTCTGTCTCTGGAGTGTTTGAAATTATTCTTTCCATTTTAAGGCTAATAGGCCTCTTCTTTTCATAAAACATAATGCTATTATTTAACCTGAAAGTATAATACATTATTTTAAGTCTACTTGAACCATTCACATAAGTGGAGGAAAAAGATGTTTCCAGAGTTCAAGTGTATTAAAAACAAAATTAATTCCCTACTTTTGCTTTTCCAAGGCCTCTGGCTTAGCCTTAAAAGCCAGCTCTATTCATAATCTGCATTTAGGAAAAACAAAAATAATAAGTCGTGTCCTGAGAATGAAAAGAAAATGTATTTACATCAGTGAATTCCTATTAAGTGAGACATGGTTTGAACACCAATGGAGTTCAAACGGCTTGTTCAAAGATGGTGGCAAAGAAAGGCCGAGCATCCTTGTGCCACCCTGCACTGCGGGTCTTTGCCTCTGGGCCACGTTTCCTAATAAAAACAGGGCCTCTGGAATTTCATTGTCTGGGATCAAACCCCTGTTCTTCCACTTACAAAACCTGTGATGAGGCTGAGTTACCTGGCTGTCTTAGTCTGCTCGGGCTGCAATAACAAAATGCCATAGACCGGTGTGGCTTGTAAAAAACAGATGTTTATTTCTCACACTTCCGGAGGCTGAGAAGATCAAGGTGCCCTGAGATTCAGTGTCTGGCGAGGGCTCGAGTCCTGGTTCCTGTGTCCTTACACGGTGAGGGGGTCTCTGGGATGTCCATAAGGACACTCATCCCATCACGAGAGCCCCGCCTGCATGACCTCATCGCCTCCCAAAGGCCCACCTTCCCGCACCAGCACACGGGGGTTAGGTTTCAACGTATGAATTACTGGGCGGGGGGACCCATTCCGTCTACAGCACTAACCTTCCTGGGTGCTGGGTCCTTCTCTCTGAGTGGCGGATGCAGACCCCTGGGGCTGGCGGTGGAGGGGCCATAAGGAGGGAGCGTGGGTACGTTGCCCAGAGCCGCTCCGTGTTACTGAGGTAGGTGCGCGCGCCTGCCAGCGGCAACCGGTGTTCAAGCTCCTACTCTGACCGTGGTTCCGTCCACTTCCCCGTTTTCCTGCCCCATGATGAGCACAGCGCCCGGCCCCTCCCCCCGCCGCCCTGCAGCACGAGCCCCGCTCTGGGCCCAGGAACATGCTTTTCCTTCCCGGATGGGCAGAACCTGCTTCTGCACGGGGAGCCGCCTCGGCCATGCCTGGTGAGGCGGGAGGGAGGGCCCCGAGTCCCGGAGCACGTCCGGGGCCGCCACAGTATTTCGAGTTCTGTGCTGGGTGACCAGGGTCCTGCGGGGATGTGTCCTGAGAAAGCAGCCTCTCTCTCCGCGGTGGCCGTGCTCTCATACACAAGGAAATGCTGCAAGATGGAAAGTAAGATTCGATGTGCTGGGGTCACCTCGTCCGTGCCCCACTTTCCTGAGTGCGGGGGAAGCTCCACGAGGCAGAGCTGACATCCCCTGGGGCTGAGAGCTGCAGGTCTTCCCAGAACCCGAGGGAGACAACGCTGGTCCCCAAGGTCAGCGCACACACATCCGGGTTGTGTGCAGATGGCCGAGGCGAGAAGGCAGGGAGCGTTTTCTCAGAGTGCGAACCAGTCTCCAAACTGGCTTCAGCCCCAGCCGAGCTGTTTGCTGAGGCCTCGAGAACACCCAGGAGAGCTGCCCGGGCGGCTGGAGGGACGCAGCTGTGCGCCGTCAGAGAGGAGCCCACGTTCTGCACGTGGACCAGCTCCAGTGCATTGATGCTGGCGTCTGGCCCTGGACCCGGGGGTGACTGGCCTCCGAGGATGCCGTGCATTTCTCAGGCCCTTCTGAAGGCCCTGCAGTTGCTCCGCAGAGAAGCCAAGTTGAACATTCTGTGCATAACTGAGCACCTCCTAATGGGAGTGGACATCGCCGAGTGTCTGGGATAGTTCAGCGTCTGGTTCAATTGGGAAACTCACCAATAACCGTGACCTCCCAGTCATCCGGGGCTACGGGGAGGAAGGAAAACCATTAAGGCCCTTCTAGTCCACCTACATATTCTTTTACACTCCATCACTTTCGTAACTCCTTTATCACATTCACGAATAACACTTTGTTACTATTTTCAATTAAAAGATGTACAGTCAGAAAAATCTCATCAAGATGAGCCCTGAGTTGGCTCTTCATCCATCTGGCAGTGCTACCTTTCTGCAGGTAAGTGAGACACCTGCATTTTCCAGGAGGTGTAAGAAAAGCCCAGAGAGATCCAGTCACGCCAGTTCAATCACAAATACCCACGTCATCGGGGACGTGCCAAACTCAAACTCCAGTCCTCTGCCCAGTAAGCAATGACAGGTGCTTCCCTGCTCCACGTACACAAGGACAATACATCAGAGCAAAGACAGAAATGTACAGATTCTGCATCATCTTACACTTGCACCTGCCCACACACACACACACACACACACACACACTCAGGGATGCTGCTGAAAGATTCTGGGGAACAGGTGGGAACAGACATTGCACTGAAGAATTGCTGTAAGAGTTTTCATGCCCCACGAGGTAGGTACTTATGCGTGCATCTGCATGGCCTCCATCGTAACCCTGGGAGGTGTAGTTAGGTGTCTAGGAAGCAAAGTTTCTGAAACTCACATTTGCTCTTTGAAGTATTGCTGAAATGGTTCTTCTGCAGGCGTTGGTTCTGGAGACCAACGCTGCTGTAAGGTCTTCACTGCTGTCCTGTGACTAAGCCGACCCCAGCAGCTCCAGGCAAGGACCAGTCCTTCCTCTAAGAAGGGCATCTGCTGGCCTCTCTTGATTGATACCGTGTCAGGATGTCTGTGGTCACCGCGAAAGTTTATCTGTGATTGTCAGGCACACCTAAGATTTCTGTTTTTATATATATTTTCCTATCAAGGTTCCTGCAGTCAAGCCCAGATCCTCTGAATGGCCTTTAAATTCAGTCTGATCTCTGTCATGTGCTTGGCCACTGATGTGAGTCACTTTGACATTTTTGAGATTGCAGATGTCCCAGAAGGAGAGCAAAAGAGAAAGTTTTATAAATACTGTGACCTTGAAATTAAAAAGTCACTTTGCTTTCCTGTTCCAGATTTTACCACTTGCTGGCTTGAAATCCAAGTAAGAAAAGGCAGCGAAGTTATGCAACTTGAATTTGTCCTTGCACATCTGCACTGAGCAATGCATACTTACTGACGAGATGCTGTTCTATGTGATGGTCATTCCCTGGAGAACTGGACTGAGTTGTTAGGATTTGAGGGGTTATAATGGCTAAAAAAAATTTTTTTTTTTTGTAGACTTTAAGCCTAACCACGAACCCCAGAGCTACGTGTCCCAAGACTTAAGCACAGGGAATGAAGTCCATCTGCCTGCTAGGCACCAAGGGAGATGAGGAAGGTTGGAGATATGGAAAATGACAGAACACCTCGGAGCTGAGGGGAAAGGTGTTTATAAGGGACTATAGGGGAGGAAAATATGAAAAAACTAGGCTGCACGAAGCACACAAGATAACTTTAGTGCAAGTAGCTAAAGCCGTGTGTCTTACAGTTGGGTGGACAGAAATCCGTCAACCCGAATTCACAGTTCTGTAATGCTTTAGGCTTTACAGATAATATGTATTTTTGTCATCTCTTTGACGATAATGTGAAGTAGGTGAGGATAACAGACATGTTGATTTCAAGTGTGAAGAAACTGGGGCAGAATGAGTACCCTCTCTAGGGTAGGCGAACTTCACAAAAATTATAGCCCAGGAGCTATCAGAGCCCAAGCTTCTCATCAGTACTATGGTTTTTAATTTTACTTCCTGAAGGTAATTCTCCCCCCTCAGTATGATAGTAACACACACTCTTTGCTGACAGTTTTGAAAATGCCAACTGCATCAAGAAATAAAGTTAAAATCACATGTAATTCCACTACCTAAAAATAGACACTGTTCTGGTATAAATTCTTCTAGCCTTTTTTTCTGTATGTAAACACACACAGGGAAACATTTTCCAAATTGGGAATCAGACTGCACTTCCTGTTTAAGAAGCTGAGATCTTCACTTAAGATGGTGAATTTCTTATGTGATCAAGTATTTCCTGTAATATCCTCTGTACTAGCTATATATAGTATTTTGATGGATGCTATACTCGATTTAAATAATCCCTCATTGTTGAGCTCTTTGGTTGTTTTCATGAGTATGGTTTATAGATGGATATTTTGATTGGAAGTTGACTTGGGGAAAAGGGAACTCATCTTTTTTTTTAAAACTTAGAATTTAAAATACCCAATTCTCCTTCCTTAGACATAATTGTAATGGCTTATTTGATGGCTGTGTAATTCACATGTAGTGAAATGCACATATCTTAGCTGTGCAGTGTGGTGGGATTGACACATGCATTCACCCCAGTCAGGTCACAGAGGATTCCCACGTCACAGCAAGCGCCCACACGTCTTTCCTAAGTCAGCCCCCAACCCTTCCCACTGCGCCTGCACGTCTGAGTTCTATCAACACGCACACTTCGGCCTGTTCCAGAGCCTCTTAGAAATTGAACCATGCACCCTTGACATCTTGGTTTCTCCTTTCAACATCATGTTTTTGAGATGCACACATGTTTCCACAGGTGTCTGTAGTTTATTCTTTTCTAATTGCTGAGTAATATTCTATTATATGAATATGACACAATTTGCTTATCTGTTCTCCTGTTGATGGCTACTTGGGTGGTTGCTAATTTTTGGCTATAATAAATAAAATGTTATAAACGTCGCTATACAGGCTTTTGTTTGTTTGTTTTGTTTTAGTTTTTCAAACATATGTTTTCATGGGCGAGTGCCTGGAAATAGGATTGTCGGTCCTGGGTAGGCCTGTGTTTAACTTCATAGGAAGGTTCCCAGTGGTCCTCCAAAGCGATGGTTCCCTGTACTCCATATGCCCCACAGCAGTGGATGACAGAGCTGTGGTCCAGGTGACAAGGACATTGTGTTGGAAGTCTTTTTAATTTGAGCCATTCTGGGGGATATTCTGTGGTTTCCGTGTGCATTTTTCTGATAACTAATTATGTTGAGCCCTTTTTCACGGGAGCATTGGTCATTCACGTATCTTCCTTTGTGAAGTGTCTGATCCGGTTTTCAGTCCATTTTTAATTGGGGTATTTGTCTTTTCATTGAGCTGTCATTGTCCCGTGTATTTTAGGTAAAGGTCCTCTGGGAGATTTATCTGTGAAAGTTTCCCCTGAGCCTGTGCTCTGCTTGGCCATCTGTGTCCTGATGTTTTGGTAGCAGATGAAGCCTCAGTTTTTTTCCTGAACGGTTTGGCTTGTGCTTTCTGTGTTCTAGGAGAGCTTTGCCGACTGAAGGTTGAAAACGTATTTCCTATATTTTCTTCTGTAAGTTTTTCCATCTTTGCTTCTGCAGTTAAGTACACGCTCCATCTCAAATTAATTCTTGAGTAAGATGCAAGGCACGGGTGGTACCATGTGTTTCTCACAGAGATACCCTGTTGTTCCAGCTTCAGTCATTGGAACGACTTTCCTTTCTCGACTGAATTGCTTCGGCACCTTTGTTAAAAGTTAACTTACTGCATAAGTGTGAGTCTATTTCTGGCCTCTGTCTTCTGTTCCGTAGGTGTATTTGTTTCTCTCAGTGCCATATTGACTGGTTACTGTTGCTCTACAGTAAGTCTTGAAATCAGAGAATGTGATTCTTCAGTCTTGGTTTTTTTCCCAAGTATGTTCTGGTTATTCTAATTGTTTTTTGGCATGTCACATACATTTAAAAAAAGAACTCGTCAACTTCTGGGAAAAAAAAGATGGTTGGGGTTTTGATGGAGATTGTATCAATCTGTAGATGAATTTGAGGAGAACTGGTATCTTAGCAATTTTGAGTGAGTCTTCAATTCACAGACATGGTATATCTAGTTATTTAGGTCTTATTATATTTCTCTAAGATTGTGTTCTACAGTTTTCGGTGTGTAGGTCTGACACATATTTTATTAACTGTATCCCTGATATTTTATGTTTTTAGTGTGATTTTAATTACTATTGTTTCAACTGTATTCTCAAATCATTCATTGCAAATATACAGAAATACCACTGACAGTTTCTATATTGACCTTGTATCCTGTGACATTACACTTCTTCATTCTAGTAGTTTTTTGTTTTTTTGACTTTTTAGGATTTTCTACATAGACAGTCATGTGGTTTGTGAATAAAGACAGTTTTGTTGTTACCTAATCTTTACATATTTTATTTCCTTTCTTACTTTGTGCACTAAGCCCTCAGTACAATAATGAAGAGAAGAGATGACAGAGGACATTCTTGCCTTGTCCCCAATCTTACGGGAACACAGTCCAGAGTGTTCCTATTAAATATGATGTTAACTGTGGGTTTTTTGTAGCGCTTTTTATCAGATGGAAGGAAATCTTTTCTATTCCTAGTTTGCTGAGAGTTGCTGTTTTTAAGTCATGAATGGGTGTTGAATTTTGTCAAATGCGTGTTTTCTGCATCAATTGGGATAATCGTACAGCTTTTCTTTTATAATCTGTGGAATGTTAAACCATCCCTATATTCCGGGCCTAAATTCACTTGATATATTGCTATCAAGTCATGATACGCTATCATTTTTATATTTCTTGGCTTGATTTAATTTCTTAATGTTTTGTTAGGGCTTTTGATATTCCTTAAGTGTACTGGTGTCTTTTTTGGGAGGAAGGGTCATCTCTTTTTTTGATTTAGGTTAACGTCACAGCACAAGCCAGGAAGTATTCCCTCCTTCCCACTTTTTGGTTCTTCTTTCTTTAAATATTTCCCGTCTCCACTCCTCTCTCTATCCTCCCGTGAATCCAGCTGCCCACATATTAGACCCTTAGGGTTACTGTCTGGAGGTCACTGAGCCTCTGGCCATCCAAGCACGGTTTGTCTCCTGGACTGCAGATGGTGGGCTTCTGTTGCTGGAGGCCCAGCTCTGGGCCCCTCTCTGAGGAGGGGGCACTGCCGGCCGGTGCAGGCATCTCCGAAGGGCTCACAGGGCTGGTTCTAGGGATGCACAGATAATGAGAATTGACTCTGGCTGCTGGGTTGATTGTGGGCTCTGCTGGCACTCGGCTGAGAATAAAACCCTGCGGGTCCAGCCGCCCTGCATGTAGCCTCCTGGTTTCTCAGCGGAGGCAGGGCCTGTGTGGAGGCAGCTGCAAGGGAGGCCGGGCCTCACAGCCTCTCAGACCAGCCTCACAAGGCAGCGTCTGGGGGGCGGGTGAGAAGCCGAGAGACAGTCGCTGAGCAACAAACAGAATCCTCTTCCATCCCTGCGTCTGCACGGAAGCCGCGGCGATCTCTAAAACGCACGATGCTTCCCGCTGCGCTTAGACAGAATGAAAGCCTCGGTGTGGCCTGCTGGCTGCTCGCCCTTGAGGCTCTGCCCTCGCTTGCTGGTTCCTGCTTTTTCCTCTCCACGCCCACTCCGCTCGGCCGGGACCTGGCAGGGCCTACGTCACCCCCGTTCGCAACTCAGACAGGTCTGTCCTCCCAGCACGTGTAAGCTGGGCCCCTCTCATAATCAGTGGTAGGAGTTTGCTCTTAGGCGTGTGTGTCGGCCACCGCGATGCTTTGATTTGTCTTTGGTCGGTGGCCTTGGTGGACTTGGGCTGCAGGGCCCCGGGTCCGGGAGCTGGCACGGCATCGGTGGTCAGGTCACTCATCCGTCAGTGAGCTATTATCTTCATTACCAACTACCCCCAGCAAGATAAGTGCTTCAGGTATTTTTAGGGAGAATAGGATTAAACGAAGGACCTGTGGGCAGTAGAGAGCGGCCTGGGACAGACCGAGGCTGACCTCACATCTTACTTGTCTTCTCCCACCTGCTCCCTTCTCAGAAAGGCCCTGTGGCCTCCCTGGTGGGATCCGTGAAAGTTCTCCTAGTTTTCTGGGGAAAACAGCTATTGTTGTTTTTCAGCATCTCTGTTTGACCCGATGACCCTCACACCAGCAGAAGGTAATTTAGACAGATTAGGACCTTGGCTCCGTTTCAGGAACCCACAGAAGCCTTGGAATGGAGACAGTCCAGAAATACACACGTGTCCACGTGACCCAGTCTCTAGAATGGGCTATTTTTAAGCTGCAGGAGCTTGTTTTCTCCAAGGATAATTTCCACCCTGTTACTGGAGGGTTGATTCATCCAGGTTGCTGTCTCCTTTGCCGAGACGTCTCAAGGGGAAGGTAGATGAAGGAACTGTTCTTCACGTGGTAGGAATTTTGAGACAGGAAGTGTGCTTAAGTGTACGGGTTCTGAGCAAAATTTGATCATTAGTTTGATCCAGATTTCACTTTTCAGGAAAAGGAGAGATTTTAAGGCGAGGTCAATGAAGTCCCTCAGGCAAGTCCAAAGTAGACTCCAGCAAACACAGAGTGTGTCAGACTGTTTCCCAAGCTCTATAACTGATTCCTCAGTCCCGCAAAATTGCTAATTGTCACTAAGAACCACTCGTGGTGCCATGGCCAGGAGGCACCGCGCCAGGAAGACCAGCGAGCTGCTTCCACTCAGCAGAGGTAACATAAGCCTTTGTCACGCAAGTCGGAGTGAGATGGCCCTATGGGTGATGGGACTCAAAAGGGGTGTGGCCTTGGAAGGACCACGTTGTCTTGGATTTTATATTCTCTGCTCTGAAAACTAAGCCATCGTTCCCAAAATGAACACCTTTGAAAGGGGGGAAAATGCACAAAGGAAAACACAAAGGAAAGGACCCACTCACATTCTCCTGGGAGTGAGGGGGGACATCAGGGGTTAACGTTCCTCTCGTTTTCCCCCAGAATAACCGGAGCTCGGCCTCAGGCCAGCAGCCCCGGCCGGCGCTCAGACCAGGCCTGGAGCACAGTCCTGAGCTCACAGGGGTCAGTGGGCCTGGGGAGCCTGCTGCTGAGGTCGGCCTGGGCCCCAGCGAGAGCTTGACGTCCCGGGACAGCGCAGGGTTCTGCACAACGGGACCTGTCGCTCTTTGGAAATGCACAACTCGGACAACCGTTCAGGGCCCCCTCTGCTGCCAGCACAATTCGAGGCTGGCGTGCAGGGCATCGGGCGTGCAGCCTGAGCAGGACTTAGGTCTACGCTCCCTCGGTTGCGTTGCATATTCCTCGAATTTTCTATTTAAAATATTCCTGCCTTTTCCTGTTGTTCCTAGTTTAAAAAACCTGTCTAAAAGCCTGGGCGTGCCTGGGCCCCTCAGCCAGGGCCAGCAGGTGGGAGGTGGGAGGCCCGCCTCGTCCTGAAGTGGCTCATGGAGACCATGAAAGGCGGGCAGAAAGGCGGGACCCCGGGAGTAGGGGCTCCCGGGGTGGAGCAGGGAGGCCCCTCCCTGGGCCGCCCACCTGCAGCTCAGCTAGGCCTCTCCTGAGAGCCCGGGGGGATTCTGTGTCCATGGCCTGTCCCAGCCCTGTGGCCCGTCCCATGCTGAGGGGTCACTCTGGGCCCCCTGGTCCGTCTCCTCGGTTGAGTTCTAGACGCTTCCCCCCTGGACCCCCTGCTCCTGGAAGGATCCCTGCCGCCTGCAGTGACGGTGGCAATGGTCACAGCACTGAGGACGGAGCAGGGCTAGTCCACCCCCAGGGCCTCTGGGGACTCACAGGAATGCTCCATGTGGGAGCTCGTGTAACGTGCTGGAGAGCATACGTCTGACCGGGCGGTGCTGGGCCGTCCGCCCTCAGAGCTCGGGCTCTGCGAACCTCAGGGAGGGGAACGTGTGGGGAAGCGAGGGCTGGCAGGGCCGGGGCTGCCCGGACCACTGGGCTTCACTCCACTCCCGGGGGTCACCACTGCCAGGACAGCACGCATGTGCCTTTAAAGACCCAGCGGGCCTGGACCCCACGGCTTTGGCCTTTGGGACCCCAGAGCCTGGGTGCCTGGAGGCCTGGCCTGTCGGGGGCCCGCCTTCCACCGCTGCCCGGCCGCCTGGCCTCCAGCCCCTTTGTTCCTTAAGGCCAAGCCCGCAGCTGCTATGGTGACATCAGGACCTCGTGAACTTGAAGCAAATAGCACAAAATATGCCAGCAATCTAATCCTGGCCTCAGCCTCCGCCAGCTATTTAAGGAGAAGAGGGATGGTCCAGGAATGAGCTGGTCGCTGTGGGCAGGGGGCCCTGCTGCAGTCCCACTCCCCAGGAGGCTCTTGAAGAATCCCAGCCCCCAGGGAGGGGCTTCCCCCTCTCCTGAGCCGCTGACCCACCCACGGTCCTTTCTCTCACGTGGTTCTGGCCCGTCCACTCGTGATACTGACGCCCATGGCAAACCTTGTCCGTGGATGGCGTTTCTGGAAGGGGTCAAACCTGCCGGATTCTCCATCTCGTCCACTTTTCCCTGGCATCATCCGGCTCGGTGCTTCCTTGGCTGCGTCGTCCTCCTGCTGCCCTGTTCCCTGATCTGCGCTCGCCAAGGCTGCAGGCCCCTCTGTGAGGGCCGGGAGAGGGGAGTGGCGGGCCTTCTCGGCCGGCTGGGCCCCTGCACGGGAGCCAGGAAGGCCCAGCATCACCCTTCCGGGCAGCCGCAGCTGACCTGCCTGACCACGGACTCGAATCTGCTTGGCCTCGCCCAGGGGTCGTTCGCAGCAGCCCGGCCTGGTGTGGTGTGGACCATCAAAGGGAAACCAGACCAGGAAATCAAAGAGAAGAAAAAAGCCATGGGGAAACTAAAGGAAGCGAAACTTTCCATGTGATCAGGGAGGAACTATCAAGGGAAGCCTGGTGTCCTGTGCAGAAGGAGTCCTGGACCTGTTAATTGAAAGCTGCAAACGAGGAACATTTGATATCCATACAATTCACTTACCCAAATTACTGTTATCAGTGAGGAACAATGACAAAGAATTCTCCCACATCCACACATTTAACTTTGGTGATTATTATTTACACGTGATTTATTACCCCCAGGGCAAAGCACAGCTGGAAGGACCACACGGATGACTCACGATTTCCTAAGGCCAAATTTTTGTTTTGTTTGTTTTCGCAAATGATGGTTTTATCGAATGCCAGGAGGACAGTCTGCTCCTGATACGTCGCTAGCGCCAGATGCACCGGAGGAAATACAGGGACACGGAATTATAACTTTGTTCCTAATGAGAGGTTCAACCTCCCCTTTGTTCTTAAACAAGACGCTCTAGGCAGAGATCTTGAGAAGGATACAGGTCTAGAACCTTCGTCAAGACAGGAGCTGCAGACTACAAAGAGGGCACAGTAACACCACGTTGCATTCAAAGCGCTTGAAATGATTTAATGACCGTGTTTCTGTCTCGGGGAAGGCTGCTTCTCCAGGCGCCCTGGAAATGCACACAGCGCATTCCTAAGCCTGCACACAGAGAATTTGCATAATTGTTATATTCAGGGAGCAGTGGAGCAGAGAGGGTCACATTCTTGTCCCTGTATGTAATTCTGTGCCAGGCAACACTGTGCCCTTGCTGGGGACCACCCCGCCTGCTCGGGTGGAGCTGGGCGGCAGCAGGCCACGTGCAGCACCACACGTGGATTTCAATAAAAATCTCTTTTCCAGAAAACTTTTGAAAAGGGTCAGCCTAGCCTACAGCAGACAGGAGACCAAAGCACCAGCAGTTTGCAGTGAAATGGACTGGTTGAGCTTGGACACGTTAGAGCAGTAACTGGTCTCCCCAAGGATCATGGTCTCTGGTTTTCTAAGATTTTCATGAATTGGGACCAGCCACCTCCCGTGTGCACTTGGGCTCCAGAGGGACGCTCCCAAGACCGGTTGGAGGAGACTTTGCTCGTGTGTCTGGTGCAGAGGCCTCTTGGGCGCTGGGTCGGGCAGTCGGGGGTTAAACAGGAAGCCCTCCCCTCCCCCATGCGGCCACCCCAAGCACGATGGAGCCACAGGCCGTGGAGAGGCTTCCTTATTTCTCCATCGCCAGGGTTTTCACTTGTAGGCCCGTAAGTTCACGAGAGACCCTGTCTCCTTATCGGTTGGTTTCACTGCTTTCTGTTCCCAGAGTCTCTGACATTTAGCATAAAAGCCACCTTTGCCCAATTCTTAACCAGATGGATAGATTTCTTTTTTTTCAGTCAAATGATTAAGGCAGAGACTCCTATCAAACAGAGCTGGCATGGGGTTGGTGGGTGGCTGAATGCCTTAGTGCCCCCTCCCCCAAATCTCCATCTATTTAGCCCCCAAACCACCCCAAATAAACACCCATCCTAAGTGAAAGCAGCGCCCTTGCCAAGCAAATGAAGATTCAGGACAGTTCCTTTCCTGCTCTCACCACCCCAGATTGCCACCAGCTTCCTGGTCACTAAACTGTTCCTTTTTGGAAATCCAGAGTGAGCAGTGCTTCAAATAAAGGGCCCCCTTTCTACCTGCAAACTTCCATGAAGTCTGAGGGAAACTCCACACCAAAGCTGTCTTTGGGCTCCCTATACTATGTGTAACCTGGAGACTCTCATTTGTTCTCATTTTTCCCAGAAACCTTATTTTTTTAAACAAATTTGGAAAATTTGAAAAGTGAAATCTTTTTCATCCAAAAGTTAAACTGCCTTGCCCTTTAGATGTTCCCACGTGTCATGTCTTTAACTCCGTTTGTTTATTTCTGTTCCAACTAGATTTGAACCTCAATTCATCCCAGTTTTTACTAGCACTTTATCTGGAAGATAACAATTTTCTGGCTAAAAGGCAGCTCTAGGCACCAGAAGACTTGAGGTTTAGTCCTGGTTCTGCGATAGGGCATCTGCCGTACATGGTGGAACGTTCAGGACATACCTAGGCTGTCCTTCTCTATGGATGAAATGAGATGACATCGCGGATGTGGTGCAGAGATCAGACTGTGTCCTTGAGAGAACTGGGAGCTCTTAGGATGAGTGAGATTTAAAAATCTGCAGGAAGCCCTCTTACTGCCCTAAATCAAGAGGAAACCCTCTTACCCTAAATCACGTCGCCTGAACCTTTGCTCTTTGCTAATACAATGGTTGTTTGTGGTGAAATCTTTGAAATGCTGCATCATTTCAAAATGCTTTCTGAATCCCCCCCAAAGACCTTCTGCATGCATTCGGGAAAGTTTTACTATTAAGTTTAGATAGTCATAGTCTAGACATTTAGGCAAACAAGGGGTAGTCTTAACCATCCATCAAAATCCTGTGATAGAAACATGGCAGGAGGGTTTATTCTCTACAGCAAAGAATGTCCTCTCTCTCCCTCTGTGTCTGTCTGTCTGTCTCATGTGCACACACTGTGACACACACAGACACACAAACATCCAACAGAGCACAGGCTAGAACTCAGTAGAACCCTGGCTTCCTTTTTCTCCAGCCTTATCCTAACAGACTCATTTCCTCTCTTCACTCTAGGGTGGACCTTAGTTAACAAAATCTTATTTTATGGACGGACGCCAAAGACCTATCACAAATTGTGCTAGAGATATAAAAATTCCATTTTCTCATATCACATATATATAAATGTACACTACATATATAATATGAGATAATACATTTTGTATAATAAAAAAATTAGAAATCCTGCATTTTGTCCTTTTCAGGGCCAGCACCTCAGAGCTCACGCCCACGCTCCTAAATTGTGTGTTATAGGCTATGACTCTTGAACAGGGAGTAGCTTTAGTTTCTTGTAGATAAATGTAACTTTTCTTTGCTAAGAAAATACGTTTTGAAAATAAAGGCCTCGAAGGTGTTTCATAATTTTTAAATCTAAATTTAAATCTAAGTTTCTACTCTCTAGAAGAGAAGTACGTTCTGTAGATATATAAGCAGAAAACGGTGGGAACGGGAACGCGGCCTGTCACTGGTGCTGGCAGAGCCCACCCCTCTCAGCCACAGAGCACTGGACAGACGTTGTGAAGGTCACGTCCCCGGCCCCCCAGCATCCCAGCACTTGGTAGTTCAAGGGGCTTCAGGGCCTCCGTCGGTGGAAGAGGCTGCTGGGGGTATAGTTCAGGCCCCCCAACATGTCCCTGCAGGGCTTGCAGCCACCGTTTCTCAGGGGCAGGGTCCCCCCATGACCCCCAGTCCAGGGGCGGGTGAAGCACTGGGTGTGGCGCACCAGCCAGGCTGGCAGAGACCCCCCCTGCAGCCTCCCTGGCCGTCTCCTGCCCCCCGTCATCTGTGGGGGACTCTTGCCTGGCAGCCCCGGTGCTGCTGTGCAAAGCCCCATGCCACCCGGAGGCAACCATTCCCATTCCAGTGTGCTCCTGGCTCACGCGGGGGGTGGGCGTCTCCCCAGCGCCCCTCCCTCCTCACCCCAGTGTCCTCACTTAGCTCACACCCCTGCATTTTTGTGTACGTTCAGGTGTGCGTTACAAGCCCTGTCAAATGATGTGTGTGGTGAATCCGTTTTAGCTGCAGTTGGGTAAGCCCACTTCATAACTCTCTGAAAATAAGAAGTTTAATCTAGTAAAGTTTTGACTACAGTTTTTCAGCGATATCATGCTTGAGAAGTCCTTAGCTTAACAAAACAAGTCCATTTTGTATAGTTGTGGGCAAACATATCTGAAATAAATGATTCAGGGCTGCGTTTTAGTCAGCACCTAATTACAACCTTGAACTTTCTAAGTGAGCTCTCCTGGGGGTTGAGAGTGGGGACCAACCACCCAAACCCAGGCAGCCGGTCAGTCATCTGTGGAGTTCAACTTCTCACGCTCAGAACTCAGTACAGTATTTAACACGAACAGCGTAATGGTGAAAGTTCGTGATGGGACTTTCTGACCTTGAGTTATTGGTGGGAGGAGTTTGTGGACTGTCTGAAGAATGAGAGAGGATGCTTTTTGTCAACTGCAAACCTCTACACGCTGATGGTGTGTGTGCCATCAGCAAGTGTGTGTACACGCGAGTGTGTGTGTGTGTGTGTGTGCCCTCTGTCCTATGTCATCATTTGGAGACTTCTCAGGCAGGTTATTTGCTAAGCATACAGCTCGTAAAATAAACGTGAAGTCTTAGATAGGTGTTGTCGACACAGATCTTGGTCTCTATAGAAATGGAGAAGTGAGTATAATGTGACGGATTTACATCTCGGAAGACCAGGTAAAGAGTCCCACATGTACATTTCTTCCCCAGGATGCTGTGTCCGGTGGCGGGCAGGTGGGGAGGTGTCGTGTACCGGCTCTGTAGGAGAGAACTGCATTTGGTCAGGATGGTGACACAGACGTTTTACCTGAATGAGTAGCGCTCTCACCTTGGGTGAAGCCGGAGGCGCTGAGAAACCGCCTCCGTGAAGCCTGATTCCTGCCCCTGCGACACCCTTTTCTCTCTGGACGTGGCCTTCGTTTCTGAGCGAGGGGCGATCTGTTTCATGATTTTTGCAGCCACCAGCAGTGACATGCCTCGTGTGCTGCGTGCATGCTGGGCGATGATGGCTCACCGGGTGGAAGAGCCTTTGTTCTCCATCCTGTGCCAGACGATGCTCCGGCTTTGAGCTCTGTCTCCAGCCGCGAGAGCCGTGGGGCAGGCAGTGTTACCCACCCCCACTGTCCGGGTGAGCATGGAGGCACCAGGTGGCGGAGCACCTGGCATTTGTCCGTACACGTGCTGATGAGTCAGAGAAGATGCTTGCGTGCGTGTGTGCGCGTGTGTGTGTGCGCGTGCGTGCATGTGTGTGCGTGTGTGCGCGTGCGTGTGTGCGCATGTGCTTGGTGGTAGCTCAGGAAGCAGGGCTGGAGGAAGGATGTTCTTTCTCCTTCTCATCTGAGATCTGTGGGGAGCGTCCTTCCGGGGCTTTGTGCGGTCAGCTCTCCCCGCCGTAGGGCCGAATCCTATGGGAAGATGGGTGTGGCCACCCCAGGACCCAGCCTTGGCCATCATGCGTCTAGCGCACTTGAACCTGCTCGTTTCTGTAATGAAAAAAACGTGCTGCTTCTCATGGGTAATAACTTCTGACTTCCTGGACAGCTCTTTTGTTTTGTTTACTTTAGCATAAAGTATTCCACCCTTTAAAAATATTACTCTCTCTTTTATCTGTTTTATAGTATTAAAATACATCAACGTGTTTATATTTAAAGATGGGAAATGTCAAAAACATTTTTACAGCATCTTTCTTTTAATCTTTGTTTAAAGTGCAGGGCAGGGGGTGGAATAACCTCTAGGTTGTGTTCAATTTTGTCCATTTCTGGAAGGGCTTGATTAAGAATTCCAAGCCTTTTGTACTGGACAGATGTTCAGGATAAAAAAGGGGCATATCACGTCTCTCTGATCATAGCAGTTTGTGGTATACGTTAATACAATGTTAGAATCACTAGGACTGAAATTTTTTTTGCTAATGATATTTAAATTTTTTAACAGCATTTAACTCTTTGAAAGATGGTGCGTTCTAATATATGTTTCATGTTTGGCTTTTGCTATTTGGAAAGTAACTTGCGATGCTGTGTTATAGGACCTGAGGTGCTCATGAGTCGCCACAATCATGGTTGCGTTGGAGGCACGCAGAACCCCCTCCAGAGGTGCCCAGAAGTGCTTGACTGAGTGAGTGAAGTCCCCCCTTTTCTGTGACAAATGCTGAAATGCCTGTGTGTCCTGCAGTTTGGGGACAAGGACGAGAAATGCCCTTTGCTGTTGGTAACTCCAGGCTGACATGAGCAATGGACACGGGAAAGCTTTCAGTTGGTGACAATATAAACAGACAACTTCTGGAAAAAACTTCTACCTTTAAAAAAGTCAAGAGTATGGGGTTTTTTTTTTTCACTTGGACATAATGAATCAAGCACTTCTGTGCAAGTACAATTTGCACAGAAATTGGTGATGCTTCATCGTTTGTTTGTTTGGTTTTGTTTTTGTGGGGAAAGCATTTATGATCATTGTTCTCTCTTCATTCTGAGTTTTATTTTCTCACAAAAGCTCATTAAATCAGGTGAAAACCTGTGATACTCTGCTGTTAATGCCAGAATGACTAGGAGGAAATGACAGGATGTTATTAATTTATTAGAATTCCTCGTACTGAGAGTCATTTAATCAGCTAGAATCACAGAGATACTCCTGAAAAGCAGTCAAGTTAAAAATCATCTGCTCTTAAAGTTACCTCATTAATGTTTTATGCCATGGATTTGTACATTCCTAGAAAAATTGAAGAAAAACGCCCAGAAATCGAAATAGTCACGGGCTGATGGCACCCCTACACTGAGCTGCCTGTCAAGGGCCAAGGACATTCCTTCCTTATTTCTGCATCCCCGCTTCCTTGCACACAGCCAGGGCCACAGGACAGACAGTAGTATTATTTGAAGGGATGTATTTGAATTCACCTTTTTTCTTAGTCTTATCACTTTCTCTTATAAAGGAAAGTCGTCCAGGTGTCCTCAGGGTGCTTGGACCGAAGCAAAGATGTTATGTGTGCTAATTAATCGTCCCCCGAGCCCAGCTGCCCGTAACAGGCTGTGCTGTCCATCTCTGTAAACTATTTCCAAAGCCAATTAGGAGCCATAGTTGAGTCCAGAAACAGACGGGCTTTCTGTAGCCCTCACCATTCCAGCCCCGAGTCTCCCTGCCCACCCTTAGCACCTTCTGTCCTCACCAGGGCAAGTGGGGAAGGGTGGGGTCCCCTAGGCCTCGCTTCCTGTGTGCGTCTCTGCTCGTCTGTGGCTGCGTGGTTGTGGGGTGTTACCGATGTGCCAGGCAAGACAAGACCCGCTTCAAGTTGCCCCTCGTCACACGCAGGTCAGCTGCAGTGGATGTTCAGATCCATCTCCTGCACTCCGGTTGATTAAGTTATTTTTCAGCCTGCAGAATCCTACCAGAATTCACACTACGCTTACCCAGCTGCTTTTACTTTTATTATTTTTTATTGACGTGTAGTTGATGTACAATGTTGTGTTAGTTTCAGGTGTACAGCAAAGTGAATCAGTTTTATATATATATATATTCTTTTTCAGATTCTTTTCCCATATAGGTTATTACAGAGTACTGAGTAGAATTCCCTGTGCTATAAAGCGGGTCGTTGTTGGTTATCTATCTTATATGTAGTAGTGGGTGTTTGTTAAGCCCAAACTCCTAATTTATCCCTCCCCACCACGTTTCCCCTTTGGTAACTGTAAGTTTGTTTTTGAAATCTGTGAGTCTGTTTCTGCTTTATAAATAAGTTCATTTGTATAATTTTTAAATTAGATTTCACATATGAGTGCTAGCATATGATATTTGTCTTTCTCTGTCTGACTTAACTTCACTTAGGATGATAATCTCTAGGTCCATCCATGTTGCTGCAGATGGCATCATTTCATTCTCTTTTATGGCTGAGCAATAGTCCATTGTATATACGTGCCACATCTTTATCTGTTCATCTGTTGATGGACACTTAGTTGCTTCTACATCTTGGCTCTTGTGCATAGTGCTGCAATGAACATTGGAGTGCATGTATCTTTTTGAATTGTGGTTTTCTCCAGATAGATGTATGCCCAGGAGTGGGATTGCAGGATCAGGAAAACTAAAAATAGAACCCAGCTCCTTTTAGTATGCGCTAACTCATGAACTGAAAAGTAAGTGAAAAGAACATTCCTTGGGATTCAAAAAACAAATACCTTTACACCAGCCAGTATCTGAACTGACACATTCTCTTACAATGTCAAAAACTGTGGGATGTTTCGAAACTAGTTTAAAAAGGTCTGCCTTTTAAGTGCATGGCTTGCTGTGTTGAATGACCTCACAAATGTGAAAATGCACAGCCGTGGGACATTGAGGTCACTGCCGCCCGTTTGTCATTGTAGGTCAGGTGGTCAGCACACAAACACGTTTCTCCTCAGCACCCACAGGACACGGGGTGGGGGGGGCGCCCAGCTGGAGTGGAAATTGGAACAGCTGCCACCCGGCCAGCGGCAAGAGCTTGGTGGACTAAGAATCCGGCGTAGCGAACCCTGCCTTTGGAAAGGCCTGTTCGCATGCCGGAGACTTAGACCCAGACGAGCGAGGGGAAACCAGCGTCGGCAGACACACAGGGTCCTTCAGTGCTGGCGCAGGGACCTGCCTGCTCTTTTCCGCCAGAGGCGACCCCTCCAACAAAGACGGTCTGTGTTTCCAGCCGCCTTCGCCACCACGCACTTGACCGAGGTACGTAGTTATTTGACTTGAGGGCCTGTGAACCCCTTCTCCATCGTTCAACTCGATGCCCGCATCTCTGGAACAATTGCTGTGAGTGTGAGGCAGATCCCCCAGACAGCTTTCTCCTCGTTCCACTGCCCTGGCTCCTGGCGTTGGGCCTGTAGTTCTAATTCCTGCGCTCACGCACTGGCCTTCCTCTCCGTTTCTCTATGACTTTCTTCTCTCTGACTCTCTCTCCATCCAAATCATACATATGCCAAAAAGACTGGAAGAAAATTGACCAAAATATTAAGAATAGTATATTGGATGGTGGGATTATGGTAATTTTTATTTTCTATGTTGTTAAAAAAAATTCTATAATAAACATGAATCAGTTTACTATCAGAAAATATTATTGAAATGGTTCTGGAGAAGTAGAAATCCATAAATTATAAGATAAGACATATCTATATCTAGATATTGATATATATTTATGTATTTTATATAAGTAAAATAAATGTATAAATGTATGTAAATACATTTTAGTCCCTGTTGGATAAGGACTGGATTGGAAGAAAGAGTTTTACCTCAAAGGACAGGTGTTCTAATTTAATACTGTCTTTTACTGACATTAAGGGCCATCAGCGCTGTGACATAAGGGCATTGGGGTGTGATTAAGGAAATCCCTGCCCATTAAATTATGACACTCCATGGTCATAAGGTACATCCTAAATGTAAAGATGCTAATATACACATTTTAGAATTGATAAAATATGAAAGAATTCCGGTTTCACACAAGCTCAGAGAACAAAGGACTCATTTTAGGACGCCAGCTGGCGGCTGCGCTGGAGGGGGTGCCAGGGCCACGGTTTTGCTTTTGTGCCGGTGTTGCCTCTTCCTGGAAGATTCTCGTCCTCCTTCTGCCTTAACTTCCTGGTGAACTTTCACTCACGGAGCCGCAGCTCAGATGCCCTTTCTCCTACCCTGCCTTCTCCGTGTTTCCAGGTAAAGCCGGACTCAGCTTCTTCATCACACTCAGAGTTTGCACACTTTTTAGGACACAAATCACGTGGTGTCAAGATTGTCCGTTTCACCCGTGCTTTCCCTTTCGGTCTGTGCGTCTGCAGCTCAGGGATAGGACGCCTCTCTGCCCTAGTGCCTTGCTCATTTTTGTACAAATGTAGTACTTAGTCGGGAGATTGAACTGAATTCAGAAATCTTACACATGCTTCCCGGTATCAGCCGAGCTGCTCTGAGGCTGTGTAATGTTCTCGAAGCTGTTTAATATTCTGTGTCCTAGGCCCTCTCCAATTGCGATCCATCACATATGTGGGCATGACAGCCCTCGGTAACTAACAGACGCAACTGTCGTCTCTAAGCATTTGTATTGTTATGACATGTCATATGATATTACATTAATTCCTGAAATCATCATACTCCAATTTTTTCCCCTGGTGAGAAATATCCTAGAATTCATGCCAAGGATATATTTTAATATATGTTGTAAGGAAGGTAAAGGTTCAAGTAATTGTTGATAATTTTGGATACTTTGATATATTTATATTGGGAAAACCATAAGTTATTATAAGAGGTAATATTTCCTTCAAGAATTTTCTTAAAAGGTGAATTCGATACTGACTGCAGTATCCTCCATAAGGCAGAACTCCACACATGGAGGAGAACTTTTTCAACAAAGTTGGATCAATTACGGACGTTTGCTTGGTCCCCAGGTGGCCGGATGATTGATTGGGACAAGCACACCACCACTTCCTGACCATGTTTGTCGTCTTCGCCTTTTCTTATAGTTATAAAGTCTCGGACGTTCTCTACAAAACAATTTCCTTAGTTTGGAAAGAAATAGGCCTGTCCGTTTTCCATCAGTCTCGTCTGTGGCGCATGTGCTGCCCAGGTACTGGTGGAACACGTGAATCACACGTGGATCACAGGGGAGACGCGTCCCTGCCTTTTGTGGGAGCCGGGTGTTAGCAGTGAGTGAACGTACTTACCTCACGTCACGTTTGATTGTTTCTCTCCACAATCAACACCGATGATACTATGCAGCTGGTCTCCTGCATCTTTCTTTAAGGAGTTGAGAGCGCAGGTGGTAGGTACATCACGCTGTCCTTCCGAAGATCCTTCAAAGAAAGAAGGTGAGGAAGACACGTTTGCAGTCGTAAATGAAGAGCCTAAGACAGAAAAGGAGCTGACGGGCTGATGCCACGATCGCAGCGTGGACGTGAGGGCCACGCAGGAGGCGTGGGAGGACAAGGACAACCCACTGCGCGGCCCAGAGCACTGAGAGGGCGTCGTGTCACCCTCCTGCGAACTTGTACTTGGGAGCAGGTTTCACAGAATCTTACTTGAAATGAAAACACTTACCGTGACATAAATACCCGAGTTACAGATGTTTATGGCCGATCTACACGAATCAGTCCCTACGGCCTCTCCCCAGGGTCTCGCTCACGTCTTGTCCCCTGTTGCTCCGAACAGGAAAGTTGACCGAAGAGCAGGCCAAAGACCCTGCAGCTGACACGCAGCCCTTCATGCACGTCCTGAACACCCCGAGGCCCTCCTTGGCTTGGTTGAGAATGAGTTCAAAGATGCCTCACGCACTTCTTCTACCCTTAGCCCGGTCTTTGCTGAAGCGGGATTTTCCTCCCTCCAGGAAGGGCATCCCTGGGACCACGTGGTACCCATCCCTCCTGGTTCTGTTGCTCTGGGGAGTTTTGCCCGTGAGAGTCAGGTGACTAGCGTTTTCTTATTTGATTGGTTGCCATCTTTCTTATTTTCTTATTTGATTTTTTGATCGGCTTTTGATTTTTTGAGGGCTCAGCCGCCCTCTCCCACTTTCTTATTTGATTGGGTTGCGTTATGCGAAGACTGTGTGTCATGGGCACTGGGAGAGGGCGGCTGAGCCTTGTGAAAAGGCAACCCCGACCTAATGGGAGGATTTCACAGAAGAGGAGCTTAACAAGCACGGAGGTCCGGGAGGTCACCTGCGGAGATGTGGGGTTTCTTGCCAGACTTCCCATCTGTGCGGATTTCCTATGTGCCAGGGGTTTGTGTCGGGTATCCACTGGGTTTCCAGAAGGAGAAGAATATTATTCCTCTGAGCATAGAGAAAGCACAAGACTAAAGTGAGAGGATGGTGATTTCTTTTAATAAAAGAGTAAATCAGGGAAATGTAGCTTTTAATGTGGGGTGGGATAGGAAGGGTGGGAGGGAGGCTCAAGAGGGAGGGGATACATGTATACATGTAGCTGATTCACGTTGTTATACAGCAGAAACTAACAACATTGTAAAATAGTTATACTCCAATAAAAAAAAATGTGAGGCTTATATTTCCCGATTCATTTCATTAGCCTCCTTGGTTCAAACTTAACCGAAAGGCACAGCATCCAGAGCGAGGAGGCCAGGGTGGTGTCCTGGCCCGCATCAACCCAGGAATCCCATGCCGCGGGCCTCAAGTCCCCAGCTGCTCCAGCTGGATGCCAGGAGAGCTCTATTCCCAGACCCAGACGGGGACCGGGCCGGCCTCTGCCCTGCGAGGCAGCTGGCTTCCCTTCCAGCAAGTGCTCGCCAAGCACGGTATTGCTGCTGGATCTCACGGCCTGGTGAGACGTCCTCTGTAGGGATGTAGTTTAGGACGATGGAAGGGACAGCGGCAGCCCCCCCCCCCCAGATCCTCTCTAGTCACTTCCATAGAGATGGTAGGACACCCCCACAAGGCAGTTGGACATTTGGACGTTTGCCTTTTAGAAGACATTGTGCTTTTTTGTCTTCTCTGGAGAGAATGAGAGAAGGACAACTTCTTTTCTGATACATATTTTTGCAACTTGATCAGATGTGTTGTTGTGAGCCCTCATTTTCTATTTTAATTTTAATTTTCAAATGACATATTGTTTAGCTTTGCGTCCATTGTGTTTATTTTTATAATTAGCCTCCGTTTATGACAGGTGATCCTGTTTCCTTTTTTCCTAATGGTAGGATATTTCCTTCTGAAGTACATTGAATTAGACTAAAAATCAGTCCTCTTAGAGAAAATTATTAAATACTCGTGCAGGGTACTGGTGTATGGGTGTGCTGAAGTCGAGACGTGTCTCAGTGACTGAACTTCGTGGAATGCTACTCATGAATACCTCGGATATGACCTCTCCACTCTGTTCCTGAAGACGGTGAAACTGACTTTCCCTCCATTCTGATAAGACTACACCCCAAGTGTAAGATCCTAATACCCAGGGTCTGATAACCCCCCGGCGCTGTGTGTCTCACCGTCAGTACCTCTGTCCACAGCTTCCGGGTAGGACCAGATCGCGAGGTTGGGGCCCACAGAGTCCTGCTTACCTGCATGAAGCACTTCCTACGTTTTTGCTCAGTCAGCAGCTTTGCATTGTATTGAGAGTGTCTCTGCAAAGCTCAACTTCTTTTGGTTTATTCTAGAACTGTTGGGCCATAATTACAAAGATGTGGCCAAGGCATATAACTCTTCAGAAATCTCAAAAGAGTGAGATGACTTTGGTCGGGGTTTGAGTTCCCAGACTGGCTCCCTGGAGCAGGTGTGATCAAGTGTGAAGAAAGGGCAGCGTTAGAGAGGCCTCAGGGGCTGAGCCTGACCACGTCTTACGTACCTGACATTTTCTTTCTTCTCGCGGAAGAAAAAGATTCTTGGAAAAGAGACATATCTGGTTCTGGTTCCTACTGGAAAATATATCACGCCGAGCCCTGGACGAGAGGCACTCTTTCCAGTGGAAACACTGACTTGCAGCACCACAGCCTGTTGTAAAATCTAGTGAAACGTGCATAAAAATCTTGCATCTGGTTTGAGATTTATCTCTGCTACTGAGTCGGCCTGTCTGCATTTTGACTCTGGATGGTTGTTCATCCAGGGGTGAGGGCTGCCTCACAGGGAGAAAAGAATTACTGTGGAAAACATCGAGAATGGGATTTTCTTTTGCTATCACGATGGCTTATTTAGAAAAATATTTTCTAAACGAGCTGGCAAAAGGTAGGGTGTATATGAGCTACCGTAAGGATGTTCAGGTCGCGGCTTTTGGGGACCACATTGCCTTGCCCTTCTCACAATGAAATTCATGAATTAGGCTTTGGTATAATGCACGTGACTTAGATGTGGAGATTCTCCAAGAGACAACCATTGCAGTGCTGTTGCAACACATAAAAGACACGGTTTACTGTTTCTCAGCATCCCTGCGTGCAGCCCCCAGCGAGGGAGCGACTTCAAAGTACGCGCTGGGTTGAAGCTTTGCTCTCTGCCAGGAACTGGTCGGTCTTCTCTGTTGAGAAGCTGTTTTACAGTCGTGTTCGGTACACTCACTCGTAGCCCGTTCGCTGTCCCTGCAGGGGTTTACAGCCTGCATGTAAGTGGCTCATTTTCCCACCTGCTACTCTGTTCTAGTAGAATTTCCCCTAGTACTGATTTTAAAAAATTTTAACAGCGATTTTACCATCTTACGGTGTGGATTTCTAGTAAGTTGCTGCATCTATTTTGCGGAACGAAGGTATCTGAGTGTGGCATGCAAATTCGAGAACATTTCCTTATCCTGGCAATGACTGTTGGAATAAGTTGTGAAATGCGTGTATTTCTCTGATTTAAATGACAGTGGAGCGTGCATGTTAACACCTGGCTCAGTCGTGCGTCTGCTGGGAGTCAGCTTGGAATAGCCCGTCTGAAGGTCAAGAAAAGCGCTGCGTAATGGCCTTCAGCCTCATCTGGGAAGCGAACTTGGTGTGAGGGGGGTTCCAGCGTTGACTGGGGACATCGAGTTTGGAAACACTTCTTGGAAGTATCCACTGTGGACCAAGGTGCTCAAAGAGGCTCGTTTTGGGGGCCGTGGCAGCGACCCTGGCAGGATTCAGGACCCAGGGACTTCAGGAGAGAGCGAAGGGGGATATTCGGGGAGATTCAGGAGGACCTTCCCTGTTGTCATCATGCCCTTCACCAATTCTGCTCCTCGTCTGCATCTTTCTTCCCTTTCTCTCTCTCTCTCTCCCCCAGCCCTTGGCAACCACCCTCCTGCACCCGGTCTCTATGAATTTGCCTGTTCTAGGGACCTCATATAAGGGGAGTCATGCAATATTCATCCTTTTGTGTCTGGCTGATTTCACTGAGCATCATGTTCAAGGTTCATTCGTGTTGTATAGCCTGTGTCAGAATTTCATTCCTTTTTTCTTGGGCTGAAAAATATTCCGTGTATGTATCACATTTTGTTTATCCATTCATCTGTTGATGGGCATTTGGGTTATTTCCACCTTTTGGCTATTGTGAATAATGCTGCTATGAACATTTGTGTACAAATATCTGTTCCAGTCCTTGCTTTCATTCTTTCGGGTGTACACCTAGGAGTGAAATGGAGGCATCTTATGGTAATTCTGTGTTTGTTTGACTTTCTGGAGAACCCCAGCACGCTGGTCTCTGCATGCCTCACTACATACTGTGTATTGTGTCGTCTGCCACACGTAAAGAATGTTAGCTATCGTTGGTGTTTGTTACCATCCCCAAAGTAGATAGTTTGATATTTTATACTGGTTTGTTATGGGAGATGCGCTTAGAGCATGGGGAGATATTTTTTGCCAGAATTCTGTACATTTTGCTTTCGGTTCTGACAAGACCTGAGCAATATTTTTAGAAACGTCTTAACATGACTTTACCTTTTTAAAAAGAGGGGCAGGCTACAAAAGAGGGTGCATACATTGTCTTATTTCTGGATCTTGATTAACTCAGGAATTTGTGAGGTCGTTTTGAGGAAACTACATCCATTCAGCTGTCTACAAAATCTTCAGACTTCCTCTGTGCTCACAAAGTTGTGTATTTAAAATATATTTTTAATGTTTTATAATAATTTTTATTTGGAAAGTATATACATACTTGGAGAATTAATGATCATTTTTAAGTGTCAGCATTAAGAGAATATAGCCTTTGAAGTGAGTTTTAAAGCTGTTTCACTGCTTAAGCAGAGGTGTCTTTCTTCCAACTAACCTGAAATAATTCTCGCTGCTTATTCTATGTTATGTCACGTGATGTTTACAGACAGTGACTTCTTCCTAACAGTCATGGGCTTTCTCAACTGTGCATCCGAATGGTGAGATAGATATTCGACCAAAAAGCACTCTTGGGAAAGACTTTCAAATCAATTTTGCATTTTATCGCAGTCGTACAGCCAGCAAAACACACAGGCACAACTTTCTTTTATGAACAATTCTGTATTTCCATCACTCTTTTTGTTTCTTTCAACTTCTGGTCATTTTCTTTCTTGAAAGTTATTATTAAAGGTGTTGTGTGTGTGTGTGTGTGTATGGGTGTGAGAGTGTGCGTGAATGCGTGTGTGACTGTGTGTGTACTAGACAAATGCTACATTGTTTCCTTTCTTTCTTTTTTTTTTTTTTTGCTGCTGAATTTTTTGCTGTATCATTATCCAATTGATCTTAATTATCTCCTGCTAAATTAAGTTTCTTTCAAGGGAGTTATCTTTAAGATAGTATTTCTTTCAACTGTTCTTTGTATCTCTCTTAGGTTCTTTTTTAAAGAAAAATGTTTTCCATGCCAGAAGAGATTGGTAGAGAGTGGCTTTTATTTTTCTCGCTAATATAGGAATCATTTTGGCATGAATAAACAAAGATGAAAAATAATCAGCTAAAGAATTCCAGTCATTAGTTGATTTACATTTTAAGGCCAAATGTACAGAATTCCTTCTTCTGTGTGAAATGACAACAGATCCACTCCCACCTTAATAACAAGGTTAGGGGAACTTCAGTGGCAGAACGCAACCCCATGCCTGGGGTCCCTTCTCCTTCCTCTGCCACCAACCAGCTGTGGGCTCTTGAGAAAGCTCAAGCCTCAGTGGAACTCCTCCGAGCCTCAGGGTCTTAGTCTGTTAAATTAAGATGTTTGACCAGATACCTGTACCGTGGACTTCAGTTCTAAAATACCATCAGTCTCTGATTACAGTAGATCTCTTGGAGACACAGAGTTTTAGCTAACCAGCCTCTTAATCAACTCTAGGTCACTGAAAAGACACTGAATTCCTTGTTTAGAAAAATGTTTACTGTAGCACGCCAGAATAGCGTGAATGAATATGGGAATGGTTTCAACTTCTAATAAGGATTCTCACTGTTGTGGGGCATTTAAGTTGAACCTAAAATTAATAAAATTTTTTACAGTGTGGAGTGTTATGTTTTAAATATCTAGTTTTTTCTAAAGCAATGTCAAACATGTTTTAGTAAATAAAGATGTCCAGAAGAAATAGAAATTTGTGAATAATATTCATGTGAAAAGAATAGATTAAAATGTAGGAAAAGATCAATTCAGTAATACGTCATCGTTGATCTCTCACTGTTACCTGGATCGTGAGCTCAGGTGTAGTGCGTGGACGTTGTGTAAGTGATGACCACGGAAGGAAAGTTTTATGCACGTAGGTACGTGTATACCCTGTGAAGGTTGTGTGCTTATGTTGAAGGAGTTTTCCTGATTCACGACGTTTTTGTAATTGGAGTAATGACAACTCACAAGGCACACCCTTTACCAGACACAGAAGGAAAAGTTAATAGAATATTAAAGAACAGCAGTGCTGACCTGTCCTTGGAGTTTTCAGGGAGGAAGAGAAGTTGCTGAGACAGCAGCTTCAGCAGGAGTGGGAGCCAGGGGAGCTCAGGGTGACACGGTGACATCACAGCCCGGCAATGGGCCCCCGTGCATCTTCAGGGCACTTTGAAGACTTGAAATTGGCCAGGGTGCATATGCGTTAGCAGAAGTCAATGACAGGAAAAATCGCTGCCTTATGAAATCAACATTTTTAAGTCCATGGTAAGGATGTGAGGTAATCGGTAGTCGTCAAAACCATTACCTGCAACATTTACTTCCTAATTACACGTATATTTAAAATGTATTTAGACTGTTGCTGGATTTTTAAATGACATGACTCTCTGTCTTCACCCTGGTGTTGAACGGCCCAGGTCTGGACCTCACGTAATCCACATGTATCAACCCCAACAAGCTGGGGACCCTCGAGGCAGGACTTTGGGGGCGACGTGGTGAGGGGGGACCAGCATGTGGCAGCTGGTGCCCCACATCCCAGGCAGATATGAGCCGACATGGCAGGTGACTTGCGGATAAGTGATTGAATGTGATCGGTTTGGATGAGTTAAAATGCTAAGCCTGTACTTGGGGAGAGCTGCTTTATAATTTATGAGCAGCGTTGCATCTTTTCTCTGCCCTACTTTCCCCCCGCAATCCATTTGTGTGTTTGCGTGTGACTCAACGATTTAGGTCCCTGTGATGGGTCTTTAATAGCAGGTCCTTTTCCCTGATGACTCTGCTCTC
This sequence comes from Balaenoptera physalus, assembly GCF_965194825.1. NCBI lineage: Eukaryota > Metazoa > Chordata > Mammalia > Artiodactyla > Balaenopteridae > Balaenoptera > Balaenoptera physalus. The sequence goes on along the minus strand of NC_138899.1, from coordinate 80,003,521 downwards.
GCCCTGTGTCTTATCCACGCAGGGCACTCTGTCTGCCTGCTGTGTTACCAAGTCAGACACTGATCATGATTCCCTAGCCTTGCTTGGCAGTTTTCTTCACTCTGAGACTTCCCAGTATTGTTGGAGGCTTTTTTATCATTGCTCAGGATCTGGAATATGCAAGCTTCCATCTATACCCGACTTCTCCCATATATTTCATTCATTCATCAATTATTTATTAAACACTTACCGTGTCAGATATTTGTCCTTACTTTTTTGTTGTAGTGTCCTGTGCTTACCTGTTCAACTGCATCTATCCTATTATTTTATGTCTTTCCCAGTATAGTAGTTTCCTGATGGTAAGAACAGTGCCGGGTTTACCGCTGTCATGGTATCTCGCCAGTTCACGGAACATTCTAGGTACTCCATAAAATTTTTCTCTTCCTTGGACTTGAGTAATAATGCTAAACCTTTTTTAAGCTTAAGTTCTTATGTTATTATTCATTTACTTATTTCAGTATAAAAATTTTAAATCATGCAGAAAAACATAGTAAATAATACTAAATAATAGTAAGTAATAATCAAATACAGTATCTTGGTGGTCTCTTCCACCAAACTTTGTTAACTCTCAAGCATTTTACTACTTTTCCTCTAAATTTTTACTACGTGTTATAATTCCTACAATATTATTTATAGAAAAGATTGTAGATATAGTTGAGGTTCCCGGGTACTCCTTCCTAACCCCATCTTTCTTCCTCACTCCCCAGAGGAAGCAAAATCTGAATTTATTGTTTGGTATGCCCGTGTAGGGCTTTAGGCTTCTATTTGCTGTGAGAGTATTTTTAAACAATAGCTAGTATTGTTTGGCATGTTTGTAAATATATAAAAAGGATGTGATATTCTCTGTATACTTTCGCAACTTGGTTTTCCCTGTGTTACGATGTTGAAACAGTCCATGCTGACTGACGTTGCTGAAGCGAGCTCATTCCCTCTAATTGCAGGAGAACATTCCATTGTGTGAACAAACCCACACGGCATTAATCAATGCCTCTGCTGATGGGCATTTAGGTCGTCTCCAATATATTTGCCATTGCAAACAATGTGGCAATTAACATTCCTCTACAAGCCCCTATTCGCACGTATGGGAGGGCTGGGTCAAAAGGGTACGTGCATCTTCAATTCTCCTAGGTATTGCACAAGTGATGTTTTATAAAAATCATATCTGATACCTTTTGTCTTTTAACTAGCAAATTAAGCCAGTTTTTATTATTACAATTCCTCATATATTTGGTTTCATCTCTGCCATCTAATCCTGATTTTCTGTGCTTTCCTCAGGCCCCCTCTCTTTCCTGGCATCTGTCATTTTATCCTAACTCCTACCTTCTTTCTGCTGTTTGGAGGTTATATATTTACCGTATTTTTATTCTTCTGGTAGCTACCCTTAAAATTTAGCGTGTGTGCTTGAGATAGTCTAAAGTTAGTCAATAGCTATACTGTTCAGGGAGATACAGCCCCATCGAGGAGCCTGTAACACGCTCACTCTGATGAGCCACATCTGTCTCTCGCATTATTTTTTTTTTAATTTTTAAAAAATTTATTCATTTATTTTTGGCTGCGCTGGGTCTTCGTTGCTGCACGTGGGCTTTCTCTAGTTGCAGCAAGCAGGGGCTACTCTTCGTTGCGGTGCACGGGCTTCTCATTATGGTGGCTTCTCTTGTTGCAGAGCACGGGCTCTAGAACATGCAGGCTTCAGTAGTTGTGGCACGAGGGCTCAGTAGTTGCGGCTCGTGGGCTCTAGAGCGCAGGCTCAGTTGTTGTGGCGCACGGGCTTAGTTGCTCCGCGGCATGTGGGATCTTCCAAGACCAGGACTCGAACCCGTGTCCCCTGCATTGGCAGGCAGGTTCTTAACCACTGTGCCACCAGGGAAGCCCCTCTCACATTATTTTTCTTCCCCAGTATTTTAGCTCCCAACTTGTTTTTAAATCCATACTAAATAGTGATAAATTAGATTTAACCATAAATTTGATCATCTCATCATATCTTCTTGAATATTAGTCATTCCTTTATGTTTCAGTTTCTTTTTCAGGAATGTATTCTTAAATAGGTCTCTCAATGGAGGTCTGTTAGAAGTGAAATTGTTTTGGGTTTTTTTTAACCTAAAATTGTCTTATTTAGTCCTTATTCTTGAGTAATTGCTTAGTTGGGTACAGAGTTCTAGGTTACAGTCGTGTCCCTCAGAACCTCAAAGACACTTTTCTCTTGTCCTCTGTCTTCTTCTGCTGTTGTCATGTTGGGATTGTTTTCTTCTGTCATTGAAATTTTCTTTAGTGAGGACCCATGGTTAGCAAACTCCATCAGATTTTGTTTTTCTGAAAATACTTTGTCCCATTCTTGAAAGATGTTTTTTCTGAGTGCACAGTTCTGAGGCGACAATTAGATTCTCTCAGGGTTTTGATGACCTACTGCCCCTGCCCCACCTCCGCCTTCTGTGGTTATTGTTGAAAAGTCAGGTTGGATTAGTTGTTCTTCCATTGTAAATTAGCTCTATTTCCTTTCTGTCTGCTTTAAAAATGTTCATTTCATCATTGATACTTGGCAGTTTCCTATGCATCTAGGCATGTCTTTTCCAGAACTCTTGTGCTTCTTGAACATGAGAACTGGGGTTCTTTAACCGGTTTTGGAAAATTCTCAACTATTGTTTCTTCATATCTGATTTCCCTTATTCATTCTCCCCCTTCTTTGAATTCCAAGTAGATATATGTTAGAACTTCTCACCCTATCCTTTCTGTCGATTAAACTCTTCTGACTCTATTTCTGTCTTTGTATTTCTGTGCTTGTGTTAAAATGTACCCATGGGCTTTTAATTTATGAGGGTGACTGAGTGAAAACATGAAGAGGTCAATGCCACTGAAAGAAACATTTGCTGTTACTTGCAATTTTCCCAGGAAAATAGGCACAGCATGCTGGGCCACACGTGGAAGCAGCAGAGCTGGTCTGGAGGCAGAACAGGGCGTGAGGGGAGAGCCTAGGCCATAGCCTTTGCTGGGGTTTCCATGGGGAAGGCAAGGCAGGGCAGGGTAACAGTTTAGGACTGGTTGGTTGAATAATTTCAGTGGGCTCTGGGGCATAAGGGCTGTCCTTAGTTGTCTGGTGTTTGGCCCTGGGTTGATTTAGAGCAGATGAAATATTGGTTTGGGGTGTGAGAGTTATTAGCAAAAGGAGGCAGTTGGGGGTGTGGACTCAGGATTGGTTGATTTGTGGATGAAATGCATGTTTGCAAGTGAGTCATTGATTATCTCTAGGAATTAGCCGTGGGAGAGGCAATCTGCCCTCAGTCAGCAAGATGTCAAACACCATAAAAAAAGATTAATACAGTGCTCCATTCTGGAAAACTTCTTCACCTTCTATTTTCAATAGACTCTAAGTATCTATGAAATCCATGCCCTGAGTTTCTAATTTTAATTAGAATATTTTTTATTTCTAAGTGTTCTTTTTTGAGTAATTAAATAATTTTTGCTCTTTGCTCATATTTTCAATTCTTTATTTACTTAAGCACAGTATGTATGACATTTTATGTCTGTATGTGGTAATTCCAATATTTAAAGCCATTGTGGGCCTGATTCTGTTCTGTGTTATCTCTGCTGGTTCTTTTCTTTCTTATTTTGCCTTATTTCCTTATGTATTTTGTGATTCTGTGAGTTCACATTACTTGGAATTTGTGAAATTATGTGAAACTGAGATAAACATATATTCTTCCAGAGAGAATTTACCTTTACTTCTGATGGGCACCTGAGTACTATCAACCTAGGATTACCATCTACATTTTAAAAATTGAGGTTTTTCAGCCCATCAGCTAGGGCTACAAATTTGCAGTACAGGCAGCCTATGGTTACAAATTGTCAGAGGAAATAGTTTTCTATTTAGTGCCATTTTACTAGAGACAGTTTTTTTTTTTTTTTAGGGTTCCTGGTGGGTGTGGGTATGCACTCTTTATGGTTAATCAATATTCTGGCAATGTAACTGTCTAGGGTTCTGACTTTATGTAGATGGTCTTTGATCAGATTCCACCTCTGAGGTGCCCCTATAATTTTTCTTCTGGTCCTTGCACCCACAATGGCCCACTGTTTTATAGGTTCATTTGGGAAATCCAACCTCCAGCACTCATATTATCTCTCTGAATCTCAATTATTTATTTATTTATTTATTTATTTATTTATTGCCTTTCTGAAGCAGCCTTATATTCTTGCCATCTCATTGATTAAAGTTTTGTACTTTAAAAACATTTTATGTAACATTTTTGTTTATCTTCAGTGGGAGAGTACTATCAAAAATGGAAATCTCTCATGTTTTTCCTGTATTTCTCTGATTCACCTTTTGGAAATTTTCCTTACATCCATTTTCCAGTTAACTAAGTCTCTTTTCAACTGTGTCTAATCCACTGTATCGTTGTTTTTTCTCCATTTTTAATTTTAATGATTATATATTTAATTTTTAGAAGTTTCTTTTGGTAACTCTTCTGTTCCCATGTGGAAATTAATCTTAAGCTTAACCTCCCTCATTACTAAGAATAACAGCCTGACCTGTATCTGCTGCTGGATCCCTCAGCTCATGTTATTGACATTTAATGATTGTTTAGGAAAACATGCTTTGGCTATTAGGGTATAATGCATAGGAATGATTTTGAATTTCATTTCAAACCTTTAAATATTTTCTAGTGTGAAACCATATATTTCAGTACAGTCAGAACACATTCTCTGCTAGAGGAAAGAAGAACCATTCATTCAGAGGGAGTTTGCCTATTGTAGAGATAATACACGTCTTAGGAAGTAGGCTTTCCCACCCCATCACCTGTGATGCCCTTGATATCATGTCATTTGTTTCAACACTTAGAAAAGTATATTAAAAATTTGCTGTGGAAGTTGTTTTTTGTGGCGGTGGTGGGGGGGAGGAGATAGGAGCTTGTGTAGTGAGTTTTTTCCTTACCCGATGGACTCCTCTGGGGATTTCCCCAAAGTCTCGCTTTCTGACATTCAGTACAAATTCCTTGACATTTTCAATGGCAGTGTGACCTCGGTGTAGACAATGCGATGAAGCGTCTGGGTTTCCTTGAGAGTTTGGAGTTGTCATGCTGTCCCTGTGACACCTCCAACAGGGGAGAGCTGCCTGGTCTGTGGCCCGGAGTCCTGGGGAAGCCGCTGTGTCATCCCCACTTCTCTGAACCACTGTCTCCTCATCCAGATCAAGGGCAGCATCGTGGTTTGCCTGCCTTGGCCATGTGGCTGCACCCTAAGTGCCAGGTAAGCTGGGGCTGTGAGTATTCATCACAAGAAGCCTTTCCGGCTTCTGCTCCAGGAGGCAGGTTCAGCCTCAGCTGGGGACTCCTTAAGACGAGTGAGGGTGCAGACAGAAGAATAACTAATGCCCACAGCCACTCAGAGGCAGAGTTGTGCCAGGGAGGCCAGGGCACTTGGTGTCCCCTCTCTGCGGGAACCTTCTCTGAGCCACTTCCCTGTTGCTCCTTCCTCCTCCCAAAATGAAAGTTCAGCCAGAGGTCCCCCTCAGACCACCATGCCAGCCCTAAACTCTCTTCTTTGGGGTTTTGTTTATCCCTTTGGCTTCGAATGTCACGTCCATGAAGGTGAATCTCAAATCTGGGGCTCTATCTATTCTTGACCTCTCAGTAAAGTTCCAGTATCATCTTAATATATTTAGAAGTTACTCCAATATTGTGACTTTAGCCGTTTCAAGTTCATATTTGTCATATGTTTGTGTTTTTTTTTCCCCAGTTAGCTCCTGTGTATCAGTCAGGGTTCAGAGTTCTCCAGGGAAACAGAACCAACAGAATCTATACCTATTTGTGTATCCATCTATCTATCATCTATCCATCTATCTATCATTTAGAGAGAGAGAGACAGAGACAGAGACAGAGGCAGATTTTAAAGAATTGGCTTACGTGATCCTGGGGGCTGACAAGCCTGAAATCCACAGGGCAGGTCAGCAGGCTGGACACTCAGTCAGTGTTGCCGTCTTTAAGCAGTGTTCCTTCTTCTCCAGGAAACCTCAGTCCATGTTCTTCAAGGCCTTCAACTGATTGGGTGAGGCCCACCCCCTTCATGGAGGGTAACCTGCTTTACTCAAAGTCAACTGGTTGTAAATGTCAATTACTTTTAAAAATATCTTCACACCAATATCTGGACTAGCGTTTGGCCAGTTAACTGGGCACTGTCACCTAGCCAGGTTGATACATAAAATTGGCCATCATATCTTGGTACAGGTTTGCTCTAAATGGTGTCACCAACTGCACTCCCCAGAGATACTGCTGAGTTCTCCTAATTCCCATCTTTGGAGCCAGATGAACCTGGGATTGCGTCTCAGTTCTGCCGTCATTATCTGTGGGATCTTGGACAAGTGATTCATTCTCGTCAAGATTCCGTTTTATCACAGATAAGATGGGATAAAATGGGAACGATGGCAGTACCCGTGCCCCTCATAGTATTGAAGTGGGGGGAAGACATACAAACTCCTGGGTACAAGAACCTGACGTGTGGCATGTCCTCCCTCAGGGGATGGAAGCTCGGCCACCTCACTTCATTGGGGCACCTGGGCTACGCTGTTGGCAGCACTTTATCCATTTGGAAGGTCAAGAGCTGAGAGGTTAGGAACTTCCCCCAAGTCACAGAGACAGCACGTGTCAGGGTCAGAATCTGAGGTGAGAGCTTTCTGAGACCAAAGCCAGAGTTCTCTTTCCCTCCACCGAGTGGTGGGTGCTCCAAAGCATTGAAGCAGATGAGTAGGGAGCCCCTGGGTAGGAGGAGCCCACAGGTGTCCATCCACACCCCGTCCCCGCACGAGCCTGGAGCACGTGGGTTGCGTGTCACGGGGCGGGGGTCCCCCTTAAAACCCAGCTCACCAAACCTCTCAACCTACTGGAATTGCCCCGTTCCCCTTATGCTCAAGACAAACAGACAAATAGCACAAAAACTTATTGGATGAAGTAAGATTTTTAAATTAACATTTAAGGAAGGCATTCATCTCAAACACCTGCCTTTCTGTTGCCACAGAAGAAGATCCTGTTTGCACTCTGAGTGTTGTTCATTTCACGAAGACACATTTGCATCAGGTTTGTTGTGCGTTAGGGACACAACAAACTCAGGAAAGCAAGCCAGCATGTATTAAAAATGTTTACTACAACAGAGCTGGTAACAAAGAATGCCTTTCAAGATTCAGCTTTTCCTCGTGTCACCTGGGCCGTGAGCTGCCCCAGGTCTGAGGAGCGCTGCTCCTGGACCGTCCCTGTGTCTTCACTGCTGCCCTCTCCGTGGCTGTGGGATTCCTCTTCACGTGTCTCTCCCCCTCCCCACGGAGTGTGACCTTCTGGAGGGCGTGGCCAAGACCCCGTCCACCTTTGAATGGCCGTACACGGGTATTCGGTACACGCTCGAAGAATACTGGAAGAACATGAGAAGGAAAAGGCAGGACAGGAGAGAAGGTGTGAGGGAGGAAGGAAGGACGGAGGGCAGGACCAGTGGGCAGAGAAAGAGAATAAATCAGCCACTTCCCCGGGGCCTGACCATTCACGCTGACTGAGTTTTACTCCATTTTCTTCCTGCGTGCCCATCAAACCCCAGCACTCAATCAATAAGTCATGTTCTTTCTTCCAGTAACGTACGGGCACGGCATGTTAAATAGAGAGCGTATTTCGTCTTTGTTGTTAATTATAGCTTTCCTCCAGCTCACAAAGCTGGTTTGCAGCCTGTAGAGCATGAAGAAATGCAGCTTGAGGGTTTGCCAGCAGACAACTTAGCTTGCTAAATACAAGCCGAGGCCCCAAGGGCCCCGAGCCCCCCGCGTCTGCTCACAGCATGGAGAAGGGAAGCCGCGGACTGTCTCCGTGTGGACAGCGCGTGGCTTGATGAGCCGCGCTTGGCGGTGCAGAGGCTTTCAGAGGACCGGCTCCCCCCTCCTCACCTCTCCAGCCAACTCAGAAGCATCGGCCGTGGTGACGCCTGTTATTTGTGGGGTGGGTACTGTGTTAGTTGCTCTACTTCACTGAATCCTCTAACAGTCTTATGGTGGAAGGTTGTTATTCTCCTCCTAGTAGCTGTGCGGAGTTGAGACCCAGCCCACGCCCAGCCCGGACACGCACCCCATGAAGGGAGGATCCTGAACTGGGATCCGAATTGTTCTGGCCCCAGAGAGCATGATTGTAACCACCTTGTTACACCCCCTTCTTCTATTTTGTAAGGAGAAAGTATTCAAGACAAGATCACTTGGATTTTCCTAGAGCCAGAAAAGAAATGGCCAAAAATATCTCCTTTGTGTGTTTAGAGAACTAGGGATTAAATAATGGAAGGGAACTTTCATCAATACTCACTGTTTTCTTTCTTTCTTTTCCTTTTTTTTGGAGGGGGGGTAGCATAAAAACTGAGCACGAGCCTGGTGGACCCACGGTGATGTCAGTCAGGGCCTCCGGGAGCAAGGACGTGTCCCCGGGGGGTACCCTCCGAGCTCCGGCTGCTCCGGATGTTGTTTCTGGCCGGAGCCTCTTCGGCATTCTCTGGAGGCAGGTGGCTGTCCTAGGCGTCCACCTGTGGTGCCTACGTTTCTGTTCAAGCTTTACTGATTTTAAAGCACTTCCACACATGGCATAGGCAAGGCCACGCTGGGGGGGCCAGGCTGGGCCCAGGAAGGCATGGCCCCTGGTCCACAGGGAGGCCTGCCTGCCTCTCTATCTCCAGGTTCGGGGACGTCCCACAGGCTTCAGGGGCTTGATGGGCAGCTGGAGAAGGAGGGCATGGTCTGCATTGCTTCAAAAGAGCAGAAGCGCCAGACGGTACATCCAGGAGCCCCTTTTCCTTGGTGCTGTTTCTGCCCAATGAGAATGGGCCTCCCGACGACGCTGGGAGCCCCTCCTCAGAAGAAGGCTGGGCTGAAAGGCCCAGCGCGACCAGGGAGGGGACAGCGCTGATGTCTAATGCTCTCTTAGCTGCTGGTCTGTGATCTGCAGCCAGATGACCTAAGCTCTGGTTTTGGCTGTACCACTTGGTGGTCCTGTGAACTTGGGGAAAACGGCAGTCTCTCCCTCACCTGGCTGCTGTGAGGATTAAGTGGGTTAATGTCAAGTGCCTAGAACGGTTTCTGGGGCTTAATGTCATCAGTGAATGTGAGCTCTTATTACTAGGGCCCCTTCCGACTCTGTTGGTTTGTGATTGTGTTGGGATGCCACGCTGCATCGGCTAATCATTAACGGAACATCTGGGTGATGTTATGAGGAAAATTTAAATAACCATGTATTATGAGCGGCAACATACTCTGGGAAGAGTGGGAGATACAAACAAGTACAGGGCATGCCTCCTGGCATCGGGGGTCCACATTCTGGATGGAAGGCGTGATGCATGAAATGGTAACTAACAAGTGAAAACAGTGTGTGACCGGGTGCCTCGTGTGTGGTCTGGGAAATCACACGGCCTGGAAACCACTTCCAATCAGGCAAGGCTCCCCTCAGGGGCAGGATGAGTCAGACGGACAGGTTTCTGCCACGTGATGGTAGATAACAGGCAACTCAACACCTCATGGGTTGAAATCAGACATTACACGTGGTTCAGCCTGTGGGCCGGTTACTACTCAGCTGGTCACCACTCCAGGTTCTGGACCCCTCTGCATGCATCTCATCTTAGGACCCAGACTGAGGAAGCGGCCCTCAAATGGGGAGCAAAAGGACCAGCACCAACAGGGGAGGATGCTTAAGGCCGTGGCCTGGAGCTGGACCCTGCCCCCCTGTTCTCCACCGGCCAGCGAAGGCCATGTGGTCAAGCTCACCGTGGAACGCGGAAGCCTGCTCTGCCCATGACAAGCCCGGGCGAGGGTAGAAAAGAAGCAACAGTTGTGAGCAAGTAGTACAGTCCACACGGATTGCTTTCAAATATGAACATCAGCTGTTTGGCGTTTGATTAGCTTCTAGGTGTCTTGAAGGAAAGAGTCACAGTGTTTACTCTGCACGTGACAGGGCCGTGATGGGCGTGGGTGGTTTTCACACAAGCCCCCCAACTGAAATGGGAATCACAGCAAATTCACTGTGCCCTTGCAAAATGCCACCTGGTCTACCTGGAGATGGGCTAAGAGAGAACAGTCCCTGCCCCAAGGAGCTCCTGGGCTGAGAAGGGCTGTAATTAGGCCAGAATTGAGGTCTTCATCTCTCCACTTGGCTGTTGGAAGCAGATTGTCACCCAGTGTTGCTCTAAAAGCCTGTGGTCATTTGAGCATGACAAGTAACCATGTGGTTTCCCTGTGCTCCCTGTGGCCTATGACAAGACCCCTAGGAGGGGTCAGGGGATCCCCGGGGTTGTGGAAGGCACGCTCTTACTGGAGGTTCTTTCAGCACTCTGCTCGCCAGAGAACGGTATCCTCACAGCCACGCCTCTGAAACGAAAGATGCTAGGAAGTCACATCCCAGCCTCTCGTCTACGGGCAGGTGACACCTCCACAGGCAACAGGAAGCAGGAGCCAAGTGCCCTGAACGGGAGCCAAAGTCAGGAGCATTGTCCCCCTGGCCTCGCCTCCTAGCTGGCTCCTCTCTAGGGTGAAGTGTATAAACACAGTATTAACTAGTGTTTATTATTCGCCCAACACTGTTAGTGCTTCTGCATTTTCACAGTGTTGTACATGCATCAAATCCTTTACTCCTAAAAGTGTCCTGTGAGAGAGGGATCATAGTTCCCTTTAAAGAGGTTTACGGAGGATAAATGTCTTGGTCAGTTCACCTCCAGAAGTTGGGCTCCTAACCACCACTTTTTCTTCCTTTTATTTAAATCAGTGGTTCTTAATTTTGGAGCAGACCTAGACCTTTTTGAGAATCTGACATTAGCTTCAGACCCTCTCTCCTGAACAATGTGTGAACACACAAATGGGCACAATTTGCAGAAAATGTCAAGGGATTCACTGATCTTTTAAAAACCACTCATGGAAGATAGGGTGAAGGTCCCAAATAACAGTAACACAGACTTAGCCTGTTAGAGAAAAACTGTGTCCTGACTAAGAGCCAAAGCGTGGAATTAACTTAAAAACCACCCGTAGATTTTTGGAAGAAAAGGTGAGATCCCGTGAGAGCAAAGTTTCCTTGTCCTTTGAAACCAAGTGTGTGAGCAGTGTAATTCTCGCTCTCTCTCTCTCTCTCTCTCTCTCTCTCTCTCTCACACACACACACACACACCCCTGCATGGCATACACCCCCAAAGCCCCGATTCTTGGACTGGCTGATTTTCAGAGTGAGTGTAGAGATGGTTCCCTCTCCCCTTGGGATCTAGAGATACTCAGCCTGACACCATCTTCTCATTTTATTCAAGATGACAAACCCCAAGGCAAGGATGGTAGACATTGTTATGAGGACATCTTATGTGAGAAGACGCCAGTTCTTCCCCGTTGAAGCTGAGTCATATGTGTCAAGAAAATCCCCTCTCAAGGTATTTTGGCCAAATTCAAATAGGTCAGAGTCCCAGAAAGATTAATTAACTGCAGGAACTGTTTCTTGGCTGAGGGGAGCGCAGAACCTATTATTCCCTTAATAAGGCAGTTTCCTCAGTGAATCATGGGAGCTTGGACAGACTCAGGGAAAAACAAAAGGACTTTTTTAATTAAAGTGTCATATGATCTTCTTTCCTAATATCTTGGTTACCCCAGAAATTGTATCGTCATCTTGAAAGGGAGTGGCTTAGAGCTTTATGTGTCATTTATGCAAAATGAATATTGTTTGACTTCAGTCTTAACAAACTAGCTGGGCAAAACACATTTTATTTCCCCTTATTGGGTCACGTTTAATGTGGTTACCTATCCTTATCATCTGTATGACAATGAACACATTGGGATGATAAAAATGGATAATAACTCCCACCTGGAGAAAATTCAGTAAAGACAAGGAGACAAATCAAGCGTCGTCAGAGAATCCGCATGCGTTCTGGAAGGAGCCGTTATACTTTTGTCTTTACGTGTTCATTTCAGAGAGGGAAACTGAAGCATCATGAAAGAGGTGGGCCAGGAGGAATGTCAGCAACGTGGCCTGGTCCTCGGAAGTGAGACACAGGAGTCAGTCAATGACGGATCAGTGAATCAGTGGTCTTCTCGTGTTCACACACCCCCTGTTTTATGCCGGGCGCTGTCCCGAGTCCTAGGGACGTAGCCGTAGGCGAGACGGACATGGCACTCTCTCTGTCCTTCGCTGAGTCACTTGAAGCTTACCTTGCTGGACCAAAGTGGGCTCACAGGATGCTACTGAACACGAACCAGTTGGGGTGAATACATTTAACTTCCTCAAGAAATAGCTCCTTGAGGAAACCACCTGTATTGTAGCGTCTGGAGAAGGAGTTGAAATTCTCAGGGAGGAAGGAAAAAGGGAGGAAGGATATCCAGGCAGGAGGGACAGCCTCTACGAAGGTCTGGAGACTGAAAACGCACATACGTAAGGTGTGTGTAGCAAGTGCAGTAAGGTGGCTCCAGTGGGTGATGGACGGGGCTGGCCAGACAAGAGTCCTGAGGCCTCGAGGATTTTGAACCTGGGTCTGACATGGAAGGGCTTGCAGCAGGGGCCCGACAGGATACGCCGGTCATGCTGAAAAGAGCATTTAGGCGTCAGTGTGGACAGGACGAGAGCGTTGGCAAAACAAACCACAGCGTGAAATGACCGTGTTTCAGGGGGCCTGGTGACAGTGGGGGTCGGGGGAGGGTGCACGCGAGGGGCTGCTGAAGAGAACTGACGGGCCTCGGCGATGGACCGGATGCGGGGATGAGGGCTGGTTGGCCACGGAAGCATGTGTGCTTCAGGAGCGAAGGAGGTAGAAAGCCAGGTGTGGGGTGCTGGCATCAGAGGGTATTCGGTGCCTCTCACGTCCTGGGTGGATATTGTGCTCAGTAGTTCACGTGCGATAATCTGTTTAATTCTTGCAAACATCCTGCGGTTGAGTTCTCAGGAAACTCCCTCCTGATCTAAGGAGACGCCGTCATCTCCGTCGGGCCTCCGGAGAGCTGGCAGCTGGGGACGCGGTGCTTCGCGCAGGGCTGACGACTGAGGCCCGATGCGGCTGAGCCCCTGCGCCTGCACCCCAGGGGCAGACCCGAGCGGAGGGTGTCCCGTGGCTCCTGGATGCGGCCCCTCCGGAGGAAAGACAGACCCCGCGGACCTGGGAACGGGGCAGGGACTTTGATGCAACGAGTGCAAGTGAGAACAGGCCCTGCGGGCTGGTGCTGTAAGCGGGGAGCCCAACGGGGTGGGCCCCCGGACAAGGGGAGCTTCTGGAGGACATGAGACGTGAGCTTTTCCCTTTTCTGAATAAACTCTTAATTTCAGAAAAGTTTTAGATTTACAGAAAAGTTGCAGAGATGGTACAGAGAGTTCCCGTAGGCCCCTGGGGGACTCCCCAGTTGTTAACATTTTACACTTTCCTAGGGTACACTTGTTGCGAGGTGGTACTATCAACCAAAGTCCATGCTTTCTTTGGGCTTCATCAGTTTTTCCCTAAGGTCACTTTTCTGTTCTAGGATCCCATCCGGGTCCCACGTGACGTTAGGTCACCAGGGCTCTGGGGCTCCTCTGGCTGGGACGGATCCTTAGCTCCCTTGTCTTTGACGGTCTCGGCGGGTCTGAGAAGCGCCGTCTGAACAGCTTCTTTTCACCTGTGCTTTGCTTACACGTCGCGGCCTCGGGAAGACTTGCGTGCAGCGCGGTTGAGGTGAGACCCTCAGTGTTGCTCCCACGGCGCCCGTGCTTTCAGGGCATGAATGTGTTCATTCTTTTTTTCTTTTCATTCACTCCAAAAATACTTGTTCAGCAGTTAATTATATGCTACGCTGGCGTTCAGGTGCCAGAGATGCAGCAGAGGCCAGGCGTGGGGAGGCCCGGCCACGATCGCGCACGTGTGACCCGCCGTCTGTTAGGGGCTCACACGCGCCTGGGGGAGAGCACAAAGCAGTGGTCGGCAGGGCATGGATGGGGCTGGGAGAGCTCTAGATTTAACTGGGATGAGCAGGGGAGGCCTCATGAGAAGGGGACATACAGGCAAAGACGGGAAGGAGAGGAAGGGCCCACCATGCAGATGCCTGGAAGACCCTACCTGCTGAGTCCCCGAGTGGCCAGAAGCTGGGTTGCAATGTCTGTGTGTCTAGATATCAAGGAGACAATTCACGTATGGCCTCGAGTTTAGGGTTCGGACTTTACTCTGGGGATACAAACTGGGAGTGTCAGCGTTCGGATGGAGTTGAAGACGTGAGACCAGGTGAAATCCCAGGCGAGACGCTCCGGGAGGGAGATCTGGGGCACAGGAGTTCTCCGGGTTAGGGAGGTGACAGGGAACGGGCAAGGGTGCCAGGGGAAAGCCAGGAGGGGCACAAGCAGGCGTGGAGTCCCGGAAGCCAAGTGAGGGGCCAGGGAGTGACCGTCTGTTAACCCCACGGACAGCACCGTGGCCGACACGGGGTGTGCAGCGAGCCGTCTTGGCCCTGAGTCTTTACGCCCACTGGCTGGTGGCGTCATCATAACCCTCTGTCGACACGCTCCTCTACAAGGTCTATTTTGCAGATGGGGCATGAGGTCCGGGTAAGTAACCTGACCTGCTCAATGGCTCACAGGCGCTGGAGCCGGGATTGTACCCAGACCTTGTGGTCTCAGAGCTCGTGACCCTTGATGCCCCACCATGCCCACTGACCGAGGACGTGGGTTGATGGTGTGGCTGGCGGTTCCTGGGGAGTTTGCAGGGCGGCTGCAAGTAAGTCGAGGGGGAGGCGGAAGGACGGGGTGGCCGATGGGGACCAGGGCAGGTGGGTGGGTGGACGCGGGTGGCAGAACGTGTGCCTGAGCAGCTTGGCTGGAGGGGACCCAGGAAAGGCTGTGACGGCTCCAGGGACGGGGCCGCGCCGGGGAGCGTTTTCCAGTGAGAGAAAGCGGGGTCCATTTGTAGGCTGGCGGGAACAGAAGGGTAGAAAGGGGAAAAAATGAGTGATGGCGTAGCGGGGGGAGTTAACTCTGCGTCTGCGGCTGAATGACTGTCTGTGCGGTTGCTCAGTTTCTGTCTTTTCTGCTGAAGCATCGACCGCCGGGTGAGGGCCTCTCACCCGTCTGGGCCCCGCCGTCCCCGTGTGCCCACCGCCGCGCCCTGGGGGGAGTGGGTGCTGCCCTCATAGGTCGTAGGTGGAGTCCCTGTGTCCCCAGGCCCACGGCTTCCCAGGCGGAGCAGGACGGCCCCCAAGAAGTTCTCTGCCGGCAGACCCATTACTGAAGGGGACAGAGAGGGAGAAGCAACAGGACACTAAAACTTCCCCAAAGCCTCTGAAAGTCTCCTCTCCCGGGGCGGCCCCTTCCTCCCGGGACCCAGCCTGCGTCGTCCCGGTGGCAGGCTCGCCGCAGGCCCTCACCGTGTCCAGGCCCAGGGAAGAGGGGATGGGCTTTCTGGATGCAGGATGCTCGGATGGGGCTTCAGCCGAGGTGCTCTCGCTGTGAGGACGCTGCTTCCCGGACTGAATCAGAGACGCTAGGAAATGCAGCCCCTTTCATTCTGCCAACCCCGGGGGTGTTTCCAAAGCTCCAGGGTGAAGTTGGGGGGCTGAACTAGCTCCCCTGCAAGCCTGAGTCTCCCCTACCAGCAAGCACTTGATTTCAGGGCCCCTGTGTAAGCGTGGGGAGTGGTCTCCAACCTCAGGTTTGAGGGCAGGGCTTGTGCATGTTTGTAAAAAATGCCTCATGGGTTTTTCGAGGCACCACACGTATACCCGCTGACACCAACCCACCCACCCACAGGGCAAGCCTCTCTCTCTCTCTCTCTCTCTCTCTCTCTCACACACACACACACACACACACACACACACACACACACACACACACACACACACACACACACACACACACCCCTCCTTCCCCAGCCAGATGGCCTGGCCAGAAGCACAGAGTGAACGGAACCCTGAGCCCATCCGGGCCTGACCTGCCTACACCATTTGCCTAAAATACTTGCGAGTATATATCCAGCCTGGGACAGAACGAATTTCTGGAGCAAGTGTCGGGGCCCCAGGGCACTCAGCCATTTCCTCTTGTCCGTAAAGCTGTTAAACTAAATTATAGGGCTGGGCCAACGGGAGGCCAGCTGTGCTTCAGCTGCAAGGCCCCAGTTGTGACAAAGTGAGAAGTGTAGACACCAACAGATCATTAACTGTGTGGCCAAAAATAGGCTGATGGCCGGATCGTGGGCTCTAAGGGGAGGAGAAGGGGCCTCCAGTGCGTGCTGGGTCCAGCCAGGATGGGACCCACCGTCCTTGGCCAGGGTAGGGGGGCGGGCGAGTGTGCCTGACCTACGGCCTCGTGGTCTGGGCGTTTCATTACGTTGGGACGAGTCTTATTTTTGCCTAAATCTTTCTTAAAATTGACAGGTTTTTTTGGTGTGTGTTTCTGTTTTGGTTTTGTTTTCAAAACAAATTTCCTGTTGTGCTGCCTCTTTGGCCGAACTCAGCTTTCCTGTTGACTGTAATTACCGGGAGGCTGGTGACGAGAGCTGACAAATCTAAGCTGACATTCAAGGTGCACGCACTGTACTTGAACAAGCCCAGAGATGGACCGTCCCACGTGGGTTTGGAGTTGCCCATGTGTTTTGTCTCGATTAACAAATCGCCACGGCTCCTGGTCGGGTTTGCATGAATAGCTGCCGGGCATTCTCTGGGGCACGTAAACGGCGCTCACAAATAGTGGCTCAAGGGTGAGGTTGAGTAAATTCCTCAGCGTGAAGAGTTGGCCAGCAGGGAACCACACTGAGCTTTGAAATAAGACCTTTCTCGTTTGAGGGAAGTGGGGAGAGGAGGACCAGGGCGCTGAAAAGTGGCAGTTTAATCCCTCGACTGTAGGGTGATCCACTCGTGAGCACAGACGGTTGACGTGATCTCCCCGAGCCCTGGCCTCCCTCTCATCTTCTCTAAAATGGGCACAAGAGTCTACCTGCTGACGTTTCACGCACTCACGGACTCGTTCTGCGTTGGGAGGAGGGCTAGCCGCTTTCTTCCGCCGTAGTCAAGTCACACGAAGGTGGGTATTTTGACCTCGAAGGGTCTGTAGATCCGTCCAGTTCAAATTCAGCGTCTTTGTGCAAATGGGTCTCGGGCCCCGGGGGAGCGATGTGTGCTTTCTCGGGGCCTCAGCAGTCTGCCTGTCAGCGTTGCCATCAGGACCCCCTTGTCCCTGTGGGTAGCACTGGGGGGGGCCTGGCCATGGCAGGGGTCAGGGAGGAGATGTCGGCCTAGGAAGATGCATGAAAGATTTCAAGTCTTGAAGTGACTTAAAATTTAAGCTTACATAGAAGCAAATGTTTTAATCACAGAGCTTTATTTTTCCTTGGAATATTCTTTATTTGCACCGTCTAAGATGTTGTTAAATAAAGAACATAAGGAGAGCGCTCCCAGGGACGGGGTAGGGAACCTCACTAATGTAATGATGTTAATACCATTTCCTCAAGGCTCACGAGTGCGCAGATTTTATGTAACGCGGTTCACACGCAGCATCACATTTACTCCTCATAACACGTCTTGGAGCAAGTTTCATGATCATCACTATTTTATATTTAAGAAAACCAACATTTTAAGGAGGTGAACTCATTTGTCCAGAGTCACACAGCTGGTGATGTGACCAGCATTTTAATTGTGACCCGGAGATTCTGAAAACCCACACTGCTGCCTTGTGTTTAAGTCTTTAAGCTGCCAGAACTTTCAGGGACTAACCAGATGCCCAGATGGGCCACCCCAGAAACTTTTTGTTTGGAAACACTCAGATGATTAACTGACTTCTCGCGTCTGTGCAGCGAACGCTTGGGGGTCGCCACGCAGGAAGGGGCCCTGGGGTTCCACCGATGGCCCCGCCGGTCACAGACGCGGACGGGCCTGAAGGGAGCACTCACCTGGAGGTGGCTGGGTCTCGCCTTGGTCATGAGCTCCGTGGCTTCTGCTGGCGATGCCCTTGCACCCTCATCCTGCCTGGCTTGTGTCATCCTCGTGGCCCAGGAGCAACCCGCTCAAAGGGAGCCCAGGCACCGCATCCAGACGCACTGGGTCAGCTGTGTGACCTCCACGGATCAACTGATGCCATGGAACTCACCTGCTTTTATCGCCTGCGTTTCCCAGAGAGTGGAAGTAAAATACTCCTTGGAGAGCTGGCATGTAGAGTAGATGTAAGGCGTGTGGGTCAGGAGCGCAACGCTGACAGAGGAGACATCCCCCGTTACTAACGGGTATATTTAAACGTTTCACATATTAAGATGCCAGAACTTTCAAGGAGACGCCAGGCACCCAGATGGCATCCCCAGTGCTCCTGCTTCTTGAGAACAGAAGCCATTTATCTTACGTTGTGTTACGTTCATACATATTAGAGACCCTTGATAGCTGTTCCTAAAAAAATGCTAACATATATGTGTGTGTGTATAGATATGAATGTAAATCTAGGTATTATCCATACTAGCACTAAAACCAAAAGCGTTTATTGTGTATCATTGGATACATTGCTCTCACACATGGAATTCACATGTGAAATATCTAATATGTAGAATTCAGATTCCACCTGCGGTTTCATCATCCCCTCATCCCCACCAGTCAATGACTTGAGGAGTAGCGTCACTACGGTTTTATGGTTTTGTTGCTGGAAATGTGGAGTCAGATCCTTAGGTGAATCAAGAGAGATCCAGGGCTCCCGGCTCGGGGTCGGGCCGTTCCCGCGGGTCCCGGGCACTGCAGGCCGTGTGCACGGTGACACCAACGCACCTCGACACGTTATTTATGGCTCCCTCTCCCACGACTTACTGGCGGCTGTGACACAAAACCTGCCTGTCAGCAAAGGCTCAGAACCTGATCTCACATGCGCACAGGGAACAACCCTCATTTGTTCATTGGGAAACCAGGCGGGTGACGGGCCGACCACGGGCCCAGGGGGAAAAGCCCGGTGAGAGCCGGGTGGGGTGAGTGGGGTGGGAGGCTGGACCGGGCGACGTCTCGCACCTTCCCACCTCGGCAGTTGTGGCAGCACCTAATTTTCCTGCCTTTTGTTCTAGAGGGCAGATTCTAGGGACAGCATCAGCACCAAATGTTACTGAAGGGAAATGGAAGGGAAATCGTGCCAGCTGCCCTTTCTGTGTCAGTGAGATGGAATTTGGGGGCCTCCCCTGCACCCCCCTGGGTCTCAGGAGCAGACGGAGATAACGACCTGCCGGGGATTCCATCCACTGTGGAGGCGTCACCATTAAGTCCCAGGAATGTGCTTCCTCTCCTCCTCTCTCCACCGCTGGCCTTTGTTTTTTGAAACAAACGAGCAGGATCCTGGGTGGGCAAGGGACCTCGCTGGGAGATCTCTTAGCAGTCCCTCCCTCAAAGCCCTGGGATATTTTCCGGCTTATCCGTGGTGCCCAGCACTGAAGGCGCATGAAAAAGAAAGCTTTTAGATCGAAGTTGAAAGAGAATACCAGCAAGGGCATTTGGGAGCAATGAAATATGGCCCTCGACAGATGAGACAGGCAGCACTCTGTCCTAGCCGTAGATTTCACGAGCAAATTTCAGGGTCGCACAGGGCCATTAAAAGCAAAACAAAAACCATAATTGCCCTTAATCTCCATTCATTCTGCATGTGCAAATCTTGTTCAAAGGGCAGTTTCGAGGGGGGGAAGATCAAGAGGAGAATCCGCACAGATCTCTGGCCAGAGCCCGATTTGATCTTCCTCCTGTGAAGACACGGGAAGAATAGAGTCAGAACCTGAGGTGTGAGCTCTCCCCGGGGGAGCTGCTGGTAGCCGACAGGCTGCAAAGGGCCTGACTTCTTCCCATGGTGTTGTCAGCCCCGTCTGTGTCCACAGTCTCCTTTTGTGGAGGTGAAATATTTCTGCTGGGTTTTTGGCTCCGAAGCTGAGCAAGGTGATCATGCCTACATATGTGCTTTCACTTAACTTTCCATAAAAAAACAACCAGCTCTGCTTAAATTACAGTGAAATTACTTGTGAGCCTAAGGGGTTACAGGTTCGGAGTAGAAGCTGGGGGCGGGAAGGGAATGGCCAATCTAATGTGCTGGAGACCCAGGAAAAGTATTCTTCTAGTAATTTACGGTTCTCCTCCTCAGTTCCTCTAAGAATAAAGACCCTTACCAGTTCTCGGTGGCCTGACTCATGGTAACATTGTTTTCAAAATGTGAGACAGTTGTATGCAGGGGTCTGGATTTTTTTTTTTTTTTTTTCTTTTATTGGTAGGATTATCCTTATTTCTTTTGGGGTCTGGATTTTTAATGAAAGAAATTTATTATTTTCTAGGTAATAAAAAGTAACAGCACATGACCCCAGTCTACGCAGATGAGAATGTGACGTATTTACGCTGTGATAGACCCAGATTTCATGATCCCAGTTGAGAATAATTTGGATAATGTACGACAATTGGGCTCTTCTTTACTATAATATATGCCTCGCACAGGGTCTGATATATTATAATTTGCACCGGCACCACCTTAGGCAAACATTTTGCAGTAGAGTGACTGACCGTAATTTCTCTCCGTAGATTAGATTGAGATTATTGGGTTGATCGGGGGAACAAGACACTCCAGAAATTCTCCTCCGCCTCCCTCTCTTGCCTGTCATCTGCCTCTCCTGTCCTACATTTTTTCCCAAGTGAAACTCACTTATTCTCACGATACTTCTTTTAACCAGAGCCTCACTTTTAGACTGTAAAACTCTCTCGATTGTATTTGACTATTATAGCCGGATTCCCTTTCTCTCAGTAGGTTTAAAGCAATTTTTCCCCCATTTTTCTAAAAACCAGATTGGACCTTAATGCTTGGTCTCAAAGTAAGTGAGATTTTGAATGAATGGTATTTCCATGAGTCTTTTTCTCCTTGGAATCAGAAGTCGTGGACGAAAAGGAGGAATGCTCTCCTCCAACCATTTCTGGTCTGATTGGTGTTGGCGGGAAAACAGTTTTCTGATCATTTGGTTTAGGACCAGTTAGCCTGGACCCAGTTCCATGGGTTCCTGTGTTTGGTTGGAAGCCTTAGTTGGCATCCTTCTCTTTGATGGGTGAGTGCCAGGCAACAACTCCACTTCTGGGTTCTCCACCAACCTGCGGCCCTGAAGTCTTTGCCTCTCGTCCGTCTGTAATGGATAGGCCAGTGAGCGACTCTAACTTCTGTACTTTATGTCACTTTGATCAGTTAAACTTTAAAGGGTGATTTCTTCAAAAGATGTTGAAAGCTGCTTTAAGGTGAGTGACCTCATAGCAAATACTAAGCCGCTACTTCTCATCAAATTTCCTCTTCAGGGAGCATCTGTAACTCTTCAAAACTTTCCTTTATTCAAACTGTCACACTGAACCAGGAGATCACCCATGAGAAAAACAGAGCCCATCACAATGACCGTCTCCTTTGTAAAGTCCAAAGTTATGCCCAGGTTATTGCTCTTTGAGAAATTGTAATTCTTCGTGTGACAGACTGTGACTTAAACCATTACATTGGTTCTTTATGAACTCAGGGCAGAAACGAAATGGAAACTTCTTGAAACCCCATTGAGAGTAGCTTGATGCTTCCATAGATTTCTTAGCTGGGGAATGACCTAGCTGTTTTCTTGGTTGGTTTCTGCAGAATAATGGGAATATTTGCAAAATATGCTGTGATGAAAAACAAAAGCTTGGCTTTGTTACAGATGATTAATTTAAAGAAATAGGAGTTTAGGTAGAGCTAATGTAAGGTAAAATAATAAGAAAACGTAGGCAAATATTTATCTGATCTCTCTATGGGAAAAGACTTTCTAAAGTAATAAGCAATGGGAGGAATCACAAAGGGGAAGGCTGGTAAATTTGCTTGCATAAGACTTTAAAAACCTTTATATATCTTTATGCGTTAAAAGCTCCATTGACACATTTTTTTAAAAAAGTATCTGCAATAAATCTCATGTTGAAGGGTTACTCTTCTTGATATATAAAGAACTCATGCAAATCAGTAACTGGAGCCTACAGTCAATAAGACTATGTAAATAAGAAAAGAGGAAATTACAATGTCTGATAAACAAGAATATTCAACCATGTTAGTAACCAAAACAGAGCAAAAATTTTACATCTAAGCTAGTATCAAAGAATGGAAAGAAACACCAATTACTGGTAAATAGGCATTTGTATGCATCGCTGGTAGAGCTGTAAACTGATACGGCCTTTTTGAAAAAAAGGTGAGCACTGTGCAACAGGAACTTTCTAAACAGTTTTATTTCATTGTGGTGTTTTCATGTTTGCAAAAAATTAGAAAAAATCAAGTAAATTATTATGGGTAATAGGATACGTAATGATACAGTCATTAGGTAATAGTCATGGACAATCTTAAAATTAAAGCAAGATGCTCACGCTAATTGTAAGAAAGAAGAACACAAAATGATACATTCAGTAGGACCAAATTGCAAAATTCTGTCCATGTTAAAAAATTGCATAAAGGTACACCAAAATATGGGGGGGGGGCTGTTTCTGGATCTTATTTTGTATACTTTTTGGTATTTCCACTCTTGTAAAGTATTTAAAGTACTATTTCTAGTAGCCAGTCAGAGATTCCCAACTATAGTGCAAAACTTCATAGTTGAGTTTCAATTGTCCCATTTTCACCACAGACATTATTAGTGTGCATGTATGTGTATATAATTACTCTATATTATTAGTACATATCATATATATATGATATAATAGTATATGTATGCTGTAACATGTGAACTTAGTATATTAATGTTACAATATTAATACTTGTTGATTTGCATATTATATTAGTAATTATATATCAGTAGGTTGATATCGCATGTCATGTAAACACATACATCTAGGTATGTATTTTAGTTTGTGTAAAGTAACTGATTTCTGCCTACATCACGGACTGATTCTTGTTGACCCTGAATCTGAGTTGTCTCCATGGGTCCCACCTTCTCCCCTAACAGTAACAGGCCACGAGCACAGTTTCCTTACACCAGTGTCCAAGCCCAGGGTTTCTGAGACACCTCAGGGTGCCTATATTTTAAGCAGCTTGTGCCAAGCAGATGTCCAGCGCAGGGGGGCCTTTTGGATGGTGCCCTAGCATCCTACGTGATACGGTACGACTTTTATAAGGTGTTAAGCATTGATGTGTGAACGGACATTGTCGCCTGTAACTTCAGTGCTCAGATTAGCTAAATGTGTTGCCTTTGTTAAAAAAAAAAGACTTGAGTTCATCTCCAAGAAAGGACAAACACACAGGAGAATCAAAGGGCTCTTTCAGATTTGTAAACCTAATATCAAAGAATTTAGAAGTCTCACCCAGCCTCACAGGTGTCCTTTGCTTTGATCACTAATTAAAATGTGACTTCTATCCTCAGTGTCACTGTTGGAGGACTTGACAAAACAAAGTGCGTCAGGTACCTGACAATTTCTTACAATGCCCTGAAAGACAGGTGTTCATTCCTACAGAAGCTTTGAAGCTAAAAATAAAATAAGACAAAATTTAAATTAAAGGATATTCCCGAGCACATAGTAATCATCTTAAGACACACACTTCAGGGTCTCTTTTGCTCCCAAATGATGGTGGAGGTGGTGGGTAGGGGGGTGGCTGGTGGAAACGACAGGCAAACCCTGGCTGGAAAGGAATGCAGAAAATGGGGTAAAGTAAAGCCTTGTAAGTCATTTGAGATCAATTGTCAGAGAATGTGTCTCAACGGTGTCATTATCAGATTAATATTTGAGTTCCAATTTAAGCTGGAATTATTTGGATAACAAAAATCAAAAGGAAAGTTTTTACAAACAGTTTTGCCTCGGAGCAAAAGAAACGTATCAGGGATAGGATTTTTGTGATTTTTCACCACACCTCCCAAATTCCTGCAAGCTTCAAGAATCACGGACGTCCTTACCTTCACAGCTCTGCTTTGTTTATCTTCAGCTAAGATTGGAAAAAAACCAAATTCCTTCTAATTTCATATGAGTTTCCAGTGGAAACCTTTTGGCAAAATAATCTGCAGAGTATTTCTAATCATTGTAAAAGCATGATTTATTTGATAGGTCATTCCTAATTGAAAATGAAGAGCTGCCTCCTTGGTGATAAAAGCAAACTTTTTACTGATTGCTTCTTTTTGTTTCCACATCAGCATTTCTCAGAGCCAGGGAGCCCTACGTGTGAGCTTGTTAATAAAGTGTCTGAACTTCTAATAGCCAACAAAGTAGAATAATTGGCAGCAATTAGCAAATGAAAACATTCAGCAAATCTCTAGATCCATCCATGTTGCTGCAAATGGCATTATTTCATTCTTTTTTACAGCTGAGTAATGTTCCATTTTGTGTGTGTGTGTGTGTGTGTGTGTGTGTGTGTGTGTGTGTGTATACACCCCCTGCATCTTCTTTATCCATTCATCTGTCAGTGGACATTTAGGTTGTTTCTTCAGTAAAATAAATTTTAAAAAATTCAGTGAAATACATAGACTAGAAAACTGGAGACAGGGTTAAAAGAAAATTTGGGATGCATTTGTTATGCTAAGGGGCCACGTGGACTCAGCTGGGGTGGCAGGGGCAGGGGCAGGGGCACCATGTCTTTAGTTAAGAGAGAATTCCCGCTGGCTTCGTCTGTGTGACTCTTCCCGGTGCCCAGAGATGTGGTGAACCTGTTCCTGGGGGTGCTGGCTGGACAGGAAAGGTGTGTAGTTGCTCATCTAACTCCCAGTGTGCAGGTGTTCAGGGTTTTTTCCTAATATCCTTTGCTCTGGGAAATACTGAGTGCAGGGGAGCAAGGAACCTGTGGCTGACTTCTTCAGAGAAGCCCAGAACACCTCAGAGAGTTTCAGGTGACAGAGCTTTGACTTATGTGTGGTCACAGCTCTATTCTTTGCAAGGTACTGTGCTCTCCTGTTGACCTTTCTTAATAAAGCCAACCATTCTGAATGTCAATATCGATTACGGTGGTGATGCTATCCTTGATATTATTGATGGAGTGCTTTCTATGTGTCTGGCACTATACTATGAATTTTTACCTCACTTTGGTCTCCCAGCAATCCTTTGAAATAGGTATTTTATGTTTACTTATTACGAAGAAAATTTAGCGTCGGCCTTTGAGTAAGTCACAGAAGTAGGGAGCAGCAAGTGCAAGGTCACACTTCTGTGTCTCCAGCCTGGTTTATGGGAGGGCACACAACTCAGCAAACACATGTGCGTTGCTCTTTTGATATTTTTAAGGAATATAAGCGCTTGAAGCATGGTAAGCCTTCAGTACTATTTTTTTGTGTGTGAATACATGAAGTTTCAGGAATTTCTACCATACTTTTGTAGCAAGGTTCATAGACCTGTCCTGGCTATCCTGTGGTGGGCAGGATGTTCTCTGGAATTGAAACTCTGTCCCTCTGACATCGAGACCCATGGAGATGAAGTTGAGGGGGGAGGCAGTAGACATTCACTTTCTTTCTTCAGCTTATTTTGACATTTTATTTGAAATACTGAGTTGATTTCACTGAGCAGATACACATGGGCTAGTATCCTGGGATGAGAAAGAAGATGTTACCATTGAGGATGGGCAGTTGGTCAAACTTCCAGGAAGACAATTTTCAGGTTCACTTTTGCTCACCCCTAACCCTGCTATCGTTCCAACGTGATCTTCGAAGCTGTACCAGTGTGGAGTTGAAGGATGTCCAGGAAGGCAGTGCTGTAAAAGTAGTGGGAAGAGAATCATTGGTAAAACATGGGAACTGATTTCGCCGATGGGTCCAACTTAAAAAAAATTCAATCCAAGGTTGTTGGCTTAGGATTCCAGCTTCCGGCAAAAGAGCCGTGTCTGGAAAGTTTAGGATTATGAAGTCTTGATGAAGCACTGTGAGTTATGGAGATGGACCTTACAGGATTGGATCTTCTTATCACACAGGGGAAGGAACCTGTTCCTGCACAGCTGCAGGACCAGACGAGTCTGTGGTCAGTGTGATTTGTCATGCACCAGTGTCTTCTCTTTTCTTCTCTTCTTCTCCTTTTCTCTACTTTCTTGCTTTGTTCTTGCGGAAAAGGCAGCTCAGCCTGATGGGAACTTTCACCCGGCAGATTCTGTCTCTCTGCCGCCATGCTCCTCAGACCCGAGATCCGTCGTAGCAGGATATATTGCTGTTCCCACAAACGCCAGGAAGTCAGGATTTGATTGGCTGGAGAGGTGGCAGTGATAGCACATAATGAATTTTAAAATGTTTGAATGACCTTTTTCCCTTCAGGTTGATAAGCTCCAGGCAGGGATGTAGTTCAAGCACATGGAAGGGTTTTACATCATTGCTGCCAGAGCTGTCATTGGTTGTAGGGAGTAATATTCAAATTCTTAGCTGTGTCACCGTTGTCTCCAGGTATTGTGACATTTCTACCTGTGCGCAGAAACTGTTGGCTTACTTGTCTTCCTTTTAGATGGGCCACCATGTATACTTAACAAGTTAAAACCTGGTGGAGTTTTTATCTAGGGAAAGTATGAGCATTTATCCAAGGTGAACTCAGGTTGCCATTAATTTGCTGATTTACTGGGTGATTAAATACAAAAGGAAAAAAAAAAAGAAAAAAAAAAGGATAGAAACAATTGCAAACAGCTTGGGAAAATGTCCTCTATACTTTCCAGAATATCTTGATTTTTATTATCTTTAACATCTGTACATTTTAATATAGATCATCTGCTTTAACAAACAGTTTAAGTACATTTTTAAAAAACTCTCACTCGTAAGTACCGACTAAGTAAATTTTACTCGTTGTGGTAACAGTGAGAAAGCAACCTGGTTACCATCAAGTTGTCAGCATTTCATTTGTTTAAAAACACAAATATCTGGGGGAAGCTTCCCCTCCTCACTCCTCCCACTCACCCGGTCTCACTCCTGATTGGTGTGTTTTCACTCCAGAGAAAGAAATCTAAGACATAATGCCTGCTTTCAGATTTGGAAAGATCATATTCTACATAGATTATTTTTTCACCTTTCTATCCATATTTCTTTTCTTTAATGCTTTGTACTAGTTTGAATGCCTCTGGATTGATCATCAGAACAAGATCCTCAAATCCATTTCATTTTAGGGATTAAAATATACAACGATGCACTTAGTTTTTGGAGCCTTCCCAAATTCAAATTAGATTTTTTTTAAAGTTTGGATTTACTTTAAGAAAAAAAGAAACCCTTCAATTGTGATCATCGAAAATATACCAAACCCATACCAATGGCTGATTGAATTTTTCATGTCATAACTGACTTGTTTTTGGTAGGTGGTCTTAAAGAAAAAAGGAAAGTAGGGCTATAGTGGATTTGCTCTCCGAGGAATCATTTTATATCGTGGGCATTTTGTTTAAAAACACAAGAATTTTTTAAAGGACAAAGCATGGAGACTTGATTGTCTCCATGTCATGTTATAAATTAGAAATATATGCCCCTGTTACTCATTCATTTATTTAGTAAATATTTTTGAAATACTATGCGTTGGAGGTCCTCTGGGAAATGCTGACATGACAGGACACGGTCTCCACTCAGGGTTAGAAGGAAGCTGGGCTCTGGTGGTCAACCAGTCTCTACCTACTGGGCCGGGCTGGGCTCTGCTCCAGAGTTCCCAGAGCAGAGGAGTCGTCATTGAACCCACCGCCAGGGCTGCTGGGCACCAGGCAGGGCAAGGACGCGGCCCACAGGCTCGGTTGCAGGGAGCCCTGCCTTGTCCGGGGGTCAGAGGAGAGCTCATCAAAGAAGAATTGTTTGGGCTGATTTCGAAAGTGAGAGTCACAGTCAGAGGGAGGGGAGAGCTTGTGCCAGGTGGTGAGGGGGGGGTGAACCCAGGAAACACGAGAAGCCTGGTCTGTCCGGCCAAATGAGGGGACGGGAAGCTGGGGGACCCTGGGGCCAGTGGAGAGCACCACCCCCCGGAACCCCCTGCAGCCCGAAGGCTCCGCAGGGCACTTGGTCTGCAAAGCAGCCTCACCATCAGCTGCCCCGGCAAGCACCTCTGGGGCAGACACACCCTCAGACCCAAGTGGAAGGCTCAGTATGTCTCCCTCCAAACCCGTGGCCGCCGGGGACTTGGTGTCAGACCTCAGTGCCTTTACGTTAGCTCTGCACCCGTGTTCCCAAGTCGCATCAGTGCTCAGCCAACACCAGACCCCAACTTCTGACCCAGGGTCCCGGTGTTTTCAGACTTTTTAAGGTGGTCCACATTTCAGTCATATTTTGGCCCCTCTGGTTCTTTCAGCAAACCAGGCGTCTTAAGATGGCTTAGGCTTTTATAGTCGGGATTGGAAGGAGTCCAGGAAAGATGAACATCTCCTTTCAGGAGGCAGAAAAATGATAAGCCAACGTGGACTTCGGTGCGTAAGAGGGAGCTTGTGAAAAAAATTAAAACGCAACTCAGAGGGGTAGGGTCGTTTTGGAAAGGTTTTGCGTAGTTGAGCAATAGGGCCCATAGCAGAGCTGAGTTTCGTAGCTATTTGTATTGGGCCAGTTGTTTGAAATGAAGGTTTGGGTTTATTTACAGAAAAGACAACAATTTGGGGAAGAATTAGTGTGACAAGATTTTTCACATGAAAACAGCACACCCAGATCTCAGCGTCACCTGCAGATATCATCTTGTTGTACTGTCCTCCCATCCCGAAAAGACAAAAAAAATAAAGCACATTCTCTGGCTCTTTGGGATAACATGCCGGGTATAATTAATATGTCTGTTGGATCTCCTGCGTGGTGGCACCGTATAACAGTTTAGAAAAATGTTTCTTTCCACACTTGCGTATCATCAGTCATTCGATTCAGGGCTCTCGCACGTCATCAGCCTTTGGTCCATGGGCTTGTTTTTTCAGTTTTAGTAACACTGTTTGAAGCCTTGCTAAGCATATTTGGGATGAAATAGTCCACAGGTGTCTCTCATGATTTTTCTAGTCCACACACACTAGTGAGATTTGCAATGTTTAAATGCTTACGACACGTAATGTGCTCTGTTCCCCCAAACTGGAACACTCTGGAGTAGACAGATGTTCACAGTCTTATTTACTTATTTACTTATTATTGAGTGTAGTTGATTTACAATATCTTGTTAGTTTTAGGTATACAGCACAGTGATTCAGTTATGAATATATATGAATGAGTTATGAATATGTATATTCTTTTTCAGATTCTTTTCCCTCATAGGTCACTACAAAATATCGAGTATAGTTCCTCACATTCTCTTTTACACTTCGTGTTTTCATGGAAATTCTCCTTGATTCAAACCAAAGTATCCTTCGTACCTTAGTTGGGATTTCGTAGTGCATTTATTAGGTTTACCTTTGCTTTGTATAGACTGGTTAGAAGTCATTGATTCGCTGGGCTACAACACAGTGTGGTTCTCACAAATGGGAAAAAATGTGATGACAAGCCATTAAGTGGGGCAAAGGTACAGTTTACCTTGACAGATGCAACGAGCAACCTGGAGGGCAGACAGAAGGGGGGTGTTCTTAGGCTCAGACCCACTTGACTCCACATCCTGACTGTGCTGTTGACTGTCACTGAACTGTTCTGAGTCTCAGTCATTTAACTATAAAACGGATATTATACCTGCTATAACGGTTGCAAGGATTAGCGATAATACACATAAACGACTTACCTGATTCCTGTCTGTTTAGCACTAGGCAGTTAATAAATGGCGGTTATTGTTATACTTAATAATAATAATAATAGACATCATGCATACCCAAGTATTTTCATCATCAGAGCTGTCACCTTCAGAGAGTGGATTCATATGAGCATGGTAGCAAAGTATTGCCCTGAAGCACAGACTGGACTTCAAATTAAATGATAATTGGAGTTGGAGAGCTACTGAAATGAAATGATTTTGCTACAGCAAAATCTGGGACCAATAGATGAAACTTGCAGGAGGATATGCTTGAGCTGGGCTCATAGATGGGTTTTCCAATGAGCAGATGAGTTGTGGGAGGAGTGGGGCTGCCTCGTGAGACCCTGTGCCCCTGGCCTGAATGTGTCTGAGCAGAGGCTAATGGCCACTGGTCAGTGCTGATGCCAAGGAGATTTCCCTCTGGGTGGGAATGTGGTTGGATAATCTTCACATGGCTTTTCTGACTCTAAGATTCCAGGATTCTATGGCAGGATCCGTGGGTGGTAGTTTGGCATGGAAGGGCTGGAAGAACTTTGAAACCAGTGTCAGGAAAAATTTCTCAAGAGAACATGTTTTCTCTTCCCAAACACCCAGTTATGGTGAATATGGAAGAGGGAAAGTAGTAGCTGAGGCTCATTTATTTTGCAGTTTAGATTCACATTCTGTAGAGTTGATAAGGTTCAGGAAGGTCGTCATATCTGACCTTTCCTCCAATTCCAGAATTTCCTAACACCATTGTGAAAGGGGGTCACAGAGGCTATTTGATCCCTTCCAGGGCCAGGAAGCTTACTTCTCACTTAGCAAGGCTGGCCATGATGTTGATGGGCAGTTCTAACTTTCTGCAACTTCTTCAACATATATGGGTGAAAATACATGAATGTCCCTATTTCTGAGGGATAAATCAGGTTTCTGGGCCAAAGGTCCATCCTGAGACGTTGGCACACTCACCAAGTTAATGGCCTCTTGGGAGACAGTTGGCTGGTGTTCCCTAGGGGCACACAACAATGGGCCATGTCACAGGATGGGATGAGAGGCTCTTTGTGTAACTGGAACTTCCCCGGTTACCACACCCTTTTCATGACCTTCACGTGGCCTCACTGCACTGTTAACTCCTTTCATGTTTTGGTAGAACAGAGTTTGTGTAAAGTTATGTCACACAAGAACTACATGTTCTACATGAAGAATTGTAAATGTAATTGGGTTAGATGTAATCCTCTTTGTGTCGAATCCATCACACTGTTCATTATGGATTCTCACTCCTGTCTCCTAGCCCAGGGATTACCAGATTACAACCTGTGGACCAAATCTAGGCAGTGGCCTCTTTTTGCAAACATTTTTTGGGGGGAACAGAGCCACACCCATATTTTTACATGTCTGTGGCTGCTTCTGCCCTACCATGGCAGAGTTGATTAGTCAGGACAGAGACAGTGTGACCCCCAAAGGCTAAAATATTTACTCTGTGGTCTCTTATAGAACAAGTTTGCTAGCCACTGATCCAGCTTATTAGCTCTTTTCCCCCAAATTGTGGGTTATCTGAAAGTTAGAGGAACACTTCTAGCCTTCTGATTATGTTGTTTATAAAAATATTAGGTGTAACAGGACCAAGTGATATCCAACATAAGATTTATTAATCAAAGCATTGTAGATGCAACCATCACTGTACTTTGGCTGTGGCGAGAACTGCTGATGCTCACTATTATTCATGTTTTCCATGCTTTCCTTGACTTCTTCTATCTCCTGCTGGACCTCGTTTCCCAACCTCCTTTGCAGATAGGCGTGGCCCTGAGACTATAGAATGAGAGCGGCAGTGATGGGAGCCTCTTCCAGGCATGATGCTTGAAAGCCTCTCCTGCTCAATCCTTTCTAGTTCTCCTTGTCTCTGGAGACCTAGGGGAGGCACAGCTACAAGAGGGAGAGAGGTTTGAGCCAGGATTGGTGGCCTTCCTCATAGTCCCTCTACTGATCCACACTGGACTGTCGTATACGGGAGAAATAAACCTGTGTTATATCCAGCCATTGCAAATCAAGGGTTGTTTGTTGTAGCACATGGACTACCCTGAGTTAGACCATAATCAATCCCGTTTTTATCCCTCTTGTATATGAAAATATCATATGAAACTTGTCAGATGTCTTTTTCAAACTTAGATAAATATGTTCATAATATTCCTTTAATCTTAGGGGAATATTCATAAAAGTAAATACCATTTTATAATTTTTTATTATTTTATTATAAATTATTCAATTATTTAAACTAAAAAAAAAAAACAAACAACAAAAAACAGTTCACCCATTTCTCCCATCATTAAATACCCACCAGTTAATACCATTTATGATACCTTTTCCTGGGTCAGCTATTATATGCTCCCAGTAAACGCTTGTTTTTCTAGGTTTTCACCAATTATTTGTTAAGTCATTCATTCCTTAATTTTTTCAATGATCAAGAGGATTGATAACATACTTATCATTCTCTTTTTTGATTTGGATATCTGTGTTTTCTGAAATCTTTCTGGTGTCTATTTGTATTTCTCAGCTGCCTCATTTCAACCATAGCCCTGAATCTTTAGGGAAATGGCTGTCCGAGTCTGGAGAGTTGACTAAAGTTAAGTGGCCTATTACTAGTTCCTCACATGTTCCTTAACCTTTCTCTCTCTTCTAATGGGTTTAAATGCAGCAGACCTAGCTTCACCCCGTGGACACCAGCAAGTTCATGCAACCTGACACATCTTCATCTCGGGCATCCCCATGTTTCTGTTCAGGACCTTGGTAGGGAGAAATGGAAACCTCTCTGTTTCCCTCTTGTTTCTTTCTTTCTTCTAGCTTTCAATATTGTTTTTCATTATATGAAATTCCAAAGTTTTGACTAGTGAATGAATAAATATGTATCTTTTCCTCAATGATTTGTACCATTTTTATTCCTCCAGGAAGTTACAAAGGATAAAAAAACCCTCCATAAACATGTATAAAATGGCTTTGAGATGGTTTCTCAAAAGTTGTTGAAAGCTTCCCTAGAGTTGGCTTTGCTAAGCAACAGGGTGAGAATTCAAATGTAGGCAGGCACAACACTTCCCTGATTTTTAAAAAATGCTTTGAGATGTTATCCGATACTCACCAGCACTTCAGAAAACTCTCACCGAGGAAGCCTGCTTAGATGCAGTGGCTTCAGTCCTCTCTGTGCTTGCTGGACCATCTGGTTGGACGTGACCGTGAGGAGCCTCCTGTGTACCCAGTACTCTGTTTGAAGGAAGACCTTGCAATGTCTTCTGTTTGCCGCTGGCATGTAAGTTAGAGCCGATGAGATGCCAGCTTTGATCTTCAAAAGGGTGGAGCTTATGGGAGAAATTAACTTACCTTGAGTTCATGTGTTTCACGAGATGGAACCAGCAGGGAGTGGGGTGAGACAGGTCAGTTCTAGGTCACCTCACTTCTGAAGATAACATGCCCCGAGTACATGTGACGAGGTGGGGACTTGAGTGACCCTGAACCTTCTAGAGGGGCAGCCCGTGTTGGGCAAGAAACACGGGACCCAGGATCCCCCCGGGCTGAACCTGCTTCCTATTCCACAGGAAGTGCTCAGAATCCCTATTTGCCTTCTGGGGATGTTACAAGGATCAAATGAGATAACGACTTTGAGATCTTTGAATTTTAAACAAGTGAAGTCACTTCTTTCCTTTACGGAGGGAATTAAATAAGTTAAGTGGAAGGTTTTCCTCTTCCTAGAACCCTTGGAAATAGAGGCTTGAGGCTCGACCGCCCTCTTCTATCGTGTAGAATCACACCCTGATTGATCGAGTAGGTAATTGCCGGTCAGATTGATCATGCCAATCAATCTGGATTGCTCATTAATCAAGCCGTATAATTTGAATTCCCATTAACGTTAACAGGATCAACTGTATAGGTTTTCCTAACATCTAAACATGTTAAAGTGGTTAGGTGATTGGAAATCACGTTGGCAGGTCACGTTTCCCTCTTTCCCTCTAGATACTTAAAAGACCATCTTCCATCTGCGGACACATCTGGTCGTCACGATGAATCTTGAGGGTGCTTACCCATCAGGGCAGACATCTCAACAGGACAAAGATCGTAGGTTCCGTTTTCACACGTGATGGTGATTTTCTCTTCTCCATGAGTGAATTCAGTCACTCCTTCAGCAAATAGGCATTGACCACTATTACGTGCTGTGCGGGGTCCTTACCCTCCTTTGGCTTAGAGACTAGAGGTAGAGACAGACATTCCTCAAGTAAATACTAGCTATAAAGGGAAAACATACGGCCCAGGAAATAGCCATCAACTGCACTTAAAGAATAAAGTCTTCAATATCAGTATCATTTTCACATGTAAAAATCCACATATTATTATTTTCACATTTATTATTACTCATGAGATGGCTTTGTTTCTGTCTTCTCATAGCCCTGAGAGTATTACTGTAAGGAGGGAGATTTTTGTGCTGTTCAGGGAAAGCGACTACTCAGACACCATTGAGCTCACTGTAATGGTTGCTCATCGTTTCTCTTATTAAAAAAAAAAATCTGCTGTAGCTCGGTGCTATTTTATTCTCGTCCTCTTCAGCCATGGTTGGCTGTGTTGAAACAATGCCAGACTGAACATTGATACCAGGTGCCCGTCCTCATAGAATCCAATATCACACCTGCAGATAGAGTGTAAGATTACATCATGTGTCGTCCTGAGCCCCACAAATGACTCTATACTTCATCTCAAATAACATTATAATTTATACTTGGAGACTTCAGACTACGTAGCCTTGGCCAAATGAAAGTTTTTGCAGCCAAACACATCAAACTCAATATATTTTACTGTGCCGATGGGATTGTTTTTTTTTGAGAAAGTGGAACATAATTCAATCTATCAATGGCATTTCAAGTCAAAAGTACCTGTCCCGGAAAGGTAGGCTTATAAACATTTGGCTGTCAATAAAGAAGATGCCGCAGAGTTTTGTGCTGGAAACCAAAGAAAAATGAAAGGACCCCAGTGTAGTCTGTGGATTTAATAAGAGTTCACAAAGGAAAGGAAGAACAATGAGAGCTATTGTTTCCCCCAAAATGTCATAGTGATGAAGGTATGGACTTAAAGTTGGAGAAGCACTGCAGGCAAAAATGAAAACCCTCCCAATTCAAACATTTTCCCAGCTCCAGGACACAACCTGCAGTAATGTTCACTGAACTTTTGGAAATGTTGTATAGCTGTTTCAACACCTACTCACCCCATACATTCTAGTTTTCCCCTTTGCACTTTGGTGCCTGACGGGCTCCTCTTGGAGAGCAGTCATCGTCACCTGCTCACACGTTGATCCGCTGGCTGGAAAGCAGCTGCTCTGCCTTGTTCAGAAAACCATCGCAAATGTTTATACGAATAGAGGAGGGGAGGAATGTCTTCATTCCCTGTCTTCCCCTACCAACTTCTTCAAAGGCTTGAGGGAGCTTTCCACCTGGCTATTGGGTTTCTATGACTTTTGGATTCATTCTGTGGTTCTCTTATTTTCTGTGGAATTGCCCCAGCATTTTGAATCTTTCAGACAGGCTGATTTTATGTTTAAAAGTAGTAGCCAATAATCTGTGGTCTGGGTATGGCTGTAGAGGTGCCAGAGAGATCTTTACCACCCCCCAACCCAAATAACTCCCTCTTAACTCTGCCCTGATTTTCTGGTATTTCCATGATACTTTGGGAACTCTTCTTAGCATTTTTGGAGTCCTGACGTTGCCTATGTGTTGTCACATGAGTCCTAAGGATGCAGGGCATAAGAAGGAAGGGAGGATGTTTCTGGAGTGTATAAAATTTTGTAACGAGGGTCCAGGACAATTGAAAGATTGTAGAAGAAGATCTGAAAACAGCTATAAGAGAAGTAAAGAATCACCAGAGAAACTTGCTTTACATCATGGCTCTGTGTTCTATGACCACAAGCTACTGGTTTTATCATACGGTGACATGTAAATCAGATGGATGTGGAAGTAGAGAAGATGGGGATTTTCCACCTCCAAGTGAGGAGTGGGTATTACTCGCTGTACAGACACATCTTCTCATCTGGTCCTTATGGTCAGTTTTTATTTGAACAATAATTTTCTGTGACATGATTTTTATGGATCCTGCACCAAGGAAGAATATGTACTAGGCAGCCTTGCTGCAGTAACAAATAGTCCCTAAGCCTCCGTGGTCTCCAATATTTATTTCTTCTCAGCGTCTCATGCTGGTGACTACACTTGTCTGTGGCTGCCATAGCTCTCCTTGGGTCTGCTTGGCCCTGCATCAGATATCTGATTCTTGGACTTAGGCTGAAGGAACAGTATCCATTTGGGACAAGTCATGTTTGTAGAGAAGAAAAGTGCACAAAAGCTGGTGGGAAGCCTGCAGTACTTCTGCACACAATCATATCTGCTCCCTCATCATCCATCCCATAAAGCCACATGGCCAAGCCATACAGTAGCATGGGGAGATATATTCTGTCTACACGGAGGCACCAGCAGCCACAGAACAGCAGCAGGAAGGCCATCTTCTAGGGAAGGGAATGAACAGATGGGAACAATAACACGGTCATCCCAACATGTCTGTTCTCATGTGGCTTCTTTTGCTCAATTTCGTAGAAACCCCAAGTAAATTGAGCTTTAGCGATTCAGAAGCATTGGCGCATATAAAGCCAAATGCTCCCAGAGTTCTTGGATATTTATCTATAGCTATTTCTAGTCTGCACACTGAGTGCTAATCAGTATTTTCCAGTGTGTCATTTGTCATTCAGACTTTGGTTTTCAACGCTGAGTTGGAGTTCAACTAAGACCTAAGCTGGACTGAAAAAAAATGTTTTCTCCTATATTTAAGGGTTTTTCTCTTGAGTTTAAATTTTACTTCATTATTAAATATATGATGATAAAATGTTCCTATTTCCCTCCAAATGGACTCACACAGACAGTGAAGGAATTAAACACCAACGTTATTCACAAGCCGTGACGGTAATTTACACGGAGCTTTTACCCCAGTGGCAGGTCTAGGGGTGTTCAGCCTCCCCTGGTAATCAGCACCCTAACACCCTAAGTGGTTAGATCATTAACGAGTTCTTGGCACTTTACCTAAAGGCTTTGGGGAGTTAATCCTGGTTTCCTGGTCGGATTCCAACTAGGGTAATGAATTTCTGACTTCTTAAATTACTCCTGTAATTTTGGTCTAACAGGACGCTCTCTGCACTTTCTGTCCCATGTGGTTTCACTCAGCGACTTGCTGGTAGAGATCTGCCATCTTCCTTTGTAACTGAGATGAGAATAATTTAAAAGCACTTCTAACAACTTCTGAGCTGCAGTGGTGCGCTCTGTCTTGAATCCGTCATGAGTCTAGATGAGGGCTGTCTCCTGACGGAGACCCCAAATAGAACCTCATGCGCGTTAAATTCCTTCCTCCCTGTAATTTGCTTGGATGCTTTGTCCTTGGGTGAGCTCACCCCACAGAGGCTCCCCAGGCAGAAGCTCCTACCTGGGTCCTCCTCTGAATGAGGGATGGACAAGTTCTCAGGAACCTCCCTGACGTCTTCTCCCCAGGCTGACCGGAGAGATTTCACACAACCTCTCTTGGAAAGGTGGGAGATTATGTCGAAGCAATTTTGGATGTTCATCAAGAGCTATTAATAAACATTTCTTTCTTAATGTTTAAGGACATATTTTATTATTTATACATTAAAATACATCTCACTAATATAGCCTATTTAGAAAAATGTGTATTTACGTGCATGTATTTTTAACAGAACAAACTCAAATCCTATTTTTATTATTAATAAAATATGAAGTGACGTACAAGAATTTAAGCAACTGATAGCCGAATGGATGCTTCATGACTGTGTATGTATTTGATCTCCTAGGAGTCACACTAGTTTCCAACGTTTTCACCATTAAAATCCTCATTAATTAGTTTTTGCCCTATTGATTCCAGGTTAGAACGATTTTTGCCTCCTGAACGGAATGTATTAGGTAATAATTCATTCACTTCCCTATTTTTCTGTTTTTAGCGAAGACACATGTAGCTGATAATCAGTATCATTATTATTGATCACCTTGAGCTCACTATTGGACCGTGACCTCTCCATCCCGGGGGCTCTGCAGAAGAGGAGGGAAGATGCCTCGCGGATCGGCTTCTCTGGGTAGAGCAGCAGACACGGCCACTGGACCCCTCTGTGACTGTAGTTTCAGAGGTTTGAGCTGGACACATGGCTTCCCAGGTAGGAGCTACACTTTCCGTCGCCCTTACATCTCGGTCTGGCCGTGGGCTCTGGATTCCAGCGGATGGAGCCTGAGTAGGAGGGATGTGGGCAGATCCCAAGTCCAAGGAGCGTGGCTTCTCCTCCTTCCTTTCCTCCTCCCGGGGTGGCATGCTGGTGGGGAGCCAACCTCGTGGACCAGGACCCACTGAGAATGTACAGGGTGACACGATAGAGACGGTCTGGGTCCCTGGGCTCCTTGTGTAACAACCCAGTGAAGAGACGCGGATACAGACGTGAGCTGAGGCAGGAGGGATGACGCTGAGATCCCGGGTCCTTCCTGTGTTTTACTGCCAGCCTTGGCGCTGTCGGCCTGGGCTCCTGCCATCCTGTGTGATCTCTTCTGGGCGTCACCGTCACTGTCACAGCAGCCCAGCCTGTACCTCACGCGTGAGTGGGCTCAGATATTCGTGGGCGTAATCACTAGGCATTTGCAACCCCTGTATGTTTCTGAATGAAAAGCGGGCAACTGACGTTAGTGGCAGGAGGAAAGAGCCTCTCTGTATGTAGTCTAAAACTCCTCACTTCAGCCCTTTTCTCCCGCGATCTGTCTTCCCTCCAGAAGGTGGGTAACGTGGCTCTGGTCTCTCCTAGGGTTTTCGTCCAGGCGTCTATATGCATCCTTCTCTTCACTTCCTCCTTGTAACATTTGGCAGATTTTGCTGAACTTCCAGAATAACGGAAAGAATAATTTCTACAGTGAATAGTGTACAACTCGCTACCAGATGTGGTTCTTCTCCCGCCCTCAGGCATCCACCCCTCTCCCAGGTCCCCTGCAGGCAGAGCTCCAAGCCTGTTTATAGGCTTGTTTATAGAGTCAAACGCATCCCTTCCCGCCCCAAGGAGCACCTCAGGTCACATCGAGGCTGGGGGGCCCCGGGGGGGTGGGTTGAGATTGTCCTCCTGTCTAAAGCTGCCCCTGAAGAGTCTATCTGTGCTCTCAGTGTGTTCTTTTTGCAGGAGGACGGGCACTTAAGGGGCTGACCCCCCCTGCTAAGGGAAGTGACGCTGTTTTCCCAGGTCCAGAGGACAGAGCCGCACCAGGGGACAGTAATGAGAGCAGGGCCATGTCCTCACTGCTCTTGGGTTTAATTTTTCCCATTTCACAGATGAGTAAGTGAGGAACCAGAATGTTTAAACAACTTACCCAAAATCTCATTGGCTTTCAGGTTTCAGCACCAGAATTTGAACCCATGAAAGGTTTCCTGATGCCGACCAAGACTTGCACCAAACTTGGCTGTCTGAACCTTCCGGGAGCTTGTTAAAATAGAGGTAAGTTCCCGATCCCACATCGGGGCTATCTTTTCAGTAGTTTTGGGATGAGTCTTAAGGCTTTGAATTTTATTTGTAATCAACTACCCAGGCAATTCCAATGCACGGCGAATTTGGGAACTACTGTCTGGTGCCACAAAGGCCACACTGGTCTCGAAATTTTTACAGTCTTTTCCCCTTTGCCCACTTCCTCCCTCACCCCAGACAAACGAATGATTCTGAGTGAGAGCAGTGTGTCTTAAAGTGAAACTCAATACCTGTCGAGGCAATGTTTTGGAGATTAGTTATGTGAATACATTATCCCTTTAGCTAAAACCGCCATCAAGTTTGAAAGGTGTCTTCCCATCCACCCATTACTACTTACTGAGTGATGCTTTGTGACTAGGCTTTACAGGGAATGTCACAGAAGAATAACCCCATCCCCAGATTACCTGAGCTATCCGTGAGGGAGACCAAATGACATGTGTGACACAATTCAAGGGTAACAACAAATGATAAATTCCAGCTTATAGCAACTGACACTTGGTGGACTTGAACCAGTGAGAAGTGAGTTACAGGAAACGGGAGAAGTAGGGAAGGTTTCCGAATAGAGGTTATGCTTGAATTAAGTCTGGAAGGAGTCAGGCTCGGAAAGGCAGATGTAGGATGGGAAATCCATGTAGTGGGAAGAGATGAGCAAAAGCACTCGTGTCCTAAAGCAACCGAGGGCCATGAAGTAGTTGATACTTATTTCCTGAGTCGCTGAGGATGTAAACTGGAATATCAACAATCTGAAGGTGTGTGTGTGTGTGTGTGTGTGTGTGTGTGTGTGTGAGAGAGAGAGAGATAGAGAGAGAGGCTGGGGCCAGGTGAGGCCAGGGAGGGTGGGGCACTTCGCTGGAGGATGCTGGCTCGGAGGGTCGGCTGCTGGGACACACATGTAGGGAGAGAGGGTGGGATGGGCAGGTGGCGGGAAGGTCTCTGCTGGGGCACGGAGGCCACAGACCCAGGAGGGCTGTTCGCAGTGAATCGACCTTCCTAAACTCTCCTAAGCTCGGGGGCCTGGGGACACGTCCCTCCCTGCCCCTCGGAGTCAGGCTGCTTTGGGAAGTGAAACATTTATTTTATTCTCCCTTGAAAACAAACTTTACATCATTGATCTGCTGCTAAAAAATGTTTGTGCTGAATTCCTGCTTCTAAGCCAGCGCCTATGACTCAGATGGTGTGCATTTCAAAATTCTCTCAACATAATTTCACATAAAAAAGAAACATCTTACATTGGGCCAACTCTGTTAAAAACCAACTGCCTTGTATCACTAATACATAGCTGGATTGATTCATGGTGTACATCTTCAAAGACCTGGATAATCATCTTTGTTTGCAAATTCCTTATTAACGTGGAGATAAATGTTATCATAAATTGAACTTTCATACGATGGGCTAAATTTTTTGGTCTTTAGAGTTCATTTCCAGAATATTCGATAGCACGACTGTAAGGGCTGCATGGCATTTTCCCAATTGGACACAGTTGGAGATTTTTTTTGGTCTCCTTTTTCTTTAAGCGAGATGATAAACACTTAATAAGAAGATGGAACTTATGGAAATTAGCCAGAAGAGAATAACATTCTACCGATGGAATTCCACTTCAGATGCTGGGCTGGAGAGAAATCCTCCTCTCAGGCTCCTTCGCCTTTAGATGATGGCTTTAAAAACTGTGAAAACAGAGAAAGCCAAGTGTGTGGTCTTGGGCAATTTCGTAATAGTCTGTGCAGGAGACAGAGGGGGTGCTTTGCTGGAAAAAATGATTAGCTTTTTCTTTACGATGACAGAAAACAGTTGCAATTCAAAGATGCCAAAGGTTCTGCAGCCCTCCCTTTTGGCAAATTGTTAGGTAATCACTGCTCCCAGGTGGTGCTTTCAATAAAGGCCTTGGAAAGTCACGCCCCAGAGATGTCCTCAGGGCAGAGCCATTGTCAACGGGGAGAAACTTGGAGAATTAGTCAGAGCAGGGTTAGAGGAAAAGATGCTGGATTTTCCTTCAGGGGAATCTGCTCCTGATTTCCTGGAGCGCCTTCAGGTGCCTCTGACTGACTGATGAGCGTGAAGTCCGCTGCTGAGCTTCTCAGGTGGAGCTGGAGGAGACCTTCTCAGGTTCCAGTGTTATCATTGTTGTCGTTTGGCTTTAGTTATCCCAGGAAGCATCAGGCCCACGCTGAGGTATCACTCCATACGCAATCTCTTATAACAAACTAGGTTTTAATTAACTAGTTACCTTGCTCATAATATACCACACAACGGTTTTGACCTTTTAAAACAAGTTTTCCCGAGACTGGTTTTTCTTTTGTCATTTTGGTAGCGATCTGATTGGCCTGGCCTGGGACTGGCGCCCTGAGCCCAGGCTCTTTCCCGGCACCAGGCCCTCCGTTTGTAACGGGGACTAGGGCTGAGGCAGACAATCGCCTGTATCTGTTGAATCAGTTCAGAGCTCCTTTGTGAGCACAGCGCCAGGCCTGGGAGCCCCACCGTGTAAAAGACCATCCTCATCCCTGACACTCAGGGCCCAGTGACGCTCAGACGCTGGAAGACGACAACATGAATTTGTGGGGCCAGCGGAGACTAGAGTCGTGCACAGGTGCTCTGGGTGGCTGTGCATTTGGGGGACGCATTTTGATTCCGCTAGGCCCTCCCAGGCCAGCTGGCCTGTGATGTGCGGCCCCGAGGGAGCCGAGTGGGGCTGTGTCCCCCTTTGCCTGGCAAAGCAATAAAGCTATTCTTTTCTGCTTCATCCAAGACTCTGTCTCTGAGATGTGATTTGGCACCGGTGCACAGAGGCCGAGTTTTCGGCATCTCCAGCAAGGCTGTGATGGCTTTTGGTCTCTGACGCTTTGAGTTCTCTTGCCAGCTCTGCCTGCCTCTGGCCGGTGTTACAGTGATGGACATGTTCCTTAAGCCACGTGCTCAGGTTGCCAGGCTCCTCGACGCAGGACTTGCAAGACGTGACCCATAAGTGCTGGCTGGGTTGAGCCCTTGCCCATCCTTGGGTGCTCAGGATCCAGAACAGACAGGGATTCAAGGACGGGGACAAATCACACCAGCTCCCTCATCCACAGTCTTTTCATCGAATAAGAATGCATTGAAGATAAACATCAAAGGAAACATTAAAAGTGAAAAGTAGTAACAAAAGGCTAAGCGTGCGCTGAAGTGCGTGTTTGGAATCAGAAGGGGCACCGTTCGGCGTGCTCTGTGGGAGAGGCTGGTTTATAGCTTGACTGCTATGCTCGAGTGCACACACTGGAACTTTTTTGTTTTTAAATCACCAGTTTTAAAATAACTCTCTTAAAGATGAGTTTCACCCTGGTGGCCTCACTGCATCTCTTTCCACACCCCAGGGCTCTGCAGACCACTCCTGTGAAGCCGCAGACCCCCAAACACACGACACAGCGAGGGGCACTCCTCAGGTTGGGGAGGAGACCAGTGGGGCTGGGACATTTGTGGGGAATAAAGCCCAGGGCCCGAGGCTTCGGAGGTTCATAGACTGTGCCGCTTTCCTATTATCCTGGCTGCGGTTTGATATCTTGCAGCTTAATAACATCATTTTAAACATCTCATTATGGAGAATTTCCAAGCATTACCCAACTAGAGAGAGTCGCCTGTGGACCCCTGTGGACCCATCACCCAGCTTTTTTGGTCAAGAATGAACTAGTGGCCGATCTCGTTTTACATATTGATAGATACTTCTAACACTGATGTTTTCAAAAGCTGCCTCTGTTCAGCAATGATTTGGTAGAGTGAATCCGTCGCAGGGAGAATCCACAAAGCAGTCTCTGCCTTACGCAAGGTTGTTGCAGATGGGGAGAGAGAAGCGTGTGTCAGAGAAACACGGAACAAATATGGGTAAATCAGGATCTTAATTAACTGTCTCATAAGAAGAGCTTCCAAACAATGTCAATGGGTTGAGTAAGAACCGGAAAAAGAAGACGGAGGAATACAGCTGACTCTGGAAAAATAAAACGTTGTCTGAAAAAGAAAGGAGAAAACGTACAGGTTAGCACAAACTAAAAAAGGGCAGGGTGACAAAGGTGTAAGTGGTCACAAATGCACATGTTTGTGGGTAAACCACAACAGCTGGCTGGACGATGGCGGGTCAAAACAAATTCTCTGGGAAAAATGAATGTAAGTCTCTTAGGCCAACATCTGTAAACACTGAACGTTTTTGTTTCTTGGAGGCAGGTGACCACCTCCTGCCATCAGCTCCAGGGAGAGATGTTTCCCTAAACCTGTGGGTCTCCTTTCGTGCAAGAGCCCATCAGGGATTCAGTTTGAATATTCTATTTCTGATTCCTTTGTTGTGGAGTTATTTTTCAAGTTAGTTTGAGTAACGTTAATATCTTCAGAAAATCACATATATGTGATGCATGTATATAATCTCTCGGGCGCTCTTACTCAGTCATCAGGATGTGTCTCTTTTTTTCCCAAGAGAGCACATCCACAATTAAATGGCCGCTAACGCCTCGCTGATGCCTGCCTGTCCCGGGTGGGATACTGGTTGGGACGAGGCTCTTTGCCGTCTGCGGGGTGGAGCGGGGAGGGGCGGCGGCTCGACAGGCAGCGTGGGCTGGGTCCCCGGCCTGCGGAGGAGCGGGCGGCCGCCTGACTGCCGTCGGAGGTGCTCAGGGCATCGAAGGCTCGAGCACTGAGGGGCTGTCAGGGACGCGGTGGACGGTAGGCGCCACCTTCGGGGGGCTCCCCTGAGCTGTCGCTCGCTGGTCACGTGGGTCCCGGGCACGCTGACTTCCCTCTGTTTCAGTCTCCTTGTCGAGGTGCTCACAGCGGCACTGGCCTCCCCGGCTGCTTGTAAGTTACAGCATCCGTGCTCTGCTTCGGCTCAGAGGGACCCATGGCCGTGCCGGCCGGGAGGAGGACTCGGGCCAGAGTGACCTCGACAGGGGTTGGGGGTACAGGGCGCCGGGGGCCGTGGAGCCCAGGACACCGCTCACGGGTGATGGCTGAGCTGCGTCCAGAAGGGAGCACGGGAAAGACAACTCAGGGGCGGGAGGACGTGGGTTAGAATGAGCCTGGCAGGAAGTGGGGTTACTGGGTCCGCAGAGGGTGCATGTGGTCCAGCAGCCCTGGGGCCGGCGGGGAGCACAGGGGCCTTGGTTTGCTGCCTCTGAGCCGGGGACCTCGCGTCTGTCCTGCCAGAGGCCACGTGGGCCGGGGCAGGTGCCACACCCACGCCGTGCAAGGGATCAGGAGCCGGGCACACTTGACCCTGGCTCTCTGCATTCCGAGCCCCACCTTCTTCCTCAGCCCCCGCCCTGCCTTGTTTAGGACAGGGAACAACAGTCATAATTCCCTCCTGGAGGAAAGAGGAAGGAGCCGCCCGGGGGGGGGGGGGGGGGGGGGGCCTGCAGGTGGGGGATAGGGACCCGCCACCTTAGTGACCCGTCGCCACGTTTGCTGAGCACATTGAAAGTTTGCACGTCAGCGGGAAGCCGGTGTCCTGTTTGCAAACCCTCCCCTTGCGGTTTCCCGAGTTGTGGCCAAGGCTGAGAGGCGTGGAGGAAAGGACCCATCGGACGTGCAGGCCTGCCCGTGTTTTGATCGCAGCGGGAGCCGGTTTGGGTTCCCGCCTCTCGCTGCCTTTGTGAAGGGCAGGGGCGTGGCTGGGCAGGGGCGTCTTTGATGGCAGGCCGCTCTTCTCGGTGCGAAGTTTGCTGCTCCGCTTCCGCCAAGCCCGCTTTGCGCGTCTGTGCTCTGAAGATGACGGAGTTCGCGACAGTCCCAGTTAGGACCGATGGGGAGCGTGGGCGGCTGACTCCTGGGTAGAAGGAAGTGACGCTTGGTCGTGCCTTTTTCTCTTTATTTCCAGCAAATGGTCTGAGTTGCATTTTATCCACAAAAAGTCTT
Source organism: Balaenoptera physalus (assembly GCF_965194825.1). Taxonomy (NCBI): domain Eukaryota; kingdom Metazoa; phylum Chordata; class Mammalia; order Artiodactyla; family Balaenopteridae; genus Balaenoptera; species Balaenoptera physalus. The sequence continues at coordinate 79,958,546 of NC_138899.1, read as the reverse complement.
CGTTTGCCTATTTTTTTGTCCGTTTGTATCCTTTTTTTTTCCTTTTTCCTTTTCCTTTTTGCTTCATAATGAATTTTTGAATTGATCTAAACCTGAGAACTGATTCCACGTGAAGCTGGAAGTGCGACCCTTGACCTTGACCCTTGACCAAGAAGCTGGAGAGCGAGGAGAGAGGGCTTTTCCTCCCAGGTTTGCTTTGACTGCAGCCAAAGTCTGCGTGAATGACTCAGCTTCTCTCTGCTGTAGTTTTCCCATGTGGAAAACAACTTTAGTAATTCCTGGGCCGCCCGCTGCGTGTGACAAAATTCCATCCCCTCGGAAGAAATGAGCTATCAGATTATGGTATATGATTAGGTAATCCATAGCTTCTGATTTCTATTCATATGCTAAGCTTAGCCATTTTGGGGGGCAGCTTTCTGAAAGAAAGAATTTGATTTTCACAATCGCTTGGGCTCACGAGCGCGTGATGAACACAATAGCTACGTGCCCGAGAAAACAAATTCTTCCCTTGTGCTGGTTCCATTGTTCTAGGCGACTAAATCTGTAGATGATTGTTCAGCCTCACTCTTTTTTTTGGTCCTGTCCCATCAGATACGCATTCCAAGAAATTACCTTAAGATTTGTTTCACCATGAAAGCGACATTCTCAGCTGTGCTCCAATCAACTGGATAAAAGTGGCGAACCCATCCTGGTTGACTATCACCTTTCAAAGTATGTGTGTGGAGGAGCGAGCCCGAGCCCTCATCCCTCCCTGGCTATTGTTAGAAATAAGTAATGATGTATTAGGACATGCTTTTTGTGCCAGAAGTTTCCGAAACTTTTTGCAACCGCACATAGAAACAGGAATTACTTCACCCGCCGTTGAAATGTGGCCACCGCTTGGATGAGATGGGGCAGCTGTTTAAAAATGCACAGCAACTTTAAAAGAAAAACCAATGCACAGCAGCGTTCCAAAACGGGGGGCCTGCAAGTGAGGGGCAAACTTGCCTCCGACTGAAATCACAGGGGAAGCTTTCTGGGCTGAGCCTGCTGGAGCTGGGCTGTGAGGGGCTTTAGTTTTGTGTCTCCCTAGGAAAGCCAACCTCTTCTGTTCAGGGCTGGCTCCTGGTCACCTGCTAAATCATCCGATCCCAGGCCACCAACTGATGGGCGGCCCTCAGCAGCGTGGCAGGTTCTCTACACTGGCTGATGGAGGTTGGCCGCAGGAAGAGGTGGCCTTGCGTGAGGAGTGGTGACCTGACCCTTCAGTGCCACGTACAGCTGGGCACGGCCCAGGGTGATGGAACAGGGAACACTGTCCATTGCTTCCTGGTCACTGTAAAGTATGCTCTCCGACCTCAGAGACACTGACATAAATTCATCAGCTTGGAGTCTACACTGTTCCTATATTTATCTGCTCACATGGGCCAGAGTATCTTGAATAAGACCCAGAAAAGTGTCTCTTTTTTTGGACCACAGTTTCATTAGCAAAAATCGCTTCTCTTTTAGGCAAAAGAAGGACTCAATTTACGAGAAGATTCCTCTTCTCTGGATAGATTTTAGTTTCGGGAAAAGCAAAGCTGATGACCACTGTACTCCCTCAGGCCTTCTGCTTCCCAGGGCAGTTGAGGATTTTCACGGTGAAAAGAGAAGAGGAGGCAACACAGCACACAGCACGCTGAAGCCCGTGGCAGGCGGGGAGCAGGGCCCACAGGAAAAGCATAGCTGTAAACACGCGCATCAGAAAAGAGCAAAGCTCTCATGTTAATAACCTACGTCTGCACCGTACGCAACTAGAGAAAGAAGAGAAAAGCAAACCCAGAGCCAGCAGCAGGAAGGAAGGAAGATTAGAGCGAAGATAAATAAAGTAGAAGCTAGAAGAACAACAGGGAAAATGGTCAAAAACAAAAGTTGGTTCTTTGGAAAGACCGACAAAGTTGACAGACCTTTAGCTGGACTGACTGAAAGAGGGGGCTGCTCGGGAGTGTCTGGGGGGGTTTGTTCTTCCATTTAGGGGGTCGATGGTGCCGGGCTGGTCTCTGCCCCGTCCAGACTGTGAGCCTTTGCAGGGCTGTCCTAGATGATGGGGGGGCGCGGAGGGTCGGAGGTCACCCCTGGGAGGCTTGTGCTACAGGTTAGATAAAACAGGGTGTTTTCCACACCCCGATCCTTCTTCTGGGAAAGGGAACCAGAGTCCTCGAGGGAAACCCTACAGTGGGAAAGGGCAGCCTGGGGCTGGGCTGAGGGAGGAGGTGCGGCGGGCTTAGGTCAGGAGGAGCAGGTGGTGGTGGCATGCTTGTCCAGCTGAGGCCGGGCTCACAGCATTTGCTGGTAGATGCCAGGCCCCTTCTGCCCCAAGTCACTCCCTGAGCCCGGCGTTGTGTTTCCTCCAAGCGCAGGGTCAGGGCTGCTGTTCCCATTCACCGTGTCCTGGTGACAGCTCGGATTCTCCGTGGAAGATTCCACTTCCCAACTAGGTCCAAATCAAATATTGACTTCACTAATTTTAAGTCATTTTGCCCATAGACAGTGGTGCATTTAGGAGGACACGAGGGAATGCCTGGGGCGTCACCAGGGGAGACTGCCTGAGCCTGGGCTCCAGAAGCACGGTCCCTGGATGGACCCTCGGAGGCACGCTGGGCCTCAGCGGGCCTGTCCGTGGGCGCGGGTCGTGTTAAAATGACCCTCTTTCTCTCGCCCGCAGCATCTCATCGTCTCCGGGTCCTCACGCTTTGTACCGTTCAAACCAGCGTGGAAAACCCCGGCTGGGCCTTGCCTTCAAGTAGATGGGCACCCAGAGGCCTTGTGCTTGCCCCGGCCCCCCGTCCGGAAGGGACAGCGTGGCCCCTGAGGGGGCAGCGCGGGAGGAGCCGAGCCCACGGCGGGGGAGGCGGAGGCCACGGGGCAGCTCCGCGCTGGCGGCCGGACCGCAAGCCTCGGCCGCTGGGCTGGCTTCCCTCCCTCCATCACAGGGACGGGAGCCAAGGCGCGTGGAGATTCGGGACGTCTGTGCCCGCGGTGACCGTGCTGCGGGGTCCGCCGGGGCTCAGAGGCCCGGGTCAGGCGGCACGGCCCTCGCTCTGCCCGCTGCCCTCCCACCGCAGGGACCAGGGTCAGTCCTCCCTGACGGGTGCCGGTGCTGGCTGTGTCCTCGGCGTCCACAGCCCCTTCGCTGGGGCGGCCTGTGTGCCGGAGGGGGCAGCCTCGGGCGCCCCCCGCCCCTCACCTGTGTGCGAGCTCACCTGCAGCTCCGCTGCTGTACGTGTTCCCTCTCCCTGGAGAGAGGAGCTTCCCCGCGCGTGTGAAGGCATCTGGATTTGATTCTGGAGATGACGGTTGTCAGTGCAGTGAAGGCTGGGACTGGAATTTGGGGCATCAACCCAGGCGTGTGACAGGCGACCCCAGGAGGGATGCTGGGGTCTGAGTCAGGCGCTGGGAGCTGCCTCTTCTCCCCCTGCAGGGTGACTGGAGTTGATCCCATCAGGACGTCCCTCTGTGACGGATGCAGTGGTTGGCGTGGTGCCTGCCTGCCCTGGGAGTGGGTGGGAAAGAGGGCTGGGCCTGGTCCTGCCTCAGGGAGCCCACGGGGGCTGTGAGACACTCCTGCGTTGTAATTACGGATTTCACGCGGGCTTAATGAGATAGTAGACCCCTGAGGTAAAAGCAGGGTAATTACTCAAAATAGAGGCAAGACATTCTCTTATATCCTGTAGATATTAGCATCTAGTGACCCAGACAAGCATCTCTTAACCCTCTCTTTCTCTGAGCCATTTATAATATACTGAACTTAGTCTAGTTGGGAAAAAGCCACCATAGCACTAGCTTCTATTCAACCAACCCACCCTGACCGTCTCTTCCAGAAAGTATTATTTCCACACTCAGAGCAAAAACAGTAAGCACTTATTTAGTATTTTTGATATTCAGAATACTTATACTTACTAATTAGTAATAAACCCAAACCTCCAAACCCCCAAACAAAACACACAGCAAAACCCAGCAAAATGTTAGGTATTTTATTCTCCAGGAATCATTCACTTTACAAAAAGGTAAATGGGCTTGTTTCCTAGGTGGGGACACTGGCTGCCTTGTCCCTGTGAGTTCCAGGCCGTCCCTCCCCTCACCCTGCAGTCGGCACCGACCACCCACTCTGACCTGTGGGCCTGTGTCATCTTTCCCCGTGGGTTGGCTGGGAAGCAGCCGGCGGGGCCGGTGGGGGTGAGGGCATATCTGTGGCCACGAGGAAACCCTTCCTGACCGGGCTGGTTGGACCCTCTATCCCTGCACCTGGCCCGGCTTCTCCCACGAGCCCCCAAGGTGGGGACGGAGGGAGCTGGGTAACGGGTAGACTGAGTAAACAAAAGATGAACTTTTCTCTTCTGCCTGCGTCCTCCTCCCGGAAAGGTGATGGGCCGGGGTGAGGAAGAGTGCTGTTTTCATAACAATAGGCCCGACCGTGATGGTGACAGTACGTTTTCGGTTCTGACGCCAAGAAGCAAGGGCTCCAATTCATCCCGTGGATTTTGTCGAAGCTCTGCTCTTTGGTTCCCTGCTGACACAGGACACCGCCACCCCTGGACAAGCACACGGGGGCCCCGGAGCCCAGCCTCCAGGACACCTCCGGACTCTGCTCCCCCTTCACATTCTGCGAGACCCACCTGACCCTCTCGCCCTCCGTGCGCTGGGCCCCTTCACTCCCCCAGCCCCGGGCCTTCACTTTCCGCCTCTGTTTTTGGAATCATTCGACCCCCTCGCCGGCGTGAGGATCGGCACAGTGAACCAATGCGGGGTGTTCAGCTCAGGACTTGGCCCAGAGGACGTGCCGGGTGGGGCCCTGCCCTCCGATGGCCCAAGGGACGGCCAGGCACAGGGACGCACGTGGAGACTTGAGTCGACCAACTGAAAAATCCATTCTTCCTCGTCTACGCTCAGAATAATTCCTGTTGCTCCAAATCAGTCACGTCCACAGAGTACTGACAACACTGAAATCATATATAAGGCAGATGAAAGTGTTTTGTGGATGGCTTGGTTTTCTCCTTGTTTCCGGTAATGTTTATGTTTTCACATTTTTCTGGGCTGTAGAAATACCTTTCTCCTTCGCATCTTTCTCTGCTACGACCGGCTTGGATCTCATCTTCACTCGTTTCCACTCCCCATGGCTCTGTCGGGTTCTGACCACGTGAGAGACGGACACCACACGAGATCGTAAGTAAACGGGGGTACTCACAATTCTGTCCTTTTGGAGCTAAGACTCCAGAGCACAAATGAAAGGAAACAGAATTTTCAACACAGTCTCTCGATGTGTTTCTGTAGGGTTAGATTCCTTACAGAAATGATAAGCTATTTTGGTGGATGTCAGTGTCTTATGGAGGCTGCTGCCATTTTCTTCGTTTTGTGGGCAGGTGGGAAGGTCCTGGGAGGGAAGAAAGCTGTGAACTCAAGGGTAGGAGATGCAGGTGATGACACTGCTTTTAAATTTGAGGAAGGACTGAGCGAACCAGGTTTGACAAAGACACACATATTTATGAAAAGGAAAATGACAGAGAAGCCAGGAGATAAGTTCTAGAAAATAAGGGAAGAGGTCCCCAGTACTAGTATCTCTCTTCTTTCCTCTTTCTTCTCTTGGTTAAGCGGAGGGTGGGGAAGTGGAGACGCGGCCCGCAGCCCCTGGGCCCCCAGGCCTCCCCGTCCCATGGAGCGCCCCCAGCCGCTCCAGCAGGCCTTCACTCTCACCCCACGCTTTCTCCTCTCTGTTTCCTCCCAGACCATCAAATGAGGGACAGCCACGGCTTTAGAAGAAAGCTGCCAGTGCGGATTTGCTTGTGTTTTAGGCCCAGAGTCATCTGATTTTCACGAGACGGTAACGCCGCGAAGGTAAGAGTGAAAGATTTAATTCAACGGCTCCGGCTGTGCTTTTCTTGCAGGTGGGAGAGGGTATTTTGAAGAGATTTGAAAGGTAATTTATTTTCCTCAAACAAATGAATTGGTATTTTGGGCTAACTCTTTGGGGTGCCGGAGATGATCTAAGCTGACACTTATTTTTTTTTTTTTTAATTTTATTTATTTATTTATTTATTTTTTTGGGCTGTGTTGGGTCTTCATTTCTGTGCGAGGGCTTTCTCTAGTTGCAGCGAGCGGGGACCACTCCTCATCACGGTGCGCGGGCCTCTCACTATCGCGACCTCTCTTGTTGCGGAGCACAGGCTCCAGACGCGCAGGCTCAGTAGTTGTGGCTCACGGGCCTAGTTGCTCCGCGGCATGTGGGATCTTCCCAGACCAGGGCTCGAACCCATGTCCCCTGCATTGGCAGGCAGATTCTCAACCACTGCGCCACCAGGGAAGCCCCTAAGCTGACACTTCTTTATCTGAATATTGTTCCCAGGGTTGTCCACGTGACACATAGGCCATCAGCACCAAAATAGATAAAGAAAAATACCTGTTTTCACTTACATCCATTATTTGTGATATTTTGCACCTACTTCATGAAACTGATCTGTCAGTGAAAAACAAGTTTCGTCTGAGGCACGTATCAGAAAGGGTCACGACGGACGGCCCATCACTTCTGGCTCTACACCGTGGAGAGCAATGACGTTTCCATCTGCATTAAGCATTTCCCCTGGGGTTTTTGTATCCGGCGTTGACTTGCTTGGAAAGTGTGAGTGTCACAGGCAAGGACTCTGAATCAGACCGGGTGTTCTCGGTGTTAACTGGGCGGGTTGGCTTGCTGCTCTGCTCCGTAGTTTCCTTCATTGACCAAGTAGGAGGAATAAAGTCTACGGGGCAGGATCGACCGGGTTCGGAGACGGTTGGGAAGGCCCCCAGGCAGTACTGCCGGCGGTGGGTGCGCAGGACCACGCGGACGCTGGGGGCCCACGGTGGTCACAGCACGGCCTCAGCGACTCTGCTGCCACGATCCCAACGCAGCTGGTGCTGTGAATAGCTTTGCTTTGTCCCAGTAACTGTAACTCCCGGCACTATTTTTATCCAGGAACAAAGGGAAGACTCTGAGCTCTCCCTGCTGTTTGAAGTGTACCTTGAGAGCCCCGTGATTTGTAAATGGAATACTTAGAATAAAGATTCCTTAGGATCTGGGTCATGGAAAGTCAGTGACTTGTTGCTGAGTACAAGGCAGAGCTGTAATAGCCGATTTAAATCCCCTGCGACAGAGGCGAGTCATTTGCAACTGCAGTTATTATAGTTTCCAAGGAATCACTGCCTTGTTCCTGCCAGCAGCTGCCTCCCTCGGTGCGGGGGTGACCGCTGGGGTGGCCAGAGGATGTGAGCAGGGACGATCGTCCAACATCCTCTTCTCTTCAGGGTCTGGCATTTTATTTTTGGTGGCTTCACCGGCAGCCTTTGTGCCATGACGTGTAACTTCTATAGCTCACAGAGTAAGCTTTCCCCACTAGGTCTTAACATCCAGCCCCGTACGCATTAATCATTAAAAGCCAGGAAGCCAGTCCCCTTGTTCTCACTTGGACGACAGGACAGTAACAGTGGCTTAGATCCGGGGATGCAGGCTGGGCTGAGTGGTGGAATCACTGGGTCTCTTGTCTGGGAGGCGTAGGTTCAGAAGCGAAGGCGCTTGGCCTGCATCTCATCCTGGGAAGTGGGCGAGATTTGAATGGGAATTCATCCTAATGGGGAGCGGAGGCTGGGAGGGCGCCAGGAAAGTGGGGTGGGCCAGTGACAGTTCCTTGGAAAAAGATGGGCAGCGTCTGAGCAGACTCCAGTGTGGGTTAGGAAGAGCCACCACCAACCATAGACAGTACACGTGAATCGTTCAGAGATTAAACGCGGGGTCGGGGGTGGATGGTGCCTCGGAAACTAAGCCTCCCCCTCCCCGTTCACTACCCTTCCCCTGGGCCGGGACAGGTTTTAGAGCAGACATTTGTCACGACAGTCGTTCAGGGAGAAATGATACCCAAAGTGGTCCAGGTTCCAGGTTAACGAAGAGTGCAGTAGGGGAACCTTTCATAAGGAATTCTTTCTAAATCCTCTAAAATCTCATTCCTGGGACTTCTAGGTTTCCAGAGTTAAGATATTAAGAGTTCACCTATTGCTCTGATTTCAATAAATTGTTTAATATTTCCAAAGTTTTAATAAACTTATATATATGTACATTTTTTAAAAAGATCGGAGGCTTTATTTATTCATTTTGCTTTCACCGGGGGAATTGGTATGTCCCTTATCTGTGCAGAATAAGCCACAAAGCAGCATCTAGAAGTGGTCGTTCAGATGAGACAGAGCTGCAAGAAGCACTTATTAAAGTACAGAAAGTCAGACCAACTGGTTCTCTCAGTGGCTTGTCAAGGGTGAACGGTCCCACGTTTGCAGGTCTGTGGCCAATGCCTGGGTGTGGGTAAAGCTTCGGCCGCTGCCCTGGAAGCCTCACCCCTGCTGGACTGTGGGGCCTCAACATTGCCAGCCTGGATGCGTCCGTGCGGCGGATTTAAAATGGGTGGTGTGCGTCCGTGAGTTGGGCTCTCGATGACCAGATGAGCTTCTCCCTGCAGTTTCCCCTGAGTTGGGAAGTAACTGATTCCATCCCAACCGACAGCCTCAAAACGAAGACCTCGTGCATTTAGGGGCTGAATCAACTCCATGCAGCCTTCCAGACGGTTCCCGCAGCCCAGGCTGACCTAAGTGGGTTGATTGACCGGGAAGCACAGAGGACCCGGCTACGTCGTGAACAGACGCCTTGTGACAGCTGACTAGGACCCTGCTAAAGGTCTCATTTTCTCTGTAAAGGAACAAGAAAAAAGTGTACATTCTCTGATCCCTCCCTTTAAACGTCAGAATAGCGAATTGGAAGGAGTCCCCAGGCCTAAAGTCAGATGCCCTCAAGCTGAGTCTCCATTTTGTGAGGCACTTAGTGAAGTACCTCTGGGACTCAAGGCAGGTTGCTCAGTCCTGCTGTCTAGGGTGCACGTGGATGGCATCGGGCACCGGGCCTGCACCTCCGCAAACACCGTCTCATTTAGCGCTAAAGCCACCAACCCCCTGCTGCCTTTTGCATAAACTAGGTAGATGAAGACGGACTAGGTTAAGATGTAAAATACAGATTTACAAAATAATAAACGAAGAGGTGCTCTTTTTTTGAGTACTTTCTGTCTGCCAGGCACTTAGCACATATGATGTGTACTTTACATCTATCATCTCATTTAATCCTACAGTAACACTGTGGGCAGGTGCTGGTTGAGGCTGGGAAACCTCGGGTCACAAAGCCAATATGCGGTGGTGGCAGAGGTGGCCGTGGAAATATCAATATAAATCCCCAAACATCCGATTCCAAATCCAGAGCGATACTTCTTCATCTTTTACCAGATCTGTGCTTTAGCTTCTTAGAACTATCTTGAAGGACATATTATTTCTTGGAGTGATGAAGAAACAAAGTAGTGAGTGATGAAGACATTCACATTTCTAATCATTCTTCAGGTTTCATACTTTTACAAATACTTCAGAGTTTTCTTTCCACACGTAGCACAGAAGCCTGACTTCTGTACCTAGAATGTTCCTCTGCAGACTGTCTGCCCTTTACCGTGGGAGGTCACGCCTGTGTCTTCACCGGCTTTCTGGCCCATTTCCAATCCTGTTCCCCATCCTGTGGACTACTGAAGACTGGCTCCAGAATGTTCTCTTTACTCTATTCCGACCATCAAAGGGACAAACAGATGCAGCGCTCAGAAGTCACATGTACGTCCGCTGTGGGGCGGTGCCCTCCTTGGTGAGAGCGTGTTTCCAACTTTGGAAAGAATCTGTTCATGTAGCTGCAATCTCATAGAACATTCTGTTTGGATTTTCTTATAGTTGCTGTTGACGCTGTTATTTTCCCTCTAAGCATTGAGGTTAAGAGAGACAAACCTTCAGGAGTTGACTTCACTGAAACATTTGAGCTACTTGGGCAGAAAAGAACCCACAGTCCAAAAATGAATATGGACTTGTGGAAACAGTGCGTATTTTGCCATGATTTCACCTAATTTCTTGTTCCACAGAAAGAACATATTCTCCAGATATCTATTATCAGAAAAAGAGAAAAAAAGACGTAATCCGACATGGCTAAAGTTTGAGACAGACACTCACGTAGGAGAAAATTAATTTTTAATAAGTGACTAAGGGACTAAAACGAAGTGAGATGCTTTCTGTTCTTAGTCATGAAAATTGGCTTTTCTTTTGTTACCTACGCGGACAGTTTAAGTAGTTTCCCCAAACTCCAAATCTTGTTGCTCCATGGGAAGGAATTGCCTTAATTCCTTTTTCCCCTCCTCTAGGACATCAAGGGGCAGCTTAGACGTCTGGTCCTAGAGACTCTTCCCCACGAAGGGAAGGTGTCCCCCTGCTGATGGGGGAGAGACCAGGAGGGAGGGTGTCCAAGGTGTATGGAGAGGAGATGGGAGGAGGGCACATCCCCGCAGGGGCCTGAATGTGAGAGGCGACGTGGGCATGGTCTGGGCCCCCAGGACCAAGGGCTGAAGGAGGCCAGTGAGCAAGGAGAACGGGGCCCGAGCTCCCAGGAGCAGGAGTGGAACCCGGGACTCCTCACAAGTTCCCCAGGCATGTGGGGTCCAGGGGGACCAGAGCCAGTGCCTTGAGGACCAGTGACGCCACCAACACACCCCTGAGGACCAACCCTAGGTCAAGGGGACGCCGCCTCCCAACATGAAGATATGCCAGTCCCCCGTCCCCCCGGATGCCTTCTTAGGGACGTGAGCAGGGAACCGCTCCAGGAGACGGGCCCTTTAATCTGAGAGAGGCTGGGCACTGCTTAAAAAAGACTGTTTCAGTGGTCGGCTTCAAAGGCCAGGCTAATAGCAGTGCTTTGCATTTTCAGGCACGTTTGAGTTAAATGCACAGTGGGTGAGATGTTTCAACCCCATCACACCTGTTGACCCCAGGTGGGTCTCTGGGTGGCACATGAGCAGAGGGGACACGGATGCCCTTTGAGATCTGTCCAAATCCCACCACAGGACACTTCTTTGTGTCTGCTCGTAAGTGGTCTGTGTTCCTGGGATCTGTTCAAAGCTTCCACTGACCTGAAAACGTCTGATGCTACATAGATCAGCATCTCCAAAATATGCTGGACGAACCGGAGGTCTGACTTGGAGACCTTTCTGAGGAGTCGGTGAATCCCTTTTGGTGCCCGAAATGTTTCTCTGTGGATCCTCAAGGCCTTTACGACGGCCTGATTTAGCAGCTTCCTTTGTTTTCCTCTCACTCACCACCCCCCTCCCCCCAGTAATCATCCCAGACTTTGTATGGACTGTCCCTGCTTTCCCAGGGGCATTTCTTTCTGCAGGCTCTCAAATGAGAAGAAGACGACTCACCGACATGAATGAGCCTCAAACACCAGATTAAATGGCTCCAGGCACCTTCCGTGGAGCTCCGGGCCCCGGGCCCGCAAGGGCTGGGCCGACCCTCACCCTGTTCTGCTCCTCTGAGCTCTGGGGTCAGGCTGAGCTGAGCAGCTGAAATGATAGAGGGGCGCATCTCACTCTCGCTCAGCGCAGAGTTGGGGTGAGGTCTGCAGGTTTGCGCTTGGACTTGGAAGCCATTGGAGCTGGTGAGCTGGACGGAAAGGCCTGGGCGCGGCCCTGCGCTCTGCATGCTGTCACCCACAGCCCTGACCCTGCAGCGGGCAGACAGCGATCACCTATGGCCACGCACAGCTGTGGTAGCTCGTTCTGGGAGATACTGCCCAGGACACACTGCTGTCCAGTGGAATTAATTTACACAGGTCACTAGTAGGACCAGCGTTTTCATTCTTCTTCCGTGTGTCATACGATTGCCATGACTCCAGCATCTGGGAAGGTCTTCGTGGCTAACAGGGCATCACGTTGGACAGGAGGGCAGGGGGCGTTCTGAGAGGGGGTGAGAACAGATGGGGGTCTGCAGACGGAGCTTGAACGTGAGAGCTTCACAGTTGACATTGCTGAACACAGAACCCCACGGGGCATGTTCCTCTAAGGAGCGAAACGGACAAGCTTCCCCGGGCCACGCGAGTTTCCCGCGTACTCGGCTGTCAGCGGTCTCCGTGCGGGGGTCACGGACACACTTGCTTCACCCCCCTGCTCCCTTGCCAAGGGCAAGGCTTCAGCCCGGCTTCCTTGAACCCGGGGTTGCGTGAAGGCGGCGAAGCTATAAACAGGGAGAAAGGACTTGGCCTCGTTTTTGTTCTGTTTTAGCAGCGCCGTCTCTCCCCTGTAATTTCCCTTCTCCATTTAGACAGCGCTGCAGCCACAGAAAGCCACGCTCGCCAGGCCAGCGGACCCGGGCCCTGGCCATCTGAAGCCTTCTGGTGTTTTGCAAAGATGTCATCTCATCCCACAAGTGTCGCCTTCTGTGAAGGGCCAGGCTGTCTGACACACACGATGGGCCAAGCTGGGACTGGCGTGTGGGCTGCGTCGACGAGCTGGGAGGGCCCACCACCTGCCCGTTCTCAGACGTCACAGAACTGCAAGTGAGACGAGACAGCCAGGCTCTAAATTTACCCCGCGTGAGTGACCCCAGCAGCCCCAGGGCCATCTTTTCTCTCGTGAAGGAGGCCGCTCCCGGCCTTGGTGATCTGCCTTTAGGTGTCAGATGAGGTGGAGGGTCGGCTTCCGGCCTTTCACGACGATGTCGTGTCGTGTTGTGCTGTGTTGTGTTGTGTTGTGTCTCCCTGCCTGGCTGTCAGGGTCCAGCACCAGACTGTCCCTGGAAAGAGGGCAGCTATTCTTCCAACACTTTCTCCCGGGGTTGACTTCCCACTCGTTAAGGTGGGGACGGCTGTGACCATGCGGTTTCTTCGTCCAGTGGTCAGCAGTGGGGACGCCCGGGGACAGAGTTCTCTCTCTCCTTTCCCCAAGAGTCCAAGTTATCCTTCTCAGAACAAAAAAAGCTCATGGACCCCAAAAGAGCGCAAATGGTGAGTGCGGTTTGCTTGATTCCCTGGGGCCGGAGGTGCCCACAGACGCGTCCGACGAGAACAGCGAAAATCCACGCAGTCGCCCAAGGGGCGGGTTCTGTAGGGCGTCACGTGTACGGGTCCTCCCAAAGGGGCGGGTCCTGTAGGGCGTCACGTGTACGGGTCCTCCCAAAGGGGCGGGTCCTGTAGGGCGTCACGAGTACGGGTCCTCCCAAAGGGGCGGGTCCTGTAGGGCGTCACGTGTACGGGTCCTCCCAAAGGGGCGGGTCCTGTAGGGCGTCACGTGTACGGGTCCTCCCAAAGGGGCGGGTCCTGTAGGGCGTCACGTGTACGGGTCCTCCCAAAGGGGCGGGTCCTGTAGGGCGTCACGTGTACGGGTCCTCCCAAAGGGGCGGGTCCTGTAGGGCGTCACGTGTACGGATCCTCCCAAAGGGGCGGCGCCAGACATCCTGAAGATCATCCCGATGGCATCACCAGCGAGGTGGAGTCTGGCTCCCTGAGAGGTGGCGCTGGCTGTGCACACCAGGGACGGTGACACGGTGACATCGGTCCCCAGCTTTGGCTCCGGTGCTCCCCCAGAGCCCTGCAGCTGCCTCGGGACTGGGTCAAACGCCCCGTGTTCAGGTGGTACCTTTTGGGCCAACACTGATCAAGGCCTCACCACCAATAAAATAGGGATGGCAGCATTTGCCTCACACATTTATCGTGGAAATAAAGTCTGAAAACTAAGTGCTTCATAAATAGCAGCCGCTATTATGCTTATTCCACATTCTTCAGATCAGAATGCATTAACTAAATTTTTCATTTTTCACTTAGTGTTTATATTTTTATGTCGACAAGACCTCACTGTTTGAGATGCACCTGTCTTATTTCCAACACTGAAAGGATAACAAACAATTGCAAGCATCAGGTTGAGGGTTGCCAGGTCAAATACAGGACACCCAGTTAAATTTGATTTTCGGATAAAGAACAGAACATTGTTTAGTATAAGTATGTCCCAAAGATTGCATGGGATATACTGAGGAATTAGCCATTGTTTTTCTGGAATTCAGTTTTACCTGGATTTTTGTTTGCTAAATTTGGCAACTCCAGCCAGGTTAGACGAAGCAGCGGTTAGTTGGGGAGTGATTGACGTGTCTTAGGCAGGCACACCACTCAACACGTAGAATGTTCCCGAATCCAGAGCTCGGATACAGCCCTGGAGAGGTGAGCACGAGAATGAACCTGCAAAGCCAGACCAGGGCACTTTCTAGCCTGCTGGGCTCCAGGGCTCTCTGTGCTGTTTACTCCAAGTAATTTGATTTCATTTGTAACTAAACAGTCTGCAACCAGGCAGGAGCTGTGGAGTCCGTAAATGACCGGCTTCCATGAGGTCTGGATGACATACCCAAACCCCATGGGTTCGCCGAGGACAGCAGGTCAGGCGGCAGAGTCAGGGTTAACACTCAGGCTACTCTGATTCCAGAAGCCTTGCTCCAGATATCTGGGGAAAGACGTCTCAGAACCTGAGACTAAGTGACCGTGTGAGACGCAGAAAATGAGTCCGCCTCACGTGATGCTCTTTGAAAAATGGAGGACTTTGGTGATGGATCTATGTGGATGTGTAATTGTCTGTGACTTTTTATGTCTCTTATGTAACTCCAGGTAACACGTGGTGGCCAAGGAAATGCTTGTTGCAGTATCCAAAATGTCCAAGAAATGTTTACTAAGAGTTTTTGTTGGAACATATTTGTAACAATGAGATTTGCCCAATGAGCTGTTGTTCTTGTTGTGTTGGGTACAAACATCAGTGCCGCTCACCTGAGATTTAACACATTAGTACAAATAATAAATTGTTAGGTCTCTGAAAGAAAAATAATCTGGTTTCTTACATGGGCTTACCCAGGTAGCCACTGCACCTGGCAATGCAAGGGTGGTTGAAAATTTTATGGCCAACGAACAATAGAGCATTTGAACATAGGAGGCAATGATGTGGGAAACAGAAGAAAACGGGACCTGTTGAAAGAGAATCCGGATGTCATCTTTAGGATCCTACAAATGATCCCCCAGACAGGTTGAGGGAAAAATCTAGAATAAAAAACTAAAATTGAGGGAAGGCTGACTTAGATCAAATAGTGACTTTAGCTCCAGGCTTTTAAATATGCTGTATCATATCTCAAATCTAATTAAAGTTTCCACTTGATAGTTTCTGGTGAAAAGAATAACCAACCAGTCGTGTTCCACAGTGCAGCACGCAAGCTCCTGTATCCAGAAGTCTGGTGTTTCACTCTCCTCTGTAGATCTGGACACCCTTGACTTAATGGAGTAGGTATTTTGTTTTTGAGACAGAAGGACTTCACATCTTCTACATGTCCTTTGGCTGCTGTTCTTGGTGCAGTGGTTTCCAACAGTCATGTCTGGGAAAAGTGATGAGGCTGGCAGTCCTGCCCATTCACTGAAGCCAACACTGGTTCCAATGGCTGCCCAAGTCAGGGTGGTTCTTCACGGTGTGACGGAGGAAAGGACAAAACCCCCATGATGTGCCTTGGACCCCCAGTGATCAGTTTCACTATTCGAACACTTAGCCAGGAATTCTTTCATTTATTTCTTCCACAGATATTCACTAAGCACCTACTAGGTACCATGCCTGTGTCAGGCACTAGGAAATGAGGAAGAAGACAGGCCTTTAACCAGCCTCCTAAGAGCTGGATGTTTGTCAGAGAAGACAGACGGTTATTGGTAAACAAACACAAAGAAGGTACCTCGAGTTTAAACAAACGACAGTAAAGGGAAACCATGGGGCTCTGCATTGTTAGAATCTGGTAGCCAGAGACAGCTTGCTGATGGAACTCCAGGATTTAAAACATCTCTGAAAGGCTTTGGATCCATCTCAGCGTTACATATGCTCTCAGAATTCTTTCCTCCTAAGTGGCGTCTAACACTTTACTCAGTGAAAAGCAGGTAACTCTGGATGTTTGGTGAGTTGAAAGGTCACCCACTGTTGGCTGGCTTCAGGCCTACAGCAAACCACCCTCGCTGATAAAACGGGTGCTGGCGGCAGTTACCGTAGGAACGGCTCACAGAGCTTTTCGTCTTCGAGGCAGGTTCAGCATCCGATGAGGAGGTAACATTGTCTTTAATTCACAGGAAAGAGAGGGGGAGTTTTACGTGGCTTCTGTGGTACAGCTGCCCAAGCGGCCCCTTTCCCGCTGCCCTCAATTTCCCTTTGTCTCTGATTCTGAGAAAAAGCCCCCAGCTCCCCTACCTTTATTCCTCTGAAGAATTTTTCACCATTTTTATTTTATCACAGCTGTTCCAGGTTCAGAACCCTAACATTTTGGAAAACAAACTGTATTCAATGGCTGGAAAAGTCTGGGTCTTCCCAGATGAAAGGAATGGAGAACCTTCATTGTTCAAGTCAATAACTCCTTAGCTTGGTCTCGGGAAAGGATGTGCATTTCTCTCCAAACTCTGGAAAGCCCTTGAGGAACTTCTGAAAAGCAACAGATGTGCATGAATCCCTTCAATTCTGGAGGACGGGCACGCCGGGTGAGGGATGCTTTCTGCAGTGCGTTAAAGGGGTTGAACATTTTCTTCTAACCCTACGGGCCAAATCAAGGAACTTTTCCCATTTCTCAGGCTTTTGTCACCTCCTCTCATCAGAAAAAAAAGCTACGTTTTCTTGGAATTCTGGTGATGGTCCACACTCCTAAACAATTATGACCGTTTTCAGCTGCTGCTGCTTCTGCAAGGCAGGAAAGTGGAAACTCTCACAAGCATCCCCCCGCCCCCTGCAACACACATATGTGCACACTCACACATGCACACACGCACACACTCAACACACGTGTGCACACACGTGCACACATGCACACATTCAACACGTGCGTGCACACGTGCACACATACACGCAACACGTGCACACATGCACACACGCAACACATGCGCAGGCGCACACAACACGTGCACGCTCACACATGCACACACTCAACACGCATATGCGCACATTCACACATACACACACTTAACACACATATGCACACACATATGCATGCAGACACACACACTGAGCCTGATGTAATGAAAATCCCAAGGCTTCTCCCAAGCAAGGAGGGATCTCAGGTCATGGGCTTAACTTTAAAACGTGAACGACTGTAATTTGTAGTATCTTGTACACAACGAACAAACATTTTTTATTTTTAAATCTTCAAATATCTTCCTTCCAACAAACTCAAAACAATGTCATTTTTCTCTCTTCACTGTGGGATCAGCAGAACCAACATCACAACAATTTCACAGTTGGGGAAACTTGCCCAGAAGCTGGTGGCTTCCCCTGGTGCTGTGCTGGTGGCAGTGTCAGGGTCTGGGTTTCTAACCCAGTGGTCGGTTCCAGCAGGATCTGCGGCTTCCCTCAGTGTTCAGTTATACTTTATCTGGGGAGACGTTCAAGTTCCCCAATTCCACATGATTTTAGAAATCTAGACCAAAGAGCTCACCAGGCCATTTATTGTTTTGACCTCTTGAATTCCAAGCCTCTTGTTTTTTATTCTGTCACAGAATCCAGGTGTTTCAGGGCTGGAGTTCAACCTAGGATTCAGATACTGTAACTCTCTGAGTCCCATCACTGACATCTTCCAAAAACTATGATAGGAAATCTTTGTTGCGGGGAGGACTTAGAGTGACCTGTGGATTTCTGTGCTGGACAACTTTTGTGCTTTTCCATGCTGTGAAGTCTTGCCTCAGCATACAAGCCATCCTGTGGAACTACTGTGTCATGCTCATGACGAGCTGGTTTTCTCTTTTTTCCCCCTAAATTAGTGATTCATAATTTATTTTGGTCTTGCGAATACACATTCTCAGATTGTGGTGACATCCGCAAACCATTTGACTGAATTCAGTACAAATAAAGGAAAAGAAACCCCAAAGAACGAAAAGCACAGCTGAATTCCATCAAGCACTGATTTGTATGGACATGATCACAGAGAGCTACTTTGTGTTTCCCCCTTTCTGACAATCATTTCAATATCATAAAGACCAATGATTTAATTATTCAAGTGGACCCTTGTGTCCCATCACTTTGCCGCACAAAATGCATTTGTCGGGCTTCCCTGGTGGCGCAGTGGTTGAGAATCTGCCTGCCAATGCAGGGGACACGGGTTCGAGCCCTGGTCTGGGAAGATCCCACATGCCGCGGAGCAACTAAGCCCGTGAGCCACAACTACTGAGCCTGCGCGTCTGGAGCCTGTGCTCCGCAACAAGAGAGGCCACGATAGTGAGAGGCCCACGCACGGCGATGAAGAGTGGCCCCCGCTCGCCGCAACTAGAGAAAGCCCTCGCACAGAAACAAAGACCCAACACAGCCAATAAATAAATAAATAAATAAATTTAAAAAAAAATGCGTTTGTCATGAAAGGGCACTTAATTTTTAGCATGCACGCACGGCGATGAAGAGTGGCCCCCGCTCGCCGCAACTAGAGAAAGCCCTCGCACAGAAACAAAGACCCAACACAGCCAATAAATAAATAAATAAATAAATTAAAAAAAAAATGCGTTTGTCATGAAAGGGCACTTAATTTTTAGCATGATTAAAATACTGAACACTTGAATTAAACATTTTCAGGAGGGTTTGTCTCCTACAAAAAACATTCTGTTTCCTTGACACTGGAGCGCGTGTTTCATTAACGATCATAAACAGTTTACAATTTAAGAAGAAAAGGTAGTAACTTACTCTGGCTTTGAAAGGGTTTTGCGCCGCAGCTTGTTATTGGCTGTGGGTGGCTGAGGTCAAAGGTCAGAACTTGGCAGACGCTGGTGGTGAAGCTTTTGGCCTCTGCCTCCTGGTTTGTGGATGTGACAAGGCAGGAAGGAAGAAGGGGACAGGTGGTGACCTGCAAGTGACCAGACCTCTCTGCCCAAGGATGGCTGTCCCTCACCTTTCACCGACGCTTCCAGGAGTGTGCGTTTTGATTTTAGGGCAGGGGTTTTACTTACTCACGAGGCACAAAAGGAGGACACCAAACTCTGGACCCCTATCTTGAAGCTGTGATGCTGGGCAGCCCTGAGGGCACGCTTCACCTTTTCTGGAGAGAAAGTTGTCTTTTGTGACACATTGCTGTGCAATCTGTGAAAGAAAAAAATAAGAAAGGCTGGTAACTGCTCGGTGCCGTCAGGCGGCGGCTGGAAGGTTCCCCGGCAGAGGGTGAGGCTTTGAAGACGATCTCCCGAGAGGCATCGGGCCGCACCAGGGAAGCTGCCCCTCCAGTCGGTGCCTGTCTCTCTCCTCGCGTTTCTCTTTCATCCTCGGGGTATCTTCTCCCTGCAGTGTGGACGGAGGCCGCTGCCCACAATGAGCCCCTTGTCTCCCCCAAGGGCTCCCTCCCAGCTCCAGGTGACGGGAGGGGCTTTACCCTCAGTTCAAGGGCAGCAAAACTCAACACTTGCCGAGAGAAACCGCTGAACTCGAAATCAGTTATCTGACACTCCTCTTTAGTGGTAAAAGGACGGAGAGGAACCGCCTCTCCCCTCACTAAATAACCGTGGAAAACTGCAGAGAAGGCGCTGACTTTTCTTTCTCTCTCCCAGGTTTACAGCTCAAGGCTCAGACCTTGGTAAAGATCCACCAGGTGAAATTTCGTTTTCCTGGACTGAATGGTGAACTTCCTGAAAGTCTAAACAAGTATGACTATTTTTTAGAATGTTCTAAAGTTTTAAGAAAGTTCAGCTTGATAATTTACAAAGGGGGACAACTCAGGCAGCGTAATCTTTCTGTGATCACACACCCACAGCTCCATGAGCCCTCACCCCACCCCGATATTAGCTCTGGGGGCATTGGCTTCCTTCCCACATCTGGGTCAGCGTCTCCCCCTGACTCTCAGCCTCCTTCTTCCACTTTCCTTTCGTGCTCCAGGGACCTCTCGAGCTGTCACGTGTGGTCGCTCCTGAACTCGTGCCCATGGTGCTAAGTCATAAGGACACAGCTGGCAGATCCAAGGACCCCGTGACATCCGTACTTGCAGCTGACAATTTTCAAGAACTTGAGTTTTAAGGCTAATAACAAATAGGGTAAGAATCTTTAAAATAATACAATAGTGTCAATAATTTGTGTATTTCCTGCTAACTGTGTCTGATGATTTTGGGGTCCGTGTTGAACCGGGGCTGAGCCTAGGAGTGTGTGTGCAGAAGGTCACCCCAAAGAAGGGAACTCCAGGCTGAGATGTGAAGGGACGCTGAGGGTTCACTGGGCGAGGCTCAGGAAGAACAGGGCAGGGCCTGGGGGTGGAGGGAGCACCGCCCATCCCAGGACCCAGAGGACACTGGGGAGGGAGGCGGGGAGGCTGGGGGTAGTCGCCTCGAGGAGGAGCCTGGTCCCTCAGGGCCCTGGAGACCACAGGAAGGAGTCTGAACTTTGTCCTCAGAGCAGAAAGGAATCTGTGCCTGGTCTCAGCTCCCAGCTTGGAGCCCCCGGTTACTAGGTAAAGGAGTACCAGACAAGTGTTCTTCCTGGGTAAACACAAGGAAGGGGAGTTGTATCCCTTTGAAGTTTACCTAACGGGGTGAGGGCCGGCGGATAGTTTGGTGTCCTGAGGTCTCAGACACACCACACACTCAGCGTTCAAATCATTGCCTCAGTTGGGCATGTAAGTAAACGGACTGATGCACAGGCTTGTCTGGGGCCGAGGCCCCTCTGCTTCTGGTTCCCGGTCTCGGCCGCAAGCAGCTCAGGATCTGGTCTGGAGTGTCCCATGAGGTCCTTCCCGCTCTGGATTGAGATGTTTGAGTGATAAATGGTAAAGGCTTCATGCAGGAATGCTGGGAAAGTTTGGGTAGATGTTGATTTTTTTCAAGAAATCTTAGAACCTGAGTAGAAGGGATTTTGTCGAGGGCTGCTGGGTTTTAAAAGCAAGGAGATGAAGAGTGTCCTGGGTGTGGACACAAATTAAAGATACGTGAACAGTACATATAAACCACGTAAGGGGCTTTAACATACGCAAAGAATGCATTTTAAAAACACTTTTTGGAACAAGAATTTCGGAGCCATAGAACTTTCACGCAGTTCTGCACCCAAAAGACATGCCTTTTTTTTTTTTTTAAACCAGCATTATGTGACAATCTTTATTTCGACAAATAAGTGCACTATAAACAAATTTGACCTGAAATGTAAAAAAAAGCAGCTAAAAATAAATATGTTTACACGTTATTGTAGAAATAATACAAAAGAGTGTTAAAATTCCCAGTGAGGAAAAACCAAAACATGTCCAATTGTGTAAGGGCTCTTCCCTTGCCAGAAACGGGAATAGAGCTGAGGACCCAGTTTGGTTTCACTGCTGAAAAATGTACAACTTAGAAAAGCCAGTCGAGGTCAAACGTGGTTTGACCCAATGTTGAGTCTCCATTGTCAGAAACAAAAGATTTTTTTTTTTCGGCTTCAGAGAAATCGGATCAGAATCCGAGCCACACAGCTGGGGGGGTCCAGGACCTGCAGGTGTCAAGCTGAGCGGTTCTTATGGGAAGGGATGGGGGGGCAGAGACGGATTGGGGACCACAGAGGGGAGGGGCCACGAAGACCCACGCCTCCCAAACAGGAAGAAAAGCCACGGGCAAAGGACAGGGCAACGATAAAATAGTAACCTTCTCCTATGGGTAGTTTCCAGATCCAGGTCCACCTGTGAAGAGTCAGACGGAGGGTTGAATGTGCTGAAACGTGTTTGGACTGCAGATCGGTACCAGGAATCGTCTGGAATTGTCAGCCTCGATTATCTGGGTCGTCTCCTCAATTTTCTACCCCCTTTTTCAGGACAGGTCTATCGGAAGAGCTCAGTCAGGGTTCATACGGCCTCACCATCATCAGGAACAATATTGAAATGCCTCTATTAAGCCAATAAGAAACGGTCTGACACCATCCTTCTCTGCTGAGGTTTGGAAACCAAACGTGATCGGTTAAGTGGTAGAAGATACACACATGGTTGTAGAATAAACAGATTATTACAAGCACGTGGGTTAAGTATTTAAAGTATGCCCAGGCCAAGGGTAAGGTCAGAATACCTCTAGAGTGGGTTCAGTTGCAGGATCTTTGTGTTTAGCCAGGGTGGGGTTAAAATAATTGTCATCTTCTGAACAGCCTGGGAGGAAGCCAGAGGAAACGTGCTTTCAGGAGCTTGTGTGGTAGAATGAGGGCCGGTGCCCGGAGGGGAACTTGGGTTTCTAGGATGTGAGCTTCTCCTCTTGCGAGGGAACCTCGCCAGGTCCACCTGAGAGAAACACGGAGGCTACACAGGTGAATGAGTGTCTCTCCGGTGGTTCCTATGTTTGGGGTCACAGCTCTCTTAGAGAAACTAATAGAAACAGTGACTGTTTCTTCAGAAGACACATGTGCAGAACACAGACACGCACGTTTGGTCTTGTAATTCAGGGACTCGGCAGTGCGTGGTGAGGTCTGTGAAGGCAGCTGCTCTGCCTGCATCCAGCGTCGTATCTGGCACGTAGGAGATGCTCAACTATGTCCACTAAACAGATAAAGGAGTGAACTCAGCAAACAAATGTCTACTGAAGGCCTCCATGTGTCAGGAGCAGGTCAGGTGAGATGGTCCACAGCTGAGACCGTGATACACGAGGTGGCGACGAGTACCAAGGAGGAATGAAGCAGGAGAGGGGCCTGGGCGGCCCGGGGTCGTGGGCGGGACGGCCATTGTAAGTGGTGGCCGGAGAGAAGCGCACTGCGAAGGTGACCCTCGAGGACGGGCCTGGGGGCAGTGAGGACACGGCCCTCGGCGCCTCGTGAGCGGCTGGATGGAGGCGGGGGACAGGAGCTGGGGTTTGCTGGGCGACCGCGTGATGGGCTCTGCCACGGCCACCAAAGACACCAGTCGGCGCCCCAGGGAGCCTCCACCCAGAGGTCCAGACGGGGGTGCCTGGGAGTGGGGATGCGTGGACGCATCGCCGAACCTCTAGGCATAGTGAGTCCTGCAAACAAGCTCAACTTTGGAAATAAATAGCAGTGGACGTGGCCTGTTGCCTTGGAGGTGTTTTTGATTCCTTGGGACAGCCTCAGACGGACAAGCGAAGAGGATGCAGCATCAGATTCAGGAATCGCGTGCTCTGTTGACTCACCCAGATCTGTCCCGCGTCAGCTGCCCTGCCTGTTTTGCTCTTTGATTTTCTCTCAGCTGCAGTAGGAAATGGACAACATTTGGGAAATCTGTGTAATATTAGCGATTGTAAAGAGAGACGCGTGGATCAGAATGAACCCTGGGTAATAAACTCGGGAAATTTTTAGCAGTAAAGGTAGGATTAGTTTCACCTAACTCTAATATGTTTGCATTTCCTTTTTACTTATGGAACAGAATCATTTGAAAAGCTTGGATGGGCACTTTTGAACGCCAATAGAACTAGAAGAAAGGACTTCAATATCAGGATGCTTTGTCGTATTACTGGCACATCTTGGGCGTGTCAGAAATAATGTATAAAGGTGTTTTCCTAAGAGCTTTACACCTATGACCCGCAGCTTTCAACATCATTGGCTGAGACATGACACCAAAGATTGAATCCAAACAAATTGCATTTGACATGAGTTTTACGGAGAAGGCATAAAGACAAATGCTCAAGCCCTATGTACTTTAATACTTAAACATTGTATTGTCTAAAAAAAAATGAACGTTTGGCTGTCTTTGCTAAGTGTAGATCTCTAGTGAAGCGTTGATTTAAGAAACAGTTATCAAGTGCCTACAATGTAGAAGTTTCTGTTTAGATACTGATGTATGAGGAAGTTGATTAGATGACTTTTAAAAAGTTTCTTTGAGAGTCCTTTTCCCCATGTATAACTCTATCTCATTTTTAAAAGCAAAGCTGCAATCGTGATACTCTCATTCACTGACTCAGGGGTTTCCAAACTTTCTTGGTTCACGGCACCCTTAGAGTTTCACTCATTTTTTCACGGCACACTCCTGGGCCCAAAGGAATGACTAAAGGTTTTGTTTGCTAAGTAGTTAGGTCCAAATAACCTAAGTATTTATGTCCTAAAAGTAGCCATTTGCAAAAATACTGCCCATAAATCAAAAGAAAGAAAAATATTTTTATTTCATTCTTAAACAGCCTCAGTTAGCTGCTAATGGCACCACGCAGCCTCTCAGACTTGGAATCACACTGGCCTCTGCCACTCTTATTTCCTATCTGTGTGGATTTTCATATTGTACTTGCTTTCTTATCACCACAGTTGAAACCCAGCTTTGCAAAGATACAACACGTTGAAAGAAATGTGGTGTGATTTCACGCTGAAACTGTGAACTCCCCCTTGGACTTGCGGTTTGTGCAGCATCCAAACAGGTTTGTACTATTCTGTGTTTCTTCCTCAAAAAATTAAATCTCCCACAATGTCCCTGATGATACTGGCATCTTGGGGAACAACGTTTGGGAACCATGTGCATACATTTATTGTACTTACGTTAACTGAACATTTCTTTAATGTATGATTCAGTGTAACAACTTCTGAAGCAATAATAATACCGAAGGATACGTTCCACTGAGGACAGCATCTCCGGAGCATTGTTGGGAAAGCCAAGTGCCTCCTGGCAGGGCTGTTCCACAGAACTTTCTGTGAGGATGCATTGTTCTCTACGTGTGCCCTCCAGGACCACGGGCCTGGTCATTAGAGCCACCCAGAACTTGAAATGTGCACATTGTGATTGAAGAACAGAATTTTTGTTTTACTGACTTTAATTAAATAATTAATTAATTGATTTTTATTTCTTTTTAAAAATCTCTTTATGTTATTGGTTTTGTTTGTTTATTTTTATTAGAGTGTAGTTGATTTACAGTGTTGTGTTAGTTTCCGCTGTACAGCAAAGTGAATCAATTATACATATACATATAGCCACTCTTTTTTTAGGTTCCTTTCCCATATAGGCCATAACAGAGTATTGAGTAGAGTTCCCTGTGCTATACAGTAGGCCCTTATTAGTTATCTATTTTATATATAGTAGTGTGTATCCCAATCTTCCAATTTATCCCTCCACCCCTCCCCCCTTTGGTAGCCATAAGTTTGTTTTCTACATCTGTGACTCTCAGCCATAAAAAAGAATGAAATAATGCCATTTGCAGCAACATGGATGGACCTAGAGATTATCATATTAAGTGAAGTAAGTCAGACAGAGAAAGACAGATATCATATATCACTTATATGTGGAATCTAAAAAATGATAGAAATGAACTTATTTACAAAACAGAAATAGTCACAGATGTAGAAGACTTTAATTTAAATTTAAATAATCACACATAGCTGGTGGCTAAGATATTGGACACTGCAATGAAACTTTCTCAAGCTTTAGTTTCTTGGTATGATGTAAGGTGAAATATGTCCTACCTTAAAGATATTTTATTTATATTAAATTCATAAAGTTATTGCTGAATGAACCAAGGTTGCATTTATTTATTATATGCATTCAGAATGCATGTGTGAAAGCTGGCATTGGGCTCACTGAGAATCACTGAAAAAGGCAATCATTTTAATTCTTGTAGGATTTAGGAAGATGTAACCAGAGTCATCTACCACGTACAAAGGGGAATCGCACCCCTTGCTTCTTCTTGGCTGTTTCCATAACCTGGCTTTAAACCTGAAAACCTTACTAGGTTTACCCTAGAGTTTAGATAGACATACCTTGGCATGTTCACAGAATTACTGATAATTGCTTTTTTTAAAAAACTTTTTTTTAAAATAAATTTATTTATTTTTGGCTGCGCTGGGTCTTTGTTGCTGCACGTGGGCTTTCTCTAGTTGCTGCGAGCGGGGGCTACTCTTCGTTGTGGTGCATGAGCTTCTCATTGCGGTGGCCTCTCTTGTTGCGGAGCATGGGCTCTAGGTGAGCGGGCTTCAGTAGTTGTGGCAAGTGGGCTCAGTAGTTGTGGCTCGCGGGCTCTAGAGTGCAGGCTCAGTAGTTGTGGCACACGGGCTTAGTTACTCCATGGCATGTGGGATCTTCCCGGACCAGGGCTTGAACCCGTGTCCCCTGCATTGGCAGGTGGATTCTTAACCACTGCACCACCCGGGAAATCCTGATAATTGCTTTTATTTAGGAATGTTCACGTTTAAATGTTTAATTCTTAATTTTTGTTCTGCCTTGTACTTGTAGAATTACGTTTGGAATATGTCACTTTTTTCTCCTTTGTGGGCTCTTTGGACTCTTTAATCTTATATTTTGACTTGTGTGTGGTTTGCTTCTTTTCTTTTGACCTTCTCTCTCCCTTGTGCCTTCCTACCCGGCCCCTGCCTGCCAGGTCCCCACCCCTGAACAGTCATAGCTGTCTACTGCTAAGTAAAACAAAACAAAACAAAACACAAAACTTAATTGCTTAAAGCAATACCGTTTCACGATTTCTCATGATTCTGGGGTTCTCTGGGGCTCTGCTGGTCCCTCTATTCTGCGCCACCCCCCATCCTGCTGAGGGCTCAGTCGGCCTCTCATCTTCTGAGGCTTCTCTCCAACGCTGGGAGCCAGTGTTTCAAAATCCAGCCGAGTTTCTTACCTGGTGGCTAAATTCTAACGTTGCAAAGCAGAAGTTGCCAGATCTTCCTAAAGCACAGGCCCAGAACAGGTGCAGTGTCACCTCCACTCTTCCCTTTGGTGGTGAGAAGTCAAAAGGCCAGCCCAGAGTCAGGGGGCTGGGCAGTGGATCCCACCTCTTGCTGGGAAGCTACAGAGATTGTAACCAGCTTTGGTCCGTCACAACAGCTAAGCCACTTTTCTTTTCTGTTCATTAATATTTGGAGGTTTGGTCAGATCCATTTGTCGGACAGAGGGAGGGACTGAATGTTAATTTAGAAGTGAAGGCATATTTATAAGCCTACAAACCTACCAAGAAAGAAAAGGAAAAGGGAGAAAATTCTCAGATAAGGATGACTGTTACATTAAATAATCTGAACTTAAAATTTCTGGTTGTATGTAATTTACATCCCAGTTTGTTCCCTTCTTTCCAAAGTCACTTTGTGTATCCACGGCTCATTTCCTACTATCAGACAGACTCGTAACATATAAACGAGGAGCACTTCTCTACTTCAAGTACCAGAAAACCGAATTAGAGTGACTTAAATGAATAGGGGCTTTTCTCATGAAACAAGCAGCCCAGAGGTCAGTGGCTGCTGGCATTTGGTCAGCAGCTTAGTGACAGCAGGGCCAATGATGAGTTAATTTCTCTGGCCTTTCTGCTCCTGGTTGCCAGATGGCTGCCGCACATTTCGGCCCCCGTGTGCACATCCCAGCGGAAGGAAGGGATGGAGTTAGGGAGAGGGCTAGGACCCACCCGCAAAACACAAGCTCCCCCGGGACACAGGGGAGACCAGGCTTCTGTCTCACCCAGCAGACCGTCATCGCAGGGCCCCTCCCAGCTGGAACGAGGTTTCGGAGGAGGAAGGGTTATGAATGGAGGTGGGGCGTACAGGTCACCGCCCGGAGACGGCCCCAGCGACGCCACCTCCCGGTGCCTGGGGCGACGTGGCCCCTTTCTGCCCAGTGTGCAGTGGACCTGGTGAGCGGCTACTAGTGGATGGGCCATGGACACAGGAACTCAGGCCATCTCTGATTAGGTTCAGGGGAGCCTGAGCCCCAGCCTCAGGGGCTCCCCTTTAGAATGGCGTGAGGTGGACCAGTGGTTGCCACTTTGAAGGCAAGCCTGTGAAGAGGCTCCCTCTTGGACGTGGGTCCACTGGGGTCTGCCAGCCACCACGCGAGGGGCCTGGGGTGCCCCCTCCAGCCCCACTTGAGCCTTTTGGTGACTGCCGTGCTGGCCACCAGCTTGGCTGCAGCCTCAGGAGGGAACGTGGGCCAGACACATCCACAGAGCCCCATCTGACTCCCCATGTGCAGAAACTGCAACATAGTAAAAGTTTGCTGTCTTAAGTGGCTGAGTTTTAGGCTAACATGTCACATACACAGCAATAGATAGTTAAGACATTTGTTCTATCAATCAGCCATGTCAGTTACACCTGTACGTGATAATATTAAAAAAAATAAAACCCAAAAAACTTCTGGATGAGAAGCTTATCAAAAGTTTCCTGAAAGCTTAGGTAAATTAAGTGCACTGATTCTCCTTGCCCTCAAAGTTACTTCTCTCTTCAAAGAATACTAGCGTAATAAAGCATCGGATAAATTTTATGGAAATTATGTTGTTCTAGGAATGCTTGTTTAAATGTCTCATGGGTATGTTCTGACCCAGCTGTCCACGCCCAGATCCTGGTTTCTTTATTTGCAAGACTCTGAGTCTTCAGGCGGCTTTCTTGTGGACCACTGGCCGTCAGTTCTAACCGGTATTTTTGATGTTTGTACGTATTTGATAAGTAACTGGGTCCTAAAAGATGCGGACAGTCCCACAGGGTGGCAATCATTCCATCACGTTAGTTTCCAATTGTCCATCTGTCCGCCCTCACATCATTGTCCACGGCGCTTGCCATGTACGTGAGCTTTTGGGGGCTGATGATGAAAGAGAATTTGAACTTGAAACAGCAAATATCTGCTAGATAACAGTGGCTGGGTGCATGGAGACCGTCTCTGGTGCCGTGACCATCCTCCCTCCTGCCAAACATTTTTGTCCCTTGGAGCACCACGCAGGGCTCGCTTTATGTTCTGGAAACATTCCCTACTAAGCAGATTTGGCCTCATCGTTCTTATTTCTCATGTGGCAAATGTTTTTCTCCTACTAACGTGTGTTTCTGTGTGTACATGCATAAAATGAGGGGTTGGCCAGAAATGGAGACGGGCTTGTGCACGTGGGCTGCCTCTGTTAGCGCTAATGTGTCTTCCTCTGTCTGGCCTCACCCTGGGTTACTGGGACTCTACACGGAGACAACATCTCAGATTTATTATAATGTGAGGGAGGTAAGAGTCCCTCAATACATGCTCCTAGAAGATGATGACTTTCCAGTCTCTGTTCTGTGGCGATCAACATAGAAGCAGCCGAGGTAATTTGACCACGTTTATAATTAACTACTCAGAAAAAGGAAAGAATTAGAATATATACATTATGATAGAATTTCATGCAGCCAGGTAGATGCCGATGTAACGTTTCCCTTTTCTCAACGTAAAATGGCCCCAAAGATTAATTTCACTAGGTCATAAAACTCTGCTTTCTTTTTAAGCGAATGTGGTTTCTTTTCCAATAGATAAGAAAGGACATTCAGCGGCTTCAGGTTATGTGAGGTGAGGAAATCAGGGGAGGCTAAGAGGATAGACGGTGCCCAGTGAACACAGCCGGAGAGCCCGGGTTCTGCTGGCAGCACCTTTATCTAGCGGGTGAGAGCAGGAAACAGGGCGGACTGAAGTCACTTTTCCAGGACTGAACAAGTACATTCTCGTTACTGGCCTCAGATCATTGGAGGTTCTGTTTAGTTTCTGCCTCTTCCCACTTGATACTTATTTCTAGTTCCCAAGGAAGATCTTCCCCCGCCTCCAAGGTGGTGGTCAGTACACAAAGAATTCCCTGTCTGGCAGATGTGACTATTTTTCACATGATCATTATCATAGTAACTGTTATTTACCACGTTAAAGATACTCCTGTTCAGATGCTTTGAATATTACGAACCCTCATCATTTTTAAACCCGTGACTTATCCCAAATGAAATGTTAGGTCAACTGGAGTCTTTAGTGACTATCGGAGAAATAAAACAGAGCAAAAAGAAAAAAATACTCCACAAACCCATAACCACAGAAGAAAACTCCAGTGTCCTGTGCTGGGGTTTCAATGTAGTGTAAAGTAAATTCACACATAGTTGCTAAAATCCAGTTTCACCTCCAGGACTGTTAACACCCTACCTGTCTATGAGGTTGGAGGAGAAGGAGTTTGGCTCCTAGTGATATTTAGTTACTCTAATGCTCAATCCTTGGGCCATTATTTAAATATTTTGTAAATATACACACATCATCATCATCATCATTTCTGTGGTACTTGTTTGTGGCATGAGAATAATAATTTGAAACTTTATACAGTATCATCTAATAATTAATCCAGGATCTGAAAACATTTCTAACTAGTGTTTTCCATGAAATCTTTTTTAAAAAAGAGAAATTCGGTTGCTTTAAAAAAAATCTGCAGCCCCTGCAGCTGCATCAATTGCTTTTTACGACATGAATGTTCAATTCATTTAGATCTCCTAGAAAAAGAGACCTTACATGGGCAATGCTAATATCTCATCAATGTTGTAAAAACCTGCTAAAATTCATATTGTTTCAAGGAGGGTATTGTATTCATTTGATGTCATGTGCAGGTGGGAAAGCTAATTTTATAGGGCTTTTTTTTTTTTTTTTAACTTTCCTCTCAGACCTCCCTTGGAATTTGGAAATATTCTCTTATATGAGCTCCAAATTCTCTTTATTACAATAGTATATTTTCTCATGTAATTTGGTTTATTGGGTGGCACTAACTTTACCACTTTGAATGGAAGAATAAGACCCATCATCCTGTCACGTGACTTGTCATTCTATGTCACCTGCTTCTAAGCATCCTTTGTCCCTAGGATGCTAGGGTTCTGGGGGCCACACGCTCTGGGGGCTGAGCTCCCTGAAATAGAAGCCGTGTTTGTCATTTTTGTCACTAACATGACTTAGTATCGTGACATCAGTCAAGGTGTGGTCTTGCCAGATGGTAAACATGTAAAAAGAATACAGCTTCCTTCTGGCAGTAAAAGAGATTAGTTGAAGGAAGTTAGCTGTGACAAGATGGGGTTGGAGAATGAAATCAAAGGGCTTGTTTATAAGGGTCTAGAGATAATCTGCTATCTTCATTATGAAGAGGGCTCAGCCTGTGGGACTTCAGTCCTGGTAAAATCATTTGGGGAAAATATGTGGCTCCTGGTTCCGTGCCTTTTCTGTGGAAGATGTCCACGTGTGCTTCATAGAAAAACTCTCCCTGATAGGTGAGCGGATTTCTGATTCCTGGAAATTTTTAATTAAAAAAATTGAATAAGTAAATCTGCCTTCGGAAATTCATATTTTTATCTTGAACGTAGGGACAGTTTGTTATCATTGAGATAACCTACATGTTTTTGGTGTTCAAAATGTATGCCATACTTAAGAGAATCTGATATTAAGAGAATCTGACCTATTATATTATGTTAAAGATGTCAACTATGTGATTAAGCTACTGATTTTAGACTTGAGATATTGAAATGTGTAAGAGAATCTGACTAAGCTCTAAAGTACTGGTTATAAATACTTTATAAGATGTGTAAGTTGAAAGCTTATGCAAAATTGGGTTTTTGCAGGCTAATTTTAATAATTTGAATATTAGCTTAAAAAAATCTGGTGACTATAGATCAGGGTCTCTGGGCACAAAAAGGCCCCTTTCAACATGAAGACACTCACAGAGACACTTCATATTGATGTGGAGACAGAAGTCCTGCCCATCGAGAAGTGCCACCGCCGCCTCCTTGCCCTGATGTCCCTGCACCAAGTGGAGCCATACCCGCCACCCAGGTCACCCCTCACCTGCAGCCACCTCTCCTGGGTCACTTTCTTTTTCTTTTTTTTAAAAAAAATTATTTATTTTTGGCTGAGTTAGGTCTTTGTTGCTGTGCACGGGCTTTCTCTAGTTGCAGCGAGTGGGGCTACCCTTCGTTGCATTGTGCAGGCTTCTCATTGCGGTGGCTTCTCTTGTTGCAGAGCATGGGCTCTAGGCATGAGGGCTTCAGTAGTTGTGGCACGCGGGCTCAGTAGTTGTGGCTCGCAGGCTCTAGAGTCCAGGCTCAGTAGTTGTGGCGCACGGGCTTAGTTGCTCTGTGGCATGTGGGATCTTCCCGGACCAGGGCGTGAACCCATGTCCCCTACATTGGCAGGCGGATTCTTAACCACTGCACTGCCAGGGAAGCCCTTTCCTGGGTCGCCTTCTGTACTGTGTTGCCATCCTTTACTTCTCTCTCTATCTCTCATGTTACCCAGGAGCTTCCTAAGTATTTATTCTTATTTCTACCCCACCACCTACCAAAGCTGATGTTTTGTTCGTGTCTTTGTACGAGGCTCTCTGAGTCTAAAAGACCCTCTACAGTGCTATACAACCTCGTTCTAGAACCCGGAAAGCTTTACCATTGAATTCAGGAGCTGAGACCACCCCGTGTGGAGCAGCAATGAGCAGGTGGTCCCACAGCTCTCGGAGGTTCTGATCTACTGGCTCGGTGTGGGCCTCAGGAAGCAATGTTTAAGAAAGTTCCAGAGGATTCCAGTGTGCTAAGTGCTGGGTTGCAGGGAGGTGATTAGAATCCGGAAGCAGTTTAAAAGCACCAGATTTTTAAAATGAATGCTCAGAATTCTGGTTAGCATGTAGGCAATGAGAAGAGCGAGAAAATGATGGCAGTTTGGGGCAAAGACCCTTCCCCTGCACCCCACCCCTCATTCGGAACCTCTGCTAATGGCTCTGGGGCCTGTGAGTATCGGAAGCAGTGGAGGCCTTGGTTTCTATGGGTCTCAGTGGAGAGAATGATCATCGCTGGTGTTTCACCCCTGACCTGGGAAAGTGTCTGGAAAACTGACAAGGAGCCCAGGCTGAGGGCTAGAAGCAGCAGATCGTGGCTGAGAGAGATATGGGGACCTTTGTGTCACCACCGCCCCCCGAGGCTGTGTAGAGGCCCTGGGCCTCCACGAGACCGAGGAAGAGCTGGACAGGCAGGTGGCGGCAGCAAGACGGGCCGGTTCTCTGCGTGTGCATGTGACCTAGAGGGAGGGACTGCCCTGGATCCACCCCTGCAAGGACACGGCCTTGGCTCCTGGACTCGGCCCCAACACAGTCCCGCCCAAATTGAAGTCCACTCAGTATACAGAGGGAGGAAGACCGGCCAGACCCAAGCCTAGAGGAAAAGCTCAAACCTGGTGGAAGAGATATTTGAGTTGAAATATTCAATTAAAAAGAGTACTTCACTGTCTAAACCTGAAGACACGATTTCCTAACTAGAGAGTTGATTGACAAATTAAAGATGAGGTGGTCACTGTGGAGACACAGCTTTAAGAGCCAGAAGGTTAGGTGGACGGAATATCTCAAAACAGAGCACAATTACAGAGAGATGGAAAAATGGGGAAAAATGCATTTGGTGGAAATCCAGCCTGCTTTAAGAGTAAAACACTCCATCTCGGTGAGGAAATAGTTGGTAACTTGTTTTCAGAAAACAGTGGAAATTATGAGAGATAACTGTTAATGGAATAGAAGAGGGTGGTAGAATTTACATATTAATTAGAGGAAAAAGAATAGTTAGAGACAGACTAACAAAACCAAGGAGAATTTTTTTAAAAAGGAAGAAATGACAATTTGAAATATTTAGTAATTCTGAAGGAAGATGGAGTATATAATCAATGGTATTAGCCATTATGGGGGCAAATGGGCTAGATTTTGTACTATAACACAAACCCATTTATGTACAATTTGTAATAATCACACTTAAAACAAACGAACACAGAACACTCGAACATAAGGGTCAGAAGAGAATAACCAAAAAACAAGGCACGAGGCAATATTAAACAAAATGAAACTCGTAAAACACTGACCAAAAAACCCCTAAAAAGTATAAACCAGGAAAGGCAATATGTTAATGTATAATATAATTAATGTCATAATATAGTAAAATAATAATTTGCATTTAATGTTAAGCATCCATGAGACCAAATAGGGAGACAGAGTGATCATGAAAAGAAACCAGTCTCAGACCTCAGAGCGTCAGAAACAGCAGCTAACTGTCAGTGGGAATGTAAACTGAGACAGCCACTCTGGAGAACAGCGTGGAGGTTCCTTAAAAAACTAAAAATAGAACTATCATATGACCCAGCAATCCCACTACTGGGCATATACCCAGAGAAAACCATAATTCAGAAAGAGTCCTGTACCACAATGTTCATTGCAGCTGTATTTACAATAGCCAGGACATGGAAGCAACCTAAGTGTCCATCGATAGACGAATGGATAAAGAAGATGTGTCACATATATACAATGGAATATTATTCAGCCATAAAAAGAAATGAAATTGAGTTATTTGTAGTGAGGTGGATGGACCTAGAGTCTGTCATACAGAGTGAAGTAAGTCAGAAAGAGAAGAACAAATACTGTATGCTAACACATAGATATGGAATCTAAAAAAAAAAAATGGTTCTGAAGAACCTAGGGGCAGAACAGGAATAAAGACGCAGACGTAGAGAATGGACTTGAGGACACGGGAAGGGGAAGGGTAAGCTGGGATGAAGTGAGAGAGTGGCATGGACATATATACACTACCAAATGCAAAATAGATAGCTGGTGGGAAGCAGCCACATGGCACAGGGAGATCAGCTCGGTGCTTTGTGACCACCTAGAGGGGTGGGATAGGGACGGTGGGAGGGAGATGCAAAAGGGAGGAGATATGGGGATGTATGTATATGTATAGCTGATTCACTTTTTTGTACAGCAGAAACTAACACACCATTGTAAAGCAACTATACTCCAATAAAGAGGTAAAAAAAAACCAACAGCAGCTAATTATGCAAGACCAAAACTATGCAAATGCTATATGTGATGAGAGCATGTTTATAAAAGGAAACTCGAATATATCTTTTTCAAGAATGGACAGATCTAGTAGACAAACAAAAAGTGAAGCCTGGAGAAATTGAATAACACGATCAACAAACAAAATTGTAGCTGTAAATGTAAGCTCGCATCTCCCAAGTAGAGGCTATATGTTTTTCGTATGACTTTCACACAAAAGGTGTTCATTAGTTAGCCATGGAGAAAAACTTAGTAGAGATTTTCAGGCCACAGAGTCTGTTAAGAGGTCGTTAAAAACATCTTACTGCTTGAAAACTAAGAAACACTCCCATAAAATCTTTGGATCAAAGACAGAATAAAAAGTGAGATCACAAACTACCTAGAAAGCAACCAGGAGGAAACCTCATACCAAATGTTGTGGGCACAGCTGAACTCGGAACAGCTTATAGCTCAAATCATTTTGTTATTAAGGAAGAAATACTCAAGATAAAGGAACTAAGGAAAGATAAAATCAAAAAATCACCTGAAGGTATTAGAAAAGGAAAAACAAAATAAACCCAAGAAACCAGGAAGGGAGAATGGCTAACGATCAAAGCTGAATTTAATGAAATAAAAAATGCACAACAAAGAAATTCAGAAAGGATAATTTAAACCAAAAACCTGTTTTTCTTAAAGATCAGCAAAATAGGACTTTGCAAGTGTTCTGATTCATGAAAAAGAAAAAATAACACTAAAAAAATGAACACACTTTGACAGACCATTCATTACATGGACTCAGCTTGAAAAAACAAATTATAAAGAGAGAACTAAAATGGAGTGTAATTCCTACCAGGCAGGAGATGCTGACCAAGGAGGTTATTTAAAATAGAAGAGACAAGACTTTTGCTACTGATGAGCAGATCTCTTAAAGACTTTTCTAGCTTATCATATGGTGATTCATTGACTAAAACTAAACTTTAAAGTATCTTTAAACTTGAAAGATGAGGGAGTCAACCTGTTTATAGTGGTGACATTCAGTATAATAGTTATTGGTGAGCTACACGTTCAAGGACTATAGCCTGGGCAATCTATAACCCAAGGTCATTAATGTCACCACAATCCACAGTTTAATAATTTGCTTTCAATGTGTGTTTACATTTGAAAATATTGCTAAGTTGGCAGAGAAGACTAATATCAGTCAAGACAGATCTAGAAAGCAGAAAACTGTCAAATGTTTAGCGATATGCTAAGGGATTAAATACATGGAATTTCTCTGATTTTGAACAATAGTAACAACATAACCTGGAACTAGAGAAACCAATATTATGTCACAGGTCAAAGAAGCAATGGTTTCTGTTACTATATATAATGCTTTTTCAATATTTGATACTTATGCTATATGTGATGCTTATTCACCTAAAATGAAACTTGAGCTTGAAAATGGACGAAAATAAGAATAACTTTGTATAAATGGAAAATAGCATTTAGGGAAAGAGCTAAAAAGTCTTGATTCAACTTTTTTCTGTGCCTTTACGCCTCTTTCATAGACATCTGAAGTCACCATCTGAAAGAAAATAAAACAAAGAAAAACGCAAAAAATTTTTAAAGAAACACAGAGACACACATAGTAATAAAGTAGTTCACCCACGTAAGCATTTTGACATTCTCTGTCGCATACAATCCCCTTAAAAACCCTGAAGAGCGTGGCGGGTATGCTTTTCCTTATACACGTGAAGGAACTAAGATTCATGTACACTGAATTGAGGAAAGCCATGTGGAGACAAATGGCAACTGAAGATTCAATGTTGTTTTGACAAGTCTTTCATCTCCTTGGTTAAATTTATTCCTCAGCATTTTATTCTTTGGATGCTATTTTAAATGGAATTATTTTATTAATTTCATTTTCAGATTGTTTATTCCTGGTGTACAGAGACATAAGTTTTTGTGTGTGTTTATCTTGTATCCTGCGACTTTGCTGAATTCATTTATTATCTTTGGTCATTTTTTTGTGGATTCTTTGTAATTTTCTAGATGCAAAATTTTGTCATCCATAAATAGGGTTAGTTTTAAACATCCTTTCCAATTTGATGTCTTTTTTTCCTTGCCTAAATTCTCTGGCTAGGGCTTCCAGTATGATTACAAATAGCCATGGTGAAAGTAGGCAACCTTGTCCCGTTCCTAATTTAGGGACTGATTTTAGTCTTCCGCCGCTGACTATGATCTTAGCTGATGTTTTTTCCTAAATGTTCTTTATCATGTTGAAGAGTTCTTGTCTGTTCCTAGTTTGCTGAGGGTTTTTTTTCGTGAGAGGGTAATGAATAATGTCAAATGCTTTTTCTGTATCTACTGAGATGATTATTCTATTAATGAGGTATATTACATGGATTTTCTTATGTTGAAACACCCTTGCATTCCTGGGATAAATTTGGGAAGTTTTGGCCACTGTTTCTTCAAATACTTTTTCTTCCCCTTTCTGTCTCTCTTCTCCTTCTGGGCCTCCCATAATTCGTGCGTTGGTATTTTTGATAGCAAGCCATAGGACCCTAAGGCTTTGTTCATTTATTTCCTTTTTCTTTTTCTCACTGCTTCTCAGACTGGGTAATTTCAACTGAACTCTCCTTAAGTTCGCTGATTATCTCTTCCGCCTGTTTGAATCTGCTGTTGAATACCTCTAGTAAAATTTTAAATTTCAGCGGTTTTATTTTCAGCTCCAGAAGTTTTATTTCATTCTTTTTTTATAATTTCTAACTCTTTTTAAAATTTATGTTATATTTTTTTACTGACTCACTCACTCATTGTCCGCCTGATTTCCTTCTGTTCTTTGTCTGTGGTTGCTTTCAGTTCTTTGAGCATATTTAAGACAGTTTGGAGACTTTTTCTAGTAAGTCCAATGTTCGGGATGTTTTTGTTAATTTCTCTTTTATTTTCCCCGTGAATGGGTCATACTTTCCTGCTTCTCTGTATGCTTTGTAATTTTTGTTGAGAACTGGACGTTTTGAATGCTGTGATGTGGTGACTAAAAATCAGATTCTACTTCCTCTCCAGGGGTTCCTGTTGTTACTTGAGGAAGGCTGCGCTGTTGCTTTGTTTGTGACTTTTCCAAACCATTTTTGAAAAGACTATATTCTTTGTCACATGTGGTCACTGGAGTATCTGTTTTGTTATCTCTGCAGCCAGTCAATGACTTGCCAGAGATTTCCTTAAATATGTGGGTCCAATAAGAAAAGAAACAACTGTACCTGTCTCTTTAAATTTCCATGGACCAATGTAAGTGCAGAAGCCACTTCAGTCAGTGGGCATTGATAGAATGACCAGTCTCTGTGCTGGCCCCCCAGCTATAAAGCAGTGCTCGAAATGGGCAATTCCTGTTTTTGGAGGACTCCCTAAGCTTTTAGTGAAAGATATCTTAACAAAATATGTATTTTTAGTATGTAATAATAACTCTACACAAGAGAGTTATTTTTGCTATTTTTATTTTCTGATTATTAACAGGGTTTAGAGAGATCAATTCCTGATGTAGGTCTAATAGAAAACTAATTTTAAAAGTCTTACAAAAGAGGGAGAACTTAGAGATAATCTTGAGTCAAACTCTCATTTTATATGATACCTAAAAATGGTAATTGAATGAGAATCCAACTTCATGTTTTGTTAAGTAAGAATTAATTCTGAATTAATTATAAGTATATCGTGCATGTTAATATATCAAAATCCTAAGTGTTTTGCATTAAATTCTTAAAAATCTGAATTCATGGTAAAAGCCATGTTGTATAAAATTTAGCTCCTGTATTCATTAACTCTTTTAAGAAGCAAATGTTTCAGTTAAGGAGAAATGTTTCTGAGGCCGTTATGCGTCTCATACGTGTGTCTGGATTAATTTTGCGTTTGAAATATTTTATGCAACTTGATAAAAATTACATTAACCACAGATAATTAAAAAATAGTATAATATGAAAATTCACTTTAGGTGTGTATAGTTTTCTACTCCGCTCTGTGCCATTTGGAAAGTTTACAAAATTTTATGAAGAGATAATTAAATAGATGCATACATATATACGTGTATGTGTATCTTTAAAATTTTCTTTTCAGAGAATAGAAAAGAAATGTTAACCTTAAAGAAAATCGTAATTATCCCATGGCTCTGGACACCTCTTTAAAGATCCTGCTGGGCAGTGAGGTTGATTGGGTGAGACCATCACGTGACATGAGCATCAGCTAGCTACAGGCCAAGTCCGTCCTGATGGTGTTAACGGAGAGGGTGAATTATTTAACTGGGAGACTATGATTCTCAGCTTAGATACTAATTTTCTAGCTACTGCAACTATATTTCATTCTCACTTTAAACACACCTGGCAAGAGAGACTCAGCATGAACAGATGTGTGGAGCTGCGACAGTTCATTCTCTGAGAACCTCCACCTTTGTTTTCTCCTTTGAGAGATGAATGTGATTCCTAGAGCTCTTCTAGGAGCTGTCGGCATTTTGCTTGGGTCGCCATCCTTTCGAGGCCTGTTTTGCTCTTTGATTTGCCGTTTCTCAGCAAGTCTCTTCTTTCCCCCTTTCCCGCGTGTGGCATCCAAGACGTGGCCCCGCAGCCTCAAGCCTCAGCCAGACTCTGCCCAGGAATGTGTGCAGCTGCCACCGGGCGGGCAGGGACTTCACAGTTGCTCTGCCGTGCAATCCAATGAACACAGGAAACATTCCAGTGGGAAACTAATACTGCTTTAGGGAAAACTCACGGGGAGGGAAAACAGGTGAGACCACATTATCTCATCCCGTGGAAACCAGGGCACCG
The DNA here is from genome assembly GCF_965194825.1 of Balaenoptera physalus. NCBI lineage: Eukaryota > Metazoa > Chordata > Mammalia > Artiodactyla > Balaenopteridae > Balaenoptera > Balaenoptera physalus. The sequence continues at coordinate 79,919,444 of NC_138899.1, read as the reverse complement.
CTCGGCCTTATCTTCGGATAATTTACTTCTGAGCACACCGTGGTGTGACTTTTCCTCTTTCTCCAGTGTGGCTAGGGGTGTGTTTTCAATTCCCTGGCACCATGAGGTGCCAAAAGATCGCTGAGGGAGTTTGCGATGTGTTTGCTTCAGAGCTTCCCGGGCTCCGTACGGAGCGCTTTCGCTTGAGGAGAGTTGGAGATCACCCCCTCCCCCCCGAAATAAAAAGAACGAAATTCTGCCACTTGCTGCAACATGGATGAACCTAGAGATGATCATACTAAGTGAAGTCAGTGAGACAGAGAAAAATGTCGTATGATATCACTTACATGTGGAATCTAAAAAAAATACTGTGTGACACAAACGAACTTATATACAAAACAGAAATAGATCCACAGACATAGAAAATAAACTTACGGTTACCAAAGGGGAAAAGGGGGAGGGATAAATTAGGAGTTTGAGATTAACATATATACACTACTATATATAAAATAATCAACAAGGACCTACTGTATAGCACAGGGAACTATACTCAATATTCTGTAATAGCCTATAAGGGAAAAGAATCTGAAAAAGTATATATATACACACACACACACACACACACACACACACATACACACATATATATGAACTGAATCATTTTGCTGTACACCTGAAACTAACACAACATTGTAAATCAACTATACTTCAATAAAAAATGAGCTCGAGGTCTCTTCTTAGAACTTTTATAAAGTGAAAAGTAAGTTTCAGTAGAGAGTCAACTGCACGGCAGGGCTCAGGACGGGTGATGGACGGCAAAACAGGCTCTTGCTCTCCTGCTGTCCCCCTCGCTCCCGAGGCTGGGTTTTCTTGACTTCCTTCCTTCCTTCCTTCCTTTCCTTCCTTCCTTCTCTCTTTCTCTCTTTCTCTCTTTCTCTTTGCCCTTCTTTCTCCTCTCACAGGTCAGAGTGTAGCCCGTCTATGGGCCCGCAGACCCCTTTCTCAAAGCATTTGTGCTAAATTTATATATTTATTGGTTTTAGAAATCAACAAAAGATTCTGATACACGTTGGATGTGACTGAAAAGAAGCTGCCAAAATTGTGCTCCAAGAAGAACAAGGCTTTGTACTTCATCAGAGAATCTGGTGGCTTTCATGAGCCAGAGAACAACAGTGCTTATGAAGTAGTTTCACGAAGGTAAGTCATGCCCAGACTCAGGATCAGGAGCTGGGGAAGAGCAGGTGTTCGGGGCATTGATGCCATCCCATCCCCTCCGCTCTGGGTCTAGGGATGCTCTGAGAGCCGCCAGGGCCAGGCTGGGTGACTTCACAGCGGGTCACACGAGGTGGAAAGCTGGCTGGGACTGGCAACGCAGATGCCCTGTGAGCTTTGGAGTGAATGGGGTGCAGGGAAGTGAGGCTCTCGGAGCAAATCTTCATGAGCAGCTACCTGTGTTGATGACTAAGCGGTTTTACTTGGCTCCTGTCTTGTTTTCTTGGAGCGAGTAGCCTGGTTATTTGGCTTGTTGTCAGTGTTATTTGTCACAGGGACAGGAAGGTATCTTGGGTTTATTTTTGAGACTGCGTTACCTGGCCGTGTGGGCATCTCATGATGGGGTATCATGGTTATTACACTTACGTTACATGGCTTTTCCATGAGATCGTGAAAACATGATAGCACATTATCTTTTTATCATGATAAACATGTTGCTTCGTAGCAATTTTCTGGCAGATTTTCAAGTGAAATGGACAATAGATTGACAAAACAAAACGATCTCAAAAGCTTCTCTCCCCAACTCCACCAGCCTCATGGAAAAGCTCTCTGATCACAGAATTACACAAATGACCATAAACCTTGGCACTGGGGGGTGATGCTGGCAGGATCTAGTAGTGAGAATAAATGCTGTGCTGGAGGGGAATGGACCACACTGACCCTTTGTGCAAGGTTATGCTCTGTCTGAGGTTGCTGTTTGCCCTATGGCAGGCCAGCTGTGGAGGACCCAGCGGACGACTTCCGCTGGCCTCAGAGGTCATGGTATATTCACACCAGTTTTTTTTTTTTTTTAATGTGTGTGTCATTGCACAAACTCTTTCAGATTTTGTGAACTCTGCTGAACCATATTATTTACTCAGGCATAAGTAAAGGCCATTCAGTTAACTAATCACATTTAGCAAATGCTTCTTTTGCAGCGTACCTTACCAAGCCCTGCAAGATTCCTTGCAATTACAAAGACCATTTGTGGTTCCTGAAAGCCAGGCATGCCAGATTTAGTATTCCAAGGCAAAGACACTGTATATAAGCAAAGTAGGTTAATAACCTGGTTTATGTATTTAGACGTATTTCCAAAAGCACATATGCTTTATTTTCTCTTGACAAACTAGGGCCTGTCCTGAGAAGCAGAAGCCAGATGATGAGGGTCTAGAATCATGTCATATGAAGAGAGTCGGGAGAAGTAGGCATTTTTAGCCTGGGGAAGAGAATACACAATGGGGGCAAGATAGTTGTCTTTAAACATTTGAGAAGCTGTCAGGTGGGAAAAGGATTAGACTGATTCTGTGAAACTCCAGAGGGCATAAATATGGTGGAAGTTTCAAGGAAGCAGATTTGGGTTGAAAGAAATGTCTAACAATTTGAGTTACACATAAACAAGTGATGTGTTCTAAAACACTGCAGGGTGGTTTCAAGGAAGGAATTTCTGCACCAATTAATCCATGGACACTTGGATTAGATATTTCTTAAGGTACCTTTCTTTTATTTTTAAAGATTTATTTATTATTTATTTATTTATTTTATTTATTTTTGGCTGCGTCGGATCTTAGTTGAGGCACGTGGGATCTTTCGTTGCTGCACACAGGCTATTCGTTGTGGTGTGCGAGCTTCTCTCTAGTTGTGGCGTGCAGGTTTTCTCTTCTCTAGTTAAGGCGCATGAGCTCAGTAGTTGTGGCGCACAGGCTTAGTTGCCCCACGGCATGTGGGATCTTATTTCCCTGACCAGGGATCAAATCCGTGTCCCCTGCGTTGTAAGGCGGATTCTTTACCACTGGACCACCAGGGAAGTCCCTCTTAAGGTACCTTTCAACTCAACATTCTATGATTCTTGGATACACAAATTCCACGTTACACAAAGAGTTGGTTTTGTTGCCCACAATCAGTGTCAATAGCAAATCCACAGCTGTCCCAATATCCAAATGTAAACAGGGCATAGAGGCCCCTTGAGACCGTATCCAGTGAGCTCTCCTCCCCAGTCTACAGCCGAAGGCCTTCCTGGTGGGTCTAGGTTTCTCTTTTTGACCAAGAACATCACACATGTGATGGTCCAGGCTGGTCCTTCTGCCTGGAATTTCTCCATTCTGCTTCCCTGTATCAACTCTGTAATCTCAATGCCAACGTCTCTCCTTCTGGGGAAGCCGTTTCTCGTCAGCAGGTACCCCTGCCACACTTGGAAAACCCGCATAGCCCCGTGCTCTGCCCTTTCACGATTCCTCGCTCCAGCTGGGGTCCTTTGTTCACGTTTGTCTTTCCTGTCGGACTTGAACCTTGTGAGGGCCGAGGCAGGCCACAGACTCACGGCAGTATCGGCAGCATCTTAACACACCTCCGAGCACAAAGTGTCTCATTAGAAATATCTGCTAGATGAAGGTTATCCTCGTGCATTTTGAGATTCTCATGTATACTGATAGCAGGTTTACTTTTAAAATTTCAAGAACTCAGGCATTGTGTGTGGTACCAGAGTGCATCTCTGAGAGGGCTGTGGATGTTTAGGAATCGGAAAGCTTTTGAAGGTTTTTAAGAGTTTTGTATCCTTACCATATCGTTACTTGCAGGATTTCATTCCCAGGGAGATGCCTTTGGAGTTCTTGGGGCAGCTGGGCCCACAGGTCACCTCAACTCTCCACCCAACAGCAACAAAAGGCATGGTCAGAATTGCCTGATTTGGGGGCAGAGTGAGCCTGGAAGGGAAAGAAGTGCTCATAGTGAGAAAAGGCAAGAATTTCAAGTGGTTACCCTGAGCTTCTTGGGAGTTTGGGGACCAGACTGAAAAGAGAGATCCTGGTTTTTTGAGCCGTGTGACTCCACAAAACCATCTTCTTCCTCCCGCCCAATCCATCCTGTTTGTCCTGAGGAAAGTGTAGGCCCTGTGGCGGGCAGCTGCACAGATGGGACGCACGGCCCAGGCTCACGCAGAACATTCTCAGGGCTGCCCGCTGACAGAGCAGTAAGTTACTTTATCCAGGGAAGAGGTGGTAATAACAGTTACGACCCCTTTTGTAGCTATTGCCATTGTCCTAGGACTATCAGCCCAAAACGTGGCTTTCGTAGTGAAAATGAGAGACGGGATGGGCCTGGAGCCACCGCTGGGGGTGTGGTCCAGGGACGCGCCCCGCCTGGTCTCACTTGGGGGTGGGGCTGGAGATGCTGTTTCCCAGGCCTGAGGTTGTGTCTGTGATGAATCCTCCTTGCCCTCCGCTGGCCATAGTCAAGTCAGCAAGCATTTCCTGAGAAACTGAGAGGGACACTGTGATGAGTAAGAATCTACACTGAGGATCTTCGGGGGCTTAAAGGTACAAACAGCCTGGGCCCGTGGGCCTCAGGGCCTTGTTTGGGGACACATGGATTAAACGTGTGACCTTAGCCCCATCAGCAAGATACTCAGGTCAGTAGAGCCTGCAGGTGTGTGTGTGTGTCTGAGTCTCATAGGGAGCAATTCATTCTTATCTTCCTGTAAAGCAGCACATGGGAGAGGGAGCTTCCCAAAGCAGCGGTGCTGGGAGCGGGTCAGTGGCAGGGACTCGAGAACCATGACGGGTGTGAGCGCCACGTGGCACCGACGGCCTACGGCGGGTTAGGAGCTTGGCAAACAGCCTCTTGGATCCTACAGCTTGAGGAACAGTGCAGTCAAGTCAGAGAAGAGGAATAAATGAAAACTGACCAGTGAGAAGATTGTCAAAATAATTATCCGCGAAAGAATGAGAAAGAAATCTGGCTTCTGGAGGAGCAGCTGTCCTCCTGGAACCAGCGTCTCTGCTGGCACGTCCGTCTCTGATGTGACCCCGGCTGGGGGTGCTGAGAGGACCCTCTAATCCCGAGGTGACTCTTTGCGAATGGCTGCCTGTGTGTGCACGTGCGCGTGTGCGTGTGGGTGTGTGTGTGTATTCCTGCAGGAACCCACAGCCCAAGTGAACACAGAATCGTTGTCTCCAGGGCTGTCAGCCTGTCACTTTTGATGAGTCCTAGATTTGAAAAGGAAAAAAGAAACACATCACTCACATCCAACCAATAAGCAATATGCAGGCCACATGACTGGCGCTCTCTCTCTCTCTTTCTCTCTCATTCTCTCTCACTCGCTCGCTCGCTCTCTGTGCAGAAAAAGCAAAAGTCACCTGAATTCAAAGTTGGAACAGGGCTGCGTCCTCTGCAAAGCCTGGGATGTCCGAGGTTCTGCTGTGTTGCTCATTCTGGCAAAGACAGAGGGAGGTGACTCAGGACAAACTGCAGCTGCATGGAATCCTGGCTCTGAAAGTAGCCAGAAACCCCACGATCCTGTGGCTGGCTGAGTCCACTGCTGGGCAGGGTCCATCCACAGGGACCCTTCTGGGCCTTCAAGGACACGGGCAGAGAGCCAGGTGGTGCTGGAAAGGCTTTCAACTCTTTCTCGTTTTCTAAAACTCATGCACTTTTTACTTTTGTTAAAGGCTGGAATGATTCCCTTGCTCATGGCTTTCCATTACCTGATTCAAACAAGAACAGCGTGTGAGAAAACTGTCACCTCTAAGAGGAAAGTTTCTCTCCTCTTGGGCAGGTTGGGCTCCCAAACCTCGTAAGATATTCCCCCGGAGGGTGACTCACACCCATTCACCCCCATAACCCCTCCCCACCCCTTCAGAGGGAGTAACGTTTGGTGTCAAAGAAGGGGGAGAATTTCCCACAGAAGTGCAGCTTTCTGACAGAGAGCACACGCAGGGCCTGAACACTTGGCAAAAACGACTCACAAGTTTGAGAGTGAGAAGGAGGAGAGAGGACCACTGAGGTGAAGGCCTGGGTGGCCTGTGTGTTTTTTGGGATGTTCCAGAAGTTCTGTGCGGTTGTCTCGCCTGAAGCAAACCTGTTAAAGCAAATGTTTAGGATTTTAAGCCCAGTATGCCCTTTGCCTTCCAAGAAAGAGAGTTCAAAAAAAAAGTGTGCAATGTTCAAAGCAGAACTATTTACAATAGCCAAGACATGGAAGCATCCTAAATGTCCATTGACAGATGAATGGATAAAGATGTGGTATATATACAATGGAATACTACTCAGCCATAACAAGGAAGGAAATAATGCCATTTGCAGCAACATGGACGGACCTAGAGATTATCATGCTAGGTGAAGTAAGTCAGACAGAGAAAGACAAATACCTTATGATATTGCTTGTATCTGGAATCTAAAACAGTGATACAAATGAACTTATTTACAAAACAGAAACAGACTCACAGACGTAGCAGACAAATTTATGGTTACCAAAGGGGGAGGGGGGGAGGGATAAATTAGGATTTTGGGATTAACATATACACACTACTATATATAAAATAGATAACCAACAAGGGCCTACTGTATAACACCGGGAACTCTACTCAATACTCTGTAATAACCTATAACAGAAAATAATCTGAAAAAGAATATGTGTGTATAATTGAATCATTTTGCTGTACACCTGAAACTAATACACTGTAAATCAATTGTAGCCCAGTATAAAATAAAAATGAAATTAAAGCAAAGAAAATGGGCAAGAAACTGGAACCCTGATCTTCCCTGTGACCTCCATCTTTTGTATTTCATGTTCTCAATGTTTACGTAAATAACATTATGCCCTCCCTGTCTCCCTTGATGGGCTCTACAGCAATTAGGAAGGTGAGATCATAGTTCTGTCCTCCCTCTGCCATGGGGTGTAGGTGGCAGCCCCTCCCAGGGACGAGTGAGGGGAGGGGTCCCCTTGCAGAGGACGCTGGGTGTCCTGACTCAGCTGCTCAGCCCCAGGACGTAACCCTGGCCCAGGACAGAGCGGGGGTGAGTGCCCACTGTTCACACAGACGTGCTTCTGGGCTCGGCCTGTAGCTCTCCTTCCCTGTCCCACGCGTGCCCCGTCCCAGCCCCACCTCTGCCGAGTCGCCCCGCGTTGTTCTCCCCCGAGGCCCAGCCCTGCCCCCGTGGCCTCTCCCTCCATCCGGCGCTGCCGTGACGCCGGCCCTACCGCGGCCTCAGCTCCCAGTCAAGAGTCACATTCCTCCACCCTTGACTTAGAGTGTCTGCTGGAGCTCTGAGGCCTTATATGCGACATGTCCCCCTACCTCAGAGCCAGAATTTCCCAAAACCAAAGCTACTCATTAATCTCTTATCAATAAGCTGCTGTGTGCCAGACCCTGTGCTGGAGAGAAAAGGGAAGCCAACCGTTAACACACAAGCAGCTGCAGCATCCTTTCTGGAAGCAGGGGCTTTGGAGAAGGAAAGACGGGGTGTTGTCACTTTTGAGCTGTTTGAACTTAGGCAAACTACACAACTTCTCAAAACATCAATTTATTCATGACAAAAGGTGGGGCATAACCTGATAGTCTTGAAGTGCCGCAGCAAGAATTTAATGTGAGAGCGTGTAAGAGACACCTGACTGAAGCTGGTGTAGAGTTGAGATCAGTGAATATCGGTTATGGAAGACAGAGAGGGGTGTAGCGCTGACAGCAAGGGTGCATGGGGGTTAATGAGAGGAGGCGGGGTCGAATGCATGCAGGCATCATCTCTTGTGTTAAGCTAAAGAAGCTCCGCTTTATCCTCGAAGCTATGGGAGCGCTGAAGGAATTTAAGCAGGAAAATGACATGATCAGATCTGCATTTTAGAAAGAACACGTTGGCAACTCTGAGGTCGGGCTTGGACTCGTGCCAGGCTGCAGGCAGCGAGACCAGTTAGGGGCCGTCGCAGGAAAGCTGGGCAAGCGGTGATGAGGGCTGGATTAAGGTAATGGCTTTGGGGATAGAGAGGATGGCTCGGATGTGAGTGGATATTAAGGACGGAGAATCTGTAGGACTTGGTAACTTGACATGAGGCTAAATGAGAAGGAGGGTCTGGGATGCCTGCCAAGTTTCTGCTGTGGGCGAGTGGATGGAGGGTAGCATCTTGCAATAAAATAAAGAAGATCGAAAGAGGAAAACATTTTAATGATGGGTCCAGTTTGAAACCTAATGAATTTTCTATTTGATTAATTTAATGGAAGTTGGGCTTTTCTTCCAGACGTAAGGAGCCAAAATCCAGGAGATGCTGAGTGGTGCAGTCGGTTCAGAGGAAGAGTCAGGTGTCAGGTGAGAAGAACCAAAGGCAAAGACCTGGGGAATAATGGATATTTAAGGAAGGAAGATGACAAATTGGTGATGTGGTCTAGATGGATGAGTCATGGGGCTCAGAAGAGAATCAGGAAAAGTTGGTGTCACAGAAGGTGGATGAGGGAGCTATTGATGTTGTCACAGACAGAAACATAAGTCAGAGAAGAGGAAACGGACCATTGGGCTGGGAAACACAGAGGCCATTAGGGACCCTGGAGAGAGCTATGGCCTTGGAGTTGAGGAAGGAACACAGGTGTAGTTGTAAATAACATGGGATGGGGTGGATCTCCGATATAGTCTATTGCGTCAAGAAGCCTTACCGTGAAAAAGGGAGAGGAGGAGAGAAAGGAATTTAGAAAGGATTTGAATTTGAAGAAAATAGTTTTTAAATTGCTTCTGGAGCCAATGTGTGAGAACGCTGTGAGTGTGTGTGTGTGTGTGTGTGTGTGTGTGTGTGTGTATGTTCTAGAAGGAAACTCAGTGGACGTGGAAAGGTAGAAGATAAAGGAGGAGTAGGCGATGGAGCGCTGCCCTTGAGGAGGGGGCGGGGACAGTAGCAGAGGACCAGTGATGGCAGGGGCCCTGCAAGGAAGGACTGAGACAAAAGAGACGGAGCAAAGGCCAGTGCATATGCAGAGATTCATTTTATTAATTTTTAAAATTTTTATTAAATTTTGATTTTTTTATTGGAGTATAGTTGCTTTACAATGCTGTGTTAGTTTCAAAGTGAATCAGTTATATGTATTCATATGTCCCTTCTTTTTTGGATGTCCTTCCCATTTAGGTCACCACAGAGCGCTGAGTAGAGTTCCCTGTGCTCTACAGTAGGTTCTCATTAGTTATCTGTTCTATACATAGTATCAAGAGTGTATATGTGTCAATCCCAATCTCCCAATTCATCCCACCCCCCTTCCACCCTTCACAGATACATTTTTTTTTAAATTTTATTTATTTATTTATTTATTTATTTTTGGCCGTGTTAGGTCTTCGTTGCTGTGCGAGGGCTTTCTCTAGTTGCGGCGAGCGGGGGCCACTCTTCATCGCGGTGCGTGGGCCTCTCACTGTCGTGGCCTCTCTTGTTGCGGAGCACAGGCTCCAGACGCGCAGGCTCAGTAATTGTGGCTCACAGGCTCCAGAGGCGCAGGCTCAGTAGTTGTGGCTCACGGGCCCAGTCGCTCCGCGGCATGTGGGATCTTCCCAGACCAGAGCTCAAACCCGTGTCCCCTGCATTGGCAGGCAGATTCTCAACCACTGCGCCACCAGGGAAGCCCAGTAGATTCATTTTAATGGAGGGGGTAAATAGTTCTTGCCTGTCACACTGTATTTGTTTCTGTTATTCGGGGCAAGTTCATCCACTGAGAATACGGAGGAGTTGGACTTGAGGGTAGACATGGCCCTGTAAATAGCTTTTCAGAGGAATAAGTAGAGGACATGGCTAGTAGTTATTGACTATTTACTGTGTTCTGGTCAGAATTTTAACTGCCTTAAATTTATTAACTCTTTTAATCCTCACAATAACTCTATAAGGCAGATACAATAATCATCCCTCTTTTACAGAAAAGGAAACTGAGACACAGAGCTCTTTAAATACATTGACAAATATCTTGACAGAGGAGGACTTGAACTCAACATTTGGACTCAACAGACCAGCCTTGAATGGATTCGTGCACATATGGGGCACAAATATTTTGTTTATTCGTTCAGCAAATGCTAATCGAGTAATCTGTATGTGCCAAGCCCTTGTTTCAATCATGAGGGATGCACTGACAAACAAAACAGTAAAGGTGCTTATGTTCGTATTTTAATGATGGAAGATTGACAAGAAACAAAATAGAAAAATACACTGTGTAGTTTGTAGTTGGCAATAAGTGGTACAGAAAAAAAGGAAAACCCAGAACAGGTGAAGGGGCTGGAGGTGGGCTGTGAATACAGCGGAGTGGAGCTCATTTGGGACGGGAACGGGTTAGCCCTGTAGACATCGGCTGGAAGGCATTCCAGGGCCCGAGGCGGGACTGTGACCAAATGTATATCTTTCTTATAAATCACAACATCACAATAATTCTTTTTCTGTCTGAAAATGAATACAGTCACAGGTCACTTCTGATGTCAAGTCCTGCCTGAACCCCTAGCGAGTCAACTGCTTCCTACTTTGGGATTCACACACCCCTTTGCTTCATGACATGTTGTTTTGTGTATTTTAAGTTCTATAACCAATACTGTGGGCCTCTGAGAAAGGTTTTTAAAAGATTCTTTCTCTGTCATCGCCCCCAAAGTGTCACTATTTAATTATGGTTAGCCTCGTTTTTTCTCTCCATCTCTAATTTTTTTTTTTTAACATCTTTATTGGAGTATAATTGCTTTACAATGGTGTGTTAGTTTCTGCTGTATAGCACAGTGAATCAGCTATACATATACATATATCCCCACATCTCCTCCCTCTTGTGTCTCCCTCCCCCCTCCCTATCCCACCCCTCTAGGGGGTCACAAAGCACCGAGCTGATCTCCCTGTGCTATGTGGCTGCTTCCCACTAGCTATCTATTTTACATTTGGTAGTGTATATATAAGTCCATGCCACTCTCTCACTTCGTCCCAGCTTACCCTCCCCCCTCCCCGTGTCCTCAAGTCCATTCTCTACGTCTGTGTCTTTATTCCTGTCCTGCCCCTAGGTTGTTCAGAACCTTTTTTTTTTTTTTAGATTCCATATATATGTGTTAGCATATGGTATTTGTTCTTCTCTTTCTGACTTACTTCACTCTGTATGACAGACTCTAAGTCTATCCACCTCACTACAAATAACTCAATTTCGTTTCTTTTTACGGCTGAGTAATATTCCATTGTATATATGTGCCACATCTTCTTTATCTGTTCATCTGTCGATGGACACTTAGGTTGCTTCCATGTTAGTGCTCTGCTTAACACATGTGAGTATTCAAAAAAGTTTGTTGAAAGCAAAAAACTTAATTAAGTTCCAGACAGAGCATCTTCCAAAGCCTGTCACTGTGATGCTGGAATATCTCAGTGATATAACCTAATGCTGACAGTGACCTCTAGAAAGGAGCATCATTTATTTCTAGTGACAGTTTAAATTAATAAGCTGGTGGATTTTATCAGTGAGGCAGCTACAGATTTCCAACTTTTGGACTCCTCAGAGCTGGGAAGGGCCCAGAAGGTGGTCCTGGGACTTTATCGCGTGTCTGGGCCACCAGAGATATGGACTCAACGTGGGTGTCATTCTGTAAACGCGCTGACACCACGCAAGGCTCTCCGGTTGCCTCGGGGACCCTGTCTTGGCTCGGAGGCCAACCTCTCTTATCCCGATTCCAACCTGTCCTCTCCGATCTCCGGGGGGGAGGAGAGAGACAGGAGAAGGTGCTTTGTTAATTGCTCTCTGATGGGAGAAGCCTTGGATAAGCAGCCCCACCTCAAGTCTGTGGAACGATCAGGGTAGGAATAGCAAACAAAAGGAATCTTTTTTTTTAAGTTCCTATGAAATCAAAATAAGAAAGAAGGGACAATTTAAGCCTCTTTCATTCTCCTTGATTGTGAGTCAGCAATTTTGGAGACCTCTGACCACTCCTACTCCCAGATGAAGATGCCTGGTGTAAAATGCTAACCCAGCAGAGCCTCCCGGCCATGCGTCTAGAACATCCTTTACAGCATGTGTGGCCCTTTCAGATCTTGGTGTTGTTACTGGGGACCATTTCCAGCAGCCGAGAAGGAATCCTATAAAAACCCTTACAAAGTCGGCACAAAACACGCCCGGACCATCCCCAGCACTTCTCAGCTGTTTTGGTGGGAGCTTTTCTGCGGTGTAGCAGTGAGTTGCCTGAGCAGGGTTGTTTTTGCCTTAAGAAACCACCACCCTGGCCTCACTCAGCCTGGCTATTCCTTCCTGAAAAATTCCTATTACCTTTTCACCCTGGTTGAAAAGGGTGAGTCAACCCATTTTCTAACGCTTTTTACTGGTATTCTCACATTAAAACTTCAGAGATACAGAATTATTTTCAAACATAACACAGTGACATAGGATCTTTTTTTTTTTTTTTTGCTAATATTTTCACTAATGATTATTTCGATATTCCCGGGAGGTAAAGGTAAAGAAATTGAAGTGTAACGGGATGATTTTTAAGGTCATACATTTGTTAGGGCTACAGTTAAAGGCAGAATCTCTGCTGCATGCCACCTGAACCAGGACAGCTTGGGAGACCACAGAGGAGTGACACAGGTGTGCAGCCATGGTGCCGCGGCCTTCGCATTTAGGGACTCATTAACTGTGAGGTGTAGCATGTCGATGTCCTGTGTGTGCGGGCGGAGGCCTAGAGGTAAGGCAGTGTCCTCCGGGTGATGCAGGAGTGAGCTGCAGACCCGCTTAGACGTAGGCCTGATTGATCCACACTCTGAGCCGTGTTGTAACGCCCATGTCTCCTGGCCAGAGCTGTTTCCCTGTGACTATCGTCACTGCCTTTGGCTGTTCAGGTGACGCCCTTGCCAAAGCACCTGACTTTGGGGTCAGCCCAAGGTTTACTGGGCGCACTTGTCAGCTTTGGGCCACGGCAAGAGGCAGTCTCGTTGGGGAGGAATAGCTTACACTAGAATATCCAGGGGACACTTTTTTCTACTCAGTTTGTTGGAGGGGTGCCTTTCGTGCCCCATCCACAGACAGGATCGCTCACATACCTTAGTACCTTGGAATCAGCACTCTGGCTGTCTTACCTGCCCCACCTGTAAAATGGGCCTGGGACAGAGCCAGGGCTTAGGAGGAAGCATTCCAAAGTTTATAACATTGCAGCTACTTCGTGGGGGGGAAAAGAAGCTATTTTCACTCAAAATAGTGTTATCTCTTTACTTCAGTGGGGTGGAACTCAATATGCAGGTCTGAGATTGTGTTCTTTTATAAAGAAACTTCAGAGCTCATTGAAAGTGTTATCAGTTACCAACTTTCGACGGATAAAAAAAAGACTGTAATATTTACGAAGCAGTTAAAGTATCAGGCTACAAATTGTGAACTTTCCTGGTACTGATAATTGATGTTTCTGGTGAAACTCAATTCGGTGCCTTCGATGATACCGGGAAAGTCCATAAAACTTCAAACATCTATAAACAAGTCAGCTTCCCGACTTCAAATATCCTAATGTGCTGTGTGTACTTCAGTTTTTCCACGTTTACTGAGAAATAAAAGTCAACCCACAGGCGGCGGTTTGAAGCCGTGTGGGCTTGTTGGGGAATTCTGAGCTTCTCGTGGGACTGTGGATTCCCCGGGAGAGGTCGCCTTGTAAGCTGGTCCTTCTCCCCGATCCAGGAAATACACCCTGTGGAGCCCCTTTGGTTGAGAGTGACTTAACAGGTGTAAACAGTGAGTGACCGATTTGAGGTCAAGAAGAGTGAGGGAGCTCAGTGGTGAACTTGGCCACGCACTTGCATTAGACTGTGAACCCAAGGCCACTGCCCGAAAGGAAACACGGGGACACAGAGTCAGGGTGGCTGTGAAAACAGTCACGGTGGGTTTACTACCTCAGTGTGTTTAAGGTTCACTTTTGTGTCAGCGTGTTCCCCACAAGTGTCAGAGTAGAATCCACGTCTTGTTTCAGATCAAGACCAATTCAACAGGCAACTTTTTTTTTTTTCTTAACAACTTCTCTGGAGCTACAGAAAGCCCTGGGTCAGTGCTCCAGTGCCATTGGCCTGACTTAGAAAATACGTCAGTCCTGGGTCCAACTCACAAAATTTAGACCCCAAAGGGGAAATAAATTCCTGGGGAGGCCATCCCTCCAATCTGAACACTACCTGGTAGACAGCTTGAGCCACTGAAATGGCAGAGATCGTGGGGCCTACCAGCTGTTAGAGGGAGTGGAAGAGACAAAAAGTAGCCAGAAGGGGTGGCCCGTGAGGGCCTGAACACGGAGACAGAAGAGGTGCGTGTGGACTGTAGCTGCTTCCATGCCGCAGAGGAAGGCACGTCTCCTGTGTGTGCGCGTGTGTGCCTGTATGTGTGTGTGAGTGTATGTGTGTGCGCGTCTGTATGTGCGTGTGCACGTGTGTGCATGCGTGTATGTGCGTATGTGTGTACGTGCATTGTGCATGCGCTTGTGTGCATGTATGTGTGCACACGTGTGTGTGAGAGACAATGTGTGTGCGTGTGTGTGCACGTGTGTGAGACTGTGCGTGCGTGTGTTTGTGCGTGTGTGTGTGTGGAGGGCACGGGCAACTAATGAAAATCTTGTGCAGAAAAAGAAAATGCTTACTCATTTCTTAGCAGGTATTCACTCAAAAACAGTGTCAGAACATCCAAGAACACGTGTGGCAGTTTGCTTTCTGTTTGGAAAAGCCAAACCCAGGGTTCAAGAAGCAGACAGAGTAGGGCTGCGGGGAGACGCTGCCAGCAGAGCGGGCCCAGGGACTTGGGTGTGAGTGTGTGTCTGCGAGTTCTAGCTGGTTCTCAGGGCTCAGCACTTCCCCCTGTGTGTTCACAGCCAGCAGTCTGATCGCTGACCTTTACAGAAACAGGCCTGCCGAGGTGGGGAAATTTCAACAGTTCCCAGCCGGCGCTGGGCTGGGTGGAGGGGTGCCTCCTTTCTGCTGCTCTGTTTTCCCAAATAGCCTGGTTAGTTCTCGGGGTGGAGTTGAGATGTCCAGAAACCTCCGAGCTTCAGATTTGTTTCCCAAGAGGGTTCTTTTCAGGCCTTTGAGAATATTGAGACCATATCGTCGTGTTTATTTTACTTTATGTTTTCATTTTTCTAAAAAGCAATTTGATACATTTGTATTTCTTTCTGGATAAAATCACGTGAAATTATGTTATATTGCTTGACAGGCTGCGTTGTTAACCCTCATGTTGTGTAGCGTGTGTCAAGGAATGCATTACACACAGCGCACAATTATTGGACACACCGTAGTCTCTTAAAATATGGGTAAAAGCTGCCGTAAGCATCAAAATCTCTGTTCTCCCAAGAGCAGGAGATATTGGGTTACTGCCTGTTAGTCTGATACGTATAGTTTAAACACTTACTTTAAATAAAAATACACATAAAACAGAGCCCATTTTGGATCACCTTTGATCTCTAAGTGGTACCAAAAGGGCTAGATTTTACTGGGAACTCACCTATCCTCTAGCAAATTGGTTGGCTGTTCATGTATTTTTATAAAAGATAAATATTTTGTTCCTCCCTTGAGATCAAAAGAGATTTCTATGAAGGTGTTTCAATGTCAGTTTTCTTTTTAAAAAGTGTTTTCTGGCTTGCTAAAATCTTCCATACCTGCAGACTTTCTCTCCAGCCTATTTTCGCTGAATACCTAATCAACACTGAGGCCCACAGGACAGCATTAGTGAACCCATGAATCAAGGTTCTGTGGGCACTTCATCATCAGAGTAAAATCTTTGTTGGTTTAAGTTAAATCGTGTACATGACAGGAGTCACCATATGGAAAGTTTGGCTGAGTCTGTATTTCTAATTTTTCTTTGCTGAGAACTCCCATGAAAATTCACATCTTTGAAGATGGAAAAAGCAATAATTCCCAGGTCTGGATTACATTCTGGATACGTTCCTGAGCATAGATGCATTTTCTACCCATAAATGGTGGGGAGAATTAGGCTGATAATGGCTCATTAAAAATTTTTAATGTTATATATACATAGTTAAAAATTATATGAATCTAAAATTTTGCATATACCTCACTAAAGTTATATGTATAATACTAAAAGCATTTATGTATTCATATTTATATATGCATGAATCAGAAAGAGGTGGTCTTTTTTTAAGAACAATACCTTGATTGGTCATTTTGGGAGGCAAGTCAGGCTCTGGCGCAGTCTACAGAGTGGGGATGTGAGAGCCTGGTGGAGCAAGAATTAAAGGAATAAGAACACTTCTGGGCACAAGTCAGTCTACAACGCAGATAATAGTTTACATTGCACTGATGTAAAGCTTCTGTGTGTTCAGCCTTCAGTAACTTTGGCTTTTCACACAATGGAAACCAGGTAAAAGGGGCCCAGATCCATCTCACCAAGACCCATCACCCAGGGTGCAGAGAAAATACACTCCTTACCCAAACCAAGAGATAAGCATCACTCTGTGGGTCCCGAGTACATTTCCTCGCTTTAATATACATGGGCAGGTTTCCACGTGCAGGAGAAAAAGATGACCTTCCATGAAAATGAATTTACGGGGAGTCCTTAAGTTCACGGATGTACTCATACTCACCTTTCTCTGGGAGATTTTTATAACATGGTTATGCACCTGCGTTAAATTAGATTTGAAAAATTTCTGCTAATCTAACAAGTTTTAGATACAGGACATTCATGTTTCTTTATTTCAAACTGATTTTAGACATCAGTTCACTACACATTTCACTCTATTGTTTTGTGCTGGTCAGTGTAATTGTTTTCATTAAATATGATAGAAATAGTGTATTAAATGACTATAAAATTGGCATAAAAGGAATCCTTGTTTGGGGAAAAGATGTCAAACCCACATACAAATAGAGAAAAAAATCTTTTAAATTTGCAACACACACTGGGCCTATGAAGAATTCTGCATAAATGTAACGGATGACATTTAAGTAGTGGTAGTTCTCAATAAGTTATGCTGGAGTTACTGATTTGTGCAGTTACGTTTATGTAGAATGGGAAGCTGGCATTGTAGATATCAGATCATGGCTCTGTATAGAAGGCTTTCTAGTGAATTAGATGTTAGATAGGCACCAGATTGAGGAGGTTCCTGATCTCTGGTACTTGGTAAGTTTTTATAAACTAGTTCAAAATCAACTACTGAATTGAATTGATCACTTTGATGATCATTCAAGTAAATACAGACAAAAGACAATGCTCGAATTATTAAATAAGTGAATTTACAAAGACCTGTTGGTGAATAATTCAGACACTTTCCCTAAATTTGCATCTCTATTTCGAGTGGCATCCAGCAGGCGTTTAGAGGTTTTGTGGCCCTGGTTCCCCACTTTTGCCCTGATTTCGTGCCTTTGCTGAGGTTCTCCATGTGGCTGCCGGTCAGAGGTGTGGGAGGCTCTCGGGACCAGGGACTCTGGCCTCCCAGACTGAGGTAGGGCACGCTCCCTGGTTCTCTGGAAAGCTCCCAGGAGACTCGAATCTGCAGCCGTGGGCTGAGAGCACGGGCTCTGCTGCCTTTGTAGGTTTCCTTTCTTTCATTTTTAAAATGTGTCTTTCCAATTCAGCAGCGGGCCTTTTGGAGGCAGGGATGGTATCCCTGTCCTGGTGTAGAGTCTGGTCCATCGTGGGCAGTCACGGTGTTGGTTGGATGAAGGAGATTATGTGCCACGTCTTCTAAGATGACTGCACTGACTTCAAAGCTACACGACCACACCGAAAATAGCTCAGAAATTAAGCTGAGCCACTGAGAAGCAGAACCCGCCTTCACAAAACGTGAAGACGAGAAGCCTTGGCAAAGATCCCAACCAGTGTGATCTCAGCAGGAGTAAAGGAGGGGGCACTAAAGTCAGCCCCCAGGGCGTGAGGTCCAGAAGATTCTGGTTGGGCCATCAGCGCCCAGAGAGCCAGGGGCCAGGGGGACATGAGAGAGGACCGGGAGGCGTGTGTGGGCAGCGGGGTGGAGCTCAAAGGAGGGAACGAGACCCCGTACCCAGGCTTAAAAGGACCGAGAGCCCCCAGACCTGAAGACCGCCCAGGGGCACCTCAGGCAACAAGTGGAATGATGTCTTTTTAGCTTCGAACCCAAGCAAGTTGAGATGAGGACATTTCCAAGGCGAAGGAAAGTGGACCAGGCAACCCAAAGCTCACCTAGGATTATAAGCTTTGTCATAGGCAGTCTTTTGTTTTTGTTTTTACTTTTACAGATTTGCACTATGTTGAGGCTTAGAGAGGTGAAGTTACTTACTGAGCTAGGATAGCTCTTGTGTGGTGTGTCCTGCTTGGCATCTGGGGACGAGTGGGTGACGGGAATGCAGAACAAATGCAGCTCTGCGGGTCCACGTTCTCCCCCATGGGGCCCCTCTCCTCACCTCTCCCAGCACAGACTCAGATTCTCAAAAGGCATCCTTAAGGCACAAAGATGTGAGCATCGTTTATCAGCCTAGAAACCTGTTTCTTTTAATAACAAGTGTATTAAAGTGTTGGTTCAGTGATGGTTTTCCCCTCCCTGCCCACCTATGAAGGGGCATTTTCCACAGAAGTTCTTATAATTGGCGGTAGGTGAGCCCTTAGAAAATCCTCAGCCTTTAACAAATACTTTAGCACTGTGTAAGCAAAAGATAAGAAGGAAGAGTAATTTTTGGTTGGTTAAAAAATTAAAAGTGCTCGCTCGCTTTGTGCAGAAGGAGCCTAAACACACAGGCTTGTAGGATCTGCTCTGTGCTCTCTGGTCTGGCTCACGTTTTGACACCGTTAGATACCTTCTCTTCCTCCTACTCGTGGGTCTTCAGCTGTCAGTTTTTCCTTATCTTGTCCTGCGTGTTTAGTCTTTCCATAGACTTTGGGGTAGGTGTAGGTTTTATACAACTCACCTGAGTCTTTTCTACTGTCTGGATATTTTTCTTTAAAGCCCATGCTAGCTATAAATTCAGTTCTCAATCAGAGACTGGTTTATAATGGACGGGTCCTCACCTTGTGTATCAATCACCTCCACTTGTTCTTTGATTTCCAGTGAAAAGGCAGTGCCCAAGCTCAGCCACAGGTCTGCATAGTCCTGTTCTGACGCCTGAGGTATCACTCCTTTTTTCCCATATCAGCATCGTCTCATCTGTGAAAACTCTTGTTTTGATTTACAGTCATATTGACTTTATGTGGTATATGTTATTTTTAGTTCATCTTCTTATTTGGTATTAGTTACTAGATCAATTTAATGATCAATTCTCAACAATATAGAAGGAAATCATATACACATAATCATATCACATAAATCATTATGTGAACCAGATGCACATAAAGGTGAAAAACCATGGTGCCATATTTACCCTGAGACATTGGACACTGATTCTCTCTGATCTGACACCCCATCCAACCAGGTCCCTGAAGAAGGCAAAGAAATTTAACTTTTCACATGAATAACAGCTCTGCTGTGAAACATCACTGCAAGGTCCAGCAGGCCGGGCAGAATTCCGTGGAGAACTGTCTTGGGCAGTCACGCTGAAGGAGAGCAGTGCCCGGGCTGCTCTGTCCACAGCACCTGGGGACCTTGTGACCTGTCTTTCCAGTCACCATAGAGACAGGCTGGAGGAGACATGCCCCGAGAAGAGCTGCAGGGGAGCGGATTGGCCCAAAGGGGAGATGCAAGTGGCATAGAAGACCTGTTAGCGTCCCTCTGGGCTGGGGTGGAGGGTGCAGTGGGAAAAGGGCAGCACTCCCCAGGCCCCTTCTTCTCGCCACACCAGAGAGGGGAACCCCGGGAAAGGAGAGCGGGAGGGCTGGGCCTCCAGGAGGGGCTCCACCTGCCAGGGATCTCAGCTCCGGGAGGGACAGAACCAAGTCAAAGTGAAAGTGAAGGCCAGCCAGGCTTCCTGCTTCCTTGCAGACGCCGTGCCCCTTCCTCACCACCTCCCTCCGGGGCCGCTGAGGGCAAGGCGTCCCGTCCGCTCACTTTGCTGCCCCGCCTCTCCGCCCCCGTTTAATGCCTGGACTTCTCCCCCAGTCCTGTGAAGCCTCAGGACCCTTCACAGGACAATGTTTTAAATACAGAGAATAAGTCGCAGAGGATGACAAAGGCTGCCTGTCATACTGAAGTGACATCTACCGATGGATCCCTGGGGGAACATGGGGCCCCGGGTAAAAATCAGTGTTCAGTGGGGCCGTGCATAAGTCCGGGGCCCCGCAGGGAAGAGGTGGCACGCCCGAGCTGAGACAGGCTGAGGTTTGTTTGATAAAAAGACGCTACAAAGCACGGGCAGGGTGTAGGGCACGATGCAGAGCCCTGAAGCACATGGTTCCGGAAAGTGCAGAGCTTTATCAACAGCAGAGCCCAAAGGGAGGAGAGGCGGGGGCGGGACACGTACCTAGAGAAGGGGACTCAGTCCTGGGGACAGGCGGCCACGCGGGAGCCCTCCGGTCCCCCAGCCCAGGCTCCCAGAGGTGCCGTACGTGGAGCAGACTTTTCACAAAATGTACATCGATTTAGGGTGCAGCCGTTCTCCTGTCAGCATTGGAGGCCTCCAAGTCCTTCACCTCCCCCTGGCCCCCTCCCCCCTCCCCACCTCCTGTGTCCTGTGTTCTCTTAACCCTGAGCATCGTCAAGAGGTAGCCATGCGGCCGGTAAATTACCCGCACAGACCACATGGCTACAAAAGTTCACTCACCATCACTCAGTCTTCATTTTTGTTGCCAAATATTTAAGAATACTTTAAACCATATGTGGAATTAGACTAATTGATTTCCCCTCCTTTATGCTAGACTAATTTTTCTTTTATGATTGATTTAAAAACGACACTCATTGATAGTTTTCCCAGGAAATCTCAGTACTTGCAGGTTGGCTGGCCCAGGACGTCACCTCACTGTGCTGAAGGAGAAAATCTTT
Organism: Balaenoptera physalus; assembly: GCF_965194825.1. Classification (NCBI taxonomy): domain Eukaryota; kingdom Metazoa; phylum Chordata; class Mammalia; order Artiodactyla; family Balaenopteridae; genus Balaenoptera; species Balaenoptera physalus. The sequence goes on along the minus strand of NC_138899.1, from coordinate 79,898,627 downwards.
ACAAGTTTCATCTTGAGAAACAGTTAAACTTACCAAATTCTTTGGGAGCAGCGATTTAGTCTTTGACCATGTAGGCAGAGTACTTGGGAACTATTTGAAAAGTCATTTGTTCCAATGTCTTGTATTGTCATTCTACAAATTACACAAAACTATTTAAAAAGGAAAAAAAAGAAAGAACGATTATTATCAACCCGCAGAGATTCATTGAGAACGTATACCCAGTGTTCCGTGGCAGGTTTCCTTCTGCAATAATAGAGGGTAAGGGAAGGTCTGCCCCGGGGGGAGGTTCTGCAAGGAGGCCAGGGGTCAGTTACTGGTGTAAAGAGATGGAACGCGTGCCTGGGCTGCAGGGAGAGGGTCTGAGGGCGGCGTCCGTCTGGGAGCCCCCAGACCCCCCTCGTGGCTGTTCCCCTCTGTTTCCACCCCCCGCCGCCCCCGCCGCCGTCTGACTCTTTGGCTGTTTGTCTCCAAGTGTCATAATGCTCTCTTTTAAAGTACAAGTTCAAGAAGTTTTGCTTCCTAAAAAGCCAGCTTGGTACCTGCATATGAAACATGGAGCTCCTTTCCACAGGGGTTTTTGTTTTGTTTTGAAGTACAAAGCAGTTCTCCAAAACTGATCTCCCAAACCAAGGGTGGGATGTAAGTTGTCTTCTGTGGCTGGCTTTCCTGGACCCCAAATTGCCACCAGCGGTGTTCTCCCCTTGTTTTCCTTCCACCGGGATCCTAACGTGGTCGGTGGCTTGATGACTGGCATGGGTATTTGCAGATGGGGCTCTTGGCAAAACATGACCTTTTCTTCTTCTTCTTCTTCTTCTTTTTTTTTTTTTCAGGCAGTGACTCTCTGCAGAAGGTCTTTTTTTTTTTTTTCTCCTGAATTCTCAGAGGGCACACAGAGATGTAAAGGGAGGCACGGCTGAATATTCCTGCTGGTGTTTGGACCAGCCCAGCCCTAAAATGTTCTGGTTATTCACACGGGGGAGACGGGCTTGCGGAAGGCTAACACAGGGATAGCTCAGCCTGCTTGCTCCTTCTGTGGAGTGTCTGCGTGACTTTGGAAAGGCTGCCAGGTGCCCATCTGTTAACAACACAACCTCTGCCACAAACACAGCTGTCGTGACAACCACGCCGAGTTCGTCTTTCAAATAAAACTTGTTAAAAGCTACTGCCCCCCAGTCCCCACCCACTGCAGTTAACTGCCTTAAATCGCCCTCTGACTAGTATTTATTTTCTTAGGCCTACCTTACTTATGCAGCTGTGGCGTGCCAGCCTTTGATTTAAAATAACCCTACCAGGTTGAGCATTTACAGTCCCCCAAAGGTCAGGATGTGTTTAGGGTCCCACCCGAACTTTCTCAGGCTGCAGAGCCGGCATCCAGGGCCCTCTGGTCACCCCTCCGTTACATGGTCTTCAAGTCTGGCAGCTGATGGGGTCAGCTGATTTCTTCCAGATGATGGCTGACCAGGTCGACACACTTAGAGGAGAACTAGAGTGCAAAGGGTGGAAAGCCTCACCCTCAGGCCAGTGTCCCTCCCGGCACCCCGGTTCCCCCATTCTCATGAACTTGGGTGGCAGAGGCAACTTGGGGCTAATTTCATCTCACCTGTGGAACCTGAGTGGAGTGGGCGATGTGACAGTCCAGCGGCACGGGGCGTCCTGGAACGCGTGTTTTCTTTTACCTTACATATTTGAAATCGTAAGGGACGCGTGACCCCTTGGGATGAATCTTTGATTGAAAAGCAATTTAACGCTCTTAATGTGTTCTCTGGAGCTGGTCCTTTTAGAAAACCTTTCTCTAGTAGAGAAGCATCTTCAGTGCAGCCTGTAAAAACGGGCACTCTACTTAGAAAAAAATAGGCTAGGGTAGGAAAAGTGAAATGATGATGAAACACCCTGTGTACCTGGGAATGCTTTGTACCTTTTGGAAATGAAAAGCAGAAGAGCCGTTACTGATTGCGAGGAGGAGGCCCAGAGCCCGTGCCTGGATCTGAACAATGTGGTCAGTACCAAGCGTTTAGGAGAACAACCGTGCCTACAGCCCTGGGAGATGGACGGTGCCCTATTGCACGCTATATCCCGCCCTGCACACGGCTGAAGTGCTGCGGACACTGACCACGCAGCGGTGTTTGCTGAAGGAACACTCAGGTGAAAGGTGGTGAGGATGGGATGCTGTTAAAGGGTAAACTTTCAACGAGAATCAGACCCTGGCTCTCATGCAAACACGATCAACACGTGTCAAAACTTTTATTGAATGCATTAATTAATGAAGAAAACAGTAAGGTAGCAAGACACCTGGTTCAAAAGAGAACTCCGGGGACCACACATGGATTGCAGAGAAGGAACGCTGACTTGAGTTTACAAATGGGCGTAAACTGGCCAAATGCGCCCGCGATCGCAGGGCCATGATCAGTTGCCTTCCGAGGGACACCGTACACATTTCTGTGGGCAGAATTATTTGCATAGTTAACACTTTGCTACAAGTTAATTTGTGTCTCTACAGAGTTGTAAAATATCCTAGTTGAGGAAAAATGAAGATGCACGTCCTACAGAGTCAAACAAGCCTGTGGTCTCAGGAGTCCACTGAGGTCTATCCGGCAACTTCACTCGTCTCCGAGGTCGGCACTTTGGGTGACGCTACCTCACAGCTGAGGAAGCGGAGAGAGATGAAGCCCCTGGCCCGAGGTTACAGAGCAAGGGAGGGGGCCCAGCCATGCAACTCCGCCGCCCCAGGCTCTGCCTGAGGATGGAGGTCGTCGGGGGGTCAGCGGGCCCAGCAGAGCGGCCTCTGTTACTGTTGGGCTCGAGTCCTCAGGAGGTGCCTCCAGGGAAAGTCGGGCCTTTGGAGGCAGAAGTGGACGCATTGTGCTTCTTGCTGGCCCTTAGTTTGCAAGTTACATCTGCACCTGGCACAGCGCTGTTTTCTCACCTTGATTTGCGTGTCCACCAGCTCTGATGCCGTCAGCAGCGGCTGTGGCTGAACAGCTTCACGGCAGGTCGAGTGGCACCTCCTCATCCCAGTGGGACATCTGTCCGTCACAGATCCAGGCAGCCGGCGACCTTGGGCCACGTACTGGTAGAATATGTTTGCTCAGGTGTCTCCAGTTAGAAAGGCCCCTCACGAGGCCTCCTGCACCCGAGGTGCTGGGCCACCCCTACTCCTGACCCTGCATCCTCCGGGGACCAGGCCTAGTTTCGTAAAGCGGACCATGGCCAACATGGAGAGCTGCAGATTCCCAGACTGGCAAGAAGTCTTCCTATTCATTTTCTCCCCCAGTTTCCACTGCTTCATATTAAAAAAGAAAGTCCAGGAAATATTTAGCACAGTCGGAGAGCTGTGCCCTGGGAGCTGTAAAACTTTACCATCCCCGGCCTCCTTCTGTGTCATCCTTACCTACCCTGGAACCCGGGAGATTCTTCTGGGGGAGGTGGTGCGTTGGGTCACACACGAGCAGGTTAGCTGCAAAGACTCCCGGGAAAGAAAAAGGACCGGGAGGCTCCCGTCCGCCCACCCAGGACCAGGATGGCTCACCCACCGGCCAGCTGTGCGCAGAGCAGGAAACCAGGCACGGTCTCCCTCCTCCAGCCTGGGTTCCCTTTGCTTAAGAAAGACCAGAGAGGAGAGAGCAGGTCATCCACAGTGTGGGAGGACTGTGGCTTTCTTTTTTTTTTTTGCCGGGTTTTTGTTTTTAAATGAGCGTTGGCCCTCCTTGTGTAAGGACAGTTGGGGCAGGACCCAGTGTTATCTGATACTTCATGAAGAAAAACAAAACCAAGCAATGCAGTGATAATAGAAATCATTTAAAGTCTCGTTTAAAAAAATTGCTTTGTCCCTGGAAGGTTCCTTTAGAGAGATTTGGTGGGGAGGGATGTTGGCTCCCATTTGTCTTCAAGGGGCAGAGGGGCAAAGCTGGGAAGAAGGCTCGTGAGGGTGGGATGGGATGGGGGAGTTTCTTTTATCAATTCACCTTTTTCTGTGCTGGAGTCATAGCCCCCTGTGGGCATCACTTCCTAACTCTTCCTGTCGTTGGTAGATTGAAGTTGGCCATGGTGGGATATTTACACCATGGTAGTTGGCAAACACTACAAATCCAGGCTCCTCCACCCCCGCCAGAGTGCCAGGTCATTAAATGCTCACTCCACTTCACATACATCAAGTACCGAGAGCACTGTTTGGCATACAGCTGGTGCCCAATAAATACTTGTTGAGGCAATGAATGAATGAGTCTTGTTGACAACATATAGGAAATTTAAGGAAAATTTCTGTCTACTAAAATAAAAAACATCCTAAGTTATCAAAGTTTAGAATTTTATCTTGAATTTCCTTAACCGTATCATGTAACTTCTGGTTTGGTAGGCAACGTTTAAGCTGCTTTTCATCCTTTGCCTCTTTGAGTCTCCAAACAATCATTGGCAAAGCGGGAATGTTTCTCCTTATCACAGAGAGGGCAGGAAGGTTCACCGCAGCCAAGGGAAGGTCACAACGCTGTGAAGGGACAGAGCTCACGTTCAAACCCAAGGCTGGTTGACTTCAAAGCTGCTGCTTGGCCACAGGACAGCAAGGCCTCATCGTGACGTGAAGGAGGCCATGCCACCCAGCGCCCTCCCTCAGGCCCCGTGTTACTTAACGAGCAGGGTCAATGAACTTGCAGCCCTGCACACGTTCCCTTATTCCCTGGCGGGAGATGTGAGAGCAGACAGGTATGCGTTTTGGACTCAGGGCAGTAAATTCAGCCCCCGGGAGGATGGGTCTGTTGGCTGAGCAGGAAAGATGCAGCGACGTGAAGCAGCTGCCGTGTTTGCTCTCAGGCACGAAGATGCCGTCTCTGAAGGACAGTGCTTACTTGGTGCCAGGACATCAGCACAGCCAGGATCCCCTGCGGTCGGAGCTTTCGCATGCCTGCTGCACCACTTGGTTGAGGATAGGCAGGGGGAAGGATGCGAGAAGCTGTTCTCATCCATGAACATTTCAGTGAAAAAGGCTGAGAGAACAGGGTATTGAAACTCACCACCATCGCCCCCCGCCCATACCTGGTCCTGCTCCGAGGCAGGGATACAGGTAGCCGCTTGCCCACCCATCCTCTCTCCTTCACTGGTTCTGTCCTTCTGGGGCCCTTCAGCTGCCCGCTCAGTGGGGCCAAAGTTCAGCCTGGAGGTGGAGAGGGGAATAGTGGGGGGACCACATGATACAGCAGGACGACAGCTGGTTCTGCTCAGCCCATGTTCTACATGAAAGAGACATAAATGCATCACTGTGTGAACAGAAACGTTTCAATAATGAGAGAGGTGCCTATTCAGCTGCACTGAATGCATCGAAGCTAAAATTAGGATCGGAGGCAATCAGCCCTCAGGTACTGCAGTTGCCTGCTTTGAATAAAACTCACAGAAGTTCAGAAGGAAACACTGTTGTGCCACTTTCCTGAAATGTCAATGCTCTCATCAAAAGGGGTGTCTGCTTTTTCCTGTCTCGAATAGGCGGTTATTTCTAAAACTCAGTTTTACACGTTGCCGGCTTTGGGGCTGGATCTGCTGCCTTCACCCTTTACCGGAGGCATGGTCCAGCCAGGTGGGCTCACCACATACAGCACCTCACTCGAGAGGCCGTGGCATCAGGAATAATTCAGGCGGTTTATTTGTGGGCTCCCGTGAGGGTGCTGCTAAAAGCGCGATTTCAGTTTTCAAAGCCAAAAATCTAGCAAACGATTTGCAACATATGAGAAAGAAACTGAATGCTGCTAATCCCTAAAACAGATACAATGTAAATAAAGCTGAGAGGGAAATATAGTTGCGTGTGTCTCGGGCCCAAATTGCCAAGACCGGGGGGATGGGAAGGACAGAGCAGGTCCTGTTTGTGCGGCATCCCCTGGGGTGAGCCCAGGGCTTTGGACGTGGCTCTGAGTGCCGCGGGGACACCGCGAGGCTTCCTGGGGGAGCTCGGGGAGCGGCTGGCGGGGCTGTGGCGTGCTTACGGCTGCATTTCCAAAATCCCCTTCTGGCTGCAGAGCAGGAAGAGGCCGGGCTCACTGCCTGTGTTGGTGACATCAGGAGGGCCCAGGACAAAGACACTGGCAGCTGCAAAAGCCTGGGGATGGTGGCATTGAAAGAAAGTTAGTGGAATTAATAAATTTTAGGAGGACAACATTTGGACTCGGTGATGGTTTGGATATGGGGACAAGGGGAGGTGCCGAGGCTGGCTCCTGGGTCCCTGTCCGGTGACTAAGGCACTGGAGCGAGTGGGGCCACTGGTGGCCCCTGATGTGGGGGCGGGGCAGGTTGCTGCCAGGGCGGGGGAAGCGGGGTCACGGGTTCAGGGTGGCTCACTTGGAATTTGAAGTTTCTGTGCAATCACCTGGTGACAGGACAGGGGAGAGGCCTGAGCTGTAGGGACACAGCTGACACTGAGTCCGCTATGGGTCCACCTGTGGGCATAGAGAGAGGACGAAGTGGAGACGGCCCAGGACCTGATGCCTTAGGAGCTCCAGATGTAACACGGGCAGACAGGAGGTGACGGGCTTGGAGCAGCCCCGGAGATGGGGGTGCAGACGTCACAGGTGTGTCGCCGAGGAAGGAGCATCGCAGGTCAGAGGCGTGGCTGCCTCGTCAAGGGGTTCAGTCCCACGGAGCTTCCTGGTGGCCCCAGCGAGAATTGTTTCCTTGTAGCGACCAGGGCAGGGGCCAAACTGGATGAGATTGAGAAGTAAGAGGCAGCTGGAAAGTGAAGATGGATAGAGATCTCTCCAGAAGCTTGTCTTTGCAGGGGAGAGAGAGACAGCAGAGGAAGAAGGAGGAGACCTTTGAGGGCGACGTTCAAGCCATGAGGACAGATCAGTGGAAGGAGGTTCAGGGGAGGATGCGGGTGTAGACAGACTCCAAGCACAAGTGCACGAGTATCTGAGCCTGGAAGAGAAGCAGCTTCTCTCGAGTGACAGGGGGAAAGGCTGACAGAGATGGAATGGTCAGCCTGGTACCTGGGGACCCAGGTGATGGCTCCAGTGCCCTCTGTGAAGTGGGAGTTGGGTGACTGGCTGCCCACAAGCGTGGATGCAGGAGTCTGTGGAGGAGGGGATGGACAGACAGACCCTTGTGCAGAGGTCTCGGGCTACGGACTAGACAAGAATCACGTAGAAAATCTGCCCAAGGTGGCAAATGGTTCATTTCTCAGCTGCAGAAGCTTGTCCACATTGATTTAAAAAGGGCCCCTTTGCAACTGTAGCTGTGACATGAAAGGGTCTATAAGGTGCTGTATTAGTCAGCAAGAGCTGCCGTAACAAAATGCCACAGACTGGGAGGCTCATACACGGGAAATTTAGGTCTCACAGTTCTGAGGCCGGAGGTCCAAGATCCAGGTGTGGGCAGGGTTGGTTTCTCCTGAGGCCTCTTTCCTTGGCTTGCAGATGGCCGCCTTCTTGCTGTGTCCTGTGTGGCCTTTTGTTCTGTGCAAGCCCCTCCCTGTGTCTCTTCCTCTTCTTGTAAGGGCACCAGCAGTCCTATTGGATTAGGGCCCCACCTTTATGACCTCACTTAACCCCAATTACCTGTTTAAAGTCCAGATTTCCAAATACGGTCCCAGTGGGGGTTAGCACTCCCACGTATGAATTATGGGGGACACAATTCAATCTATAGCAGGTAGATAAAGATGATTTTGTTTTCGTTTTTTTAGAAAATGACTACACCTTACTTGCTACCTTCAAAGTTTTCTTTAAAGGTTCCTGGTGAGTGCTGGCTTAAAAAAAATGTTTTTTACAGCTTTCATCCCTAAAGTCTGATGTGCACTTTGCACTTTATTTACAACTTTCTTTCTTTCTCACCTACTGTAAGATCAAACACTTCATAGAAATTTCCCATACTTTGTCTTAGTCCAAAAAGAATTTTGTGGGAAAAGAAGGCAAGTTAAAGTCATCCAATTTTTTTTTTCAAGTAGATCCAGGGAAATGGCATTGTTTTTCCTGCTTCCCTAAGAATTGTCTTGAGCAGGTTTGCTCTAAAATATTTTTTAAAGGAGCTGAATTAAAAATCTTCACAATAACCAGTCTTACAGTAAAGGTAGGTTAAAAAAAAAGAAAAGTGAACATTGATATTTTTTACAGTAACAGTGAGACAATTTCATCATTGTTTTCTTCTGAGGAAATTTTCAAAATATCTACTTCATCTAGGAAGATTCTGACAAAGTAAGTGGAGTGAATTTTTTAAAGTTTCGATTTGGTCATTCCCCCATTTCTTCCAACTTTATGCTAATTGATATTATTTTGACATTCTTTATGAACACATACCCACTTTACTCTTTCATAGCTCTTTCTATTAGAGACAAATCCAAAGACAGCTTATTAGGATATCTGAGGATATCTGTATCACTTCAGGTTAGGGTTGGCTGTAAGTTACAAAGACCTGAAAAACAGTGGGTAAAACAGGATAGGAAAATTTTCATTTCCTCATGTAAATCAGCCCAGAAGAGGGGAGTCCAGGACTGTGAGGTGGGGAACTCAGGCTTTTTCTAAGTCTCTACCTTGATAAAGATCTCCTCATAGTCTAAGGTTGCTGCAAGAACCCCAGCCATCTCATCTGAGTTCTGATCAGAAGTGAGAATGAAATAATGATGAATGTCATATCTTTTCCCTTTAAGGAGCATCTCTGGATGTTTCCAACCCACTTCTACTTCTTTTTCACTGGCCAGAGTTTGCATCTAGCTTCCTGGGAGCCTGGAGAGTATGATTCCTTGGGTACCATGGTGTTCAGAATCAAGCCAGAGCTCTGTTGCTAAGGAAGATGGGGAGAGCAGATGCAGAGGTTACAAGGACTGGCTCCCCCTTTGCACAGCACACACGTGTCACTCTGCTCTGAGGGGCGCTAAGCTGGGAGCTGTGGACGCCGTTGCTCTGGGCAGACGGAGTCCTCGGCTGCACACGAGCAACGATGGTAGCAATAAATTCAGGAAAGACACGAGCGTCGTTTTGCAATTTTGCGAGGAAGTCTCATGGCAGTTATCTCACGTGGTCCTTATAATGATGTTCTGAGGTATGAACATTATCCCGGTGACCTGGGTACTCAAACTGTTTTGTAAATTGTCTGACATAATATAATCCCTAAGAGGCGAGGCTCATATTCCAGGACGCGGCTTAACAATCTGTGCTCCCTGCCTGACCAGGCTGCCTGGCTGTCCCCGACGGTCCCCGAGCCCTCCGCCCGCAGCCTTGCGGGGACCTGGGGCATCCTTCCTCCGCCCCTCTGCACCCTCCCACGTCCGCCACCCCCATATCCCCTGACTATCCCCCACCCACGTTGCTGCAATCTGCACTCCCTCCCTCCACCCCGGGACCACCCCCTCGCCCTGGACTGCACGGCAACTTCAAGTTTCTCAGGCCTGTATGCGATTCTCAGCTCCTTTCCAAATGCCCTGAAATGCAAGTCCGGGCACAGCACACACCTCCTTTAAGCCTCCTGAGGTTCCTGTTGCCTTCAGGGTCAAGCCAGCTTTGGGGCAAACCCGGCCTTCGCAGTTTGAGTTCACTGCCCTTTAGTGTTTGTCTCGCACTCCTGGGTGCCCAGCAAGTTTAGTGACTTTCCTTTACCTGATTGTCCCCCTTCACCACCCCGTCTCTGTCCTGGCTGTGTCCTCAGCCCACACGCCCTGCTTCCCTGAGTGACTCCTGTTCATCCCTTAGGGCTCAGTCCCGACCTGACCTTTCCTCCACCGAGGAAATCCGAATCCGGGCTGGGTGCCTGGCTCGGTGCTCAGCTCTGTGCTGCAGTTTTTGTTTCTTGTTCACTAAACAGCTAAGCCTGGAGAGTGTGTATCAAGCATGTCTTTTTCATTCTGATGCTTGGACATCTGGGCCTTGCTGACCCTGCAGGGATGGCCCCTCCCAGGGCTGGTCAGTTCCTAGAGATGGTAGAGGACGGCGCTTTCATACACTAACTCACCAAACCCCACAGCCCCAGGACCCCACAGCTTACACTCTGGGCCACTACTCCCCTGCCCTGATCACCCAATCTGGGTCAGGACAGCCCCTGGGCCCCCAAACCCACTGAGATCAGTCAGAGCGGCCTGCCCTGGGCCTGCTCACCCTGTCTCCCTGTCCACCCCCTACAACGCAGGCCCTTGGCCACGTTGCCCCCACACCCTCTGCGCCTGCCCACAGCCCTGGTGCTTCCCCATGTGGCCCTGTGTGCCGTGTCCCCTCCTCTTGGGGAGGAGCAGCTAGTTTCTCAGTGGCTGTCGTCTCTGGATCTGTTGGGCTCACCATCCCCGGATGATGATAAACCTGCATTTTAAACCAGGAGAGGACGTTGTCCCATTCACGCAGCGCTTGACGCATAGTAGGTGCTCGGGATGTGCTTGGTCAGCGGCTGGACGGAATCAGGTGGAGGGAGTGACTAACCCAGTTTGGGAGAATCCAGGACGGCCCGTAAGGGGCCCTTTGAATGGCCTTCAAGGAGAAGCAGGGTGTTCTTGGGGCCACAAGAGGCAGGCAGTCCCAGCGGGTCGGGGCAGCTCCCTTGGCCTCCTCACCTGTCCTTCCTCACGTCCTCAGTACCTCAGCTCCCTCTCCAACCAGGTGAGACCTCCTGATTACATGAGCCTCTCTTCTGTCCCAAGAACAGTTTGTGACTTTATATTTACTTGTGAAGTTGATGGCCGTCTGACTCTCTTCACTAGACCGTTGGCCCAATGAGAGGAAGGCTCTGTCCATCTCTGTTCACTATGGTGTCTCTATCCCCCAAAAAATGCTTATTCTAGGAAAGGCTCAACCAGTATACGTTGGGTAGAAGAAGGCGTGAATGAACGTAGGAAATGAGAGGGTTTTTGAGTGGCTGAAACTTACGGTCCACATGGGATGCGCCTGGAGAGCCCTGGACCCGGGTGGGGAATCCAGGGTCTCCAGCCCTGCAGCCGCCGCTCCAGAACCAAGGCTTTTATAGATGGAAGATAAGGTTGCCTGAGGGTGAGCAAGACCAGGTGGGGGTGGAGCATCTCGGGACCAGGGAAGGACTCCAGAGCGGGTCTCGACAGCCTGGATGACGGGGGGCTGTGGTCGAACCCCTGAGGACATCTGTCTCATCCCTCTTTGCCAGCCTCAACTCTGCTGCCAGGACTGAGCCGAATGGCCCACAGGCTTTCTTGGTCCAACAAGGGGCGACCTACTTTCAGTGTTCAGTCATCTGCCCCCTTTTCTACTCACAGCAATTTCTCATGAGCCCTCTTTTTTTTTTTTTCCTTTTTAGCCAGAGAAGATACACAAAAGAAAGATGTAGCACTTTCCAAGAAAAGTGCAGCACAGTCAAGAAAAACACATATAAGCAAAATGGAGAGGCGTTTTTCATGATGCTTATTTGCAAGGCTGAAGTGTCAGATTGTTTTAACAGAATCCATCGTATGCACGTGTATTGCCATATAAAGCTCTTAGGTTTTTAGGATTTAAGTGTGGACAGTGTGAAAAGGAGAAAATAGGAGCGTGATTTTTCTATTTGTGATTTTAAGAAGGTAGTGACAAAGAAAACAAATGGCAGAGTCTTGAATTCTTAAATCAAGAAACACACACACACACACACACACACACACACACACACACATTTACCCACCTCCCTCTGAAGAGGAAAGGCCTCATGTCACATCTCCTCATTGCCGACAATCCTGTTGTTACCTCCTAACTGGGGTGGGTTTAATAACTGGGAGACTGAGGGCCATTGAGATTTGATGGCCCTTCAGTGGTCTCAGGCTATAGGACCAGAACCAGCGAGGAAATACCTCCTGCGGACTTGGCCTTGGTGATTTCCATCAATGACTCCACTGTAAATTACGGGGATTGTGTAGCCTCCTACAATCACTGGTCTAATTTCCTGGGACTAATTTTAGAGGGTGGAAGATGTTAATCATGGAAAGGAATTGTTTCCATTGTTCGGACAAATGTCAGAAGCCCAGTTGAAAGCAGGCGCCTGAGCGGCCCCCAGAAAATTCCAGGGGGTCGGGCGGGCCATCCAAACCTGAAAGAGAATGTCCAGAGCTGGGCCTCTCTGACTCTCCCTGGACTTCTGTCTCTCACTTACCTTTCTTTGTGCCACAAGGAAGCTGTGAGTCTAAGCGTTTACAGAGACCTCGGAGCGAGTTCTGTGCCCTGTTCTCCCTCGGAGGAGCCTCTAGATGTGGACAGGCCCTGGGTACCTGAATGTGGCCTCATGTTGATGCTGACCTTCTGCATCCTGTCCGCGGAAAGGCCTGGAGGGGGAGGGAGGGTAGGAGGGAGAGGGTGGCCCCCTCCCTCGCTCGCCGTCCCCCGGGTTAGAGCTTTGCTCTCTTCTCTCTCCACATCACTCCGCTGACCCGAGATGGGAGGAGATGCTGGCAGGGCTGTCAACAGGACAGCCTCACAGGACAGGGGCTTCTCCAGACACCCCTAGGAACGCACCTCACAGCACTGCCTGACCCGGTGGAACCCCCCCTTCCCGTGTCCTCGGCGGGGCTCCTCAGAAGTCATCCCCCTTCTCTCCAGTCGGTGTAGACACCGCCTCCCAGACCCAACCCAAGTTTCGCATTTTGGATCTGTGGGAAGACAGCTCCCCGTCTACTTACTGTCAGCTGCTAAAGATGGTGGGCACACCAGGTGCTGGGGCCTGGGGCTCCTTCCCTGTGTGGCCGGCACAGCCGTCCACGCAGAGCCTCACGTCGGAAGAAGCTCTGATCTGGTTTCCGCTGAGGCCCTCCTCCTGCTGCCTTCCTGCGGTGGGTGCCCGCTCTCTCCTCCAGGAATACCTGTATTGGAGGAAAGCGCATGCATTTCAACACACGCCAGTTCAGAAGAAAACTTCCGAGGCTCAGAACACACTGTGAATAAGCTTCATGGTGAGTGGGACCTGAGGAAAGGCACCCTCAGTGCTTATTCCTGACGCACTTGGTAGTGATCCGTTTTCCTCTTTTCGTTTCTATGATTTTTCTGCGAGCAAAGCATATTTAGACCATTTGAAAGATGGCACGTGAAGATCGTAGCTGGGGGCGTCCATTCTGCTGGGGCAGCTCTGGTTCTAGGACCTTGGGCTAGAGGCTTTCCAGCCAGGACCCCGCCTGATTCGAGCGTACATATTCCTGGCGACCGTTTTCAAGGGCTGCTCACCTCTGCCTGCGGGCCCCCCGCTCAGGGGACACCCCCGCCTTCCCAGGCCACAGACTCCCTGCTGGGGCAGCTGTCTTGTCAGAAAGGAAAGGAAGAAGCAGGATATGGGGAGGGGTAGGAAACGCTGACAGTCAATGGGGTTCAGCTTCCTGTGATTTCCAGGTGCTCAACCTGGTGCCCCCCCAGCCAGCATCTCCTCCGCGGACGTGTGACCTTTCCTCTGTTTTCCTCACCTAACACCCTAAGTCCCTCAAGTATTCATCGGGTGACATTGCTTTTAGCCCCTCACCATCTGAATGACTTCCTCCTGGATCAGCTGCAGTCAGTCAGACGTTTCTGTTGATGTTCCTGTAAAAGCGCCTTCCCTGAACCCAGGCGGGGCCCGAAGAGGGTGCAGGCGGGGCACCTGCTCCTTCCTCCACCTGGACCCCACGCGCCCAGGTTTCCACCTAAGAGCCATTAGTATCTTCGGTGGTGACATCGCGCTGTTAACTCATCGCAAGTCTGTGGTCCTCTCAAGCCCCTGCTTGGATATCTCAGCCCACCCAGTGAGGGCTCAGGACTGAGAAACAAACTTGCACTGTCTGGGTGGAGACGCAGACGTGCAGGTGAGTCAGGTGAAACTGGCGCAACTAACCCGAGGCCTCGGCCCTGGGAGGGAGCGGCAGCGGGGAGGGCCCCCAGCAGTCAGGCCGAGGGAGGTGGGTCCACGTCTGGGGGGCGTCATGAGACCCCTTTCGGATCCAGACCCCCGTCTGCATAGACGCACACTCCGGGGAGGCTGAGTTGGGTTCAGCTAGGAGCTGGACCACAGCGCGGCCCACGGCAGGACGAGCGCGCAGAGAGCGGGGACCGGTGGCCGGGGGCCTGTCCTGCAGGGCAGGTGGTGGGCTACCAGGCTGGACGCCGCGGGCGCCAGGGCTGCAGGGGGGGCGCCCAGAGGCAGGTGCGGGCGGCAGAGACCCTCTTCAGCTGTCTGCAGCGGAGAGCAGCTGTCGCAGGGCACGGAGATGCCGAGAGCCGGGGACCGCCTGGGGGCAGGGCCCATGAGGGTCTGGGGGTCTGGCGCGGCCCCTGTGCTGGTCTTGGAAGCAGCGGAGTTAGTGCCTGGGGCACAGTGGTGTTGGAGGGTGCAGGTAACCCCAGCCTGACGTTGAAGCAGGTTAGAGAGAGGCCTGTGCCTTCCAGGAAGATGCTTTAAAGATGACAGGACTTCAGACAGGCAAAGACCGGGTCCTGCAAACAGCAGAGGAGAGACAGGAGACGCTGCGCCTGCAGGTGTGACGCGTAGCTATCAGGCCTGGGCCCGCAGGTGTTTCCTTACACAGGAAGGTTCTAAACTGACCAATCAGGCATTGCTTTTAACGGAAGATTTGTGCGAGAAACGACAGTGAAATGGCCATGAAATGTTGACTTCCCGAGCTGAGGGCGTCCAGGACCGCCCCGTGCCTGGGCCCTCTCACTGCCCTGGGCTCAGCCCCGGCCCGGCCCCCAGGTTCCCACAAGAAGCAGTCTTTCCAAGACTTGGGGCTTAGAACTGTGAGAGGCCAGGTCAGACCCCAGAGGGACAGCCTACAAGGGAGGATCCGAGGGGCTTTTCTTGACTTACATCTTAACGGTTTGAGAATCAGGCCATTTTTACAAGTTTGATTTGAGGCTTCCCGTATCGCTTAACATTCATAAGCATACCAATTAGGAGGAATTCTCCGGTGAGATTTTTCTAGTTCATTCTTTGACAATCCAATCCATAAAATTGGAATCCTACCAGGTAGGATCCCTAAAAAGGCATCTACATAATTATGCTGTGATAAGCTAGGTGACCCTTTGGAAACCCATTTGAATCCACATATCTCTTTCTTAATAAGGATGTACAGACAAGTTGGAAAAAAAAAACGATTTGACATATATATCAGTTTGAGATCTGTTTTGAGATACGTAAGACATTTCCATTTAGGCTTCTTCATGAGGCGAGTTCTAATTCATAAGCTAGTGACTCACTCTTTTTCTTAATTTGCCTCTTATTTTGCCCTCGACTTAGTATCTATTTTGCCTCTGTTATTTTTGCATTTATTGGATTACAACTGTCTTAATGAGATTGAAACGAAAAGTCCAAAGTGCCCAGACCAGGTGTCACATCAAGCCCACTTGGCTGGCTAGCCAGGTATCGTACCAGCAGGAACGCCTGCTTGGCAGGGCTGTGGCAGCCTCCTAATTGCTTGTGACAAGGGGCTGCCTTTTGATGTTGACCATGTTCTCCTAATTATTTAATCTTTGACAACATGAAAACATGTTTAACCACATACCATGAATAGAGATCCAGCATGACTTTTCTCCCGAGGCCTGGTTTAGACTGTGTGTTCTGAACGCTAACAGCAGCTAAGGTGAAAAAACATTTACTTCCTGTGTTCCATGGAGGGGGACTTGGGGGTGGGATAGGGGGGGACAACCGGCCCCTCCAGCTCCCCTCCCTCCTCCCCCCAGGAGCCCTCCGTTCTCAGCCTGACATGACTGTCTCGTTAAAAAACAAGATGTTGATTCTGGTGTTTTAAACGTGCCCTTTTCTACTTAGGAATGTTTACATTTGAATTTATTCGGTTCATGTGTCTGTTTCTTTCACTGGACTCTACGCTGCTTGCTGGTAGGGCCCTTACTGTTTCATCTATTTACCACCTGTGCTTAGTAAATATTTGCTGGGTGAATGAATGAATGAGAAAACTAACACTCTCACGAATGACTGAATATTAACTTATGTTTGCCTTAGAGGAATGAGCTAATGGCACAAGTGGAAATACTGAGGCCTCCCCATGGGAAATTCAGAAGAAAATCTGCCAGTTTTCTTAATTGCGGCAAAAATCTATTCACATGAAGATTCAAATCCTGGATCTGAGCAATTTAGCCCAATGTTCTGTAGCTGACCCAGGCACTGGAAACATTTTGCTCTGGTTGCATAGTTTTCTCTAAGACACCAACGTCTGAAGTTTAAACTTTCCTTCATAATTTATCTCATTGATTTGCATACACTGGAGGTATTTATCTGCACTTTCCTGGCAGAAGTGCATCCTCGGGTGACAAGAGGCCCATGTGTTCTGTCTACCACCTGAGCCCCTCAGTCACTAGTGATGCTGAGGGCCTGCCCTGAACTCTGCCCCGTCAGCTTCTGTCCATGATGGAGGCCGTGTTGGAACCTGTGCCGTTAGACTGACAATCGCACACATCTGGGGTTGTCAGACTTTTTCTGTCAAGGGCCAGGTAATAAATACTTCAGGCTCTTTGGGCTTCGCGGGTCTCTATCACAACTGCTCGGCTCTGCCCTCGTAGCACAAAAGCAGACATGGACGATACATAAACAAGAGGGCATGCCGTGTCCCAATAACCTGAAATTTGAATTTCTCGTACTCTTCCATGTCACAAGATAACAGCCTTCTTTTGATTTCTTTCTAACCCTTTAAAAGTGTAAAAACTATTCTGAGCTTGTGGGCTGTCGTTTGCTGACCCCGGTAACGCATGGAAAATGTGTCCTTTTTGCAATATGGGAACGAGTGTGAAGCCTGCAGGAGATCAGGGTAAAGACAGCAGGACACAACGGAAGAAGCCATTTTTGGGGAAACGGTGGCATCCTTATTCACGGTGGACTTCCTTTCGCTTGGCTTCTAAGAAGCTTCTGGTGGCGCTCAAGGCTGCTCCCGGCGTCCATGTTCTGTATTTGTCTGTGTTGCCAACATCTGAGCCCCAAGGATACTTTCCAGGCTGGAGCCACGGCTGTGAGGTCCCAGGGAGCTCTCTGCTGGGGATGTGTTTCTGCAAGCGCCCTTTTCTTCTGTGTGAGAAAACAAAGGGGCCGTCCTGCCTGTTGGTTTGGCTGCTGGGAGGAGATGGCTTTGGACTGGGAGAAAGTATCCCATGGCATCCATACCGCTGAGGGGGAAGCCTGGGCCACTGGCGGGGAGTGGGATGGGCGGGGCCGCCCGCCAGTCCAGACAGGATTCTCTTCGGGCCCCTGGACTTCTGTGGCCTCCGCGTTCACTTGCACGCAGGTGGGTCTTCTCTGAGTCTCCAAAGTCTTATTCTTAGATAAGAGCTTTTGCCTTAAGGGGAAAATGAGGTGCTTTTCTCTTCCCATAATTAACACTTTTCTAACTGTAAATGACTGAATCAAGCAATTCACATATTCTTAAAATTTTCCATTGGTCTAGCGAATGTCTAGATGTTATAGCTGCTTGTATTTTCTAAAAGACTGAATCTTGGGATTTTTAGCCCCTAATTAAACAAATATATTTTAGTTTTTAGAGCAGTTTTAGGTTCCCAGCGAAGCTGAAGAGAGGCCCAGAGATCCCCCTACGCTCCACCACATACAGAATCTCCGCCATCAGATGGTACATTTGTTACAACTGATGAACCTGCCCTGGCACGTCATCACCACCCAGAGTGCACCACTGACATTAGGGTTCTCTCCTAGTGCTGTGTCTCCTGTGGGTTTAGACAAATGTGTAATGACATGTATCCAGCAACATAGTATCATACAGCAGAGTCCCACTGCCCTAAGAATCCCCTGTGCTCTGTCCACCCCTCCCTCCCCACTAACTGCTGGCAACCCTGAGCTTTCTACTGTCTCCATAGTTTGGCCTTTTCTGTAATGTCATATAGCTGGAATCATAAAGTAGGTAGCCTTTTCACACTGGCTTCTTTCACTTAGTCATATGCATTTGAGTTTCCTCCATGTATTTTCATGACTTGATAGCTCATTTTCTTACTAGCTCTGAATAATATTCCATCGTCTGGATGGACCACGGCTTATTTATCCATCACCCACTGAAGGATGTCTTGGTTGCTTCCAAGTTTTGGCAATTATGAATAAAGGTCCTATGAACACTCATGCAGGATTTTGTGTGGACAGAAGTTTTCAACTCCTTCAGGTAAAGACCAAGGAGCTTGATTGCTGGATCCTACGATGAATACGTTTTGGTTAGAAACTGCCAAAATGTTTTCCCATTTTCACGAGCAATGAGTGAGGGTTCCTCTTGCTTCACATCCTCACCAGCATTTGTGTCACCAGTGTTCCAGGTTTGGGTCATTCTCATAGGAGTGTAGTGGTATCTCGTTGTTGTTTGATCTGCATCTCACTGATGACGTATGATGTGTGGCATCTTTTCATGTGCTCATTTGACATCTGTATATCTTCTTTGATGAGATGTCTGTTAAGTTGTTTGGCCCATTTTTTAGTTAGGTTGTTTGTTTTCTTGTTACGTTTTAAGAGTTCTTCGTATATTTTGGATAACAGTCCTTTACCAGATGTGTCTTTGGCAAATATTTTCTCCCAGTCTGTGGCTTGTCTTCTCATTTTCTTGACACTGTCTTTCATAGAGCAGAAGTTCTTGATTTTAATGAAGACCAGCTTATCAATTGTATCTTTTATAGATCATCTAGGTTTTCTCCTATGTTATCTTCCAGGAAGCTTATAGTTTTGCATTTTAAATTTAGGTCTCTGATCCATTTTGAGTTAATTTTTGTGAAGGTGTAAGGCCTGTGTCTAGATTCACTCTTTTGCACGAGGATATCCCGTTGTTTGAGCACATTTGTTGAAAAGACAATATTTACTCTGTTGAATTGCCTTTGCTCCTTTGTCAAAGATCAGTCGACTATATTTGTGTGGGTCTATTTCTGGGCTCCCAATTCTGTTCCATTGATCTATTTGTCTATTCCTTCACCAACACCATACCGTCCTGATTACTGTAGCTTTATAGTGAGTCTCGAGGTTGGGTCGTGTCCGTTCTCCACCAATATCATGTCCCCTGATTCTTTTTTCAAACTTACTTTGGAAATGAAATGAAATGAGAGATAGAGAAATATGCCTTTGAATCATCAGAAATCAACTTCATCCCAGGACGTTTTAATTTCAGGAGGAGTTTTCTGGAACTCATTCCAGAAATAGACAAAGAAAGGGGGTAAGGCTAAGGAAAGATTTATGTGCACTTTTTCTTCTTTGGTAAGTCCTGTGCTGCAACTCCCATTTGTCACACAGAGCCACATTATCTGATACTTATACTTGAAAATCAAGATTAATACATTCACATATAGATGGAAAGTTATTCTCTTAGAAATTCAAGGAGCAAAATCAGCTGTCGATAGCTTTTAGAAGGAAACTAAAGGATTGCCAAGAATGCGAATGTGATAGAGCATTTCTAGTAATATATGAGACCCTATTTGCAACACCTGTTCTAAACTAAATAAAACATTATATGAAGCATTTGGAGCAACTTCTTTCTGCCCACATCTTTTGTGTTATCACAGAAATACAGAATGCACACATATTCATATCATTATGGACACATGTGTCAAATTGATCATACTCCAAAATCTCTATGATCAAAAAGTTCTCAAGTAATTTTAGTCCTTGACATAATCCACTTCTCAGTTTCAAGACCTTTTAAAACCGTTTCCATGAACGCCGACTTAATTCACCCATGTGTGCGGCGCGAAGGCTGGAATGAGAAACACCACAGGACATCAGAACCAAGAAAGGGCTCTCGTTTCAAAACAAAGCCAGTATTTGGGTTTGCTTTGCCTGCACAACCGTACTTCTGCACACATGTCTTAGTTTCAGGCACATGGTTCTTTTATTCAAAGGTTAAGAGTAGAGGCCAGGGTCTGTACTGCTTTTATGGTTCAATTTTCCAAAATTTGTAAGCTATAAGGAAGAGATCATTCTCACTCCTTGAAACAGTTTCCACACGTGTGTCTTCGTCTCGTCGCTTTGGAAGAATGTACTTCCTGGTGATCATTTGTTCTAGGTGGGCACAGCGTAGAAGCGGGTGTGTGGGTCCAAGCCACCGCACCCCAGCAACTCCCATCTAAACAAGACCTGTGGAAACACAGGGAGACACGGGTGGCTCTCACTGCCATGGGGGAGCCGAGTCTGTCTGCATTCTGACTAATCCTTTCTTTCATGCTTCCGCCTCAGAAGCCCTTCTCTAGAGAGAGTGAGCCAGAAACCAAGTCCAAGCAACGCTTAAACGAGGTGCGTTTTGGGGGAGTTATAAGGCAACTCCTTAGACCCACAGAATGAGCCTTTCTGGGAATCACTACAAGGGGGAGTCATGAGGGTGTCATCGTACAGCGTCTGAAGGTGACATTGTTGAAGACACGGGCGGACAGAGGTACAGAGTATGTGAGCAGAAGCAGGGCCCAGCCTTCAGTGTCCTCGGGCTGCAGTAGGTAAAGCAGGAGTGTGAAGTGGCCAGATACAGTGAAAAGGCTCAGGGCATCTCACAACCCCCCAGAGAGCATTTGGGATTAACACAGGGATGCACAGCCCTGGCAGACGTGCCCGTGGACGGCGGGTCTGCAGCCTGTGGGGAGCAGGGAGCGTGTCGGCGAGGGAACCACACGCACGACAGAACATCGGAACTCAGGGCCCGAACAAAGGCCGTAAATGGAGCTGAGTTCCGGAGTCACTGCTGGGTCTTGGCAGAAGTCTCGTTAAGATCCCAGTCAGAGGGTGGGCGCGTCCAACCAGCAAGGGGAGGGGGACGGAGCGACAGTTCAAATGCTGCGGGAAGGTGGGCCATCACTCATTCCTTCTTTTTTTTTTTTTTAAAAAAAGGAGGTGCTTTTAAAAGAATAACATGCTGCTTGCTTTTATTATTGATGTTCCTGAAAATCAGGTAGGCTTCTCTCTGGGAGGATGTCAAAATAGAATAAAAATGGCAAGACTGATCTGTGGCTATAATCTGTGCTTTGGTGTGTGCGGTCACCCCTTGCTTTCCTGAACATTTAAGAAGAAAAATGCTCTTTCTTGCTGCGGAGACTTTGCATCTCTGGGACCATGGGACCCTGGGGACGCAACGTTGCTGTGTCCGCCTCAGGAGAGAGGAGATGGCATCCTGCTTGTGGAGGGGGACACACGGTGAGCATCTGAGGCCCCAGTGTCACGTGGTCTGGGGTGACGGCTGGGAAGGTGGCAACTTGGGGCACTTCACTCTCTAAGGAGCGTGGACGACACAGGGAAAATTATGTGGTTTTTTTTTACAGTAAAGGAATAAAAACTTGAGTGCGAGTCCTTTATCAAAGCTGAATGATGCTCGGTCCCTGGTAAATGGTCCCCAGGTGACCAGTGCTGTGGTGAGATGCCCACCAGCCAGGGTACCAGCAACAAAGCAGAATCTTGGGAGGCCACAGATCTTCTTCACATGAAGGTGCCACTTCGGACGTGGACAGACGTGGTCTTACAGCCGCAGGACCGTGGGGCTCGAGGGTGGGGATGGGGCTCCGGCCTCCACAGCAGCCATTCCCTCCCCTTCGGTGCCCAGGTGCCCTCCACGTCCCGCTGGTTCCCAGGGGGCTCAGGAGGCTGGATGCAGAACCCCAGCCAGCGACTCTCCCCCTGCCCTGATCTGCTGCTTTTTCTCAACCCCGGTCTGGAGACCACCTTGAGGGGCGACAGGGAAATTCCGTTTCCAGTCCCATCCTGTTCTTGGCCTCTGGGCCGCGGCCGCCGGGCCGTGGCTGCCCGCAAGGCACCATTTAGGGGAAACAAGGGGCTGGAGGGAACCAGAAGCCGCTACCGTATTGCACGTGTGTTTTTTGACATCTCGCTTGAACTTCAGCCTGGCCTGGACTCCTGTGGGAGGGTTAAGAAGAAATAAACTCCGTCTCATTACCGCCAGGTACAGTGATGGGGGAGATGGGCTGCAAGAGTCCTGGATCTCTTCTGAGCCCTAGTTTGCGCTTACACAGGGGAGGGCAGTCTTTACTGCTGCACCGTCCAGCTATGAGGCTACCAATCTAATTAGAAAGGCCAGGAGCCCAGGCCTATTGTAAACGCTGAGACAGGACACACAAGCAAATCTAGTTAGACAGCTGTCCTTTACAGGTCTGAGCTGCCCTCTGGCCAGGTGCTAATGAACGACCCGGGCCCCTCCCGCCACCCCCGGGAGATGGGTTTCGCCCATAAACGGGGCCAAATGACACTGCAGTGGGTCCAGAGCACACCATCCCCATCACCATCCCGCGATGGGCAGCGTGGGTACCTGCTGGTCGGCCTTCCTTGGGCATCTCCCCACCCCTGCCCCATGCAGGGCAGCCCTCCCCTCTGGACGGCCCTGCTGCCCGACTGAGCAGGGCAGAGTCACGCTAACAGGTGGCAGTAAATCAGAACCATGGCTTTCACTTTTAGGAATGTTACTTTCTGCGCACCGGGGTCTTGGATAACTCGAAACAGGCCCTGCTCTCCGCCCCGCGGCCGGCCCTCCACGCCTTCGCTGGCAGCCCGTGTGGCTTGCATTAAGGTGCCTGTGTTGGCAGATTTCTCCCCGCCAGTCGGTCATCTGTTTAGTGTTTGGCGTGTCCCACTAGGCCGCTGTGGTCACCCGTGAGTCTATCAATTAGAAGGAGAACTAGTCAGAGGACGTGGGCCGAGGGACCACGCGGCCACTTCCTGCAGGAAGATGGATGTAACGTAGGCGGCAGGT
Organism: Balaenoptera physalus; assembly: GCF_965194825.1. Classification (NCBI taxonomy): domain Eukaryota; kingdom Metazoa; phylum Chordata; class Mammalia; order Artiodactyla; family Balaenopteridae; genus Balaenoptera; species Balaenoptera physalus. The sequence continues at coordinate 79,876,063 of NC_138899.1, read as the reverse complement.
CCCGCTCCGACACGTCTGCTATCAGCAGCTACTGTTGGCGCTCGGCGTGTGAAAAACACACTCTTGTCATCACCAGCATCCAAAAGGAGAAGCTTTATGTCGAAAATGAGAGCCACGTTGTCTGGGTTGGTAGCGTTGAAATTGTGTCGAGGTGTCCATTTTTAAAGCTCTATTTTCGTTCGGTAACGACTCATTGAAAACATCTACTTCGTGTTGAAATCGGGCCTTATCAGGACGGGGAACACAAAGGCTCCTTAAACGCTGGGCAGAGGAAAGAACACTGTGTCTGTGGGCAGGTTGGCACCGATGGACACTTCCTTCATTCCGGCCAGCATTTCAGGGACAAAGCGTATCTTGCGCCATCGATTTATTCCCAAAGCCTTGTCACAAGACGCCGGAGCCAATTTGTTTCCGTGCGAGGAACTGAGTGATTCGTTAGCTGGGCAAACTAACCCCAAAATAGTTTTGCCACCTCCAGCCTTGGCAGAGGTGGGAATTACTGAGCAATTATCATTTGCTTATGAATGAATGATCAATCTTCTGAAGGCTTTTGACCACGAAGAATGAGATTTTGAAACCATCCTGGATAGTGAGTGTTGTAATATTCAGATTTGGTTAGCATTTTGTGAAAGTGGCAGTTTGCTTTGGCAAAGATGTCCTGTGTTGGATTGTTTCCGGAAAGAGCAGGTAAGCTGATGGATTGCCTGTTAGCCGACGTGGCTGTGAGTTGAGGACCCTGGCAAGACAGGCTGTGATGATTCTGGCTGGAACCGGTTCCTCTTTCTGTGGTTTGCGGGGCTGGGTGCCCAGGGCCGGTTGTAAACGGCGTTCTCACAGAAAAGCAGGCGGGAGAAGGAAAGGTACTGCAGAAAACTGAGGCCCGGTGTCGTTGGCAAATCAACGGTACCTCAGTGGCAAATCAGTCGGCAAAATGTACACTTGGCTCGATAAAAATCGGCTCAGCATCTACTCTGTGAAACCAGGGAATGTGCACAGACTTATCTGCGGCTTCCAGAAACTTCTAATCTAACTGGGGAGCTAGACACTTCAACGAGAAAACATAACCAAATATTTAGAACAGCCAGCTGTGTATTCGTTGCAGAGGCCGAGTACGTGGTATACTGTTTGATGTGGCAATGGCAATGTCTTTTTCAAGGTTTCAGGATAATTTTTTAAATCGGTAAAGTTAGGAACAGCATATTTATCAAATGGGGGGGGGCACGGAGTTGAAGGAGGAGTTTTATGCTGGGTGAAAGAGCAGGGATCTGGGAGAAGCGTGGTACGTGGGGAAGATGATTCTAACAGAGCAAGATTTCATGGCAACAAGAATAAAGACTAAACTTAGATCCTAAAACGCAGTGGGAAAGTATTTCAGAGCAGCCGCCCCGAGGACAGACTGCAGGATACATGGGTCAGGAGGCGAGGGGAACAGGGCTGACATTTAGGGAGCAGCTGCTGGCAGCTCTGCTGGAGTTTTCTCTTTAGTCCTCACAGCCACCCCCCTGGGCACCTTGTAAACCTCTCTTGCCAGGTTTCAGGACCAGCTTGCAGGGCGGGTGCCCTCTTCCTTTGGCAGATGGGGGCGCCGAGGCTCAGAGGGGTTAAGGCACTTGGCCAGGGTCCCACCAGCAGCCAAGAAGGACAAGAGATGGGGTTTGCCATAGAGTCCCTGCCTTTGTTTATTTATTTTTAAGCATAGCGTCTGTCTCTCCAGGATACGGTGTGACTTTATTCGTGAATGGGGCTGCAGCCCCCGTCCGCAGGGAGGGAGCAGTCCTGCTCTGACAGAGGAAGGCCCACTCCGGTACGCAGCAAGCACAGGGGTTATGCCGTCAGGTGGGCTGTTAGGTTATGCCGTCAGGTGAGCTGCCCTTCTCTCTTAGGGCCGTCCTGGCGGGGCACATCCTAAGAAAATTCTCGAAGGGGTGGTGGCTCGTAGACAGTGCACAACACTTATGCGGCGGGGCGGGGGGCATCTCATGGCCACGGGGTGGACAGGGCAGCCCGAGGTGGTTCCCTGCGCCCGGGAGCTCCGTGTGAGGGAGGAGCAGGGGCTCAGGGCCGCGCCTCTGTGCGGCATCTGTCCTTCCCTGAGCGACACGACGCAGGTTTGCTCTGCTTTTCCTTCTACGGTGAGTACGCCCGTTGGGATGACTCTCTTCGAGAAGGCAGGAACGTTGTTCAGGAGCTGAGCCTTTGCTTTTCAAAGTTTTCATTTCCTTCTTCCCTCCTCGCTGGCCTCCCCAGGAGCTCGTCCCTCCCCTTCAGGGGTGCCCACCCCTTGCAAGGCTCGGAGGCCGAGGCCCGACGGCCCCTTCTCTCCTGCTTCACCCTCCGGTCAGCTTGCAAATGAACGCTTAGACAAGTTAGGCACCTTTATTTGACTTTCTTAAATAGCGGGTTCCTTTCCGTTAATCTTGGGACTCATCCTGCCTCCAGCCGCCTTACTTGATATAGTGTCACATTATTTTATTTATTGGCGTAGAGTTGATTAACAATATTGTGTTAGTTTCAGGTGTACAGCAGAGTGATTCAGTTATGCATATACACGTATCTATTCTTTTTCAAATTCTTTTCCCATTTACTTTGTTACAGAATATTGAGTAGAGTTCCCTGTACTATACAGTAGGTCCTTGTTTAGATTTTCAGTTTTTTGAGGAACCTCCAGACTGTTCTCCATAGTGGCTGCACCAGTTTACGTTCCCACCCACAGTGTAGGAGGGTTCCCTTTTCTCCACACCCTCTCCAGCATTTACTGTTTGTAGACTTGTTGATGGTGGCCATTCTGACTGGCATGAGGTGATACCTCATTGTAGTTTTGATTTGCATTTCTCTAATAATTAGTGAGGCTGAGCATCTTTTCATGTGCCCCTTGGCCATCTGTATGTCTTCTTTGGAGAAACGTCTATCTAGTGTCGTGTTTTAAAATAAACTGATTCGCACATGTGGACACAGCTCTGAAACCCACAAGTCATATGAAGACATATACGCCCGTCCACGTCTATAAGCAGCAGTTTCTGGAAAACGTCATGTGTGGTCTTCACCCCGACACCGCCTGCTCACATCACAGAAAGAGACTGGAAACATCTTCAAGGCCTTTGTCAAGCATTCTTCATCTCTGCCGGCAGACAACTGCACAGGCCCAGTGTTTAAAGGTTGGCTCTTGTTATACAAATTGTTTGCATGAAAACCATCACAAAAATCACTTATAGAGGGAAGAAAAAAAATATCTGTCGTTTGGAAAGTCTTAATAGAATCAAAATGAATTACTAGGTCTCATAGGCCAAATAAGAACTTTCCATTTTAGATATTCTTATAGGAATGATTTCAGGATATTCAAGTAGGTGCAACCAACCCAAACATGGATTATCTGAAAACTATATAATTTCCACAGCGTAGTTTGGAAAAGAATTACAAATATACGACTCATAGGATTGGGGGAAATCCCATGATGAAGTCTGTCATGGTCTCTGTGGTCCGTTAGGAGCTGTGAGACACACAGAGGAAACCTGGGCTCCCCAAGGCAGCCTGTGGGTCCCCCCCCCACCCCCATGGGACTGTGGAGGTACCTTCTGCCAGCACTGCGTGGCTGGAGAACCACCCTTGTTAACCTGAAAAGAAATGCCATTGAAGCACCGAAGGGGGAAGAGCGTCTGAAATGACATCCAAGGGAAAAGGCTGAGAAGGCTGGCCCTTATCTCGGGTACCACCCGCCATCTTTATCTCTGCACTTTGCAACCGGGCATTTGGGCCTGGGATCAAGAACTAAAAAGAATTCATTCTGATAATGACAGAGAGTGTCAGGGATTTTTCTTGCCACGTAAAATAAGTTAATTCCCTGAATTAAGAAATAATGAACAGGAGAGAAGCTGGCTAGCTGACTGGAGTCTCGGACAGGTGCCTGTTTTTAAGGAGTCTGGAGAGCCGAGGGGTGATGGCATGGAGGATGGCTTTGAATGGCCCTTTGTCACACTGTCTTGTACCAGCTGACCTTGCAGGGGCTTGGTGGGGCTGGGGTGGGATGCAGGCACATCCACCACATGAGGCCACGGCAGGAAGGCGGCTGAGGGCGCTCCGCAGACCCCAGATCTGCTGGCGCCTTGATGTCCGACACAGGGCGACTGTCCGGAGGCCCCGTGACTGTGCCCTGAGCTCCGTGGTTACGTCACGGTACACACCTGTGCAGGTGGGACACACAGGCACCGGGCAGGCAAGGCCTGTGGAAGAACAGCATCCGCTTTTAAACAGCCCAGCAACTTACAAGGCTGTTAAGTACTTGCCAATGTAACACACGATTCTCCAGTTCATTTAAAAAAAAAATGCGAGTGGTATCTTTGTTTCATTAAACTTTGGATTGATTCAGTTATTTTGGTTATATTATTCCTGATAGGGGCTTTTGATGAAAAAAAAGAAAACAAGCAAATTAACAACGAAACAAACAAAAGCGCAGTGGATTCTGCTCACTGCTTCAGTGTTTTCGGGAGGGAGCTCCTTGCAGGCCCTGGGGGACAGGTGAGCCGTGACCTATGTCGGAGGGACGTGTCTGCAGGCCAGGAGACCCCTGGATGTCATGTCCATGGATGCGGGAGTGTTAATGTTCTTGCTGACCCTCTGGACAGAGCCGGTTCCTGCCTGGCCAGAACCCCTAGCCTCCTTCCAACCAGCCCGTCCAGGTGTGGCCGCGTCCCCAGGGCTTCTCATCACCCATCGGCCTCCTTGGGGCTCCTGCCCCAGCACTGGAATCATTTCAGCAACGGTCTCAAGTGAATTTCAAGACGTTACCTGGGCCCCGAGGCGCGCAGAAGTCAGAAAATAATGTCTTGGGCTCTCACCTTATGGAGGGCTTGGGATGTGATGACAGGCAGAACTGGCCTGACGTCAGTGAGGCAGGGAAGAGACAGAGGGTCCTAGTGACTCCAGAGCACACCAGCATTCAAACCCGCCCCCCTCCACCCCCGGGAGGAGCCTCCGGTGAGCAGCAGAGGCTGAATCCACCTGCAGCGCGGCCTCTGCAAAGCGCAGGCTCACACACAGACCCGCTTTGCTCTCAGGTGTCAACCTGCAGCGCGGCCTCTGCAAAGCGCAGGCTCACACACAGACCCGCTTTGCTGTCAGGTGTCAACCTGCAGCGCGGCCTCTGCAAAGCGCAGGCCCACACACAGACCCGCTTTGCTCTCAGGTGTCAACCTGCAGCGCGGCCTCTGCAAAGCGCAGGCTCACACACAGACCCGCTTTGCTCTCAGGTGTCAACCTGCAGCGCGGCCTCTGCAAAGCGCAGGCTCACACACAGACCCGCTTTGCTCTCAGGTGTCAGGACAACGAACCATCACTTGAAAATCGCCATGATTTTGACAAAATTGGAACAAGTGAGATAAAAACAAAAGGTCGGAAAAGCCCTGTCCAGCAGAGCCTCGCTGGCCCGGTGTGAACGTCTTCAAAGGCCCACTTTGCTCACCACCGAAGCCAAGACCACGTGTCAGAGCCGTTCGGATTGAACGAACGTGACCTCCACTTTCCACTGCTGAATTTCTTATTTTATGCGGTTTCATTTCAAGAGGGGCAGTTCGAGGGAATACGGAGATAAGCTTTATCACGGTGTTCTGGTTGAATTTTTTAGGATTATTTATTTCTGTAGTTCTTACCATCTGATATTTTTGTTTCTGTAAAATCGCCTTCAAGTAGTAGTAATTTTACATTGAAATTTTATCTTAGAATTTACATCCTTGCCCTTTGGGATAAAAACTAGTGCCAAATTGTCTCTCGGTGGCTTAATTAGTTTTAGGTTTACCATCCAATCAATCCCCACATTTAAAAAAATCTGTTGGCTGCATGTGGTTTTGTACTACTTCCTTTATGAGAAAATTCATAAAGACTTGACCCTACCACGTGGGAGCTTATCGTTTGAGAGCAATGGGGAGGAAACAGAATCAAAATACCATTTCTAAATAAAAAACAAAGAATAAATCAAGGCTTGAAGTGCAGGCAAAAATGGTACTTGTCTCCTTTGCCTCTCCCCTGTTTTCTCTAATCTCTTTCTAGTACTCATCTACCTGCCCTTCTCCACCCATCCACCCATCCATCCATCCATCTATACAGTTATCCACCCATCCATCCATTCATCCATCCATCCATCCATCCATCCCTTCATCCATCTGTACAGTTATCCGTCCATCCATCTATCCATCCATCCATCCATTCAACCATACAGCTCTCCATCCATCCATCCATCCATCCATTGACCCATCGTCCATCCACCCAACCATTCATCCATCCATCCATGCATCTGTATAAAGAGGTCCAAAGAATAGAAAAGAGTTGGGTTTTGTAATATGTAATAAGCCTCTAGCCTCAGGTGTTGTTGATACGGTTTTGCCAGATCATGATTGAAACAGTCTCCATATCTATGTGTAATTATAACTGGACTGGTTCCTTTACTAGGGACTGTATGACAAAGCCGTGTTAGCTAACTGAAAGATTAGTCAAGAAAATAAAATAGCATAACTATACTGTTAACTTGGATATAATTGGGGGGGGGGTTGATATTAATATTGGTTTGTTCAGCTTACCAAACAAACTGTGAAAACCCTGACCCAGATTTGGTTAAGGAATTAGACTTCCTTTTAATTTGGTCAAGGCTATGCTTCATGGGTTGTCAAATTTCTGCTCAAATGTTTCTTTTCCTACTGGGTGTTACTTTCTTGTTCAAAGCCCTTATCACTCTTGGTGGGTGATATTTAATTTCTCCCAGTTCACTTGGATTCCAGATCTTTATCTACATGGTACCTTTGGAAGTGGGTCTTCCCTCTAACACGTGATGTAAATACCCGATGCCTGTGACTTACTACTTGCCATGGGGTCTTAGCTGCCGCTGCAGCTCTGTGTTGGGTGTAAGTGGCCATGACCCTACTGCATTTTGCTTTCTGAGTCTTTGCTATTCTGAGAAGCAGAAGGAATAGATGTCTCCTTTTCTCATCCACTTTTCGATCTGAAGAATTACTTCCTGAATGGGGTCTAATCCTCTCCTGGGTGCACACGCTGGTGGGCGGGTACCCTGTGTAATGGCCTCGGTTACAACGAGAGCTCAGAGTCATTACTTCTGACCTCCCTCCCTGGGCCGTGGGGTTCAGATGTCATTCAGCCTGAGAGTGACTCACTCTGTCCCAGAGCCGGCTGGCAGGTCTCTTGGCTCTGCTGAATGTCCAGCTTCCCAAGTCCTACCTACGCTGGCCTCGGTCCAGTGCTGTGCTTTGGGAAATGTGCTTTGTGTACCTTTGCTTGGTTTCTACTCTCAGGCCAGGCTGTGCCCATGGCCATCCGTGGACAGTTATTGGTACACCGTTTGGACCCCGTCTACAAACCCTTTTCTGTTGTCTTTCTCTTGCCTGGAGATTGCTCCCTGTGGACCCAAATCCTCTGGGAATTAAAAGGGACAGAGGTCGCCATAAGTTTGTTTTTGAAGTTTGTGAGTCGGTTTCTGTTTTGTAAATAAGTTCATTTGTGTCATATTTTTAGATTCCACATATACGTAATATCATATGATATTTGTCCTTCTCTGTCTGGCTTACTTCACTTAGTATGATCACCTCTAGGCCCATCCATGTTGCTGCAAATGGCATTATTTCATTCTTTTTTTATGGCTGAGTAGTGTTCCAAAGGGGAAATTCACCAAAGGGGAAAGGTGGGGGGGGGGAGAGGGATAAATTAGGAGTTTGGGGTTACATATACACACTACTATATATAAAATAGATAATCAACAAGGACCTACTGTATAGCACAGGGAACTCTACTCAGTATTCTGTAATAACCTATATGGGAAAAGAATCTGAAAAAGAATAGATATATGTATTAATATATGTATTACTGAACCACTTTAGTGTCAACCTGAAACTAATACAACATTGCAAATCAAGTATACTCCAATGTAAAATGAAAACTAAATTAAAAATTTTTTTAAAAGTCTGCTGGATCATGATCAATCAATAATCAATCAATCTATTGTTTATATTTCTGCTCTTAATAAAATGAGATAGGGGTGACTCTCTCATTAGCCTGTGCTGGAGAGGTGTGTGTTTACTCTAAGTACCTGCAATGGGAACTGGACCCCAATTTCCCCAGGTGTTTGGTGTATGATAGTTTCATTTTGATTTGAGATGCTTCTCAAAATGCTCCCTTACTGACCTACGTGGGAAAATCCAGAACACATATTCATGTCCAAAGGTATCAAATTTCTCATTTCCTTCAAGTTGAAAATTGATAGCTGAAAAGGCAGCCCAGGTCAAAAAACAACTCTGGACTCAAAAGCTCCACTAACTGTGAGACTCAGGGCAAATCCCTCAAGCTTGTTAGACCTCTGTTTCCCACGCAGTCAATGGACATGACATCACTTTCTACTTTTGAATGAGGCACTGTTGGGTGAAAAACACTTTTGTACTATTTTAAAAGGTGAGCCCAATTTTACTATTATCATTTGTTAAAGCATGAAATTACATTTTTCTCTGGGATTGCTCATAACCTGCATGCTAAATTTTGAAAGTGGTTGTCTATTTTACTAAGTGTGTGTTATTTGGGCTAATGCTTCATTTAAAGCATATACTTGTCATTTATAAAATGAGTTGAAACTAGTTTATTTAGAACAAAATGGTCAGTTATAACACACTATCCTAAATTTCCTCTTTCTGAAATTATCTGGGACAGCATGACTGTATTTGGGTTCAAACATATGAAAAGAGCAACAGTGAACAAACGAACATCCTTGATCAAGCTGTCACTTCCCATACCACATGTTTGGTGCCTACAATAATTTTTATTTAAATATCAATTGAAAAATTTAGTCTTTAATATAACTGTAAGATAGGCTCTTCCCCCAAATCTGGGTCTGAGAAAAGATTTCCTGATTCAGAAATTATGTTTCTCTTTATATTCTATATAATTAAGCTTCAAAAATGCAGCTTTCAATGGCAGAACAATTCAAAAACATCTTTACAAACCCAAATTCCCTATAAACACAAACCCTTGGCATGTATACAGTGCTTTCAGTTTACAATGTCCCTTTCCTCTGACCTTTAGGACAGCCCTGAGAGGAAGCTAGGTTTATTTTTATGCCCATTTTATAGATGAGGATACTGAGGTTAGTATAAACTCATTCAAGATCACATAGCTAAGTGTGGGGCATGGTGAATCAGGACTAGAGCCCAGAGATCTACCCTCAGTTCTAACGTTCGCTGTATTAAAGCCCAAAAGAGAAACAAGCTTATGCAATTTCTCTATAGCCCATCACCTAGAATTCTTCAAATCCAGCCTGATTTCTGGGCATATGCTAAGTTATTCTAAATCATACAGAGACTAACCTGTTACAGCTTAATCTTTGTAAGGTCTGTATCAGATTCGGGAATAATTCTGTCTGACTGCTTCTATCAAGGCTCAGTTTTGGTCACTCTTTATAGAAGCTTAAGACACTGAATTACGTATTTTAGCGTTACAGGAAAAGGTTAGTTCCGGAGGATCTGTTCGATTTAACAACTAAGGATTAGAGTGTGGTAATTTATGCTTTGGTGCTGAGAAAGTTTATTTTCTGTCCTGGTTTACTCCCTGTCACAGCCAGCCACCTGAGTGTTTGGGAGAGCTGTGTGGGTGTTTTGGAGTTGAGGGTTGGCCCTTACTGTATAGCCATGGGGTGAAGCCCAGCAAATGGAGTGCAGTTACCTTCTGGTCAGCAGCAGCTAAAGGCTTTTGAACACTTGGTTATTTTTATTACATGACTTTAGGATCCTCACCAGGCATCCTTATGGCTCATACGAACACATGCTTTTATTAAATGCTCATTCACTCTAAGTTTGGGATGAGGCCTGTGATTTCCATGAGGATGTTTCTATGTCTTCGACGCTTATGCTTCCTCGGGACAGTAGAACATCCAAAATTGCTATTGCTTTTCTGTTCTGTGTGTCTGGTCCTTGTGGAAAGAGGATGTGCTGACACTGGACTGTAATTATTCCTCTCCTGTGTTGCCTAAAATGTGGCCAGCCCGCCTTCTTTAGATTTCCAGCGCACGTGCCTCGGGCTGCGGTATTTTATTTCTGAATGGGCTGCCTGTGTTTTTGGTGGTGGAGGTGACTCATTTTCATGGCACCTTCAGATATGCCCCCTCTCCTCCAGTTCACTGTCTTCACTCCCATTTTTTTTCCATCTCCCTCCCCAGTTCGACCTCAATTTTCTCCTTCCTTCTCTCTCATTGGAAGCATCTCCTGTGAAATAGGTGGGATTTTGCAAACCCAGGGCAGCTGCGTCCTTCTAACCCCTGAGTTGGAGCCAGCAGCCCTACTCACGGTTAAGAACTGCTTTAAAGAGTGGGCTTGGGCGGGGGGCCTAGGGGGTGCTTTTCAATTACTGCTTCTCGTCAAACTGGCCACCCCGAGCCATTAAGCCGCGGTGATAGTTTTGCTAATTTGATTTCCTACATAAACAACCTTGGCTGCCCTTTGAAGTTCTCAAGAAAGGTATGAGGAGTTTCAAATTGCAATAATTCAACTCCCAGCATAAGGCGAGTTCATCTTTTTTCTTTTTTTTTTTTTAACAAATAAATCAGTAAAACAGAAGTTAATTAAAGTGTAAACAATGGGTAGCATTGTGGCCGGGCCTCAAAAGAAGCCTGTGGAATTCTTTGTGTGATGGGTTTTACCTGATTACACTCAGCGGGTGCGGCTCAGGAAGGATCCTGTTACTGAGGCTTTTTCTTCTTCCCTGAACATAAAAAAAGACAGAAAACCAACAACAACAGATGCTTTTATTTTCCCTCCCTGAGCTGGGTGATCACTTCCCAAGCCCACTCTTTCCCGGGGAGGCTGTCTGAGGGCCTCCGCCCAGTGGCCCCCCGTGTCGGATGGCCGCTTCCTCAGTGGCTCTGCAGAGACGATGTCACTGCAGAGCGGCTGACACCAGGCCCGTTTGTGCAAAGGCTGCCCTCAGCACTGATGCCATCCCGCCCAGCTCTGCAGATGCCAGCGGAGACCCCTCCCCTCACAAAGTGCAGGCTTGGCCGAGAGACAGGTGCAGGGGAGGGAGGGTGTGCCCAAAGTGCCGCAAACGCCAGAGTGATTTCAGGACAGATCCGCTCATTTTGATCTTGAGAGAATACAAAGACATGTGCTAGGAGGGCAGGCAAGAATTCCAGCATAGCCAGGGACAGGACTCGTGTGTTCTTTACAGATCAGGTGGGGTCAGAGGAGGGAATGTTTTGCTTAAGGAGTAGTAAAGTGGCATTGCCCGCCGTCACCCATCACAGTACATCTAGCAAGTAAATGCGCTCGGCAGTGGTACCTCCTGTCCGTCTACAGCGCTGATCGCCTGCATGTGTGTGTGTGTAAGCATATGAGTATGTGCACATGCCTGCACATGTGTGTGCACGTATGTGTGGATCTCCAAGTGGGGAGAACAGAGGAGCCTGCAGAGCTGGGACCAAGGCAAGCGGGGCAGTAGGGGGTCCCCCACGTGGTGAGCCCCAAGAAGGAAGTCTCCCCTGCAAAATCATCCATCCCAGACTGTCTAGAAAACCTTAATTTCGCTTTTCCTGCCAGAATTTCTGTCATTAATGATTCCATTTTACAGATAACAAGATTCCCTTTTAACAAGCAGGCACTCCTCTTAAATGTTTATAGGCCTTTATATAAGAATCAGTTAGTCTAATGAAAGGCTTTCTTTATAACATCAAGCTAAAAAATGTCAGCTTAACGGAGAAAAGGGAGCATAGTTTTTGAAACATACAGGTGCCATAGGGATGGGAGCCCAGAATGAGGGCTCTGGGGAAAAGTAAGGGGTACAAACTGTAATAAATGGTGTTAAGAGTGGGATGGGGGATTGGGAGGGAGTAGTTGCTTTCTCGCTAGTTTTTGTCAAGGGCGAGTGCCGGAGCCCAGGAAGGATTCCCACGAGGCGGCTGGCATCCGAGGTACACGTCTACCACTCGAGGTACACGTCTACCACTCGGTGGGAACGGGCTCCCCTGATGCTCTCAGGTGCTCTGAGCCCCGGTGAGTGCCCTGGAGCTGACGGATTCTCTCCAGAGCTGCTGAGGTGACCAGGGCTCCCCAGCAGCGTGCGGCCCGCGGCCTGCACCCCCGAAGGGGTCTCCAGCAGAGCCGTTAGCCAGGCCTCCAGGGTTGCCCCGCAGCCTCCGGCAGTGACATCCACTGACTCTGACACTGAAAAGCGACTCTTACAACATCTGCCGCTCTAAAACTTACTTATGGAGCTAAAATTTATCCATAACAGCAAGTGTTTTTTGTTTTTTTTTAAAGATTTATCGTTAGCTACGAAATTTACTGCAGCTGGAAGGTTAGAACCGCAGTTACCAAGGGCCCCAACTGTGTCACAAATAGTGTCTATTCATCGAATCATCCAGAGGCCCCTTGAGGTCAGCATCCTCAGCTGCAGCATGCAGGTGAGGAAAGTGAATTCCAGAGCCAGGCAGCGTGAATGCTGGGATGCCGACACGTGTATGCCCACTCCCAGGCTGGTGATCTCCCCACATGCCCGGCTCCCGGCTGAGAATTGGTGCCCAAAACGTCACGCACACGTTTCCAATCTAAATGTTGGCCACGCTTGAAAAAGGCATTGTCCTTTCTATTCAGTGGATGTTAGAGAAGGAAGAACATCCTTTTCACTCCCCTTTTTCTCAAGCTACAACCTGAGAACTCAGGTGAATTGAGAACCATAGGGAATTACAGAGACATAGCTGAGGAGAACATGCCCTCGGTGGTTTTCTCCTAGGGGCACAAACGCTGCATCTGCAATTCGGGAACCTCAGCAAAGCTTGCTGTGTCCCACTTTCTCCTCTCGGTTGCAAAATAAATCTATGGACCCCCGTGCCCTCCTCGGGAATTTGTCAGATAAAACCCACAGGATGTGCTAGTGAACGAGCCCAGGCTGGTCCCTGCCCGCACAGTGCTTACCTGCTCTGTAGGAGGAGAGACAGGTGATGAGAAATAACTGAACGAGAAACAACTACAGGAGAGCATGGTGCCGGGAATGAGGACCCCTCTGTGTGTGTGTGTGTGTGTGTGTGTGTGTGTGTGTGTGGTGTGTGTGTATACGTGCATGCGCAGTAATCCTGTCTGCATCACCCTGAGCTCTGCCACTGACCTGCGATGTGAGCTTGGGCAAGTTCCTTAGTGTTCTTTGTGCCTCAGTTTCCTCATCCATAAAACGGGGATAAGGATACTCACACATTCACAGAGTTGCTTTAAGAATTAAATGGGTTAATACGCAGAGCTCTCGTTCAGAGCAGTGCCAGCCCACAAGCAGGGCCACATGCTTGTGAGTGAAAAGGGTCCTAGGGGAGAAGCCGGTGGGCTTGTGACAGGCGGAGGGAAGGGTGAGCACAAAAGGCCCTGGAGTGGAAAATAGCCCGTTTGAGAGAATTTTTTCCATATAGGAGGATTTTCCTCTACAGTCATGGAAAGCTTACCCATTTAAGTACCTACCAAAGCTTGTATCATATTGAGAAATAAACATTTAAAAAACGAGTTTCCACATCTAAATAAATGTCATGTGGATCATTTCACGCTATTTCTTAACTACTCATTATTCACATCATCTATTGCACGATGACACCAGTCAGGTTGGAGGATGGTTGGCCCCTAAACTAAATGGCCCCAGGGTTTTGTCTTTATGAGCTAATTATCCTACTTTTACCTTTTTCTTTCTTTGTTCACGTGGCCAAACTAAGCTGCGCCCTTTTTTGGTATCTCTTCGGACGCCCAACTGTGGCAGCGTGGAGACCCTCTAATATTCTGTTTTCCATCTGCCTCGAGGTGAGAAGCCTGAAACCCCATCTGCATTGAACATGATGACAGCAGAGTTGGAGGAGGGGGTCCTGGGATGAGGCTTTTCCACTTAGCGACTCAGGCCTGCTGTGTCTGATCCTCTTACCGAGAAACACGGCTCACGGACGGGCGCCCTTCTCGGTTCCGACGGATCTAGAATAAGGGCTTTCATGTCACTGGAGCGTTACTGTGCAGCTTCAGTGCTTGATGGTCCTGAAAGGACTCCGGTGGGGCTGGTCAGTATCCCTGACTGAATACGCAGAGTCTCGCCACGGGAAAGTTGCATTTCCCTCCGGAGAATCACAGAATTTCAGAGTCGGGGATGACTGACAGGTGTGCACTTCCGTGCCCCTCAGCCCCGGAGGAGAAACCCGGGGTTGAAAGAGGGGCAGGCGACGCATTCAAGGTCACGCGGCATCCAGGTGCCGACGTGGCCGGGGCCTTCAGTTTCCGGCTTTTCTGCTTCGCTGGAACCTCTCTGTCAGCGGTCTCCCAAGAGTGGTAGCTCTGAACCCCCGGCCCCCCGAGAATGAGTCCTGGGCACTCGCTGGGCTGGGTCTCCTGAGTCCCCACGTGGTCCCCGCAGCCTCGGGCCGTCTCCCCACACCAGCATCCCAGCCTCTGAAACAGCAGATAAAACAAGAAGAGGAAAAACAGTCTGTGGGTTTGGAGTTTAAATAAACAGGGAGGTGAACCTAAAGGCTGGTTTCGGTAGGTTGGCGGCAGAAGGGATTCCTGCAGCTGGAGGCGATGAAATAAAACTATACAAGGGATCTTCCCAGTCAAACTACAAGACAGGCCCCAGAGACCAGAGGAGGCTTTGGCTGGAGTGGACGAACCCTCCTTCGCCCAAGACTAGCAGGAGAGGCCTTCGTCAGCGCAACGTTTGGGGTGAGAGGGGTTTGGGGGTTTGTCTTTTTGTTTCTGTTTTCCTGGTTGCCGGGCTAGTTCCTATAATTATGATGGTTCTCAGAGAGGACGTGAACTCTCGTAATAAGATCAAGCGATGCCAGGTGCCATCTGCAGAGTGTTGGTCGGTGGAGTGCCAGTCAAGGGTCAAGAACTGGCTTTCCAAAACAGTGAAAAGAAATGAAAAAGCCCTGATTTGTGGCATTTGCCCGTGTCCGCGGTGTAGACACTCCACGTGGGCTGATTTTAAGCTACTGGCAGGGAGTCACTCTCCTCTGATTGGGAAATTGGGCAGAAGAACGAATGGCCAACCCCGCTGCCCCGACACCGGGCAGCACACAGCGACGGGGGGTTCCGAGCGACGGGAGAACACGTGTGTGTCACGGGGAAAGGGGAACGCTGGCACACGCCTGTGTACAGGGTATAACTGGACTCTATCTACTCACCCACCCACCTACCTACTTACCTCCTTGTCAAGGTGGTGACCTTAAGTGTGGAACCAGATTACCAACACGGCACTTTCCGGTTCTAATATTTTGTGGTTTCGTCACGAGATGTTATCTCATCGAAACACTTCATGGCTTCACCTTTGCTTTCTTTGTCACGGTGCCCATGCCCTTCTGTGTCCGTCCTCACAGCACTCATGACCTCTCAAGATCCTAGGTATCCACTTGTCATCCTGTGTTTTCCCCAGAAGCTGAGCTCACTGGGGACAGGGCAGGTCCCCGGAACCTACAACGGGGCCTGGCTCACGGCAGCGCCTGGAAGGCGTGTGTTAAATGACATGGTCCAAGCTCTTCCCCGTAAACTTAGGGAAATCGAGGTCCTAAGAAATGAAGGGATTTTCCTGTCGTTTCGCCGCCAGGGATTTGTGGCAGAACTGAAGGTAGAACCCACCTCCTGAGACCCAGGCCTCTCCCCTGAATCATTCTTCGGCTCACAAAGTCCCAAGTCACAAAGGCCTAAGAACAGGCCCATGTGTGTTCCCAGGTCGCAGAGGTTACGGGAATGGAGGGAGTTGAGAGCTGCCTTCCCTGCTCCCCTGACCCTCGTGCTTTCCCCTCACGACGGTGTCCCGTCTCCTGATTCTGGTCTCTTCGGGGAAGGCGGGCCCCTGCGTTGCTCTATGTGATCAGATTAGTTTATGGTCTGAGGTCCCAGTGGAGGTGGAATTTGCGCTGATTCTGGCCCAGGGACATCCCCTTGTGCCCACAGTCATCAGAAGGCCTGCTGTGTCTTCGGCCCCTGCTCACTTCAGCAGAACCTGAAGGTCAGGTCCTACGTTAGCTGCAGGAGATACAAAGGAGGGGAACACAGGTCCCTGGTCTGCAGAAGGCCCAGGCGTCTGGGGGTGCTGGGAGAAGTTGACAAACACACGCCGTGGGCAGTGTGACGACCAAGGGAAGTTCCCAGCTGTGGTGTCCAGGGCAGGGGACCCCACGCAGAGAGCGGTAGAGGTGTTTTAAAAGAGACTAATTTGGGTAATCTCGAAGCTACGTGCTTAAGGGTTTTCTCATCTCCAAAAGGAGTGGTATTTGTGAAAATGAAGGTCTCCACCCACCTGCAGAAAGTTCTACAAAAGCAAAAGGAAAGCGCCTTGGAATTCTTCTTGCAGACACTGTGCCCACACTGCAGACCACACAGCCCTAAGGTCAGGTGCCCGGCGATACCCTAGTGGCACATCCTAGGGCCGCATCAAGAGAAGACCACCTCGTGCAGCTAAGCAACTCCTTACCTGTGTCCCAGAAGGACCCTGGCCATGACCCATTCGAACATCTCAGCTGGATTAAGAAAATTTACTGGATGGAAATTCAGCGGAGTGAGTCAGCAGGACCATTCAGTCACAGTCAAATTACTTCAAGCCTGAGGTCGCCATAAAGTTTCTGATTTTACAGATGATGGAGAGTCTGCAGGTCCAGGGCTTTAAAGAAACCTCGCTGTGGGTTGGTGTCAGTTTTAGTTAGATGTTAGAGCCCAGCATTAACCACCTGGAGACCCGTCACCGAGGGGCTTGCTCTCCACTGCCTTTAGTCCTATGAACTCTCAGGCATGTCCACCAGAAAAAGTCAATGAAACCCAAAGTGCTTTCCTGCCTGGGGAGTCCTGAGTCTCCTCAGTTAATGGTGAGGTAGGAAAATGGCTCTGTCTCAGCCGCTGGGGACAGCTGCCCTGGGCTTTCTTTACCTGCTGACAGTTAAAAGGGAACGGACACACCAACATTTGCTTATCTCACTTAATGAAAGTTATCACGCGGAAAGGTAAATCAATAATGGCTGAGATCAAACATACCGATCTCCTTCTGAACACACAATGCCCTCATTTAATAAATCTCAGCCCTTGACGTGTCCCCCTGTGAACACAGGCGCTGCCAGCCTGGCCGAGGCCTGCAGCTCAGGGCACTGCTGCCGGAGGTGAGCCGGGGACCCTCAAGTCCAGGGGCTTCCTAATCGACCTGCTAACTGAGCAGGAGACCAGAGCGGGTGATTGGAAGTCCCTGCCTCGCTCCCCTTCTGGGGAGAAAGGCGGGCTGTGGCCCCGGGTGAGCCCAGGCCAGGAGCCAGGGAGGGGCAGACTTGCCATCTGCTTAGTTAGGCAGCTCCATCTTCCTCTCAGACCTTCAGAGGCGGCCCTGTGTCCCCCCAGGCCGGCTCTCTGTGTGGAGCTGGGAACAGTCTTAAAGAGAGGATTTAAAACTTCTGCAGGAGTTTCCAACTTTGAAAAGTTCCCAGTGGTTGGGCCCCCTGCCCTCCGCTCCAAGGGCCTCCGGCTGGGGACAGAGGGGGCCGGGCTGGGAGGAGCCGCTGGGGGGGCCTGTCTTCCTCTATCTCCCCCCCCCGATGCCCAAGCAGGCGTGGGCTCTTCGCCCTCTGCCCACCGTGACACAGTGCAGGCCGTGTGGGAGCCAGCTTGGCTGTCCCACTGGACGGTCAGCCCTCTGAGCGTGGTGTCCGGCTGGCCTGGGGCCCAGCAGTTCGGATGTGCCCATGAGAAGCTGTCGGAGAATCCATTTACTGAAGGGAGTTAGAGGGTCCCAGGGGCCCCGTGTCCACTTAAAGACTTCAGTGCCCAGGGATCCCTGTTGTATCTAAAATTCTATTGAGTGACCACTGGCCTCACGGGTGCTGTCAGTTGCAGGGTTGTCAGTTATGGAGAGGAAATCTGAGGTGTCCCTCAGTGGAGCCCTTGGGCCAGAGTGAGGGGGAGGGTCCCCTGGTGAGAACCGTGTCGGGTGAATGTGATCTAGAGGCCGTGTCCTGGGGCGTATACGACTCGTTCTGTAGGGACTCGGGGTGAGAACCGTGTCGGGTGAATGTGATCTAGAGGCCGTGTCCTGGGGCGTATACGACTCGTTCTGTAGGGACTCGGGGTGAGAACCGTGTCGGGTGAATGTGATCTAGAGGCCGTGTCCTGGGGCGTATACGACTCGTTCTGTAGGGACTCGGGATGAGAACCGTGTCGGGTGAATGTGATCTAGAGGCCGTGTCCTGGGGCGTATACGGCTCATTCTGTAGGGGCTCGGGGTGAGAACCGTGTCGGGGGAATGTGATCTAGAGGCCGTGTCCTGGGGCGTATACGGCTCATTCTGTAGGGGCTCGGGGTGAGAACCATGTCGGGTGAATGTGATCTAGAGGCCGTGTCCTGGGGCGTATACAGCTCATTCTGTAGGGGCTCAGGGTGTTGAGGCCGGCTTGTCACTCCTGTCCAAGAGGTGAGCAGAAGACCCCAGATCCTTCCTTAGTCCATCCTTCAACTCCTAGGACTGGTGAAGCCATTGTACCCTCTTACGGAAGAAAGAACACGGTGACCACCGAGGGGCATGTGTATGTATACACATGTATGTGGTATTTATATGTACATAAATGTTCAAGGGAACAGCCATATCTATTTTTAGAACCCTTTTTGGTTCAGATCAACCATGTTAGCTATGTTAAAAACAAGACAACAGGCCCAAAATGGAGTCACTTAGGCTAAGCCTCACGTCACCAAAATGAGACTTGACTTAATTATGCTCTCAGAAATGGGATCGTAAACCATCACTAGTGAGGTGATGTGCCTGATAGACCCCTGCCATCTTCTAAAGGGAAGTAACCCAGCAATAACCAACCTGCTTTTCTGCTTCGTATAACTTCCTTGTCCCTCCCCCTCCCACCTACGAAATCTTCCATTTTGTACAGTATCTTGGAGCTCCTGTCTGCTAGACCGGATACTGCCTGAATAGAGCCAATAAGATCTCTAGCATCTGCTCCATTGAATTTTGATTTTTAACAGTAAGGATCTATTATTTTTTAGATAATATTCGACACGTTAGAAAGGATAGAAAGGCAGGGACATGCTGCTTGCACACCATGAAGTCACGGGTTGGGGGATCGTCTGAGCCTTGGTCAACTTCTCTTTGGCTTTCAAGGTGAAGAAAGTGAATTAGAGAGATTTCAGAGAGGAATTCCTGAAACTCTCTGCTTATGGAATGATAATCTCTAATGTGATATGTTACAGCAGGATTCTAGTTTAATGAGGATTCATGATGTTAAAGTTATAAGAATATTCTGTTATGCTACCTTCTAGGATTATTAATAATGGAAAAGGCAACATGTCAATCTTTAAGATTACTCATTTTTTCATGAAGATTATATGCAAGGATTACAAATCAAAAATCTCTAGAGAAAACATTCTATGTCTCTTTCTCGTACCTTCTAAGTGCTCGTGGTTTAGCCAAGGAGTTAGCAAGGCTGCCATGTACGGTTGCACAGGTTGTGCACTGCTCCAATCCAGGGAGCACCACGCATAGACACCGATGGAAACAGTGCCTCCGTGGAGGTGTTCATGGCACAGTCTGCACAGCCATCAATGGTGGCACTGCTTTTTTGGCACCTGCCATGCGTTTGGAGTAGGGGCCATAGATGTAGGCCATGTCTTTTCCAACAAAGGGGCTGTGTGGTCTGACTGTGCTTATTTAGCCCATGACAGCACCCACAGTTGGCTCGGATTAACAGCCCGGGATGACCAATCAACCTCTGCTTTGAGCCTCACTCTCGGGGTCACCTGTGTCCTGGTCATTTTCCATTTTCTCCTCCAGATCTTGGCTCAGCCCTTGTCTGTCACGCCCAGGAGCCTGACCTCTCAGACTGTGTGGCCCATGCTCCTTGGCCCTTGGGCTTCTGGTTGGATTTGGTCAAAGGGAAGCTCTGGCAGGTGGCCAGGGAGAAGGAGGAGAGAGTGTGGGTGTTCGCTTGGGCTGGTCTCTCTTGCCAGGCTGTGGTTTTGGTGGTGGGTGCCCTCTTGGCTGTCCTCACAGCTCCATCCCTGGGACTGCTGCCCCCTGAGATTCCAGGATCTCCTGCGTCTCCCTCGACCCTCGCAGACCTGGGGCAGTGCCTTCCCTGGTCCTTGTCCCTGTGTCCTCCACCACGCCTTCACCTTCTGGCACAAATGTAATAACTCTGCCCAAACTCCGCGCAGTCACCCCTCGGAGAGAGCTGTGTGCTCATAAATCTGCAGTTTTATTTCACTTCCTCTAGCTCACTTATGTCCTTGATGTTGGTCCCACCATGCCATCATTTCCCATGGACACCTGGCTGCTGTCCCCTGCCCCCAGAGACAGCCCTGTAGCCACATCAGTTCTCCTTCTACCACGACTTGATTCTTTTTTTTTTTAATTTAAAAAATTTTTATTTGAGTATAGTTGATCCATAATGTTATGTTAGTTTCAGGTGTACAGCAAAGTGAATCAGTTATATCTATATCTATCTATATATCAATATACATATATATGGCCATTCTTTTTCAGATTATTTTCCCATATAGGTTGTTACCGACAAGGAATTAATCTCCAAAATATACAAACAGCTCAGGCAACTTACTTCTTGAACCTTCCCTCCCGCACGGCTGAGCTTCAGCCCTCTCATCACCAAGGTCTCCTAAGATCACCGCCGGGCACTGTTTGGGAAGTTGATCCGAGCCTCTTACTGGAGTGTGAGCCCCAGAGCGCAGAGGTCATTCATGCAACCTTTGTGTTCCCCATGGCACTTAGACAAGCCCCCTGCATGTCAAGGCCACTCAGTGTGTTTTGGTTGCACCAAGTAGCATTTGGAAGGAAGCGAATACGGCGCAGACGACATTGCACGTTGTGATGGGGGCACATCTAGTCCTTCATGTGGGTCTTCTAAAACTATTGGTTCAGATGGAATTGCACTGTATACCCTTATCTGCACTGTTTTTAGTTAACGATGTGTCTTGGAGAGCCGTCTGTATCAGCAGGGAATTTTTAGTCTGTTAGTCTATTGGTGTCTTTTTAAAATATGGAACATCATATACGTATATATATGAAAATCTCTCTTTCATAATGAAGAATTTTGGCATACATAAAATGCTGAGAATAATATAACAAAATCTTTACCCAGTTTATGTATAACTTTTTTCCATTTTGTTCAAATTTTTTTTTTTGTAACTAGGGAGGAGAGAGCTGAAGCCCTCTTTGTACCTCTCCTCACTGCCCCCATCGTTCCTTCTCTCCCTTGCTTTCTTCTTCCCTCTCCAGAAATCATCATTATTCTGCAGTTGGTGGATCTTCTCATCCATGATTTTATACTTATACCACCTATGAATGTACCCATAAACAGTAGTATAGGTTACTTTTTGTATTTAAAATCATCACAAATTCTGTGTAAACTCTTTTAACATTAAAATTTTTTTTATTTGGTAATAATTTAAAACTTTAAAGAAAAGTTGCACTTAACCCAGATTCACCAATTTTCAATATTTTGCAATGTTAATGTATCATTCCCTCACACACACACACACAGGCATGCACACACACACACACACACAATATTTTCCTAAAGCACTGGAGAGTAGTTTATACACATCATGTCTGTTGACCCTTTAATATGTCAATGTTTCTTGTTAAGAACAAGAATAAAGATATTATCAAATTTAGGAAATTTAAGATTGACATAACGTATTTATCTAATCAGCAGCCCATATATTAATTTCATCATTTATCCCAATAATGTCTTTTATAATAACTTTTTCCAGTACACAACTTAGCCCAAGATCATGCACTGAATTTAATTGCCGTGTCTACCCCCTTTATCTGGAATATTCCTCAGCTGTTCGTTACCTTTTATAATGACATATTTTAAAGCACATTGGCCAGTTATTTTATCAGATATCTCAAAATTGGAGCTATCTGATATTTCCTCATGATTATACTCAGCTGCAATACCATTATGGTTATTAACAGATCGGAACTTATTTCTTCTTTCTCTGTCTCTGCCTGTCTCTTGATATACCAAGCTTTCTCTTTATTGGATTAATTGGATTTGCATTATTCGTCATTTCCTCTGTATTGGTTAATAAGTTACAGGACTCCCCCTCTTTTTAGTAGTTACCTTCAACATTTTAATATACATGTGACTCAAAGTCTCCAAGTCTTAATATTGTGGTCTAGTATTATTGTTCCTGTTAAAAATGCTTTCACTTTAGCCGTTTATAGGCTGAAGTCTATAATTTACATTCCTGCTATGTTCTTCTGTGGAAGGAACCTACATTTTTGTGACCTTCGCCAGTCCCCTCAGGTGAGGAGGCAGACCTTACCTGTTGATGAATTTGGGGGAGGAACTGAGCTTGTAGAGAAGATTCTCCCTTGATTCCTTCTCCTTGGGATCTGGTCCCCACAGCTAGGATCCTGCTGGTCCTCCATTCTGTGTCTGTTACCTGGGAAACAGCACTCGCCACAGTGATAAGCACAGTTCTGGAAATCAGGATAAAGAGACCCATTATTGACATCATCTTACTTTCTCAAATATCAGATTTTTTTTTTTAGTTATGTGGGTAATATTTGATCTCCAACTACCTACTCTTTTGTGTTTTGTGTTGACTAGTTCCCTACTCAGGTGTGACAGATGCATGCATTTTATTGAACGTCTTTAAACCCTACTTAATAGCTACAATTTTTGTTGTTGCTATCATTATTATTAATGTAGTAACATTTTGATGTATGAATATAATATTTTCTTAGTTTTTGCTTCTTGAATCTTAATACGTTCTTCTGGGGTCAATTTTGTAACTAAAATGTGCCCTTTAATCTTTTAAATATTGTTAATCTATCATCTTTTTTAGGATTATCCTATTATCTCAAGTTCTGGGGGTGTTTGTTCTTCTATTTGTTCTTTTGTTCTTTTGTCTTTCCTAGTGTTTTATTTCTTTTTCTGACATTAACTTTTTTGGGAAGCCCATCCAAGTGGGGGTTGTTTTTCTAAGAGTTCTGTATGTATAATGCACGTTGACAGTGTCTCTGCAAAGCAGTTTTGCATTTATTTTTATCTGGGTCCTAGAGTTTCTTAACTGTCATTATTTTCTCATATTGTAGCTTCTGTCACGTAGAGGCAAAGCATAAATATTGTTGCCCAACACACACACGGCTCATGTTTGGAGTTTGTGGTTCTCCCCTTTTCCAACCTAATCTTCAGTCAGAGAGGAAGTTCCCAATGTCCTTTGCTGGGGAGTCATGGAATTTTTTTGTGTCACCTTTTCATGGACCAGAGACAGTACGGTCTCTCAAGCCCACTGCCCTGATTTGTGCCAATGTGCCAGAAGTTTTATTCACCAAGGTTTTTGTACCACTGATGCATATGCCAAGACAGTTAAAAAAAAAAAGCCATAGTGTCCTCGTATTATTATAAAAATAGTTTTGACCTTTCAGATCCCACGTCAGGACCACATTCTGAGAACCAATGTTTTAAGAGGTTGTAGATTGCTATTCATATAGGTTTAACAGTGAAGGGCATGGCTTTGGTTCCCCTTAGGTTTTCACACCAGCAGGGAGCTCTCCAGAACTCTCTGAAATGGTGGTCAGGTGGTTTTCTGCTGGACTGGACAAACTCTGGTGGCATCTGGCGACTTTCCCCAGGCAGCAAAAAATAGAGTCCATGATTGTTGTATCATCTATGTAATCACAAAGAACCTGTGACTCTGCCTACCTCTCCTCCCTCCAAATCTCTGGAACGTGGCACAGAGAAACAGACACTCAAAACTTATTTGAACGAAACTGGATTTGACTGAATGTGGCATTTATTTAGTATGAACTTTTAAATTATATCAGACTTTTTTTTAAACATCTTTTTTGGAGTATAATTGCTTTACAATGGTGTGTTAGTTTCTGCTGTATAACAAAGTGAATCAGCTGTACGTATACATACATCCCCATATCCCCTCCCTCTTGCGTCTCCCTCCCACCCTCCCTATCCCACCCCTCTAGGTGGACACAAAGCACCGAGCTGATCTCCCTGTGCTGTGCGGCTGCTTCCCACTCTAAGATATACTGAAAAAGGATCCCATAGAATTCGATTTATATGTTTGACTTAATGTTGAATAATCTCTTCATTCCACAAACAGGTACCGTGCATCTCTCACGCAGACCACACAGATATGAATGAGCAAGCTGCTTCTTGACATTAGTGGTTACAGCCCAGCATATGTACTAAGAAACACAAAAAGAGGTGCTCTAGAGAAACTAGAGGACAAGTAGATGTGAGACAGAGCGGAGGTTCGGGGAAGAGAGTGTTCACCTTTACCTGGAGGCAGGTGGGGTCCAGAAAGGTCTCTTAGAAGAGCTAAAGGTTTGAAGTGAGCCTTACAAGATGAGTGGGTGTTGCCAGGCAGTCAAGTGTGGGAAGGGCACTGCGGGCAGAGAGACAGCTTGTGAAAATGCAAGAATGCAGCGGCTAGGTAGCTCAGTGTGGCTGGAGCATGGGCGATGCAGGGAAGTGAGGGTTAAGGGTGAGGAAAAGATGAACAGGGAAAGTAGGAAGAAGCCAGATCATGTAGGAGTTTTAGGTAAGGCATATAGATACCATCCTGAAAAGGAGGAGGAACCACTAGAATGTTTTAGGATGAGGTTACATTTCAGAGAAGTCACTCAAACACAGACCTTCGTGGTAGAAGAGGGGACAGCGTTTGAGAACCGCTGTTGGGCTGGGAATCCATCCTAACAGCCTAGAACTGAGGGAGAAAGAAGAGGGCAGTGGCTACAGACTGAGGGACTTGGCTGCATGGTCAGTTCAGCTTATAAAGCACAGTGGATCGGTAGGATAATTAGAATTCTGAAATCATTCATGCACGACTAATTTTGTTACATCATGTACATTGTTTCGGACTCATTAACAGCCTGAGTTGGAGCTGAAGCTATTTGAGATTTGCGGCTAGAATACATCGGTTTCTGTTCACACAACCGTTTACATTATTTGGGTAATTTCTTATACCTTAGGCACTAGAAATGGAGGACACACTTTATTCTTGGTGGTTTATGTCAAAGTGCAATGTTCTTAATCTCAGTCCTTGATCTTTACAACGCTCTCTATACTATACGCCAAGAAATGTAACCAAAGGCTTTATGGTCTGAGAATTTCATTCCTTTCATTATGTCATACTAGAACCTATAATCACAAAATATCTTTTAAAGCACTAACTTCTGAATTAAGCATTTACTGTGAAGTTGAAATTTAAGTTCCACTCACATAAAGCAAACATTCTTGTGAATAACCCTTGGATTTTATGTCTTATATCTGTTTCTATCCTTTGAATTATAGCCTTAGGCTTGTTAAATAAAATGCATACATAAATATATAATAAAGTAATAGGGGCTTCAATTCCTTGAAAACACTTGGGGACATCATCAGCTGTGGAAGGTGCCACGTGCTGCTCCAGCCATCACCTTCCAGCTAGCCTGTCGGCCTTGGTATTTTTCACCATTATTCAAGCTGGGGATTCAGTCTTGAACTGCCCTGATCACAAAGGTGTGTAGATGGTTGACTTCTCATCACTTTCCTCTAAACGTGATATGATACACTGGAAGATTTTATAGTCATTTTATCACTCTCCCTGTAGAAGAAGCCACGTGTTCTTAGACCACTTTCTATTGATATTTTTTCCTTATGGTCAGTGTTGACCCTTCTATGCTGTTCCAAGGGTGTGAAGAGGTCGGTAGAGTCCTATGTACAAGGCAGCCTTCTCTCCTTCTAATATTCCTCAAAACTTATCTTCACCTTTAGAGCAAATCAATTGTAGTGGAAATTCTTGATTTTCCCAAGCACTAGTGTTTTAGACTTCTTATCCCCTGGAAATGAAAAAGAGGAAATTGTTAGGAGACAATCATTCATTCATTCTTCCCACATTCATTCTGTGTTAACACTGGGGCAGTGCCATGTGTAGCTTTGAGGAAATAAGGATGAATAAACAATCATTCTTGCCTTTAAGGATCTTAGTGTCTGATGGAGAGAAAGACATCTTTGTAATTGACTGGAGTGTGAGACAGACTCAAAAGATGTAGAAGAAAAGAGTAGGCGAAAATTAAAGTTAGGATGTGTAACTGACAAGATAAAGCACAAATTATGTCAAGATACGTTGTGATTTACATGTGTGTCATGACATCTTAAACTCTATTGGATAAAGGCCACAGAAACTGTCATCATTTGATAATAAAGGTAGGCATTGGCTCATTTCAGAACGCATTTGAGATATTATATATACTAATAATGTTGATAGTAATGGCAGTAAGGATAAAATGAATAGTGGGTAGCTCCAACATGCCAAGTACTTGTAAAGGATTTTATGAATGTATCACATTTGATCCCAGAGATAAAACCAGGTGTCAGGGAAACAGTAGAGCAGGTGGTTCATGAAAAGGATGTGGGATCAGACACCCTGAGCTGCAGCCCTGGGTCCATCTAGTTACACACGTGACTACACGCAAGTTACCGAACAACTCCAAGTCTCGGTTTTATTTCTTGGGGAGAATGGGGATGAGTCATTCAGAGAGTATTTATGAGAATATTGAATTAATTCACCTAGCACAGTGTGTTATTATTTTTTTAACCTATGGGAAAAACCCTGGTTTAGAGAGTTTATATAACTTTCCAAATTCCACAGGCAAGTTAGTGGCAGAGCTGAGGTTCACCCAGATCTGCAGACTCCAAAGCCTGAGTTCTTTTTACACTAATATTGGACATATTTTAACAAGTCTTTATATATATTGATGATATAGTTATATATCATATAAATCTTAAAAACTTCCAACTTCAACCACCATGACATCTAGAAATAAAAGTTGATTTTACTTCCTCATTTTAGATTACAACTTTGTGTGCACTTCTCGTGTGTCTAATAAGTTTAGCTTTAATTAAATGACATGATTTTCTGTGGTATTAAAAGTTGGCGTGTCTAAATCATCCCATGAGCTGATATCAGATTAGATTTAGAAAACTCTGCGTTATGATGGAGATGTGTAAACACTGACCCACTCAGACATACAGAGTTCCCTTTCCTGACCACTGCCTACGTGATGCTATCTTTAGTTTTGTTACTTTTGGAACAATTTGGGGAATGCGTTTTACAGCTGAATAGTGAAACTAATATTTAAGTAATGCTGACACAGCAAAAACAAAGCAAAAAAAGACTCTCTGCTGTTCTCTTTGCTGTTGTTGTGAGAAGGAGCACGTTAATAGGAGAGGACTTGGCAGCCGGGGTAGAATGGCAAGGCTGGCAGTGGCGGGGGTGTGCTCTGTGCTGCAAAACTTACAAAATTGCTTTACTGCCACATACGCCTCATTTTTCCTGAAGTTCTTTCTTCCTCATGTGCAAACCATTAGAAAGTACCAAACCAAGGCGTTAAAGCACTAGGAATTTCTTTTTTTTTTTTTAACATCTTTATTGGAGTATAATTGCTTTACAGTGGTGTGTTAGTTTCTGCTTTATAACACAGTGAATCAGCTATACATATACATATATCCCCATATCTCCTCCCTCTTGCGTCTCCCTCCCACCCTCCCTATCCCACCCCTCTAGGGGGTCACAAAGCACCAAGCTGATCTCCCTGTGCTATGCGGCTGCTTCCCACTAGCTATCTATTTTGCATTTGGTAGTGTATATATGTCCATGCCACTCTCTCACTTCATCCCAGATTCGTCCCTTCCCCCTCCCCGTGTCCTCACATCCGTTCTCTACATCTGTGTCTTTATTCCTGTCCTGCCCCAGGTTGTTCAGAACCTTTTTTTTTTTTTTAGATTCCATATATATGTGTCAGCATACGGTATTTGTTTTTCTCTTTCTGACTTACTTCACTCTGTATGACAGACTCTAGGTCCATCCACCTCACTACAAATAACTCAATTTTGTTTCTTTTTATGGCTGAGTAATATTCCATTGTATATATGTGCCATATCTTCTTTATCCATTCATCTGTCAATGGACATTAGGTTGCTTCCATGTCCTGGCTATCGTAAATAAGCACTAGGAATTTCTGGTAAGCTTTAGGGAAGGCAATCAGTGGACGATTCCTCCTTCAGCACCTGAAAAATGTTGTGTTACTTTATTCTGGCCTCCATGATTTCTGATGAGAAATCTGCTGTCATTCAAATTATTTTTCCCTATAGGTAATATATTATTTCTCTCTTGCTTTTTTCAAGATTTTAAAATTTGTCTTCAGTCTTCAGAAATTTAACTATACTGTGTCTTGAGGTGGATTTCTTTGGATTTGTGCTGTTCAGAGATTTCTTCAATTCCTGAATCTTTAGGTTTATAGTCTTTTGCCAAATTTGGGACGTTGCAGGCATTATTTCATCGAATACTTTTTCAGCTTCATCCTCTTCCGCCTTTCCTTCCAAGATTCCAGTGACAGGAATGTTAGATCTTCTGTTACAATCCCATAGGTCCCTGAGGCTCTGTTCATTTTTTTCAGTCTCTTTACTGCAGTAGATTCTGATATTAACTGCTAATTCAGCCTCACAAGGAGCTGGTGAAATCCTTAAGAAAACTGCCTCTATTCGAATTCCAATACGAATTTATCTTCTTTCATTGCCCTGGCTCTATTAAGCGTGTGTTACATATTATTCCTATTTTATGCTAGTAATAAATAATCATTATGACGATAGTAATAGTAGAGTGGTAGTAACTGACATCTATATAGTTCCTTCTACATAAATTAAATGATTTAATACAATGACTCAATAATTAATTACCCTTATTATTCTCTTAATACAGATGAGAATTAATGAAGGGGGTGACTCAGTGACTTGCCAAGTTCCCTTAGTTAGTAAGTGGCACAGCTGGGGTTTGAACTAAGACAGATGTGGTCACTTTTCTGTTTCAGAGAGTTTAGCGAAAATTGCAGAGAACTCTTACTAATTCTTTCAGTTGGCCATGACTTCAAGTCCAAACTTGAAGCACAGTCTTAACCCCTCACTTATTTCTCAAGTGGCTTTGATTTCTTTGAAATGTCTGCCACCAGTGATTAATTATCCTATGAATGGCTTCTCTGCCTGATGTTCTCTGGTGCGAGACCCTCCTTCTAACATGGGCTTCTCAGGCTCACACATGTCTTGCTATGTCTCCTGAGCATGCAAGTCCCTGACTGCCCTTTACCTGGGCCATTTCTCAGGGTTTTGTTTGCACTGAGAGCAACCTTGAGGGAGCAGATACCATCCCCCCTCGAAAAAGGAGCAGGCTTACGTCCACTAACTATGAAAGCAGTGATCTCCCCAAACTTAGGGTTTCTCACCTGCAATGCACGCCAGGGTAGGAGGAGGTGTCCTTAGTCTCCCCATGCTCTTGTGGGGTGTGGGGCTTGGGGAATTGAGGCAACTACGTTGACACCCCGGCTACTGCTTTCGCTGTGAGTAATAACATTTTTTGTCTCTGCCCCAGGTGTCCTGGGTCTTCTGGAGCATCAGTGAAAGTGTGGCAGTCTAACTTGTTAGCTTGCAGGTAGGGAGGAGTTCCAGACCCTTCAGATTTGACAGAGATGCTGGTCCCCTCTTGCTTCCGAATCGGAAGTGCTCTGGGGCTCAGCTTACACTTAGATGTGGGAAGAGTAAGTCAAAAATTGAGTTCAGGCAGAAAATAATTTCAGAAGCATGAACTTGCTGATCCTTCCTGTGTAACATTATTAGAAATTTTCCTTGATTAGAGCAGTTTCACATTCATCATTCCATGCCCACAGCCAAACAGACTAAATTGATCTGTTGGTAATTTGTTATCTTATCCATCTAACTACCCAGGGGAAAATTCTAGAAGATACAGGCTGATACGTGCTTTTTTGGTCAAGTCAAAAAATAAAGACATTTTGGAGAAATGTGATGAAAATAAAGACTTTATGCTTGAGAGAAGTTCCAGGATAAAAAAAAAATGAGATGAAATAAAAGTGGAACATACTCACTTGGAAGTTATTACTTTACACATAATGAAGGCAATGTTTGCTTTTGTTTGATTTAAACTTATATTTTGACTCCAAAGTCTTAACTTTCTAGATACTCTTCTAAGGTGCTGGGTTTGTCACCTGCCTGTGACACAGCCCTCACTGGGTTCACCTGAGGTCACATCTGCATCCATCCTCTTTAACATTAAACACCAGACATGATGATGGTCACAAGATAGGAGGGCGTAGCCTGTCCCAGAACCATTATGCAGGGTTCATGCAAACACTTAGCCGATACTTTGTGAATGATGTGTAGTAGTAGTAGCCTTGAAGGTGGTAGAGAGTTTATTGTCTGAAAAGAGGCAACTGAAAGAAACATGAACAGAAATAATCTAATGACAGCCTGGAGTGAGGTTAGGAGCTGCTAGGAAATGTCAGCAAATTAGCATCAAATATTCCTCTCCTGTTGTTTTTTCTTCCAGTATCATACCAACACACACACACACACACACATACACACGATTCTCACACAAACTAAAAGATTCAAGGGAGAAACTGTCTTCAGAGAACAGACTTATGTTTGTCAAGGGGGAGGGGGGAGAGGGGAGAGAGATGGAGTGGGAGTTTGGGGTTAGAAGATGCAAACTAGTGTATATAAGATGGGTGAACAACAAGGTCCTACTGCAGAGCACAGGGAACTGTATTCAATATCCTAGGATAAACCATAATGGAAGAGAATATGAAGAAGAATATATATATATATATATACATATATATATATATATATATAAAACTGAGTCACTTTGCTGTACAGCAGAAATTAACACAACGTTGTAAATCAACTGTACTTCCATAACATAAATTTTAAAAAAAGCAAAAGAGAAACTGTCTTCTAACCACTTCAGACTAAGCTGTGTCCTTCCAGCAACCCAGACAAAGTGGAGATGAGAACAGGCCGGGAGGTTAAAGTTTAAAAGTTTCCCCCTCAGCTTGCTCCTTACTGAGAGAGATCTGACACAGTAGGCGATTTCCTCAGGGCAGAACACTCTGGGGAAAGATGAATTTCAGTGTCTCTTTGCTCCCCACTTCCGTTCTTTCTCGCTCCTGGCCATCCCGTTTTCTAAACACACTTGCCCATGCTGGTTTGGTTTTTTTTTTTCATAGTTTGCTAAATATGCCTTTTAAATATCCTCTTTTCTTTAATTTTCTCTATTTTTCCCCTCTGGTTTTTGTCTTTGTTTGTCTGGTTTCTGGACAGGAGGCTCAGCCTGGTTTACACGTCTTTTTGTGTGTGTGCTCTTTTCAAAACAATTCCTTCCTTTCTCATTATTATTCTCATTCATTTATTTTCTCATCAGAGAATTGAGTGATGTGCAAAAGGGACTTCCTAGCTGATCCTTCGGGGTGAATGTTTCCTTCTGTGCCTTTAAAAATATTCTTTGATGATGTTGGAAGATGGGGTTTAGTGCCTTCCTTACACGTTTTGCTGCTGAGTGAACTGATATTTGTTTTGACGAATGACGCTCACTTCTCTTTCCTTCCTCTACGGAACTGGGTAGAAATTGTGCACATATCTCTGTGTGTTTGCAAGCCTGAGTGTGGTGTAGCTGCTGAGGAAATGCTCTGTTTGTGCTGGTGTGTTTGTGTGTCTGCGGGTTTGTGCGACCGTGTACGAGGCAGGGGAGATGCATGGAATAATGCTCCACTGCGCTTTGGCATGTTTATTTTGGAATGTCATCTCCAATCAAATCTAACATTTATAACTGGCCTCCCTTCGTGGCTTTCTGGGCCACAGTTTAAATGCCCAAGAATAAACAAGTCAGCTCTGAATGGAAGATTGTGGTAACAACCGAGGCAGCTTGCATCTCAGCAGCTGCTTAAAAAGTAAAATTTCTTTCGTGGTTAGACCTGCTTACAGCTATGCCTATGGGCTGTGAAGAAAGCAGATTATTTCATGGAGTGAATGGGATAGGGGCTATAAGATGTTGAAAAATAGACAAGATACCTTGTCTGTCATAACAGAGAGCCCCCAGAGTATAGAAAGTTGAGCCAGAATGCTTTTAAAGGAATTTCTCCCAAAACACCACATTCTAGTGATTCTAGAATCAAACAAGATTCAGTTTTGCAGTGGGATGTGTATTCTGTAGTTATTAATGCCCAGAGTCGTATATTCCTGTGGAAGTGCATACGTTTTAAAGCTGTCTAGTTGCAAAGAGAAGTGTAACTTAAGTTTTATTTTCTATTTGAAAGTAGAGAGTGTTTTTCACAAATAACTCTACCCAACTTACTGACGCCTTCTCTGGATTTATCAGGCAAAACAGCACAGTGTCAGGAGTAATTTGCCAGTGTCTTCAGTAAGCATGAACTTCATACGTGTTTCACATTTAAGAAGCCAGCAGAAGCTGTCAGCTTGCCCAGCCCAGGGGTGTCCCACTGAGATGGTCCACGGCTGTCAAGTGAAGGCAATGATATATTACTTCGCTGGTGATGGTGCAGGGTGCCTGTGTCAGAGGCTTCTCTTACGAGACGTTACTGACCGTGGTGCTCTCCTTGATCATTATAAAATATATTGATTCCTCCCCTTTGCTCTGGCCAATTGAAGTGGTCTGAGAAAAGGGGTTTCACAAACAACTCAAACGGATTCTATATCATATAACGCTAGCCTTACTGCTATCGTAGCTCGGGGCTTTATCAGTGCAATCGAACCATTTTCTCGATCCTCACACGAACAAATAAGAAGGCAGGAGTTTACCCCTTGAAACATCAAGCTGTGGCATTGGGGGTAGTGATGGTGGCCAGAGTGATACATGACCTGTCCCCAAGTGCTTCGTCGTGTCCCCAGACTTTAGTCCGAGAGAGCAGCAGGCCAACAGCTGTTGACCCAGAAAGGTGGATCAACGTTCATGGCTGCAGCCTGTATTAGTTTCCTTATCTCTGCAAGCTGGGTCCTGTTGGGTTTCAAAGCCAGCCACCTCCGATGCACAGAATGCCTAGAGCCACGACCCGTGAAGGGGTTACCAGGTATCGCCTAATTCTGTGTTTGCTTGTAAACAGGCAGGTGGGTACGCAATGAAACTGATGAGGACAGTTCCAGCCAGGACGAGACCACAGCCCACGGCAGTTACAAGAAGTCTATAACTTTTTTCAAGGAGCACTTAGCTTGTTAAATGATTGTTTAAAAAGTGTTGCTTCCATGTATTAAGTCTGAATTGTCTTTAGATGAATAGCAGGAAGTTATGTCTGTCTTTTTAAAAAATATAATGTCTATGTTCATGCAAACAAAATGAAGTAAAGCATTGAAGTTTTATCTGTATAATTCAAGGCCCTAACTTTCCTTTATCTGAATATTACAGGAGAAAAATCTTGGTGGATGTGAATAGGACCTAAACTCTCTGCAGAATTGATCTAATTCTCATTTTATGGTTTTATTTTTCATATAACCTACAGGACATGACTTTTAACAAAATAAAAAAAGAAGACATTGCTATCGAATACAGGTTACATATTGACAGGAAAAACTGCATCAAGATTGGTTGAAAGAGACATTGATAGGGTTTAATAATCTTCCATCTTAATTTCAACTGTCACCAATTAGACATAGTTGGTGTTACGCTACCAATAAAATTTGGATTCTGATTTCTGTAGTCTCTAAATTTCTACAATTGTAGAGTTTATAGCTCTGTTGTCTTTAAATTTAAGTATCATTAATGTATTTACAGATATTTTCACTGTTTTTTTCTGTGGCAGTTATGCACATACTAATCTTTTTTTCCCATGCTTACTGTAAAAATAAAATTCACCAATGGTTATCTAATGATATATATCTGACAACCCCTTGGTTACGGTAAATTTCACACATACTGACATTACTTTGTGAAAACCGATTTGTACCTCCACTCCCATCCCAGGAGAATGTTCTGACTATCTCAGTAATGTCCAGCAGATGAGATCAAGACCTGGGTCAGCTGGTGAGCACATGTGGGATTATCAAGAAAATTGGCCTGAAACAGCTCAAGTTCACCAGTAAACCATGCCCTGCATGGTATTTTATTTATCAGGAATCTTCATAAACACTTCCATCATAATTCTCTTCAAAGTCGCCTTGGCACACTCGGATTTCTTCCTTCTTAGGGTCTTTATAACTCTGTAAGCATGAACTGATAAGTCGACAGATGCCCGGGGGGACTCAGCCATCCCATGCCCAGGTCCTGCTCTGAGAGCCAGCGAACACTGTTGAAGAGTGAATTAGCTGCCTCTCTAAGGCCTTTAACAGAAGAAATTTCTCCAGTAATTGTTCGAAGCCTTTCTTAACCTTAAGTGGTACCTGAAAGAAAGCTGTAGACGTTAGAGGGTTGGGAAGAGGATTGTTGGATTCTGGTGATTCTTGGCCATGCACAAAGCCCGCTACACTCCCTTACTGGGATCTAACACAGATGGAGGGCTTACTGGCTGTGCTAGGTGCATTGGCAGGTACTCTCTATTCAAAGTAGAAAGTACTAGGAGTAGTCCTTTCCCCCCAGAGAAAATGGGTGGAGCTCTTCGTATGGAAACCAATGAATCTGAGTACATCTGACACAGGGCTTCCTGACTAATAGCGGGGGAGAAGCAGATAAGTCACTGACTTGGTTCATTCGAGGCGTTATAGCAAAATACCACTGAGTAGGTTACTTATAAACAAGAGAAATGTATTGCTCAGAGTTCCGGAAGCTGGGAAGTCCAACATCAAGGCACCAGCATAGTCACCCTCTGGGAAATCCCTCTTCCTGGTTTACCCCCAGTGCCGTCTTGCTGTATCCTCACCTGGCGGGAGGTTCGAGGGATCCCTCTGGAGCATTGAACCTCCCAAAGGCCCCACATCCTAACATCACCATCCTCGGGGGTTAGGATTTCAGCACGTGAGTCTGGGGTGAGGCAGAAACATTCAAACCAGAGTAATCACGTCTGCATACCTAAGACCGAGACTCGTTCAAGGGCACAGAAAAAGGTATGGAATTTATTTGAAATTATTAAGAAAGAGTTTTATTTTTCTACCAAAGCAAATACTTTCTTCTTCTAAATATCTGTGCTGCAAACTCTTTACTATTTTTTTTTTCACTCCGTGTGCCAATCCCCTACTGGCCTCTTTATTCCATCAGAGACAAAGAATAAACAGTGTGAGGGTCAACGTGTCCTTGGGAGCGGGTCTAAGTGATGCCAAGAGAATGGTTTCCAGGGGGAGAATAACTACTCCTGAAACCTGAACAACTTTTATTTATTATACAGCCAAGATGTTGACCTATTGCCTGCATCCAGGTCAAAATTAGAGAAAATAACATTAGATCATTATAATTACAAAAAAGTAGCATAAAACTCGAGGCAAAGTATAGAAAATGTTATTACACAATACTTAGTGATTGTATTGAATCTTCCTCTTCTTTCTAATTTAAACCCAAGGACCACTCATTACTATAATTCTACCCCCCGCCGCCAAACGCCACTAGAGCCTCCCACCGGCTCCCATCCCTTCACCCTCTGCAGGTAACCTTACCTGTTTTACTGAGACAAAGTTATACACAAGAGATGTGAAACCGTTCAACACCCTGCCTTCTTATTACAGCTCTGCCTGCTCAGCGAAACTTCCCTTTTGTCTCTGGTTCCTGCCCCAAACCAGCCTCTCCCCAGGGCCATTGATCCTACATTCTTTCGTCCCATCACCGTGTATCTGCAGTGTGTTCCTTCTGCACTAATTTCTTTTCCTCAATCGATACACACGGTCGATTGGCCCATCCTCGGAGAAGCTCCTGGGCCCTGCCCCATTCTCTAATCATGGTCCCTTCTTTCTTTCTCATCCAGTGTCATCCATTCATTCAACAGAGGTTCACTGTGCATCTATTCATTGCCAGGCAACATGCTAAGCTATTTTTATTCTATTATAGAAATAACACTTATTCTTTTTCAGATGAAAAAAAGCACATAAATTTTAGGTTAGGAAAATATAGACATGAATAGAGAATAAAAATCACAAATACTCTTACTTATATACTAAACGTTACTAATGCTTAATGTATAGCAAACCATTTATGTATAACTACATATTGATAATGATAGACTTTAGATGTAGACATAGAAAAATACAAAATGTGACTTACACTGTAGCCACTGTTCTCTTTTTTTTTAAGGTTGATATTGTGAGATGTTCCTCATACTCTTGGATTGTCTTTGAGGCACAATTTGTGATAGTTGCACAGTGTTCCGTGTGACCTGAGTAGCTAGTGCGTGACCAGACACTCATGGTCTTATTTCATTCTGTAAAGTTGGTCTGGGACTTGGCTACCTTGCTAAGATTAAGTTTCCTAGCCCACTTTCCTTAAGGTGGGACCATGCCACGAGATCTCATTAATAGTGGTGTGTGTTACTTCTGGGCCAAAGCAGTTAAGAACCAGGGATTTCTTGTCCAAGCCATGACTTCCCTTATCTGTTGACTGGAAATCAATGGCCAAGGTCACTCTGGTAGCCATGTGTTGAAGACTGACAGACACTCTGTCAATTAGGGACACTATTGACTCCCCAGAGTTAAGTGCCATCCTATCTACCCCTACTGCCAGCTAAATTTTACATAGTGAGAAATAAAATGTTATGGGATTAAGCCATTAAGATATGGGGTTTGTCTGTTATATTAATTAGTGTTACTTTAATACAGACATTAGTACTGTAAAGTGGATGCTGCCGGAATGAAAGTCTTAAAATATGTGGCATTGTTTCAGAGACCAGGCGGGATACAGTAGGAAACCCGACACTGAAGGCTGGGAGGATGGAGGCCCAGGTCATGGAGTGACAGACCATTCGGCTGAACTGTCCTCTCTTTGCCTTCTTCCCGGCACTTCTAAACTCGTTCTAATCTAGCCGCCACCTCACTGAGCAAGTGGAAACCCTTCTCGATAGTCTGTAATGACTTCCCAGTGATGAGGTGAAAAGGACATAGTGAATTCCTTGTCTGACTTCAACTCTTTATAGCATTTCTGAGACAGTGAACAGAGACTTTTTCTTCCTTGTTGCTCTCTGCTTTCTGGGCTTCTGGCTTTGTCATTTCATCATCGCATCATGGTGATGATTCAGTATTTGTCACCATGCCTTCTGTTCCTTCCTGGGTCTTCTCCCTGGCCCGCTCCTTGCACGTTGGGGGTGCTTGCTGTCCTGCCCTGTGCTTCGCACTCACGTTTCCTCCCTCCACGGATGCTCCAGCACGTGCCTCCTGGGTGCTAGCGGCTTCCGTGTCTGCGTGCTCACCTCTCACGGCCGCTACGGAATAGTCCCCACCTCGGCGTCCACCCAAGACCTCACACGAAGCACAACCGACTTCACGGTTTTTTCCTCCTGCAAACCTGCCTGCTCCTCTATGCCTCGTGTGGGTTGGTTGCTCCACGATTCACTTGTTCCCTGGGCTGTTGAAGTCACTCAGTCTTCTTAAATATCCACATCCCGTTCTGTGGAGCTGCCAATATTCTTCATCCACATTTTGTGACCCAAGTCTAGCTCGTCGTCACCTGCAGCATAACTGTCCTTTTGGGTTCCCTTGCTTTCGGTTCTCGCGTTGTCCACAACCCCATTCTCTGTATCAGGCCCTTAGCGAGCCTCCTAAAGCACGGCGTGACGGTGCCAGTGCCCAGCATAATAAAGTCTGTTTGCGCCCGTCAGCGTACAGGACACAGGAGAAACCCAGTACCCCGCGAGGGCCTGCCTAGGTTTGTAGATTCAGGCCCACAGCCCAGGAATATGCAGCTGCTAAGTTTCCCTGTTCAGATGGGATTTCATAGTGTTGCACCTCGGCATGTACTTTTCTCCTTTGGATGAAAGTCTGTTCTTCTATTATTATGGATATTGTTGTTGTCGTCATTGTTATACTCTGAAAACTTGTGTTGTTATTATGCTAAGTGTATTATTGTTGTTGTTGTTACTGTTATTTTCCGCAATCTTGTAGTTATTTAACAAAACTCACTCGTCAGTTGCACTGGAGGGGCCTCGTAGACACAGCATTGTCCTCTGTTACTTTTGTTTCTGTGCATGATGTGCTCCTATTATTGCTGCATCACACTGTGCCATTAGCAGTTTTTAATCCGCTTGCGTTTGTCTCTCTCGCTAGACTCTGAGCAAAGACCTTGGATTCACGGCACACAGCGCGGTGCTGTGCTCAGCAGCTGCCGTACGTGTTTGTCAAGTAACAGAAGCTCAAGTCAAGGGAGATTCAAAGAGCAATCTCCCATACATAGAACTTCCTTTCCATCACGGGTCTCATAAATTCGTGAATCTAAGTTTCTCCCCAGTTCCTAGACCAGAAGCGTTTACGAGGGAGCATATGCGTAGAGGAAGCAGGGCCAGCTCGGGCCACCTCACTGTCACTTGGTTGGTAATGTCTTTCCACGCCAGGCATGGCAGGAGGCAAAGGGAACGTGCTGACGGGCAACGCGTGGTCCATCAAATGGCAGCATTTAGAGGGAGACTGAGACACAGGGAGGTTTAATGACCTTACCCAAATCACACTTCTGTGATTAAGACAGGATTAGAACTCGGTCAGGATCTAGAGCTTTCCTCTCAGCTGCTGACTATACTGCCATCGTGCAGAAAAAAAAAAAAAAGATGGTGGGAATTATAGGTAGAAGGTCATCACAATAGTCCAAAGTAGAATCTGAAATTGGAGATGAGAGCGCGGCCGGGAGAGGGGAGCGGGTCTGAGCCATGTGTCGGGGGCGTGATGGAGAGACGATGGTGACCAGTGTCGGCGGGTGTGTAGGGGGTGGGTGTGCGGGAGACATGCGGCCCCCACTACCAGCCTCCTGGACTTCACAGCCTGGGTGATCCCCTCCCCTTGGGCTCGGCTGGACCCGGTGACCTGCTCCTAATACAGAGGGGGGGAAATTGATGGGCGTCACTTCTGAGGTTGGGTCACAGACTCTGTGTCTTCGGCCCGCTGGCCCTCTCCCCCTAGAGCAGAGGGTACCTGGGATGGAGCCGCCAGCCTGTCGGGCTGAATGCCGCCTACAACCATGGACACAGCTCGGAAGCTGAGATTCGGCTTCATTTGAGCCCTGGGATGACCGTGGCCTTGACTGACACCTTGATCCCAACCTGGTGAGAAATCCTGAGCAGAAAACCCAGCTCAGCCCCGCCCAGCTCCTGACCAAGGAAACTGACGGACGAGACAGGTGTGGTGTTTTGGCGACTACTTTATTACGCAGTAACATCACTAATACAGGGAATAAGAAAACAAACATCATTATGTTAACATTTCTGAATTGCAACTTTTGAAATTTGTGATTATTAACGAGGGGAATTTTTAATGGTAATATTCAGATACTTCTTAATACTGGTGTGTGGAAATATCATGTGTTAGCTTCTCTTGGCGTATATGATGTGACAGAAGTATTTTTCTTAAACGTATTTATTCATTCTTGGTATAGGTACTACATGAGAATTATAAATGTGTATCTCAATGGTCAAGAAATTATGTAAATGTTCATTAATCATACAGTAATTAGAATACATGGTTAAATTAAACCTCAATTATTGACAGATAGCTATAAAGAATCAAAGCAATGCCCCTTGACCTTACCTTGTATTAACATTTCCTTGTGTAACAAAAGTGCCCCCAATTCCTTGAAAAC
The DNA here is from genome assembly GCF_965194825.1 of Balaenoptera physalus. Classification (NCBI taxonomy): domain Eukaryota; kingdom Metazoa; phylum Chordata; class Mammalia; order Artiodactyla; family Balaenopteridae; genus Balaenoptera; species Balaenoptera physalus. The sequence goes on along the minus strand of NC_138899.1, from coordinate 79,836,512 downwards.
ATGCACAGCATTTGGCTCTTCCAACGCAAATTTAAGTTATCATTTTACATACCCTACAACATAGCAAGTGGCTGCAGCTCCCAGGGTCCTGGCTAATTGCGTGTGTATGTGACTTAATTTAAGTGGCTGTCTTGTTTCGGTCATTACCTTAATACTCCCACCTCCCTCTCTCTGTTTGAAATTACCTCCAGGATGAAACAGAACGCTCTCATTCTAAGGGTAGAAAAACATTCCTTGTGAGCCACTCTTCAGTCACAGGTCAATTTTGATAGCTGGCGTTCCATTGGCCAGCAGGGTGGAGACTGACGGTCTCGTGGCTTGGGGACTCACCGAGGTACTAAATACCCGCCAGAGGACAAAGACAGGTGTCGTCAAGGAGGGCAAGTACCATGGCACATTTTATTGTGAGCTATGGCTGCATGATGAAGTTTGGTTCCCCAACAGACATAAATCACATTCACAGATTAAACTCATTTTCTGTGGCCTAAAGGAGCTTTTCTAGATTCGGTCATTAAATTTTTCGTTTAATCATTTTCATATGTGGAAAAAATGATGTTTTCTACAGAGATGGAATGGTTATCCCTACTCCAGAGAAATTTACAGCATTATATTGCCGGGGCTTAATAGAGATTTAGGTTGCATGTGGGGAATATACCGAAGATAAAATTTAATGGTGCATAGAACCACAAAGGTGACTGGTCCTTGTAAGTCATACGAAAAAGCCGTAAGTGATGAGACTAGCTATCTCCTCACTGAAAGAAAACTGTGAAAACCCAAACTGAAAATAATGCCTGTACCATAAATTTTTATTTCTATGTACTCTTGCCTGTCACCAAGTATCACAAAAGAGCACTCCCTTCATTCTGAGATGTGTTGACTGTAAGTCTATATTTAACACTAAAAAATGACAGCAGGCGGTGTTCTACTAACCTACAATTTAAAAAGATGCTTTCTCCCTCTTTGTACTTTACAACACAAAATAAAAGCAGGTGGATTTAAATGATTTAGTGGGTTTCTCCTAAGTTTTGCTCCTCACAAAGGATCCCCAGACACCCTGTACGTCCCCATAAAACTGTATTTTTTCCGCCTCATTTTGGCACCCAACATGAACTAGCTTTTCTATATGGTGCCTTTTGCTCTGGACCTTTTGTGTCTCTTCACTCCATCCAGCATTTTCAGTCCTATGTTTTTATTCCCTCAATTGTTCAGAACAGGGCTGTCAAATAGAGCTTTCTTGATGATGAAGATATTCCACATCTGAGCTGCCTGAGACGGTGACCACCAGTCATGTGCGGCTATTCCTCCCTCGAAGTGTGACTAGTGCAACTGAGGAGCTGAGTTTTTAATTTCATTGCATTTTAATGAGTTACAATTTAAATAGTCACCATGGGGCTACAGTATTGGATGGTGCAGTTCAGATAATCAAGGGATTTACACGCTTCGTTTAAATGTATTGTTCCTCTCGGTATACAACTCAGTGTGTTCCCTTAGCATTTTATTTATTTTATTTGGTTTTATTGAGTGCTTGTTATGTGTCAGGCACTGTGCAATGTTCATCAACACAGATGAACACTGCATTTCTAATTTCCATTATTTTTATTTATTTCTGAACACTAATTGGCCACCGAGCCTCGCAGAAAACTACCTTTGACCTTAGAGTGACTTGAGGGTGCTTGGAGCTTTCACATGGAACGTCGTGGTTCTCTCAGCGATGTGCCCTTGGCGCTGGGCATCCTGCTGGGATTTCACAGTCAGCTGGGGGCGGTCTCTACCAGGCACAGCCAGTGGAACTGTGCATATGATTCAAAGGAAAATATGTTAAATAAAAGGACTTTTCTGTCTCTCTTTTTTGCCTTTCCCCAAATTCTCTTTGAGATTTTACATTAAAGCAGTGAGATTTCCTTCTAACGGAATAAGAACCTTGTATCTAAAAATATGATACAACTTATCATGAACTTATTTATACAAAACAGAAATAGACTCACAGACATAGAAAACAAACTTATGGTAACCAAAGGGGAAAGGCGGGGAGGGGATTAATTAGGAGTTTGGGATTAACAGATGCAAACTACTATATATAAAATAGATAAGCCACAAGGACCTACTGTACAGCACAGGAAACTATACTCAATATCTTGTAATAACCTATAATGGAAAAGAATCTAAAAAAGAATATACATATGCATAACTGAATCAATTTGCTGTATACCTGAAACTAACATAATATTGTAAATCAACTATATCTCAATAAATTTTTTTAAAAGGACCTCGTATTGTAATGTCTATGGCATTTTCATAGATTCTCTGAAAACTAAATCCCAAATTCCCAAATATAAAAAGACACCATTGAATGCGTTTTACTTAAAAGTATTCAGGTATTATAGTAACAACTAAGTAAATTTTTCAGAACATTTCTGCCTGATTTGATTAAGATCAAATTTATTAAAATATGTCCGAACCAATTAAGTACATTGTGATATAATGTAAAGTACAAAACACCCAGCAATGATAATAATTTCTATCAACATTTCACATCTGCAGTTAACTTAAAGCAGATGCTATAAGACATGGCCCATTGTTTTATATTTGCATGTGACAACATGTTTTGATGTTTGCTTTTTAATTGTAACATCATGTAATGCAGCTTTTAAAAAGTACGTGTGTGGTAAGTGTCAAAGGCTGAGTTAAAATTTTATTTCCAAAACTCTTTGTAGCATTTCCAGTGATCCTATCTTTTTCCATATACTCGACAGGATCGACAGATTTGGATTGCTGAGAATGGAGTTATGGGTTCCAGGCACACACACATTTTGCTTGTGCTGCTTCCTATGTCTAGATGATGAATCAAAATTATCCCTTTTTTATTTTCACCAAGGAACTTCTGTCTAATTCACAGGGGGGGCCGGTGGTCGCCTCGCTGTTCAGAGATGCCCTGTGACTCACACGTGAGGGGCTGGCCTGGGAGAAAAGCTGGGACCCTTTACTTTAGGGAACAAGTAGGAAAATGGGGAGAATCCTCAAATTTTCTTTTTCTTTTTGGTCTCAAAGTGACTGTGCATGGATGTAGAAGAAAAAGCTTTTCCAATTAAGAAAAGTTCTTATTACCATTAAGATGTGTCTGAGCAAAATTGTTTAAAATGTCATGACTGCCTTGAGATAGAATTAAATGAGAGGCATATTAGAATGTGAAAGTACCTTTTATTAACATACTTTTTAAAGTTTATTAAAGTAAATATTTCCACAGAAACCATAATTCAATAGCACAAGTGGAACTAGGTTAAAGGAAACACGCGGACATCAGATCTGGTGCCTTGGGCCCCACCTAGTTCTTGACTTTCTATAAACATTTGCTGGTAACACGCCCAGGTGGGCCAGAACGCAGACGCCCCTTCTTCATGGCATCCTTGCGCCCATGGTCCCTCTTTACTGCATCTCTTTCTTCCTTCCTCCCTATGACGCCCTCACCATGCAGTTAATCAGTAGGTGCTGTGCGAGGGTCCCTCTCCCATCCCCATGCACTTCTCCAGCAGGGGGCCTGTGAAGAGACTGGGGCCCAGCTTCCAGGAGCCCCGCAGGGTCCCCACTGGAGACCCAGACACGGCGTTTCGCAAAGAACTGACGACAAGGCCAGAGACAAACGCAGAGTCAAGGCTCAAACACATAGTCCAAATCCAGGGCTCTGGGTCGATGGTTACAACCAGTCCCAGCAAGGAGATCACAAGGAGGGACAAAAGGACAGGCAAGGTGTTGGCCCAGAGAGGGCACAGGGGCTGGTAGAAGATGTTTCACTTCTACACAGACTCTGCGACCTACGGGCATTGGAGCTATTTTGGAAAGTAGGAGGAGACCTATGTGTATAATAAATGGTCTTATCAAGGAGCTCTTGGTGAGGAAATGTATTGCTTGTTGCTAAGAAGAAATCATCATAGGTTCAAAAGATACTGACGGGTAGGGTCTAGTTGAGGTGGAAATGATCCTTATAAGAATGGGACACACTTTCTTTGCAGAACATGGTCATCACTAGTCCACACATGTGATGTTGTTTGTTGTTTTCCTTATTTTTCTCACAGAGGCAATTCCTGCGTCACTCACTGAATTGCCGTGTGGTTGATCCACCTGGAGAGTTTTCAAAGAGTAAATCACAGGGTTGGACGGTGCTACGGTGTGGTTCCTCCAGGCCTCATAACAAAGGGGTCCAACTGACTTACAGCCCATTCACGTGTAATGGCCTTGGCCATTACTGCAGTGCACGCGTGCACACACACACACGCACACACACACGCACACACGCACACACTGCAGCCCTTGTGGAGATCTGACCATCAGCTTGGCAAATAGACAAATGATTCCAAATTCTGAAATACGCCTCAAGAATATAGAAATGGAGTCTTCATCATGACAGGAGACTTCATCATTCTGCTCTAAATTACGCCTTTTATGAAAATTCTCCAGGTTATTTTTACAGACTGCGAGGACAGTTGGAAACTGGTTGATGGTTAAAGATCAAACTGGAGAGGAAGAATATACCTTATTTTCCACATAGAAAATTAAGCAACCAGTTCCTATCAAATATATGTGTGGTTCTTACGTAAAGATAGAGTCTGTGTGTGTGTGTGTGTGTGTGTGTGTGAGATGTATTTTCGGCTTTCTTCCTCTAGCAATAATAGACACAGAGAATGATGCCAAAGGGAATTTTCTCTTGTTTTTTTTCCTTGTTTTCCACTGAAATGTGCTAAAAATCTTCACATACAATAGCATGTGTAGTGGACTAAGATGGTTTCTTCCTGGGTTACTTACTTGAGGATCAAGGCTTTTACATTGTTCTAACTGCATTAGTTTTTAACTGTTGAGGGTGAAGGCCTCTTTGAAAATCTTATTAAAGATGTGGACTCTCTTCCTAGAAAAAGTATATAAACATACTTGAAACCTTGGCCCACGGGACTGCCACCCCGGGTCTCTCCCACAGGGCACACAGCTGAAGCCTGGGGTTCTCAGGGTGGTCCCCAGACCAGCAATGTCAGCATCACTTGGGAGTTTGTTAGCGAGGCAGATCCTTGGGCCACTCCCCAGACCCACTCAATGAGGAAATCTGGGGGTGGCCTGGAAATCTAGACTTAACAGCGTGATACTCATGGATCCTGAAGTTTTGAGGACTGTTGTCCCACGGAGACTTGGAGCTAGGAATACAGCAGCTTCTAGGGAAGCAATCAGTGCTCCTGCAGGGCATAAACCCTCACCTGGATGATGAAAGAGGACACATGTCTCTGGGTGGATCGAGAGGAAGTTAGCCCTTCCTTCTGACATTGGAAGCCATCGGGAATCCATTTTGGCTCCGTATAGAATGATGATCCGGTTTAACACTCCTCTTGTTCTTCATGCCACGAGCACCCAGCACCCAGCATAGGGTCCAGCTCAACACAAACACATCAGTGTATGTAGCAGGTTCAACCGTTGTAGAGTATGTGTCTACAGAGTCTTACACTCAATCTAACGATACAAAAGCTATACCAAAAAGGACAGATTCTGTTTGACATGTGTGGAGATACATAGAAAACACTAGGAGAATTCTTGAAATATAATCTAAATGATGACAAACATCCTATGAATTGTCTGGTCGCGACGTGTAGAAGCGCCTCGAAGGTTTGTGACTGTTGGTGTCCAAGGAAGTACTTTTGGTAAAGTGAGAAATCACAGGAATTAAAATCTGAAGATCTCGGCTCGAGCCAGCTCCACGGCTCACAGGAGCTGTGCAAACCTGTACAATTGCTTAACTCCCTCGAGCCTTGGTTTCCTTCTCTGTAAAATGGAGCTGATATTATCTACCTCACAGGAATATAAGGAGGACCAAGCTTAACACATTGTCTAACATGTGGCATGTGTTTTTCCATAAGTATGTCTTCTTCATTTTTCCCCAGCTAGAGTATTTATTTTCATCTTTCCCCACTCCCCTGCCCTAGCCCAATATATCAATTCTTTTTATATGAGGAGTTAGTCCAGCATAAACTTTCCAATAGGCTATTGAATCAACTTGGTATAATACAATATTTAGGGCGTATTTCTATCAGTATACCTTTAAAAGAAAATAAATGCAGAACATCTGCTTTATTGCTTTTCTAGATTAAAAACAATCATCCTAAAGGAGTAGGGGTCTCAACTTTCTGCATCTTGATCTTACTGGAAAGAATGTAAAAGAGTTTAAGAGGCAGAATCACTTTATGTCTCTAGAGACTTTTGTGTTTCCCTCATTTCGTAGGAGAACTGGGAGTAACTCTTGCATTGGACATAATTTCACTTGGATTGAATTAGATCATTTAAGCATTTTGCCTCTATGAGACTTCTTTTTGAAAACGCCTTTTGATGGGAAAAGGGAGGGGAGATCTGGGTGACTTCTGGAATGCTTTTGACACATGTCTCTGTGAGCCGAGGATAATGGATCTTGTTTTGGGGGAAGGTTCTGTAGCATCTTGCTACTCAATACATGCTCCACAGGGACCATCAACATTGGCCACCCTGGGGGCTGTTCAGAAATGCAGAATCTCAGGCCCATCCTCAGAGGTACAAAACAAGAATCTGCAATTCAACAACATTCTCAAGTGATCTGTACTCACTTTAAAATTGGGGAAGTGCTAATCTGGTGTTTGCTTTTGACAAAGTGTAACCTTTGGTATCTGTGTGCCTACTTGTGATATACTAAGGGAGGATTTCCTAGGCTATTAGAATGAGCCTTCCTTTCCATAGAAGGAGGGAAAATCAAATATGATAGAGCACTTCCTATAGCCTCCCAATGGACCCAACATTCAAACTCGGGTCTAAGAGCTTTTCATCAAGCCATATTATCTATGGGATATAAAAAAGCAAGCGTTTAGAACTCAAACCCCCAGAGACCCAACCCTGAGCGAGAGTGTGAGGCAGGGCGTTAGTTCATGCTGTCCCCATGTCACTGTCCTGCACACCCTCCATCCCAGCCTTAACCACACCCTCTTACTCCTTCTGTTTCTTTCTCACTGAAGAATTCCTTAAGCAGTGACTGTAGCATATCTATGAATGGAGTTGCCTTTCCTAGAGATCTTTATTACAGCCTTTTAAAAACTGAGGCCCCCAAAGTCTTAATACCCAAAGGAGGGTAAGTATAACTGTGAGATTCTAGGCATCATAATGGATTGAGCTTTGGAAGTAAGATCCCCCATCTTGAACTCTTTTTTGTTTTGATTCGTTTTAAATTCAATTTTTTATTTTAGATTGGAGTATAGTTAATTTACAATGTTGTGTTAGTCTCAGGTGTACAGCAAAGTGATTCGATTGTACATATACATGTATCTATTCTTTTTCAGATTCTTTTCCCATATAGGTCATTACAGAGTATTGAGTAGAGTTCCCTGTGCTATACAGTAGGTCCCGTTGATTATCTATTTTATATATAGTAGTGTATGTATGCTGAATGCTTTAAAACACACTAGGGACGTGTCTGTTGGTTTGTAAAGTCTGTTTAAAACCCAAGAACTGTGTCTGTGTCAGAGATGTAGGGGAGGCTGCCATGTGCACACTTGGGGTCAATTTTCTTCTTGGGTTTACCATCTTGCAAGGTTTCCACCAGCAGGAAGCTACGGTGGACCCAAATTTGTAATGTAGCTGGTGCCCCCTGCTGGAATAGGGTTTCTTAAATTTCCATCTCTTGGGGTGTCTGTGCCAGCAGCCCTGTTAAGACAACAGCCTTGCCAACATAGCCTACGGGCATCTGGGTAAGTCATTTAATTAACCTCCGCTTCAGGTCTCTGACATGTAAGAGTGGGGTAACAATAGCAGCCAATCCTAAATTTCTTGTTGAAAGGTAGAATTAATTAGGGAAGACAGTAAAATACTTTACGAAAACCAAGGACTGAAGAGTGATAAATGTTTGAACATGCCTCTGCTATTCTTGGGCAGGAAAATGACCACGTGATATGTATTCTTATTAAACCTGCTGTTGCTAATTTTATCTCTATTAATTCTCACTACTCTCCAAGTTGAAATGCATAGACACACCTCACACGTCCCAGTTGATGTTATATAAGCTAACGGATCTGGGTTATCGTGGGCTCTAGCGCATGGGTGTGGGGAGGAGGGGTTTCCATGGGTGTGGAGAGGACGGAGGGCCCCAGTCCGTAGGTGCATCTCGGCACCGCAGGTATGACACTTTGGAAGTCTGCTCTGATCTGTGCTTTCACTGATAAGGGAGCATGCTATCTCTCTGCACAACAGTGAGAGTGCCGTTAGGATCCCAAAGAACGAGTTCCCCTGGAAGACAGAAGGGAGTAGAAGATTGAAGATGACCTTCCTGATACAGGAGAAAGAAGTGTCCTCTCCTTCTGGTCGAGCAGCTGATGGGAAAAAGAAGAGAGAATGGATTTGAGTGAAAAGGTCAGCGTGGGTCCCGTTTCCTTCCTTGAACTAGAACCCCAGTGGGGCAGGGGGAAGTCTGCAGACAGAGTAAAGATCTAGGAACTTTCCAGGAGCAGTGGCTATAGCTGGGGGGCTGCTTGTCTCCAAGAGGAGTTGTGCTCATGTTTGCATCCTGCCTGAGGCACCAGCGGCAGAAGCACAGGGGTGAAACAGGCAGGCCTGTGGTTCCCGCTGCCTGTGTGCGGTGTGCCAGAGATCAAGAAACAATCCCGGTGGGAAATGGTGAAGGAGTGAGTGAGCCTGGGCTTAAGACCAAGGGTGCAGTTTGCTAAGCCTTCAGGATTCGGGGCAGGTGGCTGGGACCATGGATTTCGGCAAGGAGAGCCATCACAATGCCCGGATGGTCCTGGAATCAGACACACCATAGCGGCTGTGGGCTGGCGGGTAGACAAGATCACCCACCCGCAGCAGACACTTGAGGATATTATAGATCCGGACGACCCTGCTCTCCGGCCACTCAGGCCACAGCAAGACTACAGTAGGTCCACTCCAAGTGCCCAGATGCTGTCTAGGAGGGATAAGGACCACTGAGGATTCACCCAAATAAATAGTAAATTATTGGATCAGACTAAATTCACCAGACTGAGAAAGTAGATCAGCCCCAAGAAGTGAAGAAGCTCTCGTGCACAGCCTACTTTAGTGTACACATTTGTGGCCCCTCTACATGCCTCAAAAACTGTACCAAAAATGCACGGATTTCCACCAGTGGCCCAACTAGTTTAAGTATTATCCAGTACAAAAGTGTTGTATTGATACTGTTGCCTGCACTGTAGAACTTGTTACAAAGGACCTGGTCTGGGTTAACCTATGAACTAAATGGACTTTTGTAGGCCCTCAAAGACGTAAAGTGGCCCTTACCACGTGATGTCCAGTTAATAAAATTATTATGGGATATGACATAAACAGAAAGGATATATGCCATGCATGGAGAAGAAATCGGCAATGGAGGATTTCAGTTTAGATAATAGCCAAATTTGTTTTCTGTAATGGTACAGAGGTCTGAGCAAGAACCAAGAAGCCAGATTCACTGACATTTAGAAACAAGAGGAATCTGGGCTGTTCTCTGGGTTTTTTTGTTGTTGTTATTGTTGTTGATACTGCTTTACAGACTCAAGGCCCACTTTTAAAATAAATGTATGGGACATATACACACTACCATGTGTAAAATAGACAGCTAGCAGGAAGCAGCCGCATAGCACAGGGAGATCAGCTCAGAGCTTTGTGACCCCCTAGAGGGGTGGGATAGGGTGGGTGGGAGGGAGACGCAAGAGGGAGGGGATATGGGGATGTATGTATATGTATAGCTGATTCACTTTGTTATACAGCAGAAACTAACACACCATTGTAAAGCAATTATACTCCAATAAAGATGTTAAAAATAAATAAATAAATAAATGTATGGAATGGACAGATGGAGAAAGTATGTTTTCCTACTTAAAGCCATTGTCAGTGAGGTTGATACTAATGACATCGCTATTATGACTTGCCATTTCGTCTAATATTCATTCACTTAACTAAACAGCAGGACTGAAAAAACCCATGGGTTTTGGACAAGCGAGTCCCTGGGACTTCCAGTCTGGACTGGACCGTGTAGCCCCATCTCTTCCTGCTCTTCCCTGATAAATACAGCTACACATCCTGGAAATAAAGCAGTAGACAACCAGAGGACAAAGTGAGAGGAGGAGTGAAGAAGACAGACTGACCGGCGACCCCTGAGAGGAGGGAACCCACGGGGGTGTCCATCCGGTGACGCGGCCGTCAGGCCTGGTGTTGCCTGACACGCAGCTGGGCAGGAGGTCGACCCTGGTCCAAGGGGAGTCCTGCTGGAAACGTCACTGACCACCTGGAGACACCTGGCAGGAGCCCTTCTACAACAAGCCCACCTGTCTGGAAAGTGCCTTTCACCTCGACCTCAAAGCCAACACTAATTAACAATGATGAGAGACTCAGGTTTTGTATGGATGTCAATGTAAAACCTAAATAAAATGTTAACAAATAGGACCCAGAATCACATTAGAAGAATAATATACCATGGACGGTGGGTTTATCTCAGGAATACGGCCTGTATAATATTCACAAATTATTAATACACAATATTATAGCACGGGTTTACCATGTCACTTGGCACTTGGCAACCACTTGGTAAAGTTTTGTGAGATGGATGAAGTCAAACAAGCTGGAGACCAGCAGCCTTGGCCATGGGGGAAACACCCACTATAAGGTGTGCCGTGATCTGTGAACGGTCCGTGTACTGCCTGCTAGCAAGCAACCTCCTGTGGGGACCAGGAAAACAAATCGCAGGAATGAGAGGAACGGCAGGCCTTCCCGATGGAGTATCGGCCCGGATTCCGCTCTCAGGAAAAGGGAGCAGCCGTCCCTGACACAGTTGGGAATATCTTTTTAGTTTTTGAGTAATTCTCAGTGTCAGAGCCATTTAAATTTTCCGAACGTGCAATGTAAAACAAGTGCTCAGCTGGGGAGAAAAGTCCAAGAGGAGAAAAGACTAGAGGCTGCAGACTTGTTTCCACTAGTCGGTGGCCAATAAATGATGTCTAGACTCTGTGTCTTGCCCCATCTGGAGGGTTCTTACATAATAAACGAATCGGAGGAAAACAGTGAAGGGCCGGAGAAACAGCGGGCTGTCCGCATTTTGCTTCCTTTATGATGTCCTTGCTGACAGGAAGACAGCTCTTCTACTGAAGCCAGTGAACCCCATGAAAACTGCCTTCTTCCCAGCCATTCTCCCCCCTTGACTAGCCAAGCGGTTTGGGGTCGCCAAGTCATATTTTGGCTCAGGACTTTCTTATACTCTGAGAATTCATACCAAGAATATTATATACATTTTCTGACTTCTTTTTTCAGAGCCTGAAACCAAAGAAATGTTTAAACGTTTTATTATCTCTCTCTGGTGATTATGTCTGTGTAAGTGATCAGTGTTTTCTAAGGGAGAGAAAACGGCAGATTTTGTTCGGGGAAGGGAGCAGAAAAGAGAGAGCGTGTTTCTTGTGCAACTGCGAGTGAATGAAATGAGAGTGACGGAGAGGGCGCGGGACTGCCTCCCGACCTCGGACGGTTCCTTACATTTGGGTAGACTGCAGCTATCTACGCTTTACTGAGTTTTCTCTGTTGCCCAGGTTCTTGCGCAAATGAGAACAAGTCTCTTCATGCCCGAGGCCTTCCTAGGGGGAGGGGTGCTGTCCAAGGGGGAGGGCTCGGGCCCAGGAAGGAACTTGGCTCCTCACAGCGGGCAGGAGCGGAGCTCTTGGAAGTTTCCGTGGCGTCCTGTGATGCCCCTCGGCCCCGTCTCCTGCATCTTCGCGTGGCTGGAAGGAGGGAGGCTGCGGGAGGCTTTGAGAATGGTTCCTGAGCGGTGCGGTCCCAGCTCGGCTGCTGTCCCGGGCACCTGTGGTTGGCCCTGGGCCCTGGAAGGTGCAGTCCGCGTGCCGGCCTGGGAGGTCACGGCCTGTGTAGGGACCGAATTGTGTCAACGGCTGCAGAGCCGTACACACCTATGACTCTGCTCATCAGTAGAGACGTTTCTGCTACTTTGTTTGGGGGGCATGTGACACACTGTGACGGGACAGGACATAAAGGCACGAAGCCCGTACTGCTTTGGTCAGAGGCACACAGCTCAGCGCTCCCTCTTCGATTCCCCACGGCTTTGTTTCTAACTGGTACGTTTCCGCGTCTGACTGTCTTGGGCTGGCGGGTCCCGCCGCGCGCCTGGAACAGGGAAGCAGCTGTGACTCACGCTTTCCTCATCCTCCGACTTCTAGGTCTTCATGCTTCGCTCACACCCGAGAGTCTGGCGGCTGCAGCTCCGCACGCCGCCCTCTTACAGGCGTCTTTTACTTGCCATCACCTCTAAAACCTCAGTGTTTTAACAAGAACGGCAAGTACAACACTGACACCTGCCGTGGGCTCAAGGGCAGGGGGAGCGGCTCATTCTTTCCTGGCCGCTAATGCTTAGAAGGAAAGCTTGGGCTAGATAGGGCTCAATAAAATGCGGTGTCTGCTGAGCTTCCGTTTAGGTGAAATTCCTCCAGAATTAGACCCCGAGACAAGGATCTGAACGCGTATAGTTTGGCGGCGGGGGGAGGTCCGGGGTCAGGATAAAAGGAGGGGTGAAGTGATACAGGGAAGGGAAGGCAGCCGATAAAATGTACCTTATCCAACCTACTACCACAGGGCCCACGGGAGCTTAATCCCACCGAGAAATTCTGGGACACATTGTAAAACACGTGCTTCCGAATTTTCCCACCCAAGAGGCAATGGAGCCAGTGCGATTAACCAGCAACTTCTGAAAGTAGATTAAGGGCTGTTTCCTGGAGTGTTCATTCCCTGCCACTTCCAGCCTGCCTTGCTGGGACCAGAGTGACCTTCCACGGCTCAGGAACTAAATGCCCTCGGACACAAAGATGCGGATAGAAGCAGCTGGAAATCCACCAGACACACTGACAGCCCAAGGTCGTCCAAGGGCACAGATAGGATCTGCTCCAGTTAGTTGTTTCTAAGTGAAAGTAGTTGTTTATTGTACTGATGTCTCTGGCTATAATTTTAAGGCTATCAATGACATTTTTATCACAGTCATTTCAGTAATATAAAAATAAGTGCTATTTTAATAAAGCCCAAATTATCTCTTTTTTATCCCTCATACTTTTGGTGTCATGTCTAAGAATCCACTGCCAATTCAGGTCATGAACGTTTGCCTCTGTTTTCTTCTAAGACTTTTATGGTTTCAGTGCTTCTATTTAGGTTGTTGATTGACTCTGAGTTAACTTTGGTACATATGTGAGATAAGGGGTCAAGTTCACTCTTTTGCGTGTGGATATTCAGTTGTCTCAGCACCACTATTCCTTCCACACTGAGTGATCTTGGCGCCCTTGTCAAAAATCCACAGGCCATGATGTATGGTTGATTTCTGGACTTTCAGTTCTACTCCATTGGTCTAAATATCTATTCCTATGCCAGCACTACATTGTTTCGATCACTGTGTCCTTGTAGCAAGTTTTGAAATTGGGAAGGATGAGTCCTCCAACTTTGTTCTCTTTTTCAAAATTGTGTTGGGTATTTGGAACCCCTTATAGTTCCATATGAATCTGATGAACTGATTAACCATTTCTGTAAAAGAAAAGACCACTTGAGTTTTGATAGGGGTTGCACTGAATCTGCAGATCACTTTGGGCAGTATTGCCATGTTAACAATATTAAGCATTCTAATTCATGAATATGGGATGTTTTTCATTTATTTAGGTCTTTTAAAATTTCTTTCAGAAATTAAAACAGTTTTACAGTTTCCACTACACAAGGCTTCCACCTACTTAGTTGATTTTATTCCTAGATATTTCATTCTTGAATGCTATTGTAAATAGAATTATTTTCTTTCTGGATGGTAATTACTGGTATACAGAAACACTGGTATTGGCATGTAGATCTTGTACTCTGCAATTTGCTGGATCATTTGTTAGCTCCAGTTTTTGTGCAGATGCTTTGGGATTTTCTATATATAGGGTCATAACATCATGAAAAAAGATAGTTTTACGTCTTCCTTTTCAATTTGGATAACTTGCATTATTTTTCTTGCCTAATCTATCTGGCTGTAACTTCTAGCACAGTGAAATCAGGGATCTGTGTCTTACTCCTGATATTGGGGGAAAGCTGCTAGTCTTTCACCATCGAGTATGATGTTAGCTGTGGGTCTGTCATAAGTACTTTTCATTATGTTGAGGATACATGATATTCTATTCCTGTTTCTGAATGTATATTATGAAAGGGTGTTTGATTTGGGGAAATGCTCTTTTGCATTTCTGTCGAATTAGATGATCATGTGACTTTTTCCCCTTCATTCTATTAATGTCATTTATTACATTGACTGATTTTCAATGTAATACTGAAATGTTGAAACACCCTTGCATTCCGAACTTTTGTACATCAAAAGACATTATCAGGAAAGTAAAAAGACAACGTACAGAATGGGAGTAAATATTTGCAAATCGTATGTCTAAAAGGGGTCTAGTATCTAGAAAATATAAAGAACTCTTACAACGGAGGGGAGAGGGTTAATCACCAAGCCAGCCATGGTACAACACCAAATTCCTAAAACTGTACACATGAGAGGCCACATTCTGCGAAACTGTGGTGGTTTGAAAGCAATCCCCTGTGCTCATCTATGGAGGGAAAAACGATGTTTTCTATGAATCAGGCGCCAGTTATTGGAACTGTGTTTATGGCTCTCAACTTGGCAGAAATGCTTTTAATAACTTTTTAATATTTTATCTTGGCATTATGGATTCCTGGCCCCCATTAGTAATTGTTTCCTGCTTTGTACAGGTCTGGCTGAGATAGTGATTTCAGGTTTTTATCAGTTCCCTTATTTGCTCTTACAGCTGAAGAGTGACGGACAAATGACGTTGCAATATTATCATCCATATTAATAGTCTACTTAGGATTTCATATTTGAATTAGGGATTTTATGTGTATTTTTTGTGTTTATATATGTTACATATAAACATTAAAGAAAATTTAGAAAACAGAAATGAATTATAGGAGAAAGTTAGAATTAGCCATTACCCAGAGATAACTGTTGGTTAAATGTTAAGAATATTTCATTCCAGACTTTTCTATATACATAACTATGAACTTCATAAACATATATATTATAAATTTGCATTCATGCTGTTTTGTATCTCACTTTTTATTTAAAAGGGATTGTGAATATTTTTGCATGCAATTAGACAGTTGCTGTTTTATTACATTCCTGGCTCTTACCTTTAATTTTTATCTTCGTATATATACAATGTATTTTGTTTCCTTGTATATTCTCTAGTGACATACAGAGCCCATGGTAGGCCTTTTTTTTCCTTCTTCTTTTTTTAATTGAGGTATAATGAACACATAACTTTATATTAGTTTCAGGTCATGATGGGCTTTTATATGTACTAGTGGTTAACTTTAAGTTTTTCAAATATATTCTTAACTTCTGTATTGTCAGTCAATGAAACAGGGAGTTCTGAGTTCTTTCTGTGTAAGAAAATTAAATAAACATCCTTTTGCTTCCATATTCTGTTTTCTTCGATAGCTTAGTCTTTGTCATTTAAAGTCTAGGATTTTAGACTTTCAGTAGAATTATTTTTTAATGTATAGATTATCTTCTTTAAGAGTTATTAATGGCTTGTTTTGTACCAACATATATCGTATAATTTGATGGTGGTCATTATTTTCTCTCAGGATATTAAGGTTAGCATCTCATCCTCTGATTTACATTGTTGCTTTTGGGACGCCTGCTGTTAGTCTAATGGTCATCCATCTGTAGGTCATTTGTTTTTATTTCTGATGCTTTTGTGATGTTCCTTTCTGTCTATGGCTCTATGTCACTTCATTATGGTATCGTGTTTCTTGATTTTGAAGTCCCTCCCTTCCTTCCTTCCTTCCTTCTGATAATTAAAATGATCAGATTTTAGGTTGTATTCAATTTTAGGTTGTATTCAATTTTAGGTTGCTTTTGCCGAGTCTCACTCACACTGGATTTTTTTCCTAATTTGTTTTGTGATTTTCTTTTTACTTGTCAGTATATGATTCCTGAAACTTTGTGAAAATTATTTGAGGTCTGGGTTTCAGAGAGTTTTTTCTGTCATTCACCTGGGACAAGCTAAAACTAGATACTGTCCCTGGATTTTTGGAGGTCATGGAAATAGTGTGTCCTCTAGCCCCCAAACACAGATAAGGTCGCCTCTCTGCTGTGAATTCGAACAGAGACGGCTTGCAGTTCTCCTAACTAACCATGTCCTCTCTTACCTGCCACCTTGCTTTTGCTTAGAGTCTGCTCTCTCTTTTTCAAGACTAGGCAAGCATATCCTAACCAACCAGCCCTACTCAGATTAATTAAGGTTTCCTCAGGCTGGTGCATCACCTAGTTCTTAGCAGTTTTTTTTTTTCCCCTTAAATAAATAAATGTATTTTTTTTGGCCATGCCTCGCAGCTTGTGGGATCTTAGTTCCCCGACCAGGAATGGAACCCATGCCCCCCTGCAGTGGAAGCGTGGAGTTTTAACCACTGGACCATCAGGGAATTCCCTCTTAGCAGTTTTGACACTGTATTTCAATCATCTGAAACCTTCCTGAAAGCAGGCACTCTATCTTTTCCATCTCTTATCCTCAGGGCTGAGCACAGTCTTTGCCACATCCTAGACATGTCATAAATCTTTGCTGAACAAATGAATAAAGACAGTTCAAAATTAATAAAAACAAAAACATAATACTCCCCTGTTGCTGATGGCTTGACTGTAGCATCACATTTCAGGCCCAATGGTGAAGAATAATTGAACATATTTACCAGTTCCTGTCATCAGGGACAGTTAAAAACAAATTACTGCTCAAACCAAAATCGTGATATTGGGAGAGACTTCTCGGGATTACTGAGTGGGTAACACTAAACAACACATGCAACAAACTCACTCATCTCATTATGTGGGGACCATGGAATGCGTAGCTTAATCATCCCAGTGGAATTGTCTCCGAGCAGCTCTTTCCAAAAGCCAAAGTTGATGTCAGTAGAAAGAACAGCCTGTAGCTCCCTGACGGCCGCCTGACCTTGTGCTCCTGACACACCTCTGCACACATTTGGGGGTTTCTGGGAGGTGGCCTCTTGATGCAATTGTGCGGATCTGAAATTGTTGTTTTGGGGAAGTACGGATTCTGCCTCTCCAGCTTTTCCTGCACCAATCTGTAAAACGTGGTTAGAATACAAGCAAATTTCCTTGATTTACATCAGGTTTGTCATCTACACTGTTGGCATCTCAAGCTTTGGCTGTTCTTTTGATGAATAACACAAAAACACTCACACTCCAGTCGCTTTTCAGCTTTTTATGATTTGCCAAAAATCCAGCTAAGAAAGTGGACCTTCAAAGGGGAAAGTATGAGCAGTGTTAACTATTCCTTCTTTTAGAGCCCAAATCTCTATCTCTGTATCACATCAGAGTATCAGAAAGTCAAGACCTGCAGTTTATTCCCTTGGATGTCCATAGAAACTTTTATAGTTCAAGAATAGATGCCTTGATTCAAGGTCAGGGTAAGAAATGAACATGAAGAATTTGTTGTTGAAACCAGACCTTACCCTAACCTACGCGATAGATTGCTTCTTATTTAGCCTAGTGATGTTTATGGAGCACTTATTGTTCCAAGAAAAGTTTATCTTTTCAAGAACTAGTAGACTATCATTAGTTACATAACTCAAACTATGCTGTGCCTTGAACTTCCTTCTTTACTTTTGCTGCCAGAAAGTTTAAAAGTAATTTGGGGGCTCAGCTGCAGTGATTTTCTTTTAACCTCACATTTCTAGTGCAATTCTCTCTCCTCCACTCTTTTCCCGTCCTCCTGATTCCGTTCTCTTCTTGGTTCTTATTATCTCACCCCTATTCAATCTTATTAGGGTTTAAACATTATATTTCGTGACCTGAAAAAGACAAGTTTCTTTATAATAAATAGGGGTGCAGCAGCGTTGCATTTGTATTCTTTGTCAACCAGCGGTCCAGGGCAGCATTAAGAGTCTTAAAGATCATGATGAAATACACCAAGTATTTCTGGCTTAAAGGAACTTAGTGTCAGGTGGAAACTGGAATACCTGGGCTCTGCAAACTCGAAGTCCCGAACAATGAAGCTATTTTTAAGGGCTTAGCTGCTTTTCCTCAGTTCTGTTGTATTGTGAGATTGGCTGAAGCAGCATTGCTGACATGGCATTTAGAGTTGGCTGTAGCATGACAAAGGCCATCATTCTGGGCCACCATCTCTCGTCCAGCAAAAACAACTCAGAAATTAGGAGCTTTTATTTTTTTTTTGCCAGTTGGATATGATGGTAGCACAGGTTACCTAAGTTTCTGAAGCATCTAAGCTAACATATGACCTGTCACATCTATGTAAAAGTTTTTAATAAAGGCCCATTTATGTATCAATATCATCTGTTAGCAAAGAAGGTATGATGATGACTTATTGAAACACAATCTAAATGATTTTGAAACAACAACAATAGGCATACTAAATTGCAGCCCAGCAATCGAGAGGGTGGATATTTTAGAAGATAAGAAATATCCTACCTTATAATCCCTGTAGACTATGTAGTGTGTGTGTACCATTCACACAATCATCTTGTTCAGTTTTCACAATGCTGTGCGTTGACTAGGGCAAGATTAGTACCTAAGATTCTATGGTTCAGAAAACTCAATTCCAATTCTAAGTCTCTGAGACAGCAATTAAAATAAGTAAACTAGATTTACTTGTATCATCATATATATATATATATATATATATATAAAAAACTAAAATAATAATTAATAAAAGTTAATTGCAATGCATGCAAACATACTTCAGGAATAATGATTACACTTGGGGGGATATACAGAGGATGAGATGGACAGTTGTATCTATAACATGTCGTGCAAAAAAACAAAATATAATAAATAAACAAGGAAAAAGCTAATATTCCTTTAATCTGGATTGTGAGTATATAAGTGCCTGTTATAACGTTTTTTTGATGTTTGAAACATTTATTTCAAATAATTAAAATTTTAAATTAAAAATCCTCTATGTCTTTGTGATCTCATCACTTATCCATGGTCACATGGATAGGAGTTTGATTGGAGCTCTTCCTACAAAAAATATGTCTGCCCAGAACATCAGAATGTGGCTTTATTTGGAATAAGTTCTTTGCAGATGTAACTAAGGTCAAGATCTCAAGATGAGATCGTCCTGGATTAGGGTGGGCCCTAAAACCAATGACAAATGTCCTAAAAGACAGAGAAGGAAAAGAAACAGAGATACAGGGGAGGAGGCCGTGTGACGATGGGGCAGAGACTGGGGTGACGTGTCTACAAGCCAAGAACGCCTGGAGCCACCAGGAGCTGGAGAAGGAAGGACCCTCCCTGGAGCCTCCAGAGGGAGCCGGCCCTGCCGACATCTTGATTTAGTACTTGGCCTCCAGAACTGTGAGAAAACACATTTCTGTTGTTTTAAGCCACCAAGTTTGTGGTGATTTGTTATGGCAGCCCTGAGAAACTGATACAGAGGGAAATATAAGACACTCGCTGCATTTCCAGACTCGAGTGCCTCTTGCATTTACTTCTAGAGAGATTCCAGGAAGCCAAGCAGCCAAGATGCAGACTTGCCAGGCTCTGCCCCATCATGGGTCACGCACAGGTGCTTGGAGCCTTTATAAATACACAGGGAACGATGCCTTTCCAACAGCAGCAAAGGTGGATGGTTTCCTGGAAGATGGTGAGGAAAAGAATGTTCTTCTTTTCCATTTAAAGGTTTTTCAGGAAAATGTCCAGATTTCTCTGTGTTCTTCCTTTACCATTTGCAGGACTTAAACAGACACCCAACTCAGGCTGCCAGACGAATCCTACACTTGGGAGTCCTGTCCTGGGTGGATGGAGATAAACATGGGGCCCTTGGGAGGTCAGATGTGGAGCCAGGGTCAGGCCAAACCCTGAGCATGAGGTCAGGGCTGGGCTCGGCCAGTGTGACCCTGGATCCTGAGGCGGGAGAGCAGCTGGGGACCAGGCAGGGAGACTGCAGGCTGGCGCACGCGGTCGACCCCTCGGCCGGTGCAGTTGGAAGCCGGGGACTCCGCTCTCAACCTGTCCACCCCTCCCAGCCGAGCAGCAGGGCGAGCCCCGTGTGTCCTTGGCCGCTGCCCGCTAGCTGAGCTCAGCTGGCTCGGCCAGAGAGGCTTGTCTGAGCTTCCTCGCTTTCTTGGCAGGAAGACCAGAGAAAAACATCAGCTTTGGAACGAGCCTGCACTGGCGAGTGCAGCTCACTGCTCTGTGGACAGCAGATCGTTTTTCCATCTGTGTGTGAGGCTTGCATGTGGCCTACAGGTTGGTGGGTGTAATGGACCCACCCTTGCGCTTTGGTCTCGGTTCCACAAGGAGTTGATGTTTCTTGAGGGGGCTTGAGGTCACCCAGCAGATTGCTGGTATTTCACCCAAGTGGGCCAATGCTTTTGCTTCTTTTTCATTTTCTTTCCCTCTTTCTTTCTCTCTCTTCCCCTCTCTGTTTTCTTTCTCTGTCCCTTTCTCTCACTTTCTTTCTTTCCTTCCTCCCTCCTTCCCTCCTTTCCTTCTTTCGTTCTCCCTCCTTCCCTCTTCCTTCCTTCCCCATCCTCCCTTCCTTTCTCATTTTTTTTTTCTTTCCCTCCCTGTCTGGATTCTGTTCTTCTCCTGTGTCCATGAGCAACGGGCCTTCAGTGGGCTGCGGTAGGGCAGCTGGGGAGCCATAGGGTTGAGAGGTTCTCAAAGCATCATAGATCAAACCCCTTCTTAAAAATATCAAAAGAGACTCTAACTCTCCTGAAGACAGTGGGAACGGTGCAGTGTGGACTCAGGCAGTTCATTCCCAGCACGAGGATGCTTACTGAGACCCACGGTGGGACTGGCTCCCTGCCGGGCACTGCGGAGCTCAGAACATCTGTGTCATCTTACAAATCCAAGTCTGCACAAGTCTTTCTCCTGATGCTTGGCCCGTACTAAGGAAAAGACAAGAGTTCTGCTTTTCAAAACACATCCGGTACTACTGGGGAGACAAGGGGATTTTTCAGAACAAAACAGAACAAAATATGTATATAAAAATAGAGGAGGGCTTCCCTGGTGGCGCAGTGGTTGAGAATCTGCCTGCCAATGCAAGGGACACGGGTTCGAGCCCTGGTCTGGGAAGATTCCACATGCCGTGGAGCAGCTGGGCCCGTGAGCCACAATTACTGAGCCTGCGCATCTGGAGCCTGTGCTCCACAACAAGAGAGGCCACGACAGTGAGAGGCCCGCGCACCGCGATGAAGAGTGGCCCCCGCTTGTCACAACTAGAGAAAGCCCTCGCACAGAAACGAAGACCCAACACAGCCATAAATAAATAAAAAATAAAAAGAAAAAAAAAATAGAGGAGGGAATGGCTTGAGTACTGGTCTCTCTGCGTCAGAAGGGTTTCCTGACACCAACATGGGGCATGGTTAGTCCTGCGGGAGGGCGACAGGGCCCCACCCGCAGAAGCAGCAGCAACAGAACGATTACGATCCCAGGAACCGAGGACTCTGGCTTGGCCACGCGCAGCCTTCGTGCCGGACGGTGGCGAGGACTGTAAGCCTGGACACGTGGATCGTTAAAAAGGCTGAAGCTTTGTCACATTTGTCCTTGGCTCTATTCTAGGCGGGCTGATGGTCTCCTTCTTTGACCACAGACTGGGCCCTGGGATCGGGCTGTGAGAACACAGCACCTTGCGATGGGGATCCTGACCCGACATGCATCTGGCTGCAGTGGGCCTGCGCAGGGACGTTTGTGACGCCCATGGGCGTGTCCACGGCCACACACACACCACTGCACGCCCAGCCCACGCCCCCATCTCCCGGGACCAGCACTTCTGCGTCCTCTGGCCCCGCCTGCACCGGAAGTACCGATTCTCTCTGCCAGGCCTGACTCCCCTTTGCGAATTGATCCCAGTTTTTCCTATTTCTTTCAGAAAATGGTCCTTTCAGTAACCCTCCTGCCCTGCCACAAAATCAATTCATCATTTCTTCCTTTCAAATCATTATCACTCTAAGTGGGTCAAGGTTTCCCAAATTCTAAATCAAACGGACAAAACTTCCCTCTTAAAATCAAACAAAAGAAGGACATAAAAAAGAAAGTTACTTTTTGCACAAATTTTCCCCCCAGTACAGTCACATCCCACTTAATCACGCACATCCAAACTTTTTAAAGAAACTGACCCTCATTTACTTAAATTAGTTCACTGTGTTTTTTGTTTGTTTGTTTGTTTACCTCGGCTTCTGCTCTACGACACAACTGAAATCAGTCCTGCGAGCGTCACCAAACATCTGCCCTTTGCTACGCTGGACGGACCTTCGGGTTCTCGGACCCCTCACTCCTCACTGCATCTGGGACAGGTAACCAGTTTCTTCTGATGGGTTCCGCGGTCGCTCTGTGTGTCTCCGAGCGTCGCTTGTTTCTCTGAGTCCTCTTTCTCCTCCCATTTTCCAGTCAATACGGTTCGCTGGAGCTTCCTACCTATGCCCTTCTGTCCACAGTCTCCTCCCGTGCTGCAGCTGGGACCTCTCTGCGTGTGACCTCAGCCCGTCCCCATCTCCTCCTTGCTCTCGCTTTAACCGTCATCCCCCGCCCCCCATCTCTGCCTCCTGCTGAATGCAGTGGGTCCAAAACAGTCCCCCTCATTTCCCCAGACGTACCAGTGTCTCCTCTTAACTGTTCTATTCCTGGAATCATGCAGTGGAAACATCTGTAAATTCCTCTTATTCTCTAAATTCTCTTAGTCATCAATTCTTAGTGCGGAAAAGCATTTTGTACCTTTTTTATATTCCCGCTGCCCCTGCATCTCCCCGTCTCTGTTGTCAGCAGCTTTATTGAGATATAATTCACATGCCATACAATTCACCCATTTAAAGTGTACCATTCAATGTTTTTTTTGGTATATTACACCATTAGCTTTCAAAATTGTGGTAAAATATCTATTACATAAAATTTCCCACTTTAACCATTTTTCAGTTTCAATTAAGTGGCATTAATTACATTCGTGATGTTGTGCAACCCTTTAGTTGTACAACTATTAGTTCCACACTTTTTCACCATCTCGAACAGAAACTCTGTAACCATTAAGTATAACTCCCCCACTCCCCGCTCTTCTCAGCCCCTGGTAATCTGTAATCTACCTTCTGTTTTTAAGAACTTTCCTATTCCAGGTACCTCATATAAATGAAATAATACAACATTTGTCTTTGGTTGCCTGACTTATTTTGCTCAGCATGATGTTTTCAAGGTTTATCCATGCTGTAGCATGTTTCAGAATTTTACTCTTTTTTATGGCTGGACTCTTCCACTGTACGTGTATTCCACATTTTGTTCACCCATTTATTTATTGATGGACATTTGGGTCGTTTTGTCTTTTGGCTGTTGTGAATAGTGCTGCAATGAGCATTGGTGTACAGGTATCTGTTCAAGGCCTTGCATTCACTTCCTTTGGGCGTAATAGGAGTGGACTTGCTGGGTCATGTGACATTGTACGTTTAGCTCTTTGAAGAACAGCCAAACTGTTTTTATAGCAGCTGCAACATTTTGCATTCTCACAAGAAATGTACAAGAGTTCCAACTTCTCCACATCTTCACTATTATTATTATTATCACTATTATTATTATTATTACATCCTCACAGGTATCAAGTGGTATGTATCTCTCTTATCATTATCTGGTGCCTGGACTATTATAATAATCTCCTACCTGATCTTCCTGCTGTCGTATTTCTTTTTGAATACATCCAGCACACTAATGCTACGTTCTCTTACCTAAAAAAAAAAAAAAAATTCTCTGATCAACAGCTTTCAATGACTCTTTATTGCCTCTTGAAAAAAGTCTAGACTCTACTGGCCTACAAAACTTGCCATTTTCTTGGCCCCAATCTATCTTACCTGAACATGGGGGCATAATATTCCTCCCTCATAGGGTATTTGGAAAGGAAAGATAACACTCGGTTAGCACAGTTGTCTAACACATGTGCTCAGTAAAGGTTTACTCTTTTGAAGTAACAGCACCTTATTTGCAGATGAAAAAAGTAAAGTCCTGAAAAGATAAGTGGCTTAACTGAGACTAGCTGCTCAGTCTGAGATGAAGTCCGATTCTGAGCTGTCCAAGGTCAGGTTCAAGTGAATTAACCCCTTACTTGTTCTACTGGTCCATGTAGAATTATGAAACAGGGATGATTCACGGCCTGTGAGACATCGTCTGATGGTCAGATTAAGGAATGACCCTATCACGGGCCACCCATCTCCTGGTGTAACATCCAATCTTCGGTTTGGTTCCACCTATATAGCCACTTTCGCATAATCTCTGCCTTACCCTGATGACCATATATCATTGCAAAGATTCTGTTTTAATCCAATGGCAATTTAGTCACGTGAATAAAATCATTCTTCTGATCATATGTGGACTTCACACTCAGAGGGGTCTCCCCGGCCCGGGGGGCGGAGGAGGAGCTGACCACCACCTCCTCATCCTAGGCCGCCCCCATTGTGCTCGGCTGTGATGGGTCCACCTTCGTGTACAATATGCCTCTGAATCCACCAAAGTACCCTTCCTCCGTCTTCCCCATTGTTTCCTGAGAGCAATAACCTTTGATTTATAATATGTATCTCCTCTCCCTTGATGTTTTTAAAGGTCTTTGTCTTATTTAGGTGATAAGCCCAAGGGATCCAAGCAGCTCTGTTTTCTAAATTCAGAGCAGCTCCAAGTATGCTGTCAGCATTTAATTATTAACGCATGAAAACAGTAAAAACAATGCCAGCAACGACAGGCAGATCCCACCATCTGCTACTGCTTCGGGCTAAAAGGGGTGCAGGTCCAAGGCCAGCTGTTTTGGGGGGCTTCACTTTTTCCTGCACCATTTGCTTTCCATTTGAGGGCACCGGGGCCTGAGAACATTTTTAGAATTTGTTTCCCTACTGACATGGTACTAATTTCCATATTATCATCTTATGGCTCTAACATTCTCATTTCTACGTCATATTAAAAATTCTGCTGGAATATTTCATAGCTTTTCCCATATCCTTTTTACCCAGTGGAGATCAGAACTGCCAAAAAGGTTCCAGATGCACTTGAACCAGGCTGTGCAGAGCAGAGCCATTGCTTCCTTGTCTCCCAAGCGAGGGTCCCCCGTAGAAACCCGAGACGGGCCTGCTTCCCCCCCCACTGTGGGAACGCAGGGAGTGGGCGCTACACCCGGATTCTGGATCAGTAACATCTGCTCACACCCACTCCTCCACGCAGAGCAAAGATGCTATGTTTTGATACCTTCATTAAAGATTAAGTCAGCTTACTTTCCCTCCATCTGATCTGGTGTTTAGTAAATGGTCCCCTAGGATTCAAAATATTCACGGAGGCTTCTTCAAACCAAAACTAGAAACCAGCTGGAGACAGATTTGCTACCTTGACTGTTTTAACACATATTAAATGAATAATACTTGAAATAGACTTCCAGCAATATTTTTTTCTGGAAAAGTGAATGTTAGAGTCAAGTGCAATTATCTATGAATTAAACTATGTCCCACATAATGTTAATAAAACTTTCAGAAGTAAATGTTTCTTCCCTGTACTTGAAAATTCTATATTGTAGGTTATTAAGATCCCTCAGTATAAGGCTTGTGAGAGAGGTCTGCCATATATATCATATAATTTTTTTTCATTAACAGGTGTGAAAACCTTTTAAAATTCATGGTTGAACATAATTCCTAGAAGCTGTACTTATTTGGGGGACATTTTTTCACTTGTGGTACAATTAAAACCAATGAAATAGTAAGCTATATTGTCATAGGCTTTCCTCCAGAACAGCCGGTAAATTGAATGGTCCCCAAGGCTGTTCCAAGCTCACATAATTTGCTAAAGTTCCCAATCTCATCACACTTCCACACATCCCAGCACACTTTCCGTATTATTTTGCCTTCAACATGAGCAAGAAAACAGAGGTCATTAGAGGTGAACGGTCTCTCCATCCTCATCCTTTCACTTTACATTACATTTTATACCTGTCTGTTCACACTTAACTATTTACCTTCCACTTCTCAAAATCAAGCCATGGCCCTCTTCCTTTTTACTGGAAATCCCTCCTCTGTGACTTGGTCATGGAAGAGCTTGGGCATGGAGTCATCCAGACTTCTGTTTGAACTCCAGACTTATTGACTAGTTGCCTTCTGTTGGACCAATTGCTTCATCTCTTTGAACCTTTGTTTCTCCATCTGGGACAGAGAAGGGGATGCAGTGTGGTGAGCCAACAGTAGACACTCAGAGCACGATTCTCCTTCCAAAGTCTTCCAGGGCCTTTTTTCTCTTGACTATCTCTTATTTCTTGGACATGTTCCTTCCCTCTCGTCATTGGCTTCTTCCTCGGTGAACAAACAAATTTCCCATTTTGAAACAACAAATAAGTTTTTAAGTGGAGCCTTCCCCTTGTTAGTGTTTCTCCTTTAAGCCATACTTCCATTTCTTTTTCCAACTTGTTTCAATGTTTCCTGAAATCATATATTCACTGTGCCACTGTTCACATTGCTTTATTTCTTAACCACAACCCCTCGTTCCTTTCATTGCTTTATCCAAGGTCTTCATTGGGCTTCTATCAGTTCTGATTCTGCCAGATGCATATGGAGCTTTTTACCATATTGAAGAGTCCCTCCTAAAAACTGTGACATGGTTTCTGAAACTGAGCCCTCAACTCAATTCGTTTTCTAGCCCTCTAGCTCCTTTTTGGCGTCCTTCTCTAACTATGCTTCTTCTGATCACCTGTTAAGTTAAGCTGTCCCTGACATTCTTTCCTGGGACATTGTTACTTTTGCCCTCTCCTTGGACAATTTTATTTTCTTCCATGCCTTTGAATTTATGGAAACAACTTACACTTGATCATAATACCTGAATATACAAATATAGTGAATGTCTGTGTCACAACAATGTTAGCGGATGTACCTTCTGAAAAAGTAAATGTGGGACTATCTGTTTTTCCTCCATATTTTTTTCAGTTCTACTGGTTCACTCCAAGTTCTAACTATGTTGCCTTTAAGCCAATTGTTCCCCATTCAAAGAAAAAACTCATTTATTTGCCAAAACGACATTTTTAAATGTTGGCCAGAACAAAGGCCATCAATCTTGAGAAAAGTGATGACGTTCCAGTATAAAACATGATCTCTAGTGATCTTTCCTAAACGTAGAATAGCTGAGGGAATTAGAAGCCACCCCTGAAGACCTATTTCTGTGAGAAAGGATTATAAGGAAACATTATGAGTGACATATGCCAATACATTAGACAACATAGATGAAATGGAAAAATACATAGGAATACATTAGTTACCCAAAGTGATGCAAAAATAGAAAATCTCATTCAACCTATACCTAATAAAGAAAAAAATGAATTGATAATTAAAATCTTCCCACTAAGAAAAGCCAGGGCTCTCATGGTTTCAGTGGTGAACTCTATCAAAATTTTAAGAAAAAATAATAAAACCCTACATAAACTCTTTGAGAAAATAGAGAAGGAAGGAACACTTTTAACTTAATCTACAACCTTGATATGATTAGTAAAACACTGATACAAAGCCCATCAAACATATCACAAGAAAAGAAAACCACAGACTTATATCCCTCATGAGCTAATCGCAAACATCCTTAAATTTTTAGCAGTGTCCACCAACATTAAAAATTGATTGCATATCATAACCAAGTGGCATTAATCCCTGGAACATAAGGCTGATTTAGCATCTGAAAAATCAATCAGTGTAAAGCACCATATAAGTACAATAAAGGGGGGAAGAAAAGCATGATCATTTCAATTGGCACATTAAAAATTGACAAAATTAAACACTCATTCATGATAACAACTCTCAATAAACTTGGAACAGAAAATAATCTCCTGAAACCAACTAAATGCATCCATGAAAAATCTACAGCTAACATTATATTTAATGCTGAAAGACTAAATGCCTAAGATTGAGGAAAAGGCAAGGGTTTTCATTCTCACCATTTTTATGCAACATTGTGCTGGAGGGACTATCCATTGCAATGAGATAAGAAAAATAAATTAATGGAATACAGATTTGAAAGAAAGGAAGTACAACTGTCTTTATTTACAGAATACAGGATTCTCTGTGCAGAAAATCCTGAGGATTCTACAGAAAAATGACTATAAGTAATCAAGTTTAGCAAGGTTGCAGCTTACAAAAATCTATGTTATTTCTGCAAGTTAGCATCAAAACATCAGAAAACAAAATTGGAAATACAATTTCATTCACAATAACTTATGAATACATTAAATACTTAGGAATACATTTTAACTTAAATAGTGCAAGAGCTGTACACTGAAAATTACAAAATATTACTGAGACAAATTAAAAATCTGTATAACTGGAAAGACATAACAAGCTCAGGTATTGGAAAACTCAATATTTAGATGACACTTCTCCCCAAATTTATGTGTAGATTTGACACAAAATCTCATGCAGAATTATGTATAAATTCACAAGCTGACCCTAAAATTTATAAGGAAATGCAAAGGACCTAGAAGAGTCCAAATAATTTTGAAAAAGAAGAACAAAGTTGGAAGACTAACACTACCTAATTTCTAAACATACTATATTGCTATAATAATCAAGACAAAGTGGCATTGGTTGTAAATATATATATTTACATATATATACATATATGTTTACAAATTTAGATATATACTTACATATATGATATATACATATAATACATATAAATGTAATAGATTAGAGAGTTCAGAAATAAACTTAATTTTATGTCAATTGACTTTTAAAAGGTGTCAGATTTAATTCAATGGAAGAAAAATACTCTTCAATAAATGCTACATAAAAATTGGATATTCCATATGCAGAAATATTAACTTAGGCCCCTCAAAGCATAAACAAAAAATTTATTAAAATATATCATTATTCTATATTTAAGTGCCAAAGCTATAAAACTTCTAGAAGTAAACATTAGAGAAAATCTTTGTAATCTTGGGTTAGATATATATATTTAGACCTGACACTAAACGCACAACACATTACAAATAATACATTGAATTTCATGAATATTTAAAGCTTTTTTCTTCAAAGACACCATTAACAAAACATAAAGACAAGCCACTGACAAGAAAATAGTTGCAAATATTTCTTGTAAAGAACTTGTATCCAGACATATAAAAAGTTCTTGCAACTCATTAATAAGAAGACAAACAACCCAATTAAAAAATCAGCAATAAATTTGAATAGACATCTCACCAAAGAAGATATGAAAAACTAATAAGAATTATGGATGAACAGCTAATAAGAAAATGAAAAGATGGTCACCATCATTGGCATTAGTGAAATGCAGATTAAACCCAAAATTCCATACCATTAAATACCCACTAGTGTATCTACAATCCAATATATGACAATAACAAGTGTTGACCCTGATGTGGAGAACTTGGAACCCTCCTACACTGCTGATGGGAAAAAATAATGATATAGGAACCTTGGAAAACAGTTTGGCAGTTTTTATTATTTTCCATATAATCCAGAAATTTCATTTCTGTCCACACAAAGACTAGTATGCAAAAGTTCATACCAGCATTTTTCGTAAGAGACAAAGACTGAGAAAAATCCACATGTCCATCAACTTGTGCATGGAAGCAAACTGTGGTGTTTCTGTATAATGGAATACTACTCAGCAATAAAGACAAACTATCGGTACATGCAACAATACAGATAATTATCCAAAATATTATGCTAAGTGAAAAAAGCCACAAAAAGACAACATATTGTATGGTTCCATTCATAAGAGATTTTAGAAAAGGCAAATCTATAGAGACAGAGGGCAGATCCAAGGTTGTTTGGGACTTGGGGCAGAAATAGGAATTGACTGAAAACCAGCATGAAGGAACTTCCTGTAGTGATGGACAAATTCTAAATTTTGAATTAGGGTGAGGATGGTACAACTGTATGCATTTCATAAAAATCACTAATAACTGAATCACTTTGCTGTACACTTGAAACACTGTAAATCAATTATACTTCAATAAAAAATATTTTAAAATTTCATAAAAGTAAAAAAATAAATACAAAATAAAAATTAAAAAATAAAAGTAATCCTACCCCGCCAAAAAACGTCTAGTGAAATTCTAAGTTGCCTGAAGCAAATAAAAGAAAAAAATAAATGTCTCACAATATTTGAAAAAAAAAATCATTAAACTTTACACTTACAAAGGGTGCATTTTTTTCTACTTAAATATAGTTGTTAAAAACTTTATCCTGTCACTTCAAAAATTTAGCAAAACTGGAAATGTATTACAATTCTAAGTGTGCCTACTAATCATAACAGTAATAAATGTTATATATTAAATTTAGGAAATTGGAAGGGAGGAAATTTGTAGTTTTGATTGGTATTTAACAAAGAGATGGGTTGTCAAGAAGTTGTACATTAAACATGAGCTTCAGATGATGTAACTAATTGAAAACCAATAAAGTTTCTCTTTATTGAGTCTCATTCTGTAAACCCCAACACAGTGATCTTGTGAGTCCTAATTTATTCCATCATTTAAAGAAGCCTTAATTCTTGCAATAAATATTGCCACACTTCCTTAGACACAAGCGTTGTATATTTGCTGAGTCATAATATGAATAATAAACACTATTTCAACACTTCAAAAATTGAAAGCACATTCATCTGAACAATATAGATGTCATTTGTTTTAAATCACTTTGTTATAAAGCAGAAACTAACACACCATTGTAAAGCAATTATACTCCAATAAAGATGTTAAAAAAAAAAAAGCAATCTGAAGTCTTTAAATGTAAAATAATTCATTCACAGCTTCATAAGTAATTTTTTGGTGGATCCAGGTCTAGAACTTGCCAGACAGGTATTTTGTGACCACATATATTCATTATTTGGCTTTGAAGGGATACCATATTTCAGAGATGCTGGAGTCCATTGATTTGTAAAGTGTGGGCCACGACCCATTTATAGGTTGTGAGTATAAATCAGCTCGAGGAATGTGAATATAAATTTTTCTTCTAATGAAAGAGAATATTACAATAGAAAACAATATGAAGCCCAGGCAGTAAATTGTGGTAGAGATTATTATTCTTTCAGAATTTTTCTTTTCCTTCCCACTCTTGCAATAATTTGGCCTTTGGCTTTGGGCTTGTCTATACAATTTACTGTGACCAAAAGAACATGGACAGAAGTGGCAACACGCAGTTCTCAGCAGAGGCTTTAAGGGGATCACATGTCACCACACATGCTCTTGGGCACCTGTACAATTTCACAGGAGACTCTGGTGCAAGAGGGGGAGACCAGTGAAGTAATCCCAATGCCAGCTCTCATCCTGAAGCCTGACCCAGCAGGTCCTGACTATTCCCAGCAGAGTCACAGCTGACACACACAATCCGGTTTGAGGAAGAAATGCGTGTTACTGTAAGCCATTAAGGTTTGGGGTTGTTTGTTACGTAGCATTAATACCACAAAACCAATTAATACCCAAAGTTTACTATTGTATCATGAAACGTTTTTTTCACTTAGGACACATATGTTTATATGTTTGAGGAATTGAGCCATCCCTAGAGTTGGGATATAAAATACATTTCATCTTGAGTGTTTGGTCAAAAATTGGAAAATTATTTCCTTAACTGACTAAAAAGGGAAACTCCTTTTAGACAAAGGAAGATACACATTTCTCTCTAGGGAGTTATCAGCTGTTTTTTTGCACCACTTTGTACTTAGTGGTCAAATTCATAATTTTTTTTTCAAAATATCTGGGCTAGAAGTACAGTCAGGAAGGGGTAACGTGGAGCCATCAGCTAAAGCTGGAACAATTGGGCATCCTTAATTGTTAAGAGCCTGCAGGAGAAGAAAGCATTCCCTGGGGTCGCGGCTTGTTTCAAGTACAGGCAGGAAGAGTGTGTGACGATGGTGCCTCCTGATGAAGTGTGCCTACAGTGGGTTAGGAATGTTCCGACGATGGTGCCTCCTGATGAAGTGCGCCTACAGTGGAATATTCCAGAAACTCGGAACCACAGAACCAGTGTGGAGATGATGCAAGCCGATTAACTAAGAAGTATCCCCGAGCCGCAAGATGTGGGGAGGGAGATTTTATTCTCTTTTTGATTTTTTAAAGCTCTATGGGAAAATACTACTCTGTAAGAACTTTTCGGTATAGTAATATTCAAAAATTATACAAGTGAAGTCAATTTTTTAGGTTTAAACCCTAGGAATGGCCCAATGATGCATACTAGGTCTCTCCTGCCTGCAGGAAATATTTGGGTAGAAATAGCTGAACCCAAAGTTGGAAGTCATTAGAAAAATTAAATTAAAGCGATAATTTATATCCAGATAGAATAGGTTTTAACAAAGAATTCAATTAAGAATTTTAAAAATTTCTGGAGTAGGTTTGAGGAAAATAGGATTTGCCTAAAGTATCAGGTATTTTGATCCGATTCTGGGAACCCTAAAAATCAGATAGCTAAAATGAATGAAGACAAAGTGCATATAATAACGCTTAAAACCTGATTAAGCATGATCACAGGACCAATTTTGGTTGAAATAAAATGTATGCTGCGTAACCCTTAGTGCACAAATTAAATAGAGAACTTACGAAATTCTAGGGGGAAAAAAAAGAGAGTTTGGTTTTAATCTGAGGTGTTCAATTTTCCTGAGGAGGAGGTGAAATGATAAATTCCGTGCTTACTAAATGGTTCTCAACTTTGGCTGCATAAAAAGCACGCCCACTGCCCAGGCCTTATCCCACACAGTCAGCAGCGTCTCTGGGGGTGGGAGCACCTGTGACTTCTGATGCAGCCTAGGTTGAGAATCACTGCTCTAAATATTCTAAATAAGTGTTTAATAGAAGTATATGATCATTTATCAATATTTGGAAAGTGGGAAATGATAAAAAGTGATATGAAAGTTTTTTAAACTTTTTCTTCAGTGGGGCTGAGAAGAGTATTAGAGCTGTAGCCTTAAGGTAAACTTTTGATAAATTTGGATACTTTGTCCAACATTTGACTGATGGCTAAACATGTTACTAAAGTCATAGGGGGCTCTGGTGCTAGAGCATTTCCTGAACATACCTGGGATCTTCTAGAATTAACCATTTCCATCTGGACTGGGAGAACACTGGATCTTATCAGTAGCCCAAGTCCTATAGTAAAAAAATAACGAATTGTAAATAAACACAAAATAATGGTAAACACCAAGTCTTATTTTTTGATTCATTTTGGCAATGCAACCTTTCAAGCTGGACTACATATATGTCAGAGGGAAGGGAGGTTGCTGTTTTATGGGTCTAAGAGGAACATTTTCTATTAAGATTCAATCTGTAACATTTGCCATATTTTTCAAATAATAAATTGTCATAAAATTTCTTCTTATAGAGCCACTGTGAGCTCTGTATATTAACAAGTGGGACTCTTGTGTCTCACTTGTATCCAGCCCAATAACACAGCCCATAGTAAATACTTAATAAATATCTGTGCAATGACGGTGGAATAATTCTATGCTCGTCTTTCAGTGAATTAAATGAAATGTTATCCTAAATTATTTTTACTAGTTACACTAGTTCCCCCGCCCCCCCCCCACCCCGGCCTCCATTTTGCTTTCCGAGGTTTCAGATACCTGTGGTCCACCAAGGTCCGAAACTCTTACATGGAAAATTCCAGAAATAAACAGTTTATACGTTCTAAACGGCGCGCCGTTCCGAGCGGCTGACGGAATCTCGCGATGCTATGTCGTCCCGCCGGGAGGGACGTGAATCACTCTCGGTCCAGCGCGTCCCGCCCGCCCGTGAGTCACGTGGTGGCCGTCTGCGTTATCAGACCGACCGGGGTGTCTCAGGGCTCGTG
This sequence comes from Balaenoptera physalus, assembly GCF_965194825.1. Taxonomy (NCBI): domain Eukaryota; kingdom Metazoa; phylum Chordata; class Mammalia; order Artiodactyla; family Balaenopteridae; genus Balaenoptera; species Balaenoptera physalus. Next base: position 79,802,666 of record NC_138899.1, on the reverse strand, counting down.
CTCAAGTGACCCTTATTCTACTTAATAACGACCGCAAAGCAAGAGGAGTGAAGCTGGCAGTTCCGACACGCCAGAGAGAGGACGCACAGTGCCTCCTTTGAGGGAAACGGCGGAAGTTCTGGACTTAATCAGGAAAGAAAAAAAGGCGTGTGCCGAGGTTGCTGAGATCCACGGTAAGAACGAGTCTCCTGTGATGTCGTGAGGCAGGAAAAAGAAACGCCTGCTCGGTTTGCTGTCACATCTCAAACTGCAAAAGCGACAGCCGCAGCGCGTGGTCAGTGCTTAGTTACCATGGACAGGCATTGACTTTGTACAGTAAGATTTTTGAGACAGAGGCAGCTTCACGGAAGTTTGGACAGTAGGTTGGCATAGTTGTTCTATTTATTATTCGTCATTGTTGTTCATGTGTTCCTGTGCCTAAGTTACAAGTCAAAACTTGACCGCAGCTCTGTGTGTAGCGGAAAATATATGCAGGACTGTGTGCGGTTTCAGGCATCCACTGGGGGTCCTGGAAGTATCCCCTGCGGACACGGGGGGACGACTGCATAACCTAAATAATCTCTCTCTCTCTCCTCTCTGCCTCTCTGTTCCTCTACTATTCAATAGTAAATTGAATGAGCAGGAACAATATATGTCTCCAACTATCTTTTGACTATATACTTGGTGAGAGAACTTTTTCTTCAATTGCTAGTGCATGCCTTTTCTGTTCTTTCATAGGTAATAATAATAATAATAATGTCACAAAGAGTTTCACTCAGTTATTTGTAAGTAATTATATATCATATTTAAGATCTATTTGTACATTTATATGTATAGATTATTATTATACATATAAATGTATAAGATCTATATATCATATAGATATATCAGTATAGATATAGATGTCATATATCATTATATCAGATCTATATATCATATTTAAGATCTGAAGCTATACATTTCCTTATATCTAATAATTAAAGTTTACAACTCCATTTAATGTAAGATTTCTCCTCCCTGGAGCCCTGGGAGGAACCTGCCTTAAGAGCAGTGTTTGGTGGTTCTGTCTCTTTTTTTCTTCTTTCCTCCCCTACTTTCTGGCTGCTGTTTGCACCCCTTCTGGTGGTGGGGGGAGGGCTGGAACTCGTGGACCCCACCGTATCAGATTCCATGCTCATTCCCACATTAATGCACAAAACCCTCAAAAACATCTATGATGTGAAAACACACCCTGCATTCCCCCCGAGACTAAAGCCAACATCAGTGCCCAAAGTGAAAATACGAGCTCTCTGCTGAATGTAGAGATCTCTCAACAAACCCTGCTTTATTCCAGATACAGCTTTTCCTGTCAAAGTTGTATTAATTCCAAGCTTTGACAGCAGAAATTGTTCTATGATCAGGTGAAGCATAGGTCTCTTTATAAGACATAACGATCTGAAGAGTTAAAAAAAAAGAACAAGGAACGAGGAGAAAAGAGAAATACATCAGAATGTGGAGTAGAAACTATGATTAGTGGTGGAAGGTTGAAGATACGTCTAAAAATACGTGATTCTGACTCTCTTCGGCTGATAATGTAGATATCGCTAATGCAGCAGTCACTCAAAGAGAGCAATAAAGGTTCCTAATGCCTGTATTTGTATTAATCTGAGCAAGTCCCTGGACTGGTTTCCAAAGATCTGCTGTTCTGTAGGCCTCTCGGACTTGTCATGTCCTTAAGGAAGCTGCTTGGTGTACGATGTTTATATTTTGCTTTGTTTCTTTTGTTTTGTTTATTTTGAATTGGTGAAGCGTGGAGGGCTGGAGAGAGAGGTTTTCAAGAACTCTGGGTGGAAATTATACTAATACTGTGAACAGTACTTGCCACATGCAAATAAGAGGTGCCAGACAAAATAGGGGTGTTAAGTGAAATGTACCCTTTACCCCAGTTTCCCCCCTGATTAGTAGTCCTGGGAAGGACAAAAAAACAGGTTGCAGATCAGAAAAGACTTGCTTGCTGCCGTGTCTGGGAAAGCTTTTTGGGAGCGGGTGGCGTGAGCTCCGTCTGGGTGGCAGTCTGCATTGGTCTGTGTACCCTATGTGCATTTTCCACCGTGAAGAGCAGTGCCTTTTAAGTCCAAATAGTGACGTTCGGAAGATCAGAGAGATTGTTTACTTTTTCCACACCCTGCACAGGGCTTCCTGAGACATTTCATCATCATGGCCTGCACTGCCAAGTTTAACCCCCTGGATACTCCCTCACTTGACAAAGCTTTTAACACTTTTTGGTTTTAAACCCAGATGCTTTTTTCCACAAACACCTGTACTGTAAATGAGAACATTTTTTCTGTAACTATTTAATAGTCAGTGGCTGACAACAGAGGAGCTAAGATAGCTGTTGTATTAAGTGCAGAGGCATACAGGATGCGCTCAGTCATCCGTTTATGTGACTGGTCTGTTTGTGATCTTTGTCTTTTGATGGGGCCCAGGATTTGCTGGGAACCAGAGAGCTTTACCACCAGCAAACAATACTTTTGTATTTTCCCTCACGTATGTGACTTGGAAGCAGGTTTGGGGGTGTGACCGTATGTAGCTGTCATTATTTTAGATGACTCCCAAAATAGATGCTGCTGAAGCACTTTGTAAATGAAAGATTCTAACACCTCTTGGTAATGGTAGGCGTGAGCACTGAAGAATAAAAAAGCAACTTTTTGGGTCTCGAAGTGAAAAGATAATTATGCCGAACACCGCACCTGGTTCTGCCAGCTTGTCTCATTACAGGAACAGGATATTGAAGGTTTTCATTTTCCACAGTCCTTCGCATCACTCCAGCTTGATCATTTTCTAAGATGTGGTTCTATCACGTCTCTCGTGGAGGTGTCCTGCCCCCAGCCACCTCGCTGTGTCTTTCCGTGAACTCACGTTTCTTACTGCATAGAGAGTTCATTTTGCAATCAGTCTTATTTTGTTCTGTGAATTTAGTTTCTATTTGAGAGCTGGCATTTTCTTCCCTCATGCATTTAGGACTCTTCATTTAAACAGAAATGAAGTCCTTCTCGAGGAGAGGGACTGTCTTAATAATACCCTAAATACTAAATACCCCCAATAGTACTTTGCACATGGAAGGAGTTTATTAAGCATTTTAAAAAATTCATTGCTTTGGATAAAAATTAGTGATCTGACGAGCATCTCGTAGAGGCATCTTAAATGAGTCACTTTATTAGCCTTTGAGGACATGACAGTGGTGTGTCCGCAATGTGAGAAATGGCTTACATGTGGAACCTGGAATCACACACAATTTGTGAAGTTTCTTAATAGAAGATGATCACCCAAAAGAAAGTACTCAGCAGATGTGACTTGTGAGTCATCGTATGTGGGAGTCTTTCAAAGCTGGCATTACTTTCAGTCTAGTGTAGAAGCCCATTAACTGTGTAAGATACACCCAAAAAACCAGGTCTTAAAACTCCTTCTCAATTGATTCGATCCATCTCTCGTTAGGGGTTTTCTCTCCTTTCCTTTTCTTTGCTTTGCTTTTTCTTTTTAACCAGTGACTACTGTCTGCTATGCTCTTTCTGGGCCTTTGCCAAGATTTCGTTTCCAATCTTAATAACCAACTTACAAATGCACTTTAATTTCTTATGGCACTGTAAAATTTATCAAAAGCAACTTGACTTTTACTTCTTATTAAGTTAACATGAATACTCTATTTAAAATGTGTAGAGAAATCTAATATCTTTCAGGTGCCACTGAAAGTACTTCCAAGCAGTTGTGATTTATTCAGTTTCCAAATAGTATCTTTTCATTCACAAAGAGAAAGGTATCAAATTTCTTAAATGAAATATAATTGTATTATTTTGTAAATTTATGGTAAATATTCTTGGCACTCATCCCATTTATATATAGTTATTTTAAAATTTTTAAAAGTTTTTAGTTTTTGGAGCAGTTTTAGGTTTACAGCAAAATCGAGGGGAAAGTACAGAGGTTTCCCACATACTCCCTGTTCCCATAGGTGTACAGCCTCAGCTATGATCAACATCATGCCCAGAAGGGTGCATGTTTCACCAGGTACCAGGATGATCTTAGACACATCATAACAACGCAAGGACCTTAGTGTACCTGAGCATTCACACGGTTGTTGTACATTGGATGTAAATAGTTATTTTTGACATTATCTATCATTTCATAATTCTCTTAATAAAATATTTGAAAATGATCTATTTCTGATAAATTTTATAATACAACAAACAAAATAGTATTTTGCTGTAGTTGCTGGTTTATTAACATGAATTTGGTAGTTCTCCAATATAAATGATTTGATAAAAATGAATGATTTACAATGTCACATTTTCATTTATACTTGCATAAGTTCCAGCATTCAGGAGTTCTCAAAAAGAAAAAAAAAAAAAGAGAAAAGAGAAACGAGGTAATAAAAAAGGGAATCTCTCTAGAGAATTTCTTTGGTGGAGTATTTACACACACAGACATTTTCATCTCCAAGGCAGTCATCAGAAATAGGATTTTCATAAGTGCAGATTTAGATGAGTATAGCAACTAAAATAATATCTAATCATAGTTGTCAGTTTATTATGGAAATATTTAATTTTCCAGGGATTTTGAAATTATTGAGTTATATTTTATATTACTTTTTATTGGATAAATGTAAGTGAACATATTTTAAAATATGAGAAATTGGAATCAACGCAAATCGGCCAGAAAGGAATTACAGGTTTAACCCCATAGGAGAGAGTTGCAATATAAGGAACATGTGGATATCTGGCCATGGAGCTGGTCTTCACACAAATGATTTTTGGAATCAAACAAACATTTTTTGGGGTTAATTGATGATATTCTATGAATCACCTTTACATTCCAAGATGTAGAGGTGATCCTTTTGCTTTCAGAGCTCATGGGTGTAATACCAATCAAGTCACCATTTTCTTCTCTTAAGCTTAATTAAGTCTGAGAAAGAAAACCAGGTAGATGAACAAATAGGAAGCCGATGAAAAGAGCACCTATTTAGAGAAGTAGCAGTGAAAATATTTTCATTTGTAATTGAGCGATATTAAGTTACTGGTGCTAACATCCATGTGATATGCTCAAAGATCATCTTTTCTTCCTGGGCACGCAACCAAGTACGGTTCTGGTCTCCGTGTAGTTCATGGGACCATGCAACTGAGTTCTGGCCAACAAATGTGGGCCATCCACGGGTGCCACTCCCAGTGCTGGCCTTTCAGGGGTCTTCCCAGCACTCTGTTTGCTAAGGGGACGGCCAGGGACTAAAGACCTAGTGGAGGTCTCCAGGGCCTTCTGGGTTCCCAGGTCAGCGGATGGCAGGCAGTTAGATGGAAGCAGCCTGAATACCTGAGTCATTTCATGGCCAAAGCTGTGCAAGGACAACACCCAAAGTGGGACATCTGCACTGGACGTTTGTGAGTGAAAAATAAACTATTACCTGGGACTTCCCCAGTGGTCCTGTGGTTAAGACTTAGCCTTCCAATGCAGGAGGTGTGTGTTCGATCCCCAGTCGGGGAGCTAAGATCCTACATGTCTTTGTGGCCCAAGACAAAAAAAAAAAAAAACAAAACATAAAACAGAAACAGTACTGTAACAAATTCAATAAAGACTTTAAAAATGGTCCACATCAAAACAATCTTTAAAAAAAAAACCAAAAATAGATGATTACCATGTTAAGCCCTTGTGATACTGGGTTTGTTTGTTACAGGGCTTAGTCAGTACAAGACTAGTGCTTTCTTCTGGATACCCTGAAATATTTACGAGACTGCGTCTGCTTTAGGAAGAAGCTAGAGGTATGTATCTCAAATGGAACGAATGAAATGGGGAGATATGTACACGTATGTGTATTTTTATTTAATACGAGGCTTCTAGTCTTATAGATAATTCTTTTACTCATCAACTTTGAAAAGGTTTAGCTTAGAAAATGAGACAGATTTTGGCTCTGCACTTAAGTTAATCGTAGCTGTGTCTACACAGTGCTAAAGCTGAGCAGCATAGGGTGCAAACCTAGGAGCACCAGTTGGATTATACAGTCAATTGTTTTCAAAGAAGTAGTCTGTGCACTGGCACAGGATTCTACCCAATTGCCAAATGACAGAAAGGGATTGCTTCCTTTCCCTCTGATTCTGTGTCTGCCTCAATCCTAGACTATCCAGACAGAGTCATGGTGATCGCCTGAATTAATTAGAGAAAACATTCTAATAAATTCTCCAGCATCCCAGCATCTGCCATACTTGTAACAGTAGTGGCAGAACCCAGAAGATAGCAAGCGGCCCGAATTGTGTCATGTCTCACCTCAAGTGAGATTTGATGTACTTTTCATTTTAACCACTTAATTCCAAAAATATTTAGAGGTGGCAAATGTCTAGGGAAACCTTCTTGTATTGGATACAAGTGATTAGCTCACAAGGCTGGGACTGTATCTACTTGGGGGGTACGGTTCATCTCAGGAAGTATGGGACAAAGTGGTTTAATCACAGGCTTGGGTTTCTTAATAGCAAAACCAAGGCTCCTGGGGGAAGTGTTTCTGTGACACACGCTCCCTGAATCCATCAGGGCTGCCTTGACTGAGGGGAAATTTCTGGTTGAAATGAATAGCTCTGAGGTGAGAATGAATGCAGCTGCTGTGGTCTTTTAGTGTCGATGCTGGGTGCTGCTCGCTGAATGGCAGGGGTGTTAAACCTGCCAGTCTGGTCACCGTTAGCATTCGGTGAAGAGGTATCAGGTTACACTGCCTGCTTGGGGACCTCTGCAGCAGTCTTTAAGCAAAAGTTGTTCTGGTCCAGTTGGAAGTTAAGAGCTGTGGCTTCTTTTCTTTGTTTCTTGTTAAATCACTAAACTACTCCCTTTAAAATACGTTTGTGTATGTAATATGCATGCAGTTTCCCCCTCTGGAAATTTAACAAGATACCTCCTATTTCACGATAATTATGTATTCCTTATTTAGATTAGGAACTATTGTGTGTATTTTTTTTAATTTATGCTTTGGGGCCTTGTAAAAAACTGGTGATTAATTACTGTAGATTTTGATATTGGAACCAAGATAGCAGAAATAATTAAGAAGTTTCCAATTTAAAAGAAATCAAGAATTTGAAGCAAAATTAAAAACTGAAGTTAAATAATATCATGACATAGTCTTTTGAAATGTCATCTATTGTGTGAATTTAATACACACTTTAAAAAGGAGACTAAATAGGTTTTGTGAGAGCTTAAAAAGAATGGGGCTAGATGTTTGGTAGCTTGATAACAAATTAAGTATTCTCTAAGCTTGATTTTTATAATTTGTTCTTTTATGCCTTATAGAGAATTTATAGTTGAAAGAAAATACTTGCTTGATTTTAGTCAGTTGATGAAAAAGTTGGTAGAATCTAAGGATCATATCTAGGAGTGAGAGAATGACATTCAGAAGGACATGTGTGTGATTTGGAAACCTATTTCTAATGTGGGATATATCCTGTGTACACTGTAGACTTCCCTTTCAGGTAGGGACTGTTATTACTAAGAAGTGTGTCTGTTAATGCTTAAAAATTTTCAGTCTGAGTAAGACTTTACCTTACGTTTTATAATGGTTTTCCTTTTCTAAATGAAATCAGCAAAAACTTTCTGTAACCATTCATTTAATGTCCTGCCCTTCTCCACTTGTTTTCCCATGGTTATGAATTCTTTGGCTGTCATTACCCCCTACAGAAAAAGCATTCCCTAAAATTAAGATTTTTCCAAGTGAACTAGAGGATTAGTTGCCACAGGGATTTTCAAAATTATTATTTTTTTCAATGTTTTATTTATTCTTAAAAATTTTTTTATTTTTATACAATTTTTAAAGGTTACTTTCCCATTTACAGTTACTGCAAAATATTGGCTCTATTCCCCATGTTGTACAATACATCCTTGAGCCTATCTTTTTTTTTTTGAATTTTATTTTATTTATTTTTTTATACAGCAGGTTCTTATTAGTCATCAATTTTATACACATCAGTGTGTACATGTCAATCCCAGTCTCCCAGTTCATCCCACCACCACCACCCCTTGCCCCTTCTTTCCCCCCTTGGTGTCCATACATTTGTTCTCTACATCTCTGTCTCTATTTCTGCCCTGCAAACCGGTTCATCTGTACCATTTTTCTAGGTTCCACATATATGCATTAATATACGATATTTGTTTTTCTCTTCCTGACTTACTTCACTCTGTATGACAGTCTCTAGATCCATCCACGTCTCTACAAATGACCCAATTTCATTCCTTTTAATGGCTGAATAATATTCCATTGTATATATGTACCAAAACTTCTTTATCTATTCATCTGTCGATGGGCATTTAGGTTGCTTCCATGACCTGCCTACTGTAAATAGTGCTGCAATGAACATTGGGGTGCATGTGTCTTTTTGAATTATGGTTTTCTCAGGGTATATGCCCAGTAGTGGGATTGCTGGGTCATGTGGTAGTTCTAGTTTTAGTTTTTTAAGGAGCCTCCATACTGTTCTCCATAGTGGCTGTATCAGTTTACATTCCCACCAACAGTGCAAGAGGGTTCCCTTTTCTCCACACCCTCTCCAGCATTTGTTTGTGATTTTCTGATGACGCCCATTCTAACTGGTGTGAGGTGATACCTCACTGTAGTTTCGATTTGCATTTCTCTAATAATTAGTGATGTTGAGCAGCTTTTCATGTGCTTCTTGGCCATCTATGTGTCTTCTTTGGAGAAATGTCTATTTAGGTCTTCTGCCCATTTTTGGATTGGGTTGTTTGTTTTTTTAATATTGAGCTGCATGAGCTGTTTTTAGATTTTGGAGATTAATCCTTTGTCCGTTGATTCGTTTGCAAATATTTTCTCCCATTCTGAGGGTTGTCTTTTCATCTTCTTTGTAGTTTCCTTTGCTTTGCAAAAGCTTTTAAGTTTCATTAGGTCCCATTTGTTTATTTTTGTTTTTATTTCCATTACTCTAGGAGGTGATCTAAAAAGATCTTGCTGTGATTTATGTCAAAGAGTGTTCTTCCTATGTTTTCCTCTAAGAGTTTTATAGTGTCCGGTCTTACATTTAGGTCTCTAATCCATTTTGAGTTTATTTTTGTGTATGGTGTTAGGGAGTGTTCTAATTTCATTCTTTTACATGTAGCTGTCCAGTTTTCCCAGCATCACTTATTGAAGAGACTGTCTTTTCTCCATTGTATATCCTTGCCTCCTTCATCAAAGATAAAGTGACCATATGTGCATGGGTTTATCTCTGGGCTTTCTATCCTTTCCCATTGATCTATATTTCTGTTTTTGTGCCAGTACCATATTGTCTTGATTACTGTAGCTTTGTAGTATAATCTGAAGTCAGGGAGTCTGATTTCTCCAGCTCCATTTTTTTCCCTCAAGACTGCTTTGGCTATTCAGGGTCTTTTGTGTCTCCATACAAATTTTAAGATTTTCTGTTCTAGTTCTGTAAAAAATGCCATTGGTAATTTGATAGGGATTGCATTGAATCTATAGATTGCTTTGGGTAGTATAGTCATTTTCACAATATTGAATCTTCCAACCCAAGAACATGATATAACTCTCCAACTGTTTGTATCATCTTTAATTTCTTACATCAGTGTCTTATAGTTTTCTGCATACAGGTCTTTTGTCTCCCTAGGTAGGTTTATTCCTAGGTATTTTATTCTTTTTGTTGCAATGGTACATGGAAGTGTTTCCTTAATTTCTCTCTCAAATTTTTCATCATTAGTGTATAGGAATGCAGGAGATTTCTGTGCATTAATTTTGTATCCTGCAACTTTACCAAATTCATTGATTAGCTCTAGTAGTTTTCTGGTGGCATTTTTAGGATTCTCTATGTATAGTATCATGTCATCTGCAAACAGTGACAGTTTTACTTCTTCTTTTCCAATTTGTATTCCTTTTATTTCTTTTTCTTCTCTGATTGCCATGGCTAGGACTTCCAAAACTATGTTGAATAATAGTGGAGAGAGTGTACATCCTTGTCTTGTTCCTGATCTTAGCGGAAGTGCTTTTGGTTTTTTACCATTGAGAATGATGTTTGCTGTGGGTTTGTCATATATGGCCTTTATTATGTTGAGGTAGGTTCCCTCTATGCCCACTTTCTGGAGAGTTTTTATCATAAATGGGTGTTGAATTTTGTCAGATGCTTTTTTTGCATCTATTGAGATGATCATATGGTTTTCTTCAATTTGTTAATATGGTGTATCACATTGATTGATTTGCATATATTGAAGAATCCTTGCATTCCTGGGATAAATCCCACTTGATCATGGTGTATGATCCTTTTAATGTGCTGTTGGATCCAGTTTGTTAGTATTCTGTTGAGGATTTTTGCATCTATATTCATCAGTGATATTGGTCTGTAGTTTTCTTTGTTTGTAGTACCTTTGTCTGGTTTTGGTATCAGGGTGATGGTGGCCTCATAGAATGAGTTTGGGAGTGTTCCTTCTTCTGCAGTTTTTGGGAAGAGTTTGAGAAGGATGGGTGTTAGCTCTTCTCTAAATGTTTGATAGAATTCACCTGTGAAGCCATCTGGTCCTGGACTTTTGTTTGTTGGAAGTTTTTAAATCACAGTTTCAATTTCATTACTTGTGATTGGTCTGTTCATATTTTCTGTTTCTTCCTCGTTCAGTCTTGGAAGGTTATACCTTTCTAAGAATTTGTCCATTTCTTTCAGGTTGTACATTTTATTGGCATGGAGTTGCTTGTAGTAGTCTCTTAGGATGCTTTGTATTTCTGCGGTGTCTGTTGTAACTTCTCCTTTTTCATTTCTAATTTTATTGATTTGAGTCCTCTCCCTCTTTTTCTTGATGAGTCTGGGTAATGGTTTATCAATTTTGTTTATCTTTTCAAAGAACCAGCTTTTAGTTTTATTGATCTTTGCTATTGTTTTCTTTTTTTCTATTTCATTTATTTCTGCTCTGATCTTTATGATTTCTTTCCTTCTGCTAACTTTGGGTTTTGTTTGTTCTTCTTTCTCTAGTTCCTTTAGGTGTAAGGTTAGATTGTTTATTTGAGATTTTTCTTGTTTCTTGAGGTAGGATTGTATTGCTATAAACTTCCCTCTTAGAACTGCTTTTGCTGCATCCCATAGGTTTTGGATCGCCGTGTTTTTGTTGTCATTTGTCTCTAGGTATTTTTTGATTTCCTCTTTGATTTCTTCAGTGATCTCTTGGTTATTTAGTAATGTATTGTTTAGCTTCCATATGTTTGTGTTTTTTACATTTTTTTCCCTGTAATTGATTTCTAATCTCATAGCATTCTGGTCAGAAAAGATGCTTGATATGATTTCAATTTTCTTAAATTTACTGAGGCTTGATTAGTGATCCAAGATGTGATTTATCCTGGAGAATGTTCTGTGTGCACTTGAGAAGGAAGTGTAATCTGCTGTTTTTGGATGGAATGTCCTATAAATATCAATTAAATCTATCTGGTCTATTGTGTCACTTAAAGCTTGTGTTTCCTTATTAATTTTCTGTTTGGATGATCTGTCCATTGGTGTAAGTGAGGTGTTAAAGTCCCCCACTATTACTGTGTTACTGTTGATTTCCTCTTTTATAGCTGTTAGCAGTTGCCTTATGTATTGAGGTGCTCCTATGTTGGGTGCATATATATTTATAATTGTTATATCTTCTTCTTGGATTGATCCCTTGATCATTATGTATTGCCCTTCCCTGTCTCTTGTAACATTCTTTATTTTAAAGTCTCTTTTATCTGATATGAGTATTGCTACTACAGCTTTCTTTTGATTTCCATTTGCATGGAATATCTTTTTCCATCCCCTCACTTTCAGTCTGTATGTGTCCCTAGGTCTAAAGTGGGTCTCTTGTAGACAGCATATATATGGGTCTTGTTTCTGTATCCGTTCAGTGAGCCTGTGTCTTTTGGTTGGAGCATTTAATCCATTCACGTTTAAGGTAATTATCGATATGTATGTTCCTATTACCATTTTCTTAATTGTTATGGGTTTGTTTTTGTAGGTCCTTTTCTTCTCTTGTGTTTCCCACTTAGAGAAGTTCCTTTAGCATTTGTTGTAGAGCTGGTTTGGTGGTGCTGAATTCTCTTAGCTTTTGCTTGCCTGTAAAGCTTTTGATTTCTCCATCCAATCTGAATGAGATTCTTGCTGGGTCGAGTAATCTTGGTTGTAGGTTCTTTCCTTTCATCACTTTAAATATATCATGCCACGCCCTTCTGGCTTGTAGAGTTTCTGTTGAGAAGTCAGCTGTTAACCTTACGGGAGTTCCCTTGTATGTTATTTGTCATTTTTCCCTTGTTCCTTTCAATAATTTTTCTTTTTCTTTAATTTTTGTCAGTTTGATTACTATTTGTCTTGGCGTGTTTCTCCTTGGGTTTATCCTGTGTGGGACTCTCTGCGCTTCCTGGACTTGGGTGGCTATTTCCTTTCTCATGTTAGGGAAGTTTTCGACTATAATCTCTTCAAATATTTCCTCGGGTTCTTTCTCTCTCTTTTCTCCTTCTGGGACCCCTGTAACGCGAATGTTGTTGCATTTAATGTTGTCCCAGAGATCTCTTAGGCTGTCTTAATTTCTTTTCATTCTTTTTTCTTTATTCTGTTCTGTGGCAGTGAATTCCACCATTCTATCTTCCAGGTCACTTATCTGTTCTTCTGCCTCAGTTATTCTGCTGTTGATTCCTTCTAGTGTGTTTTTCATTTCAGTTTTTGTACTGTTCATCTCTGTTTGTTTGTTCTTTAATTCTTCTTTGTTAAACATTTCTTGCATCTTCTCGATCTTTGCCTCCATTCTTTTTCCAAGGTCCTGGATCATCTTCACTATCTTTATCCTGAATTCTTTTTCTGGAAGGTTGCCTATCTCCACTTCATTAATTGTTTTTCTGGGGTTTTATCTTGTTCCTTGATCTGGTACATAGCCCTCTGCCTTTTCATTTTGTCTATCTTTCTGTGAATGTGGTTTTTGTTCCACAGGCTGCAGGATTGTAGTTCTTCTTGCTTCTGCTGTCTGCCCTCTGGTGGATGAGGCTATCTAAGAGGTTTGTGCAAATTTCCTGATGGGAGGGACTGGTGGTGGATAGAGCTGGGTATTGATCTGGTGGGCAGAGCTCAGTAAAACTTTAATCTGCTTGTCTGCTGATGGGTGGGGCTGGGTTCCCTCCCTGTTGTTTGGCCTGAGGCGACCCAACACTGGAGCTTACCCGGCTCTTTGCTGGGGCTAATGGCAGACTCTGGGAGGGCTCACACCAAGGAGTACTTCCCAGAACTTCTGCTGCCAGTGTCCTTGTCCTCACGGTGGGACACAGCCACCCCCCTGCCTCTGCAGGAGACCCTCCAACACTAGCAGGTAGGTCTAGTTCAGTCTCCCATGGGGTCACTGCTCCTTCCCCTGGGTCTCGATGCACACACTACTTTGTTTGTGCCCTCCAAGAGTGGAGTCTGTGTTTCCCCCAGTCCTGTCGAAGTCCTGCAGTCAAATCCCGCTAGCCTTCTAAGTCTGATTCTCTAGGAATTCCACCTCCCGTTGCCGGATCCCCAGGTTGGGAAGCCTGACGTGGGGCTCAGAACCTTCACTCCAGTGGGTGTACTTCTGTGGTATAAGTGTTCTCCAGTTTGTGAGTCACCCACCCAGCAGTTATGGGATTTTATTTTATTGTGATTGTGCCCCTCCTACCATCTCACTGTGGCTTCTCCTTTGTCTTTGGATGTGAGGTATCTTTTTTGGTGAGTTCCAGTGTCTTCCAGTTGATGATTGTTCAGCAAGTAGTTGTGATTCCGGTTCTCTCACAAGAGGGAGTCGGGATTTTCGAAATTATTAATGAGGAAGTGGAAGAGAGTTTTCACTACCAACAAAATGTTTGCAATCCACCTGAAGTTTCAAGTAGCTCAAGGACCCTCGCTTGACTCAGCACCTCAGAGACACTCTTCATGGAGTGAATCGTGACTGCACCACATATGTGCTCGTCACTCCTCTCTGTAGGATGACAGTTCCCAGGTCGGGCATATAGGGATAATAGACACACCATCCATTAATGTTTAAGGAACAAATATGAGTCTGAGGATGTGCTAAAGAGCACTCTTAAAGATCTTATTTAAATGGAGGAAATAATCTTTTACTTATTTTGAAGCATCCCAATGAGCCTTCAACATGAACTTTAGCATCATTGCTTTAGAACATGCCTGCTTGTGTGTATAAAGGCATATTTTAAGGTACTAGAACTTCTTCCAGAACAGGACACAGGATGATTTAAGAAGCAGCAAGTGACTAGACTTATTATGGTGATCATTTCACAATATATACAAATATTGACTCACTAGTTTGTACACCTGAAACTAATATAATGTTGTATGTCTATTATACCTCAATAAAAAACCAAAATGTCAGATGCAGAAAAGAATGAAGATCAGTGAAAATGATAAATATGTGTGTAAGTACAAACATTTACTATTTAAATATTTAAATCAAATATACACAAAAATAACATTTAAATTTACTTGTGGAGATATTTTAAATATTCGGAAGTCCTTACATTATCTGGTAAAATAATTATTAACATTTGATTTTAATAAGTCATGAACACATGCTCTAATATCTAAGATGATCATTAAGAGAACAGAGCAAAAGATAAAACAATCAAATTAATAGTGAGAAAATAATGGATAAATAAAATGGAATGGATAATAAATGGAATGGATAAATAAAATAAAATGGAGTGTTTATTTTTCAATTTGAAATTGGGATAAGGGAGAGAAAAATGACTCAACAACTGGTGATGCACATAAAGAGTATGTAGTAGTATGGCAAATTTAACCTCAAATTATACATAATTACAACAGATATAGATGGATTATATACTCATTATAAAAGACAAAGATTATAACAATGAGTATTTTTTAAATGTCGAACTGTACTATAAACATACTACAATGTTATCGAAAACATCATGCTAGAAAGGTTGGAAGTAAATCGTTGGAAAACATATGCCATGCAAATATCACCAAAAGAACTTGTATAGTGATTCTTCAGACAAAATATTCTTTAATGGAAAAGGCATTATTGGAAGCAAAAAGTGTTACTACATATTGATAAAAGGTCATGTATTTATATGCTCTTCAGAGCATGGCTTTATAATGTATAAAAGGCTCTACTTTGGGTGCAGTGTGCTGAGATTGCTGGGACCCTGGTCACCCTTTTCCAGGTTCATGAGGTAGTGGATATATGCCAGGAGAGACGAGCAGAGAGCTTCATAGAGAAGATGCAGAAAAAAATGTTGAAAAGAACAATGGTTTAAACTTTCCAAAATTTATTAAAAACAATAACCTCCACATCCAGGAAGCTTACAGAATTCCAAGTAGGATAAACACATAGAGAACCGCAAACAGACATACAAAAGAAAAAATGCTGAAAGTCAAAGACAAGGAGGAAATCTTGAAAACTATAAGAGAAAAATAAATCACTACTTACAAGGGAATCCCAATAAGATTAACAGCCAATTTCTCAGCAGAAACAATGGAAGCCAGAATACCATTGGGTAACATATTCAAAGTGCTCAAAGGAAAACAGCTGTCAACTGTGACTCCTATATCCAGCAAAACTATCTTTCTAAAATGAAGGGAAGATAAAGCATGTTTCAGATAAACAAATACTGAGAAAATTATTGCTGACGTACCTAACTTACAAGTAATACTAAAGGAAGTTCTTCAGGGTTAAAGCAAATGACCAGGGTTGTTAATTTGAATCCACATGAAAAAAATGAAGAACACCAGTAACTTAATTATGTAATTATTAAAAAACGATGGAAGTGCGCATTTTTCTTCTTTCTTCTCTTAACTTTATTTTAAAAAGCAATTGTATAGTATAATATGTATATAATGTGTTATTGAGCCTATAACATACAGAAACATAATATATGTGTTACATTTTCCAATAACATTACAAAGGAGGAATACAGTTGTTTTGGGCTAAAGAAATGACTATAAATTAATAATTATAACAAGGTAATGTTGGTTTCATAACATTAATAGATACAATATGTACAGCAGTATTATCACAAAAAAGGAAAAAGGGAATAAAGCTATATAGCAACATTTCTATATAACACCAGAATTAAGTTAGTGTAAGTCAGAAGCTGATTCAGATAAATTAAGATGTATATGATAAACCCTAAAATTACTATTAAAAATAACTTTAAAATAGTTAAAAAGTCATTAAAGAAATTAAAATGATCCACTAGAAAAATACTCAGTAGAAAAGAAGGAGGAAAAGAAGAATAAAAAGACATGGGACATATAGAAAAGAAAAAGTAAAATGACAGGCAGAAATCCACTATGTTAATAATAATGCTAAATGTGAATGGATTAAATAATCATATCAAAAGACAGAGATTGTCTGATTGACTACAGAAAAAACAAACCATGTACAGCTGTATGCTGTCTTCAGGAGACACAGTTCAAATTCAAAGATTCAAACAGATTGAAAGCAAAATGGTAGAAAAAGACACATCATGCAAACAACAACCACAAGAAATCTGAAGAGCCTTTACTTTTTTTTTTTTTTAAATTTTTTTTTTTTTTTTTTTTTTATTTATTTATGGCTGTGTTGGGTCTTCGTTTCTGTGCGAGGGCTTTCTCTAGTTGTGGCAAGCGGGGGCCACTCTTCATCGCGGTGCGCGGGCCTCTCACTATCGCGGCCTCTCTTGTTGCGGGGCACAGGCTCCAGACGCGCAGGCTCAGTAATTGTGGGTCACGGGCCTAGCCGCTCTGCGGCATGTGGGATCTTCCCAGACCAGGGCTCGAACCCGTGTTCCCTGCATTAGCAGGCAGACTCCCAACCACTGCGCCACCAGGGAAGCCCGAGCCTTTACTTTTATGAAATAAAATAGACCTTAAAACAAAAAAAGTTACAATAGATAAAGAGGGACATTTAGCAATGATAAAACAGTTAATACATCAGGAAGGCATAAAAATTATAAACATACGCACCTAATAGCAAAACACCACAATATATGTAGTAAAAATCACAGAAATGAAGTGAGAAGTAGATAATTAAACATTAACAGTTGGAAACTTCAATAACCCACTTTCAGTAATGGATTGGACAATTAGATAGAAATTCAGTAAGAAATTGGAAGACTTGAAAAACACCATAAGCCAACTAGATCTAAACGACATCTTAGAACCCTCCACCCAACAACAGCAGAATACACATTCTTCTCAAGTGCACGTGGAAGTTTCTCTGGAATAGAGAATACTCTGAGCCATAAAACAAACCTCAATAAATTTAAAAGAACAAAATTAATACAAACTATGTTCTCTGATCACAATGGAATGAAATTAGAAATCAATAGCAAGAGAAAATTGGGGAAACTCGTAAATATGTGGGAATTAAACAATATACTTCCAATGAGTCAAAGAAGAAATCAAAATGGAAATCAGAAAACACTTTGAGATAAATGAAAAGGAAGGTACAATATACATAAGAGTTCTAGGAAGTAGCTAAAATAGTGCTCAGAGGGAAATGTATAGCTGTAAATACCTATATTAAGAAAGGGAAAGATCTCAATTCACTATCCTAATAATCCAACATAAGACACTGGAAAAATAAAAGCACACTAAGCTCAGGTAAGCAGAAGGAATAAAATAATAAACATTAGAGCAGATATTATTTTAAAAGAGAATAGTAAAACATAGAGATAATAAATGAAGCCAAAAGCTAATTCTTTGAAGAGATTGAGAAAACTAACAAATATTTAGCTACAAAAAAAGTCTCAAGTTACTAGAATTTGAAATGAAAGAAGAGACATTACTACTAATCCTCAGAAATAAAAAGGATGAAAAGGAACACAATGAACAACTGTAGGCCAACAAATTAGATAACCTAATTCCTAGAGAGACACAAACTATTGAATCTGACTCAAGAAGAAACAATCTAAGTAGACCTATAACATACGAAGAGATTAAAGTAGCAATCAGAAACTACCCACAGAGAAAAGCCCAGGCCCACATGGCTTTACTACTGAATTCTACCAAAGATTTAAAGCAGAATTATTACCAGTTGCTATAGTCTGAGGGGTAATAATTACTGATACTGGTCAAAACTCTGACCGTGATTTCCTAAGAGAAGTTTTCCATTTATAGGCACACCTCAGCACCCACTATGTATTGTAATTCTAATTTCTTTCTTTAGATGCACGGCTGTGAAGAGTAAAATCTGGCAGCTTTCCTGATGATGTGAGGTCAGAGTGGTGAAATATTGACTTCACCCTGGAAACATGCATCATCTTTACTTTATTCAATATCCTCATGCTGCTGTTTGTGTAGATAGACGGTATCCATGTCCTGACATAAATAAGCAGGGTGGAATGTTTCATTTAGTACAGTTGAGGTTTGTATTGATTTGTCCCCTATTCTCAGTTTCTAATGACCCTGCCCATAAATATGAGATTGCTGTCTACAGCCAGGTGTCATCTGTGGCCATATGGCTACACGCATATGCAGATGTGGTTTGCACCCAAGGCTCTGGTCTCATAATTCTACCCTCCTCTCAACCGAGCCAGCCAACAAGAAATAATCTGTGTGAGTCAAATGTCTAGAAATTCTTCACTGTGATAATGCAGTTTCCTGAAGGAGAAACAACAGATACCCTTTAATACAAATAAAAATAAAATAAAATTTGAGCTGTCAAATTCATATAAGCTTTCACAGAAGAAAAATGTCCTTTGAGTCTTAAAATAATGCTATGTTAGGAGGTGTATTATGGGACCACAAGATAGGTGAAGTTGGATTGCAACAAAGTCTTGGCTGATTCTAGTAATTTGAGAACTTCCAAATTTAAATCTTCTGCGCTGAATTGCGCCTTATAATCACATTGTAGAAAAACAAGGTGATTTTGACAAACCAGTTCTTAATTTGGAAGCCTTCTTCCTTGTATAATGTTCCTGTCAAGCTCTTTTGAATGTTGTAGAGTCTTAACAAAGCACAGCACAGTGTGTGGGGAAATGGTATTTCCAGTGAAACTCTACCCTGCAGGGGTAAAGTCTGTGATACTGTGAATTTTTCATGGGATTTTCTAATAATGAACATGTTTTTCATTCTCAAAACTTCAGTTACCACACAGGAATTTGCCCGTTAATTACAGTGTGAGCGCATGCTATTTCCTGATAGCCCTGTAGATAGAACAGTTGGCATATTCCACACTGGAGCTCTCTGCCAGATTCCTGCCCAATTACAAATGAATCGTAACGACAGAAAGATGACATTATTTTATATTCTGGAGAACTGCAAGGAGATCTGAGAATGTCAGGTAACATGGTAATTACGTTTAAAGTAACTTGGTAATTCAAAAAAATATATTACTAAGTAATCTGCCGAAGCATGTAGTTATTATGTGGCTACATGTCTCTTTCCATTATGTTAGCACCAAATTATGGGTTAGAATTCCTATATCTACCTTTTTTACTCTCTCAACAAAAGATGCCGAGTTGAAACGCTGGTGAGGAGGGGGAGGAGTTTTTTCCCTCCTACAGTTGACAAAAGAATGAAAGTTTCAAGCACAATGCAACATATAATTTCTTTCAAGTTTCTTCTTAAGCCGACATCTAAGCAGAGCAGGGAGGCCCTCTGGAAGACTATTTCTGTCATTTTGAAGCTAGCGTCATGTTCTGTTGATGGAAGAAAGCAAGAGAGGGTGTCATTCAAAGCGCTCTTTGCCGTGGCCATCCGGGGCTTCATCTGAATGTCTGCAGAGATGAAGCCCTCTGGGCATCCCAAAGGATTCCTGTTTCCCGGGGGCTGTAGTCACCACAGACGCTGGCAGACGTTCTAAGTCCCCAAGAGGTGGGCGTGGAGTTTATTGTAAGGTGTGATCACACAGGTTAAGGGGATAGATTAGAATTGCGTTTGGCAAAGAGGAGTCAAAGGAATAAATATATACATTCAATAATACCAACATTTGTTTCTGGGAAATAATGTGAAAGGAAAGGCAGGTAAAGTCCCTGGTGAGAATTTGTGTTCTGTGACAAGGCAGGAGGCAGGTGTAAACTATTGGCACTACGTAAATGCTCGCTATCATTACTGGTGCTGTTTCTAGAGTACAGGCATGTTGGAAATGCTGGGCCGTCTGTTCAGGATAGACTTTCCGATGAGAATGGAGGGTGCCATTAAAGCTTATGGGAATGGAAGGTAAGTCAGTGGGGGGCAGTGAAGTCCAGGTGAGAAGCGAACAGACCCGGCAGAGGACGGGACCGAGAGCAAGAGCCCCGAGTGAGAACTTTGGGACAAACAAGAAAGGAATAAATAGGTATTTAAATCATACTCTCTAGGTACATGGTTTTCAAAGAGCTTTTCTTTGTGGCTCAGTGGCGGTTCCTGATGGTCTGTGAGGTAGTCTTTGATGGGTCACAATCAATGCTGAGTATCCTTAACGTTCATCGTTTTCTCAGTTTAACGAGAACGTTGGCTTAACTGTGATACAGCACTCCACCAGCGTTGGTATCTCCACCATCACTCTCCTCCTCCCCATACTCAATTTATCTTTAAAGTTGAACTTTTTAATTGAACTTACAATAACATTTGCTGAAAATGTCAGAATTTTCATTGTTGACATGATGATATCCAAAAGTTTTACTTTAACTCTATGACTCAGAAAAACAGCATTATTATTGAAACTGTTAACTGATTTTCTGTTTGAATTACCAGATTACAATGATTTAAGACTTGCGTCATGCAACTATTTATAAAGTTATTCTGCTCATGGAGGAACACATGAAATAACCACCAGTTCACTTTTTGCACATTCACTGAAAATTACATTAGGAGATTAATTAAAGAGGCCGGTTATGTGGTCTTAGTGACAAATCTTGTTGTATAAAGTAATAGGTAAACATGGAACCACGTGGTGGATTGTCATCTTCGGTCAAAGTCTTTGCAAAAGTAGCTACTGATCTTGAAGCGGATGCTGTTGCTTGGCCAGGAAGTTTGCACTTTCTGCTGTCAGGGTGGTCACTGATGTTCCCACTTCTCCCACAGTAAATAGTAAATGTTAATGAATACTTTGTGCAAGTGCACATCATCTTGCCGAGAAATTAAATTCAGTACTTCTAAAACAATTATTGGGTATTCATTCTCTCTCTTTCTAGCTCACTTCTGCCAGTAGAGGAGTCTGGAGCCTTGGTGTCTGTAACTACAACAAACATTAAACATGGCCCGACTCCTTGTCAGATTAATCTAAATCCTCACACTAAAGGTCAATTTATGCCATGCTCATACCAGTTACCTTTTGTAACATGTCCGCTTTAAAAAAAAAATTACAAGACATGCCAAAGGCGAGAAAAAACACAGTCTGAAGAGACATAGCGACCATCAGAACCAGACCCAGATATGACACAGATGTTGGAATTATCACAAAGGGAATTCAAATAACTATTAATAATTTAATGGGAAAATAAACAACATGCAAGACCAGATGGGTAACACCAGCAGACAGGTGAAAAATACAAGAAAGAATCAAAAGGAAATGCTAGAAATCAAAAACAAAGTAATAGAAATGAAAACTGCCTTCTATAGATTCATCAGTTGATTAGGTTTAACCACAGAAAGATTCAATAGATTTGAAGAGAGAGCCACAGACACTTCCAAAACTCCAACATAAAAAGAAAAATGAAAATTAAAAAAATAGAGCATACAAGAACTGGAGGGGGGCAATATCTAATATAACGTAAGTATATTTGGAAGAAGAGAGAAAAAGGCAGAAGAAATATTTGAAGAAATATGGCTGAGAACTTTCCAACACTGATGTTAGACCAGAAAACTCAGAGAATCTCCAAACAGGACAAATACAAAATAGCAATAACAAAAAACCTAGACATGCATATTCAAATTACAGAAATCCAAAGAGAAAATCTTGAAAGAAACCAGACAGAAAGGAAATGTTACTTAACAGCCAGAAAATGTTGAATTTAGTAAAATCATGTTCCATTTATTAGAAATGAAATACAGGAAATTAAGCCTATAGGATGGAGGACTTGAGCTGTAGTTCAAGTGACTTACTGGCAAGTTTTGAGGATATATTGCAGTTTAACTCATCTAATGTACGATAGAATAATTATTGCTTTAATAAAGTTTTTTTGGGTTTTTTTTTTTTTTTTAGACTTTTACTTTTTTTTTTTAAGTATTTGCTTACTTATTTATTTATGGCTGTGTTGGGTCTTCGTTTCTGTGCGAGGGCTTTCTCTAGTTGCCGCGAGCGGGGGCCACTCTTCATCGCGGTGCGCGGGCCTCTCACTATCGCGGCCTCTCTTGTTGCGGAGCACAGGCTCCAGACGCGCAGGCTCAGTAATTGTGGCTCACGGGCCCAGCTGCTCCGCGGCACGGGGGATCTTCCCAGACCAGGGCTCGAACCCGTGTCCCCTGAATTGGCAGGCAAACTCTCAACCACTGCACCACCAGGGAAACCCGCTTTAATAAAGTTTTATTTTCACTTATTAATGGCTATGATATTTTTAAATGTACCTTTTTACTGATCTGCAGTGTTAGAGACATTGCTAGAGCTTTTGTATGTTTTAAGTTTTAGGGACAATTACTTGACATTTTCTCCTTGTAGAGCTGCACTGTTTAAGTGACATCCAAAGGACATCTCAATCGGGGGGGCGGCCCTTAGTGGTGTGGTCCTATTGCTGGTTATGCCCATGTGAAGCTGTGACCTCGGTGAATAGTTATTTATTATTATTTAGCTTATACAAGCTGAGAGAACTCGCTATTAGCATAGGAAATAGAATGAAGCATACCAAAAAGTAGGATGCTGGGTTGAAATAATAAGCAGAGATAAAGTCTTGAATTTGGATTCCACCCGTGTATTTCTGCGTGGGATGGGCGAGTCAGGTTGTCTGGTTGTTCCTGTATGTGTACTGCGTGTGCGTGTTGAGGGGTGTGCAAAGCAGCATCTTGGGTTTTTCGTTGCCCGTGAACTTAAAAACAATCAGCCTGGCCCTGATTTATCTTTTAAGTCTAGTGAATCTCTGACCGTGCCACCGAGTGCTGGAACTCAAGGAAGGCCTCACAGCCCTGTTTTCAGCCCCGGTCAGACATAGTGTTCGTTTCCGGGAAGCACCATTTCAAAGGGCTGTTTATGAAGTAGTGTGAAGGATCTGGAAATTAAAAACACCATGTGGGGGAACACTTCATAAAATGGGGGCTATTCAGCCAGGATAAGAGAAGTCTCACAGTGGGATCGTTGCTGCCTTTTAAGTATCTGAAGTTCCGTCGTGTTGAACATATAATAGGCTGTTCAGCTTTGTTCTTGGAAGGCAGAGCTGTGAACAACTGTTGAAAGTGACAGAATATGGTCAACTGGCTTAATGTGAAATGGACATTTCCAGCTTCTAGTGCTTTTCAGTCAAACACACCTGAGTTCCTCCTTTCCCAGAATAGAGGATGGAACCATGGAGTTTTCTTTTTACTTAGAGTCAGGGCTTTGAAATTGTCTCTAAGTAGCACAATAAATAAAATTTTATGGTAAATTAATTGGTAAATCATTACTGCAGTTACAAGTTAAAAATAATTACTCTTCTTCACATGGCTTCAAATCAGTCTGCTTAATTATAATAAAATATATTTCCACGTGTATTGGGATAGGTTATGATCCTTTGTTCACGTTTCCTAATATTTTATTTTTAAGGTGATTACCTAAAAACTTACCAGAATAATCTGATGTGAAGCAATATTTTATTAAAATCCACCATTTTGCATAAACATGTTGACATTTCTTGTATGAAACAAAAAGTAGAAAAATTTTATCCATGAGCTTATGAAAGCTGTCACCACAACATTATTTGCACACATAAGTAGGAGGCAAGGTAATTGTGATGGAATTATTCCCACTTTTTGCCCTATAATCAGATATCTAAAGACATTTTCTAGAAAAAGGAGAGAAATGCAATGTTTGGAAGGACTGTCGTTAATATGAAGTATATGAGAAGAAATATTTTGATATGGTCGTGAGGCAGGAGGCATGATGTGGTTTCCGGTCAGAGTTGGAGAACTTCCTGCGGGGTTCTCAGAGGAAGAGATGCTCCTGGTTCCAGGCTTGAGCCTGGAGGACAAAACTAAGGGTGTTCTTGAACACACGTGGCCAACCATGGGAAGATAAAAGTCATGCTTCAGAGAGCAGAGCCCATGCTAACTAAAGGAAAGAGACAAGGATGTGTGTGGGAAGGATGTTACAAAATAAGAGGAAGATGAAATAGTGGGGAGTGTGACCTTTGACCTGGGAACTCAATAAATGGGCCTGACGGAGGGAGGGACCGTGCAGGGCTGGTAGAGCGGGGACAACATCAGTCGGTCCTGGAGCCGTGTGATAGGCTGGATGGAAATTCCAGTCTTCCCTCCTGCTGTCTTCAAATTCCTTAGGGTTAAACAGTCCTTAAAAGCTCATTCGCTTTCCCTTGGTCCTCCTATTCTTTAGCTCCCAAATTCACTCTCCCAAGGTGGAGGGGAGGGGGGAAACATTCTCATCAGGGTGGTCCCTTCCTCTCATCCATCCCTCCACATGCTGAGTTCTACTCCCCAGCAGTAGGGGTAACACTTCTACACTGTCACCTCCTTCCCTAGACCTCTGGGTTTGTACTTCCCCTTCTGCCCCGCTTGCCTTTATCTTTATCAAGATTCTGTCCAGGCAGAACCCTCCCATCCTTTCCTACTAGTTGAGACGCGCGTGTAAAGCCAGCCGGCAGGTCCTAAAGGCACAGGGTGCGGGGAAGGCACTGAGTCACGTTCATCTTGCCAGAGAAGCAGTGTACGGGCTGAACAGTTGCTTTTATTGGAAACCTTGGTAAATGTCTCCTGATTGGATCATACCAGGTTATGTACCATACAGCATAGTTCAGTGTTCCAGAATTCTCCATTAACTAATGGTTGTCCAGGTCTCCTAACCACTCAAGGGCCAGATTCCCTCATTTATTTGTAAAGACTATTTTATAATAACAAATTCCCCAAATGACCGTGTGAGTTGAATGGGATGTCAAGAGTACAACACACTTCGTGAACAAGACAACAGAAGTGGTGGTTATTTTTTCATAACAGCCTGGCCTCAAATCATTGGCCACCTCCATTTTTCCTTCTAAAGGCCGACGGAATGTGTTATCCATGATCTCTCATTACTTTCTTATTCCTGATTATGTGAACAAAGCTGCAAAATAATGAAATTTCAAAATTAAAGAATAGGCAATTAAAAGGTTAGAAGCCTCAGGAATATCTGGATAAAATCAAGAAATTTGAGGTCAGCATAGTGTGTTGTCAACTGGTCATAAGTAGTAAGTGGGCATCACCCATCTATTTGTTGTTTATCCAACAAACTGTGACCAAGTGCTGATTAAGAACCAGACACTCTAGTGGGAAGGGGACCTCATACGCTGTGTGTTTCCGCTGGGAGGGACTCGCATTCGAATAATTACTGACCTCTGTCTCTCCTGCTCATGTGAAGTGACTTAACCAGCTTGCCTGACTGGATTTTTTTTCCTCTTTTCTCTCTTTGCTCTTTTCACCTTTTGAGAACGTCTCTGATTCTCCATGGCTGTGACTCTGGGCAAATTCAATCCAGAGGAATAATATCAACCAGCTCACTTGACCAACAGACGAAAGTCATGATCGTTAACTTACATTTTATCAGAAGCGAAGGTTATATTTTAGTCTCCATTTGTTTGACTCACTTTGTTCTCAAATGTGTGTGTGGAGCGAGGGAAGGATGATTTTTGTTGCCTGCCCCTCACGCTGCAACAGGTACTATAGATGACCATGACATAATCTGGCCTTAAGATATTTTCTAATAGGTAGGATGAAAGAGTGAGCACAAACAGAGAGACAATTCAGACACCGGGGTTTTGAGTCTCAACTCTACCGTTTACTAGCTGTGTGCTTTGGGGGAAAGTTGGTTTAATCTCGTTGAGGTTCGATTTCCTCGTATGTAGAGAGTAATAACCCCTGCCTCATAGCGAGAAGATCAAAGATAATATTGCTGTGAAAAATTTTATAAACTCTGGTGCTAAGTAAACCTTGTCCTAGCTTGTCTTCCTTAAATCAGTCCCCTCCCATCCCTTACCTGCCAAGTCCCTACCCTGATTATTTAGCTGGCATTCCATAATACTTTCCTTGTCTCCAAACATGGATTGGACCAGTAGCCCTGAAATTCAGTTCCTAAATTGGAAAGCACCAAGAAGTGATGCCAGTCCCAAATTCCGTTTTTCAGCCGTTACCTGTTGCTGACCTCAGATGGTTTCACCCAGAGTTTGTCATCGACCAGCTCCAGCCTCTACTCTTTCTACAATTGGTTGTCCTATACTCCTGCTATAATTGTTTGTCCTATTTCCCTAGCTCTGTGCTTTTCACATCTTCCTAAACTTATTCCTATATGTATATGCCAATATGTAATAACATCCAGAAGGCAGAATGTTGAAAATTTCTTCTTGTCTTTTTAAATCAGCAATATATGATGGTCGAATCCAACTCCTATAGTATGAGTTAGTTCCAAATAAAAATTTATGACCTTAAAACCTTATAATCCGAGTCACTCTTGGTAAAAGCAGCTGAAACTTCCATTTATAGAACTTATTTAGAAATTTTCCAGATAATGAGGGTTGAAGAGGAAACACCAAAGACTGCCCCAGAATAGCAACAAGGCCCCCCTTGGGCAGCTGCAGCCAATCGGAGGGGGCTTGAAATCTGTCTCAGACCTGAACTGAGACTCTGAAACTTGACCAGCTTGCTAACAATAGTGTATGGTGCTGAGTAATTGCTAAGGGGGGAAAGACACACAAAAGAGAAAAAAAAAATAATACAGCATGTTATTCATATTATTTGAAGGTACCTATGAGTCATCCGAGAGAAAATTCACCAGAAAACATACAATATTGCACATGTCAACTCCCACTTGTTAAGAAAATAAAAAACAAAAAACAGTAGTTACTGCTGAAAGGAGATGCAAATGCAGATATATTTTTAGAATGGAACGACCATTGCTCTCTGAATTAAGACACTTGGGCCCCATCTACATGAGGTCAGTTATTCCACCTTTGCTGTGTAATTTGGCCCCGACATCACCTCTGCTTTGCATTGTCAGGCAGAGTGTGTGTGTGGGAGGCTGTTACTGATGACAGGGTGATAACAATCTCTGAGGTCTAATGTGGAGAGAGAGTCCATCCTTGACCTTGGTACTGCGTGCCAGGATCTATCAACCCACAGGGCCAGGTCCTCTAGCCACGTCGTTTGGTCCGTCCTCAGCAACATGGAGGTTGGTCAAGTGCCCCCCAGAGAGGAGGCCTGCAGCCCTAAGTAGATTCCAAGAGACATGTGTGGGCTCCACCAAATGGAGGATCCGACGGAGAAGTACCTCTAAATCTCGCAGTACTTCGTCGGTTTGGGAATAGGAGGTTGTATGCCGAGGGACTGTTGTTAAAACAGAATCCAGAAATGATGTTTCTAGGTCTCCTGGGTCTTTGAGTTGGGAGTAGTACAAGTGGCAATTGAATTCATTTGATTTTCCAAATATGACGGAAGAAAATAAAGGAAAACATTTGTGATTGGGGGCTAGAGAAAGCCTTCTGGAGAAAGAGTTAAAATTCAGAAGACTTCAAGGAGAAGGCAGATTTATCAACATCATACATATAAACTTACGGTTGGGGAAAACATCCAAAATAACATTAAAACTTCGGAGGCATTCTAGAAGAAAATATTTGGAACCAGACTAGACATATGATTCATATCCCAAATACACACAAAGCTACTAAAAATCAACGAGAAAGATAAACGACTCAGTAGAAAAAAGGTGACAAGATATGAACAAGTAACTAATTCATAAAAGAAAAGAATACAAAGTAAGGCATAAAAACAGTAACTATAATTAGACAGAAGCAAATTAAAGCAGTATCATTTTTATATCCCACATTTCCCAAACAAACAAAAAATAAACAAGATGTAACAGCCCAGCTTGTCAAGGGTGTGGAGAAACAGTGAATATGACAGTGCTGGTGGGGCTGAATTTTGGCCCAGCTTTTATTGGAAGGTTATCAAGACATATTTAACAAAACAAACAATGAACAAATGCTATTATTCAGCAATTTCAGTTCTTGACAGTGACCTGCAAAATGCTTACTCACGTGTATAATGATACACAGGGTGTCCATTCCATACCGTTTGTAAGGACAAATGGAAACAATCTAAATAAGAATAGAATGATTTCTAAGCTGTTACAGTATATCCAGACAATATATTATTATGTAGCCATTAAAAAGGACCATGCAAATGTTTCATGATACTTTTAGTGCAAAAAGCAAGTTACATAGCAAAATGATGCTGTGTTTATAAAATAAATTGTGTATACCTGTCTGTATATGTGCATATTAAACAGAAAAAGCCTGAAATGTTATCCTCCAAACTTTGATCATGGTAACCTCGACTGGATGAATTGGATGTAATAGCTTCTGTCTCTCCCTGTCTGAATATGTGTAAAATATGAGATATTTTGACAGTTTTCTTGTGTTTCTCGTATTTTCAACAAATTCACCTCAATTGTGTAAAATACAGTTATTTATAAGTTTTCAAACTATGCATTTTTTAAAATGTGATTTATAATTATAGTAGCAGAGAAGAAAAATCTAAATAATGATATTTCTAATTTCAAGGTGGCTTGAAAAGGCCATCAGCATGACATGTGATGCCAATGATTGTGAATGCATTAAATATTAAGTCGACAACCATCAAAATTAATGGGGAATTTCTACTGCCATAATATTAGGCATAATTTACATTTGTGTGTCACAAAATAACCCAGATGGTATATTATGAGACATTTCAAAGAAAATATTCTGGAATCAGAAGAATCAAATTGAAAAAAAAAAATTTCTCATTTTGCCAATAACAACCATGTTTTCAGTAAAATCTTGTTAAGAAGTTTTAAAAACATGTTGATGTGTTGGCCCTGTTACGTTTTAAGTAAGCACAGAAACAAAGCCTCACCGTTTACAGGTTCCGAAAAACCTGGTTCTGTGCCTCTGTCTTACTTCATGTAAATGGAGGAAGAGTTCTCAGTGAAGACCTAACAGAACCCCTCATTTTGCAAATGAGAAAACCAAGGTCGAGAGACGAGAGATAATCACCAAGGGTGACAGGGCGCATTGGACTCCGCTGGATTAGACCTTGCCTGCAGCCTGAGTCCCGGGAAGTCGTTGGCCTCCCTGCTCTTGTGCGAGTGGGTAGAGAAATAAGAATAGAGGGACAGGAATGAAGGAGCTAGAAATGCGTGGCGCGCCGTGTTGCTTAAGGGGTGTGCGGTGACTAGGGACACGAGTGTGTGATACGAGATGAGGAAGGAAGCAGTGTTGGGAAGTCCGGAGGTGATGGGCTGTACAGACACCAGGGAAGCAGCAGTGGACCTGAACACCAGCAGAAGATGAGTCTCAGGTTGTCTTAGCAGAACTAGCGTCCTTGGAGGCACTATAGTAGCAAATTCTTACGAAGTGTGTGAGGTATGCCAGGCATTGCTCTCTGTGCTTTAGATATCACGGCATAAGTTAGTTATCGTTATAGGACAGTTAACTACGGCCGAAATCATGCTGTGTAACAAGCACCCCTGAACCTCATGAGCACGAGACAGCAAGCTCTTCATCACTCCCTGTGTTTCAGGCAGGCTGTCCCTGGCTGGCTTGCTGGTGTGTCTGAGAACATGCTGCTCTGGCTTGAGCTCAGCCGGGGTCTCCTGCCTCTGCTTCCCTGTCTCTCCTCCTCATCCTGGTCGAATAGGTCAGCCCTACCACGTTATTCCCTGGGTGGTGGCAGACATGCAGGACGGGGAGCCCAGCTGCAGAGGAAGTTTCCAGCCTTTAGTCACTCATCCCGGGTATAACGTCTCTTTGGAAAAAAAAGTCACAGAGCCAAACCCAAACTCAAGGCTTGTGTCAGCACCCTGAGTCACAGAGGGAGGTGGGCTGCAGTGACTGTTCTGAGCCGGGAATCTGCATTTCCACGGCGGGCACTAGTATTACCTCCATAATGTAACATCATAATTTGCTCAAGGACGCAGGGGTAATGAGCAGAAAAACCAGGTAGATTGTGGGCAGGGGGTTCATGCTCTCAACACTGAGATACACATGGGGACCACTCTTAGGGGGACAGCACAGTTTTGGGAGAGCTAAACGGCCCCCAAAGTGCTATGTGCACGGTGAGGGCCTCCACCCTGCAGACTGGCTGCAGAGGCTGCCCGCCCCCATTCCCGCCAGGTCCCCTCCTCAGTGGCCACGTGACCACGGGCCTCCTGGCTCTAAGATACTACAGCCCTTCTCCTGACAATGCAGGAGAAACCCTTTATGTTCCTGTAAAAAGGCTCCTGGAAAGAGAATCTTAGGGCCCACAGCTCTGAAGAGCTCCTGGGCTGGCCTGGCGTGGGGCACTCAGGGGCCATCTGGCTTTCCTGGGGAAGTGCCTTTCTTCACTGACACATGAAGTCCTGGTAAGTGAGACAAACACAGGCTGAAGCCCAACTATTCCCTGCGACTCGCTTGAGGACTGTTTCCTCCCCTGTGCAAAAGAGGG
The DNA here is from genome assembly GCF_965194825.1 of Balaenoptera physalus. NCBI lineage: Eukaryota > Metazoa > Chordata > Mammalia > Artiodactyla > Balaenopteridae > Balaenoptera > Balaenoptera physalus. The sequence goes on along the minus strand of NC_138899.1, from coordinate 79,772,169 downwards.
AGTGGAAATGTGGACGCTGCCTGATTTATATAATTCATGTTTGTATTCACAGCTCATGTAAGAACTCATTTGTTCACACAATAGAGTTTTCAGAGATGAATATATTAACATACAAATATGGTTTATAGTCACAAAGGACATGAACTTTTTGTCACGGGTCTTTCTGCAGACGGGCAGTGGAAAAAAATGAATGTTTTCTTTTCTGCATTGTGCACGCAAGTGCTCTTTCGGTTTATTGCCTTTTGCTCTCATTTTAAAAGGAGGAAAGAAATTCTCTCACCCCATTTCCTAGTGTTCCAAGTCTGACAGTCTACCTCTTGCCCTATTTTTATCACTTCTTACAGTTTTCAAGGTTATGTTGTTCATTTTTGTTGAAGGCTTATTTTACTCTTCTTTTCTTATGCTTTCATCATCCTATTCAGCTTACCTTATAGCTGCTAGGAATTCTTTTATTGTCAAGCGAAAAAATTTCACATTTAACTTAACTTGACTGAACTTCCAGTAAATGTAAAGGACTGTGTGAGCCTTTCATATATCTTGTATCATTGAACGTGTAAAATTCTGTGAGATAGATATTACTTTCAAGATGGGAAAAGCAAATCTCATAAAGGGTAGCCCAATTTCTCAAACTCCGATAACCAGGTAATGTTGGAAGAGACGTTTCGGGTGCACTGACCGCATCACCGCAAAGCTGCACGTGAGCGACCTCTTGCCTCCCCCTGGCGTACCTCACGCCGCTTTCCTCTTTCCCCGCTAAGTTCCGGGCATCAGGACTTCGTTTCTGTTTCTCTGATGCTCCAAGCTCCTTCTCGTCGTGAGGACTTGGTGCCAACTCCCCGCTCTGTCTTCACAGCAAGCTGCATGGGTGGGGCTCCTCGTCTCATCCCACGGTCAGTGTCACCACCGCCCAGACGTTTGTCCACTGCAGGGGAGCCGGCCAGCCGCTCTCCCATCTCCCGACCTTACACCTTGGCACAGCCCTGAGAAGCATCTGCCGCACTTGCTGCCTCGTCTTCTGTGTACCAGTCTCCATCCGTGAGAATACAAGCCCCGCAAGAGCACACTGTCCATTCCCTCTGTGTCCCCGGCTCCCAGAGCACCCCCTCTGAGGTCTCCAACAAGCGATTGGTGAATGAATAGATGACTGTCTCTAACTTGCTGAGACAGAGCTAAATTCCGGGAGGACGACACGGCCTGGTCTTGGCCCCCAGAACGTGGAACCCAGCACCTGGTGTGTCTTTATGCAGAAAAGGGCATGTGGGACCAGAATTAGATTAAGACGGTGAGGCTCGATTTAGCAGCAACTAAAAATAAGCACTGATATGTAAATTCGGATGTTAGCAAATCCATTCCAGATCTTTAAACTAATTTTATACATAGACATAAACTTATAACATGCTGTCTTAAAAAATACCACATAACAAGGACTTAACTACAAAGTAAGTTTGGAAGACTGCTGTGGCCACACTTTGAAGCCTTCTTGAGCTAGAAAAAGAGGATTTAGTGAGCTGCCTGGGAGAAGCCTTAAAGGAGTCTGTGCTAAGGACACAGAGAGAGAGAGAGAGAACCAAGAGAGCAGAGGCCAGAGACCTCAGGGAGCGGACGCACGTCTCCTCGAGAGGAGGGGCCACGACGTGTGTGACGAGTCGCCCACCTGGTTCCTACCTTATCACCCCCATCGACGACAAACACACATGTGCTGAGTGGATGAGACGCTATAGGATTCCATTCCAGCGGATATGGCATGATTCCAATTCCAAACAGAGTTTATCTCAGGCGTTCAAAGGCCTGGGGCTCCCCAGAGGCGGCTGGAGCTTGTCCTGGGGGAGCCCTAAAGAGCACCTGATGCTCCGTCAAGTGTTTGCTTTGTTTCCTTAGAGGGAGTCGGTGGTGCTAAAGTTGTGGTTTTGAAATCTTAACAGGAATCTAAAGACTAGTGTGAAATTGCTTGTCAGTCTCACCATATACTTTATTAATCAACATTTCAAGAAAAGATATAAGATAGGGGTAATATTTTTTTTTTCTAAAGTACTTTATTTATTTATTTATTTATTTATTTATTTATTTATTTATTTCTGTGTTGGGTCTTTGTTTCTGTGCTAGGGCTTTCTCTAGTTGTGGCCAGTGGGGGCCACTCTTCATCGTGGTGCGCGGGCCTCTCACTGTCGCGGCCTCTCTTGTTGCGGAGCACAGGCTCCAGACGTGCAGGCTCAGTAATTGTGGCTCACGGGCCTAGTTGCTCCGCGGCATGTGGGATCTTCCCAGACCAGGGCTCGAACCCGTGTCCCCTGCATTGGCAGGCAGATTCTCAACCAATGCGCCGCCAGGGAAGCCCAGGGGTAATATTTTTATTTAAATATTTGCACTAATCTAATACAAAAGTGTTTCGCTTCTATTCTAGTAGTTGTGAGGACTGCAAATTTCTGTGTTTTCTTGCCATTTTTAAAAAACTTAATTTTCCCCAATTATTACAACCGTGAGAAGCAGAAACACTCGCTATATTTTCACCACCCAAGGAGAACAACTGTAAATATTTTGATGTTATTTCTTAACAGGTTTCTTTTGCATATTTAACAATCATTATGATTATATTGCTGATTGAGTTTTCTGTACTGATGGCAAATAAATTTGTACATAAATTTTCACACTTTTTAAAATTAATGAAAATATTATTCCATGTAGGAGGTGATATAATTTACTTAACTACTTGGTCAGTATTGAACATAGATTTCCACTTCTCCCTTATTTACATAAAGCTCTTTTATATTTTAGATTATTTGTGATCTGAATATTATATATGTTGTAAATTCAGATTTTGATTTCAGATTATACTCTTATATTCCCCCCAATTTTAAACAGGTAAGGAAATTTTAAGTTTATTGATATCTATTTTTTTTTAATAAATTTCTTTTTTTTTTAATTAATTAATTTATTTGTTTTTGGCTGTGTTGGGTCTTCGTTTCCGTGCAAGGGGTTTCTCTAGTTGCGGCGAGTGGGGGCCACTCTTCATCGCGGTGCGCGGGCCTCTCACTGTCGCGGCCTCTCTTGTTGCAGAGCACAGGCTCCAGACGCGCAGGCTCAGTAGTTGTGGCTCACGGGCCTAGTTGCTCCGCGGCATGTGGGATCCTCCCAGACCAGGGCTCGAACCCGTGTCCCCTGCATTGGCAGGCAGACTCTCAACCGCTGCGCCACCAGGGAAGCCCCTATTGATATCTATTTTTAAGCTGTTTTCAAAAGTTTGTGAAAAATATCATCTCAGCGACCTATAAATAAGATTCTTATTTCATCACACACCCATCAGCATTTAACAACATCTTTAAAGTACAACTTCTAATTTTACAAGTGCAAAAATAAGTTTCTTCCCCAACTGGAATATCTTTGTTTACATAGTGAGATAAAACATTTTCAAAATGCGTTTTGACCCTTTCCTCCTTTGTTCTTGGTTACTCACTTTCTTGAATATACCATGCCCATGTGGTGGTTTCTATAGCCGGCTTGTTTTTCTACATTTGGGCTGGAACAAGTTATAAGTCCAGCCTCTTTCAGGAGCTGTGACTCACTCACATATCTGGGAGTAACTAGTGGCAAAGAAAGACATGAGCAGTGCAATCTCACATTGTTAGGTCAGTTGTGCTTAGGCAAAATCTTACAAGAGTCTGTATTTTTAAAAAAGAGGAGAAATATTCAGAGTTGAAATAACGTGTCCACTGATGATTAGTATAGTGAGAATTCCAAGACTTTGTATGTGAGGTGCTCATCGATGGAGTGTGGATCACTAGGGAGGAGGGGCAGCCTGGGCGGACGGTGAGCTTTCCCACCATCGCTGACGTTTTCTGCCAACACCTTCCAATATATGCCTTTTCCTAGACTCATCCAGAGCTGTGCACCAGAGAAGAAAATGCAGCCATGGGTGTCATTACCTTTCACTGTGAGGCCATTGGACCCACAGGCAAAGACACCTTCCGATGATTGTCCGGAACTAGCATGCTTCTTGGAAAAGCAGCTCGGGTGTAAGACTGTTCCCCTCAATCCCTTCATCCGCCTCTGAGAGCAGGACGCATCTCCTGCAGGTCTCTGCTTTCCGAGCTGGCATTTGCTATACATGGCTCAAATGTACACGGTGTTTGAAAACCGATCCTTTGTCTGAACAAACTTTTGAGAGCTCATGACACAGACCGTGCACAAAGATGGAGATGTACCGTGGACCTGGGAGCCGAGGGGTGTTTCCAGATGCTGCCACGGCTTGGCTCCTGCTTTACCCACCCCGTGGGACTGTCATCCTGGGCGCCCTCCTTTCACTGACAATTGTCCTGCCTGTAACTTCGTGGTGCTGAGCTGTGGACACCCGAGAAATTAAAACAGTTGAAAGTAAAGCCCATCAGTGTTCCCAACATCATCAGACAGGAAGTTTTCCAAAGCCATTTATGAATATGCTGATCTCTCCACATTAACATCTTCTCCACGTCCTGATTTTGAAATGTCCCAAGTGCAAGTTCATTTCTCTCAGAGCGAGTGTGCATCACGCCGAGGGCCCGTCAGCACCAAGACTGTCCAGTGAGTGACCCACAGAGAAGGACACGAGGCAGGAGAAGAGCCCTCCTTGCTCAGCGGTCACTGTCATTAACACACCCTCCGGCACCAGCTGGGCTCTCGCCTGACGGGGACCGACGTCTTTATTGGATTGTTGTCATTTAACATCTTATGATCGGTATGGAAGGGAGACTGGGAAATAACGCCAGTAAAGTGAACTGTTCCTTAGAACAGATATTGTAAATATTCTTCCATCTCTTCCCTCCCTCCTTCCAGCTCCTCAGTGCATAGGTGTTCGTGTAGGACGAGAAGCAGGAACCGTGTCTCGAGGTGAATAGGACTGGTTTGTCCCGACCAACCGACCTGCAAGAACGTTCTTCACAAGCAGGGCCTGAGTGAGATGAGGGAGTGAGCCCACTTCTGGCCGGACACGGGTGGAGAAAGCAGGCGTCTTTGTTCAACATTTGGATCTTTTGTCCATGATGAATTTTTATGGCAATTTTGAGTTTTAAAAATATCGCATTAAAAGATGATGTATCTGATTCCCGAGTTTATTGGCACGACTTAAATCTGGGCTGCAGGTCATGGCCCTGCTCGCCTCACCCTGGGACTCTCCAGAAACACGTGCCGGAGAGAGAAAATGAAGAAAAGCTCTGCTCAGAAAGTAAACTCATTGGTAAGAAGCTACCGGAGACAAGGAGAGATAAACTCCAATTCTACAAAACCCACCTTGGGTCATGGAGAAGGAACAGCAAGGTGAAGATTCAGTACTTTTTCACAATCATCGCATTTATGCTCCTCTGTGACTTTTTAACAAGTCCCGTGCCCATCCCACTTCTGTGCTTTTCAGCAGGAAAGTAATACATTCTGAAGTGGCACATTCATTGCTCATTCAAATTCCTTTTCCATTTCAGAGATCCTTTAGAAGAGTGGGATTTATGTTGTTGTTGTTTTTTTAATCAAAAAGAACATACATCGTCCCTTTAACTAGTATTTTCCAATTGCCTCATTACTTTTCGGAATCATATCTTGGCTTCTTTGTTTTAGAAATGTCTGCGATTTATCAAACGTGTTTTTCTTCCTAGCTGTGTGAAGTTGGAGGAATAAGTAGGCTTGTTCTATCCACTCTGCTTAGTTAGTTCTCGGAGGCTTTTCACTGTGTATTTTTATAACTCTTCACAGTGGATTCCGCTGGTAGTATGATCACCAGGCTCAGGGGTTTTGAATAATTCTGTTTCCCAGAGCTCATCACACCCAACATCGCGCCACGCACCTGCTATCACTATTACATCTGAAAGGAGGGATTGCTTGAGGCACAAGTCTCTGTACTCGGAGTTTTCTTACCTCAGAGAATTTCTGTGAGTAATTACTACACAGGCGTGTCCCTAGCAAAGAAGACATTCAATCAGAGCAGCCTCCCTCTCTGCCCCTCACCCATCAGTACTGTGATGGGTACTGTGATACTCTCACATCTATGCTGCCCTTTTCTGCTGAAGAATTCAGAGCGCTTCCAGTATAATTACTCTTGCGATCCGCAATGCCACGACTGGGGAAAAGTGGAGGAAACGAAGAGTCTCGCTAGATGAGTTTGTGGGTCTTTTTCCTGCAGCCGTGCAAGGTGTCTGCTTTTCTTCAGAGCCCATAACTTTCGGCTAGGTTCCCTGCCGTTCCACATTTAATTTAGAGAAGTCCCGTTTGGAAAGGTGCAGAAGAGTGCTTCTGAGCTGCTTTCCCAGCAGAGAGGAGGAGATATCTGCCTTTGATCAAGCTCCTGACCAGGTCCGCAGAGGCAGAGATGAAATAAGGTGAAGAGATGATACACTGACAGCAGAACTGAGGTTTTGGATGAAGGAAAGAACAGCAACAATTAAGCAAAAATCCATACCGCGGCCCTGATGTTTACACACCCCAGGTCCCCTCTTCTGGCCCGGCCAAGGACGTTCACTAGTCTGTCCCCATTCCTCATGCCCTCCTGGCAGCCGCGAATCACAGCGCATGTCGCGCCCGCATGGAGGAGTATCTGCGTCCGCCCGGGTCTCCCTGGCAGAGGGCACATCCATCACCCCAGGGGTGGGGCACGTCTGTTGGAGCAGCTGTGGCTGGAACACTGCACAGAAGGACAGGGGCCTGCGGGTTCCTCTGTCAGCTTGGTCTGCTCTGTGGTTATAAACCTAAGGAATGTCTGAACCTGGAGTTGTCAAAAAGAAGAAGGCTGTTTTTGCTGGAATGTCTGGGATTTTATTCATTTTCCCCAAGATCCCCATTTCAGAAGCTTTACATTTTATGGGTATTTTTAAAACAATAAAATGTTGAGTTTGTAAATGTGGTTCTAAGACGTAGAACCCCCTGAGAAGTCTAGATTTGGTTCACCCAGAAAATCCAAGCCAAACGCCTTGAACTTAACCTGAACTCCTCCCCTCTCCCCACAACTGCAACGTTTTCCACTTATAACATCACTACATTATAACTTGGGTCTCTGGCAAGTGTGTCATCCGTGATTAGTAAAACACTGACACGATGACATCATGTCTATAAGATAATCACAAAAAATGCTAACTATTAATGACTAAGTCTCAAAATGGAATTTGAGCAATGCCAGTGGTGGCTAGGTTCGCTTTCTGTATACTGATCTAGTGAAATTTAATAGATTTGATTCCCACCTTCTCCTCCTGCCTAGTTTCTGCCCTTTGGCTGGTTCTCCACTGGTCTAGCCCCTTCCCTTTCCCAAGGAGTTTGTAGTAAGAAGGCCTGTTGAGTTTCAAAACCACCCAGTTTGCCCTCTGATTTTTCTTGGGAGCTTTCGCTCCTTTCCAGCCAGCAGCACAGCAGCTCTTCTGTGAATCGAGGTCCTGCTTGAGTTTGCAGTCACTCTACGGTTCACGAGCAGCGGGAGAGGCATGGCAATTTGAAAGCACACGCATTGTCCAGATGAAGGCAAATAAAAATCTGTCTTGCCTACTTGGATGGCGGAAACCAGGAGTATAGCTCACGAAAGTCGTGGAATGTCAGACGCTCGCAAAGCAATGGAATGTTAGGGTTTGAATTCACTCCAACACCTCCACTGACTGTCGTGAACATTTTAAAAACACGGTAGGCTTTTAAGCTTAAGCCAGAGTGAATTGTAAAGGAAATACCATCTGTGTGGAGAAACTTCCAAAGTGCCCTGCACCATAGCTAACTCACTGGTTCTGCTCAGCTCCTTCCTGTTGCTAGGTCAGCTGTGAATCTTAAAGTCTATATTTTTGGAAGAAATGCATGTGTATTTATTTATTCAGTAAATATTAAGAACATGTTCTCCCGTGTTAGATGTGAGGGTTTTCTTTTCTTTTTTTTTCTTTTTTAAGCAGTGGTCCAGCATTTAGAGTGTGACACGAAGCCCAAGTTTTGTACAAATATATTTATACACTTCAGGTCTGTCGTGGAGATTTCCTAGCTCACTTGAGTTCACAATAGCTCACTTTTCTGTTTGGGTATAAATTCCCAAAGGGCAGGAACTCTTGTGATGCGCCGTCCTACTTCCCTGGGGGAGGAGATGCTCAGTAAATATTTGTTAGAATCAGTCAATCAGTGCATGTTGTTCTTGATAAGATTTTATTTGAAAAAGATAATGTTTTAACATTACTGCTCTACATGATGGCTAGAAACGCTTAGGCTGATGTGAGCTCAGCTGACTCGCCACGGTGATTTCTGAACGTCGAGTTGTGGTACCGACGCCCAAAGCAGTATCCTCATTTCTCCACTGCCGGTGCCACTTTCTGGACTCCTGTGCTAGTTTGCATCTGTGATTCCTGCTGCAGAGTTCTCAAGCATGCGGTGATTTTCATGAGGCCGGTAGATTTTGAGGCCCCAAATTAAGCACCTAGAAAGAACCCAGACTGGGCAGCCCTTATAACAAGCCCTCTCTGTTCAGCATCAGTAACTTTGCATGAACTCTGTAGGTGACCTTTTTCCTTTCTCTGCTTCCACTTAATCAGATCCTGTGACCTCTGGGAGCCTGGTTCTGGGATGTTGACGAGGACATGAAAGCATGAAAACACACACTTTTTTGGGTCCATGCCTTTGGAGGCATATTAAAATCCTCTTGAATGCTGTTGTCTTTTTCTCACTGAAAATATCAAGTCTGTTTTCTATATAAAGAGGCATTTTCTTTTATCTTGCTGATATTGTTTTACATTCCAACCTTATGGCTTAAATATTTTATTTGTCTCAAAATCATTTTTTGAACATGGCCTGATTATTTGAAACAAGCACGCTCATGTTGGAAAAGAATTGTCGGTGACCTTTCTTTCAACTGAAGAGGAAAACAAACATACAAATAGTTTTTCCCCTGGATGATTTGCAGGGCTTAGTCATACACACTTCCTCTGAGTTAAGCATAACCTGAAATTGAAAGAGGAGCATGAAAATGAGCTTTCTGAGTATCCATCCCATATGGGATTGGCATGGAGACTCTGGCCTAGGCCACCAGCTTGAGGAGAAAATAATGACGTCAGTGTTTGGAGACTAGAACAGTAGTGTATTCATTTTATGTCTTTTTAAAAATTGAAGTATAGTTGATTTACAGCGTTGTGTTAGTTTCGAGTGTACAGCAAAGTGATTCAGTTATACATATGCGTGTGTGCATATATATATACATATATATATATTCTTTTTCAGCTTCTTTTCAATCATAGGTTATTACAAGATACTGAGTGTTCATTTTATGTTTTACATGAAGGTGAGTCAGAGATCAAAGCATTAGAAGCCTTATGGACAGAAGATTAGGTGATCTGTATTGGCACATTGGGTTCATTGATTCATGGCAAAGTCACAGAGCAGAAGACATTTGTCTTTGCTGTCACTGGGGTCCTAACCCTCTTATCTTGCCCGCCCTGCTTCTCGCCCTCCCAGCCCTCCCCCAAGTCCCATTCTGTAAAGATGTCCACTCATATCTCTGCCAACTATACTGAAAGCAGAGGTTGGCAAACGTCTTCTGTAAAGGCCAAGCTAGAGCTCTGCTGTGCAGGCCCTTCCCGCCTCCGTGTTTGACTGGAGTGTTTTAATGTAGACACGACACCTCCCCAAAGGCGGTGCCTTCAGCAGCTTTCTGCAGGTTGAATCATGGATAGGTATAGAAGGAAAGCGCTGACGGGGGGTTCTCTGGGGCCTCACTCCCACCCCCAGCCATGGCAGGGGGCAGCCCTGGTGTCCCTCTTCTATTTCTGAACCGGGGGGCTGACTGCTTTCGTCCTGGCAACCAGATTCTCCTGGTTTCTGAAAACAGGCTCTTTGCCCCAACCATTTTTTGGTTATTAGGAATTTCTCTTTGACTCTGGAATAAATTTGATTGTCGTCCCTTATTTTCAGCCAGTGGTGTTAGAAATGTGTACTTACTATGTGTCTTTCCAGCTACACCATGTGAGTCACATTTAAAATATCAGCCTGGGTCCTCTTTCCTGCTCACGTCATGCTTTTCTGTACTAAGTGACCCAGACCTGGGAACGGAATGAAGGCTTTGGACTCATACGCTCACCGCCATCAAGCTCTGGTGGGACATTACCGGTAGAGTTGCCGCTGTGGTTTTCACAGTAGCGCCGTAGTTCCACAGATCCAAATGGAATAATAACAATACATTTTGGAGGAAGAATTCACTCTGAGGTATTTATTAAGATTTTGTCACAGACATGTCATTTACCTCAATATTTAGAGAAGTTACAACCACTGGATGTATTTGAAAAGCAGTTTTATCCGCTAAACGGGATGTGCTTGAATAAGGCTGCCATGACCTATCTCACCATTAGACCCTGGAAACACCAAGTCTGGACTGAACATCCCTGGCAGAGTAAGGAGACTGGATAATGTGGAAGCCTGGGCCTTGCTGAGCCAGATCCCTCCCTGGGAAAACTTAACATGGTGTTTAGCGTAATTTAGAGATTCCTGCCAAATATGGTTGTAAAGACCCTAAAGGTGAAGAATAGAGGCCCAAAGGAAGGAGACTTAGCTAAGCTCACACGTTAGTGGCAGAGATTAGACTATACCCTGGGTGCCCTGGGTACGTCTCTGCTTCTCCTTCCCCGTTCCCATGCATCTATATCTGAGTCCTCCATCCCTGATGTAACCCACTCAGCGAAGGCCCTGGCCGTGCACATCTTTGTGTGTCCCCGCAGAACCCAGTGCAGGGTAACGATCGCTCAAACAGCATTTGCTAAGGTAGATGATCGGCCCTAAATGTCTCCTGACCTCCAGCGTCTCACATCCTTTGTTGGCTCGTGTACCTGTGTCTAGGCAAGGCCTCAGGTCTCCTGCTTATCTCCCACAATTTTCTCCACAATAGAAACTGTCAAGGTCAGTTATGTGTCATTTAGGTGTTTCAGTCTTTGCACAGAAATGTTATTTTTTTCTTGCCATCCTGGAAGAATTTCACAAGAATTTCAGAGACTGACTAAATGATTGCAGAATTTCTACATTTCCGCCAAATTGTGTTTAACAATAACAACAGAGATAAATAGCATTAGCCCAGAAGTCGTGCAGATGTAGGTTCAGGCGAGAACAAAGCAGGACACGTGTGCGTTGGCCGCCTGACGCGGGTCTCACCACCCCACTCTGCTGCCAGCAGGGATGACCCTGAGAAGGCCCTGGCAAGGCTGCCACACACTTATTTGTTTTGGGGCTTTGATAATATGTTGGCTGTGATGTGATCTTTGTTACACAGAGAGATGTAAAACGCAGATTGTTTTCAAAAGCCGTTGCCAATGACTGACGGTATTTAGTTCAGTGGCACCAGAGATCTGAGCATCCCACATCATTCCATACTTGCTCACTTTTCCATGAACAACTTGCCACGTAAAGAGGACGTGTTTGGACTCAGTTGACCTCATTGTATAACCCCAGGTTCATGAGGGATGTCTCGGCAGGCTGGGGGAGAATTGTCGTGTCTCTAGGACAATTAACTGTGCTTCAGTTCTTGATTTAGCTCTTACTGTATAGGTGAAGGCCCAAACACTTACTTTTGTGATGAAATATTCAACAGAGCAGCATTCACAAATTGTTCTGAGGCCTTTCTGCTTAGTTCAACCAAGTATGATGGATTCTCTGGTTGTAGGGGGCGATTTATGTATAAGTGTGTTTGTAAATGAGAACTATAAAGACATCTGGTTTTGTAAAAACATGCAAGGATGACCTTATCAAAGCCAGAGAGCAGATTGCTTGTGTACCATCATCAGAACTATTTCCTCAAGGAATTTTTCCCGAGAGAGTCGGAGAAGTTGCATTTTGGAGGTGTTTTAATGAAAAGCCTCCTGGGAAAATCACGGGTGGTGGGTCACTCCCAATTTCATGGGTTTTCCCTTAATTAGACCACCCCTAGGTTAACTGTTGAGTTTACATCATTGCACTGAGGGGTTACGAGTTAAGGAGGGAGGGGGGAAGGGCAGTTGTTCAGGAGAAAAGGGTACAATCACCCTTCTGGTGGGGGAGGAAGGAGGGGGACCGGGGGAAGGGTGGAGGTGAGGAGAGGAGTGCAGAGGGGGTGATGTGCACATGTCCTGACCCTAGGTCTCCAGACAACGGGAAGCTCTGTTCCAGGGATTGAAAACTGGCGAAGGATTTTGGAGCACTTTGAGTTTGAGGGCTTTTTGATGGAGCACGTGATCTCCAGTCCCACAGACTTTGGTGTTTCCACAGCCTCATGCCTGGGCTAGGGGTCTTGGGTTTCAGAACTCAAATCCACCATGCTTGATCTGTGTGTAGAGCAGCAGCCCTCCAGAAGATTGTTTCTTCTTCGCTTTAATTTCTAGAGCATGCTGATCTATGTTTCTGCAGGGGATCTAGAATTGGGCTTGTATTTCATCAGAAAAGGAAAAGGAATCCACTGGTTTCTTTCATATATTTTCTAATTTGAGCGTGAATTGCATACCAAGCATTGTCTTTATTACAACCAATCTTATTAAGAAAGCCGTCTTTGGCATCCTCTATTTCTCCCCCCACCCCACCCTAATCATTCCACAACCTGCTGGGGGCTGGCTTCTTTTCCTTATCACCCCATCCACACAGTCCTAAACATTAATGGTCTTCATCTTACCTAATTTAGTGGGTTGTTTTCCAATCTTCCTCTTATTTGACCTCTCAGCAATGTGATCCTTGATCAGTCTCCAAATCTTCTGAAGTGTTTGTCCCTTCTGTGACGGTATCACCTGCTGACCTTCCACATCTCCACTCACTCATCATTTTCCTTTACTTTCTCGTCCTCTTCTTCTGGTCATTAAACTTTAGAATTCCTTACGACTCAGTCCTGGTCTTTCTTTACTTCTTTATATACACATTTTGGGGCCTCGTAAACCCAGACTTGTTTCCCAGGTTTTAATATCCACTCCTGACTAATCATGAGCTCCAGTCCCACATCCCCACTGTGTACTCAAGATTTCTTCTTGGACACCTTGAGGACATCATAAACTCACGTCAAGGAGAAGAAAATTCAGCCCCACCCATGAAGCCAATACTGTTCCACTGTTCTCAGTTTACTTGTGTCTTTGGATCTAAAGTGAGTTACTTGTAGACAGCATATAGTTTGATCATTTAAAAAAATTTATTCTGACCATCTCTGCTTTTTAATTGGAGAGTTTAATCCATTATATTTAATGTAATTACTGATAATCCTTTCCAACATAAGGTCTTTGCACCTTACTAGTTCCTCTACCTGAAACGTCCTCTCTTTCTCCTGCCACAAAACAAAACAGAAAAGCTCGTTATCTAGTTAATTCCTATTATGTCTTCAGATCTTGGCTCAAATATCTCCTCTTCAGGAAAGCCCTTGTGGATAACCAAGCTAGGTCAGATCCCTTTGCCGTCTGCCTATTTATCACATCTTTCCTTTTCTTTAGAGTTCTTATGATACTTTTTACTTGTACATTTATTAATGAAATGATTTGATTAAGGATGCATACATTATTCACTAGACGATCAGCTTTTTAAGAGGAAGGCTTGCCTTGTATTTGCTGCGTGTTGTTTACTCCCTGTCTAGTGCTGTCAAATTTTTGTTTATTGAAGAAATGAACGAGAAAATGACCTGTCAAGAAGTTTTAACTATAGTCTCATTTAATCATTCATCATTTCAGGCAGGTAATATTTTCTGCAATTTAGAGTTGGGGAAAATGAGGTTTAGAAAGATTAAATGGTTTGTCTAAATTAAAACAACTACTCATGGTAGTGTCATGATTCAAAACAAAGTTTCTCTTACTATAAATCTACACTTTCATCCAAACTGTTGCACTACTTCACCCAGTTCCAGATGAATCTGTACCACATTCAAGGAAAGCTCTTAGTGGAAGGAGCTAAGTCATGTAGCAAAGACAGAAGAGTTTGTGATCCATGATAGAAATGCATGATGAGCTATGAAGGGGGCACACCCAGTCCACTCAGGGTGACAGCTGGATGTAGAGTGAAGGCTATGAACATTTCCCAAAGTCTTCAGTGACGGAAAGAAATGGCCCAGAGGTTGATGAATGACATTCACGAGAAGGGGAAAGGGGATGTTAGAGTCAAGTGGTACGGAACCCCAAACAGAGTGATGAAAACATCCTAGAAAGCAAAGACAATGCTCCCCTGATCTCTTCCTCAAATACTAAGGTGTGAGAGAATAAACTGCTGGGAGGGGTTAGGGAAAATGATTTCCTCAGAGGAAGACTGATTTCAGTGAAGCCAAGGAGAAGAAAGAAAGCTGTAGGAAGAGTGTGTCGATTGTTGGGTCTTGAAAGGCAGTTCCCAAAGGTGCGTTAGAAACGCGTGGGAAGTGGGTGAAGACTAGAGGTCTGGGTGAGGTGCCAGGAAGTAAAGACGTGATGGGAATCGACTGATGAAGAGAAATTAGAGCCCTAATGGATTTGGTCCTGATGGTCTGTTTGGGGTTGTGGTCTGCATGCAGAATAGTGTCCAGACGACTCGGCTCGTTTGCCTCGGGGATGATGGGCATTCTGGTACCTGCAGTCTGAGCTCACGGGTCCTAGGGACGTGGAATAAGACAGCAGAGCCTGGGTGGTCCTGAGCCTGTGGGTACGGAAACACTCAAGTGGCGAGAAAGTATGACAACTGGACTGACTGCAGCCCTACACGTGTTTTAAGTGTATTTAAATCTCAAGTATTCATATCTAATGCACAGAATTTTTTAACATTTGTTTTTCCTATTGCTGCAGTTCTCATACTCTTGAGAAACATGAGGCTGGTGAGACTAGTGTAAATTCACTTTTGTGAAGACCCGTGTGGGAAAATGGGGCGCTGCAGAAGAGAGAATGCAGTCTTCAAGATAAATGGAGCAAGGAGAGAAGGCCTGGGAGAGAGGAATTCAGGAAGGCAGGGCTGGGAGAGCTGAGAGAAAATCAGGGGGTGGGGGGTTCAGTACAGAGAGAATTTGACTCAAGTTTTGTGGAGAAGGCAGCTGATATAGCTAACAAGCTCTCTTTCCTTTGTGTATTCTAATCCTCTTTTGGTGAACGGATATACTTTCCTCACTACATCCGTATTTCAAAATGTGACTTGGGGGTGGTGGTGGTGGGATGAATTGGGAGATAGGGATTGACATATATACACTAATATGTATAAAATAGATAAATAATAAGAACCTGCTGTATACAAAATAAATAAAATAAAGTAAAATAAAATTTCAAAAAAGAACCTACTGTATAAAAAATAAATTAAATTAAAAAAAATTGACTTGGAATCTTAATGAACAACTTCTGTAGTCATCTCCATCCCTCACGTGTAACGGGATTGTTTAGATCAATCCGTGACATGAAGATTTCCAATTGTTCCTACTTTCAAGTTAAACAAAAAAAAAATCTTCCACCTCCCCAGCCCTGCCCCCAAAATTCCAGCGGAAAATTTTTATTATAGACATCGATCTCATTTCCTGTCAGGCAGAAGAATAAAGGTAATAGGGTGCTGTTTGGGAAACACATCATGCTTTCCAGTTAACTTTATGCTATTTAAATTATAAAATCGAAAAGAGAAGTTTATTTAGTTATCGTGTGTGTTGCATGTAGCTGGTAATTTCTGTCTGTACTTTCTCCTTTCAAAGAATAAAGATAATAGTCTTAAGGCATCAGGAAAAAAATACAATTCACTTTGATTCCTCCCTTGTGGCCCATAATATATACCACACAGGGTCATAGAGTGGAAGAAATCTCCATTTCCCTATCCCACAATAATCTGAAGATAAATTCTCCTATTACTAGGTAAGCTTGAAGAATGCTTACCCCTTTAGGCTTATGATCAGCAGAATGGGTTCTAGAATAGTTTAAAATTGAGATCATCTCTACAAATCCAAAGCACCAAATACTGCTGTCAGGGGTTTAGTGGTAAAAGCAAAGAGAAAATGTTACCAGATCCCTATTCTGACCATGGCAGCCAACTATAAATTCTCTGACCTCTTTTTGGCTTGTTCATTTTCCCCAACGTAATGCATTTTAATCATGTAAAAACTTGTTCCATTGAAGCCCCAGTTCTAGGCACAGTGCTTCCCTCATTCTCAGATCTCGTGATAAGATAAACATCACCCTGTTGAAAAGATCCCCATAAAGGAGAGTGGCTCTACTCTTTGATTGTACAGGACATGATTATAAGTACATTTAAATAGGACTAGAGTGAAGTTAATTTTTACCTAATTCAAATAGCTTTTGACACACATAGAGCAAGTGTTTTTGAGCTGTGAAAAAAACATTCCTGGAAGAAAGTGCAGGTTTGGCTAATTTTTGCTGATATAATAATAAAGAGACAAGACTGGAAATTTAACATTGAAGACTGCGTCAAAAATCATGAGCATTTAAATGTTTCTCAGTCTAAAAAGTTGCAAAGCCAAAGCTTTAATTCTTTCCAATTAAAACAGTAATTAATAACGGCTTAATTTATTATTTATGCATTAGACCCTGTCAAATGGCAAATTAGTGGGGGAAATAAACAGTATCCATGCAAACTATTTGAAAAGGCAAAATAATGCATTTTTTTTTGTTCCTTTTCCACCAAGATTTTATTATCAGTGTCTTTTATCTCTAGTTGACTTGTTCAGATTCAGACTCCAAGGCCAGTGATCTAAGTTTATTGACCGTTAGTCCTGCTGCAGTATTCCAAGACTTCTTGATGCTGCCCTAGAATGTGGACACCAGATGTTAGCAATGAACTGAAAAATTAGCTTAACTGATCCTTAATCATAGTCATGGGGTATTTGAGCACATTGATCAATGGACCTCAGCCCTCCCTCTCTATCTGATGCAGAGCGACTGTACCTGACACATAGGTGAGATTAACCTTAACCTGGCCGATTTCTTCTCTTCATCTATTTGATGCAGAGCTACTGTACCTGACACATAGGTGAGATTAACCTTAACCTGGCCGATTTCTTCTCTTCATCTATTCAGCTGTAAGGGACCTACATACTCAGATGCATTCATGATCTCTGGAGCCACCGTCTCCTGCGGCTCGGACCGTGTTCTCCACGATGAGGCTGGGGTGACCTTGTCACGCACGCTCTGATCTTTCTCTAGGGGGCTCCCTCTGCCCCCAGTGTTCTACTGCTTTTCGTTCTCACGCTGCCCTTTGATTCCTGCTGTCTCTGTCCGCACTCTTCCTGTTTTCATCTTCCACCTGTGCCCTCTGAAAGCCCACTGCCATCATGAATTCCTATCCTATGCCACCATCCTTTCACAGAACTTTCCCTCTATCTCTTAAAGAAACCCTGGCTCTACCCTGCATCTGTTCCTTTTATGCTGTCTCTGAAACGAAAGTTCCCAGGCTACTCAAAGCCTAGGAGAGGGATTGGTATTCCTTGAACTCCTCAATGTTATTTCCACAGAATTGTTCTTGCGTCTTCATGAAAAACTGCTTTCTTTCCAAGTTAACATGACCCTGCTTTTCCCGTCTTTAACCCTCCTTTCTGTTGTAATGCGGTCACCTACGTTTTGGTCATCCTGCTACAATTACTGAAGATGCGGATACCTAGGTCACAGTCATCCTTCGTTGCCCACGTTGAGCCATCAGATTGGCCAGTTTCCATATTCACACGGCCAAAGCAGCCAGCACCTCAGAGCCCAGCTTCTGGGAAACCATCAGGGTTACTGACCTTCACCTTGGCCTGCTTTCAACCCCCTTCATTCTTTGATTCCGTGTCAGAAAATCTAAACTCTTCCGGGACTGCTTTCGGTCCTTCTGCCTAACATTCTGCTGTTCACTGGACTTGCTCATCAGCCTTCTGAGGCCTCCAGGGTCTTTATTCCTCAGTTATCCTTCTCTGTCCATCTGTGGTATGTACCTGAGCTCATTCGTTTCCTTCCCTCTCGACTCAGTTCAGCGGACAGCTGAGGGCTTTCTCATGGACCTCTCTTGCGTTCTGGCCATTTCCTTGTCTCCCCCTAAGAACACTCACTGGGGAAACGGAGGCTTTCTGACATGAGCTGTGCTCGTCTCCCCCTGCACCCCCCAGAGGTGGTGAAAGCTACACCTGCTCTTATCTCATTTACCCCTTCTCAGCTCAGCACCAGGCCCTCCTCCTGTATTCAAGGCCCCATTCGCTTCTGCTGCTTCTAGGGTCTTGTCCATCAGTGAGGCATCTTTTCCCTTGTATGGTTAGTCTTGCCTTTTTACACTGACACTTCTTTCTCTGTTCCTATTTTCAATGAATGGTGTCACTTTTCAGAGTCACTCAAGTTGGAAATTGGGAGCTATTCTACGTGTTTTTACCTTTTATGGCCATATCTACCACATAATAATAGTAGTGTTACTATTCAGTTATGGAGTGATTGCTGTCTGCTGGCACTAAGTGCTCTGCACATGAGTTTTCACTTCATCTTCACAGCAGTTCTAAGAACTTGATATTACGCTTGTCATCATTTTGCAGGTGAAGACACCGAGGCACAAAGAAGTTAGGTGGCCACCCCAAGCGCCCACTGCTGGTAAGTGGTGAATCAGAGACAGAGCATCAGATGCTGGGTGTATCTCCTGAATATATCATGGATTTTCCTACGGTAGTAATATTGTCTTATTTCGGGCCCTTGACAACTCTTGTATCAGTAGCAAAAGTCCCCAGAATAGCCTTGCTGGCTCTTGTCTTACACCCTTGGTGTCTTTGTAGTGATAGACAAATCGGTCAATCATAGATATTAATGTAACTCCACTGTTTACAACTATGAGTGCTTGGAGTGGAAATGATGATTGTTTTGTTTGGAGCAATCCGGTAACATCTTTTTGTCTTAATTTACATTGATGATTTATAAATGTTTAAATTGGGCTGAAGAAAGCTTATAGAGGGAATGTAGTGAAGTAGTTAACCTTAGGTTGATACTTTCAAATCCTGACTTCAGCACTTATTAGCTGTTGGACTTGGGGCAAGTTACTTCACCTCTCTGTGCATTAGTTCCCCACTTTTAGCATAGCTATCATAATTGTACCCCACGTACAGTTATGTATTTATGTACCCCGTATACAATTACATATTTATTCCTAACAACCACCCTATGATACGGGTGGTTGTTAGGACTAAATTAAATTATTTAACGTACGTAAAGTGTTTTTAAGGGCACCTGCTAAGGAGTAAATTGCTATATCAGTGTTAGCCGTTATTATCCACACATGCACGCTACACACGCTGGTGGAAGATCAGGCTTCGAATTCAGAATCGTCTTGATAAACCATCAAACTTTCCATCAGGAGACAATGATAGTTTGCTTGCTGGAATTCCTTGTAATAAATATCAGTGACGAGCTGCATGATATTGCTTTGTGATGTAGATCTTGCACTTTGGGGACTGAATCGTGTTGAAGCCTGTCTTCTAGGACTTGAAATTGCCCTCCTTGATTTGGAAGCAGAAATAAAAGCCGTTGCCAAAGTAACTCCATATAGACATGGATCCTCTTGCACACAAGTGTAAAGTTTCTTTGAGAAAAGCGTAAGGGTTCTAATCCACATGACATAATTTTGAAGAGACTATGTTAGAGGCCCAGTAGGCCAGGAAATCAATCTTCCAGGCACCACAACCCTGTAGGAAACATCTGTTGGACCATTTGCCATAAAAAAGAATGAAAGTAGGCATGGGGGCCCGGGGTTGGCAGGGGAGCTTCATCTGGAAGTGTTGATGGAGGCACCCTCTGGCTTGGGAAGGGTAGCTTTCTCCAATTTTTGAAGGCGTAGAAGGGACATAAAAGATGGTTTGGACAATGGTTCATGCTGACTCGTCCTCCAGACCATCCAACTACTGGGAATAGTTATCATTCAAAATCTGTCTCTTGACCTAATGCCTACTCCACCTTTTGTGAGCTCTGAGAGACCTAGGCTTGCCCACTGGACCTGCACTTCTGTACAAAATTTCACTCCAATTGTTATAGTCCAATAATTTATCTTCTAAGTTAAAACTGGACACACTTGGCAGTCAGGCACATGAAGCAATGCTAGATTTGAAGTGTGGGATAAAGAAAGAAGACTAAAGATGGATTCAACCTGACCTTGGAAATAAGCGAGTAGCTTACAAAAAGAGGAGGGGGCCTGGGAACCAACAGAGGCAGCTCCACAGCAGACAGAAAACGATTTAACACTCAGACAGGGAAGAAAATTGAGATCCTCAATGATGGCCAAAAGATACAACCCACACGAACTGCATCGAAACGAGAGCTGAGGGCAGGCTGTGTTACAGAGACTTTCCCATCACGAGATGTAAGCTAATCTACTTTGCTAAAAACAAACACATTTCACCCCTGAGAGTGTATTAAGTGCTCTGAAAAGGGTCTGGGATTTAATTTGCAAGACACATTTCATCAGATATTTAGAATTTTCACTGTAGAATTCCTGGCCTCGAGTGTTCTTTATTTTCTGATTCCTAAGAGGTAATCAGAACCATACCCACTCAATAGTGGAGCAAGTTGCAGGCGAACATTTTCCTAACCCTTGTATTGCCCAATAAGGAAACTCTCATATAGCAATTTTTTTTCCTAAATAAGGGTTTCAAGGCATTTAACAACAAACCACCCACGCAATACTATTCTTTATAAATAAAGCAATGGTCTAAAGAAGCTAGAAATCACTTTATCCATTGCCCTTTCTGAGGTGGCAGTGTTAACAATTGCACGTGTTTTTCTGTGATGATACTTTTGGTATTTTCAACTTTAAAACTTTGAAGACTATCTTAATTGTTCAGTAAATTTTTTTTTTTGAGCACCGACTGTATCTGTCCTATAACATAGCATAGCTGTACCTTGTTTAGTCTTCTTGTATGTTCACAATATGGCTTTAAACCACTTAAGAGAAAATGTATTTTTCTCTGTGCTCCACGATCAGAGAACACACAGTGGTTAGAATAAGAGTTAACAATGAACCCACCATCGGATTACTTGACTCAGATACTAAAAATACTTTGCGGAAGTATATCAAATTATCTGATAGGCCTGTGGTTAAAAGGTGATAAATATTGGGGATAGGAGATTAGCCGGAAAATGAAGTCATGTTAATTCGAGTGGTATTTAAAGAGAAATGACACACATGCGCTTAAAACTGAAAAACATAGGACTTTCCACATCGTGCTTTATTTGAAAGACCTGTCATAGAAGCATCCTTCAAAGATAGCCCAATAGAATGTGGCATTCTGGAAGCTGTCTGTTTCCCTCACTTTTAATTCATTCCTCTCTATCAAATATTGTTATTTCTAGAAATCCTTTCTGCTGGTGCTTTGCTCTGGGTTCATCTCTTTCCTCTCCATTCCTCCTTCTACTGTCAAGTACAAGCCTTCAAACTTGACAGGTGCAGTGGCTTTCAAACTGCTGTGTCCTCCAAGCTGTAAGCAGAGACCTACCTAGTACACTATATAAACACATCATTTTCTTGCTTAAAATCTCTTGGTGGTTTTCTAGAACACAATGACTGAATCTAAGCTGGACCAAAAAACTGGAGCTAAGACTGAAATATAAGGAAAAGGACAATGGATATTTAAGAAGTTAGGGCTGGGAGGGTTGATACAGAAGCCTTGGATACAAAGCCAAGGCGTCCTACTCCATTTGACAGGCAGTGGCCATCTATCAGGGAAGAAAGGTGAAGAACTGCCCTGCATCAGCTGTGAGGGGCTGGGGGTCCCACACCGTGGGCGACCCTTGATCAGAACAGGGGGCCGTGGTGCTCTGACCGCGAGGACACTGCCGTTGCCCTCCAGCTGTGTGGCGCGGTGCTGAGATTGCTGTCCTGTCCCACACTCCTGACAGCTCGGTAAACATCATAAATACACACAGAGCACATTTACCTAGTTTACCGGCTTTAAGGGTTTTCAGCTGGGAGAGGACCTTTGTACAGCTGTTCGTGTGTTATTTCTAGCGGGATGTGAAGCTCTGAGTTCTGGAAATCTTAGAAGGCTGCCTTTCCCTCTGAGCCTGACTGAGGTCAGGTCCACCTACGACTTCGTATAAAAAGCTGTTGGGCCACTTTCTTCTACGTCAGGGAGGATCCACTGGTTGGATGAGCGACCAGAACTTTCCAGCTGTGCCCACTCGTAGCCACATGTGCGTTGCTGGGTTCACAACTTAACAACCAGACCCTACGGCGCTCGCTGGACATGAGTGAGCGGGGAGAGGGGGCAGACTGGCGGGTTTGGACTTTCCATCACCCTCCCCATTTCAGACCCAAAGAAACATCACGCACGTGGCTGGAGCAGGTCAGGGGCCAGGCCCAATGGCACTGTTGGTAGAGGAGGCCATGCTTTGGAAACCGTAAAGGCCAAAATGCTGTTTTTAGAAGGAAAGTACTTCAGGGCGATACTGTGGCCTTTAACTTCATCAGTCAATTAAAGAATGAAAGTCTCTCAAAAGAATCATGCAAATAAAAGGGAGCTGCCCAAGGCTGCTTCCAGGGGAAGAAAAGAGCCTTTTGCGATGCAAGGCCAGAGGTGTGGGTGTAATGTTTTCCAAGGAGTATGGTGAAAAGCTTTCAAAAATTCATTAGAGGCTCTCCATGGGCTCCTGCCCTGGGGATCTGTGGGTTCCTGATCATAGATATAGGAGGAGGCCTCTCAGAAAGGTCTTACTGGAGAAACTTGAAAATTTTTATCTATATTCTCATTTCCAAACGTATTTTCGGTTGGATTAAATAAGCAACATGTTTAATAATATCATCTGGAGTTTTTAAAAACTGTATTATGGCAGCAATAAATTTAAAATATTGAAATATAAAATACTTTCAATCAAATTTAAGGATCCTCTTTAAAATTGAAATCTTGGCCTTTTAGATGCTACTTGTCAAATGTGAGGATTCCAAAATAGTTCTCATCTGTTCTAAACTTTCTCGATTCAGTTGGATTTAGGTATAATCTCCAAGCATATGATGCCCCAAAGTACCTCTTTAATTGGGGAACTTTTTCCAATGATTATACATATTCTATCGTAGCCTTTGTTCTCAAAGAACTCATATTCAAGTGGGGAAGACAGTTAAAAAAAACTCAGATAAATATATAATATGTCAGTGTTGAGGACAGGGTAAGGAGGATTGAGTGTGTGTAAGGAGGGCATCTCATGATGATTGATGCATAATAAAAAGGTAATAAATTCATAAAAACTTAAGGTTATCATCTGAATTATTCAGAGTCTTCCAACACCTATGAATGTAAAAATAAAAGGCAATTTATTTTTCATGTTGGCTTTCTTCACAGATTTAGCTCATGAGGTGATTCGTTACCCTTTTTATTTTGTTTGGTCTCATGTGATCTCATAAGTTTAGTTTCTTCAGGAAAATGAGTGGTGACAAAATCTTTTTCAGAAAGCATTTCCTAGTGTTTGGAGAAACAGAATACTCACATATACAAGGTATTGGATGTCAGTGGACCAAACTGTTCCTTCCTCACTAAGTTTCATATATTCTTGTGTCCTTCAATCTTAATAGACTCACGCACCTTGAAGAGTTACCCACCATAAATGTTTCTCCCTGGAAGGATATTTATTCACAGTCGAGGGAAACCAAGCAGTTTGTATTTGAATGATGCTGAAGACTGCAGGCATTTTTCAGATATTTGGAAAAACTGTAGATCTGTACAAAAAACTATAGTTCTTTCTCTACCATTGACTATTTCCATGGAGTTGGTTGAAACACATAACATCTTTTCTTTCCACAGAAATAGAAAAATGTCCTTTGGAAATGGTAAATGTTCTCAAATGGCAAATGTATCAGCTTCTCCTCAATACTGAGTCCCTGAGTTTAAATAATTTCCAATAAGTCAAAATGTTTAGTGCCCTTCAGCCCATGTGTTCAACACGGTGGACTTTCTAAGTCTTGCATCTGCTTTAATGATAGTGCTTTGTCAACCTGTGACTATTTCCGTTGAAAGAAGTCGTGTATCTACCACTTGACCACACACTAGCCTGTGGCAGTAAGCACATTTCTAATCCACTTCTGCTCTGATTTTGCAGAAACTCTTTCTATGCATTTTATGTGGTTATTTAAAAAACATATTTCATGAATTTTCCTTATTCTAAAACAAACTCATGCGCCCGTTTTAAGAAGCTCGGGGACATTACGCATAAACTTGCTATGCAAGAAAATAGCTTTCTGGGGGTGCACCTACATTTACGCTTCTGCATGAATGCTTACATTTTGGGGTGTGTGTTCATATAGTCTTGTGAATGATTTCCCTGTGTCATTGTGTGTACGTGAAAACATTCTTATTTCGAGAATCAGCATAGTAGTCAGTGAGGGAGACTCTGCAGCCAGTTGTATGGGGAGCTGCTTGGGGGACCTTAGTCAAGGTGTTCTACATCCACAGCACCCCATTGTCAGCAATTCCTGCAGGGCGCTCTGGGTGTCTTCCTCTCTTTTACTCTTCATCAATCTTGGCACACTGTTTTACCTGGTATAATAAACACATTGGCATTCAGTAATATATTTTTCCATATACTTCATTGCTTTCTGCCCCACCTTTATTACTTTCTCTTTACTTGCTTCTTCTGTTTGTTGCTCTTTTTTCCATCACGGGGGTACAGAAAGAAAACCAAAATTTTCTGTGTATTAGTTTCCTAGGGCTGCCGTAACAAAGCACCACAGACAGGGAGGCTTAAACAGCATAAGTGTATTTTTTTTTTTACAGTTCTGGAGACCAGAAGTCTGATATCAAGGTGTCACGATGTTGGTTCCTTCTGAGGGTATGAGGGACAATGTACAGAACAGAGTCAGCAATGACCAATCACACAAGAATACAAGGCAACACAAAGATACATTTTTTTTAAAAGGACAACCAAAATAGAAGGACAAAGACTTCAAACGTTCAAACTATTAGACAGGTTGTAGATCCATTATGCTTCTATAAGTAAACAAATGCGAGGCCTTAAGAGTGAAAGTACCTTTAGGAAAACAAAAAGCTGTATTAAGTGACCTAACAGGTTTGAAAATGATCCAAATTAAATTTTTGGAAAAGAACAAAACGATTAAAGTTGTAACAAGAATAAAATTGGTAAGAGTGCAGGTGAATCTAAATGACCACTGACTGTAAAACTTCAACAATAATCATGTCTTGAGGTGTTTTAGAAAAGACAGAAACAGCGGTGGCCAAAACAGCATACAAGCAAGCACAGACATTGCTTTAAGGTCCTTGTATTGTCATCTGATTGAAGATTAAAATAATTAAATTTTAGATTTTGTCAAGTCTGCATATTTTAATTTCTATGCTAGCAACAAGTAGAAAAGAAAATAACTTCTGCGTTAGTAGAGAGAAAAACACAGAAGTACAAAAATCAGCCAATAAAAGTGGTCCAAAAAGGAGAGAAAAACATAAACCACAAAATATGATAGTATATTTAAACATAATTATGTCACTAAATGTACTATGGCAATTACATTAAATGTAAAGGGACTCCAGGACACATCTTTTTCAGAGTATATTTTTAAAAATTCAACTCTATACTTACAGGAGACATATCTTAAAAAATGCCTAAATTTTAAGGGCATAGAAAAAGATGGAGAAAGATATACCACATACATACCAACCAGAGTTTTATAAATATAGTAGAATGTCATCTATGATATGTTAATTAGCTGCAACCATGACAGTAGACATTGATGTGAACTATATTAATATCAGACAAATAGAACTTAAAGTGGAGGGCATTCTCCAAGACGAAGAACGTGGCTTTACAATGATAAATGGTTCCACTTGCTGGAAGAAAACATCGTTCGTACTGCCCATTACAACACACCCTCCAAATACAGATGTAAGATCTCCTGTCCACAATGATGAAGTCCACAGAGCTCTGAAAATTGAAAGACTTGCAAGTTGGCTGCCCAAACCTGCGCTGACTCAACAGGACACCATGTATAGTCTTCATTTATCCACTGCAGGGGCTTCGTTGTAGAATATTGACGTTCTTTGAACTCTGCCCCTGCTCTGGGTGGTACATACGTGCTCTGTATGTTCTGAGGTTTTCTCTGCGAGTGGGAGAGAGTGGGGCACAAGAGTGAGAGGGAATTGAAGGAAGAAACAAAGACAAGTCCACAATCATCATCAGAATGTAGGTTTTGAAGTCATCTTTCTGAGTGATTGATAGAACCTGCAGACAAAAAAATCATGCTTAACAAACTTGGCCAAGAAGACAGAGAAATGATGCTGTGTTCAACGATCACAGGAAAAAAATTCTTTTAAATGCACAGGGACCATTTCTTTTACAAAAACTGACTATATATTCGGCATGATTCAAATTTCAACAAATTTCAGAAGATTGAAATCATACAGAACCTGTTTCATAATGCAGATGTAGGTTACAAAACACTTAAGAAAAGAAAGCTCATTATCAAAAAGTAGGACTGGGGGCCCATTCAGAGGGCAGGGAGGGATTTGTGTTTGGAAGGAAGCACACCAGGACTTCTGATATACTGGGAGGAAAAAGAGGAGAAGGCATGGCCTGGACCTCAGGGTTTTTATTCTAAAAGGTAAGACATAGGAGAGACATGGGTGGTGTCTTCCATGTATGACAAAGGGTCAGGTGCTGGCTTGAATCAATCGTGTAACACCCCATCTCACAGCAGTGTATGGGGTATAGGAGAAGGTGGTAAACCAAAACCACTTGGAAGCCACTTTTGATTATAAGATACACCGTGTAGAATTGGTGACTCTCCAGCAGTGAATCCAAAGCATTTATTAACGCTTATTACATTCACAGTCTTGCACTACGTTCTTTAATATATATTACAACACAAGCCATCACCTTAAGACATCAAAAGATAATGGAGTAAGGAACGCAATCGTAAAAGCTGTTTAATAAACAAAGTAGTCCTGGCTCTTTTTGAGAATAGTGGGGCAGAATTGGTCACATGAGCTAAACCAACAGAGACAGGATTGTTTAAGAAGAACTAGAACTTTCACTGGACATTAGGAACAGGAGAATTTGTTCAGGCAGAAAGGAAATGACACAAGGACAGGCGATGTAGGCAAAAATACCTTGTGAGCAAATGCAGGAAGTGGAAACCCGAAAGGCCTCCATGGGGAAGGATTCATGTGAGTAGCAGTAGAGAGAGAAAAGAAGTGAATTGTTGAGTTGATTTTTATGTTGGTTGTATATGTTTTTAAAGACTGGAAAACAATCTAGACTGATTTAGCGGTTAGACTTCCTACTAAGAAAGACTAATATCCCTTTCAGCTACATAATTTAACAATATGGCAAGAAAGTTTTAAAAAAAAAACTAATAATTTAACTCTTCTGATTTATGCTGTATATGAAGGAAATATTACTAACCCAGGATTTTGCAGCTTTCTAGGTATTTCTAGAACCAGGCAACGAATCAGAGAGAGTTGTGTAACTCTCCTGAAGGTTACCCTCTGCTTCATCATGTCATTCTTTACAGGGTTTGTATTCATTAGCAATCAATTAAAGAGAAGGAAAATTAATATCACAGGCTTGAAGACTAATTCCTAACAAAAACACACACAGGGAGAGACAGAGAGAAAGAGAGCATCTTGGCCCCGCTGGAAGGCACCGTGCTCCACTTCTTCCTAGTGAGGAGGCTTTGCCCTCCTGGCACCACAGCCCGAGGCTTTGGGGTTCACCAGAGCGCCCAGGAGGGCTCAGCCGCTCAAGAGTACTGCTCTGCTCACATTTCCTGAGCCAGTGTCAGTCACGTGGTTGCCCCAGCTTCAAGGGAGGTGGGAAACACCTTTGCCAGATGGGGTGATGGGAGTGAGGTGAGGTGGGTGGAAATGTCTGTGATGTGCAGGGATGTCTCCCATATCCATACAGAGGCTCTCTGTAGCCGGACACACTCAGGTTCTCACAGCTTATTTTGTTACTTAATTATAGTAAAATACAACTCATGACTTCTTTAGATAACTTTTTCCAAATTGCAGTCGACTGCTTGGTAAGGAGGGATGTTGACACTCTGGTGACTTTGATAAAGCTGATGGTACCCAGGAGCTCTCAGTAGCATACGACCACCTAAATTCCTCCCTTACTCTCCCGACATTGCAGTCAAATTTTGAATCACCGAATCTGACCAATGGAGCAATGGGTTAGTTGGGAGTTTGGAGTCAGATTTCGTAAATTCAAAATTCACATCAGCCACTTAATTAATGTGACCCTAGGTATTTACTTTCCTCTCCCTGGAAGAATCTCTGTACTGGAGGTAGCATATACCTGACACATAGGGTGTCAGGAGGATAAAAGGAGACAGCTTTTGTAGAGTGTTAATAAATTGTCCCGATGGAGATGCAATAAATGTTACTTCTTATCACACCACTACAAAGCAAGTTGAAGTTAGAAAATCATTTTTTTTTTTTTTAAGAATAGGGCCTCAGGGAGGTTTTGTTTTTTTTTTAATTTATTTATTTATTTTTATGGCTGTGTTGGGTCTTCGTTTCTGTGCGAGGGCTTTCTCTAGTTGCGGCGAGCGGGGGGGCCACTCTTCATCGCAGTGCGCGGGCCTCTCACTATCGCGGCCTCTCTTGTTGCGGAGCACAGGCTCCAGACGCGCAGGCTCAGTAATTGTGGCTCACGGGCCTAGTTGCTCCGCGGCATGTGGGATCTTCCCAGACCAGGGCTCGAACCCGCGTCCCCTGCATTGTCAGGCAGATTCTCAACCACTGCGCCACCAGGGAAGCCCCTAGAAAATCATTTTTTAAGAGAAGATTTCATGTAAGAAATAGAAAATGGTATGGTCAAATGACAGTGTGGGATTTCAAGATACTGGAAGTTTTCAAAGATAAGTCATTTCAGAAATAATGTAGTCAGTCACTTCATAGCAAGACCCGGGGGGAGGGGAGGGGAACTAGGGAGGGGGGAGGGGGGACTCCTACACATGTGTGTGTATGTATATATATACATGTGTATATGTCTCTATATTAAGGGAATCAACTCAGAGTATATTTATATATTTCTTATATAATAAAAATAAATGTTATAAAAATTAAAGGCATGCTGTAGATAGATAGTCAATCAACTGGATGGAATTTTTTAGGATAAGTATAAAGATATATTTTTCAGTTGACATTTGATAGAAAATTGTATAATCTCACTTATGTTATTAGCTTAACAATTACTCCTTGAAAGTCTTTTGGGGAACAACATATGAGATTTAGCAAAGTTAAAATAAGGGAATCGGAGAAGATGAAAAAATCTAGGTAGCTAATCTACTCAGGATCAAATATAATTCTGAAGCCCACTTCATATAGATGAAAATCCATGAAAACTCATTTCATGCTTCTGTAAAATTGCTTTCAATTATTTTCAAGGATTAGTAAACATTGGGAAAGGTGAACAGAACAGGCTGGTGCCACAAAGATTTAACAGGATGGCTAAAATTAGCCTTTACAATGAAAACTGCATTTTTAAATTAAGAAATTGGACAAAGTCCTGCTGAGGCTTATCTGGGTTTGGCGCTGAGCCTGCAAAAGTACTTATTATGGTCAAACTCTGCTACTGAAACATTTATTACAGCTGGATGGAGACAGACTTGGTCAAGGGGAAGGATGCTTCTCACTGCATTCACATTCAATGCCTATGTTTTCCACCATATTTCAATTCAAAATAGTCTATTTCGTCAGGACAGATTTCTCTATCCTCTTCCCATTTAAATTTTTTAAGTAAAATTTTTATTGGGGAGGTGTAGAGCTTGATTAAGCTTTAGAAAAGGATTGGTTTTATGTACCAACGCCCAGATCAAGAAATAGATCAGACATTATTCAACATGCCAAAAGTCCTTCTAATTCTCCATCCTTCTTGCTACCCCCCTGAAAGTAACCACTGTTGTGATTTACCTGCTGTATAACTTTGTAGAAATGGAATTATATAGTATAGACTCTTTTGTTTTGACACTGTGTTTTGACTTCGAAACATGTTTTTGCATATAGCAAGAGTTTGCTCATGCTTATTGCTATAAAATATTTCATTCCAAGAATGTACCACAATTTGTTTGCCAGACCTACTGTGCGTGAATGAGTATTAGGATCCCAGATCTGGGTTATTCTGCATAGTGCCACTATGAATTTTTAAATACATTTTATTGAATATCTGTATGTCTTTCCATTATTCATAGTCTAGAACATATTGCAGAGCTGGAATCCCTGTGTCATAAGGTGTGTACATGTTCAGACTTAGTAGATGTCATCAGTTTTCCAAGGAGATTATAACAATTTACACCCCTGCCAGCAGAGTATGAAGTGTGATGATTCCCTGTTACTTAAATCCTTGCCCACACTTGGTTTCCTCCCTTCCTCTCTTCCTTCCTTCCCTCCTTCCTTCCTTCTTTCTTTCATTTTATTTCCGTCATTTTAACCACATAAGTCCTTCAGCTTTGTTTTTCTCAAAACTACCTTGACTGTAGTTGGCCTTTTATCATTAGTTTGCAATTTTCACAAAATCTGCTGAGACATAGATTGGAATTGCATTAAATCTATATAACAATTTAGGGAGAATTAACACCTTTACAATACTGAGCCTTCTAATACATAAACATCATATATCCTTCCAGATATATTTAGGTCTTTTAAAAGTGCTCTGAATAATGTTTTCTCATTTCAGTGAAGAGTTCCTGCACATCTTTTGTTAGATTTATTCCTAAGTACTTATTTTTATACTATAGTAAACAATATTTAAAAATTTCAGTTTTTATTTGTTTCTGATATATAGCATG
Source organism: Balaenoptera physalus (assembly GCF_965194825.1). Lineage (NCBI taxonomy): Eukaryota > Metazoa > Chordata > Mammalia > Artiodactyla > Balaenopteridae > Balaenoptera > Balaenoptera physalus. The sequence continues at coordinate 79,741,548 of NC_138899.1, read as the reverse complement.
GATTTTTGCATATTGACCTATTCTCCAGTAATTTTGCCAAATTCACTTATTAATTTTAGTATTTTATCTTAAAATTGGGGGGATTTTCTATCTATACAACCACCTTAACTCTGAATAATGTTTTTTTCCTTCCTTTTAAATCTTTACACAATTTTCCTTATTATACTGTCTCTCCTATAACATGATGAATAGAAGAGGTGACAGTAAAATCCTTATCTTGTTCTCATTTTCAAGAAAAAATTTTCTTCACCATTTGAAATTCTTCACCATTTCAAATTACCACTTGATGTAGGTTTTTTTTTTTTTTAAAGATACTCTTTATTAAATCATGGAAATTTCGTTCTAATCCTAGGTGGCTAAAGGCTTTTAAGAAGTGTGTTTATCGAATTTGATCAAATGTGCTATGCTATTCTGCAAATGCTGAGATTACCTTGTGATTTCTCTCCTTGTTTTCTGATAATGTGGTAATATCACATTGATTACAAGCCAGTGAATAAACAGTTTTGCTCTCCTGGTGTAAACTCCATGATGGTTGCAATGGGTTAATTGTTTTTATTATTGCTGAATTTGTTCTGCTGATATTTAACTTAAGAATTTCACTTCTATTTTCGTGAGAGAGGTTAGTTTATAATTCTCTTTTCTTATGATCCTTTTGGATTTCATCTCAAGGTTAAACTAGCCTCATGAAATAAATTTATAAATATTCTCTCCTTTTCTATTTTCTGCAAGAGTATGTGTCAGGTTGGCATTGTTACTCTCTTAATATTTGGAGGAATCACTAGTCAGACTTCGTGTGTGTGGGCATGGGGGGGGTTAATAACTGATTCAATCACTCTAGAAGTATTCAGATTTCTAATTTCTTCCAGAGTCCTTTTGATTGTTCCTTTGAAGAAATTTGTTCATTTCCTCTAAAATGTTCTTATTATTTTTTTAATATTTATAGAATCTGTAGTGATGTCTTCATTCTTATTCCCGGTAATTGTTCTTTGCTCTTTCCCTCTTTTTTAATTGTTAAGGTTTGCTACAGTTTATCCATTTTATCATTCATTTATAAAACCATTATTTGGCTCTGTGGATTTTCTCCATTAAGTGTTTTTCTTTACTTGATTGATTTCTTCTCTTACATATATGACTTCTTTCCGTTTACTTTCTTTGGAAGTGATCTAACATTCTCTTTCTAAGTTCTTCCAATGGGAGCTTAAGCTATTATTTTCCATCTTTCTACTTTTTCTACTATATTCCTTTAAGACCATATATTTCCCTCTTTATCTGTATCTCACATGTTTCGATATGTATGTCATCAGTTAAATATGTGATCTCATTTCCATTTTGAATTCTTGGTAGAGGAGCCATTTAGGAGTTTCTCACTTTCCAAACAGTGGAGATATTATATTTATCATTTTATTAATGACTTCTACCTCAGTTACAATGTGGAGAGGGTACATACTCTGAATTATGTCAGTCTTTTAAAGTTTTTTAATATTTGCAAATTTACATGTGCTGTTGAAAAGAAGTCTTATTCCATCCTTGTTAGTTGTTGTGTTCTACGTAGTACATGAGACGGAATTTATATGTCATCCAATCTTTTTTTGTCCACTTCTTTTATCACCTATTGAAAGAAGTATGTTAAACTCTCCCACATATTATGCCTATTTTCCCTATTCCTAATCCATACAGCCTGGCATAAATTATTGGATAGCCAGTTGCCAGGCTAAAGTGAGTTTTTCATTACATGTTGACTTAATATTTTGCTACCTGTAGGCAAATCTGAATAAAGTATATGCACATAAACTATACCAGACCAAAGCCCAACATAATTGATTATATTTGTACTCTAAATTTGACATAATTTCACCAAATATGTTTCATATACGTAGTATGTAGACAACTTGATAAGAGTGATATATGGGTTGAGGGAAAATTTATTGAGATATGCTAAGTACACAAATATTTTTTAATAAAATTCTAACCACATGTTACTTCTAGCCTGGCAATTCCTTCTCTCGCCATAGAATCCCTTCATAGTATAACCTTTGACATATAGAATGTATGCAGTATATTTTTTGTAAAATCCCCTACTTTGTCTTTACATGATACTCCAATAGTAAAATCCAAGTATTAAAGTGGTTTTGCATTTGTTCATTAGGACAACATTGCTTTTAATTAAGCACTCATTTATAGTTATTACCGGGATGGCAATTTTTGTAACTATGGACATTTCAGCACAATTGTTTTCTATTGTAATCACTTATTTTAATAATCTTTAAATTATTTTCTTGTCCAGTTAATATTTTCATTTTTATAATTTTAAAATGTCAAGAAAGATTATACAACTATTTAAACTTAAAGTAAACATTTCACATTAAAAAACAAGGACAATATTTATAATTTCCACCTTAAGTGAAAACTGCATGTGTGAAGTCGAAATAATCCAGGAATTTCCTTCTCTCTAGACGCTCATGTCATTCTACCTTCTTATAGTTTAAGCTTAAGATGTCATCGAATTAAATTTCTGTGCAGTGTGAAGAAGCCAATTTATCAAACTCTCGTCATTGAGAAAATCAACTCACCACCTTCCACATCGTGGTTAATCTAAGCTCCTGCAGATAATATCTTTGTTGCCACGCGGCTCCCCTTCCTCTCTCGGGGGCCACTCACAGAATGATTTACTAAAGGAGGTGGCGTGTTTTTTTGTCCTCCAGAAAAAGAATCCTAAAAAAGATTACCCTGAGGGCACTAGACACAAAGATAGTGATATATCACACCTGCAAGCGGTGACAATTTACCACCAGGGAAAACACCCAGGGCTGGGTTCTGACCATCAATATGTCTGAGAGAAAAAAAAAAAAATACAGACTTTACAACAGAACAGCTTACTTTCTTAGTATAGATTATCAAATGAAAAGAGTGGGTTAGCAATTATGCAGCTTCTAAAATCTTCCATCAGGAATAGAAATAACCCAGGTCCAAAATAACTTGCAGACCCATCAGTCAATCAAATAAGGGCACTACTGGGGGAAAAAAAAAAAGAAAGAAAGAAAAAAGATCTAAATACCTCAGTCACAACAAAGACAACTATTTTCAGAGAGGCCACTGCACACACAAACTGTTTGCAGCTGCAGCCTGGCCTTGAGGAGAATGGTGTGAGCAAAGCAAGCCCTGCAGCCTAACCCTTCAGGGGGAAAGGAGGGTGAGGGGCCTTTTTTAGAACCCACAGTTGTCCAGGGAGCCTTGGGGCACAAAGCTGGCACAACTGCTCCCTCGAATAGACATGTGTTTGGGTTAGTATCATGAGAGAGTGCACAATTGGCTGTTCTCCAAAGCCCCATGTTTTGATGGCTGGAAATAGGGACTCAAGGAATGGTAGCTAGTGGGTCCAGGGAAGAAGGAAAGACCCGTGCAAGGGTCTCAGAGCACATGTGGAAGGGCCTGCCCTCCCTGCTGGGGCAATCTGCAGGGTCTGCTGATGGAAGGGGAGAGGCTGCGTGGCCCGGCGGGGATGGTGATGGAGTCCGGAGGAGACAGGCAGCTCTGGCAGCCAAGCTGCTTCTGCTCGGAGCCTCGTGTAAAGCCCGGTCTCCAGACCCTGGAGAAGAAGGGGCCGTACACTGTCGCTTGGGTGGGATAGAGGCTCTGCCTGAGTCGATCCACTGCTTCACTCAGATAATGTGAACACTTGGGAAAACAACCGATTCATCTCACTTTAAAGTGAAATCATCTTGCAAAACCACTTTGGTTCTTAGAAAAAATGTCAGGTGGGTATTGATATTTGCAATTGGAACCAAGGGCTTTTGATAGCAAAAGATGAAAGTGATGTGAGCATTCATGCCATCAGTCACCTGCACAGGAGCAGTTTTGAGGAAGACGCAGAGTGGGGGGGATAAAAAGTTCACCTTGGGGGCTTCCCTGGTGGCGCAGTGGTTGAGAATCCGCCTGCTAATGCAGGGGACACGGGTTCGAGCCCTGGTCTGGGAAGATCCCACATGCCGCGGAGCGACTAGGCCCATGAGCCACAACTACTGAACCTGCACGTCTGGAGCCTGTGCTCCGCAACAAGAGAGGACGTGACAGTGAGAGGCCCGCGCACCGCAATGAAGAGTGGCCCCCGCTCGCCGCAACTGGAGAAAGCCCTCGCACAGAAACGAAGACCTAACACAGCCAAAATTAAATTAATTAATTAATTAATTAATTTTTTAAAAAATCACCTTGACCCCTTCTTCGGATCTCCCAGAAGCAGGACACTGATCCCACCCAGTTCAGTGTCTGTAAGAGACCTGTCCCTGTTTTTCATGTGCCCCTGAGTGAACCCTGGGCTGGGAAACCCTATTTGGGTCCCTCCCCCAGCCTCCTAAAACTGTGGTGAATCAGTTTCTGAGGGTATTTACAAGTTACAGATATACTTCTAAGTGCCATTTTCCAGAGTACTCAATTAATGATGTATTATCACTTAGATGTAACAATTCAGTGGTTTATTTACTCCCTCACTCTTATTTATTTTTCTTACGTTACTGATTATTTACAGTGTGCCAGGCACAAGGTCCAGCTTTACACAAAACAGGACACAGGCCTGAGGTATGGCTTCCATGTATGATGAAGCAAACATAAAAAGAGATGATTGGAACAAACCTACCATCTGCACCAGGAGCTAAGGAAGTCACCAGTCAGCCCAGCTGAAGTTGAGACAAAAGTTCATAAGATAAATCCTTCTGGAGGACATGTCAGCTGAGCAAAGTCTAATTGTAAATGTTTAAGTGCACGAAGCCTCTGTACATCACCTTGCAAAGCCAGGTGTGGGTTCTGATTAGTAGAAATATTTCAGTTACCACTTCATTGGCCCATGTACTTTTCACTCCATCCATTCCCTTTAGGGTGTAGGAAATTTGATAGCTACTAAGGACATACAATGGAGAAGGTGATAAAAAGCAGCCCTGAAACTGTATGTACCTAATATATATTTCCTTGCTCTGTCAGCCGAGAAGCCTAGAAGCAATGACAGCCCAGAGGCAATGAGCACATCCCAAGTGGCCTGATCCTGGCTTCTAGTACCATCTCCAATAAAAGGAACCTGAGCCCTTTGCAGAAATCGCCGACTCTAGGGCTGAAGTGGGAGATATCGAAGATGAGCCTGGGGCGTCTTGCAGTGCCAGTACAAAGTGCTTACAAGAAACAAAAACGAAAACAAACAACAACCCACCTGAGGGTGATGGGCTTATGTCCAAGGGACCAAGAACCCGCTGAAAGAGCTCCAGTAACCAAGTCTGGGGTGATGTGAGCAGCTAAAAACCCAGTATTAGATCATAATTCAAATATTAGAATAAATATCCATGTGTCCTTACTGATGTAGATTAATGATTGATTGAATAAACAAATAAATGGAAGAGAATAGGTAAATCTGTGCAGAATGATTTCATGTAATTTATGCCAATACTCCACCTTCCGTGCGGTAGGACATACCCCTTACCCCGTAAGTGTGGGCTGTGTGTCGTGGCGTCAGTAAAAGAAGTGCAGTGAGAAAGGGCTCGGGAAGGTAAGTGTACGGTGGAGAAAACCGACAAGCATAACCTCAGCCAGGGGTTCACACTGGCATCAACCGTGAGGAGTCGTGGTGACACCAAGTGTCCTTGATCTGATGGGAAGACGGAGGTGCTCCACCTCTGGCGTCTTCCTCCCAAACCCACACTGTCCCATCATGAGAAAACCATCGGAGAAACGCAAATTGAGGGGAATTTTGCGAAGTACCTGACCAGTACTCCTCAAAACTGTCAAGGTCATCAAAAACAAAGCAACTCTGAGAAACTGCCCCATCCCAGAGAAGCCTACGGGAACGTGATGACTAAATGTCGTGTGGTTTCCTGGGTAGAGCTCTGGAACAGAAAAAGGACATTAGGCAAAAATTAAGAGAGTCTGAATAAGGCATGGCTTTGTTTAATAATAACATTATCAGTATTGTTCCCTTGCTTTTGACAAATACAGCATTGTCGTGTAAGATGCCAACAGTAAGGGAAACTGGGTTGGGGTATGTGGGACTTGTTTTGTATCTTTGCAACTTTTTGTGGTAAATCTACAACTACTCTCAAAATATTATTTTAAAAAGAGATACACGTTTACGTCCCTTCCAGCTGGCTCTCTGCTCTCCTCCATCACAAGACTGTAGGTGGTGAGAGTGAGGGCGGTGAGAGCCCCCTCCTCCGCTCTCTCCCAGGGCCGATCTGACTTTATCCTGTCCCGAGAGGTGAGAGGGATGGCTGTGGTCAGAGGTGCCGCTGTCTGTCTGATGGGCCTTGAATCCTGGAGAGGGACAGACATTCGGAAGGGGCACAGAGGGGAAACTGAGGAAGTCGTCCAGAGCTAGGACGCTGAGCCACTGTAACGATCACAGTGAAACTACTTTCCACCTAGAATTAAATACATAAACTCTTACCAAAGAAAGGATGTTTTTTTTTTTTTTTTGAGTGAGATTTCTTTTAAAAGCATCCCTTGCTCTTTATGAGTACCCAGTGATGACGTGTTCAGGGTCATAAAAATATAGCAAAAGTAGGAGAGACGTGTCATCTTTTGTCCACACTTAGACAAACAGTGAACATTTAGAAAATGTTAGGTTGTTGCTGTGAAAGCACCATCACCAACACCAATGCGAGCTGCGGCCGCCGAGGCTGAGCCCTAAAATGGAATCTCTCTGAGTCAGGGTTTGTGCCCACGGGACCAGCCGGGGGTCAGCCCAGGTCAGGGAGCAGCTGCAGGGGATGAATCGCGCTCCCTCCTCCCCAGGACAGGCCCCAGCCTCCTCGCTGGGGGAGGGCCGGCACCCCTCGCAGGCTTACCCCTCGGACCTGCTTCCCGATGTGCAGTGGCCTCTGCCTGCACCCCTCTCCCCTCTCCCAGCTCCCGCCTGAGTTTCCCTTTGACGGAAAGTGTGATCTGGGTCCTGGCAAATTAACCCATCAGACGTGATTCCTGTATCCTCTGTTACTGAGCAGTACGGTGCATGATACACGTGGTCCCTTTCTTCCGAGTGGACGCAGGCACTTTTCAGGATGCTGTACAGATCTGGGGGCCCGAGAAGGTGAGCGTTGTCCTCGGGGACAGTTGTCTGGGAAGCCAGCGATGCTTCCTGAGCTCTGAGAGCTGGGGGCAGGTGGGGTTTAGTCGGGGGAGATTAGAATCGCCCAGAGCGCATTCTCATACTCGCTATACACACTCCTGGAAACAAAGCTATGCTCGCTCCTGGCCAGGGGTGTCCACCTCCCACGGGACATCACTGTCACGGTGAGAGCGTCCTGCCCCTCGGAGGCTGAGCTCGGGCGATTACTGGTCCTTCCATGCGGCTAGGTAACTCATCACGATCCCAAACCTCTGCGTGGCGAGATGGTCCCCCGCCTCCCCTGGGCCTTGTGACACCTGGCCCCCACGTGACTCACAACTAAAGGTGCCTGACACAGTGGGGGAGCTGCGTGTGCAGGGCCCTGCCTCAGTGCCCCAGCCTTGGCACGTGGGATGCCAGTGCCAGTTGTTAAATATTTTGAGCATCACTCCCGGCTGTGCTGAGGGTAGAGAGCTGCCATGAGTGGCCTGAGGCTGGGGAAGTCTCTGTTTTTTGATGATTCACCAGATTGGGAACCATTGATCATGTCCTCTTACCATTCCTGTTCTCTGAATATCTGCCGGTAAAGTGGTAAGTGTGTGTGTGTGTGTGTGTGTAATTGTAGTGTGTAAATTGGGCGTGCTGAAGTAGTAAGGAGATAAGACAGTTGCAAAGAAAATAATATGCAGACTATTTATCAAGAAATAGGGCAACTTACCTGAAATAAATCTCATACCATCACTGAGCCTGTCACTGCTTTTAAAATGTCTAATCAAACAGGTGCCATAAACATTTATTCTTTCACTGATTCCCCTTCCGAAGTATGTTGTTAAACATGCCCCTTCTTCTCCATTCCCTTTGTCGTTGATCATCCAGGCATGAATGGCTTCGATCAATTCCTCATTGTGTCCCTATATCCAGGCCCCCCTCTCCTCACACCAACCTTCCTCACGATCACAGCCACCAGAGGGGTCACCACAAACCCAAAGCTGGCCAGGCCATCCCGCTGCCCCGATCCCTCAGGTCCTCTGCGTCGCGCTCGGTGTAACGCGCTAGCCTCGGAGCACGACGACCAGGAGGTGTTTATGATCCGGTATATGTGGGCTTATCTCTCAGCACTAACCCCACCTCCTACCCCCACCTCTGTAGACGCGGCTCCCTCCGCCAGGAAGGCTGTTACTCCTTCCTCTCTTCTCGTCTCCACCCTCTTCCCGATAACCTCCATTTTGCTCGTTGATTGCTCTGCTCCAGCTGGAATCCTGGGCCGTTTCTAGTGAAAGCCGGTTCTCGACCATCCCTGCAGAGGAACGAACCGTTGCCTTCTACACCAGAGAGTGTGTGCACGCCTCAGTCACAGCCCCTGTCACCGGACACTTCTTACCTTCCTGGTGATCCCAGGCCATGACACAAAGAAAAGTCAGGCCTCATCAGCCTGGGGAACCGCGTTTGGCGTATTCTTCTCACCTCAGCTGGCCCTCCCACTCACTCACTCACTGTATCCTCTATTCTAGCTACACTGACCTTCTCATGGCCTTGACTAACTCTTCCTGCCTTAGAGAGTTTGCATATGCTGTGCTTTCTGCCTACGATGCCTTGCCCTTTTTCTTTACATGCTTCTTCCCCTGACATGTCACCTAAATAGGGTCTACGCATGAGCCTCCGCTATTTTTTCCCTAAGCGTCGCCTTCACAGCACATTTCTAAATCTGTAATTACATACTTACTTATTAGTTTACCTGTTTATTATCTCTCTGCCTCTCCTGATCTTTGTACTCTGTGGAGGCAAGGCCCATATTTATTTGGTCTGTGTTCTGTATCTACACCTTGCATAGAGCTTGCATGGTAGACCTGTTAATAGATGTTTGTGATAAAACTATGCCAGCCATTGCCGTATGAGTAGATATATATTGCTCAAGGGAATGAGGGTGGATACATCCCCATTGATGGCAGGAATAAATAATAATGTCCATTATTATTACTATCATTTAAATTACCAAGCAAAGTAAATTGAGAATAAACACATTAATATGTATAAATGTCATCAAAGACGAGATAAACATCCGTTTTTGCTGACGATGCTGATAATATGATTACCTACTAAAAATCCAAGGAATTGAAACAAAATGCTATAGATACATTAGAATTCAGCAGAGTCCACAATTTTAAAAGAAGTGCTTTTTAGTGTGCAAATCAATTGTGCTATCATAAACTAACAGTAAACATCCAAAAATGTGATGTAAAAAGACTCGTGCAAAAATCAAGATGCTCAGGAATAAACGTAATGAGTTGTAGGGCCCAGGTGGAGAAAAGCATGACATATATAAAAAAAATTTGTAACTAGGGAGAGGTACCACATTTTTGGATGGGAAAACAGTATTTTTAACGTATTGGTTCTCTACAAATTAACATCCATTTCACCTACTTCCAATGAAATCCTCAGCAAGATAATTTTGAACAATGACAAAGGTTTGTAAAATGTACCTGTAAAACGAAACATTTCTGAATATCGGAAAAATCCTGGCAAAAAGATAAATATATGGGAAACAAGCTTTACAATGGGTTAGTAGGCTGTGGTAAAATGGAAATGATATAGCATTACAAACCTATATTAATGTAACAGAACAGAGAGTGCAGAAATGGACTGAAGTATTACTTAAAGGAATTTAACGTAAGAAATGTTATGATTTTATCTTTTAAACATAATCATGTTTTTGAATAGGTAATAAGTGAATGCCATACAAAAGGCATGTAATGAAAAGTAAGTCACCCTCCCTCCTGGTCCTCCAGCTGTTCAATTTCTTTGCCCAGAGGCAACCAGTATTACCCGGCTGTGGTTTATGTTTCTGCACATATGTAAGAACCCCTGCTGATTACTACTGGAGTTTGCACCAATGATAGCAAAGTACAGGTGATGCCTCTGCACCGCCCCCTCCCGTTTATTGGTTTTACTTACCTTAGTAAAGTGTCTTAGAGGCTTAGCAATACTTAGTAGCTACTTAGCAATAGTATCTTAGAGACTGGTCCACATCAGTAGTTTGGTGTTATCTCATCGTTTCTAATGCTGTGTAGCGTCCCATCTATGAATGCTACTACATCCTGCACTGGATGTCCTGTTACACACATGCCTTCTCCCGCGTGTGACACAGCTGTAGGGCAAGCCCTCGGCATCGCTGGGTCAAAAGACACACCTATCTACATCTCTGTAGATCTACATAATCTTACTACATGTGCCACATTATTCTCTCCAGCGATTCATATTTCTAACAATGACTTATGAGAATTTCACTTCCCCACATTCTGCCAAAACTGTATTGTAGCAAATTTTCTGAACATTTTCAATCCGATAGGAAAAAAAAAGGTGTCTTATTATAGTTTTAACATTCATTTCTGTTAATATGGGTAAGGTGATTGTATTTTGTGATTTTTAAAAACACTTGTAGTTCTTTTACGTGTACACTTTCCTCATGGATTTGCATGAATCTTTATATATTGAGGGACTTAGTCCTTTTTTTTATGAGTTACAAATATTTTCCTCAACTTATCACTGATCTTTGACATAGTGCTTTTTAAAATATGCATATTTTAAAATTATTAAATTTATTTTTGAATTTATCAAACTCTTCTTTTTTGGCTTCAGGGTTTTATATCATATTTGAAATTTTTTCCTGATTTAAGATTATAAAAGCATCTTCCATATTTCTTTCATTTGTTTATTTATTTATTTTTTATGTTTAAATGCTTGATTTTTCCAAAATTTATTCTGATTTAAATTTTGAGTTTTTTATCTATTTTTTTCTAGGTACCCAGCAAGAGTTTTTGGGAAAAACTACTTCATCAGTGTTTTCAAATGTGTAGATGGCATTTTAAATCACTAGATAAATATGTTAGGAACACTTTGGAGAGGTTAAAAAAAAATACTTAAATTCCTACTTATTTTAGGCTAAAAAATCCCCCTGAATGTGAAAACAGCAACAAACTCTATTACATTGTAATGTTTTAACTTCATATGGCAAAAACACCATAAATAAAGTTGACAGACAAATAAGGAACAATTAACATGCAACAAATACAGCAGAAGTTAAACATTTACAAAGCATTTACAAATTTATATAAAAGATGAGCACTTCAATAGAAAATTAGGCAAAAGAAAAAATAGACTAGATGACCATCTGTGTTCAAATGTCTGACCGTACCAGTAACAAAAAACCACACACTGAACTCAGAGCAGCTAGTGTTTCCCACTCTGCTATTAGACTTGGAGGGTAAAAATCGTATAAAATGTATTAAAAACATTTTGTGTTAAATATGTGTCAAAATGGGCAGTTTCATATAATATTGGCAGTAGGATAAATGAACAGCCTTCTTGGAAAACGATCTGGCCAAATGTCTTGAAACTTTATATTTTCTTATCCTTTTACTCAGAAATTTATTTTTTTCTGAATAAATATTTACAGAATATTTTAGAGAATATTTACAGAAATGTATCAAAGGAAACCAGAAGCTGATTGTGCCATAATGCACGTGCAAACACGTTATTTCAGCATTATACGTCTGCTGGAAAGAACCCAACATAGCCTAATTGTTCAGTAATAGAGGCCGATTAAAACCTTTAGTCATGATCACAGATTATACCAGGATATTATTTATCCATTTAACATGGTACAAGAATCTGAGGATTGACGTGCAAAATGTTCATGGAATGAGGTTACTGAACAACAGGTTATAAAACAGCATGTTTAATTTGATCTTCTGTATGTATCTATCATCTGTCTAGTCTCTCCATCTTTCTATCTGTGCAACCGTCCATCCATCCACTCACCTACCTACCTACCCATATACCTTAAAGGGTTAAATATCTATATCTATATCTATCTATCTATCTATATAACCTATATATAGTGTTTTATATGTATACAACCTATATAAGGGATATATATGGTTATGTGTGTGTGTGTGTGTGTGTGTGTGTGTGTATATATATATATATATATATATATATATATACACATATATATGACATTGCTGTTGCTTCACCACAACCTATTTTACTTCCCTTGGTAAATTTCATACAGGTATTTATACCTTCTTTCCTCAGCCCTGTGAGTTTGGGAGAAGCTAACTCCACCTCTGGCCCTAGGGGTGGAGTAGTTGATTAAGGCCTAAAGTGATCGGTGTAATCATATCAGCTGGCTACAGTGATTGATTCAGAGGTGGAAAAGTTATTCCTCTCAGCAGAGTAAGATGGGAGAATAAGTTTTCTGGAAAATTGTCGTAATGACAGTTCTTTGCTCCCCTGAGAGAAATTCCAGAAAAGGCCCTCAATCCCTCTCCTTGGATATGGTCATGCACATCTGTTCCCATTAGTGCTTGGGACGCTCCTGACATCATAAGAGAAAGGGACGTTCCCTTGGTGAAGCCGATACCATGGAAAATAGAGGAGAAACAGAACACAGGCATGTCCTTGGTGACATCACCGAGTCCCCGCGTCAGTAGCCCTTGAAGCCACACCACCAAGACAAGGGACCCCCTTCATCGTTTAAATCAATGTATTTCAATGGGCTTTTCTCCTACCTGCCATCAGATGCACCATAGTTTGGGGTGTGTGTGTGTGTGTGTGTGTGTGTGTGTGTGTGTGTGCGCTCATTGGCAGATAGATACACACACACACACAGAGGGAAAACATTTGAAGTGATATTCACCAGAATGTAACAGTGGCACACTCTGGGTTGGAATTACAGTTGATTTTCACTTCATATTTGTACCTTTTAGACACCTGAACCTGAATTACTTGATGAGAGGAAAACAATAACAAAGGCAAAAAACAATTTATAAAACAAAGAACAAGCGTATGTATTTGGGGGAAAAAGTTCAGAATGAAGTGGAAAGAATGTGTGTGTGTGTGTGTGTGTAACTCTCATGATTTTCTGTGACCACAAGTACCAAATGAGCCAAAAGTATCATGTAGCAGCCAAAAAATACATATGAATATAATGCAAACTTAGGTTTTTTTAAAATACGAGAACAGTGTCAAGATCAAGGGTGTTAAAAATACCACTGTTCTCAGCTCAGGTCAGACCACCCTTGAAGTATTGTTTTTTAATTCCCTGTGCCTACAAGGATTCGGGCACTAACGGACATATTCCAGGGATACTGGGGAAGGATTTATGCATTCAGAAAGAGATGGAATTTTAAGACTTCTGAGATTTTTTTTTCCACGTTCAAGATTCTATAGTTCTCCAATCTTATGCATTGCCCTTGGACATTAAAAAACAGTCATACTATATACAAAGCAACCAAGCCTCAGAGAGCTTAAGTGACATGCCCAAAGCCACACAATTCATTAACGGTGGAGTTTTGTCCAGAAGGCACTTCACAACCCACATATTAAAGAGGCTGTAGGCAGACTGAGGTGTTCAGAGTGACTGAACGTGAACATGGTGACTAAGGCAGAATCAGTGAGCTCCGCGTGACTCACGTTAAAGAACCAGGAAACCTCGTGCGGGTGAGAGTACAGGGGATTGTCATCCAATCAAGCCGTCTCGGGAAGAGCAAGGCCACTTGTGTGATGAGTTGAAACGAGTCCAGGTACACGGAGGGTTGGTGGAGACCTTTCTTTTTTGCCCTTTAAGAGTGTTCTGATGTGAAAAGCTGTCTAAAGATCACCCACGGTGACTCAGGAGGAAGGGAAGGGACAAAGACTTACCCCTGTCTCTGGGGTCACCTCTGCCCTTCCTCACGGCTGGAAGGCCCCGGGCTCTGGCCAGGTGTCTGACTGCCCAGAGGGACGTGACCCTGTCCCGCCCTTGGCAGCACGACGCGGCCTGTGATGTCTCCGTTTGCAAAATCACTCATTCTTTTTGCAAACTGGCTAAAGGTTGGTGGCCATATGAAAATCCAGTAGTCTTGTGTCGCAGGGATTCAGAGAGTAGAGCCCAGATGGGCCGCCCAGGCTACACTTGGATTGCTTATGGCTTCTGTGCACAGCACCGTTCGCCATCCACTGGCTACCAGATCCAGGGGTTGCTGAAGCTGCGGCCCAGGGAGACTTGGGAAGAGCTAGAAAAAAGGCAGCTGTGTGTCGTCTAAAGTGACGAGGTAGCTGACGGAGGAATTACAGTAGAACTAGGGCTGTGTGGGGAGCATAGGTAAATCAGATCTTCATCTGCCATTATAGTGAGAATTAGTCAAGAATGAGGGGTAAAAATTATCCATCTTTTTAGGTGAGCAAAGGGCACTGCCAGGAGAAACTGCCAACAAAGTTAAAAGGAGTCGCCTCTTTAGGAGCAGAGCTGGGTAGGGTGTGCAGAGGCAGGGCGCTCTTGCTTTCAATTTTAAGCACTCAATATTATTTTATTTTTAAATATGAGCACACATTCCTTTAGTAAAAATGCACACACACACACACGCAGGGCTCTGGCTCTTGCTCTGAGTGGTGCTAAATGATTTTCCAACATGGGTAGAGCTTGCAAAGCAGCCTGCAGATGGGACACCAATGTATAATGGACCTATTTCTACCCAGAGGCTAGAGCGTTCATAACAGAAAATGATGCCGCCTTTGGTCTGTTCCCTCTCTGCGCGATACCAGGGAGAAGCGCTCCTCCCTAACCCTGCTCTGACTCTGACTTTTAACCCCCGCTTTCCCTGAGCTCACTGATCTCCAGTTTCCTCATAAAAAGTTATTGGAGCTTTCAGAATATTAGAACATGAATTCTCTGTTATATAAAGATTTAGCTGAACATAATTTCTTTTTTTTTTTAACCACAAACATTGTTTGAATATGCTATTAACTTTTACAAAATCAATTGTCAATATTACCAACATCCAAACAAATTCCTAGAGTCATGTAAGAAGGACTTGGCAACAGGGCTTCTGAAATGTGAACACAATTTCTTAAAAGGATGTGTACTTTTTATTTGAAAATTCTCCTGCACTATGGCAGTACTTCCCAAAGAAGTAGCATGTTGGACGTTTGAAAAACCATGGGAGATTTAACCGCCAGCAGCTCATGGGAAAACCTCCTACTATGAGCATCTGGTGTGTTTCTCCGGATCTTGTTGACATTGAAAGACACAGAAGAAGACATAGATTTCTCTTTTAACCCACAAGACCTGTTGCTCCCTTTACCGGTACATCCATCTTCAAAACCATTCCCTACAGCATTCTTTATTTTGTATTGTGTGAGTCACACATCAACTTTTTTCTTTTCAACCTCAGAACCGCTGTTTTTCTCCCGTTAATGCCAAACTGAAGGTACAGGGTAGCAAAAGAACATGTTTTTCACCCCCAGCCCTCTGAAGGGCAGAGGGCCATTGTGCCTCAAGCGCCAGAAGAATACTCTTTGTCCCGTAGACATGGACTTAGCAGCAGCATCCGGGAGAAATGAGGTCTCCTCTGGCAGGTTCCAGAGCTGCGGGTTTGGGCAGCACGTCCCATGCACACGTTCACGTCAGAAGACCAGCTCCTGGCGTATGCTGCAAGGAGAGGGAGGTCTTTGCTGGGCTCCGATGGGAACTGGCAGCGTTCTCCAACAGGTGTTAGGGTTTGCAGGGAATGAGATAGTGGCATGAATTTTGCAAAATGTTCAAATCCATAGAAACAACCCTATTTTGCTACACAGTGAGTTTAGGACAAGTAATGTAGTACCTTTGCTTTACTCTTACATTAGCGCCCTTGTATTTGTCTTTTCTTCCCCCCTTTTCCCTAGCTGGGTTTCTAGTTTCTGTTTTGGGTTTAACTGTAGGTGGTTGGAAAAGATTGGACCCTGGGTGAATAATTTTCAGAATGTTCAGCACCTTGGAACTTCTGATAGGGAGAGCTTTTCTTGGTAACCTTCATCAACAATACTCTAATATTTCAAAAGAGGGAGGTTATATTCACCTAGGCTCTGGGAATCGCATTTTCACACATCTAAATAAAGAAACACTAAATATCATTCGAGTGTGCTTTTTTGCGAACAGGAATCCTTCCTTATGGAGTTATGAAGGAAGACAGAGGCTATATTATTATATTCCGGGGTTTGATCTGCAGACGTCTGAAATGTTACTGTTAGTCATTTCCACAGGTCTTTGAAGGCTCCACCTAGACTTGATTCTGCACCAAGATAATACAACCCATTTTTTTTCCCTAAGGGAATTTATTATTTCTTTCTGGATCCACATTTCCTACGTTACTCTGACTCTTACATCTGTCTCCAGCTTGGGCTACGCCTAACACATTGCTGCCACATTTCCAAAAAGAATTCACTGTGTCTGAAAACATAGATGTCTCAGCCTTCTGTGCCGTCTGTGGGCGATTCAGCTGTTGGAACGATGCTCTCCCCGGCAGCACTGGCGCTTACAGCCTCTTCAAACAGCAGAGACCCAAGGACTTCTCCTACTGATTTACCCTCCCAGCTATTTTATCTTAACTAAGTTCTAGAAGGAATTCATGCAGAAGTCGAAGGGTGGGAGAACCTACCTCAAGTGCACAGATTGCATGATTGTGTGTTTACCGTTTCCTAGGAGCCCACAATCAGTTTTTGGTGCATTCTACACACGTTGGATAAAAGACAATGAGGCAGCGTGGACATCACTTTTCTCTTGCTCTAGAGCATTTCTGAAGATAAAGTCTTCTTTACAACTTGAGGTCAGTGACCCACACCAGCTGTTACCCTGCCTCGGATGCAATGATACTCTGAAAGTTCGTGAAGGCTATTTCTCCCAAACATAAAGGGAGAGATTCGCTAAGCCTTTTGAAAATTGTCTAGATTTTGTGTTTTCCCCCTTTCCTTCCCATCTATCTTTTTACAGTTTTAGGTCTCCCAATTTGTTGCTGTCAATCTTCGGTGGATATAGAAAGGATCAAAACTTGCTAGAAATTTTTGTAGAGTGAGGATATAAAGGTTCTGATGCAGGAATTTTCTAATCGTCTCATGAACTCTGTAGTGTCCATTTGGGCTTCTTAGGAATTCCCCCTTCCTTTTATTTCGTGTCTTTCCCCATTCTTGGCTAGATGCTAGATCAAAGGTTTGTAAATTATGTTCCAGGATTCCACAGGGGTGCTGAAGAGCCACCACAGATGGGAACTAGAGCTCCTGTTTCAGATTGTGAATCTGCACGCAATTGGGTTTACAAAACGTTCATGTTGGTCAAACAGTTTAAAAACCACGTTCTAGATGGATGAGGTTATCACAAAGTTAAATTACTTATAGGCAAGTAAGTCGATGAAGTCCATGAACACGTAAGCAGCAGATGTATTGAATTCTTCCATTGACAGATGTGTTGTCTACTGGTACAATTATAATCAACCCAATACCATCCAAACCACAAAACTCTTTAGACAAAGAAAAATGGGTGAAGATGAAGGGTTACAGAGTACTACTAGTTGATCTTTAGAAAATTGGGATCGGCTAGTCTTTGGGGGTTCTGCTGAATGAGTTCTCCCTTAATATTAAACCCTGGTGAATTTCAAGGAAAATTTAATCCATATGTTTCTGATTCAATTACTCTTAACTCATTAAATGTTTTTTAAAAGCTATTTGAAATTTGAGAAGCCTTTTTACGAGCGTTAGTAATCCTTTGTTCTTTGAATTAGGAAGGAGAATTTTGCCAAGAGTTAATGGTACTTGAACCTCAATACGCTTAAGGGGATTCTAAACTTAGCAAAATGTCCAGTATTCTGTCATAACCAATGACTCGGGGACTTGAAAAATCTCTGCCACTTGCTACACCTTCCATGCCTGCTGATGTCAGATCGTTTCTTTTACCTGTGAAAATGACCTTTGCATGCAAGACAGGTAAGGCTGCTGAGGAAGGTGATGTCCGCCAGTGGAACACAAACTCAGGTCATCACCCTGTTTGGGGGAAGCTAATCAGATACAAGGCGAACATTCTGTGAAGCAGAGGTACCTGCCCCTCTTTCCTTTATTTCTTATTGTTTCAGGTCAGAATGTATCAATAGTTTGTTACCCCTGGGCTGGTATCATACAGCAGTTGAAGGAAGGCAGTGAAATGTTTTGTAATTGAAGGGACAGTAAACATTCAAATATGATACCTGCAGAGTTCCTCAGAATTGAACAAGAACTGAAAAGCAACATATGCATGCAGAGATCACGGCTCTGCTGAATGATGTCGATGGCGTATGTTCTATTAACAGAAGCCAGGTTCATCTGAAGTAGCTACAGACTTTGGAGGCCCGAGCTGCTGAGAAGAATCGTTCTCCCCAGCTGAAGAGTGGGAAGATTTTGTCTGTTTGCTTTTTTGTTTGTTTGAATAAGTTGAATCATGAAAAGTATTTCTGGAAAGAAAAACGTCATTAAGACACACGGAAGCCATCATTTAGAACCATAGGGTAAGAGTCTGGAATGTGAAGACGCAGGGTATTAAAGACGCCCTAGTAGCCAGAGATGAAATGGCTCATTTGGATCTAAGATTTCAAAAAGCTCGTGAGAGAGAAGAACAGAAAAGCCAGCAGTGGCAGGTAAGCCATAGTGATGGCCACGTAGTATCTCTAAACCCAAGAGAGACAGTTCTGACAGCACACCCTGGGCATCCCTAATCACCTACACCATCTTCCCAGGTAAAAGGTTCTGTAAGACCAAGTGGGATCACATTGTCCATTCCACTGGGGAAGGAGCAAGAAACCCATCTGCGGGGACCCAGGGCTATTTTTCGACCACTGCTCTTTGGGAAGGTTCCTGTGTAGACAGAGCGCTAATCCAGTCACTGCAGCCACTAAGGTTCCTCAGTGAAGCGATACAGGATGACTTCAAAGATGAGGGCTTCTAAAACCATAGAACTAAACTTGAAACATATGCTCTCTTAGTTCCATTTGCTTCCAGATAAACACAGTTTCTAGTGCGTTGGCAATGTTTATATTATTTTATTTGTCTGGTAATTATAGAAGAAGGTCAAGGATGGCTTTCAAATGAAGGTCACAGTTGTTTGCACAGCACAAGCATCTCCTTAGAGCCACATGTTTTCAAAGAGTATTTCCTGGACAAGTTAACTTTAATTAAGGGTAAGGGTGTGAAAAAGTTTTGCTTAAATTTCACAAGACCCCAGGTTCCCTGAAATAAACTCGTCATTTAAAAATCTATTCAATGCCTCTACAAACTCATTCTGACTAAAGTGTTGGTGACAAGAGTTTATAGGAGGATGTGATCGTCTATCTGATAAGTTTAACCTCTATGGGCCCACTCGATTTCTTATCTCCAAACCCTGCAATAATGGAAAAAAATTAAGCCTGCAGATTTTTTTAAATTAATAAAAAATAGACTCACAAATGAGGCATTTACAGAGGCAGAAATTATTTTTAAAGAGGAAAAAAAAAAGATACCTGGCACATATTTAAAACCTCTTGTCAGCCCTGTAGTTTATACGTGCTGTGAAATAATTTTCAAAAAGATCTACCAGCAATTTTGCTCCTTCGAACTCTTTTGCAGTCTCAGCCCTCGACACAGACGCCTAGCAGCCGCCCCACTGAGCTACCTGAGCTTGGATGTGGGCCCACCGTCAACCCAGGAGAGGAACGGGGCAAAGATACCCGTCTGGCCAAAGAAGCGAACACAAAAAGCTTCCAAAAACAAACAAAAGTTATATTTATTTTTTTTCAAAAAAAAAAAAAAAGAGTATCCAATTTTTCATGTCAATATAGATAATCTGCTTAATAAAATATCGAGTTTTGCTATTTTTCTTTTCTTCTCCGCCCACGCAGGAGTTGTACCGAAGTATTTGAAGTATGTGAGGTATTGGAAAAATAAGCCCGCGTGGAGCAGAGACACAGATGTTTTCTGTGTTTAATGATTTCCCTCCTTCTTCTTCTGTTCACTGTGTTTTAAAGATTTTTGTGTTTGTGGTGGCCGCCCTTTGCTGGCCGACACCAGCTCAGGGCCCCGTGGGGACCAGGGTCCTTCAGAGGTCAGAGCTCCGGGTCCCTGCAGCAAAGGGAGACCCTCCGACGCCAGGGAGACGGCTGCTGTCCTCGTTTCAAAATCTAAAGGCCACTTGGCTCACCTCAATTCTGCGTCTCTGGCGATGATTTTAATTCACTGCTTATTCAGAGGACTCAGCTTACCTCAAAGATGTAAAATTAAGTTAGCTTTATGTTTGCTTATCTAGGTGATTTCAAAGAAATTCCTCGAAAAGACCTGTGAGGTGAGCAGAACACCGAAGGCAGAATCCAGAACAATTTGCTATCACCCGGATTTTATTCCAAGAGGTCACTTTGTTCTTCCTTCCCCCTTTCTTGTTTGGACACAGACGGAGCTGACTCTCCTGATGGCTCAGGACAATTCCCAGAACAACCCGCTGATTCAGGGACGACCTTTAGTCCCCCGACCATCGGCCAGCCTTTCCTGCTAACGCTTGTCTGGTGTGTCCTGAGAAACTGACGTTAATGAAGAGGAACGAAAGGGGATAGAAGAAGACGATGCCATTTATGGCCGTGCGGCCACACCCTCAGGCTCTTCTCCGCGACATCCGGGCCGGGGCGCGGGCCCCACAAGGAGCAGAGGAGGCGGCGGACACGTGGGGTCCCCCGAGGCCTGCGGTCCACGTGGAGACACACCTGGGGACGCGCTGTGATGTGATGGCGTCGGGGCACCTGTGGCGCCAGGAGGGCAGTGAGCCGAGGGGTGCCCAGGGAGGTCCCCTTGGGGGGCTCCCAGCTAAACCCACAGAATTCTCTCCTTTCCTTCCACCTGCACCACCAGGCCCCGAGCTCCGCCCCAGGCTCCCCGGCCCTTCACCCGGTGTCTCTCCCTCCACCTTCGTCTAGTTTGAAGCTGAGACAGCGGGTCACACGCCTTCTACTCCGCGCGATTGGGAGGACGCATTTCTTGTCCTTTAATAAAGAAAGAGAGGGCGGAAGCGCACGGGAAGTGAGCAGAGGTAGAACCGGAAAAGGCAGAGGGCGTAACAGGTGGGTGCCGAAGACCGTCCAACGTCCCGGGCACCTCCCGGGCAGTCAGGACGTGCGAGACGCTTCCACGCCCCTGCACTCCGGAGCCCACGGGTCTTGGCTAAGGTATCCCAATTTGGAAGGAGAGGAAACAAGCTTACTCTGATACTCCTGCTGTCACCACTGGAGGGCACCCAGAGCGGGGCTGATGGAGGGTACTGGCCCTGAGGCCGGAGCCCAGCTGTTACCCCAAGGTCGCGCGTGTGTGGAAAATGGGGGGCGGGTTGGGAAGCTGCGGCTGTGAGGACGGACCGTGATGCCGAAGGCCGAGCAGAGCCTCGTGTGCTCCCCGTGGGGCTTGATTTGGGCTCATCCTGGGACTCAAGAAAACCAGGAGACACAGGCTGCCTAGCGCTGCTCGCCAGCCCACGCTGCTCGCAGCCCCAGCCTCTGCGGCACAGGTGCGCCGGGAACGGGCCCAGGAGGATGGAGCAGAGAGCAACGCCACACCCACGTCTCCCGCGCCCCTGGGCCCTCCCTGATGTTCCCGGAGGGGACTCGTGCCATTTGTTCCTCTGAGATCCCGGCCGTCTCTTCTCTCTACTTTAGAGATCTGTATCTATCAGAGTGTTCCCAGATGCGAGGGGACCCTTAGACACACAGCCTTGTTTCAGTGTCCTGGGGGAGGGGGCTTCTGGAAGTCCCGAGGCTCAGGGCACAGCCTTGATTACGTTCCGGTGGTGACTGTCCTTACTGGACAGGCCTCTGCCTCAGTGTGTTCAGCTGGTCCCTCTGGGCTGGAAGCTGGGAGGTGGGTCCTCAGCCCCCGCTGGTGTTGAGAGCAGAGAGAAAGCTGCATGAGAAGCCCCCGGGGCGGGGGGTATGCACACAGCTGAGGGTGCAGGAGGGACCAGTGAGATTCCCGCCACTTTCATTAGCCACGTGTTTACGTTCCAGAGCCGCACGGTCCAGGGGGGTAGGCAGGGGCCATTGTGTGTGACCATTCAAATTAAAATTAAGTGAAATAAGACATTCAGTTTCTCTGTCACACCAGCCACAGTCAAGTGCTGAACACCCGCGTGGGCTAGTGATCGCGTTGGGTACGGAGCCCCTCCATCAACGCAGAAGGTTCACTGGTCGTTGCCTCTAGAGAGACCCTGTCCACTGTGACTCTGGATTCTTGCTTTACTCATGGGCTTGTCTTCAGATACAACCGAGTCCCATTAAGAAGTCATCCTTTTGTATTAACAATACTACGTTTTATTTTTATTTTGAGGCCAGTTTAAATCTTTTTTTTTTTTTTCAGTTTGATAGTAAGATGAGAAGCCATTTGATTTGTTTGTTTTAATCTCTCCTGTACTTGGATTTCGTGTGTAATGATGTCGTCGCAGTGGGGTCTGGAGTGGTCTAGCGTCTTGCGTCTCTGCAGGACGCCTGTTCTGTGAGCAGCACAGTCTATACCTCCCATGATGAATTGTCACTATCCACGCTTTCTACTGAGAAAAATGATCGAAACAATATGTTTACAGCGTGCAATCAACAAAAAGCTAAGACCACTTTATATTCAATCAAAATTTTTCATTTATCTTAGTTTTGATAAAGTCTCTAAGAGGGCCTGTAAGTTAACATTAAATACTGAGTGAATAAAAATTTCTGAGCCAATATAAGCACTTCAGCTCAGGGCTGACCATCCATCTGGTCTCCGAATGGCTGGTCTTCATGAGGAGGGAGAGGTAGGGAGTAGGAAACATGCACTTCCATTCAGAGCGGCTCCTGCAGGGAGCAGACAGGTGTGAGAACAGGTGCCTGTACAGACCAGCAAAGCTGACTGTTGAACCACCAGCATCTGAATAAGTTTTAAAAGGATTTCATTTCATCATGAATGAAACCTCTTAAACAACTAATGGTAAATCTGAATGACACAGTGGTTAAGAGACCTGGCTTTAAAGGGACATAGACACACGTGAGATCAGGTCCCAAATGTTCCCAAGAGCAGGTGACCACAGGCGAGTGGCAGTTTGTTTCTGCTTTACAAACTCTGGATAACGCTTGAACGTACCTCCTTTTGTTGGAGGATTCGATACAGGTTTATTAGCCTTAGCACTGTGCCTGGCGTGTCATAAGTGCTCAAAAGCTGTTATGATAGCCATGACTATTCTTACTCTAAATACTACGGAGAGAAAAAATTAAATGAAACCACAGGGTGCTACGTTAGGAAGCTGGACTTCAAAGGTGTACGTGTGTGTAACGCGTGGGACAGCAGGAGCAGGACACCCCAGCTACACATGATAGGTACTCAATCAATACGTTTAGTGAATAAAACAATGTGGAGAGACTATTTCCTACTTTATCTCTGAAGCCTGGGTTTTTGTGGACTTTTGTCTTTTTAAAAAATGGATTGATAAATTCATCCAAAAGGAAGAGGTAGAACGGAAAATTGGTTTAGCCCCACCCCACCCCAAACCCATCCACACCCCCTCCTAGTGATAGAACAATCACAGTTTGCAGCCTCAGAAAAGCTCCCTGAGAGCAACAGGCATTTCAGTGTCTTTCTGACCTAGGAATCAGGACTGCATCTATATTCAGTGTGAAATCTCTCTGAAACGTTCACGTGTCTCATTTGCCTCAACTGTGGCCTTTGTTCCTTCTGTGACTTGTCAACTTTCAGGTTTGAAAATGGTGTCGATAAAATATGGCCAGTAAATGAGTCAACTAAACACATTTGTCTCAACAAGAAAGCTGCAAGGAAGTGTGACTGTATTTTTAGAAACAAGTAGAGTAGACACCACATAAGTGAGTGAGCTCTTCAAGAAAGTTTATCCTCCCTGTTCAAAATGTGATCAGAACAACTCTGACAGCGTGTTCAATAATCTTCCTTTGTTAGAAGAGAATTACGTTCATCATAAAGTGTTATCAGCCCAGGTAACAGAAAATAAACAAAAACAAAGAACCACAACTGAAAGCGTTTCATTTTAAAATCATATTTATGTACTACAATATAGTGCTTAGGAATCTGCTGTCAAGTGATATGAATTTATGAGAATATAGATCAACTGTCCTATCAGAAATCACATAGATGGACAAAATTATGCTTCTTTATTTCTGTATGTGAATAGGAAATTCAGAATTGAAAAATAAACTCAGCATTTTATAGAGAACTTATAAAGGAATCAGATTACAATTTCATCATAGGATGTCCTTTTAATGTTATTTTATATAACTTTCTGTGATTCAGATTTCAGTCAAGGTCCCCAAATGATTTTAGACTAACCGGCGAGTTCTAGTAATAGTAGAACTTTAATTATGCCAGAGCTAAACTTTCTGCTAAATGAAGCTGTCTTCATGTTAGAAACAGATGGATGCTAAAGGTAAAAGTTGATTTCTTTCTTTCTTTTTTTTTTTTTTTGGTGAACATGTTATAGCTGATGGAGATTAATGTTTAAGTAGAGAAAAATAGAAGTCCTGAGTTAGAGTGATGTTTACTTTGTGCTTCAGGTGAGTTTGAGAAGCTGTCTGCTCACAGGGGTTTGTCTACCTGTGATCAGGAGTCAGTGTGGTCAGGTGGGTGAGGCTGCCTTAACCTACACAGCCTAAACAGCCATACAGCGTGAACCAAGAAGGCACAATTATTTTCCTCTGGATCATATTTTAAGCAATATTAAATCTACACGCTTAAAGAAAACAGTAAAGCAAATATTAAGGAATTTTATGTATATATTTAAATTTGTGATAAATATGAGGAAGAATTAAAGAAAAATGCCCATACAAGCACGATGAGATAATTTCAGCATCTTAAGAATTATTAATGACTACTTAGAAGAACTCTAGTCGTTATATTTTTGCTTTGAATAAAATTAAAGCACTTTAAACCTTGTAATCTAACATCAGCATCTTCCCAGAGTGAGTGCAGAGGCTCAGAACATTTTGCTCCACAAGTCACACATGCTCCCCTCTCTAAAGCCAAACCAGACCACTTTCCATTTAACCAAATAGCAAACGCCATACCGATGCACACAACTGTAGTGCCTATTTGCTTCCTTTTCATTGGAAGAAGAGGAAAGCGAAAACCAAAGTCTGTACTATCTTCCTTGGCCAGTGAGAAAAACTGTGATTGTTTCCAAGTAAGAAATATCTAATGACACCAAAGCATGACCATAAAAGAAAAAAAATGACAACCTGGACTTGAGCAAGATTAAAAACGTTTGTTCTGTGGAAGACCTTGTTAAGAGGATGAGAAGGTAAACTACAGAATAGGAGAAAATATTTGTAAGCCACATAGCCAACCAAGAATTTGCATTTAGAATATAGAAAGAGCTCTGGAAACTCAACATTAAAAAAGAAACAATCCAAGGAGAAAACGGGCAAATGATATGAAAAGACATTTCACTGAAGACAATATGTAGATGGCAGATAGGCACATGAAAATCAAAACCACAATTATATATCATTATTACTATGAGTTACCCATCAAAATGGCTAAAATTAAAAATAGCAAAAGCACCAAACGCCGGCAAGGGTGTGGAAAACTTGACCTTTCATACATTGCTGGTGGGGAAATAAAGTGGTACAGGTACACTGGCAACAGTTTAGCACTTTCTATAACACTAAACATGTACTTAACTGTAAGATCCAAGAATTGCATTCCTGGACATTTGTGTTCACACAAAAAAAGCCATTCCAAAAAGCTGGGAATAGCAACTTTATTCCTAATAGTCAAAACCTAGCAAATACATCAACAAATTGCTTCATCAGGTGACTGTTTAAACACCTGTGGTCCATCCACAGCGTGGAACCCTGCTCAG
The DNA here is from genome assembly GCF_965194825.1 of Balaenoptera physalus. Classification (NCBI taxonomy): domain Eukaryota; kingdom Metazoa; phylum Chordata; class Mammalia; order Artiodactyla; family Balaenopteridae; genus Balaenoptera; species Balaenoptera physalus. The sequence continues at coordinate 79,715,788 of NC_138899.1, read as the reverse complement.
CAATAAAAATGAACAAACTATTGATACATGCGAAAAACGTGGCTGGAGCTCAAAGCGATTATGCTGAATGAAAAATGCCACTTTCAAAAGGTTACACACCGTCTGATTCTATTTCTATAACACTCTTGAAAAGACAAGATGACGGACATGGAGAATGGATTAGTGGTCCTAGGGGTTTGGGATGGGTTGCAGAGGGGGGCTAGCATTAGGGATTTTCGTGGTGATGGAACAGTTCTTCATGTTGATTGTAGTAGTGTTTACACAAATCTACACGTGATAAAACTGCATAGAACTACATACATGTGCACATGTGCATGCACACACGCACGCAACACAAATGAGTTGTATGTATTAAATAACATCTGAAGAAGATCGCTGGATTGTAGCAGTGCCGGTTTTGTGATACCACACTATTTTTTCAACTTCTTATCAATTTACAATTATTTCAAAACAAAAAGTTAAAGAAAAACAGATTAACAAAAAATATCTATACATTTCTTTCTTTTTTTCCAAGAAAGAGCCAGTATCTGCCCATTAGGTACATAAGGATAGAAATTTGTGTGCAGTTATTGTATTAAGACATTAAAAATAACTACACACTCCTGCAACATTTCTGTTCAAGCCTGATTTCTATTACAGCTCTTGTCAATCTTTCTCCCACTTGAAAACACCCAAGTGATGCTACAAACTGCCATTAATAATTGTACTTGCTCTCACAGTGATTCTAAAGCGTGGGGAATGCACTTGAAAAAATCCATCATCCCCCCCACAGGACCTCCCAGGCGAGAAATCCAAATTACAAATAAAAGATTATTCAAAGTTTTTAAAAACCCAAAGCCAATATTAACAGGACTTTCAAAGACACAAAACTCTACAGAGTTTCACATTTAGGAAACTAGCATCTTTCCTTCCAGATGGATGAGCGTAGTAAGATGATAAGATTGCGTATAGATGGAGTTTTTCATTCAGTGCGATTCATTTATCAAATATTCATTGCGTCTACTTTATCCTAGTTACCATCTTAGGTTTTAGAATATAAAAATATAGTTATTTTTTCTTCCTCAAAGTGCTCCTGGTTTAGTGGCAAAGACTGAAAAACAAATAGATAAAAATACTAACTGAACCTTGTTATGAAGTCCAACACTTCTGTAAATAGTTGTGGAGATTTTAATACACTGTCTTTAATTGATGAAAATGCATGATTAAGTGGAGGTGGATGGTCTTTAATTAACAAAATGAGTGAATACCCTTGACAGTTAAGTAGAACAATCAAATGAATCCGTATAATCGTTCTTTGAAAAGTAAACTGGAATATAATCTTGAATTTTGAGAAATAAGCTGATACAATGTATAATGGTTAGTGATAGCTAACAAATCATCTTTTACTCTAGGACTTCTCATGGAGCACTCCGGAAATTACAGATAATGGAGCTTAGAGTAAATAAAACCTATATGCACTGTCTTAGGGACCATCCCATCACGGTCAGCTTTTCCATACTAGGTCCTACTAAGTTCTGTCTGGAATTTTCTTCTTATTTTAAATATTATGTGTTAACTCAGTTCTGGTTACCCCGTGCTCTTCCTTTTGTGGTTCTGCCCCTTTTTGCTAAAGAGGACGGCCCAGAGGAACCAACTGGGCGATCAGCGACAAAAGGAAAAGGAGGACTCGTATCAACGAGGGGACTCGCTCGTTCTGCCCCGCGTGCTTAGACCAAAGTGTGCCCTCCCCTGGCTCCTCACTTGAGCTGATGCGAGATCAATGAAAGTGAGGATTTCTTGCTCTGACTCATGATTTAAGGACTACAAATCAAGCCAAGAATACTTTCCATTGGCTTAGCACTTTTATTTTTGTTTCTGTTTTTTTTTTTTTTTGGGATTTTTTTTTTTAATACAGCATGTTCTTATTAGTTATCTATTTCCTACATATTAGTGTATATATGTAAGTCCCAATCTCCCAGTTCATCCTTAGCACTTTTGAGTTTATTTATTTTCACACATGAGATCATCTGATCGTCTCCGCAGCCTTCGGCAGTGGGTATAACTCGTCAGTTCAGAGGAAACTGACACCCGGCGGGTCAAGAAGGAGCCTGTGCGAAGCCACAGACACACAGCGAAGGTGTGGCCAGTCCCACCAGCTCCTCCAAGTCAGGTGCTCGCCACTTAGCCCACTGTGTTCTACGCCGTTTTATATTCTGGAATCACCTTGTTACTGTTAGTCAGTCTTGAACTTGGCATAACCGTAGGGGCTATGCTCCACCCAGGAGTGGACAGTAGGAATTTTCTGTCCCCTCCACTCTTTGGGGGGCTCTGTCACTCTGGGAAGGTAGGAGTGTTTCCTAAGTCTTTCTCAGCAATAACTCTAATGGGAGGGTTTAAATATTCCACCTCCCCTTCTCATCTGTAATTTCTTTCTTCCTAAACATGGCAACGGAATCCACAACTCATCTCCGTCCGCTGATCGCACAACCAGCTGTCAGAGCTCTGAATCATGCCACTCAAGGGATATTTTTTAAGGAACCCTCTTTTTGAGGCAAGTGTGTTTCAAAATTTCCCTGTTATCTCAGATGTGTCTGAGATAGACCTAGAGCTTTCATCTTAGTCTGGTTTCTGCAAACTTGAGGTGGTGTTGACGGAGCTCTGATTGAATTTCCCTTAGTCCTTGCTGACGTGCATGGCCCACGCCCTCTCCCATCCAAGCCACTGTCTTTTTCCTTGTGAACACTCTCGGTGTTTAATGATAATTGCCTGCAGTCCCCGCATTATGCCATTTGCCTTGTGGCTCACGCTTGGAAAGCGTTTTCTTCCCTTGCGTTAGATTCCAAGGCCACTGGCGTTGCTTGGCTTTGTCTCTTCTCTCTGAGGAACCATCCCCTGCGTGTTGCTGGTCCACCTACAGTGCTGATCATTTTAACATTCTTAAAATCCCAGACATTCAAATCGACAGTATTCTTGTTTCAGGACAGAATCCAAATAAAGAAATTAATACCTTGAGTTTATATTATATGATTGTGCTTTAGAAGGGGAGAAAAATTACCTTTGTCGGCACTGTTAACTACAAAAGGGTGGCCATAAGGATCATTTCCAGCCTGTCAGTCTGCACTAGGTGCCCTGTATTGAAGGCCAGTGCCCAATTATCTTCAGCCAGAGTTGGATCAGTGTGACTGGGGAGAAACACAAATGCCTGGAATGCACCAGGCATCTGATGATGGTCAACGGGAATCGATGCCAAGCCTCCACAGATCCACAAAACCTGTCCCAGTTGGCAATTCACCCTACACTTTTCTGCACAGGATAAACCCTGGGCTCTCTGGAAGGTTTGATCTGACCCAGAGATGAGAAATGTAATCAACCATTCCTTATCTCTGTTAGACCTCGTGTGCTGCATGTGTCCATACTTTTCTTCTTGACGTCCAAGGCAATTGCCCTCCGTGGCATGTTCTGATCACCGTGATGGCTTTGGAGCTTGTATGAGTCAATTTGCAAATTCCTATTTGCTTACCTAACTCACGAGCCAGCTCCGGCAACTTGTGTGACTGATGCATTTTACATATGGTATTTTCTTTTCTGTTTTCCCACCTAATGTAGCCTTTAAGAAATGAGTCGTTAGTGCATTTGGGCTAAATTGTTGCTTTTAAATAAGAAAGGTTTAGATCATCCTAGAGAGAACTAGTGGACACAACAGTCGGCCTGAGAGACACCACAGAAGCCTGGCAAGATGTGGGCTCATCTAGGGCATCCCTGGGCGAGGGGTACAGTTGCCTCCCCTTCCCAGTTCCAATGCTGGGTCTTCATCTGGTGCATTTTATCAATTTCAATGAAAAGGTTTGTGTGTGCTACTTTGGAGCCAACTTATCTTCTTCTTAATGGAAAGTGCAGACCAGTAGCCAGGAAGTCTCCACCTGCTCATCCATTCATTTTCTTTCTCCCAAATCAACTTTTCTACTATTGCCTACACTGATACGTAATAGGAATTCCTACCAGAATATCATGTGAGAGTCACTTTTCTCATAAATTTTTTTATATTTGCATGGATTACGTTGATCTTTTTCTGAATGGCATAGCTAAAATACTGAAATATTGCGGGTGAGTCTATCATATTGTCAACAGCAAGACAGCTATTAAGGAAACCCAGATTTTAGAAAAAACAAAAAAAAGCCAAATAACATATCTGGATTCTGAATCAGAAACTCCAAGTTTGAAGCCAAAGCAGCTTAGTTTTGGGTAAACTCAGTGGGGCTTCTGCCTCAAAGAGGAGGAGAGACCCATGCCTCCCGACAGGTGGGTTTAATCTGCCTTCTTGGAAAGACAGAGCAGTGGCTGCAAATCCGGTGTCTGGAAGGGCCTTGGGGTGTGATTTACAACAAGGAGGCCTGGGGGGGGGACCGGTGGCACAGTCGAGAGTCTGCTTCTCAGGTTGGGATCTACAGGGCCTCACCCATGGTGCTCGGTGGGAAAACCAGCCCAGAGTTGACATGTTATCTTTTATTTCTTAAGAGAAGCCAAGGATCCAGGTTTTTTTCTGGTGTGTCCTCATGTTTATATTTTTACTACTTACTGTTTTTTTTTTTTTTAAATTCTTTGAGAACCCCATCTGTCTAATGGGATACCACTTTCCAATCTTTCTCACAGAGACGCAGAAAATGACATTCTTCCTTCTCCTTGCTTTGTTTTATTTTTTTTGAATTTCTCATTTGGAACTTGATGCTCTTTTTCCAGATTTTCTTCCTCCATTCACCTCCGCGCTGTGCTGGAAGGTTTCAGCACATGAAGAATGGATGACCTGAATTCTGAGCATAAGAGGACGGCTTCGTGTTCATTCTTTTGGACCTAAGATCCATATCCACTTGGAGATGGGTAGAGCTCAGTCTTGGGAATCTCGCCTCTTATTTCAAAGTTGGACTCTTCTCCTTCCTCTCTTGAGTTTATGTATCCCACTCAAATAGAGTAGAGCGTAAATTATGCTGGGGATAAACTAAGTAAAGGAGTTTTGTTTTTTTTTTTGCTGTGGAAGGAAGAATATTTGCTCCCTGTTGGTTGAACTCCTGAATTCTTTTTTTTTTTAAATTGAAGTATAGTTGATTTACAATGTTGTGTTATTTTCTGCTATACAGCAAAGTGACTCAGTTATACATATATATACATTGTTTTCCCTATTCTTTTCCATTATGGTTTTCTTCAGGAGATACAGTTCCTTGTGCTCTACAGTAGGACCCTGTGGTTTATCCATTCTCTGTATAATAGTTTGCATCTACTAACCCCAAACTCCCAGTCCGTCCCTCCTCCACCCCTTGGCAACCATAAGTCTTGAACTCCTGAATTCTTGACTAAGCCTAGGAAGGAGATGTTATGCCCGTCTAAGACAAGTTTCTCTCCACAGCTCATCTTGCTGCTCAAAGGCCCTTGACACCAGAATGGACCCAACCGGTTCCTCTTTAGACTAGGAACCCCCCTACTCCCACCCCAGTGAAACTGGCACTACTATATATTCAAGCACATGTCACTCTGAATTATATCCCCATGTAACCTGCAGCACTTGAAGGTGGACACTCTCCCTAGAAAGAGAAATAAAAGAATCTTGTTTAAATAACCTCTATCTCTAGATGATTTAAAATACTTTGACAGATCTATATTTTTTTTGAAAAATGAATCAAAAATAATTCAATCAGAAAAGCGACATCTGTTACTCATCAATAGCCTTGCAAGAGAATTAAAATGGTCTTTTTCTCTCCCCTGAAATCTACTGATAATTTTTTTTTATCCCATGCCATTCATTGAGATCAGATGCATTGAGTCCGTATCAACTGTTGGAATTACATAAATAATAAAGTCCTCGAGGCTGATGGCATGGGAACAGTGGAATGTGTAACAATACAATCAGGATTAAAATCTAGATTTAATGTAAAGCATTCTAACACTGTCAAGTAAGATGAATTTTACACTCCTTTGTTCTCTGAGGCCAGGTTGTGCCATAGTTAATGTTTTGTATTAAACCGTGTGCCATTTTTATCTGAGATGATGTCTTATTTTCTTTGTTTATGGCTTTGGAAATTGTTATAACGAGACACATGAAAGAGGCGACAGAAAAGTACAAATGGATAAAACAGCATTCGCTACCCAAAGCGAGTGTAAATGGAGCCAATAATTTTTTAACTTGACTGTCTCTTAATCTTTTCTAGTGAGCTCAGTGATGATTTTTCTTGGTTCAAAACCTGTCACAGCATTCATTTGTGACCATTTTTATTGCTGGGATTAGTCGAGGTCTATCAATTCTAAAACTCCACTTCTGCCCAACGAATGTCAGCTTTAATCACGAAATGCCAAACAATGCAAGAATTCCAGAGCCTACCTTTGTAGTTATGATTACATTTTAAAACAGCACTGCAGTTCACGGACTGACCTAAGCCAGCAAAAATTCAAAATACAGGAGGTCCCTGACGAGGGGCCCTGCCTTTTGTTCTTTCTAAACTCTTTAGCTAAATTATTCGCCAGCCCCAGAGTCAAAATAGAGAGCAGTGGTGTTAAATGTATCGAAGTGGTTATGATTCATACGTAGACTCGGGCCACCTTCACAGGGCCTGGGCTGTCTGGATGTGGAAATGTTTCCACTAGAACCTTACTAGTGAAACCCAGGTTTATGGCTGACACTGAATTTGCATATGTACCAAAGACTGCTATGGGATTTGTCTGTGTGCCTGCAGCTGGATTTAAAGCTGTCCTCCCGGCATAGGAAGGGAATATCTGCTGGAGACTGAGAGAATCAATGTCAAGTGCCTTTGAGCTCTGCATTGGGACAATGTCCAGGAGGGATGGGGTTTGCTCTGCTCCAGCCAGGAGGGTCAGCCTGGAACAGAAGAGATTCCTTCAGGCCAAGGGAAGCATATGGGCCTCTGAGCTGTCCTACCGCTCAGCAGAGGGGCAGGATAGGGCATATGATGCTGTGTGGTAAATCTAGGGTGTTCTGTGGAAATTCCCAGAAATCAGTGTCTCCTGAATGAGCTGGAAACTCTTATAACTGCCTCTGGAAGGTTGAGCGGAAGCACTTCTCCTGGACCGGCCACTGGAGGCTCGGAAGACTGGCCATCAGCTGAAGATTGCTGGAGAAAGACTTCAGAGAAACTGAGAGAATCACGGCTCCATGTCGGGAGGGGCACATAGAGGGCAGACGTGCGTGCTGTCCACGTGCCCTGTAGCTGGCACACCTGGACACCCAGGACCAGGTGACTTTGCTAAGCAGCAGGGCCAGAGAGCCACTGCCCCCAGGACACTAGGTACTGGAAGACAGTGACGGTCTCCCAGTTTCTCTACTCTGGCTGCTGAGTCACCTCTTCAGCTTTTGAAGAAATGTGTACCCCAGCCATAGTCCTCTTGAGGGTGTCTCATGGGTCTAGGATGGGGACTGAGCATTACCTGTTAAGTTTCAGTGAGCATTCTGATGCAATCCAAGATTCAGAGCTACTACCCCGAGGCATACACTTTTAGCAGCACATCATGTGTTACAAATTTTTAAAAGTTAAGAAAGAAACCAAGCTTTAGTAAATGGATTGATGGTAATTGTGGAGCAAGGTGGAGGAAGAGGGAATGGAATGCACGTAGGTTCTTAGGAAATCAAGCTATGATTAAAAATAAAACGATGGTTTGCAGACATGAGGATCCACAAAATCCCCTGGGAAGCTCGTTTGAATACAGAGTCTTTGCCACACTTGTGCAGATTCTGAATCAATACATCTGGCCTAGAGTCAGGAATCGGATTTTTAAGTTGGGCCCCAGCTGATTCTCATGCCAATGGCCCAAGGCTAACGTTATATTTTTTAAAAACCTGATGTAAGCACTTTCCTGGTTTTCAAACTATCAGAGGAGGAGAAGGTCTATATTCAGAATATATTCTGCAAGAAATGTTTCTTCCTCATTTGAGTTCATTTTATACTGCATTCGAGGAATGCCTTGCAAGCCACTAAAATGTTGCCCACAAATAGACTATTATTGTGACATGGCCTGCAGAAACCGTATTCTACTAGATTGTGTGTTTATATTCTGATTCTCCCATGAATTTTTAAACTAGGTTCCCAGTGGGTAAATTCATATTGCTTAGATAAGAACTTAAAGAGGACTTTGAAGAATATGTATGTATAAGTTAAAATGGTAATTGCTACTTCTTCAACTTTTTTATCCCAGCAAACTCTTTGGCAGGGTTATAGGCTGTTCAGAACACCTGACCCACCCAATCTGACCACTGAAAAACAACAGAGCAGGCCTTCAGAATGACAGTGAGACACGGCCCTGCCATTACTGGGATAACAATTCGTTAACTTCTGGAATATTTTGTTATTTCCCTGAACTGTGGGTGGAAAGGTTTGGAGGGGGTTAATCAGCATTATAAGACAATACAAGACATGGACTTTTTTCTCAGGGCTTTTCTACTCTAAGTGAGATAAGGGTCACACATGCGAAACAATTGTGAATAATTTACAATAGTAAGTATAGTCAGGTACTAAAATAGGACTTATTACTAAATTGCTTGGAACAGAGACTGCATCGTATGTGGAGTCCACAATGCAAGAAAGATGACTAAAACCTGGATCATTCAGGAAAACTTCCTGAAGGAGGTGGGGCTGAATATGCCCTCTGTTCTATTTTAGCGATTGAATGCATTCATTGCACGTAAATGTCAATCTCAAATAATTCAACCAACTTGAGTCTGTGAATGGGTTCCTGACCATCCCTGTCCTGGGCGACAAGAATTTTGCTATTGTTATTTATCTCACCTATCGTCGTAGATATTTTTGATATTATCGGTGTTTGGAATACTGAGTCACTTGCTTTTTACTAATGACCAGGACTTCCTGGCGGACTAACCTTTGCGTTCTTTCTCATCATCTTTAGGCTTCTCTTCCATCTCTAGATGCTTTGGGGCCCATTCCCTGTCCCTTAAGTCTTTTGGCTCTTAACCAATCTCTCTTCTTCCAAGGTTGAATAATACAAGAAATAGAAACTATTTAACACGTTCTTGTCAAATACTGAGTAATGAGTATGCCACTGTTCCCATCTCTTTCCATAAAAACATTGACCCCGATGGACACAGTTGGTGTTAGGGGTCTGTGGTGGCTGGGTGGGGGGAGCTGAGAGAGCAATGGGGGAGATGGGGAAAGCCGTTCCAGGGCCACTTTGCCAGGGGCTCAATGTCCACCCTCTCAATCAGTGCTCAGTACAACTCTGACAAGTAGATAACCCAAAGGCTTTGTGGAGAAGAAAGCCAAGAAAAGAAAAATCAAGGTTCAGAGAGATGCAGCCACTGGCCAGGCTCGCACAGTACTCAACACGCCGGGACACAATCCACCCTCGGGCTGGTGCATCATGATGCCCAGTGACAACCCAAGGAAGAGCTTCCACAATTTCGGCACTCTGTAGTGTGTAAAGCTCGCTGAATATAGACACTTTTATGAAATGATGACAAGAGTCCCAAAGGAAAGGACCAACAGCATTTCTATTTATTTTCTGTCCCCATTTTACTGATAAAATCCCATTTACTGAGAAGATGAGGGCTTGAGATGTGAAGGAACTTGTTCCATGGCGCCCTGGTCAAGTTTCCCACTAGGGCAATTGCTACCAATTTAGTTGGGCTTGGAAGTTACTCAAAGGGCCGTCTCAACAGAAGGAAACAATTCTACTTACCAAGCACTAGAAATTTTGTCACTGAAGACTTGTCCTTCTGGTCTCTCCACTCTGTAAGAGTGTTCTCATTGAATTCATGTGTTCCCTGAAGATGTACATGCACTGTTGTTCATCACAACTGTGGTTAAAATAACAGGTTATATATGGCTTCAGAACACATAACCCCAGAAATGGTATCTCAAAACTAAAATGATTTATTTATTCAAAATTCTTCAGCATGAGTTGGACTTAACTGGGCTGGGCAGTCCCCCAGCTGGTCTCCCCGGGAGGTTATTTACGTGGCTACATGACAACGTGCTTAGGGCTGTCGGATCCAGGACAGACTCGCTCAGAGGTCCAGCTGTTTGCTAAGGCCATGAGCACTCTGGTTTGTATACCAGTGGTGCCTCCATCAGGACAACATAGATTTTATACGTGGTGACACCACAATTCCAAGAGGATAAGCCCCAGTGCTCAAGTGCTTATCTGGTCTTAGTCTGCCTTGCATTTGCTGATGTCCCATTGACCAAAGCAATTCATGGTCCCCAGAATAATGGCCCCCAAAGATGTCTACATCCTAATCCCCCGAAACCTGTGAATTTGTTACCTTCCGTGCAGAAGGGACTTTACCTATGTGATTAAGTTAAGGTTGTTGAAATGACAAGATTATTCCAGGACTCTCTGGGTGGTCCTAATGTAATCACAAGTGTCCTCATAAGAGGGAGGAGAAGGGGTGTCAGAGTCAGAGCAGACATGATGACCAAAGCAGAGGTTGGAGTGATGCAGCCACAGGCCAAGAAACGTGAGAGGCCTCCAGGGGCTGGAAGATGTAGAGAATGGATTCTCCTTAGACCCTCCAGGAGGACCACAGCTCTGCCAAATTTTGATTTTAGCCCTGCAAGACCAATTTTGGACTTCTGACCTTGAGAACTGTAAAATAATATATTTGGTTCTTTAAAGTCACTAAATTTGTGGTACTCTGTTACAGCAGCAGGAGGAAAATAATATACAAGTCACTTATCCAAACCCATGATCAGCCTTGGAGGGGGCACAAGGACACATGATTCACTGAAGCCCATTAAGGTAACAGTGCATCACACAGATGACCTAAATGCTCAATAATGAGGATTGTTTTACTAGATCATGATAGTTCCCTATGATGGAATACTATGCATTTTAAAAATCATGTTGTAGTAAGAATCACAGTAACAGTAAAATTAGAAGAATGACATCATATATTGTACACAAGATACTAAATTTAAAAAACAAGTAACAAAATATCAGGTACAACATAAACCCAAACTTTTAGAGGGAAATCTAAATAAAACATCTCGGTTTCAGATGATAGATGAATAGATAGATAGATAGATAGATAGATAGATAGATAGATAGATAGATAGATAGCTACCAATAAATAGTCTGTATGTGTGTGTATAACCTTCAAATAAGGATTAGAAGCATATAATACAAACTGTAAATTGTAGTTTATGGGTGATTTGTTTGTTTGTTTTATTTTTTTCCACATGCTTTCAAGTATTCCACAATGATCAGGAATTGTATGTCACCAAAAAAGCAACATAATACATTTGTTGAAATGTAGTATAATAAAAGTTTTTGAGGAGAAGAGAAACTGAAAATATTTCTGAGAGGGCTTAGTACTGGTGTGTACTATTTGTATTTGCCAGAATAAGGGGGAAAAAGAAACCCTGCCCTGAAGAAGATATAATCTACCTGCCCTTGAAGATGATCTATTCTAGGCAAAGAAGCAGAACACACAGTCAGGAGACAATTAAGGAATATGATCATGTGATGATATCTGAATGGTGATCAATCACTTAATTTTTTATTTTCAATCACATATTTGTCTGGATAAAACAAGAGAAGGTTTGTGTATCAGCATAAAGATAACTTGGGGTAGAAATTTTGAAAGGAGCAAGAGATGAAAAGAGCTTTGAAAACTAAGCCCAAAATTTCAGATTGAAATGGCAAAAAAACATTACCTCTTGTTTGTGTTTGCTTCATTTTGTTTTGTCTTTAACTATTTTGAAAGCAGAAGATAACACCACATTGCTGTTGGTTTACTGTTTTGTTTTTTAGTCGTTTCTTTGGAAATATATATAAATATTCTAAAGTTCTAATGGTTCCAGGTCTTCTACTAGTGTGATGCAAGCCTGGTCAGGGGTCAACACAGCCACGCTACATGCCGTCTGGGGGCCCTGCTCGCATTAGGAAGATATCTGCTTATAATAACTCAAATTTGATTTAATAGAAAACAAAAAGGAACATATTTTAGGTCTTCTTAATCATTGCCCGAAAGATAACATTAAGTATTGCTTACTTGCCTGCTCTCACGGTTGGTTTTTACAAACTTCCCCTTGTGACGAAGAGGTGCAAAGGCCTGAGCCCACTTCTGTCTTGTGTCGCAAGCAAGGACAGCAGGGAGGGAACAGACCTGGTGCAAAAGCAAGAAAGCATTGAACTAGGCTCCAGGGGGAGGGGGAGAAGCACAGCTAGGAATTTCCCATTTGCAAACCAGACTTTGAATCTAAGACCCTTGGGATTTAAGGCAAGAACAAAAAGAAAGGAATATGACACTATCCCCTCCAAAAGTGTTAAATCTCGCACCAGGAAGGCCTGGTTCAATTAGGGAGGAAATGAAAGGCGTCTGCTGTAGTTCCTCAGACAGACCACCTCCGACTCTGACGTGCCCATGGGCTCCGTCTCTAAGGGAGCATCAGTAGATCCACAGACGGAACTCTGGCAGTTCAAGCTCCTGCCATCCCTGTGAGGTCATGGCCACCCACCAGTGGTGTCTCGGTCCTGCTGTGGCGAGTAGGGCAGAGGCAGGGGCCCTCATACTTGTCCTCAGCTGTGCTCAATACCCACAACCGCCATCAGTGAAGAAAGAGAACCAGGGCACCCCTTATCTCATCTTTATCCTCTGAAAAGCAAGAGGTGGGCGTCGAACGCCCCAATGTGATTGCGAGAGATGTAGAATAAACTCTTCCACGTTGGCTATTTCCAGAAGACGGTCTAAAGCATTACCAGCCCCGTCAGGGTCTGCACAGCCTGGATCTTCAGCCTCACCCAGAGCTGGTGAGCAACGCAGAATCCCAGGTCTCACGCTAGTTCCATTGAATCAGAATCTGGACTTGATCCAGATTTGATTGACATTGATCACTTGACACGATCTCCAAGTCATTCTTCTCGAACAATAAAGTTTGAGAAACACCAGTCTAAAGGGCGTAAAAGAACTAACATCCTGGTGACCAGTAATTATCATGAAGGGAAAAAGAAGATCAATACAGAAAGTTATGTTACATTTTTCATCCTTACATATTACATGGCCTGAAATTGACATTTTAAAAACAAAAGAAACAACCAGTTCTGAGTTTGTATTTTTTGCACGTTGGAATTTTTGCTCAGATCAGTTAAAGCAAAGGCGTATCCACTGAAAAGCACAAGAAGGGAGACAGAAATAAAGATGGGGATTACGTCACGAGTATTTCACTGTTCGGATCCGTATTCCCGTGGGAGGATTTGGAGAGGGGAATTGTTACCTACGAAGAGATAGTCATGCTGGGAACGCCTGCCTTCTATCTCACCTCCGTGACCTAAGAATACGTTCTCCAGCTGCTTTTTTGTTCTAATCGTGATTTCGTTATTGTGCTTAAGCTTGATCGTGATGGTGGAAAGAGATTTATTTTTATAACTTATATTTGAATTTTCAAGCAAATTCTGCGGTAGCACTTTGAATACTTTAGAAACCAAGAGGAGGCCCTATTTCTGAATATAGGCAGCACAAGCAAACAAAGAGTCTTTTGAGAATATTCAGAGAAAACTTGATTGACTCTTCAGCATCTTACGCTTTGACATTCGTTCAAAACTCCAAGTTGTGTTAACCCTAGGAGGGCTGATTTCCACAGCCATGTAGCTTTGAGTTTTTCAGTCAATTTAATCTGGGGGGAGAGTTTACAGTCACAGTCTTTTCCCGTTGTTCTGTGGCACAAAAATAGGGTGGCCACCCTGGGGAGGCGTGGTACAGCCCGGGAGCTGTGGCCGGGCGGCCGGACCCTTCCACCGCGTCTGCCCAGCACGGTCGTCAGCGACACGCTTGTAATGATGCATCTCTCCAGACGCGTGCTTTAAAAATACACACAGGAAAACCACATATTCCATTGTCCCATTTTAGCTTTCACTCAAAGGAAAGTAGTATTTTCAAATCATTTCAATGAAAAGCATCCATTTCAAGGCCAGATAAAATATCTTCTTGAAGCTTTAGAATGTTCCATCTTATCTGACAGACCTCTGACTTTGTCCAGGGCCCCAGATGACTTTGGATACTTTCTTTGTAGGAAGGGGTTCTTTGTTGATATCTGCTGTTTAAGAGCCCTGCTAAGAAACGCACTCTGTTGGGGGTTTCTCATTGACACTGGATGGGACGTCCAGGTACTGTACCATCAGGGGAAATGCAACTCAAAGGGCCCAGTTGTTTGCATGTGAATATTTTGCTGTTCACTTTTGCCAGAGGAAATGAACACCAGCACAGATGTCATGTAGTACATGCCTGCAGAAGGATCTAGTTCTCTAGCTCTGATCTCACATGGTTCTGAACCAGGGTTTTCACAAAAGAGAAAAATTCACAGTTTTCACAAATTGCGAGGAAAGGGTCCTATCAGAGATGAATCCCAAAGCCTCATCGTCTTGAAGATGCTGTAAGAATGTGGATATCCTTGATAGGTCTTCGCTAACTACTAATTGCAAGCAATTTGATTTATGAAAAGATTTGTAGACAGAAGAATGTGAGAATAGGAGGAGACATTTTAAATACAACATATAAATATAATACTTTTTTAGATAAATTGAAAGAAATGCATAAAAAGAACTTTTAAATGACCCATCACCCATATCCAAGAGCTAAACACTGTTGACATGCATGGGTATTTTTTTCGGTCTTAAAGATATGTGCATATTTACACATTTTTGGTTACACAGAAATACCATTTCCAAAAAAGTTGTCTTCAAGATAAAGTTTTATCAGAACGATGGTCAAGTACTGAACCTAAATAAACGAACACATTTCTGTCAAAAATGAAGTCACATTTTCAGTATTGTCTGTTTGCCTTCTGCGGTGGGCAGCCCCCAGAGTGGACGCCAGGGACGAAAGAGACTGGCTGGTTCGGTTACGACGGCGTAAGTAGCCTCACAGCTGGGGGAGATGCCACTCGCTTTATTAAGTGCCCCGTCTCAGGCTCAAAGATGTTCCAGTCAAGATGATAAATCATGTGGCCACCCTACGTAACAAAAGGGAGCCTGCTTTTAGTGCGTCCACACACTTTGTGTGGGAAATTAACTTCACCTGGGTATTGAATTTGCTTATCCAGGAAAAAATCTTTTTCCCCTGGACAAGGTTTTGCTGGCAGTCTCTTGGCCAGACAGTCACTTATAATTGCCGATCCCGTGAGTAAAAGACCCATTTAGTCAACTGTGTACAGTTGTGGGTGGTAGGGAAGGGGTGGGGGAGAAAACCCGCCCTTCCTTAATCCAGAGCAGCCTTCTTGGGGGTGGGGGAGGGAGGGGTGAGGGGAGTTGCAGAGTCTGCACCAAGCCGTGGACGGTCGTGTTACTCGCACTCGGAGGTCATTTATCATCGCTGTTCAGTGGGCTCCGTCTACTGGCTCATCGCTTACTTTTGTCTCCACTTTAAATTTTTCATGGATCCACCCAAAGGTAATGAACCAGAAAATCCTAGGGTTCTTGTGTTTTTGTTATGAATTCCTGTTCCTAGGAGTCTGCACCTCATGTGCAAAAAAAGTTGTTCTGACTTGAAATGACTTGAAAATTGAGTTCGGAGGTCCACACTTATGGGCGAATATTTCCTTAGAGACTCCTGGTGAAGAGCTAGGACAGGAAGATGACAGAAAGCTTGTGATTTTGAGATCTTCTGAAGGCTCATAAAAAATAAATTGGGAAGGAGGGCAGGGAGACACCCTGACCTATGGCCATCATCTTCCCCACCTTTGTCTAAGTGAAGGTGGGCTTGGCCCTAGTTTGATTCACAAATTCATTCTTATAGTGATCTTATTATTTCCTTGTTCCCTCGGGCTCTTCCTCCTCTGGAAGGAAAGAGTCATGAAAGCAGGTAAGTCTCCTGAGTGGCTCCTCTGGTGACAGCAGTGCCTGCAAAAAGTCCTTGCGTGTCTGCTAAATGCTCAACCAGCTCCAGCTGAAACTCTCTGGGGAAGTTGTGCTTTTGTCTGGAATTAATGGTCTGAAGTTCACCAATTTCTGTCCATTCTCTCCCTCTGTTTCTTTGGATCTCAAGTATTGAATTAACCATAATCAGGAGTTCATGGCATCCTATCACACTAGAATCCTGAGCCCATGCGTAGCTCCCTTCCACTTACCTGTTTATTTTCATTCATGCACTCATTTAATAATACATTAAACCCCGGTGAACCTCTACCTAATCAAAGACCTTGCACTTCCCCCTTAACTTAAGTGCTCTTCCCATCCCTTTTTATGGCCTAAACAATACATCCTTTACATTTATGTGCTTCTGGGTATTCCCTGCATCGTTCCTCCTGGTATTTGCTTTTTCACTCAATGTGACTGTTATGGGCTGAATGTTTATGTCCCCTCACAATTCGTATTTTGAAGCCCACACCCCTGAAGTGATGGTATTAGGAGGCGGGGCCTTTGGGAGGTAATTAAGTTGAGATGAAGTCATGAGAGTGGGGCTCCCATGAAGGGATCAATGCCCTTCTAAGATGAGGGGGAGACTCCAGAGCTTCCCCCCGTCCACGAACACACCCAAGGAAAGGCCAGGTGAGCACACATCCAGAAGGCAGCTGTCTGCAAGCCAGGAGGACGGCTTGCAGGAGACACTGAATTGCCCGGCACCTGGATCTTGAACTTCTCAGCCTTCAGAACTTTGAGGAATAAATGTGTGTTGTTTCAGCCCCCAAGACTGTGGTATTTTTGTTGTAGCAGCTGAAGCTGACTCAGACGGTGACTTTACAAAGATTAATCTACTTTGCTGTGTGAGGTCTCATTCTCTCGTTCATGCTCTGTAATGTTCCATTGGGTGTGTATATTTTAGTTTATTTATCATTTTTTTGAATAGGTATTTGGGTTATTTACAGTTTTTGCTAATTAAGAAAAGGGCTGTTGTGAGCATTCATGGTATGACCCTTGATAGACACATACCTGGGTCCACTCTTGGGCATGGGATTACAGGCTCATGGGGTATGCAGATGTTCAGTTTCACAAAATAAGTTCAAAATGCGTTCCATGTGATTGTGTACTTTACACTCCCACTAGAGATGCATGAAAACTCCCATTGATCCACATCCTTTCCAACATTTCGTATTGTCAGACTCCTTAATCTTCCTAAACTAGAGGGGTGTTTAAGAGGACATCTTATTTTATTTTGATCTCCATTTCTTTAGTGACTTCATATGTGTGTTCACGTTTGCTCCCCATAAGTGTTTCTTCAACTGTGAAACAATTTTTTTTCACACTTGTTTTTCTTGTGCTTTGTTCAGTTTTCTCTCGTGTACTTTTTTTTCCTATTCCTTTGAAAAAAGTGTTTTTGTGGTGTTTTTTTTTGCACATTCTTGTTACTAGTTCTTTGTTGGTTTTAAGTGTCACAACTATTTCTCTCCAGTTTGTAGTTTGCCTTTTGCCTTATTTAAGATGTTTTTTGATAAACAGATTTGAAAATTTTTAAAAAATATAATGAAATGTATAATTCTTTTTCGTTATGTCTGGCATTTTTTTATGTCATGTTTGAAAAGTATTTCTCTACCCTGAGGTAATAAAGCTGTTCTTTTATATTTTATTCTAGAAGTTTTAAAGTTTTACTTTTGACATTTAAGTTCTTAATCCATCTGGAGTTGATTTCTGTGAATGGTAAGAAGTAGGAAATCCATTTTCATTTTTTTCCATGTGAAGAACCAATTTTTCCATCACCATTTGTTGAACTATATTTTTCCCTTTATCAATTTCACAGTAGTGTCACAAAAACAGTCAAGAAAAATTCTCAAAAGTTTCTTCCCACTAGTGATAAAAAAATAATAAGCAAAAGTGATCATTTTGAATCAGCATGTTCTAGGTAACATGTCAGGAAATTTAGAGCCATTTAATCACAGCAAACTTATGGATTAGGGATGATATTTATAGCCATTTTATAGAGAAGTCAAGTAAGCCTAAGGACTGTCAAATGGATGTTATGAATATAATAAAGAGATGTTAAGTATTTCCCAAGGTCCTGCATCTGATTGTGTGTGGAGCAGGGATTCTAGCCCAGGTCTAACAGTCCATGCTTTCACGACTTCAGCAGGGAGGGTATTAAACAGAGCCAGCTTTCTCTGTCTTTGTTCAACATTAAAGTGAAGAAGAACTGGCCTACCAGGAAATGGGTGGGTTGGTCTTGCCCTCGGGAAGTGACCTTTCCTTCTTTTCCATCAGGGTCAATTTCCCTCTTTGCTCCCTCATCCCTGGGCACATGCCCACTGAAGCATCCCTCCCTCCTGGGGTTGGAAGGGCCTCCTGGAGTGTGGAGACCCCAGCCCTGGGTAGACTAGACTACTGCCCAGAACACGCACACACCCTCTCTGCTCCCAGGGCACTTTGTGGGACCATAAAGCTGGTGATGAGCATCTGTGCAACAAGCTACTCCCCATCCTCTGTTTCACATCATGACCATCTCTTCCTGAACATTCTCTGTGGCCTATACATGATTTTGAAAGACAGGCATAAGCTTTATTTCAAGAAACTGTTTTAAATGTTTGCAACTTCAGAAAAGACACAGAGAATCATGGAGCATGAGAAAACACAGACTTAGAGCCAAGTATCCACGCGAGAATCCACCTCTCCTTTACTGGATGCCGGACTTCAGATGAATCCTCTAACTCAGGAGTCGCCACATTTTCCTGACAAGGGCCCACACAGAAATAACTGGGGCTTTGAGGATGCACAGTCTCTGCAGACCTGCTCAGCTCTGCTGCTGTTGTGGGAAAGTGCATGAACAGGTCAGTGTGCCGTGTGCCAATAAAACTTTATTTAGAGACACTGAAATTTGAATTTTAGGTAATGGGTCATAAAATGTTATTGTTCTTTTGATTTTTTTCATCCATTTGAAAATGTTAACTTTTTAAAAAAAATTAATTAATTAATTAATTTATTTATTTTTGGCTGCTTTGGGTCTTCATTGCTGTGCACAGGCCTTCTCTAGTTGCGGAGAGCGGGAGCCACTCTTCGTTGCGGTGCCCGGGCTTCTCATTGAGGTGGTTTCTCCTGTTGGGGAGCACGGGCTGGCTCTAGGTGCATGGGCTTCAGTAGTTGTGGCGTGCAGGCTTAGTTGCTCCACGGCATGTGGGATCTTCCTGGACCAGGGCTCGAACCCATGTCCCCTGCATTGGCAGGCGGATTCTTAACTATTGCGTCACCACAGAAGTCCCTGAAAATGTTGACTTTCAGTCCTGGGTCAGAAAAAAACAGGAAGTGGTCTGGATCTGGCCCCAGGACAGTACTTTTCAGGGCCCTGAGTTCAACTATCTGTAGTTGACTCATCTGTAAATGTCAAAGCATGAGAATTGTCTCCAGGTGTTAAGTGTGGATAGTGTGAAATTAGTGAGCCAATTCACCAGTGCCAGCCACAGAGGAGGAACTCAAATGATTTTTTTTTTAATTTAAAAATCAGAAATAATTGTTGTCATTATCAACTTATTCAATAGATACTTACTGTCTCTTTTCCGGTCAGCTATTGTTCTAAGGGCGGGGACACAGCAGCTAGGAAGATACACAGTTCCTGCCCTTCAAGTGTTTACATTCTAGGGAAGGAGAAAGACACTTGGGTAGAAAAATAGAATTTCTAGCATGTCAGAGAGTGATCAATACTAGGGGGAAAAAGGAGTATATGGGGAAGATTTAGACTGTGGTTTCAAATTTTCGAGTCATCGACACACAGAAGGAACTTCAAGCCATAAAATTTATGAAGTCATCAAGAGTGCAAATGGAGATCATAAACGGAAAGAGATCCAAGGCTTAGACGCTGAGCTACTCTATTATTAGCGGTCAGGGAGATAAAGAAGAAATACTCAAGGAGACTGAGGAGTACAAGGGAAACCAAGACAGCATGCTCTTCTTAGAGCTGGGCGTGAAAAGAGGAGGTTCTGGTTGGAGAGGGCTCACACGTGGGAACTCCTACTTCATCCAGCAAGTTGACGCCTGAGCAGTGGCTGGTGGATGCAGTAACACGGAAGTCACAGGCGGCCTCGACAAGAGGGACTTTGGCAGAATGATTGGGTCTTGGGGGGAGAATGGTTTGTTCAATATCATATATTAATGCATATATGTGGAATCTAGAAAAATGCTAAAGATTATCTTATTTGCAAAGCAGAAGAAGAGACACAGACGCAGAGAACATATGTATGGATACCAAGGGAGAAGGTTGGGGGGGGGATGAATTGGAAGATTGGGGTTGACATATATACACTACTGACACTATGTATAAAATAGACAACTAATGAGAACATAGTGTATAGCACAGGGAACTTTACTTAATGCTCTGTGGTGACCTAAATGGGAAGGAAATCCAAAAAGAGGGGATCTATGTATGTGTACAGCTGATTCACTTTGCTGTACAGCAGAAACTAACACAACAGCGTAAAGCAACTGTACTCCAATAGAAATTAATTGAAAAAACAAGAGAAAACGGGAAGAAACAGGAAATTGGAAAGGAGCAGAGGCATCACCGTCAAGGCGTTTCCTGAAGCCACAGGGGTGGAGGGTTTGTTAGAATGAGGGGATGGAGCTGAGGGTTTTATTTGCCTGTTTTCATTACTTTTTTTTTTTAACATCTTTATTGGAGTATAATTGCTTTACAATGGTGTGTTAGTTGCTGCTGTATAACGAACTGAATCAGCTATACGTATACATGTATCCCCATATCTCCTCCCTCTTGCGTCTCCCTCCCACCCTCCCTATCCCACCCCTCTAGGGGGTCACAAAGCACCGAGCTGCTCTCCCTGTGCTATGTGGCTGCTTCCCACTAGCTATCTATTTTACGTTTGGTAGTGTATATATGTCCATGCCACTCTCTCACTTCGTCCCAGCTTACCCTTCCCCCTCCCCGTGTCCTCAAGTCCATTCTCTAGTAGGTCTGTGTCTTTATTCCCATTTTTTTAAGGGGGGGAAAGAACAGCTTGTTAACATGCTGATTCAATAGAGGGGGAAATGGAGGAGACAGTGGAGAGATTAGCAACTTGCCAGAGCGGTGATCAGGGAATAGGTGAGAGACGGTCTGAGCCTTGCATAAGTGGAGGAGCTCAGGGTAGCTCAGAGTCCGGAGAACTCAGCCGCAGAGACAGGAGAGCAGCCAGTGCAGGTAGATGCAGATGCTCGAAGGTGGGAGTTCATGGAAGACCTCTTCTGGTTGTTTCTATTTTCTTGGTGAAATAGGGCTTCAGCAGAGTGATAATGAACTTCTAAAGTTGAGGAAGAGAAGATGTGAATGATCATTTGATTATGGTGCTATGATTGTTGGGTAGTATATAGAACAGTTTCGTAGGGGGGGGGCATATGGATTTAACAGTTTGAGTGAATTTTAGAACATCCACAAATCCCCTAAATCTAGAGGGATGATTTTCTCCAAATATGCATTTTTTTCTGGAAATTCGTTCCTAGCCCTCTTTAGATTATCAAGTGGGTTCATGGCCCATGCAAGATTAAAAACCAAAACAAGACATAATAAACCTACTGATGAAAAAGGGTAGCCAGGGCATCAAGTCAGGATTTCTGCTCCACGCCTGGCCTAGACAGGAAGGCTGGCTATCCTCTTGTCTGGGATAATAGTTTCCTTATTGGGAGCAAGAAAATGAATTACGGCTGAGGACCAAAAGCTGGGGTCCATAGAATCGTATTCAGAGTGAGGTGTCAGAGGGAGACGGTCCCTGGGTGGGCATCTAGATGAGTCAGCTGAAGCAGGGGGTCCAGGAGAAGATCCAGAAGGTGAGATGGGCACGATCATAGCTCTGCTGTTCTCCAGATACACACAAGCCCCTCCACCTCCATCCCTCCCCCTCCAGACGTCAGCTTGCCTTAGAGGATGTTCAGCTAGGGTAAAAATCACATTCAAACGGAAAACATTCAAAACACTTCGGTTTCCTCAAGGTTAAGAAACATGAACTTATTTGAGATAAACAAATCTGGAAGAGGAAAACCTAATTTAACCTCAAAACTGAAACACAGTCTCCATTTTGAGAAGATAATGCAGCACCGAATGATCCCATTGGAGTGCTCAAATGAGGAAATTAGTTGAAATTTGAGGTGTTTTTATATCTTTGAATCTACTTAATTTTGCATTCCTAAAAGATGTGGTACAAACAGGCAAGGTGTTTGATGTGGAATAATAATCATATAGATCAGAATAAAAATACAAATTGTGATGAAGATAAATTATGTCACATAAAAACTACTCATTTGGGGAACTTAATTTTTTATTTTCCCTGAAATTAAAAAAAGGAACTGTTCAATTAGTAGATATTTTAAATTAAAAACTTAAAAAAATAAGTCCAGTTGATCTTTATTTGACATTCATATATATCTTCCTAACTTTTACTTCAAAGCTGAAGGGAAAAAATACAGCTGTCTTGCCTGATTTTTGCCTTTGGTGTTATTACGAGGAGGGGAAAGCCTGCCCCAGGCTGAGACGCTATTTACCAAGTTAAAGGCTGAAGCCA
The DNA here is from genome assembly GCF_965194825.1 of Balaenoptera physalus. Taxonomy (NCBI): domain Eukaryota; kingdom Metazoa; phylum Chordata; class Mammalia; order Artiodactyla; family Balaenopteridae; genus Balaenoptera; species Balaenoptera physalus. Next base: position 79,693,394 of record NC_138899.1, on the reverse strand, counting down.
ATTGTCACGTCCAAGTTATAAAGTCCTTATGAAAACAGCAACTTATAATGGAAATCTGGACCCACCTAAGCTCTGGTAGGGCAACATGCTTCAATAATAATAACAATAATAATAAATCTGGTTTTTCTACGTTCAAACTCATACCACATTCTTGCTGTGAGGAAAATCAATTTATATTTCCAGGGAGGAATTCCAAAGTAGAATTGGGTATTTATCATGACTGAACTGAACTGACAACCTCTTCTCATTCTATTCTGCAGATTTTGTCCATGTTTACATGTGTTATTTTTGAAGTTAATGTCTTAGTGAAAAATACTTCATATCAGAATTGACCTTTCCTCTTATTCCTAAAGAAAGTTACCACCATTCTACTTAGATGAAGGTATGACTACAATTCATTTTATTAAATCTTCCATTAGAAAAACACTTTCTTTCATAGCAAAGTATGCACTTGCTTTCGTCTTGGCATTTTCCTCTTAGCTGTCGTCATTTGATGGAAGCATTTACTTTGAAATGCCTGCCAAGTATTTTTGCCCAATACCACAATAACAATGCAGCAATGTAGGAGTGATTTATCCTAGTAAGTTTACAACGGCCGAGCCTGCGTGGAACATTCTGAAGTTCAAACAGAAGGTTTGCTTTTCTCTCTTAAATTGCAAGAAGACTGTCCAACAGCAAGCTGTGCCCGGCTGACCTTCCCTGCGCAGTATAAACACCACCAAGTAATTAATTGGTCACTTCGACTAAAAAAAAAAAAAGACACAAAAACACAAATACCTGTGCACATGTCCATCCTCGAAGGCACAGATCTGTACAAACACACACACATACTTATGGGTATTAATCATTTTCCCTTCGATCCTATTAAGAGTTTTATTATGGACACATTTTTTATTAAGTAACTGAAAGCATCATTTCTTTGCTTAATGTTTAAAAAACCCATTTTTATTTCTATCATAAATTAATATGAGCATGTCTTGGTTGGGTTGCCTAACTACTGGACCTCACTTGAAATAACCAAAATGAATGTATTTTCAAATTTGCCTCTCGTTTTACTTCTGTGTGTGGCTTTTTAAAAAGATCCGCAACAAAGGGAAAAATGCTTGTAGGCTGCAGTGCCAAAGGCTGAATGCTTATTTAGAAAGGTCGCTGTATCCAAAGGACAGATTGCCAGTTCTTTTGAATTTTCCTTCCTTGCCCCTTCTATGGAAACAGAAAGAAACACGAATCGTCGTCTGGGAGGCAAAGGTAGGGACCACCCAGGGCAGAGCTCACGCAGCGTCTAGTGACCTTCTGCTCTAGCGCAGCAAAGAAAGAGGGAGAGATCCAGACGCGATTCCCGCGCAGCCCTCAAGTATTGCTACTTCATCTTGCTCTTTAGAGGCTTAAAAGATGCCTAAGCGGCTGATTGTTTCAAGAACAAAGCCAGACCTGGCTGGGACTGGCCCTCCAGAGGGCTCCAGCCTTCCTTCTCTGACCTCCGACTCCTAACCCCACTTGCCCTGTTTCTGGAGAAGGATGATCTGTTTTCTTTTCAGAACAATCTGTCAGGAAAGTGGGCTCCATGAATATTCACTCCCTAAAGGGGAACTCCTAAGAAATAAAGTGAGCCTGCACTCCCTGGCTCTGTGCTCTGTGTAGGGTGTGAGACAGACCCCCTCTGGACAAAACCTGTGTGGCAAGGGGCTCCTGCCTTAAGTCCGATCCACCGGGACTCACGGGCCAGGTGCCGGGCCTGCACAGCCCGAGGGCAGGGTGAGTTCAGGGAAGCTTGGTAGTGACATCAGCAGCAGTGAGGCAACTGGGGGATTTCACATTTCACAGTTTTTAACACTGTTCTGCTGGGATTTTAAAAAATCTAATTTTGGGGGCTTCCCTGGTGGCGCAGTGGTTGAGAATCTGCCTGCCAATGCAAGGGACACGGGTTTGAGCCCTGGTCTGGGAAGATCCCGCCTGCCGCGGAGCAACTGGGCCCGTGAGCCACAACTACTGAGCCTGCGCGTCTGGAGCCTGTGCTCCGCAACAGGAGAGGCCGCGATGGTGAGAGGCCTGCGCACCGCGATGAAGAGTGGCCCCCACTTGCCGCAACTAGAGAAAGCCCTCGCACAGAAACGAAGACCCAACACAGCCATAAATAAAAACAAATAAATGAAACTTAAAAAAAAATCTAATTTTGCTTGTATGCATGTGTGTTTGTGCTGGTGGCAGTGGTTGGTTGATTGATTTTTTTTTCATTTGCTACGGAGCTTAATCAGGGGACCTCATTGTAAAGGACTGGTTTAGGATGGGGTGAAGAACACAATTACTTATAGATACTGGGTGGGGAGAGGAGGTGTGATGGTGGCCAGGAGAGCCACACGGACGCAAAGTAAAGCGACAAAGTACATCGAGATAAGCAAGTTTCCAGTAGACAGCCATTCATTGGGTCCGCAATATTTACTGAGTACTCTGCCCTGGTCAGACACTGAACTAAATGCTGGAAATTGAAAAGATAAATAAGGCAGAACGCCTATCCTTAGATAGACTCTAACGTAGGAGACAGGCCCACAAAGAAGCAGACTGTCATCCTTAACGCAATTGACTTATACCATTTATTACCAGGCCTGGCAAATAAGTGGCTAATCAAGAAATATTTGTTGGGGTCTTTAGCAAACACCTAATAAAGGCAAGTTCCCTAAATAGTTAAGTATTTGTTTCAGATTTTTTTTCATATATGTGTTTTAAAAATGTTTTTGTGACTCCCCCCTACCTCCCACACTAAATTGGTAAATTCACTGAGGCCAAACCTATGTGTACTATTTCTTGTCTGAGCCTTGACGTGGAGAGTGAGGTCTGGTGGGTGAGGATTACATCCTGAGAGGAAGAAAATTTCTTTTCACTTTCACAGTGTTTAAAAGTCATGTACATTTTACAAATATGACTATTTTAATATTAAAATAAATGATAATATTTTAAAATGCTTAATGATTCCTATATTGTAGTCTTAAGTCCTTGGATGTGGGAAACCAGGCTGAATTAAAGTGTAGTCACAGCATATATAACTGACTCAGCCTCTGGGCAGTTTCTCATGTGCCCTTTGGTGTCACAATAGCTTATGAATCTAAACATGTATCTGCCACCTGAAACAGGACACATGATCTTAATGGCTTCTTCAACGCCCACACACACTCCCAGGGTCTGTGCCCCCGTGAGGAATGTTGCCCAGACTTGGGACAGTTTATGTTCACAGATGACAGGTATGCTGATTTTAGGGCTGTGTCTGCTCTCAGATCCACCCCGCCCCCATCTTTTTCTTTGCTCTGCTCTGAATTCAAGGGTCTTAGTTCTGCTCCTTTGCCAACTGGTGACCCCCTGGTTTGTGAAATGGAAGCACTAGTGTGAAACTGAAAGCCAGGACGAAGGGGGAGTCCAGAGCACAAGCCCTCAGTCCTGTTCTGTGCTTCTCAGAAGTGGTGTAGTTCCTCCGTAGCCCCACCTGCAGCCAGTTGAAACCAATAGATGCAGAAAAAGCACTGCAAACTTCAACACCCATTCATGATAAAAAAAAATTCTCAAGAAACCATAGGACATTTCCTAAAAGTGCCACCTTTGTGTAGTAAAAACTACACAAAAAGACTAATGGCAAAAGGAAAACTGCTAAACTTGACTTCATGAAAACTAAAGCCTTCTATTCTTCAAAAGATGATGTTAAGGAAAGGAAAAGGCAAAGTACAGACTGAAAGAAAATATTATTGGTGCAGATATCTGACAGAGAACTTGTATTCAGCACATATAAGGAATTTTTAAAGTCTTAAAGTCAACAATAAAAAGAGAAACAACCAAATAAAAATTGGGGAAAAAAAAGAGTTGAATAAACTCTCACAAAAGAAAATATATTAATGGCACATAAAAACATGCGCCACATTACCAGTCCTCAGGGAATAGTAAATTGAGCCACAGTGAGGTAAAGAACCCTGAGAATGGCTGAAACAAAAATGACTGCTTGATAATACCACATATCGTGACAGCGTGGAGCCACTGGAATGCTCTTTCATTGTGTGAAGGTATAAAATGAAGTAGTACAACGACTTTTTGACCTGTTTGGCAGTTTCCTATGAGTGCGATTTCGCTCCTTATACTGACCCAAGTGAAGAGAAAATTAGTCCACAAAAAGAATTGTGCGTGAATGTTTATAGCAGCTTCCTTCAGAATAAGTTGGAAGGAGTAGAAATGTTCATTGAAAGGTGAATGGACAAACATGAATTGATGAATTATGCTCTATTCGTAGAGAAATATGATCCAGTACAAAACAGTAATATACTGCTGATATGTGTAGCAGTGCAGGTGGATCCCAAGAACTTAATGCTGAGTGAAAGAGGCAAGGCACAGAAGTCACGTTCTGTCTGATTCCTCTTAACAAGGAGCTTTCTGACCTGCAGGACTAATTCAGGATCCGTGGTTGCCTAAACCAGAGGGGCTGAACACTAGAAACTTGACACGGGAGTCTGGGGACAATGTAGCTCTTTTATAGCCCGTTTGGAATTGTAATTACAAGGTTGTAGAGATTTCCAAAACTTATTTTACCATACCCTCAAAATGGGTGCATTTTATTGAATATGAAGTATTTTAATACAGTGAATTGTGTGTGTGTGCAAAGCAGATTAGAGACATATTTTTTATTCATTGTCTACCTGTGCCAAAGTGTTAAAATCCCCAAGAAGGCATTTTCAGACACTGCCTCAGCTCTGCTCATAATTGACCATGAGTATGGGATTACAAGTATTGTAACTAAAGTACAGATTTTTTTTTCCAGAATTGATTTTTTTTTATTTGAAGAAAAAAAATTTTCCTTTAAGCTTTATCTAGCTTATGAGTCCTGGACTTTTTGTAAATATTTTATTTCCTAAAAGTTTAAAGAGCCAAAAGAAACCTCATAAAGTGAAAGGTGCTCAGATTTGCAGCCACTCTCTACTGGGGCTCAGCTTATTAAAAATATGTGACAGAAAGATTATTTTTCTTCTTCCTCAACAAGGCAGATGTCCTAATACTTTTTCTTCCATAAGCACAGATCCCTTTACAAAAACAATACCTTCCTCTTGGGAAATATTTGCACATTTAAAACAATTCGGTAGCCTTTTTCAGTGTATTTGGGTGTTTGATCATGTCTTGCTTTGTTTGTTTTGTTTTTTTTGGTTTCTGATCTAAGACCATCTGACATGTGCTTTGGTTTCCCCAGTTGGAGAAAAGCACAAGGCAGGAGAAAAGTAGTTGGCTTGCCCTTGAGATGTGATTCATTTCAAAAAGCGAAATCAGAGAGGGCACACAGGAAACTCCACCCTGGACAGAACGTGTCCGCCCAGAGCGGCGAGACCCAGCAGTGCCCACGGGCCGGCTCTGACTCCCTCTTATGGGGCCCCTCGGGGACAGGGTCAGGGGCCCGCAGCCCAAGCCCTAGGGCTCCCCGTCATATCCTGCGAGTCAGTGGTACGAAACACGACAAAACTCTGTAGGCCTCTCTCCTGGCCTTCCCTTCCCTGATCTCCCTGACAGGGCAAAGTCCTCTGCCCAGTTCTTAGAACAAGTTTTTACGAGCCTCCAGCTCCAATTCTCTACTTGGCTCTGGAGCTCTTGCATCACTGTGTTTTCTTTCGTATCCATAAAACCCTCTTTAAATCTGGCTTTTCTTAACTTTGATGTCAGTGGGAAGAGATGGCAAACTTGAGGAGAAAGATGTTTCATTAGCCAATGTTCACTTATTGCAACCACAGACACATTCTGAAAAGCCTGGAGGAATTTGGGATGTGTGCAAGAAGCCTTGCATCTCTGCCCCGCAAAGAGGGTGGGCGATGGTATCGGCCTTCTTTGTCTGAAGTTTAAAGGGCTAGCATCTCTTGGGCAGGTAGCAGATACATTCTTTCGCCCTAAATTATAATTTTAAATGGAGCATCGGGGAGCTGCCAATAGGTGGTGGCAGGGCAGTTACTGGCTTGAGCTTGACTCAAATCAGCATCACGGATAGGGAGGAATTTTCCGATGGTACTTCGTCCACCAGGAGCCCTTGTTGTCGGCCAGGTACTGTGCTCCCACCTATGAGGAACGAGAGGCGCAAGGGCAAACAACCTGACTCAGTTTGTGTGGCCGGTAACTGGTGAAACAGGGGATCCAACCCAGCTCCAGCTTCTGAGTTTGTGACAATACACTAGACCACCTTGCAGCCAAGGCAGGTAAATGCCATAACACTTTCTTTTTAAGTTTCAACTGAAAAAATACAGTAAGTCATTATTTTACGTCAGACTTAAGAGTAGCTGCAGCCATCTACAGCAAAACTCAGTCACAAGTAGACAAGGTTCTAGAGAGCTGAGACATTTCACACAAAGCACATATGTGTTGTGAGATCATTTACAAAAAGCACTTAGAATAGAACGGTGTATGGCGGGCACTTAACAAATACGAGCTAAAATTAACGTTAATGAAGTGGAAATCTGATCATAGAATCGCTTCCTAGGGGAGTCGGGGGGGAGGTCAGGAAACTGACCTTCCTGATCACAGATGAGCAAACAGACAATTTAGGCATCAAATCTGGAGAACACGGTGGTCTCAGGTTTAAATCTAGAATGGTCAATATCGGACCCTGTAATCAGGAGGTCACACAATAACAGCAGGGTAATCTTTCCTGGTGGCTGAACTCGTAAGAGGTAAAACGTGGAAACTTATATTCTACGCCCTGTTTGTGGCCCTGTGGCCCAGAGAATCGGAGAACGTCTGCAGAAGAGACAGACAAGCATGGAGCAGATGTACAGAAGGAAGCCAGCCAGGACAACGCGTCTTAACCGTGCTGAGCTCCAGGGTCCAGCTCAGTCCTCAGGCGTGGCTGCGCCCCTGGGCGCTCTCTGGGGCACCCCGGCTCCTCTCAGCGGATGAGAGCCCTTCTCTGCGCCCCCAAGGCAATTTTAAAATCTGCTTACCTGGCTTTATTTCTCTTCATAAAACGTATCCACCTCTTCCTGACGCTGTACTACGTATACACGTGTTTGTTTATTGTCTGAATCACCCATACAAGGTTAGGAATTTGGTCCACGGCACTGTCTTTAGAACCGAGCACAGTGCTGGACACATGGTCAGTGTCTGTTGAATAAATCAATGGTATGAATGGATAAAATCTCCTTGCGCTTCAGCTACTTTTAGCTGAACTTACGTTTCTTGCAAATCAGAGTTGTAGCTGACCTACAGGAGTAGGGGCTTGGCTGAAATGTTCAGATAGCAGGAAGGACTTGGACCAGGATGCTGGGTAACAGGTAGCAGAGGTGGGAGAAAATGTACTAGAATAAGGAGCTAACCATGCCGGCTGCGTGACCAGGACACACCGGATCCGAGATCTGCCCAGCACCGTCTGATGACAACACCTGCACCAAAGAGTGATCTCCATTCCAATAAATGTGTGATCCAGAAACAAAGCATTATTCTAACTCCAGCAGAGCAGTGGTTTATCTGTCTATCTAGGTGGTAACAAGATGTGCTTATGGGCAGAAGAGCCCTGGCATTGCTATCCTGCCTCCAGTGGAAGTGGTCTTGAAATAAGGGCATCGCATCAGAGAATTCCAGTTCCACGATCTAAGACAGACAGAGAAACACAGCTGTGTAGCTGACGCTGCTACCTAAGTATCTGATGCTCACTGATGCAAGTGTAATGACACTGAGAACTGAGTGTTGGTTCACAACGTCCAGAGCCTCCCGGGTGAAATCTGAAACTGGCCTCTGTACAGAGACAAGGAGAGACCAAAGAAAGAGGCAGCCACTCCAGATTGGTAGGTGGCAGGTGTGACAAGCAAGGGAACTTATGTAGGAGGCTTGTTCTCGGTTACTGCAAGATGGCTAGGTCTCTGCATCCACCCACCAAATCTTAACCGTCTGTCTAGCTGCCTTACCTAGGTTCAGTCACGTGTTCAGTCCAGGTGGTCTCAACAACACATTACTCTCTCACAGCTGCACCCTTGAAAGGGTTCCTAGAATGGGAACGATGGGTGGAACATACATTCCAAGGACAGGGATGGGTGAGGAGCCTCTGATTGCTTGGGTCCAGCTCGTGGGTCAACAGGCAGTCACGACTGAGAAGAAATGAAATCATGTTAGCATCCTCTGCTTAGTTAGTGAGAGACATACATAATATACTTAAAGTACTTTTTTTCCAGCCAAACTGGTAAAAAGTTTATAAAAGAGTGAATGCATCAATTCAGACCACTAGGTGTTCTCCAATGTGTTTCTGTTCTTCTGTAACAGAACCTCCAATTTTTGGCTGGCTATGTGCCCATCCACCAAGAAGGATTACATTTACCTTCCACCCTGGTAGCTGAGTGTGGCCACGGTACTAAGTTCTGGGCAATAACCTGTAAACCTGAATGGTAACTTCTGCATGGTGTCCTTAAGGAAGAAAGAAGTCTTGCCCTTTATCTTCTTCTTCTTTCCCACTTGCTAGAGCGAGGACATAATGGCTGGAACCCTGGCAGCCACCTTGGGCCACGAAGTGACCTTGGGAATGAAAACCCAAGAAGCCAAGGTCCCTGACACTTCATTTCCACAATAACATCTCTGGACTGCATTCTCCTGGAATTGTACATGGAAGAAAATAAATTCTTAATTTCCTTAAACCACTATTGGGTTTTCTTTCACTTGTGACCAAACCAAGTAGGGGAATTTATTCCCTATTAATGGCATTGATATGCATATGTTGGACCATCCTTGCATCCTAGGAATAAATCCCACTTGGTCACGCTGAATGATCCTTTTAATGTACTATCGAATTTTGCTAATATTTTGTTGAGGATTTTTGCAACTATATTCATCAGGGATACTGGCCTATAAATTTTTTCTTATACTGTCCTTTTCTGGTTTTAGTGTCACAGTAACGCTGGCTCCATAAAATGAGTTTGGAAGTGTTTTCTCCTTTTCTACTTTTTGGAAGAGTTGAGAAGTATCGTTATTAATACTTTAAATGTTTGGTAGAATTCACTAGTGAAGCCATCTGGTCCTGGACTTTTCTTTTTGGAAGGTTTTAGATTACTGATTTATTGCTCCTTAAGTCTCCAGACTTATTCAGTCTAATCAGATTTTCTATTTCTTCATGATTGAGTCTTGGTAGCTTGTCTGTTTCTAGAAATTTTTCCATTGTTTCTAGTTTGTCCATTTGTTGGCATATAATTGTCTGTAGTAGTTTATTAACGATCCTTTGTACTTCTGTGGTATCAGTTCTAATGTCTCCTCTTTCATACCTAATGTTACTTATTTGAGAAAAACAAAGTATTTTCAGATAAACAAAATCTGAGTGAATCTGTCACCAGCAGATCTACACCATAAGAGACGTTTAAAGAATTTCTCTGGCTTAAGAAAATGATTCCAATTAGACCTCAAATGTACACAAGGGAATGAAGAAAACCAGAAATGTTATATATGAGAGAAAGTATGCAAGACTTTTCTGTGTTTTTAATCTTTTCAAAATCTTTTCAAAAAATAATAACTATTTAAAGGAGAGATAGCAATGCTCTCTGTGATTAAGATCAGTTGTGGCAATGAAGTATATGACAGAAGTGCAAAGGAAAGGCATCACCTCCAGATTTTCTCATTCAGTAGACATGGGATGGGGATTGAGAATTTATATTTTTAAGAAGTTCTCAGGCGATGCTAATGCTTCTTGCTAGGGACCAGTCTTCGAGAACCACTGAATTATAGATTTAATGCTATCCTAATACAAATCTCAGCAAGCTTTTTAAAAAACTAGTTGATAAACTAATTCTAGAGGGTTTAGAAAATTAAAAGAGTATAGGATAGCCAAAATATTCTTGAAAAAAAAATTGGAGGACTTACATTACCTGATTTCAAGATGTGCTATATAGCTGTAAGAATCATGGCATAATGGTATTTGTGAAAATATGTGAGGACAGGGAATAATGAGAACGCTCTTTATGCACTTCTGGTGGGAATGAAAATGTCACAATGACTTTTAACTGCTTTCTCGAAGTTTCTATAGAGTTAAATGTACACTTCCCATATGAATCAACAATTCCACACTCAGGCATTCACCAAAGAGAAATGATAGCATATGTGCATGAAAAGACTTCTATATGATCATAGAGGCTCCATGAATTACAGCCCCAATGTGGAGACAAGACAAATGTCCATCACCTGGAGAACAAGAGAAACAAGTTGTGTCATGTTCGTGCAATGAATTCTACTCAGTAATTAAAGGAATAAACTACTGATATACTCAACATTATGGATGTCAAAAAAATTATGCTGAGCAAACCAGGCCAAACAGAAAAGAGTGTCACACATCCTACATGATTCCATTTATAGAAAACTCTAGGGAAAGCATTTAATTTTTAGCAATGAAAAGTCATTGCCTGAGGCCAGGGATGGGGGAGACTTTGACTGTGGAAGAGATGAGGGATCTTTTGGCAGTGATGGAAAAATTCTATATCTTGATTGGGATGGTGGTTACATGTGTATACACATTTGTCAAAACTGATTAAACCGTACATTTCAAATGTCTGTATTATATTGTACGTAAAGTATACCTAAATATAAGTGATTTTAAAAGATAACATACAAAGGAGTTTTCAGGAGGCTATTATGTAAGACAGAAATACTATAAGATTCTTTTGGGGTAAAATTTATCTTATTTAAAGTGTTTTTAGATGATTAATTATAATGCAACATTTTGAGGAATCTGTTAAATTTCTAATGACATACATTTTAATCTCTTTGTAGTCCATCACGTAAAGCATTAGCTGTGGATATTTGAGAAATATGCTTGGGTGAGCAATCTATAAGTTAAGTAATATGTATATATGTGTAAAATTACACACAATTCAAGTTTCTTACAGTTGTTCATATATTAATTTTATCTTAGTATATAAGATACTTCTTAATCCATATTTTCATAATATTTGAACTGCAGCAAATTATACGACTTTCTGTGACAAAATTTTTATTATTTTGCCTAATCTCTGCAGCAAGAATGCAATTATCATCAATAACTATAATCCAAAGACAAAAAGAAAAGCCCGAAGAAAGGACCAAATTGTTCTTTGTCACTATGATGCTCTTCGGCTTAATTTTTGCCTTGGGTAAATGAAAATGGTTGATGGATTTTGATGTCATTTTAGCCCTTTAATTCTACAGTAAATAATTAATCTTTTATGATGAAATGTAGTCATGTTTAATAATTCTGTCATTGTCTTTCATTGCAGCTCTGATTCTTAAAGACCTTTGATCCCTAGATGAGGCTTTAGCAAATTTCCTCTCCATGTGCAGACACATCTTTCATCAGATGTAGGATTAACCAGGATTAGTGATCTTTCAGAGAAAGGGACGTCCGGGATTCCATTTTCTGTAGTGATCGTTTTTCTGTGGATTATAGGGAGATGTAATATATGAAATATGGTAGTTCTTCAGTTTTTGATTTCTTTAAAACCTAAGAGAACAGAGAAAATGGGGGTGGGCAGGAAAACTGTGAAAGCACATTTTAAGACCTGCAAAGTAAAACTAAACTCCTCAGTTTGGAAGGAAACAGAAATGCTGAGTGAGGTGTGAAGAGAGCTACAGAGGAGCTCCCCATAAACAGGGTTTTTCGTGATGAAATCACGGGGTCACCTTGCTTTACGGGCCTTTCCTAGCCCCTAGGATTCTCCGGAACGCCGGAACGAATTCTGAAAGACAGTGCGTTTAACGCCAAGTAAATTCTCTGGGATTTTCCACAAATTCCCAGGAAAGAAGTGTGTGGGTTCCCTTTGAAGTTTAATCATTTCTTTAAACCATTAGTAAAGGAATCTTTCACAGCTCCGGCTTTTGCGGGAAACAGACAAACAAACAAAAGCCCACATTTTATATCACTTGGCGGGGACGGGGAAGAAAGTCATTTTAGAACTTCCAACATCTTGGCGTTACCTCGTCTCACCACACGCCAGCATCACCCCCGTTCCGGCAGCTTGGTACCCGCGCGTGCGGGGTAAGCGCGCGCAGGGGCACTGCGCACACGCAGACGCATGCGCACACGCAGACGCATGCGCACACGCACGACTTGGCTCCGCGGAAAAGGGCGGGGCTCCCGAGAGGGCCTGGAGGCGACGGCGTCCGCTCTCAGGCACTGCGGGCTCCAGGGCACCTGGCTACGACCCCGACGGAGGTGGCCGACCGTCAGTCAGCCTCTGAGGACGCGGCTCCTCCCGGGGCTGAAGGGCCGCACAGGAGGCTGGCAACGAGGTATCTTAATGTCGTCTCAGTGGAGGCGTTTTTGACAAAGATGCGCTTAGGCTCCGGGAAAGGCTTTGGTGACAAATTCCCCCTAGAACTGAGTCCAGGTCAGCGCAGCCGCCGAGCATGCGCGTCGTGTCCGTGGTGGGGTCGTGTCTGCACGAAGGAAGGGCGCGGGTCAGGAGGGGTTAGACTCAGATTGATGCGCGGCCCCTCCTGACCGCCAGTTCTTGGCTGTCCGCTAGTTCGTTCCCTTTAATGCACAGTTTTAAAAATTCGCTTAAACCTCTTATGTCTTCCAGTTGAAACTTTATGTGGTCTCTCCCTTTTAGAGCAAACTGAGTACGTGCATAAATCCACAGTTAGGTACATCCACATATACATCCGAACACACACATACACACACACATACATGCATATACATGCACACATGAGTGCACACGCATGCATACATACGCAAACTTACACACACACATATACACATACGTACACACATATATAAAAACATGAATGGGAAGAAAAAATGTTTAACACTTCAAACTCCCGATCTTTACTTTTTCACCTTCCATTTCTTATCTCCCTTTCTCTCTCCTTTATTTGCCAGTAATCAATAAAAGTTTTATTTTAACCAGTTTCAAAGCTAAATAGAGTAATTACCCTGCCGAGGAACCAGTTCCGTTCTGAGAGCATGTTTGTAAGTCCAATTTGTTCATGAGTCCAACAAAGTTAGCCTAGGTACCCAACTAACACAGTCGGCTATACAGTACTGCTGTAATAGGTTTATAATACTTTTCACACAAATAATACATTTAAAAAAACGCACAAAAAATAAAGAAAATATTTTAAATCTTACAGTACAGTACCTGGAAAAGTACAGTAGTGCAGTACAGCAGCTGGCACACAGGGGCTGGCACCGAGTGAACAGGCAGGAAGAGTTACTGACTGGAGGAGGGAGAGGAGGCGGGAGATGGTAGAGCTGAAGGATCGTCAGCCGTAGGAGACGGAGGACAAGCTGCAGTTTCACTCATGCCTGACGTTGATGGCACAGGTTCTGGTTTCTTGCTGGGTTCAATTCTATCTACCCTCTTGAAATAAAGCGATCCAGTGATATCTGGTAGTAGCTCTTTTTTTCTCATCATAGGTGACACAGTAGCACTGGCTTGCATTCTGAATGGCTGCTGCCACCTTTGTGTACCGTTCTACGTTCAGGTCCTGTGCCTCAAAAATTAACAGTGCCTCCTCAGATAAAGAAAATCCCCTTGCCATTTCCTCTTCGTGAATCTCTTCGGTTCTTCAGTTACTTCTTCCTCTGGTCTCTCTTCGTCCTTTCTCTGGGCCTCCAATTCCATCAGGTCTTCATTAGCAAGCTCCTCTTGTTGCACAGCAAGGAGTTCAGTGAAGTTGTCCTCTTGCAGATCTAGCTCCGGCTTCTCGCTGAGGGTCACTGAGTTGCTAAGACCTCTTTGGACTCCTCGTCCACCTTCTCAAGTCCATGAAAATCGTGCACAAACTGCAGGCACAGTTTCTTGCAAACCCCATTCATGGTGACAGCTGTAACCTCACGCCAAGCAAAGTCAATGTCTTTTATGGCCTTGTAGATGTTGTAGTCCTTCCAAAATTGTCGCAAGGTTGTTCCTGATTCGTCACTTGCCTTTACTGCCTGATGAAAAGTGTGAATAGTAAATAGTATTTCTTGAAAGTCACTGTAACTCCCTGGTCCATAGGTTGGATGAGCAATGTAGTATTCAGTGGCAGATGCACTACTTTGATGTTGGGGTGAAAGTCATCCATGAATGGGGGTGGCCCAGAGCATGTCGAGCAGCAAAAGAATGTTGAATGGGATGTCCTTCACCAAACAATGTTTCTCTGCCTCTGGGATAAAGTGGTGGAAAAACCAGTCCTGAAACGTGGCCTGTGTAATCCAGGATTTAGGGTTACACTTCCACACAACAGGAAGAGAGCCCTTGGCTATGTTTTTAAGGGTTCTCTGAATGATAAACTAAGAGAGGCTTCAGCTTCAATTCGCCGGAAGCATTGCCACCAAACAACAGTTAGCCTATCCTTTGCTGCTTTACAGCCCGGCATCAACTTTTCCTCCTTACTGATGTAACTTCGGTCTGGCATCCTCTTCCAGTACAGTTGTGTCTCATCCACATTAAAAACCTGGTTGGGTAAATACACACCATCATCAATAATTTCTAAAAGTGTTTCCGGAAGTTCCCGGACAGCTACCCTATCTGTACTTGCTGCCTCTCCACTTACTTTTACATTGTGAAGGTTGGCTCTAGCCTTGAACCGATGAAACCAGCCGTGGCTGGCATTAAAAGATGTGCCCTCTGATTCTTTGCCGTGTTTCTTCTTCAAGTCTTCATAAAGGCTTTTAGCTTCCTCTTGAATCAGCGTTAAGCTGAGCAGGACTCGGCGCTGATGTTGATCCTGCATCCGCACACTGAGAAGTTTCTCCATCTCCTCCATCACTTTTCCATGCTTCTTCGATATTATTGTCGACTTCATCGGCATGCAGACTTCACATGTTCCATGATCTTGTCCTTGTTCTTTAGATTCGTGCCAATGATTGAATGATTCATGTTATAAGAATGAACGATGTCTAACATCTTTTTGCCTCGCTCCACTCTCTCAATTATTTTCACTTTTGTTTTCATCATTATTGCTTGGCGCTTCTTAACAGTACCAGCTACATCACCACTGCTTTTACGCTTGTTTCCAGACATCCTGGGCTTGAAATAAAGATACTGTACTACTGTATTCTATACAGTACTGTACACTAAAGTGCACAAAACCACAACCACTTGTAGAGGATGCACGCATGTGACAGTGTACACCAGACACGTGAACTAGCTTACGTGATTGGACGTGTGAATGCACGTCCGCATCTTTGAAAGTTTGCAACTTGAAGGTTCGTATGTAGAGGACTTACCATATATGTTCTACAAAACCTTACAGATTATATCATTTATATACAACTCCAGCTATTGAGAAAATTAGGTCCAGCCCCTGCACGGCTATCACGCTGAAGAGCAAAGGCACCTGCAGACTCGCATCCATTACCTGTACCTGTCAATGTGGTGTGGGAGACGGCCCATTCGAAGGATAACCCTCAAAGTCACAAAAAGTAGATCTTGTTTGTATCCTGATCCAAACAAGCCAACTTTAAAATGATACTTGCACATGGGGTCCATATTAGGTTATAATGGTGTGGTAAGTCTATTAGACAAAATTTAAATACACTTATCAGGGCATTTATGAGTGAATAAAATGATGCTTAATAATGCTTTGGAAAAAACCGTTTAGGGACAAAGATGAAATAAGATTAGAAAATACCGACTGTTGATGAATCATGGTAATAGAAATACGAGAAGTCACTCTACTAAACTCTACTTTGTTGTATGTTTGAAAATTTCTAATAAAAAGTAAGACAAAAATAATACAAGAAAAATAATGTATGAATTTTTTCCCTCATATATTCAATACAAATAAAATTTCAGATATGCACTTAATAATGAATCACTGAATTCCTAATCAGTAGTTTGTAGTTAGTTCTCAAAGGAACACAAAATGCCTATTTATACCTGGAATTCGTGTTGGCCATCCATTATTCAATATGGTATACTTACACTAAAAATGGAGACTAGGAAAACTAAATGCCTTACATGATGTAATTTTTCTTGAAGTGAATTTAGGCATTCTTACAAAAGAATTTTAACATATCAAATATATTTTAAATGAAATTTAAATTATACATAGCATAACATTTTGTATATATGTCTATGTAGTACTACAAATTTTAAAAAAAGATTGTATATAAAATAAAACTCTCATTCAGGAACATCAACTATATAATAATTATTTTTCAAAAGATCTAAGAAAACTAGTATTTATTAAACCTCTTTAAGACTAAATGATATCCTAGATAGTCATAAATAAACTATTTATTACTGCAGTAATAAAGCAAAGCAAGTTTACTACCAGATTCTCATATGAGTCTCATGTTAATTAGGTAATAGATGTATATTCTCAAAAAAAAGTGGGGGACTCAATTAAATTTCCAGTACAAATCGTAAGTGTAAATTTGTTTTCTTAAATATGCATATCAAATTATTTTTCACTCAAAGGATTAATATTAAGTGAAAACCCTGTCCTCTGATGAATTTGTACCTTCTGGAATATAAGGTCAATGTCCAATAAAAATATAACACAAGCTACAAATATAGTTTTTAATTTTCTAGTATCCACATTAAAAAGAAAATAAAAAGAAATAAGTGGAATTAATTTTAATAATATATTTTATTTAATTCATTATACCCAAAATATAATTTTAGTATAAAATCAATATTTTAAAGATATTAATAAAATAATTTACTTTTTGTTTTTCATACTGAGTTTTCGAAATCTGTGTATTTTATACTTACAAAACATCTTAATTTAAATGCTAAGTTTTCATGGGACATACTGGATCCATGTTTAGATTCCATAACATTTATAGTTGAAAAAGGAGATTCAGATACTCAAGTTGTTCTACAATGCACTTAAAGTTTCCAATAACTTAATAGAGCATCAGGTTTTGAGGGTTTTTTTTAAAAATTTATTTTATTTATTTATTTCTGGCTGCGTTGGGTCTTTGTTGCTGCACGCAGTCTTTCTCTAGTTGCGGTGAGCGGGGGCTACTCTTTGTTGCAGTGCGTGGGCTTCTCACTGTGGTGGCTTCTCTTGTTGCAGAGCACGGGCTCTAGGAGCTCAGGTTTCAGTAGTTGTGGCACATGGGCTCAGTAGTTGTGGCTTGCAGGCTCTAGCGCGCAGGCTGAGTGGTTGTGGCGCATGGGCTTAGTTGCTCCGCAGCATGTGGGATCTTCCCGGACCAGGGCTCGAACCCGTGTCCCCTGCGTTGGCAGGCGGATTCTTAACCACTGCGCCGCCAGGGAAGCCCAGAGCATCCGTTTTTAAACTTAAATGAAAACTAATAAATTAAACTTACAGTCCCTCAGTCTCACTAGTTGCAATTCAAGTATTTAGTAGCCACACGTAGCTAGTAGCTGCCACGTCGGACACCAGAGCCCAGGTCCATGGTCTTCCTGAGTCCATGTGGATGCACTGCTACCCGAGTAGTTGAAGCAATGAAAGTGAAGGTGGCAAACACCCATTTAAAGCGTATATTTTAAAAGGAAAATAACAAGTATTTCAGACTTTTCCTCCCTCCCAGAAAACAGCAAGACGCTATTTAATTATTTTCAGTTTTATAGTATTAGCCACAGATAAAAACAAAAACGCATCATCTGTCTAGTACTCACCATTATTCTTTTTTAAAAAATATTATCTTGAGCATAAAATATTTGCCTTTGAATAAACTTTGTAGTTATTTCTTTTAAATATACAAAAATGTCCTAATAATAAATAGCTTGGATCTTTCCAGTTTTATTTCCAAGCCCTGAGCTATGGCCTTATTTCAGGCTGTAAAAACTGATACAGGGCGGTTCTGAACCACAGAAGTCCTAAATACAATTGCAGTGACATTTAGATCCATGGGCTGCCAAGGGAAATTCATTACTTTCCCTCCATGAGCATCATTACATGAAGTCTCCTCCCTGGGTTATTTTTTGACTTTCCTTATTATCTTTTCATTCACTTTTTCTAATCACAACTTCATGCAGCTTCACTTTGGGCTTTGGATACTTCAGACACTACTGAACTACAGGGACATAATATATTCTCTAACCCAAGTAATTTATGCCAGTGTGATTACAGAAATCGAACACTTGTATAGCACCTATGATATGCCCCCCGCTGATCTAAGAACGCTACTTGTTCTGGTCTATGTCATCCTCCCAGCACCCCTGGAAGTATGAATTACTGTCTTTCTCATTTTACAGATGTGGAAACCATGCACAGAGAGGCTAGTAAGCCACCCAGCGTTACACAGTGAGAAGTGGTGAAGTAGTGCTTGAATCCAGGAGTCTGGTCTCAAAGTCCATGCTCTTCCACTGCTCTGTTGCCTCACCAGGGCGGCCTTTGGCCCAGCTGCTTGAAGTTACGTCCTGAAGTCGGCATGTTTCTTTGGAATAACATTTTATCTGCAGTTTCTGGTCCTGTTATTCCAGGACACATAAGCAGAGCCGATCCACATGGACCCAGTCTTAAGGCAATATAGGTGCTTGATGCCAAGATTCCACTTAGCCCTGACTACATCACAAGACACTGATTGCCACAAGTCACGGGCCCGGCCATCAGTCACCTGAGAAGCTCATCTTGTTATCCGGGAACCACCCTGTGATGCTCAGGGCACTTGGAACTTCTTTCATTAATTGTGGATTTAGGAGTTTTACTCCAATATTAAGATACCGGTGAAAACCTCCTGCCTCCTGACCACAACGCCCCTGTGTCTGTAAGTACCTTGAAATTGACTTATACTGAAAGTATCCTTTTTACCAATGGCTTTTTTTTTCTGTCACCAGTAAACCTCTGTTTGCCCTTCCTATAACAAATTTCTATTTTGATTGCATTGCTTTTTAGAAATCGGCTGTGAATACATGTGTAGATGGAAGTACACCTCTTCCACCATTATTTGATAACCCTATACCAGTGGTTCATATTTTTCTGAGTTGAGAGAGATGGTGATGAGTTTTTTCCTTAAATTCTGGATATCAGTAAATAATTGACTTTTTTTTTTTAACCCTCATGGTCCTGCCAACCATTAATAGTTGGGTAAATATCTTTAAGAACCTACTACTAATAGATCTGAAATTTTTTTTAGACAGGTATTTTTCTGCCCTCCATTTTTAACGTACTTTTATTTTTAACATTAAAGTCTTAAAAATATCAACGTAAGTCAATATTTCAAAAAATGCTATGAAGGTTAAGTAACACTTTCACTGTTATAGTTTTGTCTTTGAAGCAAATAATCTGTTTTCTTTGTTTTCCCTTTCGCCTACAATCCCTTCTGCGTGGTTCGGCTGCGCAGACGCTGTAGTGAATGGCCAAGTGGGTCTGGTGGGTGGAATGAACAGGTGTAAAGGTCTGAGGGGCTGGGGGTCAGGGGAGAGGAGAAGGGGGCCTTGCTGCCTTACAGTCGACACTCTGGTGGGAAGCATGGACCAATTAAGGCTTCATACTCACCCACCATCCTCTGAAACTACCAAAGGTCCCCAGAATCTTACCATGGCCAATCCAATAATCAATATGAATCTTCATTACCTTCTTAGCAATATTTGACAAAGCTGATCACACTTTTAAAACGTGATGACTCAGTTTACAGGATACCATTCTCTTGATTTTTCCTTACTTTTCTGGTGACTCCTTTGCAGTCCTGTTTGCTGCTTGTCACCTTGACCTCTAGACGCTGAAGTACTCTGAGATCAAGTGCAGACATATTGTTTTTTCTCACCATATTTGTGCAGGTATCTCACACAATCCCATGCTTTACATATCATCTGTTCACTGATGAATCTCAGATTTAAATGTCTAGCCTTGAACCTGAGATCCACTCTCAGATATCCAACTTTCTACATAACATCTTCACTTAGATGTTTCAAATTTAATACGTGCAGTACTAATTTCTTATTTTCCTGCCCAAACCTGCATTTCTCATTTCAGGCCAAGCACCTCAGAATCATTTTTACTTCACTTTTTCAATCATCTTTCATCTCTCCAGTGCACATCTAATTGATTAGAAGATCTTGTCAATTTCAGTTGTCCAAGTCACCTCAGGCTGCCATAACAAAACATCATAGACTTGGTGACTTAAACAACAGTCCAAGATCAAGGTGCTGGCAAAGTAGATTTCATTCTGAGGCCTCTTCTCTTGGGTTGTAGGGAGCTGCCATCAGACTGTGTGCTCACATGACCTCTTCTTATGTGCATATATGAGAGAGAGCAAGTTTTCTGATGTCTCTTGTTGTAAGGGCCTTAATCTCACCGTGAGGGCCACATCCTCATGACCTTATCTAAACTTAATCACCTCCCAACGGCCCCATCTCCAAATACCATCACACTGGGGATTAGATCTTCAACATATGAATCTTGGGACACAAGTGTCAGTCGGTAACAATAATATACAATAAGTCTCGTCACCACCATTGATTTTCACTGGCTCCTTTGCAATGCCTTAGATTCACCGCCGTTCTGTCTCTTTGGAATACAAGGGCATCCTAACTGGGTTGTCATACTTCCCTCCTGCTCCTCTGCAGACTATTTTCCACAAAGCTGCCAGAGAAATCTTTTCCATTTGTCACACATTTTAATAGATAGTTCTGGTATAGGGTAGTCTCTGGAACATTTGGTTTTGTCAGTAGCCATACATTTCCCCTCACTGTGAGGTCTACAAATTAGGGAGTCTGAGAGTTCAGAGGCACAAGTCTGTTTGTCATTCAGAGTAGCAATCAGGCCTTCTTTGAACTATTCTTTAAAATCTGGTTCATTTCATTTGAGCTTCTTGTGAGGTGCTAAAGCTGTAAAATAGAACATTGATCCTCCCTGATGTAAAAAAAAAAAAAAAAAGATAATGTTGCTGCCACAGGGCAGGGTCATTAAACATGCAAGTTGGTGAAGTTAGTGGGAAAATTCACTTTTTAAAAGGACCAATCATCAGAACTAAAAACAAGAAATATTTAGGTAATAACGTCATGAAATGTGATCAAGACCTGTACCCTTGAAAACTAAAAACACCAATGAAAGAATTCACAGGTAATTTGTAAATAAATGAGAGACATACCATGTTCATCTAGCAGGCATTCCCTGATTACCCCCAGCAACCACAGACCTAGGCAACTCTTCATATGAATGGCCTCAACAGTTAGTCCTTGGTGACTGACCTGTTTCATTTAGCATCGTGTTTTCAAGGTTTGTCCATGCTGCAGCACACATCAATACTTCAGTTCTCTTTATTGCCAAACAGTATTCCACTGTGTGGATATACCTCATTTATTTATCCATGCATCAGTTGCTGGACATTTGGGTTGTTTCTACTGCCTGGCTATCATGAATACTACTATAAACATTCATGTACAAGTTTTTGTGTAGACATATCTTTTCATTTCTCTTGGGTTATCATTTCTCTTGGGATATATTTTTTCAATGCTACTTATGAGTAGGATTTCTGGGTTACGTGATAATTTGTTTAACATGTTGAGGAACTGCCAGACTACTTTCTGTAGTAGCTACACCATTTTTCATTCCCATCAGTGATGTCTGATGGTTCCAGTTTCTCCATATCTTGACTATAGCTTGGGTGGGTGTGAAGAGGTATCTCATTGTGGTTTTGATATACATTTTCCCTAATGACTAATGATGTTGAGCTTCTTTTCATGTGCTTCTTGCCCATTTGCATATCTTCTTTGGAGAAATATCTATTCAGATCTTTTGCCCATTTTTCAGTTGGTTCATTTTTTATTGAATTGTAAGAGTTCTTTATATAGTCTAGGTACAAGTCTCTTATCATATGTGATTTGATGATACTTTCCTTCATTCTGTGTATATTCTTTTCGCTATCTTGATAGTGACTTTTGAAACACAAAAGTTTTACATTTTGATGAAATCCAATTTACCTGTTTTTCTTTTGTCACTTGTATTTCTGGTGTTATATCAAATAAAACTGCCTAACCCAGGATCACGAAGATTTATCCTATATTTTCTTATAGGAGTTTCATAGTTTTAGCTCTTACATTTAGATCTATGACCCATTTTGAGTTAATTTTTATACATGGTGTGAAGTAGGGTTCAAGTTCATTCTTTTGCATGGGATTATCCAGTTGTCCCAGGTTAATTTGTTGGAAAGACTGTTCTTTCCCCCATTGAATTGCCTTGGAACCATTGTCACAAATCAGTTAAACATAAATGTGAGGATTTATTTGTTGATTTAATTCTTTTCCATTGAATATTTTCTATTTCTAGCCTTATACCAATAACATACTCTTTTGATTACCATTGCTTTGTAATAAGCTATGAAATAAGGAAGTGTGAGTCCTCAATCATTGTTCTTTTTCAAGTTTGTTTAGGCTGTTCAGGGTTCCTTCCTTTACCACAAGAGTAGTTCTAAGTTCAGCTTGTCAGAGTCCGCAAATATGTTAGTTGGCGTTTTGGCAGGAATTTTATTCATTTGTAGATCAACTGGGGGAGTGTGCCATTTCAACAATATTAAGTCTTCCAATTCATCAACGTGAGGTATCTTTCCATTTATTTAGGTTTTCTTTAATTTTTCAACAATATTTTGCAGTTTTTGGAGGAAAAATTGTTCACTTTTTTGATACATTTATTTTAAAATAAATTTAATAAATGAAATATTTTTAAAATATTTTATTCCATTGGGTGCTATTGTTAATGGAATTTTTAATTTTTAGATTTTTCATTCTTTACTTAATTTACTTTTAGATTGTTTAGAGAAATACAATTGATTTCCATATTTTGATCTTGTATCCTGTAATGTTACTGATTTGTTTATTCTGTGATTTTTTGTGGATTACTTGGGGTTTTCTATCTAGAGATAGTTTTACTTCTTCTTTTTCAATTGGAATGCCTTTTATTTTATTTTCTTGACTTGTTTCCCTGACTAGAACCTCTAGTACAAGGTTGAATAGAAGTGGTGAGAATAGACATCAATGTCTTGTTTCTTATCTTAAGAAGAAAACATTGACTCTTGCACCAAAAAGTGTCCTGTTAGCTGTGGCTTTTTCATAGATGCCCTTTAACAGTTTGTTCTTTTTTTTTTTTTTTTTTTAAATTCACGTTCTTTTATTTATTTATTCATTTATTTATGACTGTGTTGAGTCTTCGTTTCTGTGCGAGGGCTTTCTCTAGTTGCGGCAAGTGGGGACCACTCTTCATCGCGGTGCGCGGGCCTCTCACCATCGCGGCCTCTCTTGTTGCGGAGCACAGGCTCCAGACGCGCAGGCTCAGTAATTGTGGCTCACGGGCCCAGTTGCTCCGTGGCATGTGGGATCTTCCCAGACCAGGGCTCGAACCCGTGTCCCCTGCATTGGCAGGCAGATTCTCAACCACTGCGCCACCAGGGAAGCCCCTACAGGTTGTTCATTTTTATGCATACTTTGTTGAGTCCTTTTTTAATCAAGAAAGAGTTTTTCTTTGATAAAAATACTTCTGTGTTTATTGAGATGATTGTGTTTTTGTCATTATTCTATTAACATAACGGATTACATTAATTATTTTCAGATGTGAAACACAACTTTCATTCCTGGGATTAATCTCACTTTATTGTGGTGTACAATACTTTTTACATGTTGATAGATTCCATTTGCTTGTCTTTTGTTGAAGATGTTTTGCATCTATATTAGCAAGAGATATATGTCTGTAGTTTTTGTGTGTGTGTGATAACTTTATTTTTTATTTCTTCAAATTTTTTATTTTTATTTTTTATTTATTTTTTTAACATCTTCATTGGAGTATAATTGCTTTACAATGGTGTGTTAGCTTCTGCTCTATAACGAAATGAATCAGCTATATGTATACATATATCCCCATATCTCCACCCTCTTACATCTCCTTCCCACCCTCCCTATCCCACCCCTCTAGGTGGACACAAAACACCGAGCTGATCTCCCTGTGCGATGCGGCTGCTTCCCACTAGCTATCTATTTTGCATTTGGTAGTGTATACGTGTCCATGCCACTCTCTCACTTCATCCCAGCTTACCCTTCCCCCTCCCCATGTCCTCAAGTCCATTCTCTACATCTGCATCTTTATTCCTGTCCTGACCCTAGGTTCATCAGAACCATTTTTTTTTTCTTAGATTCCCTATATATGTATTAGCATACAGTATTTGTTTTTCTCGTTCTGACTTACTTCACTCTGTATGACAGACTCTAGGTCCATCCACCTCACTACAAATAACTCAATTTTGTTTCTTTGTATGGCTGCGTAATATTCTATTGTATATATGTGCCACATCTTCTTTATCTAATCATCTGTCGTTGGACACTTAGGTTGCTTCCATGTCCTGGCTACTGTAAATAGTGCTGCACTGAACATTGTGGTACATGACTCTTTTTGAATTACAGTTTTCTCAGGGTATATGCCCAGTAGTGGGATTGCTGTGTCATATGGTAGTTCTATTTTTAGTTTTTTAAGAAACTGCCATACTGTTCTCCATAGTGGCTGTATCAATTTACATTCCCACCAACAGTGCAAGAGGGTTCCCTTTTCTCCACACCCTCTCCAGCATTTGTTGTTTGTAGATTTTTTGATGACGGCCATTCTGACCGGTGTGAGGTGATACCTGATTGTAGTTTTGAGTTGCATTTCTCTAATGATTACTGATATTGAGCCTCTTTTCATGTGTGTTGGCATTCTATATATCTTTCTTGGAGAAAAGTCTGTTTAGGTCTTCTGCCCATTTTTAGAATGGGCTGTTTGTTTTTTTGATATTGAGCTGCATGAGCTGCTTGTGTATTTTGGAGGTTAATCCTTTGTCAGTTGCTTTGTTTATAAATATTTTCTCCCATTCTGAGGGTTGTCTTTTCGTCTTTTTTTATGGTTTCCTTTGCTGTGCAAAAGCTTTTAAGTTTCATTAGGTCCCATTTCTTTATTTTTGTTTTTATTTCCATTTCTCTAGGGGATGGGTCAAAAAGGATCTTGCTATGATTTATGTCAAAGAGTGTTCTTCCTATGTTTTCCTCTAAGAGTTTTATAGTGTCTGGTCTTACATTTAGGTCTCTAATCTATTTTGAGATTATTTTTGTGTATGGTGTTAGGGAGTTTTCTAATTTCATTCTTTTACATGTAGCTGTCCAGTTTTCCCAACACCACTTATTGAAGAGGCTGTCTTTTCTCCATTGTATATTCTTGCCTCCTTTATCACATATAAGGTGACCACATGTGTGTGGGTTTATCTCCGGGCTTTCTATCCTGTTCCATTGATCTATAATTCTGTTTTTGTGCGAGTACCATACTGTCTTGATTGCTGTAGCTTTGTAGTATAGCCTGAAGTCCAGGAGCCTTATTCCTCCAGCTCCGTTTTTCTTTCTCAAGATTGCTTTGGCTATCTGGGGTCTTTTGTGTTTCCATACAAATTGTGAAATTTTTTGTTCTAGTTCTGAGAAAAATGCCATTGGTAGTTTGATAGGGATTGCATTGAATCTGTAGATTGCTTTGGGTAGTAGAGTCATTTTCACAATGTTGATTCTTCCAATCCAAGAACATGGTATATCTCTCGATCTGTTTGTATAATCTTTAATTACTTTCATCAGTGTCTTATAGTTTTCTGCATACAGGTCTTTTGTCTCCTTAAGTGGGTTCATTTCTAAGTATTTTATTCTTTTTGTTGCAGTGGTAAATGGGAGTGTTTCCTTAATTTCTCTTTCAGATTTTTCATCATTAGTGTATAGGAATGCAAGAGATTTCAGTGCATTAATTTTGTATCCTGCTACTTTACCAAATTCATTGATTAGCTCTAGCAGTTTTCTGGTAGCATCTTTAGGATTCTCTATGTGTAGTATCATGTCATCTGCAAACACTGACTGTTTTACTTCTTCTTTTCTGACTTGGATTCCTTTTATTTCTTTTTCTTCTCTGATTGCTGTGGCTAAAACTTCCAAAACTATGTTGAATAATAGTGCCGAGAGTGGGCAACCTTGTCTTGTTCCTGATCTTATTGGAAATGGTTTCAGTTTTTCACCATTGAGAATGATGTTGGCTATGGGTTTGTCATATATGGCCTTTATTATGTTGAGGTAAGTTCCCTATATGCCTACTTTCTGGAGGGTTTTTATCATAAATAGGTGTTGACTTTTGTCAAAAGTTTTTTCTGCATCTATTGAGATGATCATATGGTTTTTCTCCTTCACTTTTTTAATATGGTTTATCACATTGCTTGTTTTGCGTATATTGAAGAACCCTTGCATTCCTGGGATAAACCCCACTTGATCATGGTGTATGATCCTTTTAATGTGCTGTTGGATTCTGTTTGCTAGTATTTTGTTGAGGATATTTGCATCTATGATCATCAGTGATATTGGCCTGTAGTTTTCTCTTTTTTTGACATCTTTGTCTGGTTTTGGTATCAGGGTGATGGTGGCCTCGTAGAATGAGTTTGGGAGTGTTCCCCCCTCTGCTATATTTTGGAAGAGTATGAGAAGGATAGGTGTTAGCTCTTCTCTAAATGTTTGATAGAATTCGCCTGTGAAGCCATCTGGTCCTGGGCTTTTGTTTGTTGGAAGATTTTAAATCACGGTTTCAATTTCAGTGCTTGTGATTGGTCTGTTTATATTTTCTGTTTCTTCCTGGTTCAGTCTCAGAAGGTTGTGCTTTTCTAAAAATTTGTCCGTATCTTCCAGTTTGTCCATTTTATTGGCATATAGTTGCTTGTAGTAATCTCTCATGATCCTTTGTATTTCTGCAGTGTCACTTGCTACTTCTCCTTTTTCGTTTCTAATTCTATTGATTTGAGTCTTCTCACTTATTTTCTTAATGAGTCTGGCTAATGGTTTATCAATTTTGTTTATCTTCTCAAAGAACCAGCTTTTAGTTTTACTGACCTTTGCTATTGTTTCCTTCATTTCTTTTTCATTGATTTCTGATCTGATCTTTATGATTTCTCTCCTTCTGCTAACTTTGGGGTTTTTTGTTCTTCTTTCTCTAATTGCTTTAGGTGTAAGGTTAGGTTGTTTATTTGAGATGTTTCTTCACAGGGGACTGGTGCCTGTGTTCTGGTGGGTGACGCTGGATCTGGTCTTTCTGATGGGCAGGACCAAGTCCGATGGTGTGTTTTGGGGTGTCTGTGACCTTATTATGATTTGAGGCAGCCTCTCTGCTAATGGGTGGGGCTGTGTTCCTGTCTTGCTAGTTGTTTGGCATAGGGTGTCCAGCACTAGCTTGCTGGTTGTTCAGTGGAGCTGGGTCTTAACGTTGAGGAGATCTCTGAGAGAGCTTTCGCCATTTGGTATTATGTGGAGCCGGGAGGTCTCTGGTGGACCAATGTCCTGAACTTGGCTCACCCACCTCAGAGGCTCAGGCCTGACACCCAGCTGGAACACCAAGACCCTGTCAGCCACACGATTCCAAATTCGGGAACTCCACACTCCAGAGGCCCTCCTTTTGACATGCTGCCTCTCCCCTTCTGCGCAGGTCTTGTGTGTGTGATATAATTGCCTGATTTATATATCAGGATAATATTGGGCTCATAAAGTGAATTATAAAATGTTCCCATTCTTATATATTTTGGTTAAGTTTGTAAAGAATTGGTATTAATTCTTCTTTAAATGTTTGGTAGAATTCATCAGTGAAGCCACTTGATACGGGGCTTTCCTTTGTGGAAAGTATTTTGATTACTAATTCAACCTCTTTACTTGTTATGCTTGTTTAGTTGTTATACTTTACTTGTTATTCAGAGTTTCTATTTCTTCTTGAGTCTGTTTTAATAATATGCTTCTTGTGGGAATCTGTCTGTTTCAACTAATTTATCTAATTTTTGGTCTACAGTTGTTTATAGTATTCCTTATAGTCTTTTTTTTATTTGATTGTTTCTGCAAGGTCTACACTGATGTTTTCTATTTCATTCCTGATTTTAGTATGTTGAGTCCTCTCCCTTATTTTCTTGTTCAGTCTAGCTAAAGATTTGTCAATTTCATTAATTATTTTGAAGGACCAACTTCTGGTTATTGATTTTATCTATTAATTTCTGTTTTGTATTTCATTTATTTCTGCTCCAATCTTTATTATTTCCTTCCTTCTGTTTTCTTTCGGTTTATTGTGCTCTTTTTCCAGTGTCTTAAGGTGGAAATTTAGGTTATTGATTTGACTTCTTTTATATATATACATATAGGCATTTACAGCTCTAAAATTTTTTCAAAGCTCTGTTTTGGCTTCATTCCATAGGTTTGGTATGTTGTGTCTTTGTTGTCATTTATCTCACAGTATTTTCCAACTTCCCTTATGATTTGAGTAGAGCTATTCCAACTTTCATATGATTGCTGTTAGAATGATGTCTCCTCTACCCATTTACTTTCAATCTATTTGTATCTTTGAATCAAAAATGTGTCTTCTGTAGACAGCATATAGTTGGACCTTCTAACAGGTCTGTAAACACATGAAGTATTGCATTAGGCTTTTTATATTATCTACCAGGTATTTTTATGAATATCTAAATGGTCTTCCAAATCAGTAAATCTGACCCATCAGACATGTGTATGTTGGAGGGTAGGAAGGGAAAGGAGCATGAGAGAGAGGGAAGTCATGGATAACTGCAAAGCTGTTGGCATAATCAGTTGAGTGGGTGAATGTGGCATTTACTGGAACTGGAACACTGAAGACAAGGAACATCATATTGGGAGAGGAGAGATCTGTCCAGAAGCTATTCAGATGGTTTTGAGGATTTAATGTGATAATGCATGCCAGGGGGCCTAATAAACGTAGGGCACAATACAATTATTGATGATAACAATGTTGATGACGTTGGTGATGATAACTACCTAGCAGTCATGGGATTCCAATTGAAAAATATTCTGGAACCACTTCTTTTGCTCTCAGCTCCATATAAATGTTTCTAGCTGTCTAGCCTATGTTTTGGCCCTAAATATAAATGTTAATGTTAATCCTCTTATACTCCCTGGCATCTCAATCTTCAGCTCTCTCTAATTTCACTGGGATAAACATAGCCAAGTATTTTCTTCCAAAATACATCTACAGCACATCCAAGGGTTTTCCTACAGACAAATTCCCAGGACATGAAGCGAAAACTAAAAAATGTAGTATAAACAAAGCAACTCTATTTACAAAAATCCAACTTAAGATTGAACAGAGGAAGAGTGAGTCAGCACCGCTCACCACCAACAGATGTTGTTAGAGGTCATTGTGGTTGTTTTTTAATCTCTGTCAGTTTTTTTTTAAACCTTAGTGTGCGTAAGAGTCACCTGGTAAGCTTCCTAGGACCCGCAGAGAATCTGATTCAATGCCTGGAATAAATCATAGGTAATTGCACTTTTAACATAATCGTTAAATGATGATGATGAGATGGTGTTGCCCATGGATCACAGTGAGAGAAACTGTCCATCATTTTGGTCATTAGTATCAAGCACGCCTGTTGTGTCTCTGCTTACTTCGGAAGATTACAACTGTCAGTAAGATTAACAAACCGTTATACCTAATGCTGCAGCTGTGTGAGGAAACCCCCCTTCCCTGAATATTTGTAGATCTCAGACTCTTCCTGCTGTTATTGCTTCTACTGAACACTCTGGGCTTCTCTTGATGCTAGTACAGCTGTTTTCCAGAGAAAATAACTGAGGAATGTTTCTAATGAGACAAATCTGATGAACAGTTATTTTGAAAACATTTCAGAAGCTGTTTACCAGGGGAGTTGCACAGATTTAAGTTTGAATTTATGGAATGTGTTCAGGGGAGTGGGTGTCACAGCCAATTATTATATAATTGCTTAAGATTTCCTGCTGTGTCATTCAGCTGTGCCCTCCCTGTAGAAGGCTCTTAGAGGGAAGAATAAAGTGTTGTCACAACCTCAGTTCCCCCTTGTCTTATGTCTTATTGGTGGATCTATCAGGGTCATAGATAGTAGAGTTACAAAATCGGAGTTATGTGAGGGGGAACACATTTGTTTTGGGGGATTGCAAGCCTTAGACATGGCCTAACAGAATATGTATTTAACCTGTGATGTGGCATCCCCCCAGTCAGCAGAAATGAAAGTAGACACAACTTTTTAAAAGTGGAAAGTAATTTTAAAAACTATCAATTTATGATCAAATGGATATTGCAAATAGCCTTTCATAATTTAACCTGCTTTTTATTTAATTTTTAAATGCTTCTTGAAAATTGATTTTTGCCACAGCTTCCTTGGTGCCATGGTGCACAGCTAATCCAAGTAGAGTTCTGGAGGGAAATGTTCTTACTGCACCAGAGTAATATGATTCTCACCATCTTATTTTCAATGGAAAAGTAGGAATCCCTACAGCCATGAGAAAGCATCTGCAGTCATTTCAAGAATGCCGGGAAAGTAGCTAATAACTCTTTTTTCAGCTTTATTGAACTATAATTGACAAAGGAAATTGTACAAAATTGCAAGATATTTAAAGTCGACAATGTGATGATTTGATATACGTATACATTGTGTGTACACGCCATACGTATACATTCCTTTCAGAGAAAGTTTCTTAAGCTCAAAGGGCCTGTCTTGTTTATTACTGTTTTAGTACCCTGATACATAGTGGATACTCAATAAACAATTGATGAATGAATTAAATTCCCTAATTATTAGATTATTTTGATTACTTTTCTCTACCAAAATATTTCTGTGTGTTTACCGTTCATCTTATCCTTTGAATACTTCTGCTATTATTCCCAGTGCTCAGAATATATCAACAAAAGAAGCAGGCACAGATTCTAGTTCTCTTAGGGATCACTTCTAGCCAGGGAGAAGATGAGTTTAGATGGAGAGAAAAACAATAAATATAATAAATAGCAAAATCATGTTATCCTAGAAAATGATCAATGTTTTGAATGAAGAAAAAGAAGGAAGCATAGCTGGCTGAAGAGTACCATGCTGTGGAGGAGTGAGGAAGGTCTCATTTTAATAAAGTATTAGCTTAGAAAGTTTTTTAAAAGACGAAATTTAAGCAATTTGAAGGAGATGGAGAAATTAGCCATGAATTATGTGAGGGAAGGGCATTCCAGGAAGAGGAATTAGCTTGTCAGAGGCTAAAGTGGAAGGGACCTGGTGTTTCAGGAACAGTCAGGAGGTCAGTGAGGCTGAAGCAGGGAGAGGTAGGGAACAGTAAGAGTATGGGGGTGTTATGTAGGGTCTTGTAGACTTGGGTTTTTTTCTCAAACCCCCCAGAGCGCTGTATTTTTGAGTTATCACTGTGACTGCTCTGTTGAGAGTAGATTATAAGAGGGCAAGGGTAAAACAGGGTGACCAACTCCATATTCTGGGTGAGATGTGATGGGGGACTCACATCCAGGTGGTAGCAGTGGAACTGGTCGGAAGTAGTTGGTGTCTTTACCTTTGGCTGTGATGGAGTAGGTTTTATACAGACTAACTAGCCTGCCTAGAACAGTATATAAAGGGGATAAAATTAAAATAACAGCAACAACAACCTTCTGAAGGCACTTCTGTTTTCTAGAACAGCCAAGGTGTCTACAACTTGAGTGGCCAAGATGCTCAGAGAAGGGACATGGCATTGAGGTGAGCCACTTCTCTCATCTGGGTATCTGCCAATTTCTAAGGCCACGAAACTGAGAGGATTAGCTGAAAGCAGTGGCAGAGAATGACAGGAGTTTCACAGATGTGGGGAGACAGATGTTGAAATTTAGAGGTACCAAGGCAGCCCGGATTTGAGAAGAGGAGAGCCCGGAGGAAAGGTTGTCATGGAGGCATTGGAACTGGCTGATTCTTAACCTACACAGGGGTGAGGGGAGTGGGGAGCTTGAGAGGCCAAGAATTCAAGCAAAACTGCACTGACAGTTCTAGACAAATGCAAGCAGGTGATTAAGCATTAGGCTGGGAATACAGACACTGAGCTTCAGGACAAGACAAACAGGGGGTGCAAACACTGTGAGCTTTCACATAAGATCCCCAAAGTACTATTTTCTAGGGGAAAGGGAAAATCAGAAATAGATTATCCTTCATTAAGACAGAAACCCAGTTTGAAACATCACCATCCTGAATGAATCAAGTGTATCTATTCCTATTCTAGCTATCCTCCAGATAAAAGGAAATAATCCTAGATGAAGGTAATATATGTCCTGTCTCTATAACATTTATACACAATATCCTCCATTCAGTAATTTATTCTCAAGCTTTTAGGAGATAGAACCAGTTGGACAAAACGCAAGAGAAAAAAATAGAAACCAGCAGCAGCTCCACAGGTGATGAAGAATTATCGGACTAATATGTTCAAGGAAAGAAATGACAGGATGGAAGTTTTTATTGGATAATGGAAATCTATTAAATAGAATCAAATGGAAATTTTGAAGCCATAATATAAAATAACTGAAATCAGCTGCTCAACAAACAGTTTCAACAGCTGGTCAGACACAGGAGAGTGGGTTAATAAGCTGGAGGAGAGATCTGTAGAAAATACCTTATTTTGAAATACTGAAAGAAACTTTTAAAAATGAAAGAAAAGCAGTATAGAAGATAGAAAAAAGGCTTTGTGAAAGATCTCAAACGTGTATAATTGTAGTTCCAGACAGAGGCGAGAAAGTATGAAATAGAAGCAGTATTTGAGGACACAATAGCTGAGAATTTTCAAAACTGACAAAAGACTCAAGTCAAAGATTAAAAAAAAAAAACTATGACCACAAGCAAATTAAATTAAAAAGAAAAAAACATCCATCTGCACATTAGCAGCATAGTAAAACGGCTAAAAGGCAAAAAGGAAAATGTTCAAAGCATCTAAGGGAAAATAGACACATTTCCTTAAAAGGACCAACACCAGTACGGAGAGCTGATTCTCCATAGAAATTATCTGAGCGTGAAGAAAACGGAGTGACAACTTCAATATGCTGGAAAGAAAGAACTGCCGACCCAGAACACTTCATTAGCAAAGACAATCCTTTGCAAATAAAGACCTTCAGACACACAGAAGCTGTGAGAAATTATTAGCAGCAAACCTACAAGAAAAAAAATAATCAGGGAGTTCTTCAAGCAATAGGAAAATGATGGAAACATGGAAGTACTGAAAGGTAGGAGGAACAGTGAAAAAAGTGAATATATAGGTAAAGTTAAATGACAATTTCTGTTTCTAACATTAAGAGTTATGTCATTTGCTTGAAAATACATGTAGAATTAAAGTACATGACGTTAATCAGGAATTCAACCTTGTATTAATGAAGAAGTAATAAAAAGTACTTATTATTTAGAGTAGTCCTAATCAGTGTAGGATTTATTTTGAAATCTATAGGGATAGATAAGCCTATAGAGAGGAAAAATGGAATAAAAAACAGAATCATAAATATTTGATTAACTTAATAAAGGGATAAAATAATCAGAGAGGACATACAGTAAATAGTTTATACATATAATGTCAACTATGTCAGTAAATGCTCCAATTAAAAGGCAAGGCTTCAAGATTTTTAAAAATCCCAAATATATGCTGTTTCCAAGAGATATGGTTTAGATATAAGGGCACAGAAATGTTAAAATAAAAGAATGTAAATGATATAATATGTAAAGTATAACCAAAACAAGCTGTCATCCCTTTACTAATAGACAAAGCAGACTTCAAGGCGAGAAGCATTGCTAGAAACAGATATTTCATAATGATAAAACAGCCAGTCTACTACATAGATAAATTCTAAAATTGTCTGTAGCTAATAAAATAAAAATATATGAAGTGAAAACAAAGTACTGAAAAGAGGAATAGTCAAGTCCACAATCAGTGAGAGTCTTTAACACTCTGCTCTTAATGGCTGGTGGAGCAGACAAAAAAATCATACACAGAATATTTAAATTGCATTCATAGCAAATTAGACCTAACTGATATATCTAGAACACTGCACTCCACTTTTTAAATGCATTTGGGATGTTTAGTGAAATTGTCCGTTTTCTGGGCCTTGAAGCAAGTCTCACCAAATTTCAAACAACTGAGATCATTCAGAGTGTGTCTCTGATACAGTGGAATTAAGCCACCCAGAAATAACAAACATTTTTAGAAAATACTAAATGAAACATAAATATAATCCAGTGCTATATGAAAATGACAATGTGTCATGACAACATTGAACAATTTTAAGAACGAAGTAGGAAATAATAATCCCAGTAATGAAGACAGAACTGGAAGCGGCACAAAAGGCAGAATCTGTCTAGCACGCGTGACGCTTTCTCCTCCTTCCTGCCAAGCGTCCTGTACACAGGGCTGCATATTTGTACAGAGGCACCATGGAGGTGGCTCTGGGAAGCCTCCAGGGAAAACAAAATAACACAGGTTACTCTTAAAGCATAAAGGCAGCAAACAAGCTGAGGGACACAGAGGAATTCAGTTAATATTGTTCCTGTGAGTCCTTGTTAGTGAAGCTGAGGGTGAGCTGCTGGAGGCTTCAGGCCCCCAAGAAAACAATTAAGCAAGTGCCCTGCACAACAGGGCTGAAGGTGAGCAATACGTACATGGTCTGTAGAGCTAACAGACAAAGAGAGATTTAGGAAAAGAATGTAAATGTTATCCTGAGAATGTAGAAAGTGTACAACAAAGATTAGGAGGGGCAGATACTGAGAGGTAGAATGTGCTGATTGCTTCACCTCCAGTGGCTGAGAGACAAAGATGCCCTAGCACATAATGCTGAAAATTCAAGTCAGAGAAGTACAAGGAAAGATGCTAAAGGAGCTAATACTTTGTCTGAAATTGGGTGCTAGAGAAGAGGAAGCAGAGGGGGAAAATAAGAAATCAGATAATTTTACAAGCTATCATAGTTCAGAAAATAAAAGAAAACAAAGCCATAAACTAAAGTTATTGCGTGTAGTTCTAATAATAATGGTTACCCCCCGCCCCCCAGAACAAAAATACAGCCTATCCTGGATTTCAGGACTTCATAAAAACAAACAGAGAAAGGAGATCACATTGTGCATAAAAGTTATAAATCTGAGACCAAAACATACCGGTCATGACAATAATATAAACTGGCTAAATGAGCTGCATTCACACGTCAAAGAAAAAATAATTTCTAATTGGAACGTTTCATGCCCAAGAAACACACCTAAATCAAGGTGATGAGAATAGGCAGAGGTACACAAGATGAATGCCAATAAAAAGAAAGCAGAGGCTTTCAGCTTCTGGTCCAACACGTAAGGAGCTTAGGAGTTGTCACTCTGTCCTAACAACAAGTAAAAAGCTGAACAAATTGAAAAATCAATAATTCTTCTTAGATCTGTCAGAGAAGTGAGGGCACAGGGCAAATGACTACCCCAGAAATGGACAGACTGGTAGATGTTGAGAATCATAACTTACAGGAGTAGAAACTCATGAGCAGAAACCTCCCAGGGAACCAGTGTTGAGGTAGGAAACCCTGAACTGTATTGAGGATTACTGTAAGTCCAGTGCAGACAAGTCTAAGACTTGAAATACCCAGAGGGAGTCAGTCTTGGGGTGGCGGCACCTTTGTGAGCTTTACCTCTAGGAGGCCAACCATGTTCTCGCAGTAAATATCAGAGAAAATACCCCCATGATTCCTGCAAGGGAAGGGGGCAAGGAACCATTCTTAAATATGCCAGCGTACTTGTTCTTTTTTTTTTTTAATTGAGGTATAGTTGATTTACAATGTTGTCTTAGTTTCAGGTGCACAGCACAGTGATTCAGTTATACATGTATGTATGTATGTATGTATATATATATGTGTGTGTTCTTTTTCGGATTCTTATCCCTTATAGGTTTTTAAAAACTATTGAGTAGAGTTCCCTGTGCTATACAGTAGGTCCTTGTTGGCTCTCTATTTTAGACATAGTAGTGTGTCAGAGTACTTGTTCCTATCAAGGCCTGCCCTCAAGAGAAACTAGTCACCCAGCATCTAACCTTTTTTTTTAATTGGAGCCTAGCTGACCTGGGGAAAGGGGAATACCCATTTGGGGAAGGTACGTATTCCCCTGCAGCCCTCTCTAGCTATCCTGCCCCACATAAGTGAGGGGGGGACTGAGAAGCAGCAGTGAGGGTCACATTCTGGGGCGCAGGCTCCCCAAAAGACAGGGGCCTCATCTTAAGACTGTAGAGTGCACCCCCTTCCTGCACACCTCACCACTGCATCACTAAAGGCCAGTGTACTGCAGTTCCTTCTACCCAGAACTTCCGTGTCCAACTTCCAACAAAAAATTAAAAGCATTCTAAAAGGGAAAAATGTAACTTGAAGAGACTGAACAAGGCTCAGAACCAGTGAGATATAGCAGGAATTTTTTAAACTATGATTAATTTGCTGACAGCTTTAATGGGAAAAGTAGGCAACATGCAAAAAAAATGACTAGTGTAAGCAGAGAGATGGAAAGTCTAAGAAAATTCAAATAATAGAGGTCAAAAACACTAACAGAAGTGAAGAGTTCTTTTGATGGCTCATTAGTAGACTGGACACCGCTGAAGGAAAAAAAAAAAATCTCTGAGTTTGAGGATATGACAATAGAAACATCCAAAACTGAAAAGCAAAGAGAAAAAAAAATGACCGAAGAAAACAAAACAAAACAGAACCGAGATTTTCCAAGAACAGTGAGACAACTACAAAAGGTGTAACATATGCCTAATGGGAATACTAGAAGGAGAAGAAAGAAAAAACAAGAAGCAATATTTGAAGCAGTAATGACTGAAAATTTCCTCAGTTAATGTCAGACATTAAAGCACAGATGCAGGAAGTTCAGACACCAAGCAGGATAAATTTTCAAAAACCTACCCTAGGCATATCATATTCAAACTTCAGAAAATCAAAGATAGAGGAAAAACTTTAACAGGCGTCAGAGGAAAAATACATATTACCTGTGGAGGAGCAAGGGTAAGAATTAGATCTGACTTTTCCTCAGAAAAGAGGAAGGAAGGAAAGAGTGGAATGAAATTTTCAAAACATTGAGAGGAACCAACACTTTGAAACCAACCAACCTAGAAGTCCGTACCCTGAAAAATTATCCTTCAAAAGTGAAGGAGAAACAAACACTTTCTCAGACAAACTATGAAAGAATTTTTTGCCCAGTAGATCTGACTTGCAAAGAATGCTATAAGAATTTCTTCAGAGAAAAAGGAAAATGACATAGCCAGAAACTTAGATCTACATGAAGAAATGAAGAGTATTGAAGAATGCATAAGTGAAGATAAAATAAAAACATTTATATATTTATTTATTATTTATTTATAGTTTATTCTTAATCCAACAGATAATAGTTTGTTCAAGATAATAAAGCAAAATGTATTCCATTATGTATGCTTATTATATGTATACATATATTTATGTATCAGTGAAATGACAGCAATGATACAAGGGGTGGGAAGCAGGAATTACGATTTTTTTATTACAACGTACTTTCTTGCACTACATGTGAGGTGGTCTAGCGTTATTTGAAAGCGGATGTGGATTAGCTGTAAATGCATATTGCAAGCTCTAGAACAACTACTAAAACAAGTAAAAAGAGAAGTTTGTTGATATGCTAAGAGAAGAGAGAAAATAGAATCATAATAAAATGCTCAGTTAAAACCACAAATGGCAGCGAAAGAGGGGAATGAACAACAAGATCAATGAATAGAAAACAGTAATGAATATGGTAGATATTAATCAACCCTCAGCAACACAGTGGAGCAAAAACAGAATAACCTCAGAAAGGGCAGAAAGAACAGTTGTGTTTTGCCTTCTCATCTCATCCCGCAGGCTGGTCTGCTCTGCACCAAAGGGAACTCCGGGGCCCTGGAAAGTTCCCCTCATGGGGAAAAGGAGAGCAGGGTGACCAACCAGCTTCCCACATTTGGGGGGCACTACTGTTTTGGTTTTACCCGCCCCCCATCCCCAGAGGCGGGCATAGCTGAGACATCTGGAGATGCCTAGCAGTAAGGAAGGACAGGTGCCACCTACCTCAGCCATGTACTGGGAGAGACCGTGGTTCCCGGTGGCTTGCTCTGCAGACGACCCCAGACCCCCATAGTCCTTTCAGATGCTGCAAACTCCCTGCAGCTTTCTTCACTGATGACCCCATTGTGGACTCCAGTGGATGGTCCCACAGAGGACCCCACTGCTTCCACCACTGGGGACACCCAACAGCCAGAGCAGCAGCTGCAAACCTGCTGCCGTGTTCACTGCTGATGGCCCCAGAGGTTTCTGTGTTCAGACTCTCACTGTCTTGAGTCTCTCCTCACCTCAGCACAGAAGCTCCAGGCCCCAGGGTCCAGTGTGGCCCCTGCACCCTCGTGCTGCCAGCTCAGGGCCTGCAGCTGCTCGGGCTTACACAGTCGACCCCAGCATGTGTACATGCCCAGAGCTGGCCCCTGTGGCCACATGAATGCACACCAACAGCCCCTGCAGTGCAGGTGCACGCTGCCAGCTCGTGTGCCCACAGTTGGCCCTGGCCCTTGCCGCTTGCCCAGCCCTCACCACTGCATGAGTGCGGGCAGCCAGCCTCCGCCACCACTTAGGCGTTTGCAGCTGACCCCCCAGTCAAGTGTGTGCACACCACCAGCTCCTCCCGCCACCTCCGCCTGATCAGTCCCTCGCTGCTGATGCCCCGACCGCCACCGAGGACCCCCCAAAGCGCTCACCACCAAGGCCCACGCAGCTGCCAATGTCAGGAACCCCAGAACCCCCGGGCCACAGCTGCTACATGTGCCCACACCACCAGACCCAGTGTGCCCACACCTGCCCGCGAAGGCATTTCCCTTATGAAGTCAGTTCTTAATGTCTGGAAGACGTGACTGCTTCTTCAAGTGCACAGACACCGACCAACTCAGAGCTACAGGGATCATGAAGAATCAGGGAAACGTGACACCACTGAAGGAACACAGTAAACCTCCAGTAACTGACCCCAAAGAAGTGCAGATCTATAAACTGCCTAACAGAGAATTAAACATTAAGTGTTCTAAAGAAACTCAGCGAGCCATGAGAGAACACAGATAAACAATTTAATAAAATCAAGAAAACAATACAAGAACAAGAAATGAGAAATTCTTCTCAAGAAATGAGAAGTTCAGCAAAGTGATAGAAAAAAATATATATAAAAGAACTAAACAGAAAATGTGGAGCTGAAGATACAGTAAGTAAAGTAAAAAATGAAATAGAGAACTTCAACAGCAAAGGCAATCAAGCAGAAGAAAGAATCCTCAAACTTGAAGGCGTCATTTGAATTTATCTGGTTAGAGGAGGAAAAAGAAATGACATAAATGAAGAAAGCCTATGAGACTTAAGGGAAACCATCAAAAGAAACAATATTCACATTATGGGAATCCCAGAGAGAAAAGAGAGGTAAAACAGCACAGAAAGCTTATTTAAACAAACAAGGGATGAAAAATTTTGAAATATAAGGAGAGATATAGACATCCAGCATCATGAAGCTCAAAACTCCCAATCAGGTTTAACTCAAAGAAGACTTATCCAACTAACACACCATTGTAAAGCAATTATACTCCAAAAAAGATGTTAAAATAAATAAATAAATAAATAAATAAAGAAGACTTATCCAAGACATATTATAATACAACTGTCAAAAATCAAAGACAAAGAGAAAATCTTGAAAGAAGCAACAGAAATAAGTTTGTCACATACAACAGAATGCCCATAAGGCTATAAGCAGATTTCTCAGCAGAAACTTTGCAGGCTCAGAAGGAGTGAGATGATATATTCAAAGTACTGAAAAAAAACAAAAAAACCCCGAAAACCTGGCAACCAAGAATACTTTGCCCTGCAAAGTTAGCCTTCAGCATTGAAGAACATGTAAAGACATTCCCAAACAAAAGCTGGAGTTCATCACCACTACCACTGCCTTACAAGAAATGCTAAGCAGTTCTTCACTGAAAAGAAAGGATGCCAACTAGTAAAATGAAATGATATGAAAGTATAAAACTCACTGGTAAAGACAAATATCTAGTCAAATTCAGAATACTCAAAAATTGTAATGGTAGTATGGAAATCACTAATAACTCTAGCGTAAAGATTAAAAGCAAAAGAATTTAAAATAATGATAACTACAATAATTTGTTACTGGATACACAATATAAAAAGACGTAAATTGTGACATCAAAACCATAAATTGGGAGGAGATAAAAGTATTGAGCTTTTATATGCAAACAAAGTTAAGTTGCTTTCCCCTTAAAATACACTATTAAAAGATTATGTTTTATGTAAGCCTCATGGTATATACACTGAGAACTATAAAACATTTATAAAAGAAATCAAAGAA
This sequence comes from Balaenoptera physalus, assembly GCF_965194825.1. Classification (NCBI taxonomy): domain Eukaryota; kingdom Metazoa; phylum Chordata; class Mammalia; order Artiodactyla; family Balaenopteridae; genus Balaenoptera; species Balaenoptera physalus. The sequence goes on along the minus strand of NC_138899.1, from coordinate 79,653,364 downwards.
TTCACAAATAAATGGAATGACATTTCTTGTTTATAGATTGGAAGAGTTAATATTATTAAAATGTCCATGGTACACAAGGTGATACACTGATTTAATGCAATAGGGGTAGAGATCAAAATCCCAATGGCATTTTTCACAGAAATAGAACAAAAATTCTTAAATGTATATGGAAATACAAAAGAATGCAAAAGCTAAAGCAATCTTGAACAAGAAGAGCAAAGCTGGAGGGATCGCGATTCTAGATTTCCAACTACAGTCATCGCTCAGTATCCCTGGGGGATTGGTTCCTCTCCATGGATACCAACATCCACAGACGCTCAAGTCCCGTATATAAAATGGCATAGTATTTGCATACATCCTCCTGTATACTTTAAATCATCTCTAGATTATTTATAATACCTAATATAATGTAAATAGTTGTAAATACAATGTAAATGCTATGTAAATAGTTGCCAGAGTGTGGTAAATTCAAGTTTTGCTTTTTAAACTTTCTGAACTTTTTTAAAAAATATTTTTGATCCCTGGTTAGTTGAATCCCTGGATGTGGAACCACGGATTCAGAGGGCCAACTATATACAAAGATATAGTAATCAAAACAGTATGGTACTGTCATAAAAACAGACACACAGAGCAATGGAACAGAAATAAGAGCCCGTAAATATACTGATGCATATATAGTCAACCAGTTTTTGAAAAGGGCACCAAGTATGTACAATGAGAAAAAGATGATCTCTTCAATAAGTGGTGTTAGAGAAACTGGATATCCACATACAAAATAATGGTATAAGTTAAAATTTCAATTCCATTATTTTGTATGTTTTATGTAACTTATACCATATACAAAAATCAACTCAAAATCGATTAGAGACTTGCATATAAGAACTGAAAGTATAAAACTCCTAGAAGAAACATAGGAAGAAAAACTTCTTAACATTCTTGGCAATATGTTTTTTTAATTGGACACCAAAAGCACAGGCAATAAAAGCAAAAATAAATAAGTGGGAGTACATTAAACTAAAAAAAATTCTGCACAGCAAAGCAAACAGTCAGCTAAATGAAAAGGCAACTTACTGAGTGGGAGAAAATATTTGCAAAGCATACATCTGATAAGGGGTTAATATCCAAAATATATAAAGAAATCAAAGAAATCAATCGCAAATAAATAAATAAATAAATAACCAACCCACCCAACTGAGAAATGGGCAAAGGACCAGAGGAGATATTTTTCCAAAGAAAATATATAAACGGCCGATAGGTATATGAAATATGCTCAACATCGCTAATGATCAGGGAAATGCAAATCAAAATAACATGAAAAATCACCTCACATCAGTTAGGATAGCTGTTATCTAAAAATCAAAAGATATGTGTTGGTGAGGACAAAAGGGTACCCTTGTGCACATTCATCAGTAGATAAACGGATAAAGGAAATGTGGTAGATATACAGTGGAATATCGTTCAGCTGTGAAGAAAGAAGAAGATCCTGCCATTAGCGACAACATGGATGGACCTTGAGGACATTAGCTTAGTGAAATAAGTCAGGCAGAGAACGACAAATACTGTATGATCTCACTTATATGTGGAATTTTAAACTACCAAACTCCTAGAAACACAGAATAGATTGGTAATTACTGGAGGTGGGGGGCGGAGGGTGGGGGAAATGTGAGAAGGTGGTCTAAAGGTACAAACTTCCAGTTATAAGACAAATAAGTCCTGGAGATGTGATGTACAGCATGAGGACTATAGTTAATAATACTGCATGTATATTTCAAAGGTGCTAAGAGAGTAGATCTTAAAAGTTCTCATCACAAGGAAAAAAAGTTTGTAACTATATGAAGTGATAGATGTTAACTAAATTTATTGTAATAATTCCTTTGCAATATATACGTATATCAAACTCATTATGTTGTACTCTTAAACTAATACAATGTTATATGTCAGTTATGCCACGATAAAACTGGAAAATAATTGGAGACAAATTTTTTTAAAAGATTATTCATTGAATCATTGTTTATAAGAGCAAAATATAGGAACTCACCACAAGTACACCAAGAAGGTTCTGGTTAAATAAATTATGGTAAACAAAGAGAAATCTCTTTTGATTATCCTGTAGAATGATCGTCATAGTGTTGAGTTAAAAAAAATCAGGTGCAGAACGGTACATAAGGTACGCTGCCATTTATGTAAAAGAAGAGGGGCAGAAGACAATAAAAGAAAATGTTAGCATATTTCTTCCATTTGTGTAAAAATTTCAAGAAGGATTAGGGTTGCCAGATAAATACAGGCCACTCAGTTAAATCGGAATGTGAGATAAACAATTTTTTTTCAGTTTATGTGTATCCCATGCAATGGTTTGAACATACTTATACTAAATAAGTATTCATTTTTTATCTGAAATTTAATTAGGAGTCCTGTGTTTTTATTTGCTAAATCTGGCAATGCCAGGGAAGATAACACGAGTGACTTGTAACAGTGTTTAGCTACAGGCTGGGGAGTCTGGAGTACTCATGGGCAAACATGAGACAGTTTGCTTTATACATTTTATACTTTGATTTTTAAGGCATGTAACCGCATTACCTATTAAAATAATATGAATAAATAAAACAAATACAAATAGAGAAAGCTAAATATTCATATAAGTGAACTACTAAAAACCATGTGTCATTAAATGAGATTTCTCTTTTATATTCTGTTTCTAGTGAAACCAGGCCACATCTGTCACCTTATAATTTGAAAATATAAATATCCACAATTCAGTGAAAGTTGAAACATTCTGTGATTTTTATATTTTCAAAGTTTCCTAACTCTCCCTAGGCTTCTAGTTGGCCCATTTCAGCGGTGGAAAAAAAAAAAAAAAGTCAAACATCTGAGGTTTGGGATAGAGGATAAAAGTGTCATGAAGTATTATTCTTGAGAAGGCAAGCTCAGCCAGGTTTTTGAAATCTTCCCAAATCTTCCCAGCCTTTTGACAGCTTCTCAGATAACGCAAATGGCCAGTCAGACATGTCTCTGCAGAAAGCACCAGGTGGGAAAAAATCAAAGGGAGAGAGTGACATGGGACTTTTTGGAGTGGCACATCCACACCTGGTCAGCTCACACACTCCCACAGAAGTACGTATGCAAATGAGCTGATGCGTAAAAGTAACCCGAGTTACAGTAAACGTAACATAATTACTCAAGTGATAGGGAAAATGAAAAAAATTAGTGATTCTGACTAGCTTTGGTCTCTCATTTTAAAAAATAATATTTTGAAATTAACATGTGTTTTTAACTTTTTGACATCAATATCTTTATTGTGTTTCTTACTTTAAAATTAATTTTCCTCTTTTTTTATAGATAGGAAGTATAACAAAATTATAATCCAAGTCTCCTTAACTGGTAAAAATATAGCTTTACTATCTATTTTTTTCTCTCAAGCAGGTTTTCGGGGTTTTTTTAGTATAAGTAAATGACTTCTTTTAGGGGTTCAAGTAATATGAATCAGAAGAGATATTTTAAGCTGAAAATTTCTGAAGCTATCATTGCTTGGCAAAATTGTAGGGCAGTCAAGGTAGGTTTTTTTTTTTTTCTTTTATTGTTTGGCATTTTGAAAGTAGAGTTTATAAAAATGTCATAGCCCTAGTTCTAATCAACTGAGAGATTCCCACCCTCCAGCTTTATGCCAGCCGGCTCATATATCCTCAGACTTTTTTGGCAAATGGTCAAATACAACACACATTATAAGCAGCTGGATTAATCTAACAGCTCTTAGTAGAACCCTTTCATCTGTTATACAGAGATAGAAGGCTGCTATTTAATTACAGTCTAATTGGAAAACACATACACATTCATTCCTAATCAGTGGGATTATGGCACAAAAATGTAACTTTGAAATTCCAAATGAAAGGTGTTATTAAAGTAAGAGCTCATAAATTTACAATTGTTTTCAGTATATATTTTTCTCTTCTTTTTAATGTTTTGTTTAATTTCATTTGAAGAAAAAACAGGAAAAACAGGCAACAGTTACCTTTCTGTATTGTTTGTTCTTTAAAAAATTTAAAGAACACAATACAGAATAGAAATTACTATAAATAAGACGCTGGAATTCTTAGTTTAGCATGCAGTGTGTTTTTTTTTTTTTTTCCTGTCTGAGATTATAATCAAAACAGTATTGGTCTTTCTTAAAATTTCACCATCTCCATCATGACGATATTTGCAATGTTTTAAATGAGAACCATATGTTCTTCTGTAACCTACTTAACAGTGGTAGCCAGATGTCTGAACAAATTATGAAGGACAGCTCTACCAGCTTCTCCTAACAGTTAAGCATATTGCTGACCAGTTACCGGTTCTCACAATCTGTCCTCACCTCAGCTGGCAGAAAGAAGAAAAAAAAGTCTACCTTTAGTAACATATATACATATGTGACCGGGACTTATTATTTTGGTCAGTGGTAAAAGGTGACAAACTTTCTGAGAAGCGAACAAAAATACCTCTTAAAATATTTATAGTGTTCAAATGAATTACAAAAACTGGTATCTTGGTTGCAATCCTACTAAAATCAGGGTGAAATTCACAAGTTTTATCATCAACTACTGCCGTAATTTCTCAGTGGACAGTCTTCTGATTCTGCAAGTTTATTTTTAAATTTTATTTATTTACTTATTTTTTAAGATCTTTATTGGAGTATAACTGCTTTACAATGGTGTGTTAGTTTCTGCTTTATAACAGTGAATCAGCTATACATATACGTACATCCCTATATCTCCTCCCTCTTGCGTCTCCCTCCCACCCTCCCTATCCCACCCCTCTAGGTGGACGCAAAGCACCGAGCTGATCTCCCTGTGCTATGCGGCTGCTTCCCACTAGCTATCTCTTTTACATTTGGTAGTGTATATATGTCCATGCCACTCTCTCACTTCGTCCCAGCTTACCCTTCCCCCTCCCCGTGTCCTCAAGTCCATTCTCTACGTCTGCATCTTTATTCCTCTCCTGCCCCTAGGTTCTTCAGAACCTTTTTTTTTCTAGATTCCATATATATGTGTCAGCATACAGTATTTGTTTTTCTCTTTCTGACTTACTTCACTCTGTATGACAGACTCTAGGTCCATCCACCTCACTACAAATAACTCAATTTCGTTTCTTTTTATGGCTGAGTAATATTCCATTGCATATATGTGCCACATCTTCTTTATCCATTCATCTGTTGATGGCCACTTAGGTTGCTTCCATGTCCTGGCTATTGTAAATAGTGCTGCAGTGAATATTGTGGTACATGTCTATTTTTGAATTATGGTTTTCTCAGGGTATATGCCCAGCAGTGGGATTGCTGGGTGGTATGGTAGTTCATGTTTTTTGTTTTTGTTTTGTACAGCAGGTCCTTATTAGCTATCCATTTTATACATATTAGTGTATACATGTCAATCCCAATCTCCCAATTCAACACACCACCCCCACCCCACTACCACTTTCCCCCCTTGGTGTCCATACGTTTGTTCTCTACATCTGTGTCTCTATTTCTGCCCTGCAAACTGGTTCATCTGTACAATTTTTCTAGGTTCCACATATATGCATTAATATACGATAGTTGTTTTTCTCTTTCTGACTTACTTCACTCTGTATGACAGTCCCTAGATCCATCCACGTCTTTACAAATGACCCAGTTTTGTTCCCTTTTATGGCTGAGTAATATTCCGTTGTATATATGTGCCACATCTTCTTTATCCATTCATCTGTCGATGGACACTTAGGTTGCTTCCATGACCTGGCTATTGTAAATAGTGCTGCAATGAACATCGTGTTACATTGGGGTACATGACGCTTTTTGAGTTATGGTTTTCTCAGCATATATGCCCAGTAGTGGGATTGTTGGGTCATATGGTAGTTCTATTTTTAGTTTTCTAAGGAACCTCCATACTGTTCTCCATAGTGGCTGTATCAATTTACATTCCCACCAACAGTGCAAGAGGGTTCCCTTTTCTACACACCCTCTCCAGCATTTATTGTTTGTAGATTTTTTGATGATGGCCATTGTGACTGCTGTGAGGTGATACATCATTATAGTTTTGATTTGCATTTCTCTAATGATTAGTGATGTTGAGCATCCTTTCACGTGTTTGTCAGCAATCTGTATATCTTCTTTGGAGAAATGTCTGTTTATGTCTTCTGCCCATTTTTGGAAAGGGTTGTTTGTTTTTCTGATATTGAGCTGCATGGGCTGCTTGTATATTTTGGAGATTAACCCTTTGTCAGTTACTTTGTAAATATTTTCTCCCATTCTGAGGGTTGTCTTTCATTTTGTTTATGTTTTCCTTTGCTGTGCAAAAGCTTTTAAGTTTCATTAGGTCCCATTTTTTTATTTTTGTTTTTATTTCCATTTCTTTAGGAGGTGGGTCAAAAAGGATCTTGCTGTGATTTATGTCATAGAGTATTCTGCCTATCTTCTCCTCTAAGAGTTTTATAGTGTCTGGCCTTACATTGAGGTCTTTAATCCATTTGGAGTTTATTTTTGTGTATGGTGTTAGGGAGTTTTCTAATTTCATTCTTTTACATGAGACTGTCCAGTTTTCCCAGCACCACTTATTGAAGGGGCTGTCTTTTCTCCATTGTATATTCTTGCCTCCTTTACCAAAAAATAAGGTGACCATATGTGTGTGGGTTTATCTCTGGGCTCTCTATCCTGTTACATTGGTCGATATTTCTATTTTTGTGCCAGTACCGTACTGTCTTGATTACTGAAGCTTTGTAGTATAGTCTGAAGTCTGGGAGCCTGATTCCTCCAGCTCCGTTTTTCTTTCTCAAGATTGCTTTGGCTATTCGGAGTCTTTCGTGTTTCCATGTAAATTGTGAAATTTTTTGTTCTAGTTCTGTGAAAAATGCCAGTGGTAGTTTGATAGGGTTTGCATTGAATCTGTAGATTGCTTTGGGTAGTAGAGTCATTTTCACAATGTTGATTCTTCCAATCCAAGAACATGGTATATCTCTCCATCTATTTGTACCATCTTTAATTTCTTTCATCAGTGTCTTATAGTTTTCTGCATACAGGTCTTTGTGTCCTTAGGTAGGTTTATTCCTAGGTATTTTATTCTTTTTGTTGCAATGGTAAATGGGAGTGTTTCCTTAATTTCTCTTTCAGATTTTTCATCATTAGTGTATAGGAATGCAAGAGATTTCAGTGCATTAATTTTGTATCCTGCTACTTTACCAAATTCATTGATTAGCTTAGTAGTTTTCTGGTAGCATCTTTAGGATTCTGTATGTATAATATTATGTCATCTGCAAACAGTGACAGCTTTACGTCTTCTTTTCTGATTTGGATTCCTTTTATTTCTTTTTCTTCTCTGATTGCTGTGGTGAAAACTTCCAAAACTATGTTGAATAATAGTGGTGAGAGTGGAAAACCTTGTCTTCTTCCTGATCATAGAGGAAATGGTTTCAGTTTTTCTCCATTGCGAATGATGTTGGCTTTAGGCTTTTCATATATCGCCTTTATTATACTGAGGTAAGTTCCCTATATGCCTGCTTTCTAGAGGGTTTCTACCACAAATGGGTGTTGAATTTTGTCAAAAGCTTTTTCTGCATCTATTGAGATGATCAAATGGTTTTTCTCCTTCATTTTGTTAATATGGTTTATCACATTGCTTGATTTGCGTATACTGAAGAATCCTTGCATTCCTGGGATAAACCCCACTTGATCATGGTGTATGATCTTTTTAATGTGCTGATGGATTCTGTTGGCTAGTACTTTGGTGAGGATTTTTGCATCTATGTTCATCAGTGATATTGGCCTGTAGTTTTCTTTCTTTGTGACACTTTGTCTGCTTTTGGCATCAGGGTGATGGTGGCCTAGTAGAATGAGTTTGGGAGTGTTCCTCCCTCTGCTATATTTTGGAAGAGTTTGAGAAGGATAAGTGTTAGCTCTTCTCTAAATGTTTGATAGAATTCGCCTGTGAAGCCATCTGGTCCTGGGTTATTGTTTGTTGGAAGATTTTAAATCACAGTCGCAATTTCAGTGCTTGTGATTGGCCTGTTTATATTTTCTATTTCTTCCTGGTTCAGTCTTGGAAGGTTGTGCTTTTCGAAGAATTTGTCCATATCTTCCAGTTTGTCCATTTTATTGGCATATAGTTGCTTGTAGTAATCTCTCATTTTCCTTTGTATTTCTGCAGTGTCACTTGTTACTTCTCCTTTTTCATTTCTAATTCTATTGGTTTGAGTCTTCTCCATTTTTTTCTTGAGGAGTCTGGCTAATGGTTTATCAATTTTGTTTATTTTCTCAAAGAACCAGCTTTTAGTTTTACTGACCTTTGCTATTGTTACCTTCATTTCTTTTTCATTGATTTCTTATCTGATCTTTATGATTTCTTTCCTTCTGCTAACTTAGGGGGTTTTTTGTTCTTCTTTCTCTAATTGCTTTAGGTGTAAGGTTAGGTTGTTTATTTGAGATGTTTCTTGAGGTAGGATTGTATTGCTATAAACTTCCCTCTTAGAACTGCTTTTGCTGCATCCCATAGGTTTTGAGTCATCGTGTTTTCCTTGTCATTTGTTTCTATGTATTTCTTTATTTCCTCTTTGATTTCTTCAGGGATCTCTTGGTTATTTAGTAGTGTATTGTTTAGCCTCCATGTGTCTGTTGTTTTTCAGTTTTTTTCCTATAATTGATATCTGTTCTCATAGCATTGTGGTCGGAAAAGATACTTCATATGATTTCAATTTTCTTAAATTTACCAAGGCTTGGTTTGTGACCCAAGATATGATCTATCCTGGAGAATGTTCCATGAGCGCTTGAGAAGAATGTGTATTCTGTTGGTTTTGGATGGAATGTCCTCTAAATAACAATTAAGTCCATCTTGTTTACTGTATCATTTAAAACTTGTGTTTCCTTATTTATTTTCACTTAGGATGATCTGTCCATTGGTGAAAGTGGGGTGTTAAAGTCCCCTACTATGATTGTGTTACTGTCGATTTCCCCTTTTATGGCTGTTAGCATTTGCCTTATTTATTGAGGTGCTCCTATGTTGGGTGCATAAACATTTACAATTGTTATAGCTTCTTCTTGGATTGTTCCCTTGATCATTATGTAGTGTCCTTCTTTGTCTCTTGTAATAGTCTTTATTTTAAAGTCTATTTTGTCTGATATGAGAATTGCTGCTCCAGCTTTCTTTTGATTTCCATTTGCATGGAATATCTTTTTCCATCCCATCACTTTCAGTCTGTATGTGTCCCTAGGTCTGAAGTGGGTCTCTTGTAGACAGCATATGTATGGGTCTTGTTTTTGTATCCATTCAGCCAGTGTATGTCTTTTGGTTGGAGCATTTAATCCATTTACATTTTAGGTGCTTATCGATATGTATGTTCCTATTACCGTTTTCTTAATTGTTTTGGGTTTTTTATTGTAGGTCTTTTCCTTCTCTTGTATTTCCTGCCTAGAAAAGTTCCTTTAGCATTTGTTGTAAAGCTGGTTTGGTGGTGCTGAATTTTCTTAGCTTTTGCTTCTCTGTAAATGTTTTAATATCTCCATCAAATCTGAATGAGACCCTTACTGGGTAGAGTAATCTTGGTTGTAGGTTTTTCCCTTTCATCACTTTAAATGTGTCCTGCCACTCCCTTCTCGCATACAGAGTTTCTGATGAAAGATCAGCTGTTAACCTTATGGGAATTCCCTTATATGTTATTTGTTGTTTTTCCCTTTCTGCTTTTAATATTTTTTCTTTGTATTTAATTTTTTAGAGTTTGATTAATATGTGTCTTGGTGTGCTTCTCCTTGGATTTATCCTGTATGGGATTCTCTGCACTTCCTGGACTTGGTTGACTATTTCCTCTCCCATATTAGTGAAGTTATCAACTCCAATCTCTTCAAATATTTTCTCAGTCCCTTTCTTTTTCTCTTCTTCTTCTGGGACCCCTATAATTCGTATGTTGGTGCGTTTAATGTTGTCCCAGAGGTCTGTGAGACTGTCCTCAATTCTTTTCATTCCTTTTTCTTTATTCTCCTCTGTGGTAGTTATTTCCACTATTTTATGTTCCAGGTCACTTATCCGCTCTTCTGCCTCAGTTATTTGCTATTGATTCCTTCTAGAGCATTTTAAATTTCATTTATTGTGTTGTTCATCATTGTTTGTTTGGTCTTTAGTTCTTCTAGGTCCTTGTTAAACATTTCTTGTATTTTCTCCATTCTATTTCCAAGATTTTGGATCATCTTTACTATCATTATTCTGAATGCTTTTTCAGGTAGACTGCTTATTTCCTTTTCATTTGTTTGGTCCAGTGGGTTTTTACCTTGCTCCTTCATCTGCTGTGTGTTTCTCTGTCTTCTCATTTTGCTTAACTTACTGTGTTTGGGGTCTCCTTTTCACAGGCTGCAGGTTTGTAGTTCCCATTGTTTTTGGTGTCTGCCCCCAGTGGCTAAGGTTGGTTCAGTGGGTTATGTAGGCTTCCTGGTGGAGGGGACTGGTGCCTTTGTTCTGGTGGATGAGGCTGGATCTTGTCTTTCTGGTGGGCAGGACCATGTCCGGTGGTGTGTTTTGGGGTGTCTGTAACCTTAGTATGATTTTAGGCAGCCTCTCTGCTAATGGGTGGTGTTGTGTTCCTGTCATGTTAGTTGTTGGCATAGGATGTCCAGCACTGTAGCTTGCTGGTCGTTGAGTGGAGCTGGGTCTTAGCATTGAGATAGAGATCTCTGGGAGAGCTTTCACCGTTTGGTATTATGTGGAGCCAGGAGGTCTCTGGTGAACCAATGTCCTGAACTAGGCTCCCCCATCTCAGAGGCACAGGCCTGACACCTGGCTGGAGCACCAAGATTCTGTCAGCCACATGGCTCAGAACAAAAGGGTGAAAGAAAAGAAAGAAAGAAAGAGAGAAAGAAGGAAACAAAGAAAGAAAGAAAAGAAAGTTAGTAAAATAAAAAATAAAAAATTTTTAAAAATAAAAAAAAGTAAAAAGTAAAAAAAAAAAAAAGAAAGGAAGAAGAGAGCAACCAAACCAAAAAACAAATCCACCAATGATAACAAGCACTAAAAACTATACTAAAAACAAAAACAAAAACAAAAACGGACAGAGTCCTAGGACAAATGGTAAAAGGAAAGCTATACGGACAAAATCATACAAAGAAGCATGCAAATACACACTCACAAGAAGAAAAAAAGGAAAAATATATATGTATATATATTTATATATAGAAAGAAAGGAAGAGAGCAACCAAATCAATAAACAAATCTACCAATGATAATAAACTCTAAATACTAAACTAAGATAAACATAAAACCAGAAACAAATTAGATGCAGAAAGCAAACCCCAAGTCTATAGTTGCTCCCAAAGTCCACTTAATTTTGGGATGATATGTTGTCTATTCAGGTATTCTACAGATGCAGGGTACATCAAGTTGATTGTGGAGATTTAATCTGCTGCTTCTGAGGCTGCTGGGAGAGATTTCCCTTTGTCTTCTTTGTTCGCACAGATCCTGGGGTTCAGCTTTGGTTTTGGACCCGCCTCTGCGTGTAGGTTGCCTGAGGGCGTCTGGTCTTTGCTCAGACAGGACGGGGTTAAAGGAGCAGCTGCTTCGGGGGCTCTGGCTCACCCAGGCCGGGGGGAGGGAGGGATACGGAATGTGGGGTGACCCTGTGGCAGCAGAGGCCAGCGTGACGTTGCACCAGCCTAAGGTGTGCTGTGTGTTCTCCCAGAGAAGTTGTCCCTGGACCACGGGGCCCTGGCAGTGGCGGGTGGCACAGGCTCCCGGGAGGGGAGGTGTGGAGAGTGACCTGTGCTCGCACACAGGCTTCTTGGTGGCGGCAGCAGCAGCCTTAGTGTCTCATGCCCGTCTCTGGGGTCCACGCTGATAGCCGCGGCTCATGCCCATCTCTGGAGCTCCTTTAAGTGATGTTCTTAATCCCCTCTCCTCGTGCACCCCGAAACAATGGTCTCTTGCCTCTTAGGCAGGTCCAGACCTTTTCCCGGACTCCCTCGCAGCTAGCTGTGGCGCACTAGCACCCTTCAGGCTGTGTTCACGCAGCCAACCCCAGTCTTCTCCCTGGGATCTGACCTCCGAAGCCCGAGCCTCAGCTCCCAGCCCCCACCCATCCTGGTGGCTGAGCAGACAAGCCTCTCGGGCTGGTGAGTGCTGCTCGGCGCCGAGCCTCTGTGCGGGAATCTCTCCGCTTTGCCCTCTGCACCCCTGTTGCTGCGCTCTCCTCCGTGGCTCCAAAGCTTCCCACCACCACCCCCCGTCTCTGCCAGTGAAGGGGCTTCCTAGTGTGTGGAAACCTTTCCTCCTTCACAGCTCCCTCCCACTGGTGCAGGTCCTGTCACTATTCTTTTGTCTCTGTTTTTTCTTTTTTCTTTTGCCCTACCCTACCAGGTACGTGGAGAGTTTCTTGCCTTTTGGGAGGTCTGAGGTCTTCTGCCAGCGTTCAGTAGGTGTTCTGCAGGAGCTGTTCCCCATGTAGATGTGTTTCTGATGTATTTGTGGGGAGGAACGTGATCTCCACGTCTCACTTCTCCACCATCTTGAAGGTCTCTCTAGCCGATTCTGCAGGTTTAGTAGTGGATTCCTTAATGTTAAAGGCTGTTGTTGTCAAAGCCACACAAAGCAGAGAAAACAGTGTCTCTTGGAGCAAATGTCTAATATGAGGTAACTAACTCAGTATGTGACACATCTCTGCACAACTCCTTTCTGCACAGTAAAGATTAGGTGTGCTTGTAATTATAATGAATTTTAACTAGTTACTTAGAACTTAGTGCACATATTTAAGGTAATTGTTTTAAATAAACAAAAAAATAAATACTCTTATACATGTGCTTTCAACCAGCTCTGGACAAGTAAGTTAAATCGGCAGCAACTACTAAAAAAGATGATACATCACCATAAGATGGGTTATATATATGATTGCATTGGGTTTTTTTAATAAAATCAGGTTTTTTATTGAAGTATAGTTGATTTATAATATTGTGTTATTTTCAGGTGTATAGCATAGTGATTCAGGGTATTTTTTTTGTTTTTTTGCAGATTATATTCCATTGTAGGTGAAAAAAACTGAAAAAGAAGAAAAAGTAAAATTTAAAAGTAGATTCCAAAATAGTACTCATGATTTCATTTCAAAAATCTATCATATATTTTATGTATGTTAGCATAGAAAAATATGGAAAATACTCATATTTTTTCCAATGCTTAAATCTGAATTGATAGGACTAACAACAACAAAATCAATTCACATAACTAACTACACTAGCAGGAGATACATATATATTTGAAATATGACACCTAAATATATGCAAAAAATATTACCTAAATACATGCAAAAACCAAGGATTTGACAAATTTCAACATAGCTTTATGATTACAAAAAAAAAAAAAGTCTTACCAAACTGAGGATAGAGAAAAGATGTATTGCAACCTGATAAAGGGCATCTACAAGAAAGCTAGAGCTAAATTATATTTAATGGTCAAACATTGAACACTCCCCCCTTAATATATGGAACAATTCAAGGATGTCCTCTTTCAGATTCGCTACTAACATTTTAATAGAGTTCTTATTTGTGTAATGAGGCAAGAAAGAGAAACAAAGGCATACAGTGGAAAAGGAAGATGTAACGTTGTCTTTATTCACAGAAATCATGATGGTATAAGTAGACCATCCTAAAGAATTTACAAAAAACTACTAGAACTAAATAAGTGGATTTAGTAAGGAGGAGGGTACAAGGAAAATAAATCAACTGTATGTCAATATACTAGTATCTTTAAAAAATAAAATGTTGACATAAAGATCGTTAAATTCGCAATAAAATCATAAAACAATTAAGGATGAATTTAACAAAATATATGTGGGCCCTATCACTGAAAACCATAAAATGTTTCTCAAAGACAATGAAGAAACTAATGCTGTACAACCCAACATGGGTGACCCTTAAAAGCACTATGCTAAGTGAAGGACGACAGGCACAAATGAGTACATGCTGTATGAATTCATTTATAGGGATTTCCTGTGAAGATCCTCCATGTTGACATAGAACATAGCATTAGTTTCCAGGGCAAGGTTGGGTGAGAGTGACTGCAGACAGACATGCAGGAGCTTTGCAGGTGATGGAAGTTTTCTATATGTTGAGTGTGGTAGTACTGACATGGGTATATACATTTGTCAGTTTCATACACCTGTACACCTAAAATGCTATACCAAAGAAATGCCAGAAGAAAGAGACCAAATTGCCATCCTTTGTTGATTTAGAATATACAAATGGAAAATGAAAAAAATACTGGATCCAGTAGGATACTTTGCAATAACATGCTAAGCAATTCCACTTTCCAGAGAAAGAGTATAAACACTCAAGGGGCGGTATCTGAGGGAGAAGGGAGATTTGGTGTGTAAGCCTGACATGGTCTGCTGCTTTTCCCGGAAGCATTTGCAAATTCATTGGTTTTAGGGTCAAAGAGACTAAGAACCTGAGGCTGAAGTAGAAGCTAGAAGGAAGAAGAGCTGAGAAGATACTTTAACAGCTGTGGGGGACATGAGAGATAGAAAACGTTAGTTCAGGCTTATCAAGACAGAGAAGAGAAGGACGGAGAAAAACCTGACAGTCTGAGGCACTTATCTCTTTTAAAATCCATCAGTTCCTAAGCAGTGTAGGCTAAGAGAAGGAGAAGCCAAATAGAAAGTGATTGCTAACAGAGTCATGGGTAAAACAGAGACTTCCAGTACTAGTGGTGTAGTGAAGTGGCCATGCAGATAATAATAATAATGATGGATAATATACACAAAGATCCCAACTACTTAAAGGAACTGGAGAGTTTCCATAAGCAGTCAGAAACAGGAAGAGAGCTTATTCTCAAAAACCGCAACTGGAAATAGTAAGAATTGTGCATTTGTAGCTTAGTTGTGTGAGGATGCACCCTCCCCAGTGACTGAGACAGGAAATATTAGTGAAGAACTACAGCCTCCATTGGTCAAGGTGTGAGAGATCCGAGCTCAGGACTGAAAAAGCAGCTGGATATTTGATAAGGGAAATTCTAACAGCAAGTGAGCAGTAGGAATAAGACTCGAAATCTGAGTATAAAATCTGCCTAAATCCCTAACTCTTGAAAAAATCAGTGGCGCACAGGGAAGATATGAGAGGGCTCAGTGCAAAAGTGGACAGAGCCTCATCAGGTAGTGATTGTGAGTTTGCTGCTTTTTAACTGAGTGCATTCCAATACTGTACACAGCCCAGAGAGCAGACATCTGACACTGCACAGGCTTGATGTATCAAAGGGCAGAACATAAGGCTCGCAGAACAGCTGGAAATTAGCAAGGAAATCACAGAGAGGGTTCAGCCCCCAAATATGAGTATAATTTTTACTGAAATCCATTGCTGACCATGAAATTAACACAGGCCCAGGGAAGATCCCCAGGGGACTGGGCTATAAAAATCAGTGGTTGAGAGCTGTATAAACAGAACAGAGAGATCAACAGCTGCACCCTGGGAGTGGGAAGAGGGAGACAAAGTTTGAAATTTGAGTCAGACCTGCAGTAACTACTACAATCATCAGAACACAACAGAATACAGAGTTGCTACAATGTATTGTCTCCAGTGTCTAGATTTCAACCCCAAATTATAGAGCATGACAAAAAAAAGGAAAGATAAAGCAAAACTAAAAAACCAGATGTGTTACCTCTGCTTAGGGAATAAAGACAGTCAATATAGACTGACTCCAAGTGAGCCTAGATAAAGAATGTAAAGCAGCTATCGTGTATCTGTTAAAAAATGTAAAGAGAAATACAAGGGGAATATATATGATAAATGAGTGAAAGGATAGCAAGTCTCCACAAAGAAATAAAATCTATTAAGAAACAAAAATTCTAGAGCTGAAAATAACAACTGAAAATTAAAATGCACTAAATGAGATCAATGGCAGATTGGGGTAGCAAAAGATAGACTCAGTATTCTTGAAAATAAAAATCACTATATGAAGAATATATTAAAGAATTGAAGCCAGTGTATGTCTTTTGGTTGGAGCATTTAATCCATTTACATTTAAGGTGCTTATCGATATGTATGCTCCTACTACCGTTTTCTTAATTGTTTTGGGTTTTTTATTGTAGGTCTTTTCCTTCTCTTGTATTTCCTGCCTAGAAAAGTTCCTTTAGCATTTGTTGTAAAGCTGGTTTGAGCTGGTTCCTCAACCTGTTGAAAGCTGATGTTAAAATTAATGGTTTCCCCCTGAAATCAGGAGCAAACACAAGCATATCTATTTTTACCATCTACATTCAACATTGACCAGATAATCTAACCAACACAATAAGTAAGTAAAGACAATTTTTTTAAATAAATAAAGGACTTTTAGAATAGAAAATAGGAAATAAATTTTTCTTTAATCACAGATTAGATAACTGTGTATGTTTATCTATTTGTCTTTTTTGTGTGTGTTCCATTTCTCTTGCCATCAGTGCTCTTGTCTTCCTTCACCTTTATCCCTTCCATCTCAATCTTCCTGACTCAGAGACTCAGAGCACAGTTACAGAAGCTGTTTTAATATTCCCATATGCTGGTTCCCCTTATTTGTCATTTCTGGGCATATCTGTAATGATTAAATTTTCTCCTGGTTATCAGTCACATTTTCCTGCTTTTTTTGCATGCTTAGTTTTTGAATTGGATGGCAGATGTTGTGAGTGTTATGCTGTTGCCTGCAGGATTTTGTTATATTCCTTTACATACTATTGGATATTTTTCTAGTGTGTGATTATATTACTTGAAATCAGTTAGATTATGTTAAGACTTGCTTATGTTTGTCAGGACCAGAGAACTTTTAACTACAGCTGATTTGGTCACAGTGCTAAAGCATGTCTACCCACAGTCCTGTATATCACAGTGGCGAACTCTCCAGTGGAAACAGAAACTGCTCCCAGCTTTGTGGGAATAGGGGAGTTTTTCTACCTTGTCTTCTCTAGTTGTTCTTTCTCTGACGTTGGGCATTTCTTCTCATGCATACGCGGGTCAGCACGCAACCAAAGCCTCGAGGTCACCCCTCTGCAGCTCTCTCTGCACAGCTCCCTCCTTTATGGTTTTCCAAGTCACAGGCACCTTGGCCTCCCTGATCTCAGAGAGAATGGCAGGCTCTGTGTGGGCTCTCCTTCCACTACCTCCAGGCCTTTAAACAATGCAGCCATGGGTTGTCCTGTTTGTTTCCCTTTTTGACCAATTTTATGGTTGTTAAAGTTGTGAGCATAGGGAGGGATGAGCAGGGGAGAGAGAAGAGCTTGCTAAGTCCAGGCTCTCTTCCTTCATCTTTACTGGAACTTACTTGATTGATTTCTAAAGTAATAAAACTACAATTCTAAAACCACAAAAATTCTATGATTTTCCTCTTTAATAATTCAGAACAATCTCCAACCCACCCACAAGTTGATAAATTGTCATCTGTGTTTTTGAAAAGTAACATGATACTTTGTTAACAATAACACCCTACCTCCACATTAATTATCTTGATTTGGCACCATATTAATTTGGAGCCAAGAATTAGGTTAAAGTTAAAATTATGCATTATTAATTTCCCATAGACTGACATTCACAACAGTGTGTGTGCATTGTGCCTACAAATGTAATAGAGAGCTATCATTACAAAACGAAAGCCCAAGGAAATAAAGGATGAAAGGGAAAGAGATATAAGAAAAGTGATAGGATTACAAGTAACAGAATCATATGAGGTGAAGTATAAACATGTGCTTTGTAATCACAGTTTTCCACATCCTCTATGTTTTCATTTCTGATTTGGAGGTGAGCAGACCGCCCTCTAGTGGGGTAGAGAAGCATGTCAGTTAGCAAATTGCAGAGGGAACCAACAAAACATTCAGCAGTGTTTTTCTCCCTCTTCTTCCTTTACTTAAGAGATTTTACTTCAAATTTAAGAGATTAGTAGAACTTAGAATTTTCAAAGTTTTACAAAAGAACTTAATATTTTATTCTCACATAATCATCATGAAGCAGATGGCACAGAAATTCATAGCCCTATTTTACAAATATTGAAGCCAAGGTTTGAATATAGCTTGACCTGATTGGTCAGCTATATTAATAACTAAATAATGTGATTAGAACTGACAAGTCTGGTGTTAGGAGTAATGTTCATTATATCATGGAAAGAGGTACACATTTCTACAGGAGAAGGCTGCTAAGACTGCGCCTAGATTTGTAATGACAATCACATTGCAGAATGTCTATGTTTCCCATTTGGGAAAAACTTTTCCAGACCTTTTTAGTATGTAATCTTCATCCTGATGACTAAGGTCATTGCAGAGAAATAAAAATATCTTCTTGATTTATTATATGAGTTTTAAAGTTCAAAATAACAAAATCAAATAGCATAGATATATTCCCTGAAGATAAAATTGCTGAGAATTTTTGGAAAGAAAGTTTCCATTGTATAAAAAAAATGCATCTTCTTAACTGTATCTTTTTCCAGTAAGTACTAGGAAACTTCTGACTTTGCAGGGGGTGTCTCAGGGAAATTCCTGAGTGCCTCATCGGTTTTGTGGTATGAATTTATTTAGAGGCTCCATTAACTTTATTTTGTTAAGAAACCCTTTGGCCCTATTTGTTCACTGTGGATTTTTTGTCTTAGTGGCTAAGATGGATGTGAAGGCCAACCCAATAACCTACCTTCTAATTTTATCTCATCATCTCAAAAACATATTTTTACACCTATTACCTAAAAAGAGTAATTAGAGGGGATGGTAGTGTGGTTTAGTGGTTAAAGACTTGGCCTGAGAATTAAAGAACCTCTACTCCCACTCACTGAGCTGACGCTATGGCATGGGTTAACCCTTTAATTCTGGTAAATGCAGAGCTTTCAAAAGGAAAACTAACACTTCTTCAGAGGTGATGAGGCTAGTATTTTCCAGAATAGAACCACTATGTAATTGTCTTGGATGACTGTAATTTATTTTTGAGGTTTTACAATCAGTGGTAGGTTTTGAGGGCAGTTATTAAGAGATCATGACCTGGAGTGAGCAAAAAGCACACCCTCTGGTTGGCCCGGATTTACTATTGCACGCCCGTGAAGGCACAACGGAGTCTGGAAGACTTGCTTGATTTTAGAAAACCCAAGTATTAAAGACAGTATCAGCTTTATTTTACTTTTGGCCAAATCTGTAATGCTCTCAGTTAGTAGCATACTATTGAAGCTGCTGTTCAATCCAAAAGCACTATAACGTTCAGAGAGGAAACTCAGAATATGCTTTTCCAGACCTGCCCACTACATACCTCCAAATCCACTGGAAAAAAACAAAAGAAACAAGAATATAGAGAAGATATCTCCTCCACACTAAAGTTAGGATAAGAGCCAAGTTCATACTTCAAACTCAAGAAAATACTGCTTATAAGTACAAATTGAACGAAGCTGAGGGAGAACATTAGGAACCTTTCAAATAACACAATAAGTAAGGTAACTGTAAAAATTTTGACAGATTTTACTTGTATTCCCTGAACAGTTTTTAGATTATACAATTTTCATTCATGAAAATTAAAGAAAACATCAACTCCCTGACATAGAACATAGGACCGCAGAAAGATATAAATGAGAAATTATATATCTAAGGGGAAAAAATTACAAGGAAAGATAAAATTTCAAAACATTCAACAAAACATGAGTAGAATTGACCTTGGAGAAAATAAAATTAATAACATTAAGGTATGAAAAAATCAGATTAGAAAGTCTTACAACTCAACAATAAACAGCTTAAAAACCCCATTTTTAAAATGTGCAAAGGATTTGAATAGATATTTCTCCAAGGAGGATGGCCATAAGCTCATAAAAAAGATGCTCAAAGTCATCAGTCATCAAGGAAATGCAATCAAAACCACAAAAAGATACCAATTTTCACCCACTCGGATGGCTAAAATAAAAAAGACACACAAGACAAGAGTTAATGAGGATGTGGAAAAATTGGAAACCTCACACATTGCTTGTGAGAATGTAAAATTGTGTAGCCACATTCTGGAAATTTAATAATGGAGTTATCATATGACCCAGCACTTCCACTTGTATAGCTATCCAAGACAGATGAAAACAGATGTGCACACAAAACTTCTACACAAATGTTCAAGCAATATTATTCACAAGAGCCAAGAGGTGGAAACAACCCAAATGTCCATCAACAGATGAACGGATGAACAAAGTGTGGTCTATGAATACAATGGAATATTATTCAGCTTTAAAAAGGAGGAAATTTTGACATATACTACACCATGGATGAACCTTAAGACATTGCACTAAATGAAATAAGCCAGTCACAAAGGACAAATATTGTACAATTCCAAATAAGGTCACATTCTGAGCTTCTGGGTGGACATCAGTTTTTGAGGGACACGATTCAAAACCTAATTATTTCTGTGTTAAGCAATATTCTAAGAATATTTTCGTATAATATATCATTTATTCCTCACAATAACCATGAGGTAGGTACTAGTAATTTCCAATTTTTTAGGTAAGAAAACTGAGCCATGGGAAGTACACAAAGCTAAGTGATTACGTCAGTACTGACCAGGGACCATGGTGATATTTGAAAGCATGTGACTGCTCTACACACTTTGCAGCACTGGCTTGGCTTGACACATTCTTGCATCTTTATTCTCTTTTGCCTTCTTCAGGAATTTTTCTACTTTTCCACTGAATGATTTATTTTCAAATATTTAGTAATTGATTCTTGTTATGTATTACTTCTAATGGAAAACAATAGTAATAGTTCGAACGTCCAACTGTTTGGGTTAGTCATAAAAGATGTCCAACAATAGGATTTATATTCAGTTAAAAATAATTCTTTTTAATTTAAAAGACAATACATGTTCGTTTTCCCCAAAATGGATATATAAAAGTTATAATGGAAAAAAATATTCCTTATCTCACTCAGTGATAATCATTATTAAGACCTTGGGGCACACATTCCCATTCTACATATAGTTTCCTTTAATATGGGACTGGTTTTGCATACTTTAAAATAAGTATTCAGTTGGGAAATTGGAGATTTAGTTTGCTTACTCAGTTACTCACTGGTTCACACGTTCAGTAAATGTTTGCATAACACCTGCGATGTGTTGGAAGTGATGCTGGTTGTTAGGGGATGATGGTGAGCGAAACCCGAAGAGTGCTGCCCTCCTGCAGTGCACAGTCTGGTGGGAGATGCAGATTTCCATAAGATAATCACATTCACGAAGGAAACAGAGCCGTAATGGGTAAGTGCAGGCAAATAATGAGGGGGAGTGTTTCAGACAGAAGACAGGTCATGTGGAAGTAGTCAAGAGTTGCTGTGAAGTGCTCAGTGGCTCCCAGGGTGTGAAAGGACCAGCCAGCCAGGGGTCGGGAGGCGTGCCGTTTGGACATACGGATGGAGAGTTAGGCAAGGAACAGATCTGCACTTTCTTATAGGCAATTAGAAACCTTTTGGATTCGTCCTAAGTACAGCTGGACTCTGTCCAAGGGTTCTGAGTGGGATGTGACATCAATCCATCTTTTCCAACTGCAGTCCTATTGCTAGACACTTAGTGGCTCCAATTTGTATTCAAGTTGTTCTAATAAATATCACATTATTAAAGTTTTTTTCTCCTACTAATCTTCTATCACTGAATTATTATTTGTCCCAACTAATTTCACATTTAATGACATTTAGATATTTTCCACTATTTACTTTTTTGGGGCAATTATTTTGTTCCAACATTTGTTTTATAAACTTCCAAAATAAGACACTATATTTGAAAAATTTTAATGATATTAAAAGGTAGGAATAAGATGTTTAGAGAAATGAATAAAAATGCATCATCCCACGGGCAGTATTTATGCCTCAAGTCTCAAATGATTGGTCACAGAAATAAACGATTATGATGCACCAGATCAACAAGAATTAAAACCCAACAAGGGACAGTACTCCTTTTTGGGCAAATTGTTATTTAAAAATCTTCTCACTAACCACTTTCTTTTCACAATTTTAAGTTATTTTGCAATCGAATCATTTGGAATGGTTGGTTGGAATAATTACTCATCCTGCCTTTGAACTGATCCTCATTGGGAGCTGACCAGCTCCTGAGAGAGCCAGCCCGCTTCCTCTTCAGGTGCTTAGAAGTGGGTTTTCCTGGTGGCCTGTGCTAGTTTGCCTGTGTCTGGAACTGATAACAAGGAGGGGATGATTGGGAAGGAGAGGACAGGGAGTTTAGCTTTTTTTTTTTTGTAATGAATGAATTCTGAAAGTATCAGCCCTAACAAACAATTTTTGGTACAGCTGGGATTACAAACTGAAAAGCAACATTTGACTCACTCTACAGTGGAGGGACATAGGTTCTTGAGGATTTGATGACTTTTATCATTCCATTGATAATTCTGAAACCCAAATTTAACCTATAGCTTCTAATCTTTCTTTTACTGACCACTTTTTAATAGCTGTATTGAGGATAAGTAGATTTGGTTTCTCTTTAGCCCCTGATTCCAACACAGGTTGTGAGAAGAATAAATTAACCAAGGAATGGATGAAAATGAGATTGCTGATGATAACACAGGGAAAGAGGATCAGGACGGCTGGACAGGATCGCAGCTGTAACTAGGGTAATTGGACAACCCTCACTGAGAAGGCTGCATGTGAATCAAGAATTGCAGAAAGAGCCTTTCAGGCAGGGAAGCTGTACATGTGGGCCCCTTGAGGCAGAGGCTTACTTGACATGCTGGAGAAACGGCAAAGGCCAGCCTGGCTGAAACCCAGTGATCAAGGAAGAGAGGAAGAGACAGAGGCTGCACAGTGCAAGGCCGCCTCTGTGTGATGGGGAGACTGCAGGAGGGGACCATGAAGGAAACAGAGGCAGAAAGTTGGGTAAGAGCCACGTAAGATTGGCAAGGGTATCTTGGAGGTCACAGAGAGTATGCTGTGCTGGTCTGAGCGTGGTGGAAGTGGGCTCATTGTGTAGTTAGGCAGTGTTTCAGAAAGAAAGGCCAAGCTGCTTTTTCAAGACGGTGCATTAATCTCGGTGCGAATTCCTAGGTAACACAGAAAATAATGTGAAAATTTGCAATCCCACTGTAACACAAAAGGGAAACCAGAGGCTGTGAGGAATCTCTGTATGTTGTAAACTAAACAGAATCAGTCTAAAACTGAAATTGTGTGTAAGACAGGGCAGAGAGAGCAGAAGTGGAAAGGAACCCAGTGGGAACCTGCAGAGGCCTTCCTAGCGATACTGCATCAGAAGAGGTCAGACCGTTCGCGCTCTCTCAACCCCCTTCTCACAGCTCCAGCCAGGCTGCAGTGACAGAGGTCTGCCTCTACCTGGGACTCGGTGGGTCACAAAGACACACGCAGTGCCCCGCAGGGCTGGTTACGGCTGGAAGGAGCTTGGAGGGCACACAGGAGACCAGCCACCGTGGTACCTGACAGATGGCTCATCGAGAACGTGCATCTTCTTACTGAGAAAAGGCTGGATGCGTCACAGCAGCACACACTGCCTCCCTGCCAGTGGGCTGTAGGAAGCAGACACGGCAGGTACATCCTAATTCAACACTTAGCACGGAAGTGAGACAGGTTCACCAAACTGAAGAACTTACACCTGAAGAAACAAAGTTTATAGTGCAGTAAAACAGAGCTTTAAAATAATACATTCCTAAAAGCCAAAGGATGGTATCAATAAAAATGTATCAAAGGAAAATGGACACTGAAGAAAAGAGATTCAGTAAGCTAAAGAATTAAGCAAGGGGATTTTCTCAGAATGTCATACAAATGGATAAAGCGAGAGAAATCATAAAAGAGGATATAGAATAAAACCAGAATATCCGACATCTAATTAAAGGCAGTGTCAGTGGGAGAGAATGTGAAAAATAAATATTTCAAGAAGCAATAAAAGAATATTTGTAATAATAGAAGAGATGAATTTTCAAACTGAAAAGGCCAGTTAAGTGCTGAGTTGAATTTATAACACCAGCAAGCCAGCCTCACCTCTTACACAAACACAGGGAATCAGTGGCAAAGTGAAAATCTTAAAATTTCCCAGAAGGAAGGAATAGGTTATTTAAAAAGCAAGGAGAAACTGGTGGACATTAAACTTCTCGGCCACACTAAGTACTAGGAGACAATGGGGTAGTATCTTCCATATTCTGCAGGAAAACAACCTTAAACATAGAATTTTAAACTAAGACATTCAAGCCCTATTTAAAGGGTAGGAGTAAAAATGACAATATTTTTGCATGCATAGAGCAAAAACTCTATCAACTATCTTACCTTTTCCAAAATATGTATTAGAGGATGAACGTCAGAAAGAAGAAAATAAATCCTTGAGGAAGAAGCATACAAATATTAGAGATTTTTACTATTTACTGTTGAGCCAAATGTATTAGATATATGTGTATATCTGTCAGAATTTAAATCTGTAAACATTATAACATGTACAATTTTATACCCATATATTTAAACATATTTTAATTGCGATGAAATTGACAAAACCTAAAATTAATCATTTTAAAGTACACAGTTCAGTGGCATTTAGGCTGCACCCCATAAGTTTTGGTACATTGAGTTCTTATTTTCGTTTGTCTCTAAGTTTCTTTCTAATTTCTCTTGCGGTTTTGTCTTGAATCCTTTGGTTAAGATTATGTTGTTTAATATCTAAATATTTAAAAATTTTGCCCAGGTTTGTTGTGGGCTGTTCAGTTAAACTTCCAATGTTTTCAGGAATGTCCCATGCTTTTCTACCCTGAGGGAGATCTGGTGGCCCCCAAACAAGATAAAACAGACACACGCAGTTATTTGTGCATCTGACCTGCCGTGCTTCCTCCAGAGCAGGAGCAGAAGCTCCTCCTGGGACTCCAGGCGCCTGGGCCTTTGCACTGTCTGTTCTCTACAAGGACACTCTTGTCCAGACATCCCACTGCAAAGCCCTCACCTCTGTTAGGTCTTCACCCAAACCTTTCTTTTCAAAGCGACCTCCCCTGATTACCCTATTTAAAACCCTATCTAATGTTACATGCATTTAAGTAAGAGCTCATGTGGGGATAAAGGATGAACAGATGAAAAAAATATTAAAGTGAGAAGGGCTTTCTGTGGACTGACGACTATAGTACACCATTCATTGTGGAAGATCATTTATCTAAATCTTTGCATCTAAAAACCAAAAAAGAAAAACAATTTTAAAAGGACATCATGCATCATAGTGTAAAATTGTGTATCATCTATTTTATTTATGCATAGACACGTGTATAGTGCTGTGTAAAAACGTGCCTGCCTCTTCCCATACGTGGTGTCTCTGGGGAAGGTGACAGGCGAGAAACGAGGGTAGAGTTTGCAGTATTCTTACAGCCAACATGGGAAAGTCTCAGTGCCCATCCAGCCTTCATGGTGGGCACTTAGATGCCTCCCATCGTTTCTCTGTCTTCATCCAGGTGTCATTGCCTAACTTTATTAATGAGGCAGAGAGGAGTTGGGGGGGAACGGAGATGAGTCGGGGCAGCTCGGGGATGGCCCCTCACCCCATCCCGGGACGTGCAACAGACGGCGTCCAGCAGAGAAGACAAGCCACGGAGATGTTCTCCAGGGAAGCGAGCTCATGGTCCAGTTTTCCTTCATAGGAATCAGTCTGACTATCATAGAAAGGAAGAGAAGAAGAGATGGAAGCAGGGAGTCCTGTGCAAGGCCAGCGTGTGTCTGGAATGCGCAGACGTGGTTGGGAGGGACAGACAGGGGCACCTAGAATCAGCATCCTCGCTTTGTTGTTGTGTGGCTGACCATGGCATCAGCCAGCACAGGAAATAGAATTGGGATGATTGCATCCCACTCTGCATCCAGCCTCAAGCCTCGGCCTAGCACGAAGTGCATTCATTTTGCTGAATTAGGTGCCAATCATCACAGACTGAAACGAGGCACAGTACGATAATGAGAGTCAGCTCTCTGCCTCTGCTCTCCGTGCAGTACGCCTTATCCCCAAGGTCTGGAGGCAAAACTGCTTTACCTGATGCCTTTTCATTGAGCTCACCGCTATGCACACTGACCCGGGATAACCGAGGGGCGCTCGGGGGACCCCCCTGGCCTCATCCCTGAGACCCTCCTCTACAGGGTGAACAGACCGCTGGCCGCCCGGGAGCGGTGGGGCACAGCTGGGAGGCCAGCTCACACTGGCCTACAGTCTGTGAAATGTAATGGTTGCCATTTTTCCTTCAAAGTGGTGGTAACACATGCATTGCATTTTCTTAAAACTGTATCAATTGAACTTCTATGAAAATAAATGATTAAATACTCACACAAACTTTTATTTTAAATCAACAACCATCATTACATAGGCCTTGATTTATCCTACATAGAGTAAATTAAAAGTATGGAAAAATCATGTTTATTCAGGAATACAAAACAAACATCTAAATGAGTAAATTAAAAAATAAAAAAGGTAGTATCCCTGTAGTTTAAAAGAATTGGTTTTGGTAACGTTAAGTGAATAAATGTTAAGAAGAATATCTGGTCCATGTCGTAATAATCAGTCAAATGGAAGAGTCAGACAAATTTACCGAAGTGGGCTATGAAGCAGCGATCTCCATAATATATTCAAAATCTTAAATTCATCTTTCTTGGTTTTTACCCGTATAGTTCACAAAAATAGAAAATTTAATACATAGAAAATATGTATGCATGTATGTTTTAAAATTATTCAGCGTAATGATACATGCAACTGTTCGGCTTACAATCCATGCATATTTAAAGGCCAAAGATGTTGGTACGGTGTTTTAATTAACCCGAGGTTCCCCAGGGTTAAACAGAAGCTCAGGGGAAGTGACAGAGACAAATGGACCCTCGGCAGCTCCTTGTCACCCGCGCGTCCTCCCCGGGAGCCCGCGTCTGTGCTTCTCTCTCTGGATGCCCGGAGATTCAGTATTCCATCATGTAAGACATGTCTCTGAAACATTAATTCCTGCCGTTCATAACTCCCTTGAGTATTAGGAAGGGGAAAAATCACATTCTTTAAAAAATGGTCTTTTTTCGTGTTTTCCGCATTTGGTAGCAAATTAGAGACTCTGGGTCCTCAGCATCGACTACTCTCTGCTAGCACTTGGAGGCGGAGGGAGTACTAAGGGCGGTGCAGAGAGTGAACAGGGCATCGCCAGTGTGAGCTGGCCTCCCAGCTGCGCCCCACCGCTCCCGGGCGGGCAGCCGTCTGTTCTCCCTGCAGAGGAGAGGGTCTCAGGGATGAGGCCGGGGTGGGGGGGGCATCCCCCGAGCGCCCCTCGGTTATCCCGGGTCAGTGTGCATAGCGGTGAGCTCAACAAAAAACAACACGAAACTTAAAAAATATCTAAAAGCCCAGTTGAGCGTGAAATTGCCACCAAAGAGGACATCAGCAACTAATAAATATTGCAGGTGACCCAGAATTGGCATGCGGTTAAACTGAAAACATCCGTTTTCATTGCGAAATAATCAGCGTCACTCTGCATAAGACTTCATTTAATTGTCTTGAACCCAATCTATTTCATGTACTAGAAAGACCACTGTAGTAAAATTCTAAGTAAAGGTTTAACCATGTATGAGCCCTGTAAAAATAAATAAATAAGAAATAAAAATGCTGAATTACTATGATTAAAAAAAAAAAAAGACTTCATTTAAGGGACCCTTTCCTTTGAGCTTGCTGGAGACCCACGCCCAGGGCTGCAGGCGTACATAGGGCGGCTTCCCACGCCCTGGGGCGGTGCAGCCGGGCCCAGAGCAGAAGCGCGTGCACCTGCCTTCCCGCAGGAAGCAGGGCATCCGGAGGAACAGGAATCGAAAGGCAATTACCGGGCACCAGACCGGTACAATCTGTTCAAGGGACTTGTCCGCCGGCATGGGGTCAGCGTGAGCAAGAAGGACCGTGTAACGGATCCTTCCTCAAGCCGCAGAGTTTCCCAGAGATGCCGAGGGATTCGTGCCAGGTCTCACGGCCAGAAACAGAGCAGGGCTGCACCTTTCTGTTTTTATTATCTGTGCAGAAGATTTCTGATGTCCCAGACACTGAGGACCTCCATTTTGATAGAGCAGCCTGCTTTGGGGATGTTGACAGTCAGTAATTTCCCTCTTTGCCTTCTCCCTGGTAGATTATATCAGACAAGTAATTATTATATTAGCCAGAGTCAAGGCAAGAGAGAAGAAAAGGCAAAACATGCAAAACAAGCCTGAGTTAAAGAGAAAATAGGTACCTGGGCAGGCAGCAATGCAGACATTTCTTTCTGGAGATCCAGCTATTTCTATTTCTATTTTTGAAATCCAACTAATATTTTAAAAGAGGGCATACATGATTCTTGGTGTAGTTTTACTTTTATTTTGGCTAAAAAAATACTTTAACAGGATGACTGTAAGAAAGATAAGTTTCATTTATGCTTATCAGAGGCATTTACAAGAAACAACCTAAGTTTTGCTTGCACAAACCAAGTTAGTTTATAAAATAAACTAGCTGAAGTATCTGTCATGTGGCTTAACCGGTTTTGTCTCCATGCGGAATTTGCATACCTGGTCTCCAATTTATTTCATTTAAGCCCACCTGGAAAGACGTCAAAGATAGGTGGTTGCATTTAAACAGTTTTTGCAGAAAAATAGATATGGTACGTTCTTGTTTTTTTTTTTTTTAATTTATTTATTTATGGCTGTGTTGAGTCTTCGTTTCTGTGCGAGGGCTTTCCCTAGCTGTGGCAAGCGGGGGCCACTCTTCATTGCGGTGCGCAGGCCTCTCACTGTCGCGGCCTCTCTTGTTGCGGAGCACAGGCTCCAGACGCGCAGGCTCAGCAATTGTGGCTCACGGGCCCAGCTGCTCCGCAGCACGTGGAATCTTCCCAGACCAGGGCTCGAACCCGTGTCCCCTGCATTGGCAGGCAGATTCTCAACCACTGCGCCACCAGGGAAGCCCACGTTCTTGTTTTATAAAGTAGATTGTTAGCACATGTATGAAAAATATGACCTTTAACTGGGTGTTTTTTTGCACACTGGAGAGTAACGTGGTGGGGGAAGAGACTTTTAAAAATCTTTTGAATTATATTTGTCTCTCTCATTTATTTATTATAACATTATCAGAAACAAACGTAGATTACAAAGCAACATATAACAAGCCTAATGGAGAAAGTCGCACTAAGAGGTTGTTATTATAAGTGAGGAACAGAGGCTGAATGGGGAGGGAGATGATGACCCCTGAATGTGAGAGAAAAATTAGACTCTTTCCACCTTTGAAGTCAAACCAAATAGCACTACAGGCAAATCCTTACATACTTTCCTCTGTTGCTGGCGATGTTTATCTTCTGGTTTGCTTTTCAAACCTTTATCAAACTTCTGCCTTGAACCTCTGATATTTTTGGACCAAAAAGAGAACTGAAACTTCTGAGTAAGAAGTATCAGGTTTTAGATGCTGCCTGGTGACCTTCAGTCACAGGGAGTGAGTGGCTGGTCCAGTTCAGGTCCCGAGCAGACACGAGTAACAATGCATCTGTACATCTCTCAGCCAAGCCAGTTTTATAGTTTTAAAGGCCATGATCCTTCGGAAGTACATCTACGATGACAGCTGTCATCAGAGCGTTGAATTAGTCGTGGTTATGTCCTAGGGAAGGAACTGTGCCCCAGCACACAGAGTTGGGACAGTAAACAATCTCCCATTTCCCCCTTGATATTTTGTGAGATTGTTACTGACATAAGTATATTCCAAGTTACCAAAGCAAAGGGAAGAAATAAATGAGATGTTTACAAGGATTCCAAAACTTGGGGTGGAAATTCTTAGCATAAATGCCTTTGAAGATAACAGGAGAGAGAAGCCAAAATTCTTGACAACTCAGGATCAAAACACCTCAGGAGATACCATGGAAAGGCTGGATGACCACGGTCACAGCCACAGCTGCAGTGAGTTCAAAGCTGTCTAAACAGCCAGTGTGAACCTTCCGAGAGAAAGAATTCACCTTTTCCTGATCTCTGTACATTGATTTCACATTGTTGGACCTTGGCTAACATCCTTCGGTTTTAATCCACCAATGCACAGATCCAGTCTGCCAACAGGGGTTTAAATATGTAAGAGAAACCTTCTCTGAAGCATGGAGAAAAGGGCTCTCCCACTGCCAAGGAACCCGAGCTCTGTGTTTCCCAGGAGATTGTGCGGAATAGTTGAATTAACGGTGCAGTGCAGTCGTGCAGTCAGTGTGAGAGGGGCTGAAGGAAGAGTGGTCTCTCCATCCTGGATCAAGGATGTCACGGGGCAGCAGGTAGATCCCAGCTCAGGAGCTCAGTGGATGAAATCCACTGCTTAACTTCACTCTCCTAACAGTGAAACCAAGGGCAGTAGTTTGGATCAGCAATGGACAAATTTTTATATTATATTTTTCAGTTTAAGAAACCCCTTGTAGAAGAAAACTGTACTTTTTAGAATACACGACTAAAAGAGATACACTTGTCCAAGCATTTTCTCTGAAGCAGCGTGGGAGGGTCTGGAGGAAGAGGGAGAATAAATGCATCTGAGTTCTCCCAGCATCCCCACGGCTCGGCCTCAGGTCCGCCTGGGTCCACAGCCTCTTACTCAAGTGCCGCTCATATTTACTATAGTTCTTTGCAGTTTTTCTTACTTAACACCTGAAAAACGGTCCCCCTTATAATACACGTGCCAGTGTATTTCATACTCCAGTGTACTTAGAAAATGTAATAAAATTCAAAATGAAGAGAAATAAAAAATAAAATTAAAAATTTAATTTTGTTTATAATAAAACTAAAAATTTATTGAGTGTTTATATATATTAAGGCATTTTTCTAAGTGTTTTTGCAGATATGAACTTATTTAACAATCTCCATAAGAATTCCGTGGATCAGGTACTATTTTTACCCCCTTTTTATACTAAGAAAGTAAGGCACAGGGATTTAAGGGTATTTTTAAGGGCTAAATGAGATAACAACTTATGCTTTTAACACATTTAAGAGGGAAAGGAGTTAAAAAAAATACACAGACACTTATAAAGAAATATTTATTCAGCGTCATCCTTAAGAGATTTCCATAAACATTATAGGAAAATATGTAGTACACATGGAAAACACTAAAATAGTTTCCGACCTAATGATATATGAGAACCTAACAAAACTTGGTCCAGCTCTGATGTGCTTGTCTACAAATCGAGCCTCCTGGTTATCCTTACTCTTCCGTAAATGCAGCATCCTCTAAAACTGTATTCGCTTGCATCTGTCTGCCAAATCAGAGAATCAGCTTACCTCCAAAATGCTGGTAATAAATGTGGATAATGACATGAGAGAAGACGCTTCTAGTGCTCAGTAAGGAATGTCAGCCCTCACCCTGAGGATTCAACCAAGTTGACCTACAAGGATGTGCCATGGCCAGGACCTGTAGAGACTAGAGCAGGGCCCGCACCCAGAGCCCCAAGCAGCTGCTGAGACCTTCTCCCTCCCTCCCCCCGTCTGCTCTGTCTTCCTTCCCTTTGTCCCCTGGCTTGTGGCCTTCCGTTTCCCATCGATTAATTCCCCTTTCCACATCTGGCTCGCCAGGGTCCACTCCTAGTAAACCTCCTCCACGGCCTCCATCTCTCCCACTCCATCCCCTTCACCACCTCACCAGCCTCTCTTGAGGGGAATCCGTGTGGTGTGAATTCTACAAAATGCTGGTGGGGCAGAAGAGCACACAGAAATTGTACAATGCTCTCCTTGTCCAGCCCCATCAATGGCAGCTGTCTTGTAAGTAGCTCTTAGAGAGGCTGACGCGTTTGCGCTGCCCATGAGCGGCCTGGGTTGACGTGCGACTTTATGCAAAGCACACGCCAAATGTAGAGGAGGAACACAAACGTTTCTTAAAAGATCCTTTCTATGTTTGTTGAATGAATGATGGACAAATAGATGAGTTAAAACATGTGCAGAATCACCGTGATACAAGACATAGTTAAGTACACGAATAAAGTGAAGTATAATCTTAGAATTTGCAAAACATTCCACTTTGGTTTATGTATTTTCCATAATGATATGTTACTCTGTAATCAGACTTTAAAACATGTGATTTCTCAGGATTTTATAAATTTGTAGGACAATAAATAAACAAGAAAATAGTTGAGCGAGGACGAGTAAGACTGCAGAGATTTTTTTCCCTGGGATGTACATTGACACCCTTTTTCTTTCCAAACCACATTTTGCATGTGATTCTTTTCAAAGTGTGTGAAGGAACCAAGATGGCACGTTCGTCTGGATATGGTACTGCTCTTGGGGTGAGTTCCCTGATTTTTTTAAACTCTTTGCTCTTAAATCAAGTTCACCAACAAGACCAACAGAGCAAGAAAGTTGGAATCCACGTTGCTACTTTATAATGTCCTAAAAATCTTTTTTTTCCTGATAGAAAACATTCTTAAAGACAAAAGTAAAATTCAAAGTATCGTTAGTGATTTGACCAACATATTATTCACACATTTGAAAACTAAATTCAGAGAGAAAGATAAAATAGACTAAAACGGTTAACGATCAACCTCATGTTTAACATTTTGATCTCAGTTGTTGAAAGACAAAATACATTTTCAAAGTAGAGCTGGCTGCAGATGAAATTGCAGTGGGGAAATTTTGTTTTTGATGTTATCCTTCTCCAGTTTCGACAGGGTGTTTCTTTATCGCTTGTTCTTTCAATCTCTCAGTCTGTCAGTGCCATTCCCTCTATGAAAAACTTATTCCTGGAAAGAGATTCATTTATTTCATGACTTCAGTGAACAGATATTTTAGCCAAGTATTATGCTAGGCATTGTGGGGTGATGCAGATTCGAGCAAGGCATCGTCTCTGTCCTTATGGAACCTCCAATATCACCTGGTGTGTGACCAGGGGAGGGTAAGCAGAGCAAACTCAGTGTTATCAAAAGGATTATTTACGGATAGAGTGAGAGGGCGTCAGAGCAGGAGTATACTTCTGATGGATCTCAAGGAAAAATCAATTGTACTTTGATAAGCATCTACACCAGAAATGAATGAATAAATATATTCTCAGTGTCAGCACTCAGTATTAAGCATTATTATTCCAAGCGGAAAGAATAGCAGGGTAAAGCAGCAGATTTCCACAGAGGTTTTTAGGAGTATAAAACTGAACCTAAAACACCGGGACGCAAATGGAGAAGCAGTCGTGTATTTGAGTAAAGCTTTCAGGTTCACGGGACGTAGAGTCTGTTTTAGGAAACCGCTGACGGTCAGTTAAGAGAAAACTGGCACTATGGGCATTATGCTTTTGGAAGATTAAACGTGTAGCCCTGCAAAATGGATTGAAGGAAGAGAAAGTTTCTGGAGGGGAGGCCATTTCGAAGGCTACTGGGACAGCCTGTGCAGGAGGTAGAAGAAGTGTGCACAGAGCAGAGGTATGGAGGTACAGAAGTCAAGGTGTCTGTGACAGAGATTAGGACGAAATGTGACGTCACCTCCAGATTCCTACCTCTCTTTATCTGTCCTCTTCCTCATCCTGTGTGATTTTGTTCATCAGTGGTCTTCGACATTTCAGCACCAATCCATGGAGGTCTCCCTCCGCCCCAACTGAGCATCCCACTCTGATTAAGTTGGACGTTGGCCATCCCCTCTAAATCTCCAGGTCTTTCCCTAATCCGCCCACTGCCCTGCATCCTTCTGCTTTACTAAGACTTGCAGATGCATTTCCTCAGATAACTCCCCCACCTTCAATTCAGTAGCGCCGTTCTTCTCATTCTCCGTTATGCTCGCAGTTGTATCGACAGGCATTTATTGGCACTGACTGCATATTTATCTTTTTTTCCCTATTCTATTAGTTTGAAAGTTTTTATTAGACTAGGACGATTTTTAGTAACTAATTCAGGAACAAGCTACTATGTGCATATCTACTCTGGGGGATAAATGCATCTTTAACTGATAAGTGGATAATTATAATGGTAAGAGATCAAAGTATAAAACTCCATCATATTGTATATGTCTTCTATTCTGAGAAATATTACTGTGTTTGTCAACTCAGTCAGTGCTGTGCTTTGTTGAATAATACATTTCTAAAATTTACCTGAAACCAGATGTGAGAAATTTGAACTATAGGCTTGAAAGTTAAAAACAGGTTCTGTTCCCAGAGAACTGAAAGATGTTAGAAAAATCCCTACTTTAGCCTCTTACTTTTTAGATATGATATTCAGTGACAGATTTGTACATTTTCTTGTACAGACATTAATTTTTTTCCTTCAGTGGAATACTGAGCCACTGCCTTAATTCCAGTAAGTATCCAACGATGAATGAATATTTTTTGTTTCTGGCACTCCTAAAGATGTCTACACTTGCTTCTGTTATACTGCTGAGGCAATCTGTGTTTCCCACTAGCACTGGCACTCTTAATGTCTGCTTTACTTATTTTTGTTGATAATGATATTAAAGAAAAATGCAATTAAATTTTGACTAATTGAGCAATTTCAATTTGATATACAAATATGGTAACTGTATTTAAACTGAACTGTTGGCTGCTAGACAGCTCCATCCGGCTGTTTTTTTTTTTTTGTGGGCGATAGTCTTCAAAATTTACAAAAGTTCTAATTTTGTATAAGGAAAGTCCTTTAAGAATATCAATATCTAATAACAAAATTTCAAGTTGTTAAAAATTGAATATATATAGAAATTGCCTGTTCTCTCAAAAACGCCTGGCCTACGTTGTCTTGGAGAAATATGTTTTCTAGGAATCAAAGAACAATAGCTATGAGACATTTTAGCAATTACCTTATGAGAAAGAAACAGAGGCCCAGAGAGGTGGAGAGATTGGCACAAAATAATGCACTTTATAAGGCCCATAATGGATATGTGTTAAACATAAAAATCTTCTCTACTTCTTTGTACTAACCCACATTGCACTTTTAAACATCTAAATTTGGTTTTTTTAGTTGTAGTAGAATACCCACAACATAAAACTTGCCATCTTAACCATTTTTTCTAAAGTTGATTTTAAGCGCTAGTATTTTGGGTCTCTGTCACAGCGCATCAGACACTGAGCTTTGAAACGGGTACCATTTCTTGCTATGTGGACTACTGCTAGAGAGGCTCAATAAATATTTTGCCAGATAAGTCAAAAAATATACTGGTGTTTGGGAGCTGGGAAGGGAAGGAAGAATCTGGAAAACAACTCTGAACCTTGCTTTCAATTTCTGCCTAAGATAAACTCTTACCGCAATACATATGACTTGACTTTTCGGTAAAACAAGTGCCTTTAAGTTAGGACGTGTGTGTCTTACTGGTCCATCTCAGGGTCCACTTTTAACCCCGACCCCTACTGATTTAAGTGGGTCAGGAGCACAGACAACCACCATTTCTCCAACTCCTACATCCACGGCTGGACACACAGTGCAGCACAAAGAGCCCTAAGTGACGAACTACACAGCAATGTTGTGCTTCAAGACCGTCTCTCTGCCCATATGGTCCAAATATGTGTTTAAGAGTTTAAAGTGTTAAGTTTTTCAAATGTACTAAATGTGTTATTTGTAGGTTTCTGTAAATTGCAGAATACCTTTTTCTGAAGCCCTTT
This sequence comes from Balaenoptera physalus, assembly GCF_965194825.1. Classification (NCBI taxonomy): domain Eukaryota; kingdom Metazoa; phylum Chordata; class Mammalia; order Artiodactyla; family Balaenopteridae; genus Balaenoptera; species Balaenoptera physalus. The sequence goes on along the minus strand of NC_138899.1, from coordinate 79,617,939 downwards.
AACTAATTTTCCATTTTCTTTCCCCATTGGTTTCTGGTTCGCAGTAAGTAGGATGTCCTTAGACATATAGCATCCTTTGAGCATGCAAGGCAAGTCTTCTCTTGTCACTTCAGTTTTATTGTGGCCAACTGTTCACAAGTCAAATAGTTTTAGTTGGGAGTACTTTTAAGACAGTAAGTGCCTGTGTTTACTAAAATGTAAGAAAATCTTTGCTTCCCCCCTTTAAATAAAGCCCCAAGAAAAAGTAATTTTTTTGTGTTGTTCTTAGTATCTTCTAACTTGGAAAAATTACATTCAGAAAAAGTTGGTTTAATGATGTCAGATAAAGTACAAAGTTTCAAAACTCATTTTGTGAGCTTAATTCATAGCTACCTAAATGCTGATTCCAGTTTTGAACACTGAGGCAGCCCAAGGAACACCATATCAGCTGTGACAACTTGCAGGTTGGGTCCATTATAATTTAGTTTTACCTATTTATCCGCTATTTGCAAGAACTGATTTGAGCTGCCTCTAGATTTTAGCTACATTCTGGGCTTTTAGTGCATTGAAATTACAGTTTTGAACTGATAAATATCATAAACAAATTAATCTTTTTAAGAAGAGGCGATATATACTGGCTTGATCGAAACAGCTTGCAATTTTTATTAAATACTTGAAGCGCTTTACAGCCACTGGATTGCATTGGATTAGACTGCATTTCAGAGTCATCTTTTTTCTCTTAAAATTGTTACCAATACCTGACATTTTTAATTAGCTTCTGAAGTTTTCTGCTTCCTTTTCAAAGAAAGGTGTTATGTAGTCCTCTTGTTTATTCTGTTCAGCCAGACTCAGGAAGGCATTGTTCTTTTTTCTTCTCATTTTTCTTTTCCTTTATTTTTCATTTTTATTTATTCTTTTTTTTTTTTTTTTACAAAACCATCCTTCCATTGTCTTTAAATAGACTTTATTTTTTGAATAGTTTTAGATGGAGACAAAAATCGAGAACATAGTACACAGTTCCCATACACCCTGCACACTGCTTCCCTGCCATTATCTCACATTAGTGCAGTACATTTGTTACAACTAAGAAACCAATATTGATACATTATGATTAAGTAAAGTCCTTTATTCAGATTTCCTTAGTTTTAACTTAATGTCTTTTTCTGTTCCAGGATCTCATCCAGGAACCCTCTGTATGATGAAGTGTCATGTCTCCTTAGGCAGACGTGACACTTCAGTTAAATTTTGTGAAAGTAGTATGCATTGTGTTTAGATTAATTTTTTTCAAATGAATCCAATAGTCCCAGCACCATTTGTTGGAAAGACTGTCCTTTCACTATTGAGTTGCTTTGCTCCTTGGTCAGAGATCAGCTGACTGTATTTATGTGGGTCTGTTTCTGGGCTCCCTGTTCTGTTCCACTGATCTATTTATCTATTCTTTCACCAATATTGCACTGTCTTGATTACCATAATTTTATAGCAACTTTTGAAGTTAATAGTGCCGTCATCTAACTTTGCTCTTCTTCAAGGTGGTGTTGGCTATTCTGGGTATTTCGCCTTTCATTATAAACTTTAGACTGTTTGTCGCTGTCTGCAAAGTAACTAGCCAGTAGTTTGATTTAGGATGATATGAATCTGTAGATCAAGTTGAGAAGAATCTTAACAGTATTGAATCTTCCTATCTATGAACATGGAATTTCTATTTATTTAGATCTTCTTTGACTTCTTTCAGGAGAATTTTGTAATTTTCTTCATATAGATCTTGTACATATTTTGTTAGATTTATACCTAAGTATTTTGGGGGGAATGCTAATACAAATGCTGTTGTTTTAAATTTCAAGTTCCAATTGTTCAGGGCTGGTGTATAGGAAAGCAATTTATATTTGCATATCAATCTTGTATCCTGCAACTTTGCTATAATTGCATATTAGTTCCAGGAAGGTGTTTTACCAATTCTTTGGGATTTTCTACATTGATCTTTTACATTACAGCTTTCTGCTCTAATTTTTATTAGTTCTTTTTTATACTTGCTCTAGGCATAAATTATTCTACTTTCTGTAATTCTCTAAAATGGAAGTTTAGATTATTGATTTTAGAATTTTTTTCTTTTTTCATATATGTATTTAATGCTATAAATTTCCCTCTAAGCAATGCTCTCGCTGTGTCTCACACATTCTGATAAGCTGTATTTTAAATTTCATTTAGTTCAAAATTTTAAAAACTTTCTCTTGAGACCTCTTTTTCCATTGTGTTATTTGGAAATGTGTTGTTCAATATCCACATGTTTTGGGATTTTCCAACTATCTGTTATTGATTTCAAATTTAATTCCCACGTGATCAAAGAACATACTTTGTACTATTTCTATTCTTTTAAATTAGTTGTGTTTCTGGCCTAGAAAGGGGTCTATCTTGATGCATGCTCATGTGAGCTTGAGAAGAGTGTGTGCCGTGATATTGCTGGATGCAGAATTCTGTAAATGTCAATTAGGTCAAGTTGTCATGGTGCATTTCACCTCAGCTGTATCCTTGCTGATTTTCTGTCTGCTTGATATGTCAATTAATGAAAGAGGAATGTTGTCTTCTCCAGCTATAATCGTGGACTTGTCTGTTTTTCCTTGAAGGTCTGTCAGATTTTGCCTAAATAGAGGCAAAATCCTCTCTGGCATCTTGATTCTCTCTTGCTAGGTGCATACAAATTAAGGAGTGTTGTCTTCTTAGAGAATTGACCTTTATATCATTATGCAATGTCTCTTTTTCCTTGTTCTGAAGCCCGCCTTGTCTGAAATTAATTCAACTGGCCAACTTTCTTCTTATCACTGTTAGTATGATACATATTTCCCCACCTCTTTACTTTTCACTTGTGTCTTTAGGTTTAAAAAGGGTTTCTTGTAAACAACCCGTAGTAGGATCTTTTTAAAAAATCCACTCTAACAACCTGTCTTTATTAGTGTATTGAGACCACTCACACGTAAAGTGGTTATTGACATAGTTGGATTCATATTTACCATGTTTGTAACTGTTTTCTATTCACTATTCTTCTTTCTCTTCTATTTTCTGCCTTCTCTGGCTTTAATTTAGCACTATATATGACTGTATTTTCTCTCTTCTTGGCCTGTCAGTTATACTTCTTTCAAAAAAAATTAGTGGTTTCCATAAAGTTTGCAATATACGTTTATAACTAATCTAATTTTATTTTCAAATTACACTGTACCACTTCGTGAGCACTGCGGGTGCCTTACAGCAGGGTATTCCCATATAAAATTGCTGTCTTTATCTCCAGTTTATCATATGTTATAATCAATCACACAATACATTGTTGTTATTATTACTTTGAGCAAACATTTATCTATTAGATCGATCAAGAATAAAATAAATGATTTTACCTTACCTTCTTTCCTTCTCCAATTTCTTTTTTTAATGTAGATCTAAGTTTCTGACCTATGGCATCTCCCTTCTCTCTAAAGAACATATTTTAACATTTCGTGCAGGGCAGGTGTGCTGGTAATGAATACTCTCTTTTTGTTTGTTTGAGAAAGTCTTTACCTTTCTTTCATTTTTGAAGAGTAATTTCTCTGGATGTAGAATTCACGGTTGGTGGGTTTTTTCCTTTGAACACTTCAAATATTTCCTTCCATTCTCTTCTTGCTTGCACAGTCTCTGATGAAAAGCATGCTGTTATACTTATCTTTTTCCTCCATAGATAATTTTGTTCTTTGCTTTATTTCAAGATTTTCTCCTTGTCTTTGGTTTTCTGCAGTTTGAATATGATATGTCTAAGTGTAGGTTTTTTGGTATTTATCCTACTTGATATTCTTTGAGATTCCTGGATCTATTCTTTGGAATGTCATTAATTTGGGAAAGTTCTTAGCCATTATTACTTCAAATATTTCTTCTGCTCCTTTCTTCTCCTTTTAATATTCTAATTATGTGTATGTCACACCTTTTGAAAATACCCCACTGTTCTTGGATATTATGTTCTATGTTTTTCTTTTTTTCTATTTGTATTTCAGTTTGGAAAGTCTGTGATGACATTGCTTCCAGTTCACTGATTCTTTCCTCAGCTATGTATAGCTTACTGATGAGCTCATCAGAGGCATGCTTCATTTCTGTTAACAATGTTTTTGATTTCTAGCATTTCCTTTTGATTCTTAGAGTTTTCATCTCGCTGCTTACATTACCCATCTATTCTTGCATGTTGTCCACTTTTCCATTAGAGACATTAGCATATCAATTAGTTATTTAAAAATCCTGATATAAAAATTTCAAAATATCTTCCATTTGTGAGTGTGGTTCTCGTGCTTGCTTTGTCTCTGCTGACTGTGTTTTTGCCTTTGAGCGTGCATTGTAATTTTTTGTTGAAAGCTGAACGTGGTGCACTGAGTAGAAGGAACTGAGGTAACTAGGCCTTTGGGAAGAGGTTTTGCTTTTATCAGGGTAGGACTTAGGCTGTGTTTACTGTTTGGTGTAGAGGTGGGTGTCAGAGGCTAGAGTTTCCTCTGGTGCCCACGTTTTTCTTTCCCATATTCTCTTTGGGTTTCCCTGGAGACTCCTTCTCAAATAGAGTCTGAACTTTGTAGCTCTTTCAGTTCAAGGCACTCTTATTATTCAGGAGCCCTGTTAATTGCTGGCAGGCAGTGAGGGAAGGAAAGCAGTCATTAATTTAATGATTAACTTCAGTCTTTCTGTGTCCCTCAGCTGTGATTTTCGCAACCATTTCTTAGCTTTTTCTCTCCCCCCTCCTTAGATGAAACGGGAAGGTTAGAGTTGACTGGAGTTGGGTAATTGCCCTTCTCCCCAAGTGACACAAGGCCCTGGTGAAGTCATTGTCCCTGGGGAGTAAACACTCATCACAGAGAAAACACCGGGCACATTTCAAAGTAGTTGGTGTTCTCCTTCTCATGCTGCAGACAGACGTGATTTTTCTCGGCTCCTACCATGAGAATCTGCTGGGTTCCTTCACTTAAAGTCCACAGAAGGATGGAAGCCCCCCTGGACTGCAGCCCCAGGAGTTCCTCACCACCAGTCTAGTCCAAACTCAGCCTCCAGCAAGTCATCACATTACCACTCGAGTATGACTGCTGGTCTATGCCTGCAATGGCTGCTGCTCTGGGCAAACTGGTCTTGGCTGTGGTCCCCTGAATTCAACTGAATCTCCAGATTTCATGCTGGCAATTAGCCCTGGAACCTCAATTCTCCGATGGGTTCAAGAAAGCCTTTGATTTTCAGTTAGTTCAGATTTTCTCTTGTTGTGAGGATGACAGCAATGATTTCCAAGCTCTTAATATGTTGGCACTGAAACTGGAAGTGCTCTGCACTTTTTTTTAATGTAGTATTTTTCAAAAGCACTGGCACTGTGGTTAACATCTGGTTACTAGATTAAAATTGTGTGGTTAGGAAAATATTTTTTCAAGTATAAGGCTGAGAGATTAATCCATAAATCTTTGCACACCTGAACAAGTGTTCTGTGGACAGAGATCCCTTTAGCAATTGGGGGGTTGGTTCATAAACTCCACTTCTCACAGGTAACGTGACTGTTCAGCAGATGAAGATACAGCTAATAAGAAAATGTATCATCTGAAAAAACCATTTCCCTATTAATCACGTTAACTGAGATCTCACTGTAATTTCTTACAAAGACATTTATCTTTTGAGGAACAGAACTTGGACTTGCACTTGCCTGGGGCTCAAAACTTAAGAGGATCCCAAAAATTTTGCAATCAAAATAAATGATATTTTAATGCAATATCTTAATAGAAATTAATGAAAAATTTACACTGAACCAAATATCAAAATGTATGTAAATAAAGATAGAAACCGTGCAATGCAGAGTCATATTGGAGCCTAAGAAAAAAGCAGAGGTCTTGACTGCTGACTGTTTACTCCTTAAAGTTTGTGCCCTACACACGTTTCTCACCATTGGCTTGGCCCTGGTGGGGACTGTCCAGTCATCAGACACTGGAAACAATATGTTTAAATGTGTGTATTGGAGACAGGAACACTGAGGTATACCAGGGACAGGACAGCTTTCTTCCATACGTAGGTAGTTTAATATGGTTATTCTTTGAAATTCAGTGCAACTAAGTGGAAAACTTTTGTTGATTCCTTTCTCTTTTTTTAAGCAAAAGTTATTATTTCACTCAGTAGGTCTTTGCAACCTGAAAATAATGTTGCTATGATATCAAATGTTTATGTATTTGCCTCTGTCTGCACACACATACACACTCACAAACACACATACAAAATCACATCAGTGTTCAGAAGCTGAGAAACAGGCATCACCACCCAAAGGTCTTTGCTTGGTCTGACCTCCCTCTGAAGCTTCTGGTTAACCCATGGTATCATGTCCTCCTTTTCCTTCAGGACCTCTCCCTACCTGTTGTTCCCAACCTTAAAATACCTGTTATTTTTTTAGTCTAGGACACTTTAGCCATTTCTTTGACTACTGTCTCGCTTCATAAGTAAAGAAGCTTGATAATTTGTCTTCAAATGTAGTTTTGTTTATATGAGGAATGCTACCTTTTAGAAATCTTCTTCCTTTATCTATATACCTTTGTGTTGTATACATGGGGTACAATGATTCAAATATACATTAAATTAAATATATGTAATATATAATGATGTCATATAATAATAATATATATAACAACTAGGGCACCTACCAGGCAGCGGTGGGGGACCACGGACACCTAAGGGGACGGGAGGAACCCCCAGCGACCGGGTAGGATGTGGGGTGTGGGGGGAGAGAGGGGGGAGGAGAAGTGGAGGTGGTACGGGACTGGCGCCCATGAGGGGCGGGTGGGGGAGGGGAAGGGATCCCACACCTGAAGGGGGAAAATGAGGGACCATCAGGAGGGCAGAGGATCAAAAGGGAGCATGGCCAGGTTTCCCCTGCCCACATGGGCCCCCAGGAACCTGCTGAGATCCCAGGCCTGATCCTCTGCCCACCGAGGCCCCCTCCAGCCTCGCGGGTCCTGAGGGAGTGGGAGGGAGGGAAGGGGGAGCAAAAGTAAAGGCCAGACCTCTGGGACCAGCACCCCTGGGGGGCGGCTGGGAGAGAGGGAGGAGTTCCTACACCCAGCGGGACCCACCCACGGTTAGGGGTCCAGCAGGGATGCAGAGACCCTGGGGGAGACGGTGCAGGGGGGCAGGGGAGGCACGAAGGAACAGAAGGGAGCGGGGCCAGCACTTTCCCTGTCCACTCAGGCACTGGGGAGCCTGCTGGGCTCCCGGGCCTAATCCTCTGCCCTCGGAGCCTCCCTCCTGCTGCACAGAGCGCAAGGCCCGCCCCTGCACCCCCAGCCAGGGCCCCACCTCTACACTCGGAGACCCCATCCGAGACCCCCTCCAAAGTGCTGGGCCTAAACCCCACCCACACACCCCCACTCAGGGCCTTACCTCCAAACTCCGGAACTCCACACTCCAGAGGCCCTCCTTCCACCTTCTGCCCCTCCCCTTCTGTGCAGGTCCTAAGCAGAGGCCCTGCCCCACGCTTGAACGTCACCCCCACCCACCTAGGCCCCGCCCCACGTTCAAACGTCTCCACCCCTACCCACCTAGGTCCCACCCCACCCTAGACCCCACCCCTGCCTAAGTTCCACCCCTGCCTAAACTCCGCCCCCAGAACCAAGGCTTTTTTTTTTTCTTTTTTCCTCTTTTAGATTAGGGTTCTCTTTTACCTTGTTGATTCATTGTTGTTGATTCTTTTATATTTTTATTTTCTTAACCTTTTATTTGTCTAATTTTATTTTATTCTTTATACCTTGTTACTGTTCTCTCCTTTTGGCTTGTTCCCCCTGCCCCCCAGCTTCGTTTTTATTTGTTTTCTGTTGTGGTTTTGTTTTACCTTGTTGCAGCTGTTTCAATTATAGTTTTATTTTTTCTAATATATTTTTTATCTTTCTAACTTTATTTTGTTTTTTATTCTCTGATATTGTACTGCTCCTTTTTTTCTTTCTTTCTTTTTTCTTTTTTTTTTTTTACTGCGCCACGAAGCTTGTGGGTTCTTTGTTCCCAGGCCAGAGGTCGGGCCCGAGCTCCTGTGGTGGGAGCTCAGAGTCCAAACCGCTGGACTAACAGACAACCTCAGACCCCAGAGAATATTATTCGGAGTGAGGCCTCCTGGAGTTCCTCATCTCAGCACCAAGACCTGGCTCTATCCAACTGCCTGCAAACTCCAGTGCTGGACGTCTCAGGCCAAACAACCAGTAAGACAGGAATACATCACCACCCATCAAAAAAAAAAAAAAAAAAGAAACAAACAAACAAAAATGTTACGCACGAAGGAGCAAGGTAAAAACCTACAAGACCAAATAAATGAAGACAAAATAGGCAACCTACCTGAAAAAGAATTCAGAGTAATGATAGTAAAGATGATCCAAAATCTCGGAAACAGAATGGAGAAAATACAAGAAACATTTAACAAGGATCTAGAAGAACTAAAGAGCAAACAGTGATGAACAACACAATAAATGAAATTAAAAATACTCTAGAAGGAATCAATAGCAGAAGAACTGAGGCAGAAGAACGGATAAGTGACCTGGAAGATAAACTGTTGGAAATAACTGTCAGGGAGCAGAATAAAGAAAAAAGAATGAAAAGAATTGAGGACAGTCTCAAAGACCTCAGGGACAACATTAAACACACCAACATTCGAATTACAGGGATCCCAGAAGGAGAAGAGAAAAAATAAAGGGTCTGAGAAAATATTTCAAGAGCTTATAGTTGAAAACTTCCTTAACATGGGAAAGGAAAGAGTCAGTCAAGTCCAGGAAGCACAGAGAGTACCATACAGGATAAACCCAAAGAGAAACATGCTGAGTCACATATTAATCAAACTATCAAAAATTAAATACAAAGAAAGAATATTAAAAGCAGCAAGGGAAAAGCAACAAATAACATACAAGGGAATCCCCATAAGGTTAACAGCTGATCTTTCAGCAGAAACACTGCAAGCAGGAAGGAAGTGGCAGGACATATTTAAAGTGATGAAAGGGAAACACCTACAACCAAGATTACTCTATGCAGCAAGGATATCATTCAGATTCGATGGAGAAATTAAAACCTTTACAGATAAGCAAAAGTTAAGAGAATTCAGCACCACCAAACCAGCTTTACAACAAATGCTAAAGGAACTTCTCTAGGCAGGAAACACAAGAAAAGGAAAAGACCTACAAAAACAAACCCAAAACTATTAAGAAAATGGGATTAGGAACATACCTATCGATAATTACCTTAAATGAAAATGGATGAAATGCTCCAACAAAAAGACATAGACTGGCTGAATGGATACAAAAACAAGACCCGTACATATGTTGTCTACAAGAGACCCACTTTGGACCTAGGGACACATACAGACTGAAAGTGAGGGGATCGAAAAAGATATTCCATGTAAATGGAAATCAAAAGAAAGCTGGAGCAGCAATTCTCATATCAGACAAAATAGACTTTAAAATAAAGACTATTACAAGAGACAAAGAAGGACACTACATAATGATCAAGGGATCAATCCAAGAAGAAGATATAACAACGGTAAATATTTATGCACCCAACATAGGAGCACCTCAATACATAAGGCAAATGCTAACAGCTATAACAGGGGAAATTGACAGTAACACAATAATAGTAGGGGACTTTAACACCCCACTTTCACCAATGGACGGATCATCCACAATGAAAATAAATAAGGAAACACAAGCTTTAAATGACACATTAAACGAGATGCATTTAATTGATACTTATAGGACATTCCATCCAAAAACATTAGAATACACTTTCTTCTCAAGTGCTCATGGAACATTCTCCAGGATAGACCACATCTTGGGTCACAAATCAAGCCTTGGTAAATATAAGAAAATTGAAGTCATATCAAGTATCTTTTCCAACCATAACGCTATGAGAATAGATATCAAATACAGGAAAAAAACTGTAAGAAATACAAACACATGGAGGGTAAACAATACACTACTAAATAACCAAGAGATCACTAAAGAAGTCAAAGGAAATCAGAAAATACCTAGAAACAAATGACAATGAAAACATGACGACCCAAAACCTATGGGATGTAGCAAAAGCAGTTCTAAGAGGGAAGTTTATAGCAATACAATCCTACCTCAAGAAACAAGAAACATCTCAAATAAACAACCTAACCTTACACCTAAAGCAATTAGAGAAAGAAGAACAAAAAACCCCCAAAGTTAGCAGAAAGAAAGAAATCATAAAGATCAGACAAGAAATCAATGAAAAAGAAATGAAGGAAACAATAGCAAAGATCAATAAAACTAAAAGCTGGTTCTTTCAGAAGATAGCCAAAATTGACAAACCATTAGCCAGACTCATCAAGAAAAAAAGGGAGAAGACTCAAATCAACAGAATTAGAAATGAAAAAGGAGAAGTAACAACTGACACTGCAGAAATCCAAAGGGTCATGAGAGATTACTACAAGCAACTATATGCCAATAAAATGGACAACCTGGAAGAAATGGACAAATTCTTAGAAAAGCACAACCTGCCAAGACTGAACCAGGAAGAAATAGAAAATATAAACAGACCAATCACAAGCACTGAAATTGAAACTGTGATTAAAAATCTTCCAACAAACAATAACCCAGGACCAGATGGCTTCACAGGCGAATTCTATCAAACATTTAGAGAAGAGCTAACACCTATCCTTCTCAAACTCTTCCAAAATATAGCAGAGGGGGGAACACTCCCAAACTCATTCTACGAGGCCACCATCACCCTGATACCAAAACCAGAAAAGATGTCACAAAAAAAGAAAACTACAGGCCAATATCACTGATGAACACAGATGCAAAATTCCTCAACAAAATACTAGCAAACAGAATCCAGCAGCACATTAAAAGGATCATACACCATGATCAAGTGGGGTTTATCCCAGGAATGCAAGGGTTCTTCAATATACGCAAATCAAGCAATGTGATAAACCATATTTAAAAAGTGAAGGAGAAAAACCATATGATCATCTCAATAGATGCAGAAAAAGCTTTCGACAAAATTCAACACCTATTTATGATAAAAACCCTCCAGAAAGTAGGCATATAGGGAACTTACCTCAACATAATAAAGGCCATATATGACAAACACATAGCCAACGTCATTCTCAATGGTGAAAAACTGAAACCATTTCCAATAAGATCGGGAACAAGACAAGGTTGCCCACTCTCACCACTATTATTCAACATAGTTTTGGAAGTTTTAGCCACAGCAATCAGAGAGGAAAAAGAAATAAAAGCAATACAAATTGGAGAAGAAGTAAAACTGTCACTGTTTGCAGATGACATGATACTATACATAGAGAATCCTGAAGATGCTACCAGAAAACTACTAGAGCTAATCAATGAATTTGGTAGGGTAGTGGGATACAAAAGTAATGCACTGAAATCTCTTGCATTCCTATACACTAATGATGAAAAATCTAAAAGGGAAATTAAGGAAAGACTCCCATTTACCATTGCAACAAAAAGAATAAAATACCTAGGAATAAACCTACCTAAGGACACAAAGACCTGTATGCAGAAAACTATAAGACACTGATGAAAGAAATTAAAGATGATACAAACAGATGGAGAGATGCAGCATGTTCTTGCATTGGAAGAATCAACATTGTGAAAATGACTCTACTACCCAAAGCAATCTACAGATTCAATTCAATCCCTATCAAACTACCACTGGCGGGGCTTCCCTGGTGGTGCAGTGGTTGAGAATCTGCCTGCCAATGCAGGGGACACGGGTTCGAGCCCTGGTCTGGGAAGATCCCACATGCCGCGGAGCAGCTAGGCCCGTGAGCCACAATTACTGAGCCTGCGTGTCTGGAGCCTGTGCTCCACAGCGAGAGGCTGTGATAGTGAAAGGCCCGTGCACCGCGATGAAGAGTGGCCCCCACTTGCCGCAACTAGAGAAAGCCCTCGAACACAAACGAAGACCCAACACAGCCAAAAATAAATAAATAAATAAATAAAATTTAAAAAAAAAACAAAAAAACTACCACTGGCATTTTTCACAGAACTAGAACAAAACATTTCACAATTTGTATGGAAACACAAAAGACCCCTGATAGCCAAAGCAATCTTGTGAAAGAAAAATGCAGCTGGAGGACTCAGGCTCCCTGACTTCAGACTGTACTACAAAGCTACAGTAATCAAGACAGTATGGTACTGGCACAAAAACTGAAATATAGACCAATGGAACAGGATAGAAAGCCCAGAGAAAAACCCATGCACATATGGTCACCTTATCTTTGATAAAGGAGGCAAGAGTATACAGTGGAGAAAAGACAGCCTCTTCAATAAGTGGTGCTGGGAAAACTGGACAGCTACATGTAGAAGAATGAAATTAGAGCACTTCCTAACACCATACACAAAAATAAACTCCAAATGGATTAAAGACCTCAATGTAAGGCCAGACACTATAAAACTCATAGGCAGAACACTCTATGACATAAAACACAGCAAGATCCTTTTTGACCCATCTCCTAGAGAAATGGAAATAAAAACAAAAATAAACAAATGGGACTTAATGAAACTTAAAAGCTTTTGCACAGCAAAGGAAACCATAAAAAAGACGAAAAGACAACCCTCAAAATGGTAGAAAATATTTGCAAACGAAGCAACTGACAAAGGGTTAATCTCCAAAATATACAAGCAGCTCCTGCAGCTCAATATCATAAAAATAAACAACCCAATCTAAAAATGGGCAGAAGACCTAAACAGACATTTCTCCAAAGAAGATATACAGACTGCCGACAAACACATGAAAAGATGCTCAACATCAGTAATCATTAAAGAAATACAAATCAAAACTACAGTTAGGTATCACCTCACACTGGTCAGAATGGCCATCATCAAAAATTCTACAAACAATAAATGCTGGAGAGGGTGTGGAGAAGAGGGAACCCTCTTGCACTGTTGGTGGGAATGTAAATTGATACAGCCACTATGGAGAACAGTATGGAGGTTCCATCAAAAACTAAAAATAGAACTACCGTATGACCCAGCAATCCCACTACTGGGAATATATGCTGAGAAAACCATAATTCAAAAAGAGTTATGTACCACAGTGTAACACAGTGTTCATTGCAGCTCTATTTACAATAGCCAGACATGGAAGCAACCTTAGTTTCCACTGACAGATAATGGATAAAGAAGATGTGGCACATATATACAATGGAATATTACTCAGCCATAAAAAGAAACGAAATTGAGTTATTTGTAGTGAGGTGGATGGACCCAGAGTCTGTCATACAGAGTGAAGTAAGTCAGAAAGAGAAAAACAAATACCGTATGCTAACACATATATATGGAATCTAAAAAAAATAAAAAATAGTTCTGTAAAACCTAGGGGCAGGACAGGAATGAAGATGCAGACGTAGAGAATGGACTTGAGGACACGGGGAGGGGGAAGGGTAAGCTGGGACAAAGTGAGAGAGTGGCATGGACTTATGTATACTACCAAATGTAAAATAGATAGCTAGTGGGAAGCAGCTGCACAGCACAGGGAGATCAGCTCAGTGCTTTGTGACCACCTAGAGGGGTGGGATAGGGAGGGTGGGAGGGAGACACAGAGGGAGGAGATATGGGGATATATGTATATGTATAGCTGATTCACTTTGTTACAAGGCAGAAACTAACACACCATTGTAAAACAATTATATTCCAATAAAGATGTTAAATAAATAAATAAATAAATAAATTATATATATATGTGTAATATCATATATATATTTGTTCTACCAGAGGGAGGGTATCTGTATGATCACTGAGATCTTCCTGTTTTTCTTTTGATCCCACCACAGATGATAAAATACCCTGGAGCATGAGAGTAGCTACTTAACAGGCTGTGGCAGCGAGGACTGAGTAGCTCTTCTCCTGCAGCCAGAAACACACTGTGCACATCTGACTACATACTGAACTCACCCCACAGCCTCGTGAAGCACAGGTGTTGAGAAATAAGACAACTACGAAGAACAGTCTCTCCTAAGTGTGCCCAGATGGTCATCAGGACAACTTGGACTCAGTATTTTCAGTATTTTTTAGAGCTTTAATTGCCATAACTAGGGACCATAGTATCTGAATTTTATAGGTAGACAGAGTCCATGGAGGACTTCTAAACTCACACATTCAGTCATAGATAATAAAATCAACCTAAAATACATATGAATTTAAATTGTGGGTTTTCACATCAGATGGTTAAGTCAGCATCTGAAACCCGAAAAATGCAGGCTGCTTTCCGTAATGAAACCTATTGATTTCACTCACTCTCTATATCAAGCCTTCTTTTGTCTCTTTCTATCATGTTTTGTTCATGTCCTGTAGACAGTGTGTATGCTGGTTTCTATTTCCTAGAAATGTGTCTCTCGAGTCCGATTTTGCCATTATGAAAACCAAGGACTTTAGTCCTGCACAAGTGTCATGTTATTTAAACACACAAACCACAGAATATGTAAATAAAAATCATCACCACCATGTATAAAGGCAGGGAACAGAGACATTACCGTCCAATAGTAAATTCCATCATTGTTTGCGTGTTTGTTTGTCACAGCCTTTATTAAGCATGCTACTTTCGGGACTGTGTCCACAAGCTCCAAAATGACCTAAAGACGAAGCGTGGAGACCAGGAGGGAAGCAGAGAGAGGTGGGGCGAGAGGCCCAAAATACAGGGGGTTAATGCAAGGAGGACTTGAGTCCAGAGCGGAGGCTTTCTCACTTCATAAATTACCATCTTGATGTACATTCAATACTGGCGAATTCGGTGCACAAGTCATGCAAAGAATGTCCGTGGGTGGTGAAGGCTGACAGAAGGGGTCAGGCAGCAGTGTCTGTGGCTCTGGATGCTTTGTTAACGGCCCCAGATTTCAAGCAGATACGAGTACATTCTTCACATACCTGAGAGTGCCCGGTGCTCCAGCACACTGTTTCCATCTCTAAGTGGATCTCGAAAGCTCTTTCTAACTAAAACGCTGGCAATGAAACAATCCCATCACTAAATGTCGCTGTCATTTTGTCTTTTGTGTGATTGGTTGCAGATGTTGGTTCGAAAAAATGCTTCGGGGTCCTTGTCACCCACCTGCCATCCGTCCACACTCAGCCACCGACTGGGAGAAACACTGAGCAGCCGCTAGGCTATTGTGATCTGGCTTCTAAACTTACATTTTCTTACCTCCACTTACCGGTGCTTATTTTGTAAAAGAAATGTCCAAGGGTTTTAGATGATAGTATAAGGCAATAATGAATACCTTAGATAACTTTATTAGACATCGATTAAACTTTAACACATTCTTATAGAAATACAAGAAATATCAAATATACACAAATTCAGGACAAAGTTTAATTCAAAATAGAATTGGACTGGGAAAGCAGGAATATTACTTAGTCCTATCTTTAACAGAAATAAAAAATGAAGGCTGTAACAACTAGATGTTTTCTTAAGTGAAGGAAAGCCTAAGGCTCATTTTTTAAAAAGTTAATAGTAGATAACCTGAAAAGTTACTTTTAAGGCTATTGTATTTACGTGTGGAACGTATTTCAAAGCATGGCATTTTAATATTCTTTATAAGATATGACAAACAAGGGTTTTATTTTTGTTATTGCTATATAATTAAAAGTTGTAGAAGCCAGGAGGTGTAATCATATTACACTGCTTAACTGTAAATATTATTAGTCATATTAATGTACACTCTGATTACTGATTTATCAAAAGGGAGATATACGTATTTTGGAAGAATGGGAGGGGGGTAGTCTATGGGTATGGGGGATTATATAAAATAGATTAATTCTCAACCTGAATACAGGCAGACCTCGTTTTTAAATTTATTGTGCTTCACAGGTAATGGGGTTTTCACAGATTGAAGGTTTGTGGCAACCCCACATCAGAGCAAGTCTGTCGGCACCATTTTTTCCAACAATATTTGCTCACTTTGTGTGTGTGTTACATACTGGTAATTTTCACAGTATTTCAAACTTTTTCATTACTATTACATTTGTTATGGTGATCTGTGATCAGTGACTTTACTACTTTGACTTTACTACTACCACTCCCTGAAGGCTCAGATGATGGTTAGCAAGTTTTAGCAATAACCTATTTTTTTTTTTTTTTGAAATTGGTTAGGTATCAAGGGGAGGTAGAAAGGAACTTGATTAGATACCACGGGTGGGGGAATTCTTTTTTTTTTTTTTTTTTAGACACCAATTGTACTTGAACATTTGTTATTTTATTTTATTTTATTTTTAATTTATTTATTTATTTTTGGCTGTGTTGGGTCTTCATTTCTGTGTGAGGGCTTTCTCTAGTTGTGGCAAGCGGGGGCCACTTTTTGTCGCGGTGCACGGGCCTCTCACTATCACGGCCTCTCTTTTTGCAGAGCACAGGCTCCAGACGCGCAGGCTCAGTAGTTGTGGCTCACGGGCCTAGTTGCTCCACGGCATGTGGGATCTTCCCAGACCAGGGCTCGAACCCGTGTCCCTGCTTTAGCAGGCAGATTCTCAACCACTGCGCCACCGGGGAAGCCCCGTATTTTTAATTAAGGTATGTACATTGTCTTTTTAGACAACATGCTATATTGCACACTTAATAGACTACAGTATAGTGTAAACATAACTTTATTTGCGCTGGAAACAAAAAAGTTATGGTGACACACTTTATCTCAATACTCACTTTATTGCTGTGGTCCAGAGCCAAACCCGCAATATCTCTGAGGTTTGCCTATATAAGGAGAGTAATAGATATCGTCTAAAAGCTAGAAATCAAGAAATAGCTGTCCAAGCATTTATTTGGGAATTCCGTGGTAAATTACATTAGAAACAGCTGAAAGATAGGAAAGAGTAGAACAAAAATTAGGAGGATGGGCTGAGGACCATCATTTTTCTTAGACAATTGTGTTTTTTTAATTGTCAGTGTCAGAGTGCCACTTGAATATATGCACATTATTACTTTGATAATTTTAAACACTTTAACAAATTTTTTAAAGAAATTAAGTCCTTCTATTAAAAAAAAATTTTTTTTGGTGTAGACTACAGCAATATTTCTCTTTAGTTAATATAGAAAAGTAGAAATGATAATTAGCCAACCTATTATTTCTTACCAAAATATTAAAACAGCGTTGAGAACAATCAAAACTAAAGAATATAGCCTGCAATTCTGCTTTCCTAGTAAATAAAACTATCGTCATTTTCCTGTCCAGACTTGTAAAGAACTTCAGCCTATTGATCAGGACTGCAACTTTGAGACGTGCTACCTTGGTACGAATCCTGGTCGTATCTCTTATTCTGTGATTTGAACAAGTAAGTTAACCTACTTAGTGGGCACATACATCACTACATTATTTAAAGGTTGAATAAGATGATAAGTGTAAGACACGTACCTTGTGCCCAGCACATATTCAGGTTAGGTAAATGTTGGTTTTTCTCTTGTCCATGGCTGAAATCAAAGCGTGGGTATATTTTTGCATCTGTCTACATACACTCGATTCATGAGCCACTTTCCAGCTTCCGACACTACCATGCCCTCATCGTGCCCATCCTGCGTTCTGCTAACTCCTACCCACTCTTTAGAAATGCCTTCACTAGTGGCCCCTGTGCACAGTGATTGCCCCTCTTCCGTGTCATCATCTGTAGCATCCTGCTTATTTCCCTAACAACACTACCATGCAAAATAATTATTTCTGTGTGTAACTATTTCTTCGGTATCTATTTGTGTCTGATAACAGACTTTAAACTCTTCAGGGCAGGGAGGATTTCTCTCTCAATCATTATTATAACCTCAGCTCTGAACACAGTGTTTGACACATAGTAGGTGGTCAGGGAGTGACCGACCAGTAACTGTGGTGTGACTTTCCGTAGGTCTCTGAACTGTTTCTTTCTTCACTGTCTCCCTTACTATCAGAATACTTCCAATTTCAGCGTCTTCCACTTACTGGCAGTATGCTGAAAAATGCTCTAGGAATAGGGATTGTTCTTGTTTGGGATTATATATGTTTAATAAACACACCAAAGTGTGAAGATCTCTGTCTCAGTTCTCAGATCTAGTCTTATACTACCATACTCCTGTAATCACCGACTCAAATCGGTGATTCAACGTATGTCTGAACGTTTAAGTGAAAAAATACACCAAGACCATCCATCAGGCAGTTAGGAGGCTTCCTTGAGCTTAGTTCCACTTTACAGCGTTGTTTTTCTTAATCCATCTTCCTAGTGGCCAAATCCTTTGTACAATTGATGCCTCATCTTTTAAGAGGAGAACAGTACAACATGGAACACTCTTGTCCTCTTGGTTTGTTTTTTTTTTTTACGTTTTTATAATTTTTTCTAAATGCCCATATTCCTCCTCCTTAAATGTGATTTGATACCTTCTCATTGAAAGCACACGTACTAGAAATATTTCAAAAAATCTCCTTTTGTGAGTCACTTTTTTAGGGAAGCCTTCCCTGGTTATTATCTAAGCCTGACTTATCCCTGGTTATTATCTAAGTCTGACTTAGGTCCCTCCTCACCCAGGCATCATTGTCACCGTCACCAATATCATTCTTATTATCACCATCCTGTAAAAACTGCTGAGAGCCTGTGTGTGTGGCGTTACACTAAATGCTATACATGTACTATGTTGTCTAATTATGTGAAAGCAAACAAACCTCTAGTCACAGTGACTGCCTTATTACAAAACCAAACCCCTAAACTTGGTACGTCAGGTCAAACGAGTTATTTGGCTTTGCCCCAGTTTCAGTTTTATTTAAGCTGGTGTAAAGCAGATTGTTTCTTTTCCATTTTGGTGGAAGCATAGAGACTGAGTATTTGTTTTTCAGTACTGGATTAAAAAAATTTTTTTTTAATTATTGATTTTTTTACTGAACTGTGTATCTAAGATGTTGGCTGTCAATTAGCTTTGATAAATGGGAAAATATATACATATATTATATATATACATATAAATCTATATATTTATATAGATGATATAAATATAATTACTATATTATATTATATATGCAATACATACATGGTATACATAAATATTAGATATGATTATCTACCAAAGCTAATTGATAGTAATATATACAAAATACAATTATATAAAACTATGTATGTATTAAGGTATCTATACACATGTACAAACATATATGAACTTATATGTATTCATGGTTTATTCACATATACCTTCTCTCATGATTCAGCTAAGGCCATCATGAAACAGAGTATTTAACTCAGAAATGAAACTTGGATGTGACCTCGTACACAGGGAACCCCCGTTACTGACTTGTCACGTTACTGAACGTCGTCTTTTCTTCCTTGAGTCGGGATAAAGCAGACCTGTCCTCTAAAGTCATTTCAGTGTCGCTTTACCCAGAGATAACTACCAGCAAGGCCGCATGGATTCAAGGTGAGTCTTCGCTGTAGCAGATTATATACTAAAAAAACCCCTAGCATTATAGTTTTTCCATTTTTCATCCTTTTGAAAACCTTAATCTTATTGCTATGAATGTGATTGCACGAAGCTATAAATTCCTCACTTAATCATTTTTAAATCTCTCTGACCGTGGCCAGGAGTTGGAAATACATAAATGTTAAATTTTATGCTTTTTTCCATGTTCCCATACCCTGCTCTTCTATTAAAAACTCATCTGTTACCTAATCAAAGGAAAATGGATAAGAAAAGCTTATTGTAGTCCAAGGAACATTCCTTTTTGCATGAATTTACCAACTTTAATAGGAATGTAGGCTGACTGACAAAACTTGGAGTTTTCAGAAACGGCAGGACTGAGTGGGAAAGGACACGTCCCACCTCCTGCTTTGCTTCTCCCCAGCGTCAGTGTAAAAATATCTGCTTTGCAATCTGTGTTTGGGTGCACTCCGTCACCAGAAATATTCCTCTTGGGACTCAAGTATATTTCCTTCTGATTGTTTTATAATTTCAAAGTCAGACTCAGTTTTCATGGCGTTTTATCCCAGAGGAGGATAGGTAATGCTTGGGTCAAAAATGCACCTTTTTCATAAAAGAAAGGATGGGCGCCCTGGCTTCAGCAGAACTGTTTTGCTCTAAGTACCTTTCACTGCAGTTCAGCATAGGCTGACCATCAAGCTGACAGCAGGAGTTTCCAATATTTTGTTTTGGTTCTTTCAAGGTGGGAGGAGTCTGGCTTTACAGCTTAAAGGATTTCTTTCCAGCTCCTTCTTTTTCTAGTATAAGATCTTGGGCAACTACTTGCTTTTCTTCTTAGCCTTCTTAGTTTTCTCATTGGCAAAATGGCCATAATCACACTTACTGCAGGGGTTTCTACTGATGTTTTGAGGTCTAAAAGGAATAAGGTTTTTATGTCACATCGCAAATAGAGGACTATCAGTCCTCGGTACGTAATATCGTCAAGCTGTATGATACCTATGGTTTCCAAACTAAGTTTGAATGATGATTTTCATATTTGTCAGAACTCTGAGGAAGTGGTTGATTCCAGGATGCAGGCAGAGAAAATACAACGTAGACTTGGAGCATTCTGTGTTACTAGAGAGTGAAGTGCTCAGGAGAGGACAGGACATATTACAAGGGCACAGAGGCCGACATGAGAGAGCTCCCGATGGCCAAGCCGGGAATAATTTGAACAACAGAAATAAATGGAGTACTGGATTACCACCCACAGAATAAAATAAAGATCCATGAGTCCAACATCCTGGTGTAAGTACATAATTGAATAAATAATGAATAGAGAAGAGGGATAGCTCTTCTTTACAGAGTTCCAGTTGATGAATGTAGAAGCAATTAGGAAAATACAAAGTCAGCACTAGATCAGCACTAGAACACCACAGTAATAGTTGTTGTTGGCAAGATTCACCAAATGGTATGAGTGAAAATTTAAGGAGAAACAGAATCGTTGCATTACCCTCAAAGTATCTCTCCCAAGATATTTATTAATTGCAAAGGGAAATCATTATCTTTATAATGGAAAAAGCTACAGACACCATCTTAACTAAGTAATCAAGGTAAATATCCCTGATGATAAAACATCTCGGCATCATATACCCTCAGGATGTCGCCCTGAGAAAGGCCCATCACTTCTGTGATCTCCTTTAAAAAAATGGACAACTTCAATATAATAATAAAAAATAGGACAAACCCCAATGAGGGGACATTCTATAAAACAACTGACCAGTACACCTTGAGCGCCAAGGTTCTGAAAGAAAAGGAGAGATTAAGGAAACGAAGGAGACGAAAAACTAAATTCAGTGTGAGCTCCTGCGTTGGACCCTGGAACAGAAATACGGACGTTAGTGGAAAAATACCAGTGTTAACTGCTTAGTTTTGGTAATCGTACTATGATTACGTAAGATATTAACACTGTGAGGGACCAGGTGAAGGGTGTGGGCAACTTCTTTGTAAGCCTAAGTTTAATTTTTTTAAATAAAAAGTTGAAATATCTGTTAGGACAAAGTTGTCATTCTTCTTTGGGAATATATCTAGCCATATCACTGAAATTGCATATTTCTAATTATATTACCAATAATTTTACAAAGTTTTGAGGGAAATTATCTGAATCTATCCCTGAGTACATGCCCTCTTTCAGAGCTAAATCCTGTTGCCCTTCATCAACAATATTTTAATTTGGGGGCATGGGGCAGCTTGACCTCTGGGTCACAGAATGATTTGAAGAGAAGCAAACTCATATGAAATCATGAACTAGAATGAACTCAGAGATGGTACCCAGGAATTGTCTGGAAATCTCTGTGAAAGGCCATCAAGAGGGCAAAGAGGTTCAGGATGGAATGAACCCCAGACTTTATTTACCTTTCTGTTCTTCAGACTCTCGCCGCAGCCTTTCTCATCTGTTCAAGGAATGAAAAAGCATGTGATTTCCCTTGAGAATGAGCCTTGTGTGAGAAGCACCCTTGTAGAGGTCGGAGCAAGCATCAGGGTCCCCGAGCTGAGCACAGCACTAGTGGCCACCAGAGACGCAGCGGGGCCAGGCCCAGGCGTTGATGCGCTACGGGCACACTCATTGCAGGACGATGCAAAGACCATGTATATCGTTAATCAAAATGAAACACTTAACAAACATTTTCTTATTTAAACAACTCCACCGTCTTGTCCCAACCGTCACAGAACTTCTGGCTTTCCATACCAGGAAAACTTTTTAAAAAGAAGCTTTGAGACTGTGCTAGGCACATCAAAAATGGTTCGTTTATGAAAGTTCATTGTCGTTTAATTAGAGTAACAGGGTTTCCTAAGTGATACTGCTTTTGCTTTTTATTATATCCAATGCATGGGATTTCCAGTCAAAGTAAGGCAGATGTGCCCCATCATTTAGGTGCTCATTTCCCTGGTGACGGCTGGGCCGCGGTGCTCTGGTTCTGCCTCTCTGGGGCCGGGTCTGCATCTCAGAGGAGTTGTCGTAGTGCCTGGCAGGTGACTTCTGTCTCTGCTGTCGACTCGTAACCACGGGGAAAATTAATGCTAGGATGGGGGTCCTACATAGAAGGTCTTATAAAGACATTTAAGATAATTTTCTTATTTTTAAAGAATGAGATCTAAGAACAAAATAGTATTTCTTTCTAAAAGGAGAATTGTTCGACGATCCAGGAAATTATAAATTAAATGTCATGTCGGACTCCTGTTTCCCAGTGATTAAAGGACTTGGCTGGGGAGGCTCCTCTCCTCAACGCCCCCCATGTACGGAGAGACAGGTTCTGAGGGTTTCCTCTCAACTCTTCCAAGTATCTGGCACGTGCTCTTCCTAAAGCTTAAACGTAGCGAACCTTAAACTTTCTGGATCGTAAGCCCCTCTCGGAATATGATGAAATGTTTTGATTGTGGGAGAAGAAAGTCTATACACAAATCACCCCCCATTTTGCTTACTATTTCGGGTGCCGCCTAGATCTTGCGAAATCCATCCTCCGCCCCCGTGCACTGGAGAGCTGGGGAGAGTCCACTTCTATCTATGCAAACAAGAGTTCTCTTTTATTGCGTATTTTCCACGTGCTTAGCATGTATTTCATCTAATTCTCAAAATAATTCTGTGCATAACTCAGGCAGGTGCAAAATGAAAATGCAGGACCCTTGGTTTTAAAAACGTAGGAAAATAGTGCTTATAACGACACTGAAACACAGAGCTCTTTACTTTCTTCCCGGGTCGCTCACCCGTTCCTGGGGTTCTTTGGTTTGCTGCGTCACGTTGCCCTCCTCCTGCACAGGGGTACCCGATGGGCAAGCAGGGCCCCCTTCCCTCCCGCCGGGTGGGGCCCCCTGTGCTCTGGCTTCACGCGGGCGGAGCTCGTGGCCTCGAGCCCGACATCCCGCTTCCCAGGGGCCTGGGGTCAGGGCAGGGCTGGAAGGGTGGCCCGTGGACCACGGCGGTACCGGCCAGCGCCCCCGGGCCTCCGCCATCGCCCCGCCCATCGCCGGCTGGATGCGCTGCAGTGAGCGCCCAGCTCACCTTCACCCCAAGGTTTGGGCTTGGCTGCCCCAGTGGTCCCCGGGTGGCACGGAGCGGGAGGCCAGAGGGGACCTGGGGGGGCCGTGAAGGGGGAGCAGGCAGCTGAAAGCCCGTCCTGGGGAGAGGGGAGAAGCAGCAGTGGGGGAACTCACAGCCCCTTGTGAGCCCCGAGTCCCCCCATCCCATGCCCCCTTGTCCCACTGAACTTCACTTAAGAAACAGGTTCAGAGATGAAATGATTAAATGTCAAGACACTGGAGGTAAAGAAGATCCGGGTGTTTAGGTAACTGTCCAAGGCACAGAGAGTAATCCTGGAGCGGGGATTCAAAGCCCGGGCTGCCAGTGCCAAAGCCAGCGCTTAAGGACTCAGGCACACAGTGAGGTGGTGAGGACGGGTGTGGTCCAGCAGGGACCGAATCTAACATCCACCTGTACACCCACGGGGAACAGCCTCAGCCCACGGGAGGACCTCGTTAGTGTAACAGGGGAGAGCTAAATCGGACTCGGCGTTCTGTTTCTTTGACTTTAACATTTGCTTTTTGTTGCTTTTGTTATTATAATCATACGTAATGGCCTGCCTCGGGGAACTCTGCCCCTCTGCCTGAGTGTCAAACTGAAGTGCCTCTGTTCAGCTCCTAGGGAGACATCTGACCCCATCCACCTGGGGATGGCTGTGGGAAAGAAGAAATGAACACATCCCTTCCCCGAGGCTGGCCATCCCATGGGACATCTGCAAAACGTATGGCCTTTTTACTTTACTTCCCCATCCCCTCCCCGTCTCTGTGCTGTAAATGAAACTGGCATCCAGACCCCGAAAAGATGGTTTCTCAGAGACACTAGTCTGCCATCTCCTCGGTCTGCCAGCTTTCCGAATGAAGCCATCTTCCTTGCCTCCGCACCTCGCCTCTGATTCCCTGACCTGTAGCTCGGCAAGCAGAGCGAGCTTGGACTCGGTGACGTTAGGACCAAGGGAAACAAAGATGAGGGGCAAGGCCTCCCAAGTGTTCGGGGTTCCAAAGAGGAAGGGGTGGGATTGGGAAGGGGTTGGGCATGCCTGGCAGCAAGCAAATGGGAGGTGGGCAGGAGGGGAGGACAGACAGGGTCCCAGGAGCATTCTGCCGCATGCGTGTGGAAAACAAGTGCAGGGCCTGAGAGGCCACAGGAGGCCCCTGCCAGAGGCTCGGGAATCACAGTCAGCCAGGCTCACGGCGCTGAAGCCAGACGTCGTGAGAGGCAGGAGCACCCCGGAAGTCTAGCTGTGAAGCAAAAAAGAGAGTCAGAGACAGCACTGGAGACACCGCAGTGAAAGAACCTGCAGGTCTGGGTGACGGAGTGTGTGTGGAGTCAAGGCAGAGAGCCAGTCGGACCAGGGAAGGACGGATGAGGCCTCCGGACAGTCTGAATAATAATCCTTTTCAAAACACGAAAATCACCAAGCCCCACTGAATTTATTCATTCGGATTTAACTGTACAGCAACTCGACTGTACTGGCCTCACCTAAGCACTTTCTTCCCTGTGAGTCTTACCGGGATTCCTCCATGTCGCTAAACACATCAGGGTATTTCTGTAGCAGCATCGTCATGTCTCCAACCCAGACTCCCTAGAGAAGCGAGTGGAGATGCAGACTCTGACGCACGATTTGAGACTTCCCGCACAATTTCCACGGGCGCTCAGACAGCGGGGTACACCTGGCTTTTTGCCAGGCTGCGTGTTTCGTTGTTGTTTTTGTAACAGAGAGATGCGTCAGGCTACGCTGGCACCTGGACGAAGCTGCCCGGTCAGAACAGCTGTGGGCACGCAGCCTCCGTCTCTCCCCCCGGGCCCATCCATCCAAGCTGGGTGGGGTGGCCTCGGAGACAATATAAAACAGCCTAACTGTAGCTGAAACCAGCACCTTTCTTGCATATAATTTATTTTATGGTTCTTTCTTTCAGTCAAGTTTGTGCATTTTCTGGTATAGAATGTCTCTAACAAAGCGTTCTGGCTGATTGCTAGTCCGTTCAAAGAGTTCAACATTGCCAAGTCAAACTTACCCGTTTCAACGACTCCACCAAAGTTAGCTCACCCTCAAGAAGTCACACCTGCTCTTGGAAGAGTAGTTGCCTTTAACATAGAACTCTGCCGTCCACCAAGCATGTGGGCCACCTTCTGCACTAGGACAAGGCCCTTCTTCGGCCGCCCAGCTTGGCCTGGCCCTCCACTTCCTGCCCGAGGGAAGAACGTCGTTGTGCAGCTCACCACCAGATCTGCGCAGGAAAGGGAGCTCAAAACATTAACTTTATGATTATTTTTTAATTTATTTTTAAATTTAATTTTATTTATTTTTTATACAGCAGCTTCCTGTTAATTATCTATTTTATACGTGTTAGTGTATACATGTCAATCCCAATCTCCCAATTCATCCCACCACCCCCACCCCGCTTTCCCCCCTTGGTGTCCATACGTTTGTTCTCTACATGGGTGTCTCCATTTCTGCTTTGCAAACCAGTTCATCTGTACCATTTTTCTAGATTCCACATATATGCGTTAATACACGATATTTGCTTTTCTCTGACTTACTTCACTCCGTATGACAGTCTCTAGGTCCATCCACGTCTCTACAAATGACCCAGTTTCATTCCTTTTTATGGCCGAGTACTATTCCATTGTATATATGTACCACATCTTCTTCAACATTAACTTTAAATCACTCTGATAAGATAGACAAATGTAGACACTGCTCTTCGCAAAGTTTAACTCATCATCCACGCACATGGACGCATATACAGATACAGATTGGCTAGCTGAGGATCAAATAAAGGAAAAAACGTGGTGGTTTCAAACTCTTTTTATGCAGATTTCAAAAGACGATATAGAGTTTCATAAGAGTACACTAGTTTGCTAGGTCTGTCATAGCAAGGTACCGCAGACGGGGCAGCTTAAACAACAGAAATCAGTTTTTTCACAGTTCTGGAGGCTGGACGCCCAGGATCACAGTGCTGGCGGGGTTGGTTTCCTCCCTTCTTGGGCTGTAGACAGCCCTCTTCTCTCTGCATCTTCATATGGTCTTTCCTCTGTGTGTGTCTACGTCCTAATTTCTCCTCTTTGTAAGGACACCAGTCATATTGGATCAGGGCCCCACCCCAATGACCTCATTTCACCTTCATTATCTCTTTAAAGGCCCTTTTTCCAAATAAAATCACATTTTGAGGTCCTGGGGGGCAAGACTGTGACACACGAATCTTGGAGGGACACGCACATTGTTCAGCCCTTAACAATGGGCAACTGTACCTTGTGAGACAGGACCCCCGGTGTGAGCCTACGAGTCGGTGCTGAGCATCATGTGCAGAGTTCAAGGGTGAGTTTCAGGAGCAGGACTGATTCGACTTCGTGTGGTATCTCGCTCTGGAGAAAAGACTCTCATTTGTTTCTGTTTTCCATCACTCGACTAAATCTTAATTTAACACCCATTATGTACAAAATGCTGTTAACTGCACCACAGATAGAAAAGGATTCAAAGAAATCGGAGACGATCCCCATTCTCAACACAATTCCAAATCTTCCTTGAGAACTAATGAGGTTATGTGGTTAGTATATGGTAAATGCCAGAATACACACTAGCTCTTAAAACAGTGACTAGTGACAGTTGTAGACATTCCCTGTAGGTTTTGAATAAGTATTTTATGCATAAATATAATTATTTTTACAGCGTTTTGCCTTTGCTACCTGGAGAGGTTAAAAGGGAAGCTGGTTCTATTGTTCAGAAAATTTCTTTGTGACATTTTTCCAGTGACAACTGAGGCTTTAGGAGAAAAGACAAGGCTTGAAGTGGCTCTAAAGTAAATGACCACTGGTGAATAGTCATGCTAGAGCCTTACCTGGGGGAAAATTTGGGAGAATTTCTGTGAAAATCAATCATGGGGAATTGATAGGGAATCTAAGATTGTATCACGTTAAAAAAAAAAGCCATCCATCCTTTGACTACCTGTTAACTCTTTATTAGATGAATGCATTTGCTTGGTCACAGTTTACAGGTCTTTTTCCCCTTAAGACAAGAATTCTGCAACTTTAAAAAAACTTTCTCTGTGGAAACAACAATGTATTACTTTTTTTCCCCTTCAAATGTTATGAAAAACACTCTTTCTAGATTGATAGCCAACACTTCACTCTTTAATCCTTCTGGACCCTGCTTTATGCCAAGTTAGAAACCTTTAAACACGTTTGTGAGCAGTGGCCTGGGCGGGCTGGCTTTGAACTGCTGTCACACACCCGGGGCTGTAATTTCTACGAAACTGCAGCTCACACAGGCTTGCAGAGTGCTGCCGAGAGCCTCGTGTGAGACAGGAAGAGTCATAAATAACAACCGTGCGAAGCTCTCCAGTTTTCATCCATCTTTTAGACTTAATACAAAGGCATTTCAGAAGTGAGTCCTATTACCGTCTGAAACAATGCAGGCCTGCGGTAGGTCTATTTGAGACAAGATTTTACAGCTATGTCATAAAACATATCTGAGTAAAAACACATGGTTTCTTGATCATTAAGATTTTTCCAATTGAATGGGCCAAACTTCTCAATACAGCAGAATTTAATTTTTGCTTTGATACCTGTAATGAATGGCCCAGTAATCCCAGAAGGCCATGAATTTTAACAAAAAATTAACCGTTTCCTACAATCTTGTGCATGTTCACTGAAATACACGAATAAACCTCTTTTCTTGATTTAGCCCCAAGTAAAACATGCCCATGCGTGTGGGCTCAGATCCATTCAATTCGCTCCCAACAGCTTCTATCTGCTGATGTCAAGGCTGATTTCCGGTCCCAAATCCCTTCTTGATGATCACGAAAATGTTTTCTCCGAAAAGATAGCGCTAACTACCTCGAAAAGGGACCAAATAGTAGAGCAAATCAGAGGAACTGCAGGTCTGGGAAATGTTAACCAAAATGATTTCCTGAAATTCCTTATTTCACCTCATTACAGGGACACTGAAAAGGACCTGGCCATAGGGAACACGCACCTACATTTCAGGTTCAGATTAACGGCCGGAGTTCAATTTTGGTTAAAGAGAACACAAGCACCCAAGCAATTATTCATCCCTCTTCAGAGTGGTTTTCCTACTGATTTATTTTTAAAAGCAGCCACTGCGAGCAGCAGGCCAAGATGCGGTTGTCTCTCCCTGACACCCGGAGCGGCTGAACCATCCGAACATCGCACCTTTTCACGACCAGCCTCCTCGCCGCGCCGGGCACTGGCGTCGTGCACACGCAGCAGCCGCGATCCACGGTGCTCACGAGCTGCACAGGCTCCCAGCGCCAGGCGAAAGAGAAGGGCAGGCGCGGTGCACGACGGCCCATCTCTGGCCAGGGTCCCGGCAGCGCTGCCCTGCCCACACCTCGCCCAGATCCCAGCTTTGGCTTCATGGGTTCTGATGCAGGGAAGTTCTGGGAATGAACCGAGGGAGGGAATCATTCAGTTAGTCCTTGAGACGAAGTGTTTTTAATGCTCTTTGGCTTATTCCGGGTTCTTAAGTTACATTCGCTCCCGGTGTGCTTTTCTGGCCGTGGGTGGCCTGGGTTGGTCACCAGCGGTCCACGCTTGGCAGAGCTGCCCTGCTCTCCACTGCGGTCCGAGTGGTGGGGCTCCCCCGACCCAGAACAGGCAGGAGAGCGTGGGATTTCAGGCGTTTACATACTTTCTTAGGTTGGAGCTCGGTTTCTGCAGCAGACTCCCGTTTCAGCTGAGAAACGGTAACAGGGAAGAGCCAATCCTGACTCCATGTTGGATCTGTTTCTTTCCTTTAATGGTTGCTTCCTGTTGCTTTTGTTCACTGAAAGGATACAGTCTATGCATAAGGGCCTTCCCCGGGGAGCCCTGCCCCTCTGTTAAACCAAAGTGCCTTTGTTCAGGGGCACATCCGGACCCTGTCCGCCTGGGGATGGCCGCAAGAAACAAGAAATTAACACATCCCCTCCCCGAGGCTGGCCATTCCAGGGGATATTTGCAAATTTTATGGCCTTTTTACTTTACTTCCTCATCTCCTCCCCCTCTCTGTGCTATACAAGAAACTGGCATCCAAGCTCCAAGAAGATGGTTATTTAGAGACATTAGTCTGCCGTCTCCTCGGTCTGCCAGCTTTCCAAATAAAGTCATAGTCGCTGCCTCAACCCCTCATCTCCCGACGTACCAGCCTGTCCTGCGGCGGGCACAGCGAGCTTGGATTTGGTAACAAACCAACCCAAACAGTGTGAGGGCATCGCACCCACAGACAGGCAGCCAAGAAGATGGTGAGCAAATCACTCTGTACATTTGAAGCAAATAGGCTACTTGAGGAAGGAACACGTTATGCCTTTATGACTGGTCATCAGTAAATAGAACTGATTTTGGATTCCACCAGATTACTTAAAATTTTATGTATCGGGGCTGAACACATCTGTCATTAATTCCCAAATAACATTTAGCTTTTGTGATTGAAACAAGAATAGGCATGAATCTATATTACTTGTATTATCCACCAGACACTGTTCTAAGCGCTTTACCTAGACCACACACCAGCCCTACGAGGGGGACAGGACACTGAAGAACCCCCGGAACTGACCTTGGGTTCGACAGAGGTCAAATGCTACACCCCAAAGTGAGATCACAGATATAATATCCATTGCAAAGTTTCCTAAAAACGGTAACTGCTCAAAGCCTGTTTGCTACCAGTAACGGTACTAAAATTGCAGGGAAATGAATTATTCCTGCTACCTTCCAACAACTTTGGTCAATATTTACGTGAAGAAACAGAATATTCAACCTGCTTCAACTAGATAAATGAATGTGGCACATGATTTCTGAAGTTTCGTCTTATCCCCCCTGCCCACACATCTATGAGCGTCCCAATTTTGATATTGCCCTTCTGGAATTTCGAACCTATAAGCCAATAAAAGCTTAAAGTTTTTTAAGCTATGAAGACTTGGAGGAAGAAGAACAAAGGGCGTTATTTACTAAAGCTACTTCGGCAGTAAACTACTATTATAAGTAGGTGTACTCAGATTTTTTTCATCTCTTCAAACCAAATTTGGCAATAGAAGTTGTTCAGTGTTAGTGTCAGTATTAAATTGTACTGATTATAGGCTATGTTCATAGGTTTGTTTGTTAGGAGCAGAATTGCTCAGTTTTTGGGGGGGAAGGGGGCAGCTGTGTGAGGGGGGTGTGCCCACCTGGGCAGCAGAGTGGCCGCACCAGAGGGGCATCACATCACTGTCTTCCTGCACCGTCTTCCCGGCCGTCAGCTTTGCATGAAGGCTGAGGATGAGGGGACAGGGCGGAGAAGAGATGCACGCAGGCTGTGCGGGTTGAAGATAGGGACGTGACAGAAAACAGAGCAAAAATCTCTAGGGAAGATGGTCAAGGAGGCAAAGTCAGGAGGAAGGCCTGTAACCCAGGTCCCTCTGCTGGGGCGCCTCTGCTCCCCTCTGCTTTCCCAGCTGTCCGTCTGCCTCCCCAAATCTGAGTGGAAAGTCTCTTACTTACTGTTCCCACTAAGAAAGCTATAGTATGCATCCCACCCTTGCTGAGCAATGAACACCTAACTCTTAAATTGTTCACATTCTTACTTTTAGTTCTTCAGGTAATTTAGCAGATACTTATTGTGTTTCCCACTGCAAAGGAAAACAAGGCTTTTGCTGGAAATACAAAGCTGGACGAGGCATTGCCCGGCTGACCCAGGAGCTGGCAGCCCAGCATGGGAGGTTAGGTCAAGCGCAGAAAGAGAGAGCGCAGCAGAGACGGGCGGATAGTGCACAGAAGCAGAGGGGTTCCCAGAGCCAGCCCGCGGGGGGCGGACGGACGTCCTGCAGGAGGGGCCCCTCCGCTCTATCTTAAGTAAAGGGAAACTGGGGGAGGCACACTTTAGAGCATTCTCTCTTTCTCTCTCTCTGTCTTTTTGATTTAGTGTGCAGGCATTTAGAGCATACTTGATGGCCTCACCAGAAGTCAGTGAAGTACAGAACAGACAGAGAGAAGGGGAGAGAGTGATTTCCAGCACAGCTTGTCCAAAATGACACATGGCACGTGCTTCTCAGACACAGAACTCTCCAATCTGTAGTGACCGCAGGGCACTGCCCACAATAAACAGACCCTGAAAAGAATTTCAGACCCTCCCTGGGCACCGTTCCTTTGCCTAATTAAGACCTGGCATTTATGTGACAGATGCCCTGGTCGAAGGACCAGACTCCATGTGCCCTGGCGGAGGTGGCCAAGGGCACGAAGGGCTCCCAGGACCCCCCGCCCGCTGGCGTCTCAGGCAGGGACCGCTTCAAGGAGCAGGGCGGACAGAGACGGCCCCGCAAGGAAGTCTACTGTCAGGCCTGAAACCAGAGTGGTAAGTTTTCTCTGTTTCTGTTTAGTTTAATACATGCAAATCTGGAAGCAAGGCCCACTTCTTATTTTCCTAATAGTTTCAACCACTGTGTTGTCTCACGGGGGCCCTGGAGGAACATTCTGTGCAGGAGCACAGCTGTGTGACAGGAGCGAAGGTGCTGGGCCAGCTCCGCTTTGTCAATATCTGCAGTCTCCCCAAACCCCCAACCCTCCCCAGACCTTAACCGTGTATGTGCGCATGGGTATGTGTGTGTGTGCAAGCGTGTACACGTGCACACTATATGTATAATCGTGACGTTTGGGATTATAGCCCGGTTAAACCTAAATGTCACAGTCAGCGTCGTGTCATTGATGACTCAACCGCACTAGTCCTGAGTTTCTTAGAAGGAAGGATGAATGAATTCCGCAAGTGGGGAAACTTAGCCTCAGACTTGGCGTTGACCTAAAACACTGCAAAGTGGACGTGGGGATAGAATCAGTGATTCTGTACTCTGAGCTTCACCGACCCCTCCCTCTGCTCTGCCAAATTACAGACAGCAAAGGAGAGCATCCCCCCTGCTACGCACATGGGCGCATTTCTAATTCCTCTAGAATCCCAGCAAGGCTGGCTCTGTTCTGTGTCCTGTCACAGTAACGATCACCCGGATTAAGAGTGAGCCCTCTCCAAGACACGATGCTATTTACATGAGAAATCCATCTTGCAATGTGTGACATTTTTTTCCATTACAAAAGCTGCAGCTCGCGGTAGGAAGATGGCTGACGAGAGGGTTTAAGGGTGGCGTGTGAGCTCCTGATAACGGCACCATCCATTCCGGCGTCACTCAGACCTGAGCACATCGCGTGGGGCATCTCCTGCATCCAGACGGGGTGATTTAGTTATTTTTAGCCAACCCTGGTTAGATGGGAGGCGGTGCAACAAGGGATGTCACCCAAGGTGACCCCCGCACCGTAAATAACCCCTCCTCCTGGGCCGTGCCGGTCGGGGGGCTCTATCCACTCCCTGGGTCCCTGCTGCCTTAGAGAAGGGCTCACCCTGCCTGCGGGTCTGTCCCTGCCGGGTCGCGAGAGCCAGGAGTGGAGTGTCGCAAAGGGCGTCTCGTTCGCTCATGGTCACGGGGTTCTAAACAGGAAAGGGACTTGTACTCTGTGTTCCCTTGCAGTCCTTGGAATTTTTCATCAGTTTTTGAGTCAGCGTGAGTCTGTTCTGGAATTCGGGAGACTTAATCGTGCTGCCATGTCAAGGAATTATTGCAGATGTCGACATGATCCCTTCTAAATGAGCCTTTACATTTTCGAGAAATGCCTTCCTTTGAAGGGAGGGTGCCCACGAGGACCCCAGTGACCTACATATTTGTGATTCCCTGAGACTTCAAGCCAGCTCTTGGCACTCCACCAGGAATCTTTGGTAGGAAAGTTCTGAGCTAGATACTTTCGTATAATAAATTCTATCTGACAACTCGGGCACTCCCTTTCATGACCACATCTCCGCTTGCCAGGCGGGTACACTGCACAGAGTCAGTGGGCCCAGTACCCACCCCGGGCCCGGGAGTTACATGTGCTCTTTGTAAACCATCCTTTTAATGAGTTCAAATGAGACTGTTTCTCGTTACATCTCATATAGAAAATGTACCTTTTTTTCAAGTAAATGCCTGCAAATTTATATGAGAGACACGTTATCACTAGTAAGAAGATTCATAAACCCAACTTTATACGATTAGAATTTTATCGGTAATTGTGAACCGTTTTTATAAAATACTAGCTAACCTTTTTCTTCTTCTTTTAATGTAAATATAGTTGCTGAAGAGGAGAAACCACGGTGTTTAGCCCAGCAATTTAAAGACTGTCCCCTTTGATGTGTTCTGAGTATGGAAAGCTTTCCTGTATTATATCCTTAATGCAGAGAAAAGGCTGTTAGAGAACCCTTTATCCCAGCGGAGACACAGTTCGCGCTGCTGGCTGCAATTGCCTTTCACTCTGCAGTACCTAAAGAGAGATGGAAACTTTATACGGCCTGATGTCAGACAATCAGGGATGTGCCTTACGGAGCATCAAGTTCACGCAGCGAAGTCAAAGACCTTGCCTGCTCCTCTGCACCGTGGCTGTAAACCGTCTGCCCAGAACTTCCCTCCGCGTTCAGCCACGTCTCCACGCCCCGCTTCTCTCTTTCTCTGAACTCTTCTTGCCCAGAGTGAGCACGGAGAGGATCTGGCCTCTGTGCATCACCTCTCCTGTACTCACTCACTCACTCATTCATTCATTCATTCTAGTCATTCGGAAATCCCTCCTGACTTGTTGGCCTGACCCAGGCACTGTTTCAAATGCCACGTTGAACAGAGCCAAGGGTGCGGAAATCCTGGCCTGATCACTTACAAAATACGAGAGATTTGGGCAGTTACCTGACTTAACCTCTCTGGGCCTGCAAACAGAGAAGGGAACACGCTGACCACACGTGGCTGTAGATATTGATGGGGAAGGTAGCTCTACCTTCCAGTAAAGCAAAAATGCAACACCTGTACTTGTACGTTTTCCTGTACGGTGGTGCTTTCAGCCTTCCTACAAGTCTTCAAGTACAGGATCGTTTTATCCTCACGCCAGCTTTGTGAGTAGAATGTATTCTCTCTCTTTTCCCCAAGAACTGAGGAGACTGAGGCAAAAGGAAGACCACGGATGGGTGGACTGTCCCCCCAGTGCTGTCCCAGCACAGGTCCTGCTTCTGGACCATACGCTGCCCCGCGAAGTCTGTCTTGCAGAGCATCACATAATGGCAAAAATATGTTAACGTAAGGAACCACCCACCTGTTCATAGCCTGGAGATCATTTTTTTTCTGTAGGAGACAATCATCTGTGGGTTCCCTGAAGTGCCTGGAAAAGTACTTTGATACAAACCCACTGATGGCAGAAATCCCAATCGTAACAACTAATTCCTTGAAGGTGAACACTGACCTTTTCCTCTAATATTTATCAGAAATGTACATGGGCCTAAAAGCGGGAGCATATTTAGTCTATAATTCTTCAGAGCATGTGATTCTGTCAGCTTCGCCCTTGAAAGAAAGAAAGCTGGGTAGAGAGAGATCTGGAGCCTGGGGAAAAGATGGCCAGTGAAGAGGAAAAGGAAGAGGCCTAGGGAATTCCCTGGTGGTCCAGTGGTTAAGACCCCGCACTCCCAGTGCAGGTTTGATCCCTGGTGGGGAAACTAAGATCCCACATGCCGCACGGTGCGGCCAAAAAATGAATAAATAAAAAATAAATAAAATGCACACATCCAGTCATTAAAAAAAAAAACCTTAAAAAAAAGAAGCGGCCTTGAGGCAGGAGGAAAATACAGCAGTGAGGCAGAGGGGACCCACAGAACACGGCCAGTTCCCCACACAGACAGAGTTCTCAGGGCACATCATCTGACCCAACCAGGTCTACTGAATTGAATTTGCACTTTGATTCAAAAAAGCAAAGTTTCTGCCCCTAAACCTATACTTGCCTCTTGACTGAGGCTGATCCTTTCAGGACAGCACCAAAGGAGGCATGAATTCCCTGTGTTTTTTATTTTAAGGAGGTGCTAATATGCAGTTTAATTATAAGCACTTAAATTCCGGTGATGTCAATGGCCTCGCCTCCGAGGGACCCCAGGGCAGGGCCGCAGGACCTGGAGTGGTGACCGGTCCACAGGCACGTGTGGATTCAGCACACAGGCGTGTGAACGTGACCGGGAGCCTTTTAGGTAATGTCTAGGAACAGCCGGCTTCAATTCAAGATTTTGTGGAAAGAGCAGAGTAGGGGATGGAAAGTTCTGAAAAGTTAAGGAGTCAAGTTCAGTAGACACAGCACAGGTTGTGGCGGAGTGTTCAGAATTCTCTTCTGCTGTTTTAAACTAGGCCCGTGGAAAAGTCCAGCTGACAGACCAGTTATTAATGGGTTCACTACGTTCCAAACAACATATGGAAAACTTTCCTGTAAGAAGAGAACAAAGTATGTATTATTTTATTTTTATGTTACAGAGAGAGGTTTTTAAAGAATTGTTTTCCGTATTCCAAAACGGAACATGTTTGATGCAGAAAGCTAAGTACACTGAAAAACAAATACCGATAAATTATTAGTTTATAGACTAATCATTTATAATTTATATCCATATTTTAATTTAAAAAATATAGAGAGCACTTTTTTTTTTTTTTTTTTTGCAGGAGGGCTGCATTGGGTCTTCGTTGCTGCGCGTGGGCTTTCTCTAGTTGCAGCGAGCGGGGGCTACTCTTCGTTGTGGTGCGCGGGCTTCTCATTGCGGTGGCTTCTCTTGTTGCGGAGCACGGGCTCTAGGCGCGCGGGCTTCAGTAGTTGTGGCTCATGGACTCAGTAGTTGTGGCTCGTGGGCTCTAGAGCACAGGCTCAGTAGTTGTGGCGCATGGGCTTAGTTGCTCCGCGGCCTGTGGGATCTTCCCGGACCAGGGTTTGAACCTGTGTCCCCTGCATTGGCAGGCAGACTCTCAACCACTGTGCCACAAGGGAAGTCCCATATTTTTATCTTATAATAATCTTCTTTACCATTTTAATTGTTTATTAATAAGTCAATTTATGAGTATAACATTTATTTTTTAAATTCCTAATATGGGGCCTTTGGGTTAATAACAAATTGTTTCTGTAGATTAAACAAAGCTGTAAACAGTATATTTAAGTCATAAAGGTATTACAGAAAATTCCTACACCCACAAGTGTGCACGTTTTGAATGCTCTGCAGGTATCAGCTACATGTTGCAGAGCAGCTTTCCCCAAAGTCCGTAGTGAATGATGATTAGTGAGAAATGGTATGAATAATTTCCCACCTTCCCTTGCACTTTGCTCACTCTTTAAATTATTTCATTTCGGCACCACAGATTACATAGGAAAAGCTGATATTTTTTTAAAATTTTGAAACAATGTAGTCTTATTCTCCAAATTGCTCATTCATTTCCTTTGGTCTGTCTTCTACTGGGTATCCAACGTTTTCCAATTTATTGCTAAGCGCACTTTATATTCTAAGTAATTAAGCCTTTGCCATGTATATTATTACTTCATTATTTGATTTCGAATTTTGTTATGGAAAACTTACATACACAGAAATTTAAAATATGCGTAAAATAACATATATAAATATTTTCTTGGGAGTTTTACCTTTGATAACATGCTTACAAAGGTCTTCCCAACTCCAAGAATGTAGAAATAATTTCTTGTACTTTCCCACACATAAAATCCATGAGGAAGTTTATTCAATAAGAGACAGAAGCCTTACCTTTAAAAAGTTTTGAATAGTTAATCAGTTGCCTCAATATCATTTATTAAATATTGTATATTTTCCCCACTAATTTGCTAATTCTTGCAATATACTAAATCTCTATATACAGCTTTTTAGCACATTTATTCTTTCAGATGAACTTTGAAATCAACCAGTAATTTTAAGTATCTTTGAAATTTTGAATAGAATTGTGTTAAGTGTATAGATTATTTTGGGGAGGATTTACAATATGTTTCTGTATTCAAGTATTATATCTTTTAGTGGGATGTTTCATGTTTTGTGTTTATGTTTATGATAAGATGACTTTTTAAATCTAACCAATTAGCTTTTTGGGAAATGTGTTGCTTATTGCCAGAGCAAATTTGATCTGGTCCCTATAGTTTATGACTGTTTATCCGCAATAAGGATATTATATATTATGCTACTTAATTTGTAACCAAGACCATTCTGAGTCTTTTTTTAAGTTTTCATTGATTTTAATTGTTTTCTTAGTCCAAATAGATAATTGAATCCTCATAAAATAATTACCAATTTGCATCCACCTTTTCTGTTTTGTTTGATTAACTATGACAGTAAGCAACTCTTTAAATTCCAAACTCTAATGTTTCACCATTTAACATGTCTGACATTTTAGGGATTCTTCATCAGATTAAGCAAGTATATCGTCCTCTTCTTTGCTTAAGTGTTTAACTAGATTGTACACTCAATGTTATTACCTGTCTTTAGGGATTCTGATTGAGTCTAAAAACTTGACGGCAATATCTACTCTCCACTTTAAACTTTTAGAAATAGAGTCTCTGAGTTTAGCTGGGCACACAACTACCACAAGACAGCCATTTCCCAGCTTTCCTTGAAATTAGCCCATGTGGTTAATTCCAGGGCAGTGGGATGAGAGCAGAAGTGAGGTGACAACATTTGTCTTCATGCCTTAAGGGCAGCCTCTCTGTGGAGACTTTTTTTCTTTCTCCAGTGTTGGAATGGGTTAGCAATAAGCAGAGCAGCACTCGGAACAAGAGGTGGAAGTTACTGGGATTCCATAGTGTCCACCCTCCTGGTTGAAAGCCTGGGTTATCTCAAGGGTCAGAGCAGTTGACCAGTCGAGACCACTGTCTTCCTCTAGACTGCTAAGGAAAGGACATA